>NC_082665.1:80446811-81646811 GCF_025265405.1 Mesoplodon densirostris
TGTGCATCTATTATAGATTTTTCTGTTTGTGTCTATCATGAAGTTTATATACAGTGATATATTGTTATATGTGATTGTTTTAAGTTGCTGATCTCAAATCTCAAATGCATTTTAACAACCCTACAATTGTACTCTCCTCCCCTTATGATTACTGTTTTTGACATCATATTTTACATCTAATTATTTTGTGTATCCCCAAACTGCTTACTGTAGATACAGATGATATTACTACTTTTGGCTTTTAACCTTCCTACTAGCTTTGTACATGGTTGATTTTCTATCTTTACTGTATAATTTTTTAATCTGTCTCCTAAGGCAAAGGAAACAAAAGCCAAAATAAACAAATGGGACCTAATTAAACCAAAAAGCTTTCACACAGCAAAGGAAACCATCAACAAAATGAAAAGACAACCTACTGAATGGGGGGAAATATTTGGGAATGAGATGACCAATAAGAGGTTAATATCCAAAATATATAAACAGCTCATACAACTCAATAGGAAAAAGCAACCACCTGATTGAAAAATGGGCAGAAGGAACAGGATAGAAAGCCCAGAGATGAACCCACTCACATATGGTCCACCTTATCTTTGATAAAGGAGGCAGGAATGTACAGTGGAGAAAGGACAGCCTCTTCAATAAGTGGTGCTGGGAAAACTGGACAGGTACATGTAAAAGTATGAGATTAGATCACTCCCTAACACCATACACAAAAATAAGCTCAAAATGGATTAAGACCTAAAGTAACGCCAGCAACTATCAAACTCTTAGAGGGAAAACATAGGCAGAACACTCTATGACATAAATCACAACAAGATCCTTTTGACCCACCTCCTAGAGAAATGGAAATAAAAACAAAGATAAACAAATGGGACCTAATGAAACTTCAAAGCTGTTGCACAGCAAAGGAAACCATAACAAGACCAAAGACAACCCTCGGAATGGGACAAAATATTTCCAAATGAAGCAACTGACAAAGGATTAATCTCCAAAATTTATAAGCAGCTCAGTAGCAAACAAACAAACAACCCGATCCAAAAATGGGCAGAAGACCTAAATAGACATTTCTCCAAAGAAGATATACAGACTCCCAACAACATATGAAAGAATGCTCAACATCATTAATCATTAGAGAAATGCAAGTCAAAACTACAATGAGATATTCATCTCACACCAGTCAGAATGGCCATCATCTAAAAGTCTAGAAACAATAAATGCTGGAGAGGGTGTGGAGAAAAGGGAACACTCTTGCACTGCTGGTGGAATGTGAATTGGGTACAGCCACTATGGGGAACAGTATGGAGGTTCCTTAAAAAACTACAAATAGAACTACCATATGACCCAGCAATCCCACTACTGGGCATATACCCTGAGAAAACCGTAATTCAAAAAGAGTCATGTACCAAAATGTTCATTGCAGCTCTATTCACAATAGCCCGGAGCTGGAACAACCTAAGTGTCACATCCTTTGGAAGAATGGATAAAGAAGATGTGGCACATATATACAATGAATATTACTCAGCCATAAAAAGAAACGAGAATTGAGCTATTTGTAATGAGGTTGGATGGACCTAGAGTCTGTCATACAGAGTGAAGTCAGTCAGAAAGAGAAAGACAAATACCGTATGCTAACACATAGTTATGGAATTTAGGGAAAAAAATGTCATGAAGAACCTAGGGGGTAAGACAGTGAATAAAGACACAGACCTACTAGAGAACGGACTTGAGGATATGGAGAGGGGCAAGGGTAAGCTCTGACAAAGCGAGAGAGAGGCATGGACATATATACACTACCAAATGTAAAACAGATAGCTACTGGGGAAGCAGCCGCATAGCACAGGGAGATCAGCTCAGTGCTTTGTGACCACCTAGAAGGGTGGGATAGGGAGGGTGGGAGGGAGGGAGACACAAGAGGGAGAGATATGGGAACATATGTATATGTATAACTGACTCACTGTGTTATAAGGCAGAAACTTAAACACACCATTGTAAAGTGATTATACTCCAATAAAGATGTAAAAAAAAAGAAGTTTATACAACTCTTCTCAATACTCTGTAATAACATATATGGGAACAGAATCTAAAAAACAGTGGATATATGTATAACTGATTCACTTTGCTGTACACCGGAAACTAACACAACATTGTAAATCAACTACACTCCAATAAAAATCAATTAACAAAAATGGGCAGAAGAGGTGAACAGGACATTTTTCCAAAGAAGACATAACAGTCGGGCAACAGGCACATGAAAAGATGCTCAACATCCACTAACCGTCAGAGAAATACAAATCAAACCACCATGAGATACCACCTCACACCTGTAAGAACACCTAACATCAAAACGACCACAAATAACAAATGTTGGCTAGGTTGTGAAATAAAGGGGACCCCCGTACACTGTTGGTGGGAATGTGAATTGGTGCAGCCACTGTGGGAAACAGTGTGGAGGTTCCTCAAACAACTAAATAGAATTACCATTATGATACAGCAATTCCCCTCCTGGGTATACATCCAAAGAAAACTAAAACACTACTTTGAAAGATACATGCAGCTGAATGTTCATGGCAGCATTATTTATGACAGCCAAAATATGGAAACAACCTAAGTGTCCATCAACAGATGAACAGCTAAAGAAGATGTGATGTGATACATATATGCCATGTGTGTGTCTGTGTGTAATGTATATACTCAGCCATAAAAAAAAGTGAAATTTTGTCATTTACAACAACATGGATAGACTTGTAGGGTATTATGCATAGTGAAATAAGTCAGACAGAGAAAGACAAATACTGTTATGTTATCACTTAAACATGGAATCCAGAAAATAAAACAAACTAGTGAATATAACAAAAAAGAAACAGATTCACAGACCTAGAGAACAAATTCGTGGTTACAAGTGGGGAGAGGCAAGATGGGGTAAGAGATGAAGAGGTATAAACTACTATGTTTAAAGTAATTAAGCTACAAGGATATATTGTACAACACAGGGAATACAGCCAATATTTATCTTTTGGCCGTACCCCGCAGCACACGGGGATCTTAGTTCCCTGAACTGGGACTGAACCCGGGGCCCCTGCAGTGGAAGCATGGAGTCTTAACCACTGGACCACCAGGCAAGGGTCCATAGCCAATATTTTATATATAACTATAAATGGAGTAAAATCTTTAGGAATTGTTCATCATTATCTTGTACACCTGAAACATAACACTGTAACTCCATTATACCTCAATTTTTAAAAAACTAAAAAAAAAAACCCGACAATGACATATCACTTCATACCTGTTAGGATGGCTTTATCAAAAGGCAAGAAATTAAAAGTGTTGGCGAGTACGTGGAGAAAAGTGAGCCCTCCTGCGGTGTCGGTGGGAATGTAAACTGGCACAGCCACTATGGAGAACGGTCTGAAGATTCCTTAGAAATGCAGGAATAGAACTACCTATGATCCAGCTATCCCACTTCTGTGTATTTATCCAAAGTATATGAAAACACTAACTTGAAAACACTTATGCACCCCCATGTTCATTGCAGCATTATTTACAATAGTCAAGGTATAGCAACAACCACAGTGCCCATCAACCAATAAATGAATAAAGAAGAGGTGAAACACAATATATACATATAGATACAGCATAGAAAAAAATAAAATCTGGCCCATTTGCCACAGCATGGATGGACACTGAGAGTATTATGCTAAGTGAAAGAAAGTCAGCTAGAGAAAGCCAAATACCAATGTGATTTCACATAGATATGGAATTAAAAAACATGCAAAGTAAATGAACAAACCACACCAAACAAAAACAAATATGTAGATACAGAGAACAGAGTAGTGGCTACCAGAGGGGAAAGGGTGAAATGGATAAGAGGATCAACTCTGTGGTGACTATACAACTAAATCTTTGTTGGTGAGCATGCTGTAGTGTGTACAGAAGTAGAAATATAATGTTGTCCATATGAAACTTATATAAGGTTATAAACAAATGTTACCTCAATAAAAAATAATTTTAAAAAAAGATATACATATAGCAATGATTAAAATGACTATTCGTGGAATTTAAGTTCCAGTTATGGAGGGAAGTGAAGAACTGATAGTTTAAGTTTCACTGAAAAGATGAATTTTTCCAGAAGAGCATAAGCATTGATGGAGTTTGGATATGTAAAGGGCTAAGCTAGAAAGTTAGGAGGTAGCCACTACTCTGAGAATAAATCTTTTAAATTGTGATTACAGAGGGGGTCACAATTTGGAGTAATTGTTACTGAGCCACGTTCATTTGCCTCACACACAGAAAGCCCAACTCTGAGATAGAGAGGTTTGCAGCAGAGAAAGGTTTATTCACAAGGCAGTCAAGCAAGGAGAAAGGAGAACAAATCTCAAATCCATCTCCCAAAGGCCAGGGGCTAGGGATATTTACTGGATAAAGAATTAGGGTGGCCTGAGGTGCAGGGAGTGTGGGGAAAGGTGACTGGAAATGAGAAAAAGATCGGGTCGGGACTTCCTGGTGGCACAGTGGTTAAGAATCCGCCTACCAAAATAAAAAAAAGAATCCGCCTACCAATGCAGGGGACATGGGTTCGAGCCCTGGTCTGGAAGATCTCACATGCCTCGGAGCAACTAAGCCCTTGAGCCACAAGTACTGAGCCTGCACTCTAGAGCCTGCGTGCCACAACTACTGAGCCCGTGTGCCACAACTGCTGAAGCCCACGCTCCTAGTGTCCGTGTTCCACAACAAGAGAAGCCACCACAATGAGAGGCCTGCACACTGCAACGAAGAGAAGCCCCCGCTCACTGCAAATAGAGAAAGCCCGCATGCAGCAACGAAGACCCAACGCAGCCAAAAATCAATAAATTAAATAAATAAATACATTAAAAAAAAGATGTATCGTTATTCTCGGCAGGTGCAACTAAGCTACGTGCTTCTTCAGAGGATGCACGTTCAGAAAACGGCGACATTAGCATATTCTTAGGGTGGAGGTTTTGGCCCTCTGACATCAAATGGCCACCGATCAGACACTCTCGCATGCCCGAGGGGAGAGGCGGTTGTCCCAACCAGTCTTAACCAGCTGAAGTCCAAACTGGACAACTGACTCCAAGTTCCAAAAAAACAACTCGGGCAAACATCTTAAGACTCTTACATCAGAGGTACTTATCTATAGGGGTTGTGAAGAGGCCTTGTAGCTTACTCTTTAGGCTACATCATGCTTGGGGGATATGCAAGTTTTTGTAAAAACAGTTAAAGTGAGCTTGACCAGCGAAGGCAGTTTACAGTTTACTATTTACTAATTAAGTTATAGTCTAATGGATGTAACTGATGACTACCATATAAGTTTCATAATGACAAGGTAAAGAGTATGAGTCAATGAGGTAGGAGGGAGGACAAAATTACTGAAGAGGAAGAGAACTGAGAAGCCAAGATGTGGGGGGAGGAGGGATCCCTGACAATATTAAACTCACCACAAACTACAGCAGATGTGCAATGAGTGAGAATTACAGTGAATCAAGTGCGAAAGTCTTCAAAGACTGTGATAGAGACATTTGCTACACATACATTTGATAAGTGACTGGTAGTAGTATGACTGAACCCCAATGTCTTTAAACAATATTTTGTTTATTTACAGAATGTGGTAATACTATGAAGGCCATAGAGAGAGGGATGAGATAGAGAGTAAGTGAAGAAACCATTCCAAACAAAATGGTCACAAATGCCCTTTTCAAGAAAGTGCCCTCAGAGTTGGTCTTTGAAGAACGAACCAGCACTGCAAAAAGTTGGAGGAAAAGTTGAAACCTAATTTTTTTAAGTAAAAAAAAACCAAGAAGATGGGAATATTTCAAAGAATTAAATATAATATTGGCTAATAAGCATGTGAAAAAAATGATCCACCTTGACTGGCAATCAGAAATGCAAAATGAAAACACAATGATATAGCATTTTACTACACCAGGTTGGAAAACAGTTAAGAGTCTATCAATAAGAAATGTTTACAAGGATGTAATGAAATGGAAACATACTCCGCTCACAGGAGTTTAACCTGTGAAAAATATTTTGGGGGAAAAAAAGAGGAAGGCGTTACCTATTAACATTTTTTTAATCTTTTTTTATAATTTTTAAATTTATTTATTTGTTTGTTTATTTATTTATCTATTCATTTATTTTTGGCTGTGTCTGGTCTTCGGTGCTGCATGCTGGCTTTTCTCTAGTTGAGGCCAGCAGGGGCTACTCTTGGTTGCAGTGCGCGGGCTTCTCATTGCAGTGGCTTCTCTTGTTGCAGAGCACAGGCTCTAGGCACAAGGGCTTCAGTAGTTGTGGCGCATGGGTTTTGCTGCTCTGCAGCATGTGGGGTCTTCCCAGATCAGGGATCAAACCCATGTCCCCTGCATTGGCAGGCAGGTTCTTAACCACTGCGTCACCAGGGAAGTCCCTACCTATTAACTTGAAAAGACACACACAGGACCAATTATAGTAATTCACTCTTAGGTGTATGCAATAAATGTATGAGTTAAGAGTTCATGATTTAAAACCAGAGAAGTCTGCACTGGATGCCTATATCTAACACAAACTTGGTACATATTTAATTTTTGAAACCTCACTTGACCACTCTGAGCTTCAGGTGTTGTGAAAAGTAAAAAACATCATTTTTTTTTCAAAGAGGGCAGGAAGACACTTTTGCAGGTCATAGATAACTTTTATGGTTTTGATTGTGGTGATAGTTTCACGAGTGTATTCTTATCTACAAACTCAAGTTGTTTACATTAAATGTGTACAGCTTTTAGTACATACCTTAACTACTGCGCCACCAGGGTCCTGGTGGCGCAGTAGTTAAGAATCCACATGCCGGGTTCGAGCCCTGGTCCGGGAAGATCCCACATGCCGTGGAGCAAATAAGCCCATGTGCCGCAACTACTGAGCCTGCACTCTAGAGCCCAAGAGCCACGACTACTGAGCCTGCGTCCCACAACTACAGAAGCCCGTGTGCCTAGAGCCCGTGCTCCGCAACAAACAGAAGCCACCGCAACGAGAAGCCTGTGCACCGCAGCGAAGACTAGCCCCCGCTCGCTGCAACTAGAGAAAGCCCGCACGCAGCAACAAAGACCCAACGCAGCCAAAAGTACATAAAAATAAACAATTTTTTCAAAACAAAGATCAGGGCTTCCCAGGTGGCACAGTGGTTGAGGGTCCGCCTGCCGACGCAGGGGACACGGGTTCGTGTCCCGGTCCGGGAAGATCCCGCAGGCCGCGGAGGGGCTGGGCCCGTGAGCCATGGCCGCTGAGCCAGCGCGTCTGGAGCCTGTGCTCCGCAACGGGAGAGGCCACAACAGTGAGAGGCCCGCGTACCGCCAAATAAATAAATAAATAAAATTAAATTAATTTAATTTAATTTAATAAATGAAGATCATTTTTTAAACCTCAGTAGAATGGTTGACATATAATAAATACTGAATAAAACAATTTAATTATACTAAGATTGTTTTAATTTTATAACAGCTTTTATCTTCAGGAAGGAACTGCCACAAATATTTGACTATTAAGACAGAGCTTTACCTAAACATATATGAGTATTTTCCATTTACTCCTGGAATGAAAGCACAAGCATTAAAGGAATTTCATGGAACGTTTTATGTTGCCAGGGGGGTGGTCTATTTGAGTGGTTTTTTTCTCTAGAATGCCTGAAATCAAAGGAAAATATTAACCTTAAAGGTGACTGATATTTAAAGTTCCATTTTCGGTGTATCTTTTTTTCTCTAAAAATGAAGTACACGAGTATTCTGGCCCCTGGAGGACTTTAACAGTAGCTTTCTACCAACCACAGCCCCGGCTGTTGGGCAGCACAGATACCGCGAGGTCTACGGGGCGGGGCCTTGGAGGGGGCGGGGCTTCGCGTGACATTTTGCGAGTAGGATTTCACTGGCTTCACCGGCCACATCTTTCGCTGTCTGTTGCGTAGACGAATCGGCGTGACGAGCTGAAGATTCGAAGGCGCCAGGCCCAGCCCCGCGCCAGACGCCGTTCCCCTAGAAACCTGAACTGCAGGACCAACTGCAGGAGGCGGCCCCGGAGCTCCGAGGACTCGTCCCGTATCGCGCCGTCCTGCCGTCCCCGCATCGCGCCGCCCCGCCCCGGCTTGCCTCAGCCGTCGTCGAAACCCGTCACAGCGTGCAGGATCGAGCGCCTCCTCGCCCTCTGCCAGGCCCCGGGGGCGCCGTCCGTCGGTCGAGGTCATGGGCAAACGGCCCCGCAGGCCCAGTGCCTACCCTGCGGACTGGTGGGGACCGCAGACCGAAGGACCCGGCCCCGCCAAGCGCCGCCGAACGGAGGAGCCCGAGGACCCCGAGTCCGAGTCCGAGGCGGCGCCCAGCCTGGACAACCTGACGGGACCTCCGGCCGCGGACGCGCTCACTTCCGTAGTGGTGCTGCCCGCCGGCTGTGCCCTGCACCTGCCCCTAGATGACGTCGACGTGCTGCTGGCGCCCAAGCCCACGTCCGTGCTGCAAGTGTCTCTCGGAGATCACATCCTCACGCTGGTCCCCGAGGCCCTCCTGGGCTGGGGCGTGGAAGGCCCGTGGGGACAGGGCCTGCAACGGGCCGCTTTCCTGAGCGCTCCAGGGGAGTACATGGCCCGGGAGCCGGGATTCTTCTGCGCAGCTGTCCCAGAGATCGCCCGCCAAGAAGAGGCCAACCAGGAGGAAGCAGACGCCGAGCTCCTGCCGCCTGGGATGGAGGCTGAAGCCGGCTCCGTCACTGAGCTCCGCAGCCCCACCGCAAGGGTGTCGGGACCCAGCGCGCAGGGCTTTGTCCCAGAGCCCCGTCCTCGGGCGCCCAATCCTAGTCCAGAGAAACGCTCTCCTCACCACGACGACAACCTGCACTTGCACCTTCGGGCGCTCTCCCTCGACTCACCACTCCAACCCCTACCTCCCTCTCCTAGTCCGGGTCCTCACGAGCGCCCCCAACGCCCTTACCGTCCTAAGCGCGAGGCCCAGAGATGTCTGTTCCCGGAATGAACTGCACCCCGGTGTACACACACACACACACACACACACACACACACACACACACACACACACACTCTGGCTACCATCCTGGAGGCCCAATGGATTTCCCGGCGTCTTTTACACTGAATGTCCTACAACCTGGAAATTAAGCATCTCGTGGGCCAACAACTCCTTTTCCCCTCCAGACTGGCTATAGTAGCAGGAGAAGACGTCAGGAAAAGAAAGCGGACTCTAGACCTCATCTTTGAAATGGAAAATCTGCCCAGGGATACCGGACAATGTGTGTTCAGACGTCTGGACTTCTTTACAACATCATTCTCAGGCCTATCCATTCCCGCTCGTTTGCATTGGTTATTTTCTCTCAAATTCTTCTCTCTCCAGCACCATACCCTATTGCTACCCTATTTCTCCCCAAACCAATAAATAACTGGATTTCTCATGTTATATGTTTTCCCATGCATTTATGAAGATTTTTAGCCATGGCTTTTCTCTTTCTTGGTGTTTTGAGCTGCTCTCCTGGAAAGTTGCAAAATAGTATGATGGTTACTATACATAATTGTATGATGTTTGTTCATAGCTTCCTCTTAACCTGAGGAAGTTCTCTTCCAGTCAAGTTCACTTTTCATTATGAATAAATGCTGGATTTTATCAGATGTTTTCAGCATGTATTAGGATATGCATTTCCTTTTTAAATCTCTCCCTCCGGTTATTTTGACTCAGAGACTGATGTAAAATGTTTGCATTCCTGCTATTCCACATTATTCATACCTTTTAACTTCTACCCCGAGTTTTTTCTTTTGTAAATCAAACCTCTAACTTTTAAAACATTAATTTAGGGGCCTCCCTGGTGGCGCAGTGGTTAAGAATCTGCCTGCTAATGCAGGGGACATGGGTTCGAGCCCTGGTCTGGGAAGATCCCACATGCCGTGGAGCAACTAAGCCCATGAGCCACAGCTGAAGCCCACGCACCTACAGCCCATGCTTCGCCACCAGAGAAGCCACTGCAGTGAGAAGCCCGTGCACCTCAACGAAGAGTAGCCCCCGCTCACCGCAACTAGAGAAAGCCCGTGCGCAGCAACGAAGACTCCATGCAGCCAAAAATAAATAAATAAAAATTTTAAAAAATAAAACATTAATTAATTACCATATTTCTTTCACATTTTTATAAAAGAAATAAAATCTACAGGTAAAGCTGAAAACAAGATGGTTTCAGTTTTTTTAAACATCAATACTATTTATATTCACCAACATGCTTTACCACTTCCTCTCTACCTTTTTATTCTTATATTCCACTCTCAAAGTCTAGCCTCAATTTTCTTCTTGCTGAAGAATATACTTTAATAGTTCTTTCCACTATACCCTATGTGTAGTAAATTATCTTGGTTTTGTAAATCTCAACATGTTTTGTGTAGTACACTCTCATAGTCTTGTATATCTGAAAATTTTTATTATGTATTCATTCCTAATTCTAAAGTGTTATTTAAGTACTTTAAAGACATTACTCCATTGTTCTGCCATTTTTTATTGTTGTTGCAGGCAAGAGGTCTCTGCCAATCAAGTTGTTGTTCCTTTTATATTTGACTCAGCTGTTCATTAGCACATTTTAAAATTTTATTTTATTTTTTAATTGAAGTATAGTTGATTTACATTGCTGTGTTACTTTCTGGTGTACAGCAAAGTTATATATTTTTTCCATATTCTTTTACATGGTTATGGTTTATTACAGGATATTGAATATAGTTCCCTGTGCTATACAGTAGGACCTTGTTGTTTATCTGTTTTACACTGAATACATAATAGTTTTATATCTGCTAATCCCAAACTCCTAATTTATCTCTCCCCCACCCTCTTTCCCCTTTGGTAAACATAAGGTTGTTTTCTATGTCTGTGAGTCTATTTCTGTTTTGTAAATAACTTCATTTGTGTCATATTTTAGATTCCACATATAAGTGATATCATATGATATTTATCTTTCTTTGACTTACTTCACTTAGTATGATAATCTCTAGGTCCATCCATGTTGCTACAAATGGCATCATCTCACTCTCATTTATGGCTGAGTAGTATTGCATTGTATAGGTATGCCACATCTTTTTATCCATTCATCTGTAGATAGACATTTAGGTTGCTTCCATGTCTTGGGTTTTTTTTTCATTTATTTATTTATTTATTTAATTTTTGGCTGTGTTGGGTTTTGTTGCTGCACGTGGGCTTTCTCTAGTTGCAGCGAGCGGGGGCTACTCTTCGTTGCAGGGCGCAGGCTTCTCATTATGGTGGCTTCCCTTGTTGCAGAGCACGGGCTCTAGGCACACAGGCCCCAGTAATTGTGGCATGTGGGCTCAGTAGCTGTGGCTCGTGGGCTCCAGGCTAGCGGGCTTCAGTAGTTGTGGCACACGGGCTTAGTTGCTTGGTGGCATGTGGGGTCTTCCCAGCCCAGGGCTCAAACCTGTGTCCCCTGCACTGGCAGGCAGATTCTTAACCACTGCGCCACCAAGGAAGTCGCCAGTTGGCTATTTTAAATAGTGCTACTATGAACATTGGGGTGCATGTATCTTTTCAAATTAGAGTTTTCTCGGGATATTTGCCCAGGAGTGGGACTGCTGGACCATATAGCAACTCTTTTTAGTTTCTTAAGGAATCTCCATACTGTTCTCCATAATGGCTGCACCAATTTACATTCCCTTCAACACTGTAGGAGAGTTCCCTTTTCTCCACACCCTGTCCAGCACTTATTATATGTGGACTTTTTAATGATGCTCATGCTGACCAGTGTGATGTGATACCTCATTGTAGTTTTGATTTGCATTTGTCTAGTAATTAGTGATGTTGAGCATATTTTCATGTGCTTTTTGGCCTTCTGTATGTCTTCTTTGGAGAAATGTCTATTTAGGTCTTCTGCCCATTTATTTTTTTTTTTTTGTGGTATGCGGGCCTCTCACTGTTGTGGCCTCTCCCGTTGCAGAGCACAGGCTCCGGATGCACAGGCTCAGCAGCCATGGCTCACGGGCCCAGCCGCTCCGTGGCATGGGGGATCTTTCCGGCCGGGGCACGAACCCGTGTCCCCTGCATCGTCAGGCCTACTCTCAACCACTGCGCCACCAGGGAAGCCCTACACTAAAGTCTTTAATGCATTGAGATGACTTATGTGTGTGGTTTGAGATAGTGGTCTAGTTTCTTTTTTTCTTTTCTTAGCATGTGGCTGTCCAGATTTCCCAACACCATTTTTTAATCTAAATTTATTTATTTATTTATTTTTGGCTCATTGGGTCTTCGTTGCAGTGCATGGGCTTCTCATTGCAGTGGCTTCTCTTGTTGCGGAGCACAGGCTCTAGGCACACGGGCTTTGGTAGTTGTGGCACGGGGGCTCAGTAGTTGTGGCTCGCGGGCTCTAGGGCACAGGCTCAGTAGTTGTGGCGCACGGGCTTAGTTGCTCCGTGGCATGTGGGATCTTGCCAGACCAGGAATCGAACCCGTGTCCCCCTGCATTGGCAGACGGATTTTTAACCACTGCACCACCAGGGAAGTTCCCCCGTCACCATTTATTGAAGAGACTGTCCTTTTCCATTGTACGCTCTTTGCTTCCTTGCCATGAATTCATTATCCATATATGTATGGATTTACTCCCAGGTTCTCAGTTATGTTCCATTGACCTATGTATCTGCTTTTCTGCAAATATAATGCTGTTTTGATTATTGTAGCTTTATAATATAGTTTTAAATCAGAGAGTGTGATACCTCCAACTCTGTTCTTTTTATCAGGATTGCTTTGGCTGTTCAGGGTCTCTTATGGTTTCATGTAAATCTAAGGCTTTTTTATTCTATTTTTGTGAAAAATATCCTTGGGACTTTGATAGAGATTGCATTGAATCTGAAGATTGCTTTAGGTAATAGAGACATTTGAACGATGTTATTTCTTCCAATCCATGAGCACAGAACACTTTTCCACTTATTTGTCTCCTCAGGCAAGGGAAACACAAGCAAAAGTAAACAAATAGGATTACATCAAACTAAGAAGTTTCTGCACAGTAAAGGAAACCAGCAACAAAATGAAAAGGGAACCTACCTAATGGAAGAAGATACTTGCAAATCATATATCCAGTAAGGGGTTAACATCCAAAATATAGAAAGAACTCACAACAACAACAACAAAAATGAAACAACCCCAAAATGGGTATAGGACATTTTCCAAAGAAGACATAGATGGCCAATAGACACATGAAAAGATGTTCAACATCACAAATTATTAGAGAAATGCAAATCAAAACCACAAAAGTCTATTTCTCTTAAAGTCTATGTCTCATGTAAGTATTGCTCCCCAGCTTTCTTTTTATTTCCATTTGCATGGAGTATCTTTTTCCATCCCCTCACTTTCAGTCTATGTGTGTCTTTAGATCTGAAGTGAGTCTCTTGTAGGCAGCATATATATGGGTCTTGTTTTTGTATCCATTCAGCCACTCTTTTTTTTTTCAAAACAAACAACTTTTTATTGAAGTATAGTTGATTTACAATGTTGTATTAGTTTCAGGTGTACAGCAAAGCGATCTATATATGTATATATTCTTTTTCAGATTCTTTTCCATTATAAGTTATTATATACAAAATATTGAATAGAGTTCCCTGTGCCATACAGTAGGTCCTCATTTATCTATCACCCTATGTCTTTTGATTGGAGCATTTAGTCCATTTACTTTGAATAATTATTGATGTGTATGTTCTTAATGCCATTTTATTAATTGTTTTGACGTTGTTTTGTAGTGCTTTTTTCTTCCTTTCTTCTTCTTTCATTCTTTTGTCTTGTGATTTGATGACTATCTTTAATGTCATGTTCAAATCCTTGCCTCTTTTTTCTGTGTGCATCTATTATAGATTTTTCTGTTTGTGTCTATCATGAAGTTTATATACAGTGATATATTGTTATATGTGATTGTTTTAAGTTGCTGATCTCAAATCTCAAATGCATTTAACAACCCTACAATTGTACTCTCCTCCCCTTATGATTACTGTTTTTGACATCATATTTTACATCTAATTATTTTGTGTATCCCCAAACTGCTTACTGTAGATACAGATGATATTACTACTTTTGGCTTTTAACCTTCCTACTAGCTTTGTACATGGTTGATTTTCTATCTTTACTGTATAATTTTTTAATCTGTCTCCTAAGGCAAAGGAAACAAAAGCCAAAATAAACAAATGGGACCTAATTAAACCAAAAAGCTTTCACACAGCAAAGGAAACCATCAACAAAATGAAAAGACAACCTACTGAATGGGGGGAAATATTTGGGAATGAGATGACCAATAAGAGGTTAATATCCAAAATATATAAACAGCTCATACAACTCAATAGGAAAAAGCAAACCACCTGATTGAAAAATGGGCAGAAGGAACAGGATAGAAAGCCCAGAGATGAACCCACTCACATATGGTCACCTTATCTTTGATAAAGGAGGCAGGAATGTACAGTGGAGAAAGGACAGCCTCTTCAATAAGTGGTGCTGGGAAAACTGGACAGGTACATGTAAAAGTATGAGATTAGATCACTCCCTAACACCATACACAAAAATAAGCTCAAAATGGATTAAAGACCTAAATGTAACGCCAGCAACTATCAAACTCTTAGAGGAAAACATAGGCAGAACACTCTATGACATAAATCACAACAAGATCCTTTTGGACCCACCTCCTAGAGAAATGGAAATAAAAACAAAGATAAACAAATGGGACCTAATGAAACTTCAAAGCTGTTGCACAGCAAAGGAAACCATAAACAAGACCAAAGACAACCCTCGGAATGGGACAAAATATTTCCAAATGAAGCAACTGACAAAGGATTAATCTCCAAAATTTATAAGCAGCTCAGTAGCAAACAAACAAACAACCCGATCCAAAAATGGGCAGAAGACCTAAATAGACATTTCTCCAAAGAAGATATACAGACTCCCAACAAACATATGAAAGAATGCTCAACATCATTAATCATTAGAGAAATGCAAGTCAAAACTACAATGAGATATCATCTCACACCAGTCAGAATGGCCATCATCTAAAAGTCTAGAAACAATAAATGCTGGAGAGGGTGTGGAGAAAAGGGAACACTCTTGCACTGCTGGTGGGAATGTGAATTGGTACAGCCACTATGGGGAACAGTATGGAGGTTCCTTAAAAAACTACAAATAGAACTACCATATGACCCAGCAATCCCACTACTGGGCATATACCCTGAGAAAACCGTAATTCAAAAAGAGTCATGTACCAAAATGTTCATTGCAGCTCTATTCACAATAGCCCGGAGCTGGAAACAACCTAAGTGTCCATCTTTGGAAGAATGGATAAAGAAGATGTGGCACATATATACAATGGAATATTACTCAGCCATAAAAAGAAACGAAATTGAGCTATTTGTAATGAGGTGGATGGACCTAGAGTCTGTCATACAGAGTGAAGTCAGTCAGAAAGAGAAAGACAAATACCGTATGCTAACACATAGTTATGGAATTTAAGGGAAAAAAATGTCATGAAGAACCTAGGGGTAAGACAGGAATAAAGACACAGACCTACTAGAGAACGGACTTGAGGATATGGAGAGGGGCAAGGGTAAGCTCTGACAAAGCGAGAGAGAGGCATGGACATATATACACTACCAAATGTAAAACAGATAGCTACTGGGAAGCAGCCGCATAGCACAGGGAGATCAGCTCAGTGCTTTGTGACCACCTAGAAGGGTGGGATAGGGAGGGTGGGAGGGAGGGAGACACAAGAGGGAAGAGATATGGGAACATATGTATATGTATAACTGACTCACTGTGTTATAAGGCAGAAACTAACACACCATTGTAAAGTGATTATACTCCAATAAAGATGTAAAAAAAAAGAAGTTTATACAACTCTTCTCAATACTCTGTAATAACATATATGGGAACAGAATCTAAAAAACAGTGGATATATGTATAACTGATTCACTTTGCTGTACACCGGAAACTAACACAACATTGTAAATCAACTACACTCCAATAAAAATCAATTA
This sequence comes from Mesoplodon densirostris, assembly GCF_025265405.1. Lineage (NCBI taxonomy): Eukaryota > Metazoa > Chordata > Mammalia > Artiodactyla > Ziphiidae > Mesoplodon > Mesoplodon densirostris. Next base: position 80,462,827 of record NC_082665.1, read on the forward strand.
ACAAAAATGGGCAGAAGAGGTGAACAGACATTTTTCCAAAGAAGACATAACAGTCGGGCAACAGGCACATGAAAAGATGCTCAACATCACTAACCGTCAGAGAAATACAAATCAAACCACCATGAGATACCACCTCACACCTGTAAGAACACCTAACATCAAAACGACCACAAATAACAAATGTTGGCTAGGTTGTGAAATAAAGGGGACCCCCGTACACTGTTGGTGGGAATGTGAATTGGTGCAGCCACTGTGGGAAACAGTGTGGAGGTTCCTCAAAAAACTAAATAGAATTACCATATGATACAGCAATTCCACTCCTGGGTATACATCCAAAGAAAACTAAAACACTACTTTGAAAAGATACATGCAGCTGAATGTTCATGGCAGCATTATTTATGACAGCCAAAATATGGAAACAACCTAAGTGTCCATCAACAGATGAACAGCTAAAGAAGATGTGATGTGATACATATATGCATGTGTGTGTCTGTGTGTATGTATATACTCAGCCATAAAAAAAAGTGAAATTTTGTCATTTACAACAACATGGATAGACTTGTAGGGTATTATGCATAGTGAAATAAGTCAGACAGAGAAAGACAAATACTGTTATGTTATCACTTAAACATGGAATCCAGAAAATAAAACAAACTAGTGAATATAACAAAAAAGAAACAGATTCACAGACCTAGAGAACAAATTCGTGGTTACAAGTGGGGAGAGGCAAGATGGGGTAAGAGATGAAGAGGTATAAACTACTATGTTTAAAGTAATTAAGCTACAAGGATATATTGTACAACACAGGGAATACAGCCAATATTTATCTTTTGGCCGTACCCCGCAGCACACGGGGATCTTAGTTCCCTGAACAGGGACTGAACCCGGGGCCCCTGCAGTGGAAGCATGGAGTCTTAACCACTGGACCACCAGGCAAGGGTCCATAGCCAATATTTTATAATAACTATAAATGGAGTAAAATCTTTAGGAATTGTTCATCATTATCTTGTACACCTGAAACATAACACTGTAACTCCATTATACCTCAATTTTTAAAAAACTAAAAAAAAAACCGACAATGACATATCACTTCATACCTGTTAGGATGGCTTTTATCAAAAGGCAAGAAATTAAAAGTGTTGGCGAGTACGTGGAGAAAAGTGAGCCCTTCTGCGGTGTCGGTGGGAATGTAAACTGGCACAGCCACTATGGAGAACGGTCTGAAGATTCCTTAGAAATGCAGGAATAGAACTACCTTATGATCCAGCTATCCCACTTCTGTGTATTTATCCAAAGTATATGAAAACACTAACTTGAAAACACTTATGCACCCCCATGTTCATTGCAGCATTATTTACAATAGTCAAGGTATAGCAACAACCACAGTGCCCATCAACCAATAAATGAATAAAGAAGAGGTGAAACACAATATATACAATATAGATACAGCATAGAAAAAAATAAAATCTGGCCATTTGCCACAGCATGGATGGACACTGAGAGTATTATGCTAAGTGAAAGAAGTCAGCTAGAGAAAGCCAAATACCATGTGATTTCACATAGATATGGAATTAAAAAAAACATACAAAGTAAATGAACAAACCACACCAAACAAAAACAAATATGTAGATACAGAGAACAGAGTAGTGGCTACCAGAGGGGAAAGGGTGAAATGGATAAAGAGGATCAACTCTGTGGTGACTATACAAACTAAATCTTTGTTGGTGAGCATGCTGTAGTGTGTACAGAAGTAGAAATATAATGTTGTCCATATGAAACTTATATAAGGTTATAAACAAATGTTACCTCAATAAAAAATAATTTTTAAAAAAGATATACATATAGCAATGATTAAAATGACTATTCGTGGAATTTAAGTTCCAGTTATGGAGGGAAGTGAAGAACTGATAGTTTAAGTTTCACTGAAAAGATGAATTTTTCCAGAAGAGCATAAGCATTGATGGAGTTTGGATATGTAAAGGGCTAAGCTAGAAAGTTAGGAGGTAGCCACTACTCTGAGAATAAATCTTTTAAATTGTGATTACAGAGGGGGTCACAATTTGGAGTAATTGTTACTGAGCCACGTTCATTTGCCTCACACACAGAAAGCCCAACTCTGAGATAGAGAGGTTTGCAGCAGAGAAAGGGTTTATTCACAAGGCAGTCAAGCAAGGAGAAAGGAGAACAAATCTCAAATCCATCTCCCCAAAGGCCAGGGGCTAGGGATATTTACTGGATAAAGAATTAGGGTGGCCTGAGGTGCAGGGAGTGTGGGGAAAGGTGACTGGAAATGAGAAAAAGATCGGGTCGGGACTTCCCTGGTGGCACAGTGGTTAAGAATCCGCCTACCAAAATAAAAAAAAAGAATCCGCCTACCAATGCAGGGGACATGGGTTCGAGCCCTGGTCTGGGAAGATCTCACATGCCTCGGAGCAACTAAGCCCTTGAGCCACAAGTACTGAGCCTGCACTCTAGAGCCTGCGTGCCACAACTACTGAGCCCGTGTGCCACAACTGCTGAAGCCCACGCTCCTAGTGTCCGTGTTCCACAACAAGAGAAGCCACCACAATGAGAGGCCTGCACACTGCAACGAAGAGAAGCCCCCGCTCACTGCAAATAGAGAAAGCCCGCATGCAGCAACGAAGACCCAACGCAGCCAAAAATAAATAAATTAAATAAATAAATACATTAAAAAAAAAAGATGTATCGTTATTCTCGGCAGGTGCAACTAAGCTACGTGCTTCTTCAGAGGATGCACGTTCAGAAAACGGCGACATTAGCATATTCTTAGGGTGGAGGTTTTGGCCCTCTGACATCAAATGGCCACCGATCAGACACTCTCGCATGCCCGAGGGGAGAGGCGGTTGTCCCAACCAGTCTTAACCAGCTGAAGTCCAAACTGGACAACTGACTCCAAGTTCCAAAAAAACAACTCGGGCAAACATCTTAAGACTCTTACATCAGAGGTACTTATCTATAGGGGTTGTGAAGAGGCCTTGTAGCTTACTCTTTAGGCTACATCATGCTTGGGGGATATGCAAGTTTTTGTAAAAACAGTTAAAGTGAGCTTGACCAGCGAAGGCAGTTTACAGTTTACTATTTACTAATTAAGTTATAGTCTAATGGATGTAACTGATGACTACCATATAAGTTTCATAATGACAAGGTAAAGAGTATGAGTCAATGAGGTAGGAGGGAGGACAAAATTACTGAAGAGGAAGAGAACTGAGAAGCCAAGATGTGGGGGGAGGAGGGATCCCTGACAATATTAAACTCACCACAAACTACAGCAGATGTGCAATGAGTGAGAATTACAGTGAATCAAGTGCGAAAGTCTTCAAAGACTGTGATAGAGACATTTGCTACACATACATTTGATAAGTGACTGGTAGTAGTATGACTGAACCCCAATGTCTTTAAACAATATTTTGTTTATTTACAGAATGTGGTAATACTATGAAGGCCATAGAGAGAGGGATGAGATAGAGAGTAAGTGAAGAAACCATTCCAAACAAAATGGTCACAAATGCCCTTTTCAAGAAAGTGCCCTCAGAGTTGGTCTTTGAAGAACGAACCAGCACTGCAAAAAGTTGGAGGAAAAGTTGAAACCTAATTTTTTTAAGTAAAAAAAAACCAAGAAGATGGGAATATTTCAAAGAATTAAATATAATATTGGCTAATAAGCATGTGAAAAAAATGATCCACCTTGACTGGCAATCAGAAATGCAAAATGAAAACACAATGATATAGCATTTTACTACACCAGGTTGGAAAACAGTTAAGAGTCTATCAATAAGAAATGTTTACAAGGATGTAATGAAATGGAAACATACTCCGCTCACAGGAGTTTAACCTGTGAAAAATATTTTGGGGGAAAAAAAGAGGAAGGCGTTACCTATTAACATTTTTTTAATCTTTTTTTATAATTTTTAAATTTATTTATTTGTTTGTTTATTTATTTATCTATTCATTTATTTTTGGCTGTGTCTGGTCTTCGGTGCTGCATGCTGGCTTTTCTCTAGTTGAGGCCAGCAGGGGCTACTCTTGGTTGCAGTGCGCGGGCTTCTCATTGCAGTGGCTTCTCTTGTTGCAGAGCACAGGCTCTAGGCACAAGGGCTTCAGTAGTTGTGGCGCATGGGTTTTGCTGCTCTGCAGCATGTGGGGTCTTCCCAGATCAGGGATCAAACCCATGTCCCCTGCATTGGCAGGCAGGTTCTTAACCACTGCGTCACCAGGGAAGTCCCTACCTATTAACTTGAAAAGACACACACAGGACCAATTATAGTAATTCACTCTTAGGTGTATGCAATAAATGTATGAGTTAAGAGTTCATGATTTAAAACCAGAGAAGTCTGCACTGGATGCCTATATCTAACACAAACTTGGTACATATTTAATTTTTGAAACCTCACTTGACCACTCTGAGCTTCAGGTGTTGTGAAAAGTAAAAAACATCATTTTTTTTTCAAAGAGGGCAGGAAGACACTTTTGCAGGTCATAGATAACTTTTATGGTTTTGATTGTGGTGATAGTTTCACGAGTGTATTCTTATCTACAAACTCAAGTTGTTTACATTAAATGTGTACAGCTTTTAGTACATACCTTAACTACTGCGCCACCAGGGTCCTGGTGGCGCAGTAGTTAAGAATCCACATGCCGGGTTCGAGCCCTGGTCCGGGAGGATCCCACATGCCGTGGAGCAAATAAGCCCATGTGCCGCAACTACTGAGCCTGCACTCTAGAGCCCAAGAGCCACGACTACTGAGCCTGCGTCCCACAACTACAGAAGCCCGTGTGCCTAGAGCCCGTGCTCCGCAACAAACAGAAGCCACCGCAAGGAGAAGCCTGTGCACCGCAGCGAAGACTAGCCCCCGCTCGCTGCAACTAGAGAAAGCCCGCACGCAGCAACAAAGACCCAACGCAGCCAAAAGTACATAAAAATAAACAATTTTTTCAAAACAAAGATCAGGGCTTCCCAGGTGGCACAGTGGTTGAGGGTCCGCCTGCCGACGCAGGGGACACGGGTTCGTGTCCCGGTCCGGGAAGATCCCGCAGGCCGCAGAGGGGCTGGGCCCGTGAGCCATGGCCGCTGAGCCAGCGCGTCTGGAGCCTGTGCTCCGCAACGGGAGAGGCCACAACAGTGAGAGGCCCGCGTACCGCCAAATAAATAAATTAATTTAATTTAATTTAATTTAATTTAATTTAATAAATGAAGATCATTTTTTAAACCTCAGTAGAATGGTTGACATATAATAAATACTGAATAAAACAATTTAATTATACTAAGATTGTTTTAATTTTATAACAGCTTTTATCTTCAGGAAGGAACTGCCACAAATATTTGACTATTAAGACAGAGCTTTACCTAAACATATATGAGTATTTTCCATTTACTCCTGGAATGAAAGCACAAGCATTAAAGGAATTTCATGGAACGTTTTATGTTGCCAGGGGGGTGGTCTATTTGAGTGGTTTTTTTCTCTAGAATGCCTGAAATCAAAGGAAAATATTAACCTTAAAGGTGACTGATATTTAAAGTTCCATTTTCGGTGTATCTTTTTTTCTCTAAAAATGAAGTACACGAGTATTCTGGCCCCTGGAGGACTTTAACAGTAGCTTTCTACCAACCACAGCCCCGGCTGTTGGGCAGCACAGATACCGCGAGGTCTACGGGGCGGGGCCTTGGAGGGGGCGGGGCTTCGCGTGACATTTTGCGAGTAGGATTTCACTGGCTTCACCGGCCACATCTTTCGCTGTCTGTTGCGTAGACGAATCGGCGTGACGAGCTGAAGATTCGAAGGCGCCAGGCCCAGCCCCGCGCCAGACGCCGTTCCCCTAGAAACCTGAACTGCAGGACCAACTGCAGGAGGCGGCCCCGGAGCTCCGAGGACTCGTCCCGTATCGCGCCGTCCTGCCGTCCCCGCATCGCGCCGCCCCGCCCCGGCTTGCCTCAGCCGTCGTCGAAACCCGTCACAGCGTGCAGGATCGAGCGCCTCCTCGCCCTCTGCCAGGCCCCGGGGGCGCCGTCCGTCGGTCGAGGTCATGGGCAAACGGCCCCACAGGCCCAGTGCCTACCCTGCGGACTGGTGGGGACCGCAGACCGAAGGACCCGGCCCCGCCAAGCGCCGCCGAACGGAGGAGCCCGAGGACCCCGAGTCCGAGTCCGAGGCGGCGCCCAGCCTGGACAACCTGACGGGACCTCCGGCCGCGGACGCGCTCACTTCCGTAGTGGTGCTGCCCGCCGGCTGTGCCCTGCACCTGCCCCTAGATGACGTCGACGTGCTGCTGGCGCCCAAGCCCACGTCCGTGCTGCAAGTGTCTCTCGGAGATCACATCCTCACGCTGGTCCCCGAGGCCCTCCTGGGCTGGGGCGTGGAAGGCCCGTGGGGACAGGGCCTGCAACGGGCCGCTTTCCTGAGCGCTCCAGGGGAGTACATGGCCCGGGAGCCGGGATTCTTCTGCGCAGCTGTCCCAGAGATCGCCCGCCAAGAAGAGGCCAACCAGGAGGAAGCAGACGCCGAGCTCCTGCCGCCTGGGATGGAGGCTGAAGCCGGCTCCGTCACTGAGCTCCGCAGCCCCACCGCAAGGGTGTCGGGACCCAGCGCGCAGGGCTTTGTCCCAGAGCCCCGTCCTCGGGCGCCCAATCCTAGTCCAGAGAAACGCTCTCCTCACCACGACGACAACCTGCACTTGCACCTTCGGGCGCTCTCCCTCGACTCACCACTCCAACCCCTACCTCCCTCTCCTAGTCCGGGTCCTCACGAGCGCCCCCAACGCCCTTACCGTCCTAAGCGCGAGGCCCAGAGATGTCTGTTCCCGGAATGAACTGCACCCCGGTGTACACACACACACACACACACACACACACACACACACACACACACACACACACACACACACACACACACACTCTGGCTACCATCCTGGAGGCCCAATGGATTTCCCGGCGTCTTTTACACTGAATGTCCTACAACCTGGAAATTAAGCATCTCGTGGGCCAACAACTCCTTTTCCCCTCCAGACTGGCTATAGTAGCAGGAGAAGACGTCAGGAAAAGAAAGCGGACTCTAGACCTCATCTTTGAAATGGAAAATCTGCCCAGGGATACCGGACAATGTGTGTTCAGACGTCTGGACTTCTTTACAACATCATTCTCAGGCCTATCCATTCCCGCTCGTTTGCATTGGTTATTTTCTCTCAAATTCTTCTCTCTCCAGCACCATACCCTATTGCTACCCTATTTCTCCCCAAACCAATAAATAACTGGATTTCTCATGTTATATGTTTTCCCATGCATTTATGAAGATTTTTAGCCATGGCTTTTCTCTTTCTTGGTGTTTTGAGCTGCTCTCCTGGAAAGTTGCAAAATAGTATGATGGTTACTATACATAATTGTATGATGTTTGTTCATAGCTTCCTCTTAACCTGAGGAAGTTCTCTTCCAGTCAAGTTCACTTTTCATTATGAATAAATGCTGGATTTTATCAGATGTTTTCAGCATGTATTAGGATATGCATTTCCTTTTTAAATCTCTTCCTCCAGTTATTTTGACTCAGAGACTGATGTAAAATGTTTGCATTCCTGCTATTCCACATTATTCATACCTTTTAAATTCTACCCCGAGTTTTTTCTTTTGTAAATCAAACCTCTAACTTTTAAAACATTAATTTAGGGGCCTCCCTGGTGGCGCAGTGGTTAAGAATCTGCCTGCTAATGCAGGGGACATAGGTTCGAGCCCTGGTCTGGGAAGATCCCACATGCCGTGGAGCAACTAAGCCCATGAGCCACAGCTGAAGCCCACGCACCTACAGCCCATGCTTCGCCACCAGAGAAGCCACTGCAGTGAGAAGCCCGTGCACCTCAACGAAGAGTAGCCCCCGCTCACCGCAACTAGAGAAAGCCCGTGCGCAGCAACGAAGACTCCATGCAGCCAAAAATAAATAAATAAAAATTTAAAAAAATAAATCATTAATTAATTACCATATTTCTTTCACATTTTTATAAAAGAAATAAAATCTACAGGTAAAGCTGAAAACAAGATGGTTTCAGTTTTTTTAAACATCAATACTATTTATATTCACCAACATGCTTTACCACTTCCTCTCTACCTTTTTATTCTTATATTCCACTCTCAAAGTCTAGCCTCAATTTTCTTCTTGCTGAAGAATATACTTTAATAGTTCTTTCCACTATACCCTATGTGTAGTAAATTATCTTGGTTTTGTAAATCTCAACATGTTTTGTGTAGTACACTCTCATAGTCTTGTATATCTGAAAATTTTTATTATGTATTCATTCCTAATTCTAAAGTGTTATTTAAGTACTTTAAAGACATTACTCCATTGTTCTGCCATTTTTTATTGTTGTTGCAGGCAAGAGGTCTCTGCCAATCAAGTTGTTGTTCCTTTTATATTTGACTCAGCTGTTCATTAGCACATTTTAAAATTTTATTTTATTTTTTAATTGAAGTATAGTTGATTTACTTTGCTGTGTTACTTTCTGGTGTACAGCAAAGTTATATATTTTTTCCATATTCTTTTACATGGTTATGGTTTATTACAGGATATTGAATATAGTTCCCTGTGCTATACAGTAGGACCTTGTTGTTTATCTGTTTTACACTGAATACATAATAGTTTTATATCTGCTAATCCCAAACTCCTAATTTATCTCTCCCCCACCCTCTTTCCCCTTTGGTAAACATAAGGTTGTTTTCTATGTCTGTGAGTCTATTTCTGTTTTGTAAATAACTTCATTTGTGTCATATTTTAGATTCCACATATAAGTGATATCATATGATATTTATCTTTCTTTGACTTACTTCACGTAGTATGATAATCTCTAGGTCCATCCATGTTGCTACAAATGGCATCATCTCACTCTCATTTATGGCTGAGTAGTATTGCATTGTATAGGTATGCCACATCTTTTTATCCATTCATCTGTAGATAGACATTTAGGTTGCTTCCATGTCTTGGGTTTTTTTTTCATTTATTTATTTATTTATTTAATTTTTGGCTGTGTTGGGTTTTGTTGCTGCACGTGGGCTTTCTCTAGTTGCAGCGAGCGGGGGCTACTCTTCGTTGCAGGGCGCAGGCTTCTCATTATGGTGGCTTCCCTTGTTGCAGAGCACGGGCTCTAGGCACACAGGCCCCAGTAATTGTGGCATGTGGGCTCAGTAGCTGTGGCTCGTGGGCTCCAGGCTAGCGGGCTTCAGTAGTTGTGGCACACGGGCTTAGTTGCTTGGTGGCATGTGGGGTCTTCCCAGCCCAGGGCTCAAACCTGTGTCCCCTGCACTGGCAGGCAGATTCTTAACCACTGCGCCACCAAGGAAGTCGCCAGTTGGCTATTTTAAATAGTGCTACTATGAACATTGGGGTGCATGTATCTTTTCAAATTAGAGTTTTCTCGGGATATTTGCCCAGGAGTGGGACTGCTGGACCATATAGCAACTCTTTTTAGTTTCTTAAGGAATCTCCATACTGTTCTCCATAATGGCTGCACCAATTTACATTCCCTTCAACACTGTAGGAGAGTTCCCTTTTCTCCACACCCTGTCCAGCACTTATTATATGTGGACTTTTTAATGATGCTCATGCTGACCAGTGTGACGTGATACCTCATTGTAGTTTTGATTTGCATTTGTCTAGTAATTAGTGATGTTGAGCATATTTTCATGTGCTTTTTGGCCTTCTGTATGTCTTCTTGGAGAAATGTCTATTTAGGTCTTCTGCCCATTTATTTATTTTTTTTTTGTGGTATGCGGGCCTCTCACTGTTGTGGCCTCTCCCGTTGCGGAGCACAGGCTCCGGATGCACAGGCTCAGCAGCCATGGCTCACGGGCCCAGCCGCTCCGTGGCATGGGGGATCTTTCCGGCCGGGGCACGAACCCGTGTCCCCTGCATCGTCAGGCCTACTCTCAACCACTGCGCCACCAGGGAAGCCCTACACTAAAGTCTTTAATGCATTGAGATGACTTATGTGTGTGGTTTGAGATAGTGGTCTAGTTTCTTTTTTTCTTTTCTTAGCATGTGGCTGTCCAGATTTCCCAACACCATTTTTTAATCTAAATTTATTTATTTATTTATTTTTGGCTCATTGGGTCTTCGTTGCAGTGCATGGGCTTCTCATTGCAGTGGCTTCTCTTGTTGCGGAGCACAGGCTCTAGGCACACGGGCTTTGGTAGTTGTGGCACAGGGGCTCAGTAGTTGTGGCTCGCGGGCTCTAGGGCACAGGCTCAGTAGTTGTGGCGCACGGGCTTAGTTGCTCCGTGGCATGTGGGATCTTGCCAGACCAGGAATCGAACCCGTGTCCCCCTGCATTGGCAGACGGATTTTTAACCACTGCACCACCAGGGAAGTTCCCCCGTCACCATTTATTGAAGAGACTGTCCTTTTCCATTGTACGCTCTTTGCTTCCTTGCCATGAATTCATTATCCATATATGTATGGATTTACTCCCAGGTTCTCAGTTATGTTCCATTGACCTATGTATCTGCTTTTCTGCAAATATAATGCTGTTTTGATTATTGTAGCTTTATAATATAGTTTTAAATCAGAGAGTGTGATACCTCCAACTCTGTTCTTTTTATCAGGATTGCTTTGGCTGTTCAGGGTCTCTTATGGTTTCATGTAAATCTAAGGCTTTTTTATTCTATTTTTGTGAAAAATATCCTTGGGACTTTGATAGAGATTGCATTGAATCTGAAGATTGCTTTAGGTAATAGAGACATTTGAACGATGTTATTTCTTCCAATCCATGAGCACAGAACACTTTTCCACTTATTTGTCTCCTCAGGCAAGGGAAACACAAGCAAAAGTAAACAAATAGGATTACATCAAACTAAGAAGTTTCTGCACAGTAAAGGAAACCAGCAACAAAATGAAAAGGGAACCTACCTAATGGAAGAAGATACTTGCAAATCATATATCCAGTAAGGGGTTAACATCCAAAATATAGAAAGAACTCACAACAACAACAACAAAAATGAAACAACCCCAAAATGGGTATAGGACATTTTCCAAAGAAGACATAGATGGCCAATAGACACATGAAAAGATGTTCAACATCACAAATTATTAGAGAAATGCAAATCAAAACCACAAAAGTCTATTTCTCTTAAAGTCTATGTCTCATGTAAGTATTGCTCCCCAGCTTTCTTTTTATTTCCATTTGCATGGAGTATCTTTTTCCATCCCCTCACTTTCAGTCTATGTGTGTCTTTAGATCTGAAGTGAGTCTCTTGTAGGCAGCATATATATGGGTCTTGTTTTTGTATCCATTCAGCCACTCTTTTTTTTTTCAAAACAAACAACTTTTTATTGAAGTATAGTTGATTTACAATGTTGTATTAGTTTCAGGTGTACAGCAAAGCGATCTATATATGTATATATTCTTTTTCAGATTCTTTTCCATTATAAGTTATTATATACAAAATATTGAATAGAGTTCCCTGTGCCATACAGTAGGTCCTCATTTATCTATCGCCCTATGTCTTTTGATTGGAGCATTTAGTCCATTTACTTTGAATAATTATTGATGTGTATGTTCTTAATGCCATTTTATTAATTGTTTTGACGTTGTTTTGTAGTGCTTTTTTCTTCCTTTCTTCTTCTTTCATTCTTTTGTCTTGTGATTTGATGACTATCTTTAATGTCATGTTCAAATCCTTGCCTCTTTTTTCTGTGTGCATCTATTATAGATTTTTCTGTTTGTGTCTATCATGAAGTTTATATACAGTGATATATTGTTATATGTGATTGTTTTAAGTTGCTGATCTCAAATCTCAAATGCATTTAACAACCCTACAATTGTACTCTCCTCCCCTTATGATTACTGTTTTTGACATCATATTTTACATCTAATTATTTTGTGTATCCCCAAACTGCTTACTGTAGATACAGATGATATTACTACTTTTGGCTTTTAACCTTCCTACTAGCTTTGTACATGGTTGATTTTCTATCTTTACTGTATAATTTTTTAATCTGTCTCCTAAGGCAAAGGAAACAAAAGCCAAAATAAACAAATGGGACCTAATTAAACCAAAAAGCTTTCACACAGCAAAGGAAACCATCAACAAAATGAAAAGACAACCTACTGAATGGGGGGAAATATTTGGGAATGAGATGACCAATAAGAGGTTAATATCCAAAATATATAAACAGCTCATACAACTCAATAGGAAAAAGCAAACCACCTGATTGAAAAATGGGCAGAAGGAACAGGATAGAAAGCCCAGAGATGAACCCACTCACATATGGTCACCTTATCTTTGATAAAGGAGGCAGGAATGTACAGTGGAGAAAGGACAGCCTCTTCAATAAGTGGTGCTGGGAAAACTGGACAGGTACATGTAAAAGTATGAGATTAGATCACTCCCTAACACCATACACAAAAATAAGCTCAAAATGGATTAAAGACCTAAATGTAACGCCAGAAACTATCAAACTCTTAGAGGAAAACATAGGCAGAACACTCTATGACATAAATCACAACAAGATCCTTTTGGACCCACCTCCTAGAGAAATGGAAATAAAAACAAAGATAAACAAATGGGACCTAATGAAACTTCAAAGCTGTTGCACAGCAAAGGAAACCATAAACAAGACCAAAGACAACCCTCGGAATGGGACAAAATATTTCCAAATGAAGCAACTGACAAAGGATTAATCTCCAAAATTTATAAGCAGCTCAGTAGCAAACAAACAAACAACCCGATCCAAAAATGGGCAGAAGACCTAAATAGACATTTCTCCAAAGAAGATATACAGACTCCCAACAAACATATGAAAGAATGCTCAACATCATTAATCATTAGAGAAATGCAAGTCAAAACTACAATGAGATGTCATCTCACACCAGTCAGAATGGCCATCATCTAAAAGTCTAGAAACAATAAATGCTGGAGAGGGTGTGGAGAAAAGGGAACACTCTTGCACTGCTGGTGGGAATGTGAATTGGTACAGCCACTATGGGGAACAGTATGGAGGTTCCTTAAAAAACTACAAATAGAACTACCATATGACCCAGCAATCCCACTACTGGGCATATACCCTGAGAAAACCGTAATTCAAAAAGAGTCATGTACCAAAATGTTCATTGCAGCTCTATTCACAATAGCCCGGAGCTGGAAACAACCTAAGTGTCCATCTTTGGAAGAATGGATAAAGAAGATGTGGCACATATATACAATGGAATATTACTCAGCCATAAAAAGAAACGAAATTGAGCTATTTGTAATGAGGTGGATGGACCTAGAGTCTGTCATACAGAGTGAAGTCAGTCAGAAAGAGAAAGACAAATACCGTATGCTAACACATAGTTATGGAATTTAAGGGAAAAAAATGTCATGAAGAACCTAGGGGTAAGACAGGAATAAAGACACAGACCTACTAGAGAACGGACTTGAGGATATGGAGAGGGGCAAGGGTAAGCTCTGACAAAGCGAGAGAGAGGCATGGACATATATACACTACCAAATGTAAAACAGATAGCTACTGGGAAGCAGCCGCATAGCACAGGGAGATCAGCTCAGTGCTTTGTGACCACCTAGAAGGGTGGGATAGGGAGGGTGGGAGGGAGGGAGACACAAGAGGGAAGAGATATGGGAACATATGTATATGTATAACTGACTCACTGTGTTATAAGGCAGAAACTAACACACCATTGTAAAGTGATTATACTCCAATAAAGATGTAAAAAAAAAGAAGTTTATACAACTCTTCTCAATACTCTGTAATAACATATATGGGAACAGAATCTAAAAAACAGTGGATATATGTATAACTGATTCACTTTGCTGTACACCGGAAACTAACACAACATTGTAAATCAACTACACTCCAATAAAAATCAATTAACAAAAATGGGCAGAAGAGGTGAACAGACATTTTTCCAAAGAAGACATAACAGTCGGGCAACAGGCACATGAAAAGATGCTCAACATCACTAACCGTCAGAGAAATACAAATCAAACCACCATGAGATACCACCTCACACCTGTAAGAACACCTAACATCAAAACGACCACAAATAACAAATGTTGGCTAGGTTGTGAAATAAAGGGGACCCCCGTACACTGTTGGTGGGAATGTGAATTGGTGCAGCCACTGTGGGAAACAGTGTGGAGGTTCCTCAAAAAACTAAATAGAATTACCATATGATACAGCAATTCCACTCCTGGGTATACATCCAAAGAAAACTAAAACACTACTTTGAAAAGATACATGCAGCTGAATGTTCATGGCAGCATTATTTATGACAGCCAAAATATGGAAACAACCTAAGTGTCCATCAACAGATGAACAGCTAAAGAAGATGTGATGTGATACATATATGCATGTGTGTGTCTGTGTGTATGTATATACTCAGCCATAAAAAAAAGTGAAATTTTGTCATTTACAACAACATGGATAGACTTGTAGGGTATTATGCATAGTGAAATAAGTCAGACAGAGAAAGACAAATACTGTTATGTTATCACTTAAACATGGAATCCAGAAAATAAAACAAACTAGTGAATATAACAAAAAAGAAACAGATTCACAGACCTAGAGAACAAATTCGTGGTTACAAGTGGGGAGAGGCAAGATGGGGTAAGAGATGAAGAGGTATAAACTACTATGTTTAAAGTAATTAAGCTACAAGGATATATTGTACAACACAGGGAATACAGCCAATATTTATCTTTTGGCCGTACCCCGCAGCACACGGGGATCTTAGTTCCCTGAACAGGGACTGAACCCGGGGCCCCTGCAGTGGAAGCATGGAGTCTTAACCACTGGACCACCAGGCAAGGGTCCATAGCCAATATTTTATAATAACTATAAATGGAGTAAAATCTTTAGGAATTGTTCATCATTATCTTGTACACCTGAAACATAACACTGTAACTCCATTATACCTCAATTTTTAAAAAACTAAAAAAAAAACCGACAATGACATATCACTTCATACCTGTTAGGATGGCTTTTATCAAAAGGCAAGAAATTAAAAGTGTTGGCGAGTACGTGGAGAAAAGTGAGCCCTCCTGCGGTGTCGGTGGGAATGTAAACTGGCACAGCCACTATGGAGAACGGTCTGAAGATTCCTTAGAAATGCAGGAATAGAACTACCTTATGATCCAGCTATCCCACTTCTGTGTATTTATCCAAAGTATATGAAAACACTAACTTGAAAACACTTATGCACCCCCATGTTCATTGCAGCATTATTTACAATAGTCAAGGTATAGCAACAACCACAGTGCCCATCAACCAATAAATGAATAAAGAAGAGGTGAAACACAATATATACAATATAGATACAGCATAGAAAAAAATAAAATCTGGCCATTTGCCACAGCATGGATGGACACTGAGAGTATTATGCTAAGTGAAAGAAGTCAGCTAGAGAAAGCCAAATACCATGTGATTTCACATAGATATGGAATTAAAAAAAACATACAAAGTAAATGAACAAACCACACCAAACAAAAACAAATATGTAGATACAGAGAACAGAGTAGTGGCTACCAGAGGGGAAAGGGTGAAATGGATAAAGAGGATCAACTCTGTGGTGACTATACAAACTAAATCTTTGTTGGTGAGCATGCTGTAGTGTGTACAGAAGTAGAAATATAATGTTGTCCATATGAAACTTATATAAGGTTATAAACAAATGTTACCTCAATAAAAAATAATTTTTAAAAAAGATATACATATAGCAATGATTAAAATGACTATTCGTGGAATTTAAGTTCCAGTTATGGAGGGAAGTGAAGAACTGATAGTTTAAGTTTCACTGAAAAGATGAATTTTTCCAGAAGAGCATAAGCATTGATGGAGTTTGGATATGTAAAGGGCTAAGCTAGAAAGTTAGGAGGTAGCCACTACTCTGAGAATAAATCTTTTAAATTGTGATTACAGAGGGGGTCACAATTTGGAGTAATTGTTACTGAGCCACGTTCATTTGCCTCACACACAGAAAGCCCAACTCTGAGATAGAGAGGTTTGCAGCAGAGAAAGGGTTTATTCACAAGGCAGTCAAGCAAGGAGAAAGGAGAACAAATCTCAAATCCATCTCCCCAAAGGCCAGGGGCTAGGGATATTTACTGGATAAAGAATTAGGGTGGCCTGAGGTGCAGGGAGTGTGGGGAAAGGTGACTGGAAATGAGAAAAAGATCGGGTCGTGACTTCCCTGGTGGCACAGTGGTTAAGAATCCGCCTACCAAAATAAAAAAAAAGAATCCGCCTACCAATGCAGGGGACATGGGTTCGAGCCCTGGTCTGGGAAGATCTCACATGCCTCGGAGCAACTAAGCCCTTGAGCCACAAGTACTGAGCCTGCACTCTAGAGCCTGCGTGCCACAACTACTGAGCCCGTGTGCCACAACTGCTGAAGCCCACGCTCCTAGTGTCCGTGTTCCACAACAAGAGAAGCCACCACAATGAGAGGCCTGCACACTGCAACGAAGAGAAGCCCCCGCTCACTGCAAATAGAGAAAGCCCGCATGCAGCAACGAAGACCCAACGCAGCCAAAAATAAATAAATTAAATAAATAAATACATTAAAAAAAAAAGATGTATCGTTATTCTCGGCAGGTGCAACTAAGCTACGTGCTTCTTCAGAGGATGCACGTTCAGAAAACGGCGACATTAGCATATTCTTAGGGTGGAGGTTTTGGCCCTCTGACATCAAATGGCCACCGATCAGACACTCTCGCATGCCCGAGGGGAGAGGCGGTTGTCCCAACCAGTCTTAACCAGCTGAAGTCCAAACTGGACAACTGACTCCAAGTTCCAAAAAAACAACTCGGGCAAACATCTTAAGACTCTTACATCAGAGGTACTTATCTATAGGGGTTGTGAAGAGGCCTTGTAGCTTACTCTTTAGGCTACATCATGCTTGGGGGATATGCAAGTTTTTGTAAAAACAGTTAAAGTGAGCTTGACCAGCGAAGGCAGTTTACAGTTTACTATTTACTAATTAAGTTATAGTCTAATGGATGTAACTGATGACTACCATATAAGTTTCATAATGACAAGGTAAAGAGTATGAGTCAATGAGGTAGGAGGGAGGACAAAATTACTGAAGAGGAAGAGAACTGAGAAGCCAAGATGTGGGGGGAGGAGGGATCCCTGACAATATTAAACTCACCACAAACTACAGCAGATGTGCAATGAGTGAGAATTACAGTGAATCAAGTGCGAAAGTCTTCAAAGACTGTGATAGAGACATTTGCTACACATACATTTGATAAGTGACTGGTAGTAGTATGACTGAACCCCAATGTCTTTAAACAATATTTTGTTTATTTACAGAATGTGGTAATACTATGAAGGCCATAGAGAGAGGGATGAGATAGAGAGTAAGTGAAGAAACCATTCCAAACAAAATGGTCACAAATGCCCTTTTCAAGAAAGTGCCCTCAGAGTTGGTCTTTGAAGAACGAACCAGCACTGCAAAAAGTTGGAGGAAAAGTTGAAACCTAATTTTTTTAAGTAAAAAAAAACCAAGAAGATGGGAATATTTCAAAGAATTAAATATAATATTGGCTAATAAGCATGTGAAAAAAATGATCCACCTTGACTGGCAATCAGAAATGCAAAATGAAAACACAATGATATAGCATTTTACTACACCAGGTTGGAAAACAGTTAAGAGTCTATCAATAAGAAATGTTTACAAGGATGTAATGAAATGGAAACATACTCCGCTCACAGGAGTTTAACCTGTGAAAAATATTTTGGGGGAAAAAAAGAGGAAGGCGTTACCTATTAACATTTTTTTAATCTTTTTTTATAATTTTTAAATTTATTTATTTGTTTGTTTATTTATTTATCTATTCATTTATTTTTGGCTGTGTCTGGTCTTCGGTGCTGCATGCTGGCTTTTCTCTAGTTGAGGCCAGCAGGGGCTACTCTTGGTTGCAGTGCGCGGGCTTCTCATTGCAGTGGCTTCTCTTGTTGCAGAGCACAGGCTCTAGGCACAAGGGCTTCAGTAGTTGTGGCGCATGGGTTTTGCTGCTCTGCAGCATGTGGGGTCTTCCCAGATCAGGGATCAAACCCATGTCCCCTGCATTGGCAGGCAGGTTCTTAACCACTGCGTCACCAGGGAAGTCCCTACCTATTAACTTGAAAAGACACACACAGGACCAATTATAGTAATTCACTCTTAGGTGTATGCAATAAATGTATGAGTTAAGAGTTCATGATTTAAAACCAGAGAAGTCTGCACTGGATGCCTATATCTAACACAAACTTGGTACATATTTAATTTTTGAAACCTCACTTGACCACTCTGAGCTTCAGGTGTTGTGAAAAGTAAAAAACATCATTTTTTTTTCAAAGAGGGCAGGAAGACACTTTTGCAGGTCATAGATAACTTTTATGGTTTTGATTGTGGTGATAGTTTCACGAGTGTATTCTTATCTACAAACTCAAGTTGTTTACATTAAATGTGTACAGCTTTTAGTACATACCTTAACTACTGTGCCACCAGGGTCCTGGTGGCGCAGTAGTTAAGAATCCACATGCCGGGTTCGAGCCCTGGTCCGGGAAGATCCCACATGCCGTGGAGCAAATAAGCCCATGTGCCGCAACTACTGAGCCTGCACTCTAGAGCCCAAGAGCCACGACTACTGAGCCTGCGTCCCACAACTACAGAAGCCCGTGTGCCTAGAGCCCGTGCTCCGCAACAAACAGAAGCCACCGCAACGAGAAGCCTGTGCACCGCAGCGAAGACTAGCCCCCGCTCGCTGCAACTAGAGAAAGCCCGCACGCAGCAACAAAGACCCAACGCAGCCAAAAGTACATAAAAATAAACAATTTTTTCAAAACAAAGATCAGGGCTTCCCAGGTGGCACAGTGGTTGAGGGTCCGCCTGCCGACGCAGGGGACACGGGTTCGTGTCCCGGTCCGGGAAGATCCCGCAGGCCGCGGAGGGGCTGGGCCCGTGAGCCATGGCCGCTGAGCCAGCGCGTCTGGAGCCTGTGCTCCGCAACGGGAGAGGCCACAACAGTGAGAGGCCCGCGTACCGCCAAATAAATAAATAAATAAAATTAAATTAATTTAATTTAATTTAATAAATGAAGATCATTTTTTAAACCTCAGTAGAATGGTTGACATATAATAAATACTGAATAAAACAATTTAATTATACTAAGATTGTTTTAATTTTATAACAGCTTTTATCTTCAGGAAGGAACTGCCACAAATATTTGACTATTAAGACAGAGCTTTACCTAAACATATATGAGTATTTTCCATTTACTCCTGGAATGAAAGCACAAGCATTAAAGGAATTTCATGGAACGTTTTATGTTGCCAGGGGGGTGGTCTATTTGAGTGGTTTTTTTCTCTAGAATGCCTGAAATCAAAGGAAAATATTAACCTTAAAGGTGACTGATATTTAAAGTTCCATTTTCGGTGTATCTTTTTTTCTCTAAAAATGAAGTACACGAGTATTCTGGCCCCTGGAGGACTTTAACAGTAGCTTTCTACCAACCACAGCCCCGGCTGTTGGGCAGCACAGATACCGCGAGGTCTACGGGGCGGGGCCTTGGAGGGGGCGGGGCTTCGCGTGACATTTTGCGAGTAGGATTTCACTGGCTTCACCGGCCACATCTTTCGCTGTCTGTTGCGTAGACGAATCGGCGTGACGAGCTGAAGATTCGAAGGCGCCAGGCCCAGCCCCGCGCCAGACGCCGTTCCCCTAGAAACCTGAACTGCAGGACCAACTGCAGGAGGCGGCCCCGGAGCTCCGAGGACTCGTCCCGTATCGCGCCGTCCTGCCGTCCCCGCATCGCGCCGCCCCGCCCCGGCTTGCCTCAGCCGTCGTCGAAACCCGTCACAGCGTGCAGGATCGAGCGCCTCCTCGCCCTCTGCCAGGCCCCGGGGGCGCCGTCCGTCGGTCGAGGTCATGGGCAAACGGCCCCGCAGGCCCAGTGCCTACCCTGCGGACTGGTGGGGACCGCAGACCGAAGGACCCGGCCCCGCCAAGCGCCGCCGAACGGAGGAGCCCGAGGACCCCGAGTCCGAGTCCGAGGCGGCGCCCAGCCTGGACAACCTGACGGGACCTCCGGCCGCGGACGCGCTCACTTCCGTAGTGGTGCTGCCCGCCGGCTGTGCCCTGCACCTGCCCCTAGATGACGTCGACGTGCTGCTGGCGCCCAAGCCCACGTCCGTGCTGCAAGTGTCTCTCGGAGATCACATCCTCACGCTGGTCCCCGAGGCCCTCCTGGGCTGGGGCGTGGAAGGCCCGTGGGGACAGGGCCTGCAACGGGCCGCTTTCCTGAGCGCTCCAGGGGAGTACATGGCCCGGGAGCCGGGATTCTTCTGCGCAGCTGTCCCAGAGATCGCCCGCCAAGAAGAGGCCAACCAGGAGGAAGCAGACGCCGAGCTCCTGCCGCCTGGGATGGAGGCTGAAGCCGGCTCCGTCACTGAGCTCCGCAGCCCCACCGCAAGGGTGTCGGGACCCAGCGCGCAGGGCTTTGTCCCAGAGCCCCGTCCTCGGGCGCCCAATCCTAGTCCAGAGAAACGCTCTCCTCACCACGACGACAACCTGCACTTGCACCTTCGGGCGCTCTCCCTCGACTCACCACTCCAACCCCTACCTCCCTCTCCTAGTCCGGGTCCTCACGAGCGCCCCCAACGCCCTTACCGTCCTAAGCGCGAGGCCCAGAGATGTCTGTTCCCGGAATGAACTGCACCCCGGTGTACACACACACACACACACACACACACACACACACACACACACACACACTCTGGCTACCATCCTGGAGGCCCAATGGATTTCCCGGCGTCTTTTACACTGAATGTCCTACAACCTGGAAATTAAGCATCTCGTGGGCCAACAACTCCTTTTCCCCTCCAGACTGGCTATAGTAGCAGGAGAAGACGTCAGGAAAAGAAAGCGGACTCTAGACCTCATCTTTGAAATGGAAAATCTGCCCAGGGATACCGGACAATGTGTGTTCAGACGTCTGGACTTCTTTACAACATCATTCTCAGGCCTATCCATTCCCGCTCGTTTGCATTGGTTATTTTCTCTCAAATTCTTCTCTCTCCAGCACCATACCCTATTGCTACCCTATTTCTCCCCAAACCAATAAATAACTGGATTTCTCATGTTATATGTTTTCCCATGCATTTATGAAGATTTTTAGCCATGGCTTTTCTCTTTCTTGGTGTTTTGAGCTGCTCTCCTGGAAAGTTGCAAAATAGTATGATGGTTACTATACATAATTGTATGATGTTTGTTCATAGCTTCCTCTTAACCTGAGGAAGTTCTCTTCCAGTCAAGTTCACTTTTCATTATGAATAAATGCTGGATTTTATCAGATGTTTTCAGCATGTATTAGGATATGCATTTCCTTTTTAAATCTCTTCCTCCGGTTATTTTGACTCAGAGACTGATGTAAAATGTTTGCATTCCTGCTATTCCACATTATTCATACCTTTTAAATTCTACCCCGAGTTTTTTCTTTTGTAAATCAAACCTCTAACTTTTAAAACATTAATTTAGGGGCCTCCCTGGTGGCGCAGTGGTTAAGAATCTGCCTGCTAATGCAGGGGACATAGGTTCGAGCCCTGGTCTGGGAAGATCCCACATGCCGTGGAGCAACTAAGCCCATGAGCCACAGCTGAAGCCCACGCACCTACAGCCCATGCTTCGCCACCAGAGAAGCCACTGCAGTGAGAAGCCCGTGCACCTCAACGAAGAGTAGCCCCCGCTCACCGCAACTAGAGAAAGCCCGTGCGCAGCAACGAAGACTCCATGCAGCCAAAAATAAATAAATAAAAATTTAAAAAAATAAATCATTAATTAATTACCATATTTCTTTCACATTTTTATAAAAGAAATAAAATCTACAGGTAAAGCTGAAAACAAGATGGTTTCAGTTTTTTTAAACATCAATACTATTTATATTCACCAACATGCTTTACCACTTCCTCTCTACCTTTTTATTCTTATATTCCACTCTCAAAGTCTAGCCTCAATTTTCTTCTTGCTGAAGAATATACTTTAATAGTTCTTTCCACTATACCCTATGTGTAGTAAATTATCTTGGTTTTGTAAATCTCAACATGTTTTGTGTAGTACACTCTCATAGTCTTGTATATCTGAAAATTTTTATTATGTATTCATTCCTAATTCTAAAGTGTTATTTAAGTACTTTAAAGACATTACTCCATTGTTCTGCCATTTTTTATTGTTGTTGCAGGCAAGAGGTCTCTGCCAATCAAGTTGTTGTTCCTTTTATATTTGACTCAGCTGTTCATTAGCACATTTTAAAATTTTATTTTATTTTTTAATTGAAGTATAGTTGATTTACATTGCTGTGTTACTTTCTGGTGTACAGCAAAGTTATATATTTTTTCCATATTCTTTTACATGGTTATGGTTTATTACAGGATATTGAATATAGTTCCCTGTGCTATACAGTAGGACCTTGTTGTTTATCTGTTTTACACTGAATACATAATAGTTTTATATCTGCTAATCCCAAACTCCTAATTTATCTCTCCCCCACCCTCTTTCCCCTTTGGTAAACATAAGGTTGTTTTCTATGTCTGTGAGTCTATTTCTGTTTTGTAAATAACTTCATTTGTGTCATATTTTAGATTCCACATATAAGTGATATCATATGATATTTATCTTTCTTTGACTTACTTCACGTAGTATGATAATCTCTAGGTCCATCCATGTTGCTACAAATGGCATCATCTCACTCTCATTTATGGCTGAGTAGTATTGCATTGTATAGGTATGCCACATCTTTTTATCCATTCATCTGTAGATAGACATTTAGGTTGCTTCCATGTCTTGGGTTTTTTTTTCATTTATTTATTTATTTATTTAATTTTTGGCTGTGTTGGGTTTTGTTGCTGCACGTGGGCTTTCTCTAGTTGCAGCGAGCGGGGGCTACTCTTCGTTGCAGGGCGCAGGCTTCTCATTATGGTGGCTTCCCTTGTTGCAGAGCACGGGCTCTAGGCACACAGGCCCCAGTAATTGTGGCATGTGGGCTCAGTAGCTGTGGCTCGTGGGCTCCAGGCTAGCGGGCTTCAGTAGTTGTGGCACACGGGCTTAGTTGCTTGGTGGCATGTGGGGTCTTCCCAGCCCAGGGCTCAAACCTGTGTCCCCTGCACTGGCAGGCAGATTCTTAACCACTGCGCCACCAAGGAAGTCGCCAGTTGGCTATTTTAAATAGTGCTACTATGAACATTGGGGTGCATGTATCTTTTCAAATTAGAGTTTTCTCGGGATATTTGCCCAGGAGTGGGACTGCTGGACCATATAGCAACTCTTTTTAGTTTCTTAAGGAATCTCCATACTGTTCTCCATAATGGCTGCACCAATTTACATTCCCTTCAACACTGTAGGAGAGTTCCCTTTTCTCCACACCCTGTCCAGCACTTATTATATGTGGACTTTTTAATGATGCTCATGCTGACCAGTGTGACGTGATACCTCATTGTAGTTTTGATTTGCATTTGTCTAGTAATTAGTGATGTTGAGCATATTTTCATGTGCTTTTTGGCCTTCTGTATGTCTTCTTTGGAGAAATGTCTATTTAGGTCTTCTGCCCATTTATTATTTTTTTTTTTTGTGGTATGCGGGCCTCTCACTGTTGTGGCCTCTCCCGTTGCGGAGCACAGGCTCCGGATGCACAGGCTCAGCAGCCATGGCTCACGGGCCCAGCCGCTCCGTGGCATGGGGGATCTTTCCGGCCGGGGCACGAACCCGTGTCCCCTGCATTGTCAGGCCTACTCTCAACCACTGCGCCACCAGGGAAGCCCTACACTAAAGTCTTTAATGCATTGAGATGACTTATGTGTGTGGTTTGAGATAGTGGTCTAGTTTCTTTTTTTCTTTTCTTAGCATGTGGCTGTCCAGATTTCCCAACACCATTTTTTAATCTAAATTTATTTATTTATTTATTTTTGGCTCATTGGGTCTTCGTTGCAGTGCATGGGCTTCTCATTGCAGTGGCTTCTCTTGTTGCGGAGCACAGGCTCTAGGCACACGGGCTTTGGTAGTTGTGGCACAGGGGCTCAGTAGTTGTGGCTCGCGGGCTCTAGGGCACAGGCTCAGTAGTTGTGGCGCACGGGCTTAGTTGCTCCGTGGCATGTGGGATCTTGCCAGACCAGGAATCGAACCCGTGTCCCCCTGCATTGGCAGACGGATTTTTAACCACTGCACCACCAGGGAAGTTCCCCCGTCACCATTTATTGAAGAGACTGTCCTTTTCCATTGTACGCTCTTTGCTTCCTTGCCATGAATTCATTATCCATATATGTATGGATTTACTCCCAGGTTCTCAGTTATGTTCCATTGACCTATGTATCTGCTTTTCTGCAAATATAATGCTGTTTTGATTATTGTAGCTTTATAATATAGTTTTAAATCAGAGAGTGTGATACCTCCAACTCTGTTCTTTTTATCAGGATTGCTTTGGCTGTTCAGGGTCTCTTATGGTTTCATGTAAATCTAAGGCTTTTTTATTCTATTTTTGTGAAAAATATCCTTGGGACTTTGATAGAGATTGCATTGAATCTGAAGATTGCTTTAGGTAATAGAGACATTTGAACGATGTTATTTCTTCCAATCCATGAGCACAGAACACTTTTCCACTTATTTGTCTCCTCAGGCAAGGGAAACACAAGCAAAAGTAAACAAATAGGATTACATCAAACTAAGAAGTTTCTGCACAGTAAAGGAAACCAGCAACAAAATGAAAAGGGAACCTACCTAATGGAAGAAGATACTTGCAAATCATATATCCAGTAAGGGGTTAACATCCAAAATATAGAAAGAACTCACAACAACAACAACAAAAATGAAACAACCCCAAAATGGGTATAGGACATTTTCCAAAGAAGACATAGATGGCCAATAGACACATGAAAAGATGTTCAGCATCACAAATTATTAGAGAAATGCAAATCAAAACCACAAAAGTCTATTTCTCTTAAAGTCTATGTCTCATGTAAGTATTGCTCCCCAGCTTTCTTTTTATTTCCATTTGCATGGAGTATCTTTTTCCATCCCCTCACTTTCAGTCTATGTGTGTCTTTAGATCTGAAGTGAGTCTCTTGTAGGCAGCATATATATGGGTCTTGTTTTTGTATCCATTCAGCCACTCTCTTTTTTTTCAAAACAAACAACTTTTTATTGAAGTATAGTTGATTTACAATGTTGTATTAGTTTCAGGTGTACAGCAAAGCGATCTATATATGTATATATTCTTTTTCAGATTCTTTTCCATTATAAGTTATTATATACAAAATATTGAATAGAGTTCCCTGTGCCATACAGTAGGTCCTCATTTATCTATCGCCCTATGTCTTTTGATTGGAGCATTTAGTCCATTTACTTTGAATAATTATTGATGTGTATGTTCTTAATGCCATTTTATTAATTGTTTTGACGTTGTTTTGTAGTGCTTTTTTCTTCCTTTCTTCTTCTTTCATTCTTTTGTCTTGTGATTTGATGACTATCTTTAATGTCATGTTCAAATCCTTGCCTCTTTTTTCTGTGTGCATCTATTATAGATTTTTCTGTTTGTGTCTATCATGAAGTTTATATACAGTGATATATTGTTATATGTGATTGTTTTAAGTTGCTGATCTCAAATCTCAAATGCATTTAACAACCCTACAATTGTACTCTCCTCCCCTTATGATTACTGTTTTTGACATCATATTTTACATCTAATTATTTTGTGTATCCCCAAACTGCTTACTGTAGATACAGATGATATTACTACTTTTGGCTTTTAACCTTCCTACTAGCTTTGTACATGGTTGATTTTCTATCTTTACTGTATAATTTTTTAATCTGTCTCCTAAGGCAAAGGAAACAAAAGCCAAAATAAACAAATGGGACCTAATTAAACCAAAAAGCTTTCACACAGCAAAGGAAACCATCAACAAAATGAAAAGACAACCTACTGAATGGGGGGAAATATTTGGGAATGAGATGACCAATAAGAGGTTAATATCCAAAATATATAAACAGCTCATACAACTCAATAGGAAAAAGCAAACCACCTGATTGAAAAATGGGCAGAAGGAACAGGATAGAAAGCCCAGAGATGAACCCACTCACATATGGTCACCTTATCTTTGATAAAGGAGGCAGGAATGTACAGTGGAGAAAGGACAGCCTCTTCAATAAGTGGTGCTGGGAAAACTGGACAGGTACATGTAAAAGTATGAGATTAGATCACTCCCTAACACCATACACAAAAATAAGCTCAAAATGGATTAAAGACCTAAATGTAACGCCAGAAACTATCAAACTCTTAGAGGAAAACATAGGCAGAACACTCTATGACATAAATCACAACAAGATCCTTTTGGACCCACCTCCTAGAGAAATGGAAATAAAAACAAAGATAAACAAATGGGACCTAATGAAACTTCAAAGCTGTTGCACAGCAAAGGAAACCATAAACAAGACCAAAGACAACCCTCGGAATGGGACAAAATATTTCCAAATGAAGCAACTGACAAAGGATTAATCTCCAAAATTTATAAGCAGCTCAGTAGCAAACAAACAAACAACCCGATCCAAAAATGGGCAGAAGACCTAAATAGACATTTCTCCAAAGAAGATATACAGACTCCCAACAAACATATGAAAGAATGCTCAACATCATTAATCATTAGAGAAATGCAAGTCAAAACTACAATGAGATGTCATCTCACACCAGTCAGAATGGCCATCATCTAAAAGTCTAGAAACAATAAATGCTGGAGAGGGTGTGGAGAAAAGGGAACACTCTTGCACTGCTGGTGGGAATGTGAATTGGTACAGCCACTATGGGGAACAGTATGGAGGTTCCTTAAAAAACTACAAATAGAACTACCATATGACCCAGCAATCCCACTACTGGGCATATACCCTGAGAAAACCGTAATTCAAAAAGAGTCATGTACCAAAATGTTCATTGCAGCTCTATTCACAATAGCCCGGAGCTGGAAACAACCTAAGTGTCCATCTTTGGAAGAATGGATAAAGAAGATGTGGCACATATATACAATGGAATATTACTCAGCCATAAAAAGAAACGAAATTGAGCTATTTGTAATGAGGTGGATGGACCTAGAGTCTGTCATACAGAGTGAAGTCAGTCAGAAAGAGAAAGACAAATACCGTATGCTAACACATAGTTATGGAATTTAAGGGAAAAAAATGTCATGAAGAACCTAGGGGTAAGACAGGAATAAAGACACAGACCTACTAGAGAACGGACTTGAGGATATGGAGAGGGGCAAGGGTAAGCTCTGACAAAGCGAGAGAGAGGCATGGACATATATACACTACCAAATGTAAAACAGATAGCTACTGGGAAGCAGCCGCATAGCACAGGGAGATCAGCTCAGTGCTTTGTGACCACCTAGAAGGGTGGGATAGGGAGGGTGGGAGGGAGGGAGACACAAGAGGGAAGAGATATGGGAACATATGTATATGTATAACTGACTCACTGTGTTATAAGGCAGAAACTAACACACCATTGTAAAGTGATTATACTCCAATAAAGATGTAAAAAAAAAGAAGTTTATACAACTCTTCTCAATACTCTGTAATAACATATATGGGAACAGAATCTAAAAAACAGTGGATATATGTATAACTGATTCACTTTGCTGTACACCGGAAACTAACACAACATTGTAAATCAACTACACTCCAATAAAAATCAATTAACAAAAATGGGCAGAAGAGGTGAACAGACATTTTTCCAAAGAAGACATAACAGTCGGGCAACAGGCACATGAAAAGATGCTCAACATCACTAACCGTCAGAGAAATACAAATCAAACCACCATGAGATACCACCTCACACCTGTAAGAACACCTAACATCAAAACGACCACAAATAACAAATGTTGGCTAGGTTGTGAAATAAAGGGGACCCCCGTACACTGTTGGTGGGAATGTGAATTGGTGCAGCCACTGTGGGAAACAGTGTGGAGGTTCCTCAAAAAACTAAATAGAATTACCATATGATACAGCAATTCCACTCCTGGGTATACATCCAAAGAAAACTAAAACACTACTTTGAAAAGATACATGCAGCTGAATGTTCATGGCAGCATTATTTATGACAGCCAAAATATGGAAACAACCTAAGTGTCCATCAACAGATGAACAGCTAAAGAAGATGTGATGTGATACATATATGCATGTGTGTGTCTGTGTGTATGTATATACTCAGCCATAAAAAAAAGTGAAATTTTGTCATTTACAACAACATGGATAGACTTGTAGGGTATTATGCATAGTGAAATAAGTCAGACAGAGAAAGACAAATACTGTTATGTTATCACTTAAACATGGAATCCAGAAAATAAAACAAACTAGTGAATATAACAAAAAAGAAACAGATTCACAGACCTAGAGAACAAATTCGTGGTTACAAGTGGGGAGAGGCAAGATGGGGTAAGAGATGAAGAGGTATAAACTACTATGTTTAAAGTAATTAAGCTACAAGGATATATTGTACAACACAGGGAATACAGCCAATATTTATCTTTTGGCCGTACCCCGCAGCACACGGGGATCTTAGTTCCCTGAACAGGGACTGAACCCGGGGCCCCTGCAGTGGAAGCATGGAGTCTTAACCACTGGACCACCAGGCAAGGGTCCATAGCCAATATTTTATAATAACTATAAATGGAGTAAAATCTTTAGGAATTGTTCATCATTATCTTGTACACCTGAAACATAACACTGTAACTCCATTATACCTCAATTTTTAAAAAACTAAAAAAAAAACCGACAATGACATATCACTTCATACCTGTTAGGATGGCTTTTATCAAAAGGCAAGAAATTAAAAGTGTTGGCGAGTACGTGGAGAAAAGTGAGCCCTCCTGCGGTGTCGGTGGGAATGTAAACTGGCACAGCCACTATGGAGAACGGTCTGAAGATTCCTTAGAAATGCAGGAATAGAACTACCTTATGATCCAGCTATCCCACTTCTGTGTATTTATCCAAAGTATATGAAAACACTAACTTGAAAACACTTATGCACCCCCATGTTCATTGCAGCATTATTTACAATAGTCAAGGTATAGCAACAACCACAGTGCCCATCAACCAATAAATGAATAAAGAAGAGGTGAAACACAATATATACAATATAGATACAGCATAGAAAAAAATAAAATCTGGCCATTTGCCACAGCATGGATGGACACTGAGAGTATTATGCTAAGTGAAAGAAGTCAGCTAGAGAAAGCCAAATACCATGTGATTTCACATAGATATGGAATTAAAAAAAACATACAAAGTAAATGAACAAACCACACCAAACAAAAACAAATATGTAGATACAGAGAACAGAGTAGTGGCTACCAGAGGGGAAAGGGTGAAATGGATAAAGAGGATCAACTCTGTGGTGACTATACAAACTAAATCTTTGTTGGTGAGCATGCTGTAGTGTGTACAGAAGTAGAAATATAATGTTGTCCATATGAAACTTATATAAGGTTATAAACAAATGTTACCTCAATAAAAAATAATTTTTAAAAAAGATATACATATAGCAATGATTAAAATGACTATTCGTGGAATTTAAGTTCCAGTTATGGAGGGAAGTGAAGAACTGATAGTTTAAGTTTCACTGAAAAGATGAATTTTTCCAGAAGAGCATAAGCATTGATGGAGTTTGGATATGTAAAGGGCTAAGCTAGAAAGTTAGGAGGTAGCCACTACTCTGAGAATAAATCTTTTAAATTGTGATTACAGAGGGGGTCACAATTTGGAGTAATTGTTACTGAGCCACGTTCATTTGCCTCACACACAGAAAGCCCAACTCTGAGATAGAGAGGTTTGCAGCAGAGAAAGGGTTTATTCACAAGGCAGTCAAGCAAGGAGAAAGGAGAACAAATCTCAAATCCATCTCCCCAAAGGCCAGGGGCTAGGGATATTTACTGGATAAAGAATTAGGGTGGCCTGAGGTGCAGGGAGTGTGGGGAAAGGTGACTGGAAATGAGAAAAAGATCGGGTCGGGACTTCCCTGGTGGCACAGTGGTTAAGAATCCGCCTACCAAAATAAAAAAAAAGAATCCGCCTACCAATGCAGGGGACATGGGTTCGAGCCCTGGTCTGGGAAGATCTCACATGCCTCGGAGCAACTAAGCCCTTGAGCCACAAGTACTGAGCCTGCACTCTAGAGCCTGCGTGCCACAACTACTGAGCCCGTGTGCCACAACTGCTGAAGCCCACGCTCCTAGTGTCCGTGTTCCACAACAAGAGAAGCCACCACAATGAGAGGCCTGCACACTGCAACGAAGAGAAGCCCCCGCTCACTGCAAATAGAGAAAGCCCGCATGCAGCAACGAAGACCCAACGCAGCCAAAAATAAATAAATTAAATAAATAAATACATTAAAAAAAAAAGATGTATCGTTATTCTCGGCAGGTGCAACTAAGCTACGTGCTTCTTCAGAGGATGCACGTTCAGAAAACGGCGACATTAGCATATTCTTAGGGTGGAGGTTTTGGCCCTCTGACATCAAATGGCCACCGATCAGACACTCTCGCATGCCCGAGGGGAGAGGCGGTTGTCCCAACCAGTCTTAACCAGCTGAAGTTCAAACTGGACAACTGACTCCAAGTTCCAAAAAAACAACTCGGGCAAACATCTTAAGACTCTTATCAGAGGTACTTATCTATAGGGGTCGTGAAGAGGCCTTGTAGCTTACTCTTTAGGCTACATCATGCTGGGGGATATGCAAGTTTTTGTAAAAACAGTTAAAGTGAGCTTGACCAGCGAAGGCAGTTTACAGTTTACTATTTACTAATTAAGTTATAGTCTAATGGATGTAACTGATGACTACCATATAAGTTTCATAATGACAAGGTAAAGAGTATGAGTCAATGAGGTAGGAGGGAGGACAAAATTACTGAAGAGGAAGAGAACTGAGAAGCCAAGATGTGGGGGGAGGAGGGATCCCTGACAATATTAAACTCACCACAAACTACAGCAGATGTGCAATGAGTGAGAATTACAGTGAATCAAGTGCGAAAGTCTTCAAAGACTGTGATAGAGACATTTGCTACACATACATTTGATAAGTGACTGGTAGTAGTATGACTGAACCCCAATGTCTTTAAACAATATTTTGTTTATTTACAGAATGTGGTAATACTATGAAGGCCATAGAGAGAGGGATGAGATAGAGAGTAAGTGAAGAAACCATTCCAAACAAAATGGTCAGAAATGCCCTTTTCAAGAAAGTGCCCTCAGAGTTGGTCTTTGAAGAACGAACCAGCACTGCAAAAAGTTGGAGGAAAAGTTGAAACCTAATTTTTTTAAGTAAAAAAAAAACCCAAGAAGATGGGAATATTTCAAAGAATTAAATATAATATTGGCTAATAAGCATGTGAAAAAAATGATCCACCTTGACTGGCAATCAGAAATGCAAAATGAAAACACAATGATATAGCATTTTACTACACCAGGTTGGAAAACAGTTAAGAGTCTATCAATAAGAAATGTTTACAAGGATGTAATGAAATGGAAACATACTCCGCTCACAGGAGTTTAACCTGTGAAAAATATTTTGGGGGAAAAAAAGAGGAAGGCGTTACCTATTAACATTTTTTTAATCTTTTTTTATAATTTTTAAATTTATTTATTTTTTTGTTTGTTTATTTATCTATTTATTTATTTTTGGCCGTGTCTGGTCTTCGGTGCTGCATGCTGGCTTTTCTCTAGTTGAGGCCAGCAGGGGCTACTCTTGGTTGCAGTGCGCGGGCTTCTCATTGCAGTGGCTTCTCTTGTTGCAGAGCACAGGCTCTAGGCACAAGGGCTTCAGCAGTTGTGGCGCACGGGTTTTGCTGCTCTGCAGCATGTGGGGTCTTCCCAGATCAGGGATCAAACCCATGTCCCCTGCATTGGCAGGCAGGTTCTTAACCACTGCGTCACCAGGGAAGTCCCTACCTATTAACTTGAAAAGACACACACAGGACCAATTATAGTAATTCACTCTTAGGTGTATGCAATAAATGTATGAGTTAAGAGTTCATGATTTAAAACCAGAGAAGTCTGCACTGGATGCCTATATCTAACACAAACTTGGTACATATTTAATTTTTGAAACCTCACTTGACCACTCTGAGCTTCAGGTGTTGTGAAAAGTAAAAAACATCATTTTTTTTTCAAAGAGGGCAGGAAGACACTTTTGCAGGTCATAGATAACTTTTATGGTTTTGATTGTGGTGATAGTTTCACGAGTGTATTCTTATCTACAAACTCAAGTTGTTTACATTAAATGTGTACAGCTTTTAGTACATACCTTAACTACTGCGCCACCAGGGTCCTGGTGGCGCAGTAGTTAAGAATCCACATGCCGGGTTCGAGCCCTGGTCCGGGAGGATCCCACATGCCGTGGAGCAAATAAGCCCATGTGCCGCAACTACTGAGCCTGCACTCTAGAGCCCAAGAGCCACGACTACTGAGCCTGCGTCCCACAACTACAGAAGCCCGTGTGCCTAGAGCCCGTGCTCCGTAACAAACAGAAGCCACCGCA
The DNA here is from genome assembly GCF_025265405.1 of Mesoplodon densirostris. Taxonomy (NCBI): domain Eukaryota; kingdom Metazoa; phylum Chordata; class Mammalia; order Artiodactyla; family Ziphiidae; genus Mesoplodon; species Mesoplodon densirostris. The sequence continues at coordinate 80,495,363 of NC_082665.1, forward strand.
AGGAGAAGCCTGTGCACCGCAGCGAAGACTAGCCCCCGCTCGCTGCAACTAGAGAAAGCCCGCACGCAGCAACAAAGACCCAACGCAGCCAAAAGTACATAAAAATAAACAATTTTTTCAAAACAAAGATCAGGGCTTCCCAGGTGGCACAGTGGTTGAGGGTCCGCCTGCCGACGCAGGGGACACGGGTTCGTGTCCCGGTCCGGGAAGATCCCGCAGGCCGCAGAGGGGCTGGGCCCGTGAGCCATGGCCGCTGAGCCAGCGCGTCTGGAGCCTGTGCTCCGCAACGGGAGAGGCCACAACAGTGAGAGGCCCGCGTACCGCCAAATAAATAAATTAATTTAATTTAATTTAATTTAATTTAATTTAATAAATGAAGATCATTTTTTAAACCTCAGTAGAATGGTTGACATATAATAAATACTGAATAAAACAATTTAATTATACTAAGATTGTTTTAATTTTATAACAGCTTTTATCTTCAGGAAGGAACTGCCACAAATATTTGACTATTAAGACAGAGCTTTACCTAAACATATATGAGTATTTTCCATTTACTCCTGGAATGAAAGCACAAGCATTAAAGGAATTTCATGGAACGTTTTATGTTGCCAGGGGGGTGGTCTATTTGAGTGGTTTTTTTCTCTAGAATGCCTGAAATCAAAGGAAAATATTAACCTTAAAGGTGACTGATATTTAAAGTTCCATTTTCGGTGTATCTTTTTTTCTCTAAAAATGAAGTACACGAGTATTCTGGCCCCTGGAGGACTTTAACAGTAGCTTTCTACCAACCACAGCCCCGGCTGTTGGGCAGCACAGATACCGCGAGGTCTACGGGGCGGGGCCTTGGAGGGGGCGGGGCTTCGCGTGACATTTTGCGACTAGGATTTCACTGGCTTCACCGGCCACATCTTTCGCTGTCTGTTGCGTAGACGAATCGGCGTGACGAGCTGAAGATTCGAAGGCGCCAGGCCCAGCCCCGCGCCAGACGCCGTTCCCCTAGAAACCTGAACTGCAGGACCAACTGCAGGAGGCGGCCCCGGAGCTCCGAGGACTCGTCCCGTATCGCGCCGTCCTGCCGTCCCCGCATCGCGCCGCCCCGCCCCGGCTTGCCTCAGCCGTCGTCGAAACCCGTCACAGCGTGCAGGATCGAGCGCCTCCTCGCCCTCTGCCAGGCCCCGGGGGCGCCGTCCGTCGGTCGAGGTCATGGGCAAACGGCCCCACAGGCCCAGTGCCTACCCTGCGGACTGGTGGGGACCGCAGACCGAAGGACCCGGCCCCGCCAAGCGCCGCCGAACGGAGGAGCCCGAGGACCCCGAGTCCGAGTCCGAGGCGGCGCCCAGCCTGGACAACCTGACGGGACCTCCGGCCGCGGACGCGCTCACTTCCGTAGTGGTGCTGCCCGCCGGCTGTGCCCTGCACCTGCCCCTAGATGACGTCGACGTGCTGCTGGCGCCCAAGCCCACGTCCGTGCTGCAAGTGTCTCTCGGAGATCACATCCTCACGCTGGTCCCCGAGGCCCTCCTGGGCTGGGGCGTGGAAGGCCCGTGGGGACAGGGCCTGCAACGGGCCGCTTTCCTGAGCGCTCCAGGGGAGTACATGGCCCGGGAGCCGGGATTCTTCTGCGCAGCTGTCCCAGAGATCGCCCGCCAAGAAGAGGCCAACCAGGAGGAAGCAGACGCCGAGCTCCTGCCGCCTGGGATGGAGGCTGAAGCCGGCTCCGTCACTGAGCTCCGCAGCCCCACCGCAAGGGTGTCGGGACCCAGCGCGCAGGGCTTTGTCCCAGAGCCCCGTCCTCGGGCGCCCAATCCTAGTCCAGAGAAACGCTCTCCTCACCACGACGACAACCTGCACTTGCACCTTCGGGCGCTCTCCCTCGACTCACCACTCCAACCCCTACCTCCCTCTCCTAGTCCGGGTCCTCACGAGCGCCCCCAACGCCCTTACCGTCCTAAGCGCGAGGCCCAGAGATGTCTGTTCCCGGAATGAACTGCACCCCGGTGTACACACACACACACACACACACACACACACACACACACACACACACACACACACACACTCTGGCTACCATCCTGGAGGCCCAATGGATTTCCCGGCGTCTTTTACACTGAATGTCCTACAACCTGGAAATTAAGCATCTCGTGGGCCAACAACTCCTTTTCCCCTCCAGACTGGCTATAGTAGCAGGAGAAGACGTCAGGAAAAGAAAGCGGACTCTAGACCTCATCTTTGAAATGGAAAATCTGCCCAGGGATACCGGACAATGTGTGTTCAGACGTCTGGACTTCTTTACAACATCATTCTCAGGCCTATCCATTCCCGCTCGTTTGCATTGGTTATTTTCTCTCAAATTCTTCTCTCTCCAGCACCATACCCTATTGCTACCCTATTTCTCCCCAAACCAATAAATAACTGGATTTCTCATGTTATATGTTTTCCCATGCATTTATGAAGATTTTTAGCCATGGCTTTTCTCTTTCTTGGTGTTTTGAGCTGCTCTCCTGGAAAGTTGCAAAATAGTATGATGGTTACTATACATAATTGTATGATGTTTGTTCATAGCTTCCTCTTAACCTGAGGAAGTTCTCTTCCAGTCAAGTTCACTTTTCATTATGAATAAATGCTGGATTTTATCAGATGTTTTCAGCATGTATTAGGATATGCATTTCCTTTTTAAATCTCTTCCTCCGGTTATTTTGACTCAGAGACTGATGTAAAATGTTTGCATTCCTGCTATTCCACATTATTCATACCTTTTAAATTCTACCCCGAGTTTTTTCTTTTGTAAATCAAACCTCTAACTTTTAAAACATTAATTTAGGGGCCTCCCTGGTGGCGCAGTGGTTAAGAATCTGCCTGCTAATGCAGGGGACATAGGTTCGAGCCCTGGTCTGGGAAGATCCCACATGCCGTGGAGCAACTAAGCCCATGAGCCACAGCTGAAGCCCACGCACCTACAGCCCATGCTTCGCCACCAGAGAAGCCACTGCAGTGAGAAGCCCGTGCACCTCAACGAAGAGTAGCCCCCGCTCACCGCAACTAGAGAAAGCCCGTGCGCAGCAACGAAGACTCCATGCAGCCAAAAATAAATAAATAAAAATTTAAAAAAATAAATCATTAATTAATTACCATATTTCTTTCACATTTTTATAAAAGAAATAAAATCTACAGGTAAAGCTGAAAACAAGATGGTTTCAGTTTTTTTAAACATCAATACTATTTATATTCACCAACATGCTTTACCACTTCCTCTCTACCTTTTTATTCTTATATTCCACTCTCAAAGTCTAGCCTCAATTTTCTTCTTGCTGAAGAATATACTTTAATAGTTCTTTCCACTATACCCTATGTGTAGTAAATTATCTTGGTTTTGTAAATCTCAACATGTTTTGTGTAGTACACTCTCATAGTCTTGTATATCTGAAAATTTTTATTATGTATTCATTCCTAGTTCTAAAGTGTTATTTAAGTACTTTAAAGACATTACTCCATTGTTCTGCCATTTTTTATTGTTGTTGCAGGCAAGAGGTCTCTGCCAATCAAGTTGTTGTTCCTTTTATATTTGACTCAGCTGTTCATTAGCACATTTTAAAATTTTATTTTATTTTTTAATTGAAGTATAGTTGATTTACATTGCTGTGTTACTTTCTGGTGTACAGCAAAGTTATATATTTTTTCCATATTCTTTTACATGGTTATGGTTTATTACAGGATATTGAATATAGTTCCCTGTGCTATACAGTAGGACCTTGTTGTTTATCTGTTTTACACTGAATACATAATAGTTTTATATCTGCTAATCCCAAACTCCTAATTTATCTCTCCCCCACCCTCTTTCCCCTTTGGTAAACATAAGGTTGTTTTCTATGTCTGTGAGTCTATTTCTGTTTTGTAAATAACTTCATTTGTGTCATATTTTAGATTCCACATATAAGTGATATCATATGATATTTATCTTTCTTTGACTTACTTCACTTAGTATGATAATCTCTAGGTCCATCCATGTTGCTACAAATGGCATCATCTCACTCTCATTTATGGCTGAGTAGTATTGCATTGTATAGGTATGCCACATCTTTTTATCCATTCATCTGTAGATAGACATTTAGGTTGCTTCCATGTCTTGGGTTTTTTTTTCATTTATTTATTTATTTATTTAATTTTTGGCTGTGTTGGGTTTTGTTGCTGCACGTGGGCTTTCTCTAGTTGCAGCGAGCGGGGGCTACTCTTCGTTGCAGGGCGCAGGCTTCTCATTATGGTGGCTTCCCTTGTTGCAGAGCACGGGCTCTAGGCACACAGGCCCCAGTAATTGTGGCATGTGGGCTCAGTAGCTGTGGCTCGTGGGCTCCAGGCTAGCGGGCTTCAGTAGTTGTGGCACACGGGCTTAGTTGCTTGGTGGCATGTGGGGTCTTCCCAGCCCAGGGCTCAAACCTGTGTCCCCTGCACTGGCAGGCAGATTCTTAACCACTGCGCCACCAAGGAAGTCGCCAGTTGGCTATTTTAAATAGTGCTACTATGAACATTGGGGTGCATGTATCTTTTCAAATTAGAGTTTTCTCGGGATATTTGCCCAGGAGTGGGACTGCTGGACCATATAGCAACTCTTTTTAGTTTCTTAAGGAATCTCCATACTGTTCTCCATAATGGCTGCACCAATTTACATTCCCTTCAACACTGTAGGAGAGTTCCCTTTTCTCCACACCCTGTCCAGCACTTATTATATGTGGACTTTTTAATGATGCTCATGCTGACCAGTGTGACGTGATACCTCATTGTAGTTTTGATTTGCATTTGTCTAGTAATTAGTGATGTTGAGCATATTTTCATGTGCTTTTTGGCCTTCTGTATGTCTTCTTTGGAGAAATGTCTATTTAGGTCTTCTGCCCATTTATTTTTTTTTTTTTGTGGTATGCGGGCCTCTCACTGTTGTGGACTCTCCCGTTGCGGAGCACAGGCTCCGGATGCACAGGCTCAGCAGCCATGGCTCACGGGCCCAGCCGCTCCGTGGCATGGGGGATCTTTCCGGCCGGGGCACGAACCCGTGTCCCCTGCATCGTCAGGCCTACTCTCAACCACTGCGCCACCAGGGAAGCCCTACACTAAAGTCTTTAATGCATTGAGATGACTTATGTGTGTGGTTTGAGATAGTGGTCTAGTTTCTTTTTTTCTTTTCTTAGCATGTGGCTGTCCAGATTTCCCAACACCATTTTTTAATCTAAATTTATTTATTTATTTATTTTTGGCTCATTGGGTCTTCGTTGCAGTGCATGGGCTTCTCATTGCAGTGGCTTCTCTTGTTGCGGAGCACAGGCTCTAGGCACACGGGCTTTGGTAGTTGTGGCACAGGGGCTCAGTAGTTGTGGCTCGCGGGCTCTAGGGCACAGGCTCAGTAGTTGTGGCGCACGGGCTTAGTTGCTCCGTGGCATGTGGGATCTTGCCAGACCAGGAATCGAACCCGTGTCCCCCTGCATTGGCAGACGGATTTTTAACCACTGCACCACCAGGGAAGTTCCCCCGTCACCATTTATTGAAGAGACTGTCCTTTTCCATTGTACGCTCTTTGCTTCCTTGCCATGAATTCATTATCCATATATGTATGGATTTACTCCCAGGTTCTCAGTTATGTTCCATTGACCTATGTATCTGCTTTTCTGCAAATATAATGCTGTTTTGATTATTGTAGCTTTATAATATAGTTTTAAATCAGAGAGTGTGATACCTCCAACTCTGTTCTTTTTATCAGGATTGCTTTGGCTGTTCAGGGTCTCTTATGGTTTCATGTAAATCTAAGGCTTTTTTATTCTATTTTTGTGAAAAATATCCTTGGGACTTTGATAGAGATTGCATTGAATCTGAAGATTGCTTTAGGTAATAGAGACATTTGAACGATGTTATTTCTTCCAATCCATGAGCACAGAACACTTTTCCACTTATTTGTCTCCTCAGGCAAGGGAAACACAAGCAAAAGTAAACAAATAGGATTACATCAAACTAAGAAGTTTCTGCACAGTAAAGGAAACCAGCAACAAAATGAAAAGGGAACCTACCTAATGGAAGAAGATACTTGCAAATCATATATCCAGTAAGGGGTTAACATCCAAAATATAGAAAGAACTCACAACAACAACAACAAAAATGAAACAACCCCAAAATGGGTATAGGACATTTTCCAAAGAAGACATAGATGGCCAATAGACACATGAAATGATGTTCAACATCACAAATTATTAGAGAAATGCAAATCAAAACCACAAAAGTCTATTTCTCTTAAAGTCTATGTCTCATGTAAGTATTGCTCCCCAGCTTTCTTTTTATTTCCATTTGCATGGAGTATCTTTTTCCATCCCCTCACTTTCAGTCTATGTGTGTCTTTAGATCTGAAGTGAGTCTCTTGTAGGCAGCATATATATGGGTCTTGTTTTTGTATCCATTCAGCCACTCTTTTTTTTTTCAAAACAAACAACTTTTTATTGAAGTATAGTTGATTTACAATGTTGTATTAGTTTCAGGTGTACAGCAAAGCGATCTATATATGTATATATTCTTTTTCAGATTCTTTTCCATTATAAGTTATTATATACAAAATATTGAATAGAGTTCCCTGTGCCATACAGTAGGTCCTCATTTATCTATCGCCCTATGTCTTTTGATTGGAGCATTTAGTCCATTTACTTTGAATAATTATTGATGTGTATGTTCTTAATGCCATTTTATTAATTGTTTTGACGTTGTTTTGTAGTGCTTTTTTCTTCCTTTCTTCTTCTTTCATTCTTTTGTCTTGTGATTTGATGACTATCTTTAATGTCATGTTCAAATCCTTGCCTCTTTTTTCTGTGTGCATCTATTATAGATTTTTCTGTTTGTGTCTATCATGAAGTTTATATACAGTGATATATTGTTATATGTGATTGTTTTAAGTTGCTGATCTCAAATCTCAAATGCATTTAACAACCCTACAATTGTACTCTCCTCCCCTTATGATTACTGTTTTTGACATCATATTTTACATCTAATTATTTTGTGTATCCCCAAACTGCTTACTGTAGATACAGATGATATTACTACTTTTGGCTTTTAACCTTCCTACTAGCTTTGTACATGGTTGATTTTCTATCTTTACTGTATAATTTTTTAATCTGTCTCCTAAGGCAAAGGAAACAAAAGCCAAAATAAACAAATGGGACCTAATTAAACCAAAAAGCTTTCACACAGCAAAGGAAACCATCAACAAAATGAAAAGACAACCTACTGAATGGGGGGAAATATTTGGGAATGAGATGACCAATAAGAGGTTAATATCCAAAATATATAAACAGCTCATACAACTCAATAGGAAAAAGCAAACCACCTGATTGAAAAATGGGCAGAAGGAACAGGATAGAAAGCCCAGAGATGAACCCACGCACATATGGTCACCTTATCTTTGATAAAGGAGGCAGGAATGTACAGTGGAGAAAGGACAGCCTCTTCAATAAGTGGTGCTGGGAAAACTGGACAGGTACATGTAAAAGTATGAGATTAGATCACTCCCTAACACCATACACAAAAATAAGCTCAAAATGGATTAAAGACCTAAATGTAACGCCAGAAACTATCAAACTCTTAGAGGAAAACATAGGCAGAACACTCTATGACATAAATCACAAGATCCTTTTGGACCCACCTCCTAGAGAAATGGAAATAAAAACAAAGATAAACAAATGGGACCTAATGAAACTTCAAAGCTGTTGCACAGCAAAGGAAACCATAAACAAGACCAAAGACAACCCTCGGAATGGGACAAAATATTTCCAAATGAAGCAACTGACAAAGGATTAATCTCCAAAATTTATAAGCAGCTCAGTAGCAAACAAACAAACAACCCGATCCAAAAATGGGCAGAAGACCTAAATAGACATTTCTCCAAAGAAGATATACAGACTCCCAACAAACATATGAAAGAATGCTCAACATCATTAATCATTAGAGAAATGCAAGTCAAAACTACAATGAGATATCATCTCACACCAGTCAGAATGGCCATCATCTAAAAGTCTAGAAACAATAAATGCTGGAGAGGGTGTGGAGAAAAGGGAACACTCTTGCACTGCTGGTGGGAATGTGAATTGGTACAGCCACTATGGGGAACAGTATGGAGGTTCCTTAAAAAACTACAAATAGAACTACCATATGACCCAGCAATCCCACTACTGGGCATATACCCTGAGAAAACCGTAATTCAAAAAGAGTCATGTACCAAAATGTTCATTGCAGCTCTATTCACAATAGCCCGGAGCTGGAAACAACCTAAGTGTCCATCTTTGGAAGAATGGATAAAGAAGATGTGGCACATATATACAATGGAATATTACTCAGCCATAAAAAGAAACGAAATTGAGCTATTTGTAATGAGGTGGATGGACCTAGAGTCTGTCATACAGAGTGAAGTCAGTCAGAAAGAGAAAGACAAATACCGTATGCTAACACATAGTTATGGAATTTAAGGGAAAAAAATGTCATGAAGAACCTAGGGGTAAGACAGGAATAAAGACACAGACCTACTAGAGAACGGACTTGAGGATATGGAGAGGGGCAAGGGTAAGCTCTGACAAAGCGAGAGAGAGGCATGGACATATATACACTACCAAATGTAAAACAGATAGCTACTGGGAAGCAGCCGCATAGCACAGGGAGATCAGCTCAGTGCTTTGTGACCACCTAGAAGGGTGGGATAGGGAGGGTGGGAGGGAGGGAGACACAAGAGGGAAGAGATATGGGAACATATGTATATGTATAACTGACTCACTGTGTTATAAGGCAGAAACTAACACACCATTGTAAAGTGATTATACTCCAATAAAGATGTAAAAAAAAAAGAAGTTTATACAACTCTTCTCAATACTCTGTAATAACATATATGGGAACAGAATCTAAAAAACAGTGGATATATGTATAACTGATTCACTTTGCTGTACACCGGAAACTAACACAACATTGTAAATCAACTACACTCCAATAAAAATCAATTAACAAAAATGGGCAGAAGAGGTGAACAGACATTTTTCCAAAGAAGACATAACAGTCGGGCAACAGGCACATGAAAAGATGCTCAACATCACTAACCGTCAGAGAAATACAAATCAAACCACCATGAGATACCACCTCACACCTGTAAGAACACCTAACATCAAAACGACCACAAATAACAAATGTTGGCTAGGTTGTGAAATAAAGGGGACCCCCGTACACTGTTGGTGGGAATGTGAATTGGTGCAGCCACTGTGGGAAACAGTGTGGAGGTTCCTCAAAAAACTAAATAGAATTACCATATGATACAGCAATTCCACTCCTGGGTATACATCCAAAGAAAACTAAAACACTACTTTGAAAAGATACATGCAGCTGAATGTTCATGGCAGCATTATTTATGACAGCCAAAATATGGAAACAACCTAAGTGTCCATCAACAGATGAACAGCTAAAGAAGATGTGATGTGATACATATATGCATGTGTGTGTCTGTGTGTATGTATATACTCAGCCATAAAAAAAAGTGAAATTTTGTCATTTACAACAACATGGATAGACTTGTAGGGTATTATGCATAGTGAAATAAGTCAGACAGAGAAAGACAAATACTGTTATGTTATCACTTAAACATGGAATCCAGAAAATAAAACAAACTAGTGAATATAACAAAAAAGAAACAGATTCACAGACCTAGAGAACAAATTCGTGGTTACAAGTGGGGAGAGGCAAGATGGGGTAAGAGATGAAGAGGTATAAACTACTATGTTTAAAGTAATTAAGCTACAAGGATATATTGTACAACACAGGGAATACAGCCAATATTTATCTTTTGGCCGTACCCCGCAGCACACGGGGATCTTAGTTCCCTGAACAGGGACTGAACCCGGGGCCCCTGCAGTGGAAGCATGGAGTCTTAACCACTGGACCACCAGGCAAGGGTCCATAGCCAATATTTTATAATAACTATAAATGGAGTAAAATCTTTAGGAATTGTTCATCATTATCTTGTACACCTGAAACATAACACTGTAACTCCATTATACCTCAATTTTTAAAAAACTAAAAAAAAAACCGACAATGACATATCACTTCATACCTGTTAGGATGGCTTTTATCAAAAGGCAAGAAATTAAAAGTGTTGGCGAGTACGTGGAGAAAAGTGAGCCCTCCTGCGGTGTCGGTGGGAATGTAAACTGGCACAGCCACTATGGAGAACGGTCTGAAGATTCCTTAGAAATGCAGGAATAGAACTACCTTATGATCCAGCTATCCCACTTCTGTGTATTTATCCAAAGTATATGAAAACACTAACTTGAAAACACTTATGCACCCCCATGTTCATTGCAGCATTATTTACAATAGTCAAGGTATAGCAACAACCACAGTGCCCATCAACCAATAAATGAATAAAGAAGAGGTGAAACACAATATATACAATATAGATACAGCATAGAAAAAAATAAAATCTGGCCATTTGCCACAGCATGGATGGACACTGAGAGTATTATGCTAAGTGAAAGAAGTCAGCTAGAGAAAGCCAAATACCATGTGATTTCACATAGATATGGAATTAAAAAAAACATACAAAGTAAATGAACAAACCACACCAAACAAAAACAAATATGTAGATACAGAGAACAGAGTAGTGGCTACCAGAGGGGAAAGGGTGAAATGGATAAAGAGGATCAACTCTGTGGTGACTATACAAACTAAATCTTTGTTGGTGAGCATGCTGTAGTGTGTACAGAAGTAGAAATATAATGTTGTCCATATGAAACTTATATAAGCTTATAAACAAATGTTACCTCAATAAAAAATAATTTTTAAAAAAGATATACATATAGCAATGATTAAAATGACTATTCGTGGAATTTAAGTTCCAGTTATGGAGGGAAGTGAAGAACTGATAGTTTAAGTTTCACTGAAAAGATGAATTTTTCCAGAAGAGCATAAGCATTGATGGAGTTTGGATATGTAAAGGGCTAAGCTAGAAAGTTAGGAGGTAGCCACTACTCTGAGAATAAATCTTTTAAATTGTGATTACAGAGGGGGTCACAATTTGGAGTAATTGTTACTGAGCCACGTTCATTTGCCTCACACACAGAAAGCCCAACTCTGAGATAGAGAGGTTTGCAGCAGAGAAAGGGTTTATTCACAAGGCAGTCAAGCAAGGAGAAAGGAGAACAAATCTCAAATCCATCTCCCCAAAGGCCAGGGGCTAGGGATATTTACTGGATAAAGAATTAGGGTGGCCTGAGGTGCAGGGAGTGTGGGGAAAGGTGACTGGAAATGAGAAAAAGATCGGGTCGGGACTTCCCTGGTGGCACAGTGGTTAAGAATCCGCCTACCAAAATAAAAAAAAAGAATCCGCCTACCAATGCAGGGGACATGGGTTCGAGCCCTGGTCTGGGAAGATCTCACATGCCTCGGAGCAACTAAGCCCTTGAGCCACAAGTACTGAGCCTGCACTCTAGAGCCTGCGTGCCACAACTACTGAGCCCGTGTGCCACAACTGCTGAAGCCCACGCTCCTAGTGTCCGTGTTCCACAACAAGAGAAGCCACCACAATGAGAGGCCTGCACACTGCAACGAAGAGAAGCCCCCGCTCACTGCAAATAGAGAAAGCCCGCATGCAGCAACGAAGACCCAACGCAGCCAAAAATAAATAAATTAAATAAATAAATACATTAAAAAAAAAAGATGTATCGTTATTCTCGGCAGGTGCAACTAAGCTACGTGCTTCTTCAGAGGATGCACGTTCAGAAAACGGCGACATTAGCATATTCTTAGGGTGGAGGTTTTGGCCCTCTGACATCAAATGGCCACCGATCAGACACTCTCGCATGCCCGAGGGGAGAGGCGGTTGTCCCAACCAGTCTTAACCAGCTGAAGTTCAAACTGGACAACTGACTCCAAGTTCCAAAAAAACAACTCGGGCAAACATCTTAAGACTCTTATCAGAGGTACTTATCTATAGGGGTCGTGAAGAGGCCTTGTAGCTTACTCTTTAGGCTACATCATGCTGGGGGATATGCAAGTTTTTGTAAAAACAGTTAAAGTGAGCTTGACCAGCGAAGGCAGTTTACAGTTTACTATTTACTAATTAAGTTATAGTCTAATGGATGTAACTGATGACTACCATATAAGTTTCATAATGACAAGGTAAAGAGTATGAGTCAATGAGGTAGGAGGGAGGACAAAATTACTGAAGAGGAAGAGAACTGAGAAGCCAAGATGTGGGGGGAGGAGGGATCCCTGACAATATTAAACTCACCACAAACTACAGCAGATGTGCAATGAGTGAGAATTACAGTGAATCAAGTGCGAAAGTCTTCAAAGACTGTGATAGAGACATTTGCTACACATACATTTGATAAGTGACTGGTAGTAGTATGACTGAACCCCAATGTCTTTAAACAATATTTTGTTTATTTACAGAATGTGGTAATACTATGAAGGCCACAGAGAGAGGGATGAGATAGAGAGTAAGTGAAGAAACCATTCCAAACAAAATGGTCACAAATGCCCTTTTCAAGAAAGTGCCCTCAGAGTTGGTCTTTGAAGAACGAACCAGCACTGCAAAAAGTTGGAGGAAAAGTTGAAACCTAATTTTTTTAAGTAAAAAAAAAACCCAAGAAGATGGGAATATTTCAAAGAATTAAATATAATATTGGCTAATAAGCATGTGAAAAAAATGATCCACCTTGACTGGCAATCAGAAATGCAAAATGAAAACACAATGATATAGCATTTTACTACACCAGGTTGGAAAACAGTTAAGAGTCTATCAATAAGAAATGTTTACAAGGATGTAATGAAATGGAAACATACTCCGCTCACAGGAGTTTAACCTGTGAAAAATATTTTGGGGGAAAAAAAGAGGAAGGCGTTACCTATTAACATTTTTTTAATCTTTTTTTATAATTTTTAAATTTATTTATTTGTTTGTTTATTTATTTATCTATTCATTTATTTTTGGCTGTGTCTGGTCTTCGGTGCTGCATGCTGGCTTTTCTCTAGTTGAGGCCAGCAGGGGCTACTCTTGGTTGCAGTGCGCGGGCTTCTCATTGCAGTGGCTTCTCTTGTTGCAGAGCACAGGCTCTAGGCACAAGGGCTTCAGTAGTTGTGGCGCATGGGTTTTGCTGCTCTGCAGCATGTGGGGTCTTCCCAGATCAGGGATCAAACCCATGTCCCCTGCATTGGCAGGCAGATTCTTAACCACTGCGTCACCAGGGAAGTCCCTACCTATTAACTTGAAAAGACACACACAGGACCAATTATAGTAATTCACTCTTAGGTGTATGCAATAAATGTATGAGTTAAGAGTTCATGATTTAAAACCAGAGAAGTCTGCACTGGATGCCTATATCTAACACAAACTTGGTACATATTTAATTTTTGAAACCTCACTTGACCACTCTGAGCTTCAGGTGTTGTGAAAAGTAAAAAACATCATTTTTTTTTTCAAAGAGGGCAGGAAGACACTTTTGCAGGTCATAGATAACTTTTATGGTTTTGATTGTGGTGATAGTTTCACGAGTGTATTCTTATCTACAAACTCAAGTTGTTTACATTAAATGTGTACAGCTTTTAGTACATACCTTAACTACTGCGCCACCAGGGTCCTGGTGGTGCAGTAGTTAAGAATCCACATGCCGGGTTCGAGCCCTGGTCCGGGAGGATCCCACATGCCGTGGAGCAAATAAGCCCATGTGCCGCAACTACTGAGCCTGCACTCTAGAGCCCAAGAGCCACGACTACTGAGCCTGCGTCCCACAACTACAGAAGCCCGTGTGCCTAGAGCCCGTGCTCCGCAACAAACAGAAGCCACCGCAACGAGAAGCCTGTGCACCGCAGCGAAGACTAGCCCCCGCTCGCTGCAACTAGAGAAAGCCCGCACGCAGCAACAAAGACCCAACGCAGCCAAAAGTACATAAAAATAAACAATTTTTTCAAAACAAAGATCAGGGCTTCCCAGGTGGCACAGTGGTTGAGGGTCCGCCTGCCGACGCAGGGGACACGGGTTCGTGTCCCGGTCCGGGAAGATCCCGCAGGCCGCGGAGGGGCTGGGCCCGTGAGCCATGGCCGCTGAGCCAGCGCGTCTGGAGCCTGTGCTCCGCAACGGGAGAGGCCACAACAGTGAGAGGCCCGCGTACCGCCAAATAAATAAATTAAGTAATATAATTTAATTTAATTTAATTTAATAAATGAAGATCATTTTTTAAACCTCAGTAGAATGGTTGACATATAATAAATACTGAATAAAACAATTTAATTATACTAAGATTGTTTTAATTTTATAACAGCTTTTATCTTCAGGAAGGAACTGCCACAAATATTTGACTATTAAGACAGAGCTTTACCTAAACATATATGAGTATTTTCCATTTACTCCTGGAATGAAAGCACAAGCATTAAAGGAATTTCATGGAACGTTTTATGTTGCCAGGGGGGTGGTCTATTTGAGTGGTTTTTTTCTCTAGAATGCCTGAAATCAAAGGAAAATATTAACCTTAAAGGTGACTGATATTTAAAGTTCCATTTTCGGTGTATCTTTTTTTCTCTAAAAATGAAGTACACGAGTATTCTGGCCCCTGGAGGACTTTAACAGTAGCTTTCTACCAACCACAGCCCCGGCTGTTGGGCAGCACAGATACCGCGAGGTCTACGGGGCGGGGCCTTGGAGGGGGCGGGGCTTCGCGTGACATTTTGCGAGTAGGATTTCACTGGCTTCACCGGCCACATCTTTCGCTGTCTGTTGCGTAGACGAATCGGCGTGACGAGCTGAAGATTCGAAGGCGCCAGGCCCAGCCCCGCGCCAGACGCCGTTCCCCTAGAAACCTGAACTGCAGGACCAACTGCAGGAGGCGGCCCCGGAGCTCCGAGGACTCGTCCCGTATCGCGCCGTCCTGCCGTCCCCGCATCGCGCCGCCCCGCCCCGGCTTGCCTCAGCCGTCGTCGAAACCCGTCACAGCGTGCAGGATCGAGCGCCTCCTCGCCCTCTGCCAGGCCCCGGGGGCGCCGTCCGTCGGTCGAGGTCATGGGCAAACGGCCCCGCAGGCCCAGTGCCTACCCTGCGGACTGGTGGGGACCGCAGACCGAAGGACCCGGCCCCGCCAAGCGCCGCCGAACGGAGGAGCCCGAGGACCCCGAGTCCGAGTCCGAGGCGGCGCCCAGCCTGGACAACCTGACGGGACCTCCGGCCGCGGACGCGCTCACTTCCGTAGTGGTGCTGCCCGCCGGCTGTGCCCTGCACCTGCCCCTAGATGACGTCGACGTGCTGCTGGCGCCCAAGCCCACGTCCGTGCTGCAAGTGTCTCTCGGAGATCACATCCTCACGCTGGTCCCCGAGGCCCTCCTGGGCTGGGGCGTGGAAGGCCCGTGGGGACAGGGCCTGCAACGGGCCGCTTTCCTGAGCGCTCCAGGGGAGTACATGGCCCGGGAGCCGGGATTCTTCTGCGCAGCTGTCCCAGAGATCGCCCGCCAAGAAGAGGCCAACCAGGAGGAAGCAGACGCCGAGCTCCTGCCGCCTGGGATGGAGGCTGAAGCCGGCTCCGTCACTGAGCTCCGCAGCCCCACCGCAAGGGTGTCGGGACCCAGCGCGCAGGGCTTTGTCCCAGAGCCCCGTCCTCGGGAGCCCAATCCTAGTCCAGAGAAACGCTCTCCTCACCACGACGACAACCTGCACTTGCACCTTCGGGCGCTCTCCCTCGACTCACCACTCCAACCCCTACCTCCCTCTCCTAGTCCGGGTCCTCACGAGCGCCCCCAACGCCCTTACCGTCCTAAGCGCGAGGCCCAGAGATGTCTGTTCCCGGAATGAACTGCACCCCGGTGTACACACACACACACACACACACACACACACACACACACACACACTGGCTACCATCCTGGAGGCCCAATGGATTTCCCGGCGTCTTTTACACTGAATGTCCTACAACCTGGAAATTAAGCATCTCGTGGGCCAACAACTCCTTTTCCCCTCCAGACTGGCTATAGTAGCAGGAGAAGACGTCAGGAAAAGAAAGCGGACTCTAGACCTCATCTTTGAAATGGAAAATCTGCCCAGGGATACCGGACAATGTGTGTTCAGACGTCTGGACTTCTTTACAACATCATTCTCAGGCCTATCCATTCCCGCTCGTTTGCATTGGTTATTTTCTCTCAAATTCTTCTCTCTCCAGCACCATACCCTATTGCTACCCTATTTCTCCCCAAACCAATAAATAACTGGATTTCTCATGTTATATGTTTTCCCATGCATTTATGAAGATTTTTAGCCATGGCTTTTCTCTTTCTTGGTGTTTTGAGCTGCTCTCCTGGAAAGTTGCAAAATAGTATAATGGTTACTATACATAATTGTATGATGTTTGTTCATAGCTTCCTCTTAACCTGAGGAAGTTCTCTTCCAGTCAAGTTCACTTTTCATTATGAATAAATGCTGGATTTTATCAGATGTTTTCAGCATGTATTAGGATATGCATTTCCTTTTTAAATCTCTTCCTCCGGTTATTTTGACTCAGAGACTGATGTAAAATGTTTGCATTCCTGCTATTCCACATTATTCATACCTTTTAAATTCTACCCCGAGTTTTTTCTTTTGTAAATCAAACCTCTAACTTTTAAAACATTAATTTAGGGGCCTCCCTGGTGGCGCAGTGGTTAAGAATCTGCCTGCTAATGCAGGGGACATGGGTTCGAGCCCTGGTCTGGGAAGATCCCACATGCCGTGGAGCAACTAAGCCCATGAGCCACAGCTGAAGCCCACGCACCTACAGCCCATGCTTCGCCACCAGAGAAGCCACTGCAGTGAGAAGCCCGTGCACCTCAACGAAGAGTAGCCCCCGCTCACCGCAACTAGAGAAAGCCCGTGCGCAGCAACGAAGACTCCATGCAGCCAAAAATAAATAAATAAAAATTTAAAAAAATAAATCATTAATTAATTACCATATTTCTTTCACATTTTTATAAAAGAAATAAAATCTACAGGTAAAGCTGAAAACAAGATGGTTTCAGTTTTTTTAAACATCAATACTATTTATATTCACCAACATGCTTTACCACTTCCTCTCTACCTTTTTATTCTTATATTCCACTCTCAAAGTCTAGCCTCAATTTTCTTCTTGCTGAAGAATATACTTTAATAGTTCTTTCCACTATACCCTATGTGTAGTAAATTATCTTGGTTTTGTAAATCTCAACATGTTTTGTGTAGTACACTCTCATAGTCTTGTATATCTGAAAATTTTTATTATGTATTCATTCCTAATTCTAAAGTGTTATTTAAGTACTTTAAAGACATTACTCCATTGTTCTGCCATTTTTTATTGTTGTTGCAGGCAAGAGGTCTCTGCCAATCAAGTTGTTGTTCCTTTTATATTTGACTCAGCTGTTCATTAGCACATTTTAAAATTTTATTTTATTTTTTAATTGAAGTATAGTTGATTTACATTGCTGTGTTACTTTCTGGTGTACAGCAAAGTTATATATTTTTTCCATATTCTTTTACATGGTTATGGTTTATTACAGGATATTGAATATAGTTCCCTGTGCTATACAGTAGGACCTTGTTGTTTATCTGTTTTACACTGAATACATAATAGTTTTATATCTGCTAATCCCAAACTCCTAATTTATCTCTCCCCCACCCTCTTTCCCCTTTGGTAAACATAAGGTTGTTTTCTATGTCTGTGAGTCTATTTCTGTTTTGTAAATAACTTCATTTGTGTCATATTTTAGATTCCACATATAAGTGATATCATATGATATTTATCTTTCTTTGACTTACTTCACTTAGTATGATAATCTCTAGGTCCATCCATGTTGCTACAAATGGCATCATCTCACTCTCATTTATGGCTGAGTAGTATTGCATTGTATAGGTATGCCACATCTTTTTATCCATTCATCTGTAGATAGACATTTAGGTTGCTTCCATGTCTTGGGTTTTTTTTTTCATTTATTTATTTATTTATTTAATTTTTGGCTGTGTTGGGTTTTGTTGCTGCACGTGGGCTTTCTCTAGTTGCAGCGAGCGGGGGCTACTCTTCGTTGCAGGGCGCAGGCTTCTCATTATGGTGGCTTCCCTTGTTGCAGAGCACGGGCTCTAGGCACACAGGCCCCAGTAATTGTGGCATGTGGGCTCAGTAGCTGTGGCTCGTGGGCTCCAGGCTAGCGGGCTTCAGTAGTTGTGGCACACGGGCTTAGTTGCTTGGTGGCATGTGGGGTCTTCCCAGCCCAGGGCTCAAACCTGTGTCCCCTGCACTGGCAGGCAGATTCTTAACCACTGCGCCACCAAGGAAGTCGCCAGTTGGCTATTTTAAATAGTGCTACTATGAACATTGGGGTGCATGTATCTTTTCAAATTAGAGTTTTCTCGGGATATTTGCCCAGGAGTGGGACTGCTGGACCATATAGCAACTCTTTTTAGTTTCTTAAGGAATCTCCATACTGTTCTCCATAATGGCTGCACCAATTTACATTCCCTTCAACACTGTAGGAGAGTTCCCTTTTCTCCACACCCTGTCCAGCACTTATTATATGTGGACTTTTTAATGATGCTCATGCTGACCAGTGTGACGTGATACCTCATTGTAGTTTTGATTTGCATTTGTCTAGTAATTAGTGATGTTGAGCATATTTTCATGTGCTTTTTGGCCTTCTGTATGTCTTCTTTGGAGAAATGTCTATTTAGGTCTTCTGCCCATTTTTTTTTTTTTTTTGCGGTATGCGGGCCTCTCACTGTTGTGGCCTCTCCCGTTGCGGAGCACAGGCTCCGGATGCACAGGCTCAGCAGCCATGGCTCATGGGCCCAGCCGCTCCGTGGCATGGGGGATCTTTCCGGCCGGGGCACGAACCCGTGTCCCCTGCATCGTCAGGCCTACTCTCAACCACTGCGGCACCAGGGAAGCCCTACACTAAAGTCTTTAATGCATTGAGATGACTTTTGTGTGTGGTGTGAGATAGTGGTCTAGTTTCTTTTTTTTTTTCTTAGCATGTGGCTGTCCAGATTTCCCAACACCATTTTTTAATCTAAATTTATTTATTTATGTATTTTTGGCTCGTTGGGTCTTCGTTGCAGTGCATGGGCTTCTCATTGCAGTGGCTTCTCTTGTTGCGGAGCACAGGCTCTAGGCACACGGGCTTTGGTAGTTGTGGCACAGGGGCTCAGTAGTTGTGGCTCGCGGGCTCTAGGGCACAGGCTCAGTAGTTGTGGCGCACGGGCTTAGTTGCTCCGTGGCATGTGGGATCTTGCCAGACCAGGAATCGAACCCGTGTCCCCCTGCATTGGCAGACGGATTTTTAACCACTGCACCACCAGGGAAGTTCCCCCGTCACCATTTATTGAAGAGACTGTCCTTTTCCATTGTACGCTCTTTGCTTCCTTGCCATGAATTCATTATCCATATATGTATGGATTTACTCCCAGGTTCTCAGTTATGTTCCATTGACCTATGTATCTGCTTTTCTGCAAATATAATGCTGTTTTGATTATTGTAGCTTTATAATATAGTTTTAAATCAGAGAGTGTGATACCTCCAACTCTGTTCTTTTTATCAGGATTGCTTTGGCTGTTCAGGGTCTCTTATGGTTTCATGTAAATCTAAGACTTTTTTATTCTATTTTTGCGAAAAATATCCTTGGGACTTTGATAGAGATTGCATTGAATCTGAAGATTGCTTTAGGTAATAGAGACATTTGAACGATGTTATTTCTTCCAATCCATGAGCACAGAACACTTTTCTACTTATTTGTCTCCTCAGGCAAGGGAAACACAAGCAAAAGTAAACAAATAGGATTACATCAAACTAAGAAGTTTCTGCACAGTAAAGGAAACCAGCAACAAAATGAAAAGGGAACCTACCTAATGGAAGAAGATACTTGCAAATCATATATCCAGTAAGGGGTTAACATCCAAAATATAGAAAGAACTCACAACAACAACAACAAAAATGAAACAACCCCAAAATGGGTATAGGACATTTTCCAAAGAAGACATAGATGGCCAATAGACACATGAAAAGATGTTCAACATCACAAATTATTAGAGAAATGCAAATCAAAACCACAAAAGTCTATTTCTCTTAAAGTCTATGTCTCATGTAAGTATTGCTCCCCAGCTTTCTTTTTATTTCCATTTGCATGGAGTATCTTTTTCCATCCCCTCACTTTCAGTCTATGTGTGTCTTTAGATCTGAAGTGAGTCTCTTGTAGGCAGCATATATATGGGTCTTGTTTTTGTATCCATTCAGCCACTCTTTTTTTTTCAGAACAAACAACTTTTTATTGAAGTATAGTTGATTTCACAATGTTGTATTAGTTTCAGGTGTACAGCAAAGCGATCTATATATGTATATATTCTTTTTCAGATTCTTTTCCATTATAAGTTATTATATACAAAATATTGAATAGAGTTCCCTGTGCCATACAGTAGGTCCTCATTTATCTATCGCCCTATGTCTTTTGATTGGAGCATTTAGTCCATTTACTTTGAATAATTATTGATGTGTATGTTCTTAATGCCATTTTATTAACTGTTTTGACGTTGTTTTGTAGTGCTTTTTTCTTCCTTTCTTCTTCTTTCATTCTTTTGTCTTGTGATTTGATGACTATCTTTAATGTCATGTTCAAATCCTTGCCTCTTTTTTCTGTGTGCATCTGTTATAGATTTTTCTGTTTGTGTCTATCATGAAGTTTATATACAGTGATATATTGTTATATGTGATTGTTTTAAGTTGCTGATCTCAAATCTCAAATGCATTTAACAACCCTACAATTGTACTCTCCTCCCCTTATGATTACTGTTTTTGACATCATATTTTACATCTAATTATTTTGTGTATCCCCAAACTGCTTACTGTAGATACAGATGATATTACTACTTTTGGCTTTTAACCTTCCTACTAGCTTTGTACATGGTTGATTTTCTATCTTTACTGTATAATTTTTTAATCTGTCTCCTAAGGCAAAGGAAACAAAAGCCAAAATAAACAAATGGGACCTAATTAAACCAAAAAGCTTTCACACAGCAAAGGAAACCATCAACAAAATGAAAAGACAACCTACTGAATGGGGGGAAATATTTGGGAATGAGATGACCAATAAGAGGTTAATATCCAAAATATATAAACAGCTCATACAACTCAATAGGAAAAAGCAAACCACCTGATTGAAAAATGGGCAGAAGGAACAGGATAGAAAGCCCAGAGATGAACCCACGCACATATGGTCACCTTATCTTTGATAAAGGAGGCAGGAATGTACAGTGGGGAAAGGACAGCCTCTTCAATAAGTGGTGCTGGGAAAACTGGACAGGTACATGTAAAAGTATGAGATTAGATCACTCCCTAACACCATACACAAAAATAAGCTCAAAATGGATTAAAGACCTAAATGTAACGCCAGAAACTATCAAACTCTTAGAGGAAAACATAGGCAGAACACTCTATGACATAAATCACAACAAGATCCTTTTGGACCCACCTCCTAGAGAAATGGAAATAAAAACAAAGATAAACAAATGGGACCTAATGAAACTTCAAAGCTGTTGCACAGCAAAGGAAACCATAAACAAGACCAAAGACAACCCTCGGAATGGGACAAAATATTTCCAAATGAAGCAACTGACAAAGGATTAATCTCCAAAATTTATAAGCAGCTCAGTAGCAAACAAACAAACAACCCAATCCAAAAATGGGCAGAAGACCTAAATAGACATTTCTCCAAAGAAGATATACAGATTCCCAACAAACACATGAAAGAATGCTCAACATCATTAATCATTAGAGAAATGCAAGTCAAAACTACAATGAGATATCATCTCACACCAGTCAGAATGGCCATCATCTAAAAGTCTAGAAACAATAAATGCTGGAGAGGGTGTGGAGAAAAGGGAACACTCTTGCACTGCTGGTGGGAATGTGAATTGGTACAGCCACTATGGGGAACAATATGGAGGTTCCTTTAAAAACTACAAATAGAACTACCATATGACCCATCAATCCCACTACTGGGCATATACCCTGAGAAAACCATAATTCAAAAAGAGTCATGTACCAAAATGTTCATTGCAGCTCTATTCATAATAGCCCGGAGCTGGAAACAACCTAAGTGTCCATCATTGGATGAATGGATAAAGAAGATGTGGCACATATATACAATGGAATATTACTCAGCCATAAAAAGAAACGAAATTGAGCTATTTGTAATGAGGTGGATGGACCTAGAGTCTGTCATACAGAGTGAAGTCAGTCAGAAAGAGAAAGACAAATACCGTATGCTAACACGTAGATGTGGAATTTAAGGGGAAAAAATGTCATGAAGAACCTAGGGGTAAGACAGGAATAAAGACACAGACCTACTAGAGAACGGACTTGAGGATATGGGGAGGGGCAAGGGTAAGCTCTGACAAAGCGAGAGAGAGGCATGGACATATATACACTACCAAATGTAAAACAGATAGCTACTGAGAAGCAGCCGCATAGCACAGGGAGATCAGCTCAGTGCTTTGTGACCACCTAGAAGGGTGGGATAGGGAGGGTGGGAGGGAGGGAGACACAAGAGGGAAGAGATATGGGAACATATGTATATGTATAACTGACTCACTGTGTTATAAGGCAGAAACTAAGACACCATTGTAAAGCGATTATACTCCAATAAAGATGTAAAAAAAATAAAGAAGTTTATACAACTCTCCTCAATACTCTGTAATAACATATATGGGAACAGAATCTAAAAAACAGTGGATATATGTATAACTGATTCACTTTGCTGTACACCGGAAACTAACACAACATTGTAAATCAACTACACTCCAATAAAAATCAATTAACAAAAATGGGCAGAAGAGGTGAACAGACATTTTTCCAAAGAAGACATAACAGTCGGGCAACAGGCACATGAAAAGATGCTCAACATCACTAACCGTCAGAGAAATACAAATCAAACCACCATGAGATACCACCTCACACCTGTAAGAACACCTAACATCAAAACGACCACAAATAACAAATGTTGGCTAGGTTGTGAAATAAAGGGGACACCCGCACACTGTTGGTGGGAATGTGAATTGGTGCAGCCACTGTGGGAAACAGTGTGGAGGTTCCTCAAAAAACTAAATAGAATTACCATATGATACAGCAATTCCACTCCTGGGTATACATCCAAAGAAAACTAAAACACTACTTTGAAAAGATACATGCAGCTGAATGTTCATGGCAGCATTATTTATGACAGCCAAAATATGGAAACAACCTAAGTGTCCATCAACAGATGAACAGCTAAAGAAGATGTGATGTGATACATATATGCATGTGTGTGTCTGTGTGTATGTATATACTCAGCCATTAAAAAAAAGAGTGAAATTTTGTCATTTACAACAACATGGATAGACTTGTAGGGTATTATGCATAGTGAAATAAGTCAGACAGAGAAAGACAAATACTGTTATGTTATCACTTAAACATGGAATCCAGAAAATAAAACCAACTAGTGAATATAACAAAAAAGAAACAGATTCACAGACATAGAGAACAAACTCGTGGTTACAAGTGGGGAGAGGCAAGATGGGGTAAGAGATGAAGAGGTATAAACTACTATGTTTAAAGTAATTAAGCTACAAGGATATATTGTACAACACAGGGAATACAGCCAATATTTATCTTTTGGCCGTACCCCGCAGCACACGGGGATCTTAGTTCCCTGAACAGGGACTGAACCCGGGGCCCCTGCAGTGGAAGCATGGAGTCTTAACCACTGGACCGCCAGGCAAGGGTCCATAGCCAATATTTTATAATAACTATAAATGGAGTATAATCTTTAGGAATTGTTCATCATTATCTTGTACACCTGAAACATAACACTGTAACTCCATTATACCTCAATTTTTAAAAAACTAAAAAAAAAACCGACAATGACATATCACTTCATACCTGTTAGGATGGCTTTTATCAAAAGGCAAGAAATTAAAAGTGTTGGCGAGTACGTGGAGAAAAGTGAGCCCTCCTGCGGTGTCGGTGGGAATGTAAACTGGCACAGCCACTATGGAGAACGGTCTGAAGATTCCTTAGAAATGCAGGAGTAGAACTACCATATGATCCAGCTATCCCACTTCAGAGTATTTATCCAAAGTATATGAAAACACTAACTTGAAAACACTTATGCACCCCCATGTTCATTGCAGCATTATTTACAATAGTCAAGGTATAGCAACAACCGCAGTGCCCATCAACCAATAAATGAATAAAGAAGAGGTGAAACACAATATATACAATATAGATACGGCCATAGAAAAAAAATAAAATCTGGCCATTTGCCACAGCATGGATGGACACTGAGAGTATTATGCTAAGTGAAAGAAGTCAGCTAGAGAAAGCCAAATACCATGTGATTTCACATAGATATGGAATTTTAAAAAAACATACAAAGTAAATGAACAAACCACACCAAACAAAAACAAACATGTAGATACAGAGAACAGAGTAGTGGCTACCAGAGGGGAAAGGGTGAAATGGATAAAGAG
This sequence comes from Mesoplodon densirostris, assembly GCF_025265405.1. Lineage (NCBI taxonomy): Eukaryota > Metazoa > Chordata > Mammalia > Artiodactyla > Ziphiidae > Mesoplodon > Mesoplodon densirostris. The sequence continues at coordinate 80,519,898 of NC_082665.1, forward strand.
GATCAACTCTGTGGTGACTATACAAACTAAATCTTTGTTGGTGAGCATGCTGTAGTGTGTACAGAAGTAGAAATATAATGTTGTCCATATGAAACTTATATAAGCTTATAAACAAATGTTACCTCAATAAAAAATAATTTTTAAAAAAGATATACATATAGCAATGATTAAAATGACTATTCGTGGAATTTAAGTTCCAGTTATGGAGGGAAGTGAAGAACTGATAGTTTAAGTTTCACTGAAAAGATGAATTTTTCCAGAAGAGCATAAGCATTGATGGAGTTTGGATATGTAAAGGGCTAAGCTAGAAAGTTAGGAGGTAGCCACTACTCTGAGAATAAATCTTTTAAATTGTGATTACAGAGGGGGTCACAATTTGGAGTAATTGTTACTGAGCCACGTTCATTTGCCTCACACACAGAAAGCCCAACTCTGAGATAGAGAGGTTTGCAGCAGAGAAAGGGTTTATTCACAAGGCAGTCAAGCAAGGAGAAAGGAGAACAAATCTCAAATCCATCTCCCCAAAGGCCAGGGGCTAGGGATATTTACTGGATAAAGAATTAGGGTGGCCTGAGGTGCAGGGAGTGTGGGGAAAGGTGACTGGAAATGAGAAAAAGATCGGGTCGGGACTTCCCTGGTGGCACAGTGGTTAAGAATCCGCCTACCAAAATAAAAAAAAAGAATCCGCCTACCAATGCAGGGGACATGGGTTCGAGCCCTGGTCTGGGAAGATCTCACATGCCTCGGAGCAACTAAGCCCTTGAGCCACAAGTACTGAGCCTGCACTCTAGAGCCTGCGTGCCACAACTACTGAGCCCGTGTGCCACAACTGCTGAAGCCCACGCTCCTAGTGTCCGTGTTCCACAACAAGAGAAGCCACCACAATGAGAGGCCTGCACACTGCAACGAAGAGAAGCCCCCGCTCACTGCAAATAGAGAAAGCCCGCATGCAGCAACGAAGACCCAACGCAGCCAAAAATAAATAAATTAAATAAATAAATACATTTAAAAAAAAAGATGTATCGTTATTCTCGGCAGGTGCAACTAAGCTACGTGCTTCTTCAGAGGATGCACGTTCAGAAAACGGCGACATTAGCATATTCTTAGGGTGGAGGTTTTGGCCCTCTGACATCAAATGGCCACCGATCAGACACTCTCGCATGCCCGAGGGGAGAGGCGGTTGTCCCAACCAGTCTTAACCAGCTGAAGTTCAAACTGGACAACTGACTCCAAGTTCCAAAAAAACAACTCGGGCAAACATCTTAAGACTCTTACATCAGAGGTACTTATCTATAGGGGTCGTGAAGAGGCCTTGTAGCTTACTCTTTAGGCTACATCATGCTTGGGGGATATGCAAGTTTTTGTAAAAACAGTTAAAGTGAGCTTGACCAGCGAAGGCAGTTTACAGTTTACTATTTACTAATTAAGTTATAGTCTAATGGATGTAACTGATGACTACCATATAAGTTTCATAATGACAAGGTAAAGAGTATGAGTCAATGAGGTAGGAGGGAGGACAAAATTACTGAAGAGGAAGAGAACTGAGAAGCCAAGATGTGGGGGGAGGAGGGATCCCTGACAATATTAAACTCACCACAAACTACAGCAGATGTGCAATGAGTGAGAATTACAGTGAATCAAGTGCGAAAGTCTTCAAAGACTGTGATAGAGACATTTGCTACACATACATTTGATAAGTGACTGGTAGTAGTATGACTGAACCCCAATGTCTTTAAACAATATTTTGTTTATTTACAGAATGTGGTAATACTATGAAGGCCATAGAGAGAGGGATGAGATAGAGAGTAAGTGAAGAAACCATTCCAAACAAAATGGTCACAAATGCCCTTTTCAAGAAAGTGCCCTCAGAGTTGGTCTTTGAAGAACGAACCAGCACTGCAAAAAGTTGGAGGAAAAGTTGAAACCTAATTTTTTTAAGTAAAAAAAAACCAAGAAGATGGGAATATTTCAAAGAATTAAATATAATATTGGCTAATAAGCATGTGAAAAAAATGATCCACCTTGACTGGCAATCAGAAATGCAAAATGAAAACACAATGATATAGCATTTTACTACACCAGGTTGGAAAACAGTTAAGAGTCTATCAATAAGAAATGTTTACAAGGATGTAATGAAATGGAAACATACTCCGCTCACAGGAGTTTAAACTGTGAAAAATATTTTGGGGGAAAAAAAGAGGAAGGCGTTACCTATTAACATTTTTTTAATCTTTTTTTATAATTTTTAAATTTATTTATTTGTTTGTTTGTTTATTTATCTATTTATTTATTTTTGGCCGTGTCTGGTCTTCGGTGCTGCATGCTGGCTTTTCTCTAGTTGAGGCCAGCAGGGGCTACTCTTGGTTGCAGTGCGCGGGCTTCTCATTGCAGTGGCTTCTCTTGTTGCAGAGCACAGGCTCTAGGCACAAGGGCTTCAGCAGTTGTGGCGCACGGGTTTTGCTGCTCTGCAGCATGTGGGGTCTTCCCAGATCAGGGATCAAACCCATGTCCCCTGCATTGGCAGGCAGATTCTTAACCACTGCGTCACCAGGGAAGTCCCTACCTATTAACTTGAAAAGACACACACAGGACCAATTATAGTAATTCACTCTTAGGTGTATGCAATAAATGTATGAGTTAAGAGTTCATGATTTAAAACCAGAGAAGTCTGCACTGGATGCCTATATCTAACACAAACTTGGTACATATTTAATTTTTGAAACCTCACTTGACCACTCTGAGCTTCAGGTGTTGTGAAAAGTAAAAAACATCATTTTTTTTTCAAAGAGGGCAGGAAGACACTTTTGCAGGTCATAGATAACTTTTATGGTTTTGATTGTGGTGATAGTTTCACGAGTGTATTCTAATCTACAAACTCAAGTTGTTTACATTAAATGTGTACAGCTTTTAGTACATACCTTAACTACTGCGCCACCAGGGTCCTGGTGGCGCAGTAGTTAAGAATCCACATGCCGGGTTCGAGCCCTGGTCCGGGAAGATCCCACATGCCGTGGAGCAAATAAGCCCATGTGCCGCAACTACTGAGCCTGCACTCTAGAGCCCAAGAGCCACGACTACTGAGCCTGCGTCCCACAACTACAGAAGCCCGTGTGCCTAGAGCCCGTGCTCCGCAACAAACAGAAGCCACCGCAACGAGAAGCCTGTGCACCGCAGCGAAGACTAGCCCCCGCTCGCTGCAACTAGAGAAAGCCCGCACGCAGCAACAAAGACCCAACGCAGCCAAAAGTACATAAAAATAAACAATTTTTTCAAAACAAAGATCAGGGCTTCCCAGGTGGCACAGTGGTTGAGGGTCCGCCTGCCGACGCAGGGGACACGGGTTCGTGTCCCGGTCCGGGAAGATCCCACAGGCCGCGGAGGGGCTGGGCCCGTGAGCCATGGCCGCTGAGCCAGCGCGTCTGGAGCCTGTGCTCCGCAACGGGAGAGGCCACAACAGTGAGAGGCCCGCGTACCGCCAAATAAATAAATTAAGTAATTTAATTTAATTTAATTTAATTTAATAAATGAAGATCATTTTTTAAACCTCAGTAGAATGGTTGACATATAATAAATACTGAATAAAACAATTTAATTATACTAAGATTGTTTTAATTTTATAACAGCTTTTATCTTCAGGAAGGAACTGCCACAAATATTTGACTATTAAGACAGAGCTTTACCTAAACATATATGAGTATTTTCCATTTACTCCTGGAATGAAAGCACAAGCATTAAAGGAATTTCATGGAACGTTTTATGTTGCCAGGGGGGTGGTCTATTTGAGTGGTTTTTTTCTCTAGAATGCCTGAAATCAAAGGAAAATATTAACCTTAAAGGTGACTGATATTTAAAGTTCCATTTTCGGTGTATCTTTTTTTCTCTAAAAATGAAGTACACGAGTATTCTGGCCCCTGGAGGACTTTAACAGTAGCTTTCTACCAACCACAGCCCCGGCTGTTGGGCAGCACAGATACCGCGAGGTCTACGGGGCGGGGCCTTGGAGGGGGCGGGGCTTCGCGTGACATTTTGCGAGTAGGATTTCACTGGCTTCACCGGCCACATCTTTCGCTGTCTGTTGCGTAGACGAATCGGCGTGACGAGCTGAAGATTCGAAGGCGCCAGGCCCAGCCCCGCGCCAGACGCCGTTCCCCTAGAAACCTGAACTGCAGGACCAACTGCAGGAGGCGGCCCCGGAGCTCCGAGGACTCGTCCCGTATCGCGCCGTCCTGCCGTCCCCGCATCGCGCCGCCCCGCCCCGGCTTGCCTCAGCCGTCGTCGAAACCCGTCACAGCGTGCAGGATCGAGCGCCTCCTCGCCCTCTGCCAGGCCCCGGGGGCGCCGTCCGTCGGTCGAGGTCATGGGCAAACGGCCCCGCAGGCCCAGTGCCTACCCTGCGGACTGGTGGGGACCGCAGACCGAAGGACCCGGCCCCGCCAAGCGCCGCCGAACGGAGGAGCCCGAGGACCCCGAGTCCGAGTCCGAGGCGGCGCCCAGCCTGGACAACCTGACGGGACCTCCGGCCGCGGACGCGCTCACTTCCGTAGTGGTGCTGCCCGCCGGCTGTGCCCTGCACCTGCCCCTAGATGACGTCGACGTGCTGCTGGCGCCCAAGCCCACGTCCGTGCTGCAAGTGTCTCTCGGAGATCACATCCTCACGCTGGTCCCCGAGGCCCTCCTGGGCTGGGGCGTGGAAGGCCCGTGGGGACAGGGCCTGCAACGGGCCGCTTTCCTGAGCGCTCCAGGGGAGTACATGGCCCGGGAGCCGGGATTCTTCTGCGCAGCTGTCCCAGAGATCGCCCGCCAAGAAGAGGCCAACCAGGAGGAAGCAGACGCCGAGCTCCTGCCGCCTGGGATGGAGGCTGAAGCCGGCTCCGTCACTGAGCTCCGCAGCCCCACCGCAAGGGTGTCGGGACCCAGCGCGCAGGGCTTTGTCCCAGAGCCCCGTCCTCGGGCGCCCAATCCTAGTCTAGAGAAACGCTCTCCTCACCACGACGACAACCTGCACTTGCCCCTTCGGGCGCTCTCCCTCGACTCACCACTCCAACCTCTACCTCCCTCTCCGAGTCCGGGTCCTCACGAGCGCCCCCAACGCCCTTACCGTCCTAAGCGCGAGGCCCAGAGATGTCTGTTCCCGGAATGAACTGCACCCCGGTGTACACACACACACACACGCACACACACACACACACACACACTCTGGCTACCATCCTGGAGGCCCAATGGATTTCCCGGCGTCTTTTACACTGAATGTCCTACAACCTGGAAATTAAGCATCTCGTGGGCCAACAACTCCTTTTCCCCTCCAGACTGGCTATAGTAGCAGGAGAAGACTTCAGGAAAAGAAAGCGGACTCTAGACCTCATCTTTGAAATGGAAAATCTGCCCAGGGATACCGGACAATGTGTGTTCAGACGTCTGGACTTCTTTACAACATCATTCTCAGGCCTATCCATTCCCGCTCGTTTGCATTGGTTATTTTCTCTCAAATTCTTCTCTCTCCAGCACCATACCCTATTGCTACCCTATTTCTCCCCAAACCAATAAATAACTGGATTTCTCATGTTATATGTTTTCCCATGCATTTATGAAGATTTTTAGCCATGGCTTTTCTCTTTCTTGGTGTTTTGAGCTGCTCTCCTGGAAAGTTGCAAAATAGTATGATGGTTACTATACATAATTGTATGATGTTTGTTCATAGCTTCCTCTTAACCTGAGGAAGTTCTCTTCCAGTCAAGTTCACTTTTCATTATGAATAAATGCTGGATTTTATCAGATGTTTTCAGCATGTATTAGGATATGCATTTCCTTTTTAAATCTCTTCCTCCGGTTATTTTGACTCAGAGACTGATGTAAAATGTTTGCATTCCTGCTATTCCACATTATTCATACCTTTTAAATTCTACCCCGAGTTTTTTCTTTTGTAAATCAAACCTCTAACTTTTAAAACATTAATTTAGGGGCCTCCCTGGTGGCGCAGTGGTTAAGAATCTGCCTGCTAATGCAGGGGACATGGGTTCGAGCCCTGGTCTGGGAAGATCCCACATGCCGTGGAGCAACTAAGCCCATGAGCCACAGCTGAAGCCCACGCACCTACAGCCCATGCTTCGCCACCAGAGAAGCCACTGCAGTGAGAAGCCCGTGCACCTCAACGAAGAGTAGCCCCCGCTCACCGCAACTAGAGAAAGCCCGTGCGCAGCAACGAAGACTCCATGCAGCCAAAAATAAATAAATAAAAATTTTAAAAAATAAATCATTAATTAATTACCATATTTCTTTCACATTTTTATAAAAGAAATAAAATCTACAGGTAAAGCTGAAAACAAGATGGTTTCAGTTTTTTTAAACATCAATACTATTTATATTCACCAACATGCTTTACCACTTCCTCTCTACCTTTTTATTCTTATATTCCACTCTCAAAGTCTAGCCTCAATTTTCTTCTTGCTGAAGAATATACTTTAATAGTTCTTTCCACTATACCCTATGTGTAGTAAATTATCTTGGTTTTGTAAATCTCAACATGTTTTGTGTAGTACACTCTCATAGTCTTGTATATCTGAAAATTTTTATTATGTATTCATTCGTAGTTCTAAAGTGTTATTTAAGTACTTTAAAGACATTACTCCATTGTTCTGCCATTTTTTATTGTTGTTGCAGGCAAGAGGTCTCTGCCAATCAAGTTGTTGTTCCTTTTATATTTGACTCAGCTGTTCATTAGCACATTTTAAAATTTTATTTTATTTTTTAATTGAAGTATAGTTGATTTACATTGCTGTGTTACTTTCTGGTGTACAGCAAAGTTATATATTTTTTCCATATTCTTTTACATGGTTATGGTTTATTACAGGATATTGAATATAGTTCCCTGTGCTATACAGTAGGACCTTGTTGTTTATCTGTTTTACACTGAATACATAATAGTTTTATATCTGCTAATCCCAAACTCCTAATTTATCTCTCCCCCACCCTCTTTCCCCTTTGGTAAACATAAGGTTGTTTTCTATGTCTGTGAGTCTATTTCTGTTTTGTAAATAACTTCACTTGTGTCATATTTTAGATTCCACATATAAGTGATATCATATGATATTTATCTTTCTTTGACTTACTTCACTTAGTATGATAATCTCTAGGTCCATCCATGTTGCTACAAATGGCATCATCTCACTCTCATTTATGGCTGAGTAGTATTGCATTGTATAGGTATGCCACATCTTTTTATCCATTCATCTGTAGATAGACATTTAGGTTGCTTCCATGTCTTGGGGTTTTTTTTCATTTATTTATTTATGTATTTAATTTTTGGCTGTGTTGGGTTTTGTTGCTGCACGTGGGCTTTCTCTAGTTGCAGCGAGCGGGGGCTACTCTTCGTTGCAGGGCGCAGGCTTCTCATTATGGTGGCTTCCCTTGTTGCAGAGCACGGGCTCTAGGCACGCAGGCCCCAGTAATTGTGGCATGTGGGCTCAGTAGCTGTGGCTCGTGGGCTCCAGGCTAGCGGGCTTCAGTAGTTGTGGCACACGGGCTTAGTTGCTTGGTGGCATGTGGGGTCTTCCCAGCCCAGGGCTCAAACCTGTGTCCCCTGCACTGGCAGGCAGATTCTTAACCACTGCGCCACCAAGGAAGTCGCCAGTTGGCTATTTTAAATAGTGCTACTATGAACATTGGGGTGCATGTATCTTTTCAAATTAGAGTTTTCTCAGGATATTTGCCCAGGAGTGGGACTGCTGGACCATATAGCAACTCTTTTTAGTTTCTTAAGGAATCTCCATACTGTTCTCCATAATGGCTGCACCAATTTACATTCCCTTCAACACTGTAGGAGAGTTCCCTTTTCTCCACACCCTGTCCAGCACTTATTATATGTGGACTTTTTAATGATGCTCATGCTGACCAGTGTGACGTGATACCTCATTGTAGTTTTGATTTGCATTTGTCTAGTAATTAGTGATGTTGAGCATATTTTCATGTGCTTTTTGGCCTTCTGTATGTCTTCTTTGGAGAAATGTCTATTTAGGTCTTCTGCCCATTTTTTTTTTTTTTTTTTGCGGTATGCGGGCCTCTCACTGTTGTGGCCTCTCCCGTTGCGGAGCACAGGCTCCGGATGCACAGGCTCAGCAGCCATGGCTCACGGGCCCAGCCGCTCCGTGGTATGGGGGATCTTTCCGGCCGGGGCACGAACCCGTGTCCCCTGCATCGTCAGGCCTACTCTCAACCACTGCGCCACCAGGGAAGCCCTACACTAAAGTCTTTAATGCATTGAGATGACTTTTGTGTGTGGTGTGAGATAGTGGTCTAGTTTCTTTTTTTTTTTCTTAGCATGTGGCTGTCCAGATTTCCCAACACCATTTTTTAATCTAAATTTATTTATTTATGTATTTTTGGCTCGTTGGGTCTTCGTTGCAGTGCATGGGCTTCTCATTGCAGTGGCTTCTCTTGTTGCGGAGCACAGGCTCTAGGCACACGGGCTTTGGTAGTTGTGGCACAGGGGCTCAGTAGTTGTGGCTCGCGGGCTCTAGGGCACAGGCTCAGTAGTTGTGGCGCACGGGCTTAGTTGCTCCGTGGCATGTGGGATCTTGCCAGACCAGGAATCGAACCCGTGTCCCCCTGCATTGGCAGACGGATTTTTAACCACTGCACCACCAGGGAAGTTCCCCCGTCACCATTTATTGAAGAGACTGTCCTTTTCCATTGTACGCTCTTTGCTTCCTTGCCATGAATTCATTATCCATATATGTATGGATTTACTCCCAGGTTCTCAGTTATGTTCCATTGACCTATGTATCTGCTTTTCTGCAAATATAATGCTGTTTTGATTATTGTAGCTTTATACTATAGTTTTAAATCAGAGAGTGTGATACCTCCAACTCTGTTCTTTTTATCAGGATTGCTTTGGCTGTTCAGGGTCTCTTATGGTTTCATGTAAATCTAAGACTTTTTAATTCTATTTTTGCGAAAAATATCCTTGGGACTTTGATAGAGATTGCATTGAATCTGAAGATTGCTTTAGGTAATAGAGACATTTGAATGATGTTATTTCTTCCAATCCATGAGCACAGAACACTTTTCCACTTATTTTTCTCCTCAGGCAAGGGAAACACAAGCAAAAGTAAACAAATAGGATTACATCAAACTAAGAAGTTTCTGCACAGTAAAGGAAACCAGCAACAAAATGAAAAGGGAACCTACCTAATGGAAGAAGATACTTGCAAATCATATATCCAGTAAGGGGTTAACATCCAAAATATAGAAAGAACTCACAACAACAACAACAAAAATGAAACAACCCCAAAATGGGTATAGGACATTTTCCAAAGAAGACATAGATGGCCAATAGACACATGAAAAGATGTTCAACATCACAAATTATTAGAGAAATGCAAATCAAAACCACAAAAGTCTATTTCTCTTAAAGTCTATGTCTCATGTAAGTACTGCTCCCCAGCTTTCTTTTTATTTCCATTTGCATGGAGTATCTTTTTCCATCCCCTCACTTTCAGTCTATGTGTGTCTTTAGATCTGAAGTGAGTCTCTTGTAGGCAGCATATATATGGGTCTTGTTTTTGTATCCATTCAGCCACTCTTTTTTTTTCAAAACAAACAACTTTTTATTGAAGTATAGTTGATTTACAATGTTGTATTAGTTTCAGGTGTACAGCAAAGCGATCTATATATGTATATATTCTTTTTCAGATTCTTTTCCATTATAAGTTATTATATACAAAATATTGAATAGAGTTCCCTGTGCCATACAGTAGGTCCTCATTTATCTATCGCCCTATGTCTTTTGATTGGAGCATTTAGTCCATTTACTTTGAATAATTATTGATGTGTATGTTCTTAATGCCATTTTATTAATTGTTTTGTAGTGCTTTTTTCTTCCTTTCTTCTTCTTTCATTCTTTTGTCTTGTGATTTGATGACTATCTTTAATGTCATGTTCAAATCCTTTCCTCTTTTTTCTGTGTGCATCTGTTATAGATTTTTCTGTTTGTGTCTATCATGAAGTTTATATACAGTGATATATTGTTATATGTGATTGTTTTAAGTTGCTGATCTCAAATCTCAAATGCATTTAACAACCCTACAATTGTACTCTCCTCCCCTTATGATTACTGTTTTTGACATCATATTTTACATCTAATTATTTTGTGTATCCCCAAACTGCTTACTGTAGATACAGATGATATTACTACTTTTGGCTTTTAACCTTCCTACTAGCTTTGTACATGGTTGATTTTCTATCTTTACTGTATAATTTTTTAATCTGTCTCCTAAGGCAAAGGAAACAAAAGCCAAAATAAACAAATGGGACCTAATTAAACCAAAAAGCTTTCACACAGCAAAGGAAACCATCAACAAAATGAAAAGACAACCTACTGAATGGGGGGAAATATTTGGGAATGAGATGACCAATAAGAGGTTAATATCCAAAATATATAAACAGCTCATACAACTCAATAGGAAAAAGCAAACCTTCTGATTGAAAAATGGGCAGAAGGAACAAGATAGAAAGCCCAGAGATGAACCCACGCACATATGGTCACCTTATCTTTGATAAAGGAGGCAGGAATGTACAGTGGAGAAAGGACAGCCTCTTCAATAAGTGGTGCTGGGAAAACTGGACAGGTACATGTAAAAGTATGAGATTAGATCACTCCCTAACACCATACACAAAAATAAGCTCAAAATGGATTAAAGACCTAAATGTAACGCCAGAAACTATCAAACTCTTAGAGGAAAACATAGGCAGAACACTCTATGACATAAATCACAACAAGATCCTTTTGGACCCACCTCCTAGAGAAATGGAAATAAAAACAAAGATAAACAAATGGGACCTAATGAAACTTCAAAGCTGTTGCACAGCAAAGGAAACCATAAACAAGACCAAAGACAACCCTCGGAATGGGACAAAATATTTCCAAATGAAGCAACTGACAAAGGATTAATCTCCAAAATTTATAAGCAGCTCAGTAGCAAACAAACAAACAACCCGATCCAAAAACGGGCAGAAGACCTAAATAGACATTTCTCCAAAGAAGATATACAGACTCCCAACAAACATATGAAAGAATGCTCAACATCATTAATCATTAGAGAAATGCAAGTCAAAACTACAATGAGATATCATCTCACACCAGTCAGAATGGCCATCATCTAAAAGTCTAGAAACAATAAATGCTGGAGAGGGTGTGGAGAAAAGGGAACACTCTTGCACTGCTGGTGGGAATGTGAATTGGTACAGCCACTATGGGGAACAGTATGGAGGTTCCTTAAAAAACTACAAATAGAACTACCATATGACCCAGCAATCCCACTACTGGGCATATACCCTGAGAAAACCGTAATTCAAAAAGAGTCATGTACCAAAATGTTCATTGCAGCTCTATTCACAATAGCCCGGAGCTGGAAACAACCTAAGTGTCCATCTTTGGAAGAATGGATAAAGAAGATGTGGCACATATATACAATGGAATATTACTCAGCCATAAAAAGAAACGAAATTGAGCTATTTGTAATGAGGTGGATGGACCTAGAGTCTGTCATACAGAGTGAAGTCAGTCAGAAAGAGAAAGACAAATACCGTATGCTAACACATAGTTATGGAATTTAAGGGAAAAAAATGTCATGAAGAACCTAGGGGTAAGACAGGAATAAAGACACAGACCTACTAGAGAACGGACTTGAGGATATGGAGAGGGGCAAGGGTAAGCTCTGACAAAGCGAGAGAGAGGCATGGACATATATACACTACCAAATGTAAAACAGATAGCTACTGGGAAGCAGCCGCATAGCACAGGGAGATCAGCTCAGTGCTTTGTGACCACCTAGAAGGGTGGGATAGGGAGGATGGGAGGGAGGGAGACGCAAGAGGGAAGAGATATGGGAACATATGTATATGTATAACTGATTCACTGTGTTATAAGGCAGAAACTAACACACCATTGTAAAGCGATTATACTCCAATAAAGATGTAGAAAAAAAAGTTTATACAACTCTCCTCAATACTCTGTAATAACGTATATGGGAACAGAATCTAAAAAACAGTGGATATATGTATAACTGATTCACTTTGCTGTACACCGGAAACTAACACAACATTGTAAATCAACTACACTCCAATAAAAATCAATTAACAAAAATGGGCAGAAGAGGGCCTCCCTGGTGGCGCAAGTGGTTGAGAGTCCGCCTGCCGATGCAGGGGATACGGGTTCGTGCCCCGGTCTGGGAGGATCCCATATGCCGCGGAGCGGCTGGGCCCGTGAGCCATGGCCGCTGAGCCTGCGCGTCCGGAGCCTGTGCTCCGCAACGGGAGAGGCCACAACAGTGAGAGGCCCGCATACCGCAAAAAAAAAAAGAAAAAAAAAAAATGGGCAGAAGAGGTGAACAGACATTTTACCAAAGAAGACATAACAGTCGGGCAACAGGCACATGAAAAGATGCTCAACATCACTAACCGTCAGAGAAATACAAATCAAACCACCATGAGATACCACCTCACACCTGTAAGAACACCTAACATCAAAACGACCACAAATAACAAATGTTGGCTAGGTTGTGAAATAAAGGGGACCCCCGTACACTGTTGGTGGGAATGTGAATTGGTGCAGCCACTGTGGAAAACAGTGTGGAGGTTCCTCAAAAAACTAAATAGAATTACCATATGATACAGCAATTCCACCCCTGGGTATACATCCAAAGAAAACTAAAACACTACTTTGAAAAGATACATGCAGCTGAATGTTCATGGCAGCATTATTTATGACAGCCAAAATATGGAAACAACCTAAGTGTCCATCAACAGATGAACAGCTAAAGAAGATGTGATGTGATACATATATGCATGTGTGTGTCTGTGTGTATGTATATACTCAGCCATAAAAAAAAAGAGTGAAATTTTGTCATTTACAACAACATGGATAGACTTGTAGGGTATTATGCATAGTGAAATAAGTCAGACAGAGAAAGACAAATACTGTTATGTTATCACTTAAACATGGAATCCAGAAAATAAAACAAACTAGTGAATATAACAAAAAAGAAACAGATTCACAGACATAGAGAACAAACTCGTGGTTACAAGTGGGGAGAGGCAAGATGGGGTAAGAGATGAAGAGGTATAAACTACTATGTTTAAAGTAATTAAGCTACAAGGATATATTGTACAACACAGGGAATACAGCCAATATTTATCTTTTGGCCGTACCCCGCAGCACACGGGGATCTTAGTTCCCTGAACAGGGACTGAACCCGGGGCCCCTGCAGTGGAAGCATGGAGTCTTAACCACTGAACCGCCAGGCAAGGGTCCATAGCCAATATTTTATAATAACTATAAATGGAGTATAATCTTTAGGAATTGTTCATCATTATCTTGTACACCTGTAACGTAACACTGTAACTCCATTATACCTCAATTTTTAAAAAACTAAAAAAAAAAAACCGACAATGACATATCACTTCATACCTGTTAGGATGGCTTTTATCAAAAGGCAAGAAATTAAAAGTGTTGGCGAGTACGTGGAGAAAAGTGAGCCCTCCTGTGGTGTCGGTGGGAATGTAAACTGGCACAGCCACTATGGAGAACGGTCTGAAGATTCCTTAGAAATGCAGGAGTAGAACTACCATATGATCCAGCTATCCCACTTCTGAGTATTTATCCAAAGTATATGAAAACACTAACTTGAAAACACTTATGCACCCCCATGTTCATTGCAGCATTATTTACAATAGTCAAGGTATAGCAACAACCACAGTGCCCATCAACCAATAAATGAATAAAGAAGAGGTGAAACACAATATATACAATATAGATACGGCATAGAAAAAAAAATCTGGCCATTTGCCACAGCATGGATGGACACTGAGAGTATTATGCTAAGTGAAAGAAGTCAGCTAGAGAAAGCCAAATACCATGTGATTTCACATAGATATGGAATTAAAAAAAACATACAAAGTAAATGAACAAACCACACCAAACAAAAACAAACATGTAGATACAGAGAACAGAGTAGTGGCTACCAGAGGGGAAAGGGTGAAATGGATAAAGAGGATCAACTCTGTGGTGACTATACAAACTAAATCTTTGTTGGTGAGCATGCTGTAGTGTGTACAGAAGTAGAAATATAATGTTGTCCATATGAAACTTATATAAGGTTATAAACAAATGTTACCTCAATAAAAAATAATTTTTAAAAAAGATATACATATAGCAATGATTAAAATGACTATTCGTGGAATTTAAGTTCCAGTTATGGAGGGAAGTGAAGAACTGATAGTTTAAGTTTCACTGAAAAGATGAATTTTTCCAGAAGAGCATAAGCATTGATGGAGTTTGGATATGTAAAGGGCTAAGCTAGAAAGTTAGGAGGTAGCCACTACTCTGAGAATAAATCTTTTAAATTGTGATTACAGAGGGGGTCACAATTTGGAGTAATTGTTACTGAGCCACGTTCATTTGCCTCACACACAGAAAGCCCAACTCTGAGATAGAGAGGATTGCAGCAGTGAAAGGGTTTATTCACAAGGCAGTCAAGCAAGGAGAAAGGAGAACAAATCTCAAATCCATCTCCCCAAAGGCCAGGGGCTAGGGATATTTACTGGATAAAGAATTAGGGTGGCCTGAGGTGCAGGGAGTGTGGGGAAAGGTGACTGGAAATGAGAAAAAGATCGGGTCGGGACTTCCCTGGTGGCACAGTGGTTAAGAATCCGCCTACCAAAATAAAAAAAAAGAATCCGCCTACCAATGCAGGGGACATGGGTTCGAGCCCTGGTCTGGGAAGATCTCACATGCCTCGGAGCAACTAAGCCCTTGAGCCACAAGTACTGAGCCTGCACTCTAGAGCCTGCGTGCCACAACTACTGAGCCCGTGTGCCACAACTGCTGAAGCCCACGCTCCTAGTGTCCGTGTTCCACAACAAGAGAAGCCACCACAATGAGAGGCCTGCACACTGCAACGAAGAGAAGCCCCCGCTCACTGCAAATAGAGAAAGCCCGCATGCAGCAACGAAGACCCAACGCAGCCAAAAATAAATAAATTAAATAAATAAAAACATTAAAAAAAAAGATGTATCGTTATTCTCGGCAGGTGCAACTAAGCTACGTGCTTCTTCAGAGGATGCACGTTCAGAAAACGGCGACATTAGCATATTCTTAGGGTGGAGGTTTTGGCCCTCTGACATCAAATGGCCACCGATCAGACACTCTCGCATGCCCGAGGGGAGAGGCGGTTGTCCCAACCAGTCTTAACCAGCTGAAGTTCAAACTGGACAACTGACTCCAAGTTCCAAAAAAACAACTCGGGCAAACATCTTAAGACTCTTATCAGAGGTACTTATCTATAGGGGTCGTGAAGAGGCCTTGTAGCTTACTCTTTAGGCTACATCATGCTGGGGGATATGCAAGTTTTTGTAAAAACAGTTAAAGTGAGCTTGACCAGCGAAGGCAGTTTACAGTTTACTATTTACTAATTAAGTTATAGTCTAATGGATGTAACTGATGACTACCATATAAGTTTCATAATGACAAGGTAAAGAGTATGAGTCAATGAGGTAGGAGGGAGGACAAAATTACTGAAGAGGAAGAGAACTGAGAAGCCAAGATGTGGGGGGAGGAGGGATCCCTGACAATATTAAACTCACCACAAACTACAGCAGATGTGCAATGAGTGAGAATTACAGTGAATCAAGTGCGAAAGTCTTCAAAGACTGTGATAGAGACATTTGCTACACATACATTTGATAAGTGACTGGTAGTAGTATGACTGAACCCCAATGTCTTTAAACAATATTTTGTTTATTTACAGAATGTGGTAATACTATGAAGGCCATAGAGAGAGGGATGAGATAGAGAGTAAGTGAAGAAACCATTCCAAACAAAATGGTCAGAAATGCCCTTTTCAAGAAAGTGCCCTCAGAGTTGGTCTTTGAAGAACGAACCAGCACTGCAAAAAGTTGGAGGAAAAGTTGAAACCTAATTTTTTTAAGTAAAAAAAAAACCCAAGAAGATGGGAATATTTCAAAGAATTAAATATAATATTGGCTAATAAGCATGTGAAAAAAATGATCCACCTTGACTGGCAATCAGAAATGCAAAATGAAAACACAATGATATAGCATTTTACTACACCAGGTTGGAAAACAGTTAAGAGTCTATCAATAAGAAATGTTTACAAGGATGTAATGAAATGGAAACATACTCCGCTCACAGGAGTTTAACCTGTGAAAAATATTTTGGGGGAAAAAAAGAGGAAGGCGTTACCTATTAACATTTTTTTAATCTTTTTTTATAATTTTTAAATTTATTTATTTGTTTGTTTGTTTATTTATCTATTTATTTATTTTTGGCCGTGTCTGGTCTTCGGTGCTGCATGCTGGCTTTTCTCTAGTTGAGGCCAGCAGGGGCTACTCTTGGTTGCAGTGCGCGGGCTTCTCATTGCAGTGGCTTCTCTTGTTGCAGAGCACAGGCTCTAGGCACAAGGGCTTCAGTAGTTGTGGCGCATGGGTTTTGCTGCTCTGCAGCATGTGGGGTCTTCCCAGATCAGGGATCAAACCCATGTCCCCTGCATTGGCAGGCAGGTTCTTAACCACTGCGTCACCAGGGAAGTCCCTACCTATTAACTTGAAAAGACACACACAGGACCAATTATAGTAATTCACTCTTAGGTGTATGCAATAAATGTATGAGTTAAGAGTTCATGATTTAAAACCAGAGAAGTCTGCACTGGATGCCTATATCTAACACAAACTTGGTACATATTTAATTTTTGAAACCTCACTTGACCACTCTGAGCTTCAGGTGTTGTGAAAAGTAAAAAACATCATTTTTTTTTCAAAGAGGGCAGGAAGACACTTTTGCAGGTCATAGATAACTTTTATGGTTTTGATTGTGGTGATAGTTTCACGAGTGTATTCTTATCTACAAACTCAAGTTGTTTACATTAAATGTGTACAGCTTTTAGTACATACCTTAACTACTGCGCCACCAGGGTCCTGGTGGCGCAGTAGTTAAGAATCCACATGCCGGGTTCGAGCCCTGGTCCGGGAGGATCCCACATGCCGTGGAGCAAATAAGCCCATGTGCCGCAACTACTGAGCCTGCACTCTAGAGCCCAAGAGCCACGACTACTGAGCCTGCGTCCCACAACTACAGAAGCCCGTGTGCCTAGAGCCCGTGCTCCGCAACAAACAGAAGCCACCGCAACGAGAAGCCTGTGCACCGCAGCGAAGACTAGCCCCCGCTCGCTGCAACTAGAGAAAGCCCGCACGCAGCAACAAAGACCCAACGCAGCCAAAAGTACATAAAAATAAACAATTTTTTCAAAACAAAGATCAGGGCTTCCCAGGTGGCACAGTGGTTGAGGGTCCGCCTGCCGACGCAGGGGACACGGGTTCGTGTCCCGGTCCGGGAAGATCCCGCAGGCCGCGGAGGGGCTGGGCCCGTGAGCCATGGCCGCTGAGCCAGCGCGTCTGGAGCCTGTGCTCCGCAACGGGAGAGGCCACAACAGTGAGAGGCCCGCGTACCGCCAAATAAATAAATAAATAAAATTAAATTAATTTAATTTAATTTAATAAATGAAGATCATTTTTTAAACCTCAGTAGAATGGTTGACATATAATAAATACTGAATAAAACAATTTAATTATACTAAGATTGTTTTAATTTTATAACAGCTTTTATCTTCAGGAAGGAACTGCCACAAATATTTGACTATTAAGACAGAGCTTTACCTAAACATATATGAGTATTTTCCATTTACTCCTGGAATGAAAGCACAAGCATTAAAGGAATTTCATGGAACGTTTTATGTTGCCAGGGGGGTGGTCTATTTGAGTGGTTTTTTTCTCTAGAATGCCTGAAATCAAAGGAAAATATTAACCTTAAAGGTGACTGATATTTAAAGTTCCATTTTCGGTGTATCTTTTTTTCTCTAAAAATGAAGTACACGAGTATTCTGGCCCCTGGAGGACTTTAACAGTAGCTTTCTACCAACCACAGCCCCGGCTGTTGGGCAGCACAGATACCGCGAGGTCTACGGGGCGGGGCCTTGGAGGGGGCGGGGCTTCGCGTGACATTTTGCGAGTAGGATTTCACTGGCTTCACCGGCCACATCTTTCGCTGTCTGTTGCGTAGACGAATCGGCGTGACGAGCTGAAGATTCGAAGGCGCCAGGCCCAGCCCCGCGCCAGACGCCGTTCCCCTAGAAACCTGAACTGCAGGACCAACTGCAGGAGGCGGCCCCGGAGCTCCGAGGACTCGTCCCGTATCGCGCCGTCCTGCCGTCCCCGCATCGCGCCGCCCCGCCCCGGCTTGCCTCAGCCGTCGTCGAAACCCGTCACAGCGTGCAGGATCGAGCGCCTCCTCGCCCTCTGCCAGGCCCCGGGGGCGCCGTCCGTCGGTCGAGGTCATGGGCAAACGGCCCCGCAGGCCCAGTGCCTACCCTGCGGACTGGTGGGGACCGCAGACCGAAGGACCCGGCCCCGCCAAGCGCCGCCGAACGGAGGAGCCCGAGGACCCCGAGTCCGAGTCCGAGGCGGCGCCCAGCCTGGACAACCTGACGGGACCTCCGGCCGCGGACGCGCTCACTTCCGTAGTGGTGCTGCCCGCCGGCTGTGCCCTGCACCTGCCCCTAGATGACGTCGACGTGCTGCTGGCGCCCAAGCCCACGTCCGTGCTGCAAGTGTCTCTCGGAGATCACATCCTCACGCTGGTCCCCGAGGCCCTCCTGGGCTGGGGCGTGGAAGGCCCGTGGGGACAGGGCCTGCAACGGGCCGCTTTCCTGAGCGCTCCAGGGGAGTACATGGCCCGGGAGCCGGGATTCTTCTGCGCAGCTGTCCCAGAGATCGCCCGCCAAGAAGAGGCCAACCAGGAGGAAGCAGACGCCGAGCTCCTGCCGCCTGGGATGGAGGCTGAAGCCGGCTCCGTCACTGAGCTCCGCAGCCCCACCGCAAGGGTGTCGGGACCCAGCGCGCAGGGCTTTGTCCCAGAGCCCCGTCCTCGGGCGCCCAATCCTAGTCCAGAGAAACGCTCTCCTCACCACGACGACAACCTGCACTTGCACCTTCGGGCGCTCTCCCTCGACTCACCACTCCAACCCCTACCTCCCTCTCCTAGTCCGGGTCCTCACGAGCGCCCCCAACGCCCTTACCGTCCTAAGCGCGAGGCCCAGAGATGTCTGTTCCCGGAATGAACTGCACCCCGGTGTACACACACACACACACACACACACACACACACACACACACACACACACACTCTGGCTACCATCCTGGAGGCCCAATGGATTTCCCGGCGTCTTTTACACTGAATGTCCTACAACCTGGAAATTAAGCATCTCGTGGGCCAACAACTCCTTTTCCCCTCCAGACTGGCTATAGTAGCAGGAGAAGACGTCAGGAAAAGAAAGCGGACTCTAGACCTCATCTTTGAAATGGAAAATCTGCCCAGGGATACCGGACAATGTGTGTTCAGACGTCTGGACTTCTTTACAACATCATTCTCAGGCCTATCCATTCCCGCTCGTTTGCATTGGTTATTTTCTCTCAAATTCTTCTCTCTCCAGCACCATACCCTATTGCTACCCTATTTCTCCCCAAACCAATAAATAACTGGATTTCTCATGTTATATGTTTTCCCATGCATTTATGAAGATTTTTAGCCATGGCTTTTCTCTTTCTTGGTGTTTTGAGCTGCTCTCCTGGAAAGTTGCAAAATAGTATGATGGTTACTATACATAATTGTATGATGTTTGTTCATAGCTTCCTCTTAACCTGAGGAAGTTCTCTTCCAGTCAAGTTCACTTTTCATTATGAATAAATGCTGGATTTTATCAGATGTTTTCAGCATGTATTAGGATATGCATTTCCTTTTTAAATCTCTTCCTCCGGTTATTTTGACTCAGAGACTGATGTAAAATGTTTGCATTCCTGCTATTCCACATTATTCATACCTTTTAAATTCTACCCCGAGTTTTTTCTTTTGTAAATCAAACCTCTAACTTTTAAAACATTAATTTAGGGGCCTCCCTGGTGGCGCAGTGGTTAAGAATCTGCCTGCTAATGCAGGGGACATGGGTTCGAGCCCTGGTCTGGGAAGATCCCACATGCCGTGGAGCAACTAAGCCCATGAGCCACAGCTGAAGCCCACGCACCTACAGCCCATGCTTCGCCACCAGAGAAGCCACTGCAGTGAGAAGCCCGTGCACCTCAACGAAGAGTAGCCCCCGCTCACCGCAACTAGAGAAAGCCCGTGCGCAGCAACGAAGACTCCATGCAGCCAAAAATAAATAAATAAAAATTTTAAAAAATAAATCATTAATTAATTACCATATTTCTTTCACATTTTTATAAAAGAAATAAAATCTACAGGTAAAGCTGAAAACAAGATGGTTTCAGTTTTTTTAAACATCAATACTATTTATATTCACCAACATGCTTTACCACTTCCTCTCTACCTTTTTATTCTTATATTCCACTCTCAAAGTCTAGCCTCAATTTTCTTCTTGCTGAAGAATATACTTTAATAGTTCTTTCCACTATACCCTATGTGTAGTAAATTATCTTGGTTTTGTAAATCTCAACATGTTTTGTGTAGTACACTCTCATAGTCTTGTATATCTGAAAATTTTTATTATGTATTCATTCCTAATTCTAAAGTGTTATTTAAGTACTTTAAAGACATTACTCCATTGTTCTGCCATTTTTTATTGTTGTTGCAGGCAAGAGGTCTCTGCCAATCAAGTTGTTGTTCCTTTTATATTTGACTCAGCTGTTCATTAGCACATTTTAAAATTTTATTTTATTTTTTAATTGAAGTATAGTTGATTTACATTGCTGTGTTACTTTCTGGTGTACAGCAAAGTTATATATTTTTTCCATATTCTTTTACATGGTTATGGTTTATTACAGGATATTGAATATAGTTCCCTGTGCTATACAGTAGGACCTTGTTGTTTATCTGTTTTACACTGAATACATAATAGTTTTATATCTGCTAATCCCAAACTCCTAATTTATCTCTCCCCCACCCTCTTTCCCCTTTGGTAAACATAAGGTTGTTTTCTATGTCTGTGAGTCTATTTCTGTTTTGTAAATAACTTCATTTGTGTCATATTTTAGATTCCACATATAAGTGATATCATATGATATTTATCTTTCTTTGACTTACTTCACTTAGTATGATAATCTCTAGGTCCATCCATGTTGCTACAAATGGCATCATCTCACTCTCATTTATGGCTGAGTAGTATTGCATTGTATAGGTATGCCACATCTTTTTATCCATTCATCTGTAGATAGACATTTAGGTTGCTTCCATGTCTTGGGTTTTTTTTTCATTTATTTATTTATTTATTTAATTTTTGGCTGTGTTGGGTTTTGTTGCTGCACGTGGGCTTTCTCTAGTTGCAGCGAGCGGGGGCTACTCTTCGTTGCAGGGCGCAGGCTTCTCATTATGGTGGCTTCCCTTGTTGCAGAGCACGGGCTCTAGGCACACAGGCCCCAGTAATTGTGGCATGTGGGCTCAGTAGCTGTGGCTCGTGGGCTCCAGGCTAGCGGGCTTCAGTAGTTGTGGCACACGGGCTTAGTTGCTTGGTGGCATGTGGGGTCTTCCCAGCCCAGGGCTCAAACCTGTGTCCCCTGCACTGGCAGGCAGATTCTTAACCACTGCGCCACCAAGGAAGTCGCCAGTTGGCTATTTTAAATAGTGCTACTATGAACATTGGGGTGCATGTATCTTTTCAAATTAGAGTTTTCTCGGGATATTTGCCCAGGAGTGGGACTGCTGGACCATATAGCAACTCTTTTTAGTTTCTTAAGGAATCTCCATACTGTTCTCCATAATGGCTGCACCAATTTACATTCCCTTCAACACTGTAGGAGAGTTCCCTTTTCTCCACACCCTGTCCAGCACTTATTATATGTGGACTTTTTAATGATGCTCATGCTGACCAGTGTGACGTGATACCTCATTGTAGTTTTGATTTGCATTTGTCTAGTAATTAGTGATGTTGAGCATATTTTCATGTGCTTTTTGGCCTTCTGTATGTCTTCTTTGGAGAAATGTCTATTTAGGTCTTCTGCCCATTTTTTTTTTTTTTTTGCGGTATGCGGGCCTCTCACTGTTGTGGCCTCTCCCGTTGCGGAGCACAGGCTCCGGATGCACAGGCTCAGCAGCCATGGCTCATGGGCCCAGCCGCTCCGTGGCATGGGGGATCTTTCCGGCCGGGGCACGAACCCGTGTCCCCTGCATCGTCAGGCCTACTCTCAACCACTGCGGCACCAGGGAAGCCCTACACTAAAGTCTTTAATGCATTGAGATGACTTTTGTGTGTGGTGTGAGATAGTGGTCTAGTTTCTTTTTTTTTTTCTTAGCATGTGGCTGTCCAGATTTCCCAACACCATTTTTTAATCTAAATTTATTTATTTATGTATTTTTGGCTCGTTGGGTCTTCGTTGCAGTGCATGGGCTTCTCATTGCAGTGGCTTCTCTTGTTGCGGAGCACAGGCTCTAGGCACACGGGCTTTGGTAGTTGTGGCACAGGGGCTCAGTAGTTGTGGCTCGCGGGCTCTAGGGCACAGGCTCAGTAGTTGTGGCGCACGGGCTTAGTTGCTCCGTGGCATGTGGGATCTTGCCAGACCAGGAATCGAACCCGTGTCCCCCTGCATTGGCAGACGGATTTTTAACCACTGCACCACCAGGGAAGTTCCCCCGTCACCATTTATTGAAGAGACTGTCCTTTTCCATTGTACGCTCTTTGCTTCCTTGCCATGAATTCATTATCCATATATGTATGGATTTACTCCCAGGTTCTCAGTTATGTTCCATTGACCTATGTATCTGCTTTTCTGCAAATATAATGCTGTTTTGATTATTGTAGCTTTATAATATAGTTTTAAATCAGAGAGTGTGATACCTCCAACTCTGTTCTTTTTATCAGGATTGCTTTGGCTGTTCAGGGTCTCTTATGGTTTCATGTAAATCTAAGACTTTTTTATTCTATTTTTGCGAAAAATATCCTTGGGACTTTGATAGAGATTGCATTGAATCTGAAGATTGCTTTAGGTAATAGAGACATTTGAACGATGTTATTTCTTCCAATCCATGAGCACAGAACACTTTTCCACTTATTTGTCTCCTCAGGCAAGGGAAACACAAGCAAAAGTAAACAAATAGGATTACATCAAACTAAGAAGTTTCTGCACAGTAAAGGAAACCAGCAACAAAATGAAAAGGGAACCTACCTAATGGAAGAAGATACTTGCAAATCATATATCCAGTAAGGGGTTAACATCCAAAATATAGAAAGAACTCACAACAACAACAACAAAAATGAAACAACCCCAAAATGGGTATAGGACATTTTCCAAAGAAGACATAGATGGCCAATAGACACATGAAAAGATGTTCAACATCACAAATTATTAGAGAAATGCAAATCAAAACCACAAAAGTCTATTTCTCTTAAAGTCTATGTCTCATGTAAGTATTGCTCCCCAGCTTTCTTTTTATTTCCATTTGCATGGAGTATCTTTTTCCATCCCCTCACTTTCAGTCTATGTGTGTCTTTAGATCTGAAGTGAGTCTCTTGTAGGCAGCATATATATGGGTCTTGTTTTTGTATCCATTCAGCCACTCTTTTTTTTTCAGAACAAACAACTTTTTATTGAAGTATAGTTGATTTACAATGTTGTATTAGTTTCAGGTGTACAGCAAAGCGATCTATATATGTATATATTCTTTTTCAGATTCTTTTCCATTATAAGTTATTATATACAAAATATTGAATAGAGTTCCCTGTGCCATACAGTAGGTCCTCATTTATCTATCGCCCTATGTCTTTTGATTGGAGCATTTAGTCCATTTACTTTGAATAATTATTGATGTGTATGTTCTTAATGCCATTTTATTAACTGTTTTGACGTTGTTTTGTAGTGCTTTTTTCTTCCTTTCTTCTTCTTTCATTCTTTTGTCTTGTGATTTGATGACTATCTTTAATGTCATGTTCAAATCCTTGCCTCTTTTTTCTGTGTGCATCTGTTATAGATTTTTCTGTTTGTGTCTATCATGAAGTTTATATACAGTGATATATTGTTATATGTGATTGTTTTAAGTTGCTGATCTCAAATCTCAAATGCATTTAACAACCCTACAATTGTACTCTCCTCCCCTTATGATTACTGTTTTTGACATCATATTTTACATCTAATTATTTTGTGTATCCCCAAACTGCTTACTGTAGATACAGATGATATTACTACTTTTGGCTTTTAACCTTCCTACTAGCTTTGTACATGGTTGATTTTCTATCTTTACTGTATAATTTTTTAATCTGTCTCCTAAGGCAAAGGAAACAAAAGCCAAAATAAACAAATGGGACCTAATTAAACCAAAAAGCTTTCACACAGCAAAGGAAACCATCAACAAAATGAAAAGACAACCTACTGAATGGGGGGAAATATTTGGGAATGAGATGACCAATAAGAGGTTAATATCCAAAATATATAAACAGCTCATACAACTCAATAGGAAAAAGCAAACCACCTGATTGAAAAATGGGCAGAAGGAACAGGATAGAAAGCCCAGAGATGAACCCACGCACATATGGTCACCTTATCTTTGATAAAGGAGGCAGGAATGTACAGTGGGGAAAGGACAGCCTCTTCAATAAGTGGTGCTGGGAAAACTGGACAGGTACATGTAAAAGTATGAGATTAGATCACTCCCTAACACCATACACAAAAATAAGCTCAAAATGGATTAAAGACCTAAATGTAACGCCAGAAACTATCAAACTCTTAGAGGAAAACATAGGCAGAACACTCTATGACATAAATCACAACAAGATCCTTTTGGACCCACCTCCTAGAGAAATGGAAATAAAAACAAAGATAAACAAATGGGACCTAATGAAACTTCAAAGCTGTTGCACAGCAAAGGAAACCATAAACAAGACCAAAGACAACCCTCGGAATGGGACAAAATATTTCCAAATGAAGCAACTGACAAAGGATTAATCTCCAAAATTTATAAGCAGCTCAGTAGCAAACAAACAAACAACCCAATCCAAAAATGGGAAGAAGACCTAAATAGACATTTCTCCAAAGAAGATATACAGATTCCCAACAAACACATGAAAGAATGCTCAACATCATTAATCATTAGAGAAATGCAAGTCAAAACTACAATGAGATATCATCTCACACCAGTCAGAATGGCCATCATCTAAAAGTCTAGAAACAATAAATGCTGGAGAGGGTGTGGAGAAAAGGGAACACTCTTGCACTGCTGGTGGGAATGTGAATTGGTACAGCCACTATGGGGAACAATATGGAGGTTCCTTTAAAAACTACAAATAGAACTACCATATGACCCATCAATCCCACTACTGGGCATATACCCTGAGAAAACCATAATTCAAAAAGAGTCATGTACCAAAATGTTCATTGCAGCTCTATTCATAATAGCCCGGAGCTGGAAACAACCTAAGTGTCCATCATTGGATGAATGGATAAAGAAGATGTGGCACATATATACAATGGAATATTACTCAGCCATAAAAAGAAACGAAATTGAGCTATTTGTAATGAGGTGGATGGACCTAGAGTCTGTCATACAGAGTGAAGTCAGTCAGAAAGAGAAAGACAAATACCGTATGCTAACACGTAGATGTGGAATTTAAGGGGAAAAATGTCATGAAGAACCTAGGGGTAAGACAGGAATAAAGACACAGACCTACTAGAGAACGGACTTGAGGATATGGGGAGGGGCAAGGGTAAGCTCTGACAAAGCGAGAGAGAGGCATGGACATATATACACTACCAAATGTAAAACAGATAGCTACTGAGAAGCAGCCGCATAGCACAGGGAGATCAGCTCAGTGCTTTGTGACCACCTAGAAGGGTGGGATAGGGAGGGTGGGAGGGAGGGAGACACAAGAGGGAAGAGATATGGGAACATATGTATATGTATAACTGACTCACTGTGTTATAAGGCAGAAACTAAGACACCATTGTAAAGCGATTATACTCCAATAAAGATGTAAAAAAAATAAAGAAGTTTATACAACTCTCCTCAATACTCTGTAATAACATATATGGGAACAGAATCTAAAAAACAGTGGATATATGTATAACTGATTCACTTTGCTGTACACCGGAAACTAACACAACATTGTAAATCAACTACACTCCAATAAAAATCAATTAACAAAAATGGGCAGAAGAGGTGAACAGACATTTTTCCAAAGAAGACATAACAGTCGGGCAACAGGCACATGAAAAGATGCTCAACATCACTAACCGTCAGAGAAATACAAATCAAACCACCATGAGATACCACCTCACACCTGTAAGAACACCTAACATCAAAACGACCACAAATAACAAATGTTGGCTAGGTTGTGAAATAAAGGGGACACCCGCACACTGTTGGTGGGAATGTGAATTGGTGCAGCCACTGTGGGAAACAGTGTGGAGGTTCCTCAAAAAACTAAATAGAATTACCATATGATACAGCAATTCCACTCCTGGGTATACATCCAAAGAAAACTAAAACACTACTTTGAAAAGATACATGCAGCTGAATGTTCATGGCAGCATTATTTATGACAGCCAAAATATGGAAACAACCTAAGTGTCCATCAACAGATGAACAGCTAAAGAAGATGTGATGTGATACATATATGCATGTGTGTGTCTGTGTGTATGTATATACTCAGCCATTAAAAAAAAGAGTGAAATTTTGTCATTTACAACAACATGGATAGACTTGTAGGGTATTATGCATAGTGAAATAAGTCAGACAGAGAAAGACAAATACTGTTATGTTATCACTTAAACATGGAATCCAGAAAATAAAACAAACTAGTGAATATAACAAAAAAGAAACAGATTCACAGACATAGAGAACAAACTCGTGGTTACAAGTGGGGAGAGGCAAGATGGGGTAAGAGATGAAGAGGTATAAACTACTATGTTTAAAGTAATTAAGCTACAAGGATATATTGTACAACACAGGGAATACAGCCAATATTTATCTTTTGGCCGTACCCCGCAGCACACGGGGATCTTAGTTCCCTGAACAGGGACTGAACCCGGGGCCCCTGCAGTGGAAGCATGGAGTCTTAACCACTGGACCGCCAGGCAAGGGTCCATAGCCAATATTTTATAATAACTATAAATGGAGTATAATCTTTAGGAATTGTTCATCATTATCTTGTACACCTGAAACATAACACTGTAACTCCATTATACCTCAATTTTTAAAAAACTAAAAAACAAACCGACAATGACATATCACTTCATACCTGTTAGGATGGCTTTTATCAAAAGGCAAGAAATTAAAAGTGTTGGCGAGTACGTGGAGAAAAGTGAGCCCTCCTGCGGTGTCGGTGGGAATGTAAACTGGCACAGCCACTATGGAGAACGGTCTGAAGATTCCTTAGAAATGCAGGAGTAGAACTACCATATGATCCAGCTATCCCACTTCTGAGTATTTATCCAAAGTATATGAAAACACTAACTTGAAAACACTTATGCACCCCCATGTTCATTGCAGCATTATTTACAATAGTCAAGGTATAGCAACAACCGCAGTGCCCATCAACCAATAAATGAATAAAGAAGAGGTGAAACACAATATATACAATATAGATACGGCCATAGAAAAAAAATAAAATCTGGCCATTTGCCACAGCATGGATGGACACTGAGAGTATTATGCTAAGTGAAAGAAGTCAGCTAGAGAAAGCCAAATACCATGTGATTTCACATAGATATGGAATTTTAAAAAAACATACAAAGTAAATGAACAAACCACACCAAACAAAAACAAACATGTAGATACAGAGAACAGAGTAGTGGCTACCAGAGGGGAAAGGGTGAAATGGATAAAGAGGATCAACTCTGTGGTGACTATACAAACTAAATCTTTGTTGGTGAGCATGCTGTAGTGTGTACAGAAGTAGAAATATAATGTTGTCCATATGAAACTTATATAAGGTTATAAACAAATGTTACCTCAATAAAAAATAATTTTTAAAAAAGATATACATATAGCAATGATTAAAATGACTATTCGTGGAATTTAAGTTCCAGTTATGGAGGGAAGTGAAGAACTGATAGTTTAAGTTTCACTGAAAAGATGAATTTTTCCAGAAGAGCATAAGCATTGATGGAGTTTGGATATGTAAAGGGCTAAGCTAGAAAGTTAGGAGGTAGCCACTACTCTGAGAATAAATCTTTTAAATTGTGATTACAGAGGGGGTCACAATTTGGAGTAATTGTTACTGAGCCACGTTCATTTGCCTCACACACAGAAAGCCCAACTCTGAGATAGAGAGGTTTGCAGCAGAGAAAGGGTTTATTCACAAGGCAGTCAAGCAAGGAGAAAGGAGAACAAATCTCAAATCCATCTCCCCAAAGGCCAGGGGCTAGGGATATTTACTGGATAAAGAATTAGGGTGGCCTGAGGTGCAGGGAGTGTGGGGAAAGGTGACTGGAAATGAGAAAAAGATCGGGTCGGGACTTCCCTGGTGGCACAGTGGTTAAGAATCCGCCTACCAAAATAAAAAAAAAGAATCCGCCTACCAATGCAGGGGACATGGGTTCGAGCCCTGGTCTGGGAAGATCTCACATGCCTCGGAGCAACTAAGCCCTTGAGCCACAAGTACTGAGCCTGCACTCTAGAGCCTGCGTGCCACAACTACTGAGCCCGTGTGCCACAACTGCTGAAGCCCACGCTCCTAGTGTCCGTGTTCCACAACAAGAGAAGCCACCACAATGAGAGGCCTGCACACTGCAACGAAGAGAAGCCCCCGCTCACTGCAAATAGAGAAAGCCCGCATGCAGCAACGAAGACCCAACGCAGCCAAAAATAAATAAATTAAATAAATAAATACATTTAAAAAAAAAGATGTATCGTTATTCTCGGCAGGTGCAACTAAGCTACGTGCTTCTTCAGAGGATGCACGTTCAGAAAACGGCGACATTAGCATATTCTTAGGGTGGAGGTTTTGGCCCTCTGACATCAAATGGCCACCGATCAGACACTCTCGCATGCCCGAGGGGAGAGGCGGTTGTCCCAACCAGTCTTAACCAGCTGAAGTTCAAACTGGACAACTGACTCCAAGTTCCAAAAAAACAACTCGGGCAAACATCTTAAGACTCTTACATCAGAGGTACTTATCTATAGGGGTCGTGAAGAGGCCTTGTAGCTTACTCTTTAGGCTACATCATGCTTGGGGGATATGCAAGTTTTTGTAAAAACAGTTAAAGTGAGCTTGACCAGCGAAGGCAGTTTACAGTTTACTATTTACTAATTAAGTTATAGTCTAATGGATGTAACTGATGACTACCATATAAGTTTCATAATGACAAGGTAAAGAGTATGAGTCAATGAGGTAGGAGGGAGGACAAAATTACTGAAGAGGAAGAGAACTGAGAAGCCAAGATGTGGGGGGAGGAGGGATCCCTGACAATATTAAACTCACCACAAACTACAGCAGATGTGCAATGAGTGAGAATTACAGTGAATCAAGTGCGAAAGTCTTCAAAGACTGTGATAGAGACATTTGCTACACATACATTTGATAAGTGACTGGTAGTAGTATGACTGAACCCCAATGTCTTTAAACAATATTTTGTTTATTTACAGAATGTGGTAATACTATGAAGGCCATAGAGAGAGGGATGAGATAGAGAGTAAGTGAAGAAAGCATTCCAAACAAAATGGTCACAAATGCCCTTTTCAAGAAAGTGCCCTCAGAGTTGGTCTTTGAAGAACGAACCAGCACTGCAAAAAGTTGGAGGAAAAGTTGAAACCTAATTTTTTTAAGTAAAAAAAAACCAAGAAGATGGGAATATTTCAAAGAATTAAATATAATATTGGCTAATAAGCATGTGAAAAAAATGATCCACCTTGACTGGCAATCAGAAATGCAAAATGAAAACACAATGATATAGCATTTTACTACACCAGGTTGGAAAACAGTTAAGAGTCTATCAATAAGAAATGTTTACAAGGATGTAATGAAATGGAAACATACTCCGCTCACAGGAGTTTAACCTGTGAAAAATATTTTGGGGGAAAAAAAGAGGAAGGCGTTACCTATTAACATTTTTTTAATCTTTTTTTATAATTTTTAAATTTATTTATTTGTTTGTTTGTTTATTTATCTATTTATTTATTTTTGGCCGTGTCTGGTCTTCGGTGCTGCATGCTGGCTTTTCTCTAGTTGAGGCCAGCAGGGGCTACTCTTGGTTGCAGTGCGCGGGCTTCTCATTGCAGTGGCTTCTCTTGTTGCAGAGCACAGGCTCTAGGCACAAGGGCTTCAGCAGTTGTGGCGCACGGGTTTTGCTGCTCTGCAGCATGTGGGGTCTTCCCAGATCAGGGATCAAACCCATGTCCCCTGCATTGGCAGGCAGATTCTTAACCACTGCGTCACCAGGGAAGTCCCTACCTATTAACTTGAAAAGACACACACAGGACCAATTATAGTAATTCACTCTTAGGTGTATGCAATAAATGTATGAGTTAAGAGTTCATGATTTAAAACCAGAGAAGTCTGCACTGGATGCCTATATCTAACACAAACTTGGTACATATTTAATTTTTGAAACCTCACTTGACCACTCTGAGCTTCAGGTGTTGTGAAAAGTAAAAAACATCATTTTTTTTTCAAAGAGGGCAGGAAGACACTTTTGCAGGTCATAGATAACTTTTATGGTTTTGATTGTGGTGATAGTTTCACGAGTGTATTCTTATCTACAAACTCAAGTTGTTTACATTAAATGTGTACAGCTTTTAGTACATACCTTAACTACTGCGCCACCAGGGTCCTGGTGGCGCAGTAGTTAAGAATCCACATGCCGGGTTCGAGCCCTGGTCCGGGAAGATCCCACATGCCGTGGAGCAAATAAGCCCATGTGCCGCAACTACTGAGCCTGCACTCTAGAGCCCAAGAGCCACGACTACTGAGCCTGCGTCCCACAACTACAGAAGCCCGTGTGCCTAGAGCCCGTGCTCCGCAACAAACAGAAGCCACCGCAACGAGAAGCCTGTGCACCGCAGCGAAGACTAGCCCCCGCTCGCTGCAACTAGAGAAAGCCCGCACGCAGCAACAAAGACCCAACGCAGCCAAAAGTACATAAAAATAAACAATTTTTTCAAAACAAAGATCAGGGCTTCCCAGGTGGCACAGTGGTTGAGGGTCCGCCTGCCGACGCAGGGGACACGGGTTCGTGTCCCGGTCCGGGAAGATCCCGCAGGCCGCGGAGGGGCTGGGCCCGTGAGCCATGGCCGCTGAGCCAGCGCGTCTGGAGCCTGTGCTCCGCAACGGGAGAGGCCACAACAGTGAGAGGCCCGCGTACCGCCAAATAAATAAATTAAGTAATTTAATTTAATTTAATTTAATTTAATAAATGAAGATCATTTTTTAAACCTCAGTAGAATGGTTGACATATAATAAATACTGAATAAAACAATTTAATTATACTAAGATTGTTTTAATTTTATAACAGCTTTTATCTTCAGGAAGGAACTGCCACAAATATTTGACTATTAAGACAGAGCTTTACCTAAACATATATGAGTATTTTCCATTTACTCCTGGAATGAAAGCACAAGCATTAAAGGAATTTCATGGAACGTTTTATGTTGCCAGGGGGGTGGTCTATTTGAGTGGTTTTTTTCTCTAGAATGCCTGAAATCAAAGGAAAATATTAACCTTAAAGGTGACTGATATTTAAAGTTCCATTTTCGGTGTATCTTTTTTTCTCTAAAAATGAAGTACACGAGTATTCTGGCCCCTGGAGGACTTTAACAGTAGCTTTCTACCAACCACAGCCCCGGCTGTTGGGCAGCACAGATACCGCGAGGTCTACGGGGCGGGGCCTTGGAGGGGGCGGGGCTTCGCGTGACATTTTGCGAGTAGGATTTCACTGGCTTCACCGGCCACATCTTTCGCTGTCTGTTGCGTAGACGAATCGGCGTGACGAGCTGAAGATTCGAAGGCGCCAGGCCCAGCCCCGCGCCAGACGCCGTTCCCCTAGAAACCTGAACTGCAGGACCAACTGCAGGAGGCGGCCCCGGAGCTCCGAGGACTCGTCCCGTATCGCGCCGTCCTGCCGTCCCCGCATCGCGCCGCCCCGCCCCGGCTTGCCTCAGCCGTCGTCGAAACCCGTCACAGCGTGCAGGATCGAGCGCCTCCTCGCCCTCTGCCAGGCCCCGGGGGCGCCGTCCGTCGGTCGAGGTCATGGGCAAACGGCCCCGCAGGCCCAGTGCCTACCCTGCGGACTGGTGGGGACCGCAGACCGAAGGACCCGGCCCCGCCAAGCGCCGCCGAACGGAGGAGCCCGAGGACCCCGAGTCCGAGTCCGAGGCGGCGCCCAGCCTGGACAACCTGACGGGACCTCCGGCCGCGGACGCGCTCACTTCCGTAGTGGTGCTGCCCGCCGGCTGTGCCCTGCACCTGCCCCTAGATGACGTCGACGTGCTGCTGGCGCCCAAGCCCACGTCCGTGCTGCAAGTGTCTCTCGGAGATCACATCCTCACGCTGGTCCCCGAGGCCCTCCTGGGCTGGGGCGTGGAAGGCCCGTGGGGACAGGGCCTGCAACGGGCCGCTTTCCTGAGCGCTCCAGGGGAGTACATGGCCCGGGAGCCGGGATTCTTCTGCGCAGCTGTCCCAGAGATCGCCCGCCAAGAAGAGGCCAACCAGGAGGAAGCAGACGCCGAGCTCCTGCCGCCTGGGATGGAGGCTGAAGCCGGCTCCGTCACTGAGCTCCGCAGCCCCACCGCAAGGGTGTCGGGACCCAGCGCGCAGGGCTTTGTCCCAGAGCCCCGTCCTCGGGCGCCCAATCCTAGTCTAGAGAAACGCTCTCCTCACCACGACGACAACCTGCACTTGCCCCTTCGGGCGCTCTCCCTCGACTCACCACTCCAACCTCTACCTCCCTCTCCGAGTCCGGGTCCTCACGAGCGCCCCCAACGCCCTTACCGTCCTAAGCGCGAGGCCCAGAGATGTCTGTTCCCGGAATGAACTGCACCCCGGTGTACACACACACACACACGCACACACACACACACACACACACACACACACACACACTCTGGCTACCATCCTGGAGGCCCAATGGATTTCCCGGCGTCTTTTACACTGAATGTCCTACAACCTGGAAATTAAGCATCTCGTGGGCCAACAACTCCTTTTCCCCTCCAGACTGGCTATAGTAGCAGGAGAAGACTTCAGGAAAAGAAAGCGGACTCTAGACCTCATCTTTGAAATGGAAAATCTGCCCAGGGATACCGGACAATGTGTGTTCAGACGTCTGGACTTCTTTACAACATCATTCTCAGGCCTATCCATTCCCGCTCGTTTGCATTGGTTATTTTCTCTCAAATTCTTCTCTCTCCAGCACCATACCCTATTGCTACCCTATTTCTCCCCAAACCAATAAATAACTGGATTTCTCATGTTATATGTTTTCCCATGCATTTATGAAGATTTTTAGCCATGGCTTTTCTCTTTCTTGGTGTTTTGAGCTGCTCTCCTGGAAAGTTGCAAAATAGTATGATGGTTACTATACATAATTGTATGATGTTTGTTCATAGCTTCCTCTTAACCTGAGGAAGTTCTCTTCCAGTCAAGTTCACTTTTCATTATGAATAAATGCTGGATTTTATCAGATGTTTTCAGCATGTATTAGGATATGCATTTCCTTTTTAAATCTCTTCCTCCGGTTATTTTGACTCAGAGACTGATGTAAAATGTTTGCATTCCTGCTATTCCACATTATTCATACCTTTTAAATTCTACCCCGAGTTTTTTCTTTTGTAAATCAAACCTCTAACTTTTAAAACATTAATTTAGGGGCCTCCCTGGTGGCGCAGTGGTTAAGAATCTGCCTGCTAATGCAGGGGACATGGGTTCGAGCCCTGGTCTGGGAAGATCCCACATGCCGTGGAGCAACTAAGCCCATGAGCCACAGCTGAAGCCCACGCACCTACAGCCCATGCTTCGCCACCAGAGAAGCCACTGCAGTGAGAAGCCCGTGCACCTCAACGAAGAGTAGCCCCCGCTCACCGCAACTAGAGAAAGCCCGTGCGCAGCAACGAAGACTCCATGCAGCCAAAAATAAATAAATAAAAATTTAAAAAAATAAATCATTAATTAATTACCATATTTCTTTCACATTTTTATAAAAGAAATAAAATCTACAGGTAAAGCTGAAAACAAGATGGTTTCAGTTTTTTTAAACATCAATACTATTTATATTCACCAACATGCTTTACCACTTCCTCTCTACCTTTTTATTCTTATATTCCACTCTCAAAGTCTAGCCTCAATTTTCTTCTTGCTGAAGAATATACTTTAATAGTTCTTTCCACTATACCCTATGTGTAGTAAATTATCTTGGTTTTGTAAATCTCAACATGTTTTGTGTAGTACACTCTCATAGTCTTGTATATCTGAAAATTTTTATTATGTATTCATTCCTAGTTCTAAAGTGTTATTTAAGTACTTTAAAGACATTACTCCATTGTTCTGCCATTTTTTATTGTTGTTGCAGGCAAGAGGTCTCTGCCAATCAAGTTGTTGTTCCTTTTATATTTGACTCAGCTGTTCATTAGCACATTTTTAAATTTTATTTTATTTTTTAATTGAAGTATAGTTGATTTACATTGCTGTGTTACTTTCTGGTGTACAGCAAAGTTATATATTTTTTCCATATTCTTTTACATGGTTATGGTTTATTACAGGATATTGAATATAGTTCCCTGTGCTATACAGTAGGACCTTGTTGTTTATCTGTTTTACACTGAATACATAATAGTTTTATATCTGCTAATCCCAAACTCCTAATTTATCTCTCCCCCACCCTCTTTCCCCTTTGGTAAACATAAGGTTGTTTTCTATGTCTGTGAGTCTATTTCTGTTTTGTAAATAACTTCACTTGTGTCATATTTTAGATTCCACATATAAGTGATATCATATGATATTTATCTTTCTTTGACTTACTTCACTTAGTATGATAATCTCTAGGTCCATCCATGTTGCTACAAATGGCATCATCTCACTCTCATTTATGGCTGAGTAGTATTGCATTGTATAGGTATGCCACATCTTTTTATCCATTCATCTGTAGATAGACATTTAGGTTGCTTCCATGTCTTGGGGTTTTTTTTCATTTATTTATTTATGTATTTAATTTTTGGCTGTGTTGGGTTTTGTTGCTGCACGTGGGCTTTCTCTAGTTGCAGCGAGCGGGGGCTACTCTTCGTTGCAGGGCGCAGGCTTCTCATTATGGTGGCTTCCCTTGTTGCAGAGCACGGGCTCTAGGCACGCAGGCCCCAGTAATTGTGGCATGTGGGCTCAGTAGCTGTGGCTCGTGGGCTCCAGGCTAGCGGGCTTCAGTAGTTGTGGCACACGGGCTTAGTTGCTTGGTGGCATGTGGGGTTTTCCCAGCTCAGGGCTCAAACCTGTGTCCCCTGCACTGGCAGGCAGATTCTTAACCACTGCGCCACCAAGGAAGTCGCCAGTTGGCTATTTTAAATAGTGCTACTATGAACATTGGGGTGCATGTATCTTTTCAAATTAGAGTTTTCTCAGGATATTTGCCCAGGAGTGGGACTGCTGGACCATATAGCAACACTTTTTAGTTTCTTAAGGAATCTCCATACTGTTCTCCATAATGGCTGCACCAATTTACATTCCCTTCAACACTGTAGGAGAGTTCCCTTTTCTCCACACCCTGTCCAGCACTTATTATATGTGGACTTTTTAATGATGCTCATGCTGACCAGTGTGACGTGATACCTCATTGTAGTTTTGATTTGCATTTGTCTAGTAATTAGTGATGTTGAGCATATTTTCATGTGCTTTTTGGCCTTCTGTATGTCTTCTTTGGAGAAATGTCTATTTAGGTCTTCTGCCCATTTTTTTTTTTTTTTTTTTGCGGTATACGGGCCTCTCACTGTTGTGGCCTCTCCCGTTGCGGAGCACAGGCTCCGGATGCACAGGCTCAGCAGCCATGGCTCACGGGCCCAGCCGCTCCGTGGTATGGGGGATCTTTCCGGCCGGGGCACGAACCCGTGTCCCCTGCATCGTCAGGCCTACTCTCAACCACTGCGCCACCAGGGAAGCCCTACACTAAAGTCTTTAATGCATTGAGATGACTTTTGTGTGTGGTGTGAGATAGTGGTCTAGTTTCTTTTTTTTTTTTCTTAGCATGTGGCTGTCCAGATTTCCCAACACCATTTTTTAATCTAAATTTATTTATTTATGTATTTTTGGCTCGTTGGGTCTTCGTTGCAGTGCATGGGCTTCTCATTGCAGTGGCTTCTCTTGTTGCGGAGCACAGGCTCTAGGCACACGGGCTTTGGTAGTTGTGGCACAGGGGCTCAGTAGTTGTGGCTCGCGGGCTCTAGGGCACAGGCTCAGTAGTTGTGGCGCACGGGCTTAGTTGCTCCGTGGCATGTGGGATCTTGCCAGACCAGGAATCGAACCCGTGTCCCCCTGCATTGGCAGACGGATTTTTAACCACTGCACCACCAGGGAAGTTCCCCCGTCACCATTTATTGAAGAGACTGTCCTTTTCCATTGTACGCTCTTTGCTTCCTTGCCATGAATTCATTATCCATATATGTATGGATTTACTCCCAGGTTCTCAGTTATGTTCCATTGACCTATGTATCTGCTTTTCTGCAAATATAATGCTGTTTTGATTATTGTAGCTTTATAATATAGTTTTAAATCAGAGAGTGTGATACCTCCAACTCTGTTCTTTTTATCAGGATTGCTTTGGCTGTTCAGGGTCTCTTATGGTTTCATGTAAATCTAAGACTTTTTAATTCTATTTTTGCGAAAAATATCCTTGGGACTTTGATAGAGATTGCATTGAATCTGAAGATTGCTTTAGGTAATAGAGACATTTGAACGATGTTATTTCTTCCAATCCATGAGCACAGAACACTTTTCCACTTATTTGTCTCCTCAGGCAAGGGAAACACAAGCAAAAGTAAACAAATAGGATTACATCAAACTAAGAAGTTTCTGCACAGTAAAGGAAACCAGCAACAAAATGAAAAGGGAACCTACCTAATGGAAGAAGATACTTGCAAATCATATATCCAGTAAGGGGTTAACATCCAAAATATAGAAAGAACTCACAACAACAACAACAAAAATGAAACAACCCCAAAATGGGTATAGGACATTTTCCAAAGAAGACATAGATGGCCAATAGACACATGAAAAGATGTTCAACATCACAAATTATTAGAGAAATGCAAATCAAAACCACAAAAGTCTATTTCTCTTAAAGTCTATGTCTCATGTAAGTACTGCTCCCCAGCTTTCTTTTTATTTCCATTTGCATGGAGTATCTTTTTCCATCCCCTCACTTTCAGTCTATGTGTGTCTTTAGATCTGAAGTGAGTCTCTTGTAGGCAGCATATATATGGGTCTTGTTTTTGTATCCATTCAGCCACTCTTTTTTTTTCAAAACAAACAACTTTTTATTGAAGTATAGTTGATTTACAATGTTGTATTAGTTTCAGGTGTACAGCAAAGCGATCTATATATGTATATATTCTTTTTCAGATTCTTTTCCATTATAAGTT
The DNA here is from genome assembly GCF_025265405.1 of Mesoplodon densirostris. NCBI lineage: Eukaryota > Metazoa > Chordata > Mammalia > Artiodactyla > Ziphiidae > Mesoplodon > Mesoplodon densirostris. Next base: position 80,557,510 of record NC_082665.1, read on the forward strand.
ATTATATACAAAATATTGAATAGAGTTCCCTGTGCCATACAGTAGGTCCTCATTTATCTATCGCCCTATGTCTTTTGATTGGAGCATTTAGTCCATTTACTTTGAATAATTATTGATGTGTATGTTCTTAATGCCATTTTATTAATTGTTTTGTAGTGCTTTTTTCTTCCTTTCTTCTTCTTTCATTCTTTTGTCTTGTGATTTGATGACTATCTTTAATGTCATGTTCAAATCCTTGCCTCTTTTTTCTGTGTGCATCTATTATAGATTTTTCTGTTTGTGTCTATCATGAAGTTTATATACAGTGATATATTGTTATATGTGATTGTTTTAAGTTGCTGATCTCAAATCTCAAATGCATTTAACAACCCTACAATTGTACTCTCCTCCCCTTATGATTACTGTTTTTGACATCATATTTTACATCTAATTATTTTGTGTATCCCCAAACTGCTTACTGTAGATACAGATGATATTACTACTTTTGGCTTTTAACCTTCCTACTAGCTTTGTACATGGTTGATTTTCTATCTTTACTGTATAATTTTTTAATCTGTCTCCTAAGGCAAAGGAAACAAAAGCCAAAATAAACAAATGGGACCTAATTAAACCAAAAAGCTTTCACACAGCAAAGGAAACCATCAACAAAATGAAAAGACAACCTACTGAATGGGGGGAAATATTTGGGAATGAGATGACCAATAAGAGGTTAATATCCAAAATATATAAACAGCTCATACAACTCAATAGGAAAAAGCAAACCTTCTGATTGAAAAATGGGCAGAAGGAACAAGATAGAAAGCCCAGAGATGAACCCACGCACATATGGTCACCTTATCTTTGATAAAGGAGGCAGGAATGTACAGTGGGGAAAGGACAGCCTCTTCAATAAGTGGTGCTGGGAAAACTGGACAGGTACATGTAAAAGTATGAGATTAGATCACTCCCTAACACCATACACAAAAATAAGCTCAAAATGGATTAAAGACCTAAATGTAACGCCAGAAACTATCAAACTCTTAGAGGAAAACATAGGCAGAACACTCTATGACATAAATCACAACAAGATCCTTTTGGACCCACCTCCTAGAGAAATGGAAATAAAAACAAAGATAAACAAATGGGACCTAATGAAACTTCAAAGCTGTTGCACAGCAAAGGAAACCATAAACAAGACCAAAGACAACCCTCGGAATGGGACAAAATATTTCCAAATGAAGCAACTGACAAAGGATTAATCTCCAAAATTTATAAGCAGCTCAGTAGCAAACAAACAAACAACCCGATCCAAAAACGGGCAGAAGACCTAAATAGACATTTCTCCAAAGAAGATATACAGACTCCCAACAAACATATGAAAGAATGCTCAACATCATTAATCATTAGAGAAATGCAAGTCAAAACTACAATGAGATATCATCTCACACCAGTCAGAATGGCCATCATCTAAAAGTCTAGAAACAATAAATGCTGGAGAGGGTGTGGAGAAAAGGGAACACTCTTGCACTGCTGGTGGGAATGTGAATTGGTACAGCCACTATGGGGAACAGTATGGAGGTTCCTTAAAAAACTACAAATAGAACTACCATATGACCCAGCAATCCCACTACTGGGCATATACCCTGAGAAAACCGTAATTCAAAAAGAGTCATGTACCAAAATGTTCATTGCAGCTCTATTCACAATAGCCCGGAGCTGGAAACAACCTAAGTGTCCATCTTTGGAAGAATGGATAAAGAAGATGTGGCACATATATACAATGGAATATTACTCAGCCATAAAAAGAAACGAAATTGAGCTATTTGTAATGAGGTGGATGGAACTAGAGTCTGTCATACAGAGTGAAGTCAGTCAGAAAGAGAAAGACAAATACCGTATGCTAACACATAGTTATGGAATTTAAGGGAAAAAAATGTCATGAAGAACCTAGGGGTAAGACAGGAATAAAGACACAGACCTACTAGAGAACGGACTTGAGGATATGGAGAGGGGCAAGGGTAAGCTCTGACAAAGCGAGAGAGAGGCATGGACATATATACACTACCAAATGTAAAACAGATAGCTACTGGGAAGCAGCCGCATAGCACAGGGAGATCAGCTCAGTGCTTTGTGACCACCTAGAAGGGTGGGATAGGGAGGATGGGAGGGAGGGAGACGCAAGAGGGAAGAGATATGGGAACATATGTATATGTATAACTGATTCACTGTGTTATAAGGCAGAAACTAACACACCATTGTAAAGCGATTATACTCCAATAAAGATGTAGAAAAAAAAGTTTATACAACTCTCCTCAATACTCTGTAATAACGTATATGGGAACAGAATCTAAAAAACAGTGGATATATGTATAACTGATTCACTTTGCTGTACACCGGAAACTAACACAACATTGTAAATCAACTACACTCCAATAAAAATCAATTAACAAAAATGGGCAGAAGAGGGCCTCCCTGGTGGCGCAAGTGGTTGAGAGTCCGCCTGCCGATGCAGGGGATACGGGTTCGTGCCCCGGTCTGGGAGGATCCCATATGCCGCGGAGCGGCTGGGCCCGTGAGCCATGGCCGCTGAGCCTGCGCGTCCGGAGCCTGTGCTCCGCAACGGGAGAGGCCACAACAGTGAGAGGCCCGCATACCGCAAAAAAAAAAAGAAAAAAAAAAAATGGGCAGAAGAGGTGAACAGACATTTTACCAAAGAAGACATAACAGTCGGGCAACAGGCACATGAAAAGATGCTCAACATCACTAACCGTCAGAGAAATACAAATCAAACCACCATGAGATACCACCTCACACCTGTAAGAACACCTAACATCAAAACGACCACAAATAACAAATGTTGGCTAGGTTGTGAAATAAAGGGGACCCCCGTACACTGTTGGTGGGAATGTGAATTGGTGCAGCCACTGTGGAAAACAGTGTGGAGGTTCCTCAAAAAACTAAATAGAATTACCATATGATACAGCAATTCCACCCCTGGGTATACATCCAAAGAAAACTAAAACACTACTTTGAAAAGATACATGCAGCTGAATGTTCATGGCAGCATTATTTATGACAGCCAAAATATGGAAACAACCTAAGTGTCCATCAACAGATGAACAGCTAAAGAAGATGTGATGTGATACATATATGCATGTGTGTGTCTGTGTGTATGTATATACTCAGCCATAAAAAAAAAGAGTGAAATTTTGTCATTTACAACAACATGGATAGACTTGTAGGGTATTATGCATAGTGAAATAAGTCAGACAGAGAAAGACAAATACTGTTATGTTATCACTTAAACATGGAATCCAGAAAATAAAACAAACTAGTGAATATAACAAAAAAGAAACAGATTCACAGACATAGAGAACAAACTCGTGGTTACAAGTGGGGAGAGGCAAGATGGGGTAAGAGATGAAGAGGTATAAACTACTATGTTTAAAGTAATTAAGCTACAAGGATATATTGTACAACACAGGGAATACAGCCAATATTTATCTTTTGGCCGTACCCCGCAGCACACGGGGATCTTAGTTCCCTGAACAGGGACTGAACCCGGGGCCCCTGCAGTGGAAGCATGGAGTCTTAACCACTGAACCGCCAGGCAAGGGTCCATAGCCAATATTTTATAATAACTATAAATGGAGTATAATCTTTAGGAATTGTTCATCATTATCTTGTACACCTGTAACGTAACACTGTAACTCCATTATACCTCAATTTTTAAAAAACTAAAAAAAAAAAACCGACAATGACATATCACTTCATACCTGTTAGGATGGCTTTTATCAAAAGGCAAGAAATTAAAAGTGTTGGCGAGTACGTGGAGAAAAGTGAGCCCTCCTGTGGTGTCGGTGGGAATGTAAACTGGCACAGCCACTATGGAGAACGGTCTGAAGATTCCTTAGAAATGCAGGAGTAGAACTACCATATGATCCAGCTATCCCACTTCTGAGTATTTATCCAAAGTATATGAAAACACTAACTTGAAAACACTTATGCACCCCCATGTTCATTGCAGCATTATTTACAATAGTCAAGGTATAGCAACAACCACAGTGCCCATCAACCAATAAATGAATAAAGAAGAGGTGAAACACAATATATACAATATAGATACGGCATAGAAAAAAAAATCTGGCCATTTGCCACAGCATGGATGGACACTGAGAGTATTATGCTAAGTGAAAGAAGTCAGCTAGAGAAAGCCAAATACCATGTGATTTCACATAGATATGGAATTAAAAAAAACATACAAAGTAAATGAACAAACCACACCAAACAAAAACAAACATGTAGATACAGAGAACAGAGTAGTGGCTACCAGAGGGGAAAGGGTGAAATGGATAAAGAGGATCAACTCTGTGGTGACTATACAAACTAAATCTTTGTTGGTGAGCATGCTGTAGTGTGTACAGAAGTAGAAATATAATGTTGTCCATATGAAACTTATATAAGGTTATAAACAAATGTTACCTCAATAAAAAATAATTTTTAAAAAAGATATACATATAGCAATGATTAAAATGACTATTCGTGGAATTTAAGTTCCAGTTATGGAGGGAAGTGAAGAACTGATAGTTTAAGTTTCACTGAAAAGATGAATTTTTCCAGAAGAGCATAAGCATTGATGGAGTTTGGATATGTAAAGGGCTAAGCTAGAAAGTTAGGAGGTAGCCACTACTCTGAGAATAAATCTTTTAAATTGTGATTACAGAGGGGGTCACAATTTGGAGTAATTGTTACTGAGCCACGTTCATTTGCCTCACACACAGAAAGCCCAACTCTGAGATAAAGAGGATTGCAGCAGTGAAAGGGTTTATTCACAAGGCAGTCAAGCAAGGAGAAAGGAGAACAAATCTCAAATCCATCTCCCCAAAGGCCAGGGGCTAGGGATATTTACTGGATAAAGAATTAGGGTGGCCTGAGGTGCAGGGAGTGTGGGGAAAGGTGACTGGAAATGAGAAAAAGATCGGGTCGGGACTTCCCTGTTGGCACAGTGGTTAAGAATCCGCCTACCAAAATAAAAAAAAAGAATCCGCCTACCAATGCAGGGGACATGGGTTCGAGCCCTGGTCTGGGAAGATCTCACATGCCTCGGAGCAACTAAGCCCTTGAGCCACAAGTACTGAGCCTGCACTCTAGAGCCTGCGTGCCACAACTACTGAGCCCGTGTGCCACAACTGCTGAAGCCCACGCTCCTAGTGTCCGTGTTCCACAACAAGAGAAGCCACCACAATGAGAGGCCTGCACACTGCAACGAAGAGAAGCCCCCGCTCACTGCAAATAGAGAAAGCCCGCATGCAGCAACGAAGACCCAACGCAGCCAAAAATAAATAAATTAAATAAATAAAAACATTAAAAAAAAAGATGTATCGTTATTCTCGGCAGGTGCAACTAAGCTACGTGCTTCTTCAGAGGATGCACGTTCAGAAAACGGCGACATTAGCATATTCTTAGGGTGGAGGTTTTGGCCCTCTGACATCAAATGGCCACCGATCAGACACTCTCGCATGCCCGAGGGGAGAGGCGGTTGTCCCAACCAGTCTTAACCAGCTGAAGTTCAAACTGGACAACTGACTCCAAGTTCCAAAAAAACAACTCGGGCAAACATCTTAAGACTCTTACATCAGAGGTACTTATCTATAGGGGTCGTGAAGAGGCCTTGTAGCTTACTCTTTAGGCTACATCATGCTGGGGGATATGCAAGTTTTTGTAAAAACAGTTAAAGTGAGCTTGACCAGCGAAGGCAGTTTACAGTTTACTATTTACTAATTAAGTTATAGTCTAATGGATGTAACTGATGACTACCATATAAGTTTCATAATGACAAGGTAAAGAGTATGAGTCAATGAGGTAGGAGGGAGGACAAAATTACTGAAGAGGAAGAGAACTGAGAAGCCAAGATGTGGGGGGAGGAGGGATCCCTGACAATATTAAACTCACCACAAACTACAGCAGATGTGCAATGAGTGAGAATTACAGTGAATCAAGTGCGAAAGTCTTCAAAGACTGTGATAGAGACATTTGCTACACATACATTTGATAAGTGACTGGTAGTAGTATGACTGAACCCCAATGTCTTTAAACAATATTTTGTTTATTTACAGAATGTGGTAATACTATGAAGGCCATAGAGAGAGGGATGAGATAGAGAGTAAGTGAAGAAACCATTCCAAACAAAATGGTCAGAAATGCCCTTTTCAAGAAAGTGCCCTCAGAGTTGGTCTTTGAAGAACGAACCAGCACTGCAAAAAGTTGGAGGAAAAGTTGAAACCTAATTTTTTTAAGTAAAAAAAAAACCCAAGAAGATGGGAATATTTCAAAGAATTAAATATAATATTGGCTAATAAGCATGTGAAAAAAATGATCCACCTTGACTGGCAATCAGAAATGCAAAATGAAAACACAATGATATAGCATTTTACTACACCAGGTTGGAAAACAGTTAAGAGTCTATCAATAAGAAATGTTTACAAGGATGTAATGAAATGGAAACATACTCCGCTCACAGGAGTTTAACCTGTGAAAAATATTTTGGGGGAAAAAAAGAGGAAGGCGTTACCTATTAACATTTTTTTAATCTTTTTTTATAATTTTTAAATTTATTTATTTGTTTGTTTATTTATTTATCTATTCATTTATTTTTGGCCGTGTCTGGTCTTCGGTGCTGCATGCTGGCTTTTCTCTAGTTGAGGCCAGCAGGGGCTACTCTTGGTTGCAGTGCGCGGGCTTCTCATTGCAGTGGCTTCTCTTGTTGCAGAGCACAGGCTCTAGGCACAAGGGCTTCAGCAGTTGCGGCGCACGGGTTTTGCTGCTCTGCAGCATGTGGGGTCTTCCCAGATCAGGGATCAAACCCATGTCCCCTGCATTGGCAGGCAGATTCTTAACCACTGCGTCACCAGGGAAGTCCCTACCTATTAACTTGAAAAGACACACACAGGACCAATTATAGTAATTCACTCTTAGGTGTATGCAATAAATGTATGAGTTAAGAGTTCATGATTTAAAACCAGAGAAGTCTGCACTGGATGCCTATATCTAACACAAACTTGGTACATATTTAATTTTTGAAACCTCACTTGACCACTCTGAGCTTCAGGTGTTGTGAAAAGTAAAAAACATCATTTTTTTTTCAAAGAGGGCAGGAAGACACTTTTGCAGGTCATAGATAACTTTTATGGTTTTGATTGTGGTGATAGTTTCACGAGTGTATTCTTATCTACAAACTCAAGTTGTTTACATTAAATGTGTACAGCTTTTAGTACATACCTTAACTACTGTGCCACCAGGGTCCTGGTGGCGCAGTAGTTAAGAATCCACATGCCGGGTTCGAGCCCTGGTCCGGGAAGATCCCACATGCCGTGGAGCAAATAAGCCCATGTGCCGCAACTACTGAGCCTGCACTCTAGAGCCCAAGAGCCACGACTACTGAGCCTGCGTCCCACAACTACAGAAGCCCGTGTGCCTAGAGCCCGTGCTCCGCAACAAACAGAAGCCACCGCAAGGAGAAGCCTGTGCACCGCAGCGAAGACTAGCCCCCACTCGCTGCAACTAGAGAAAGCCCGCACGCAGCAACAAAGACCCAACGCAGCCAAAAGTACATAAAAATAAACAATTTTTTCAAAACAAAGATCAGGGCTTCCCAGGTGGCACAGTGGTTGAGGGTCCGCCTGCCGACGCAGGGGACACGGGTTCGTGTCCCGGTCCGGGAAGATCCCGCAGGCCGCGGAGGGGCTGGGCCCGTGAGCCATGGCCGCTGAGCCAGCGCGTCTGGAGCCTGTGCTCCGCAACGGGAGAGGCCACAACAGTGAGAGGCCCGCGTACCGCCAAATAAATAAATTAAGTAATTTAATTTAATTTAATTTAATTTAATAAATGAAGATCATTTTTTAAACCTCAGTAGAATGGTTGACATATAATAAATACTGAATAAAACAATTTAATTACACTAAGATTGTTTTAATTTTATAACAGCTTTTATCTTCAGGAAGGAACTGCCACAAATATTTGACTATTAAGACAGAGCTTTACCTAAACATATATGAGTATTTTCCATTTACTCCTGGAATGAAAGCACAAGCATTAAAGGAATTTCATGGAACGTTTTATGTTGCCAGGGGGGTGGTCTATTTGAGTGGTTTTTTTCTCTAGAATGCCTGAAATCAAAGGAAAATATTAACCTTAAAGGTGACTGATATTTAAAGTTCCATTTTCGGTGTATCTTTTTTTCTCTAAAAATGAAGTACACGAGTATTCTGGCCCCTGGAGGACTTTAACAGTAGCTTTCTACCAACCACAGCCCCGGCTGTTGGGCAGCACAGATACCGCGAGGTCTACGGGGCGGGGCCTTGGAGGGGGCGGGGCTTCGCGTGACATTTTGCGACTAGGATTTCACTGGCTTCACCGGCCACATCTTTCGCTGTCTGTTGCGTAGACGAATCGGCGTGACGAGCTGAAGATTCGAAGGCGCCAGGCCCAGCCCCGCGCCAGACGCCGTTCCCCTAGAAACCTGAACTGCAGGACCAACTGCAGGAGGCGGCCCCGGAGCTCCGAGGACTCGTCCCGTATCGCGCCGTCCTGCCGTCCCCGCATCGCGCCGCCCCGCCCCGGCTTGCCTCAGCCGTCGTCGAAACCCGTCACAGCGTGCAGGATCGAGCGCCTCCTCGCCCTCTGCCAGGCCCCGGGGGCGCCGTCCGTCGGTCGAGGTCATGGGCAAACGGCCCCGCAGGCCCAGTGCCTACCCTGCGGACTGGTGGGGACCGCAGACCGAAGGACCCGGCCCCGCCAAGCGCCGCCGAACGGAGGAGCCCGAGGACCCTGAGTCCGAGTCCGAGGCGGCGCCCAGCCTGGACAACCTGACGGGACCTCCGGCCGCGGACGCGCTCACTTCCGTAGTGGTGCTGCCCGCCGGCTGTGCCCTGCACCTGCCCCTAGATGACGTCGACGTGCTGCTGGCGCCCAAGCCCACGTCCGTGCTGCAAGTGTCTCTCGGAGATCACATCCTCACGCTGGTCCCCGAGGCCCTCCTGGGCTGGGGCGTGGAAGGCCCGTGGGGACAGGGCCTGCAACGGGCCGCTTTCCTGAGCGCTCCAGGGGAGTACATGGCCCGGGAGCCGGGATTCTTCTGCGCAGCTGTCCCAGAGATCGCCCGCCAAGAAGAGGCCAACCAGGAGGAAGCAGACGCCGAGCCCCTGCCGCCTGGGATGGAGGCTGAAGCCGGCTCCGTCACTGAGCTCCGCAGCCCCACCGCAAGGGTGTCGGGACCCAGCGCGCAGGGCTTTGTCCCAGAGCCCCGTCCTCGGGCGCCCAATCCTAGTCTAGAGAAACGCTCTCCTCACCACGACGACAACCTGCACTTGCCCCTTCGGGCGCTCTCCCTCGACTCACCACTCCAACCTCTACCTCCCTCTCCGAGTCCGGGTCCTCACGAGCGCCCCCAACGCCCTTACCGTCCTAAGCGCGAGGCCCAGAGATGTCTGTTCCCGGAATGAACTGCACCCCGGTGTACACACACACACACACGCACACACACACACACACACACACACACACACACACACACACTCTGGCTACCATCCTGGAGGCCCAATGGATTTCCCGGCGTCTTTTACACTGAATGTCCTACAACCTGGAAATTAAGCATCTCGTGGGCCAACAACTCCTTTTTCCCTCCAGACTGGCTCTAGTAGCAGGAGAAGACGTCAGGAAAAGAAAGCAGACTCTAGACCTCATCTTTGAAATGGAAAATCTGCCCAGGGATACCGGACAATGTGTGTTCAGACGTCTGGACTTCTTTACAACATCATTCTCAGGCCTATCCATTCCCGCTTGTTTGCATTGGTTATTTTCTATCAAATTCTTCTCTCTCCAGCACCATACCCTATTGCTACCCTATTTCTCCCCAAACCAATAAATAACTGGATTTCTCATGTTATATGTTTTCCCATGCATTTATGAAGATTTTTAGCCATGGCTTTTCTCTTTCTTGGTGTTTTGAGCTGCTCTCCTGGAAAGTTGCAAAATAGTATGATGGTTACTATACATAATTGTATGATGTTTGTTCATAGCTTCCTCTTAACCTGAGGAAGTTCTCTTCCAGTCAAGTTCACTTTTCATTATGAATAAATGCTGGATTTTATCAGATGTTTTCAGCATGTATTAGGATATGCATTTCCTTTTTAAATCTCTTCCTCCGGTTATTTTGACTCAGAGACTGATGTAAAATGTTTGCATTCCTGCTATTCCACATTATTCATACCTTTTAAATTCTACCCCGAGTTTTTTCTTTTGTAAATCAAACCTCTAACTTTTAAAACATTAATTTAGGGGCCTCCCTGGTGGCGCAGTGGTTAAGAATCTGCCTGCTAATGCAGGGGACATGGGTTCGAGCCCTGGTCTGGGAAGATCCCACATGCCGTGGAGCAACTAAGCCCATGAGCCACAGCTGAAGCCCACGCACCTACAGCCCATGCTTCGCCACCAGAGAAGCCACTGCAGTGAGAAGCCCGTGCACCTCAACGAAGAGTAGCCCCCGCTCACCGCAACTAGAGAAAGCCCGTGCGCAGCAACGAAGACTCCATGCAGCCAAAAATAAATAAATAAAAATTTTAAAAAATAAAACATTAATTAATTACCATATTTCTTTCACATTTTTATAAAAGAAATAAAATCTACAGGTAAAGCTGAAAACAAGATGGTTTCAGTTTTTTTAAATATCAATACTATTTATATTCACCAACATGCTTTACCACTTCCTCTCTACCTTTTTATTCTTATATTCCACTCTCAAAGTCTAGCCTCAATTTTCTTCTTGCTGAAGAATATACTTTAATAGTTCTTTCCACTATACCCTATGTGTAGTAAATTATCTTGGTTTTGTAAATCTCAACATGTTTTGTGTAGTACACTCTCATAGTCTTGTATATCTGAAAATTTTTATTATGTATTCATTCCTAGTTCTAAAGTGTTATTTAAGTACTTTAAAGACATTACTCCATTGTTCTGCCATTTTTTATTGTTGTTGCAGGCAAGAGGTCTCTGCCAATCAAGTTGTTGTTCCTTTTATATTTGACTCAGCTGTTCATTAGCACATTTTTAAATTTTATTTTATTTTTTAATTGAAGTATAGTTGATTTACATTGCTGTGTTACTTTCTGGTGTACAGCAAAGTTATATATTTTTTCCATATTCTTTTACATGGTTATGGTTTATTACAGGATATTGAATATAGTTCCCTGTGCTATACAGTAGGACCTTGTTGTTTATCTGTTTTACACTGAATACATAATAGTTTTATATCTGCTAATCCCAAACTCCTAATTTATCTCTCCCCCACCCTCTTTCCCCTTTGGTAAACATAAGGTTGTTTTCTATGTCTGTGAGTCTATTTCTGTTTTGTAAATAACTTCATTTGTGTCATATTTTAGATTCCACATATAAGTGATATCATATGATATTTATCTTTCTTTGACTTACTTCACTTAGTATGATAATCTCTAGGTCCATCCATGTTGCTACAAATGGCATCATCTCACTCTCATTTATGGCTGAGTAGTATTGCATTGTATAGGTATGCCACATCTTTTTATCCATTCATCTGTAGATAGACATTTAGGTTGCTTCCATGTCTTGGGTTTTTTTTTCATTTATTTATTTATTTATTTAATTTTTGGCTGTGTTGGGTTTTGTTGCTGCACGTGGGCTTTCTCTAGTTGCAGCGAGCGGGGGCTACTCTTCGTTGCAGGGCGCAGGCTTCTCATTATGGTGGCTTCCCTTGTTGCAGAGCACGGGCTCTAGGCACACAGGCCCCAGTAATTGTGGCATGTGGGCTCAGTAGCTGTGGCTCGTGGGCTCCAGGCTAGCGGGCTTCAGTAGTTGTGGCACACGGGCTTAGTTGCTTGGTGGCATGTGGGGTCTTCCCAGCCCAGGGCTCAAACCTGTGTCCCCTGCACTGGCAGGCAGATTCTTAACCACTGCGCCACCAAGGAAGTCGCCAGTTGGCTATTTTAAATAGTGCTACTATGAACATTGGGGTGCATGTATCTTTTCAAATTAGAGTTTTCTCGGGATATTTGCCCAGGAGTGGGACTGCTGGACCATATAGCAACTCTTTTAAGTTTCTTAAGGAATCTCCATACTGTTCTCCATAATGGCTGCACCAATTTACATTCCCTTCAACACTGTAGGAGAGTTCCCTTTTCTCCACACCCTGTCCAGCACTTATTATATGTGGACTTTTTAATGATGCTCATGCTGACCAGTGTGACGTGATACCTCATTGTAGTTTTGATTTGCATTTGTCTAGTAATTAGTGATGTTGAGCATATTTTCATGTGCTTTTTGGCCTTCTGTATGTCTTCTTTGGAGAAATGTCTATTTAGGTCTTCTGCCCATTTTTTTTTTTTTTTTTTTTGCGGTATGCGGGCCTCTCACTGTTGTGGCCTCTCCCGTTGCGGAGCACAGGCTCCGGATGCACAGGCTCAGCAGCCATGGCTCACGGGCCCAGCCGCTACGTGGCATGGGGGATCTTTCCGGCCGGGGCACGAACCCGTGTCCCCTGCATCGTCAGGCCTACTCTCAACCACTGCGCCACCAGGGAAGCCCTACACTAAAGTCTTTAATGCATTGAGATGACTTTTGTGTGTGGTGTGAGATAGTGGTCTAGTTTCTTTTTTTTTTCCTTAGCATGTGGCTGTCCAGATTTCCCAACACCATTTTTTAATGTAAATTTATTTATTTATTTATTTTTGGCTCGTTGGGTCTTCGTTGCAGTGCATGGGCTTCTCATTGCAGTGGCTTCTCTTGTTGCGGAGCACAGGCTCTAGGCACACGGGCTTTGGTAGTTGTGGCACAGGGCCTCAGTAGTTGTGGTTCGCGGGCTCTAGGGCACAGGCTCAGTAGTTGTGGCGCACGGGCTTAGTTGCTCCGTGGCATGTGGGATCTTGCCAGACCAGGAATCGAACCCGTGTCCCCCTGCATTGGCAGACGGATTTTTAACCACTGCACCACCAGGGAAGTTCCCCCGTCACCATTTATTGAAGAGACTGTCCTTTTCCATTGTACGCTCTTTGCTTCCTTGCCATGAATTCATTATCCATATATGTATGGATTTACTCCCAGGTTCTCAGTTATGTTCCATTGACCTATGTATCTGCTTTTCTGCAAATATAATGCTGTTTTGATTATTGTAGCTTTATAATATAGTTTTAAATCAGAGAGTGTGATACCTCCAACTCTGTTCTTTTTATCAGGATTGCTTTGGCTGTTCAGGGTCTCTTATGGTTTCATGTAAATCTAAGGCTTTTTTATTCTATTTTTGTGAAAAATATCCTTGGGACTTTGATAGAGATTGCATTGAATCTGAAGATTGCTTTAGGTAATAGAGACATTTGAACGATGTTATTTCTTCCAATCCATGAGCACAGAACACTTTTCCACTTATTTGTCTCCTCAGGCAAGGGAAACACAAGCAAAAGTAAACAAATAGGATTACATCAAACTAAGAAGTTTCTGCACAGTAAAGGAAACCAGCAACAAAATGAAAAGGGAACCTACCTAATGGAAGAAGATACTTGCAAATCATATATCCAGTAAGGGGTTAACATCCAAAATATAGAAAGAACTCACAACAACAACAACAAAAATGAAACAACCCCAAAATGGGTATAGGACATTTTCCAAAGAAGACATAGATGGCCAATAGACACATGAAAAGATGTTCAACATCACAAATTATTAGAGAAATGCAAATCAAAACCACAAAAGTCTATTTCTCTTAAAGTCTATGTCTCATGTAAGTATTGCTCCCCAGCTTTCTTTTTATTTCCATTTGCATGGAGTATCTTTTTCCATCCCCTCACTTTCAGTCTATGTGTGTCTTTAGATCTGAAGTGAGTCTCTTGTAGGCAGCATATATATGGGTCTTGTTTTTGTATCCATTCAGCCACTCTTTTTTTTTCAAAACAAACAACTTTTTATTGAAGTATAGTTGATTTACAATGTTGTATTAGTTTCAGGTGTACAGCAAAGCGATCTATATATGTATATATTCTTTTTCAGATTCTTTTCCATTATAAGTTATTATATACAAAATATTGAATAGAGTTCCCTGTGCCATACAGTAGGTCCTCATTTATCTATCGCCCTATGTCTTTTGATTGGAGCATTTAGTCCATTTACTTTGTATAATTATTGATGTGTATGTTCTTAATGCCATTTTATTAACTGTTTTGACGTTGTTTTGTAGTGCTTTTTTCTTCCTTTCTTCTTCTTTCATTCTTTTGTCTTGTGATTTGATGACTATCTTTAATGTCATGTTCAAATCCTTGCCTCTTTTTTCTGTGTGCATCTATTATAGATTTTTCTGTTTGTGTCTATCATGAAGTTTATATACAGTGATATATTGTTATATGTGATTGTTTTAAGTTGCTGATCTCAAATCTCAAATGCATTTAACAACCCTACAATTGTACTCTCCTCCCCTTATGATTACTGTTTTTGACATCATATTTTACATCTAATTATTTTGTGTATCCCCAAACTGCTTACTGTAGATACAGATGATATTACTACTTTTGGCTTTTAACCTTCCTACTAGCTTTGTACATGGTTGATTTTCTATCTTTACTGTATAATTTTTTAATCTGTCTCCTAAGGCAAAGGAAACAAAAGCCAAAATAAACAAATGGGACCTAATTAAACCAAAAAGCTTTCACACAGCAAAGGAAACCATCAACAAAATGAAAAGACAACCTACTGAATGGGGGGAAATATTTGGGAATGAGATGACCAATAAGAGGTTAATATCCAAAATATATAAACAGCTCATACAACTCAATAGGAAAAAGCAAACCACCTGATTGAAAAATGGGCAGAAGGAACAGGATAGAAAGCCCAGAGATGAACCCACGCACATATGGTCACCTTATCTTTGATAAAGGAGGCAGGAATGTACAGTGGAGAAAGGACAGCCTCTTCAATAAGTGGTGCTGGGAAAACTGGACAGGTACATGTAAAAGTATGAGATTAGATCACTCCCTAACACCATACACAAAAATAAGCTCAAAATGGATTAAAGACCTAAATGTAACGCCAGAAACTATCAAACTCTTAGAGGAAAACATAGGCAGAACACTCTATGACATAAATCACAACAAGATCCTTTTGGACCCACCTCCTAGAGAAATGGAAATAAAAACAAAGATAAACAAATGGGACCTAATGAAACTTCAAAGCTGTTGCACAGCAAAGGAAACCATAAACAAGACCAAAGACAACCCTCGGAATGGGACAAAATATTTCCAAATGAAGCAACTGACAAAGGATTAATCTCCAAAATTTATAAGCAGCTCAGTAGCAAACAAACAAACAACCCAATCCAAAAATGGGCAGAAGACCTAAATAGACATTTCTCCAAAGAAGATATACAGACTCCCAACAAACATATGAAAGAATGCTCAACATCATTAATCATTAGAGAAATGCAAGTCAAAACTACAATGAGATATCATCTCACACCAGTCAGAATGGCCATCATCTAAAAGTCTAGAAACAATAAATGCTGGAGAGGGTGTGGAGAAAAGGGAACACTCTTGCACTGCTGGTGGGAATGTGAATTGGTACAGCCACTATGGGGAACAGTATGGAGGTTCCTTAAAAAACTACAAATAGAACTACCATATGACCCAGCAATCCCACTACTGGGCATATACCCTGAGAAAACCGTAATTCAAAAAGAGTCATGTACCAAAATGTTCATTGCAGCTCTATTCACAATAGCCCGGAGCTGGAAACAACCTAAGTGTCCATCTTTGGAAGAATGGATAAAGAAGATGTGGCACATATATACAATGGAATATTACTCAGCCATAAAAAGAAACGAAATTGAGCTATTTGTAATGAGGTGGATGGACCTAGAGTCTGTCATACAGAGTGAAGTCAGTCAGAAAGAGAAAGACAAATACCGTATGCTAACACATAGTTATGGAATTTAAGGGAAAAAAATGTCATGAAGAACCTAGGGGTAAGACAGGAATAAAGACACAGACCTACTAGAGAACGGACTTGAGGATATGGAGAGGGGCAAGGGTAAGCTCTGACAAAGCGAGAGAGAGGCATGGACATATATACACTACCAAATGTAAAACAGATAGCTACTGGGAAGGAGCCGCATAGCACAGGGAGATCAGCTCAGTGCTTTGTGACCACCTAGCAGGGTGGGATAGGGAGGATGGGAGGGAGGGAGACGCAAGAGGGAAGAGATATGGGAACATATGTATATGTATAACTGATTCACTGTGTTATAAGGCAGAAACTAACATACCGTTGTAAAGCGATTATAATCCAATAAAGATGTTAAAAAAAAAGAAGTTTATACAACTCTCCTCAATACTCTGTAATAACGTATATGGGAACAGAATCTAAAAAACAGTGGATATATGTATAACTGATTCACTTTGCTGTACACCGGAAACTAACACAACATTGTAAATCAACTACACTCCAATAAAAATCAATTAACAAAAATGGGCAGAAGAGGTGAACAGACATTTTTCCAAAGAAGACATAACAGTCGGGCAACAGGCACATGAAAAGATGCTCAACATCACTAACCGTCAGAGAAATACAAATCAAACCACCATGAGATACCACCTCACACCTGTAAGAACACCTAACATCAAAACGACCACAAATAACAAATGTTGGCTAGGTTGTGAAATAAAGGGGACCCCCGTACACTGTTGGTGGGAATGTGAATTGGTGCAGCCACTGTGGAAAACAGTGTGGAGGTTCCTCAAAAAACTAAATAGAATTACCATATGATACAGCAATTCCACCCCTGGGTATACATCCAAAGAAAACTAAAACACTACTTTGAAAAGATACATGCAGCTGAATGTTCGTGGCAGCATTATTTATGACAGCCAAAATATGGAAACAACCTAAGTGTCCATCAACAGATGAACAGCTAAAGAAGATGTGATGTGATACATATATGCATGTGTGTGTCTGTGTGTATGTATATACTCAGCCATAAAAAAAAAGAGTGAAATTTTGTCATTTACAACAACATGGATAGACTTGTAGGGTATTATGCATAGTGAAATAAGTCAGACAGAGAAAGACAAATACTGTTATGTTATCACTTAAACATGGAATCCAGAAAATAAAACAAACTAGTGAATATAACAAAAAAGAAACAGATTCACAGACATAGAGAACAAACTCGTGGTTACAAGTGGGGAGAGGCAAGATGGGGTAAGAGATGAAGAGGTATAAACTACTATGTTTAAAGTAATTAAGCTACAAGGATATATTGTACAACACAGGGAATACAGCCAATATTTATCTTTTGGCCGTACCCCGCAGCACACGGGGATCTTAGTTCCCTGAACAGGGACTGAACCCGGGGCCCCTGCAGTGGAAGCATGGAGTCTTAACCACTGGACCGCCAGGCAAGGGTCCATAGCCAATATTTTATAATAACTATAAATGGAGTATAATCTTTAGGAATTGTTCATCATTATCTTGTACACCTGAAACATAACACTGTAACTCCATTATACCTCAATTTTTAAAAAACTAAAAAACAAACCGACAATGACATATCACTTCATACCTGTTAGGATGGCTTTTATCAAAAGGCAAGAAATTAAAAGTGTTGGCGAGTACGTGGAGAAAAGTGAGCCCTCCTGCGGTGTCGGTGGGAATGTAAACTGGCACAGCCACTATGGAGAACGGTCTGAAGATTCCTTAGAAATGCAGGAGTAGAACTACCATATGATCCAGCTATCCCACTTCTGAGTATTTATCCAAAGTATATGAAAACACTAACTTGAAAACACTTATGCACCCCCATGTTCATTGCAGCATTATTTACAATAGTCAAGGTATAGCAACAACCACAGTGCCCATCAACCAATAAATGAATAAAGAAGAGGTGAAACACAATATATACAATATAGATACGGCATAGAAAAAAAAATCTGGCCATTTGCCACAGCATGGATGGACACTGAGAGTATTATGCTAAGTGAAAGAAGTCAGCTAGAGAAAGCCAAATACCATGTGATTTCACATAGATATGGAATTAAAAAAAACATACAAAGTAAATGAACAAACCACACCAAACAAAAACAAATATGTAGATACAGAGAACAGAGTAGTGGCTACCAGAGGGGAAAGGGTGAAATGGATAAAGAGGATCAACTCTGTGGTGACTATACAAACTAAATCTTTGTTGGTGAGCATGCTGTAGTGTGTACAGAAGTAGAAATATAATGTTGTCCATATGAAACTTATATAAGGTTATAAACAAATGTTACCTCAATAAAAAATAATTTTTAAAAAAGATATACATATAGCAATGATTAAAATGACTATTCGTGGAATTTAAGTTCCAGTTATGGAGGGAAGTGAAGAACTGATAGTTTAAGTTTCACTGAAAAGATGAATTTTTCCAGAAGAGCATAAGCATTGATGGAGTTTGGATATGTAAAGGGCTAAGCTAGAAAGTTAGGAGGTAGCCACTACTCTGAGAATAAATCTTTTAAATTGTGATTACAGAGGGGGTCACAATTTGGAGTAATTGTTACTGAGCCACGTTCATTTGCCTCACACACAGAAAGCCCAACTCTGAGATAAAGAGGATTGCAGCAGTGAAAGGGTTTATTCACAAGGCAGTCAAGCAAGGAGAAAGGAGAACAAATCTCAAATCCATCTCCCCAAAGGCCAGGGGCTAGGGATATTTACTGGATAAAGAATTAGGGTGGCCTGAGGTGCAGGGAGTGTGGGGAAAGGTGACTGGAAATGAGAAAAAGATCGGGTCGGGACTTCCCTGGTGGCACAGTGGTTAAGAATCCGCCTACCAAAATAAAAAAAAAGAATCCGCCTACCAATGCAGGGGACATGGGTTCGAGCCCTGGTCTGGGAAGATCTCACATGCCTCGGAGCAACTAAGCCCTTGAGCCACAAGTACTGAGCCTGCACTCTAGAGCCTGCGTGCCACAACTACTGAGCCCGTGTGCCACAACTGCTGAAGCCCACGCTCCTAGTGTCCGTGTTCCACAACAAGAGAAGCCACCACAATGAGAGGCCTGCACACTGCAACGAAGAGAAGCCCCCGCTCACTGCAAATAGAGAAAGCCCGTATGCAGCAACGAAGACCCAACGCAGCCAAAAATAAATAAATTAAATAAATTAATACATTAAAAAAAAAAGATGTATCGTTATTCTCGGCAGGTGCAACTAAGCTACGTGCTTCTTCAGAGGATGCACGTTCAGAAAACGGCGACATTAGCATATTCTTAGGGTGGAGGTTTTGGCCCTCTGACATCAAATGGCCACCGATCAGACACTCTCGCATGCCCGAGGGGAGAGGCGGTTGTCCCAACCAGTCTTAACCAGCTGAAGTCCAAACTGGACAACTGACTCCAAGTTCCAAAAAAACAACTCGGGCAAACATCTTAAGACTCTTACATCAGAGGTACTTATCTATAGGGGTCGTGAAGAGGCCTTGTAGCTTACTCTTTAGGCTACATCATGCTTGGGGGATATGCAAGTTTTTGTAAAAACAGTTAAAGTGAGCTTGACCAGCGAAGGCAGTTTACAGTTTACTATTTACTAATTAAGTTATAGTCTAATGGATGTAACTGATGACTACCATATAAGTTTCATAATGACAAGGTAAAGAGTATGAGTCAATGAGGTAGGAGGGAGGACAAAATTACTGAAGAGGAAGAGAACTGAGAAGCCAAGATGTGGGGGGAGGAGGGATCCCTGACAATATTAAACTCACCACAAACTACAGCAGATGTGCAATGAGTGAGAATTACAGTGAATCAAGTGCGAAAGTCTTCAAAGACTGTGATAGAGACATTTGCTACACATACATTTGATAAGTGACTGGTAGTAGTATGACTGAACCCCAATGTCTTTAAACAATATTTTGTTTATTTACAGAATGTGGTAATACTATGAAGGCCATAGAGAGAGGGATGAGATAGAGAGTAAGTGAAGAAACCATTCCAAACAAAATGGTCAGAAATGCCCTTTTCAAGAAAGTGCCCTCAGAGTTGGTCTTTGAAGAACGAACCAGCACTGCAAAAAGTTGGAGGAAAAGTTGAAACCTAATTTTTTTAAGTAAAAAAAAACCCAAGAAGATGGGAATATTTCAAAGAATTAAATATAATATTGGCTAATAAGCATGTGAAAAAAATGATCCACCTTGACTGGCAATCAGAAATGCAAAATGAAAACACAATGATATAGCATTTTACTACACCAGGTTGGAAAACAGTTAAGAGTCTATCAATAAGAAATGTTTACAAGGATGTAATGAAATGGAAACATACTCCGCTCACAGGAGTTTAACCTGTGAAAAATATTTTGGGGGAAAAAAAGAGGAAGGCGTTACCTATTAACATTTTTTTAATCTTTTTTTATAATTTTTAAATTTATTTATTTGTTTGTTTATTTATTTATCTATTCATTTATTTTTGGCTGTGTCTGGTCTTCGGTGCTGCATGCTGGCTTTTCTCTAGTTGAGGCCAGCAGGGGCTACTCTTGGTTGCAGTGCGCGGGCTTCTCATTGCAGTGGCTTCTCTTGTTGCAGAGCACAGGCTCTAGGCACAAGGGCTTCAGTAGTTGTGGCGCATGGGTTTTGCTGCTCTGCAGCATGTGGGGTCTTCCCAGATCAGGGATCAAACCCATGTCCCCTGCATTGGCAGGCAGGTTCTTAACCACTGCGTCACCAGGGAAGTCCCTACCTATTAACTTGAAAAGACACACACAGGACCAATTATAGTAATTCACTCTTAGGTGTATGCAATAAATGTATGAGTTAAGAGTTCATGATTTAAAACCAGAGAAGTCTGCACTGGATGCCTATATCTAACACAAACTTGGTACATATTTAATTTTTGAAACCTCACTTGACCACTCTGAGCTTCAGGTGTTGTGAAAAGTAAAAAACATCATTTTTTTTTCAAAGAGGGCAGGAAGACACTTTTGCAGGTCATAGATAACTTTTATGGTTTTGATTGTGGTGATAGTTTCACGAGTGTATTCTTATCTACAAACTCAAGTTGTTTACATTAAATGTGTACAGCTTTTAGTACATACCTTAACTACTGCGCCACCAGGGTCCTGGTGGCGCAGTAGTTAAGAATCCACATGCCGGGTTCGAGCCCTGGTCCGGGAAGATCCCACATGCCGTGGAGCAAATAAGCCCATGTGCCGCAACTACTGAGCCTGCACTCTAGAGCCCAAGAGCCACGACTACTGAGCCTGCGTCCCACAACTACAGAAGCCCGTGTGCCTAGAGCCCGTGCTCCGCAACAAACAGAAGCCACCGCAAGGAGAAGCCTGTGCACCGCAGCGAAGACTAGCCCCCGCTCGCTGCAACTAGAGAAAGCCCGCACGCAGCAACAAAGACCCAACGCAGCCAAAAGTACATAAAAATAAACAATTTTTTCAAAACAAAGATCAGGGCTTCCCAGGTGGCACAGTGGTTGAGGGTCCGCCTGCCGACGCAGGGGACACGGGTTCGTGTCCCGGTCCGGGAAGATCCCGCAGGCCGCGGAGGGGCTGGGCCCGTGAGCCATGGCCGCTGAGCCAGCGCGTCTGGAGCCTGTGCTCCGCAACGGGAGAGGCCACAACAGTGAGAGGCCCGCGTACCGCCAAATAAATAAATAAATTAATTTAATTTAATTTAATTTAATTTAATAAATGAAGATCATTTTTTAAACCTCAGTAGAATGGTTGACATATAATAAATACTGAATAAAACAATTTAATTATACTAAGATTGTTTTAATTTTATAACAGCTTTTATCTTCAGGAAGGAACTGCCACAAATATTTGACTATTAAGACAGAGCTTTACCTAAACATATATGAGTATTTTCCATTTACTCCTGGAATGAAAGCACAAGCATTAAAGGAATTTCATGGAACGTTTTATGTTGCCAGGGGGGTGGTCTATTTGAGTGGTTTTTTTCTCTAGAATGCCTGAAATCAAAGGAAAATATTAACCTTAAAGGTGACTGATATTTAAAGTTCCATTTTCGGTGTATCTTTTTTTCTCTAAAAATGAAGTACACGAGTATTCTGGCCCCTGGAGGACTTTAACAGTAGCTTTCTACCAACCACAGCCCCGGCTGTTGGGCAGCACAGATACCGCGAGGTCTACGGGGCGGGGCCTTGGAGGGGGCGGGGCTTCGCGTGACATTTTGCGACTAGGATTTCACTGGCTTCACCGGCCACATCTTTCGCTGTCTGTTGCGTAGACGAATCGGCGTGACGAGCTGAAGATTCGAAGGCGCCAGGCCCAGCCCCGCGCCAGACGCCGTTCCCCTAGAAACCTGAACTGCAGGACCAACTGCAGGAGGCGGCCCCGGAGCTCCGAGGACTCGTCCCGTATCGCGCCGTCCTGCCGTCCCCGCATCGCGCCGCCCCGCCCCGGCTTGCCTCAGCCGTCGTCGAAACCCGTCACAGCGTGCAGGATCGAGCGCCTCCTCGCCCTCTGCCAGGCCCCGGTGGCGCCGTCCGTCGGTCGAGGTCATGGGCAAACGGCCCCACAGGCCCAGTGCCTACCCTGCGGACTGGTGGGGACCGCAGACCGAAGGACCCGGCCCCGCCAAGCGCCGCCGAACGGAGGAGCCCGAGGACCCCGAGTCCGAGTCCGAGGCGGCGCCCAGCCTGGACAACCTGACGGGACCTCCGGCCGCGGACGCGCTCACTTCCGTAGTGGTGCTGCCCGCCGGCTGTGCCCTGCACCTGCCCCTAGATGACGTCGACGTGCTGCTGGCGCCCAAGCCCACGTCCGTGCTGCAAGTGTCTCTCGGAGATCACATCCTCACGCTGGTCCCCGAGGCCCTCCTGGGCTGGGGCGTGGAAGGCCCGTGGGGACAGGGCCTGCAACGGGCCGCTTTCCTGAGCGCTCCAGGGGAGTACATGGCCCGGGAGCCGGGATTCTTCTGCGCAGCTGTCCCAGAGATCGCCCGCCAAGAAGAGGCCAACCAGGAGGAAGCAGACGCCGAGCCCCTGCCGCCTGGGATGGAGGCTGAAGCCGGCTCCGTCACTGAGCTCCGCAGCCCCACCGCAAGGGTGTCGGGACCCAGCGCGCAGGGCTTTGTCCCAGAGCCCCGTCCTCGGGCGCCCAATCCTAGTCTAGAGAAACGCTCTCCTCACCACGACGACAACCTGCACTTGCACCTTCGGGCGCTCTCCCTCGACTCACCACTCCAACCTCTACCTCCCTCTCCGAGTCCGGGTCCTCACGAGCGCCCCCAACGCCCTTACCGTCCTAAGCGCGAGGCCCAGAGATGTCTGTTCCCGGAATGAACTGCACCCCGGTGTACACACACACACACACGCACACACACACGCACACACACACACACACACACTCTGGCTACCATCCTGGAGGCCCAATGGATTTCCCGGCGTCTTTTACACTGAATGTCCTACAACCTGGAAATTAAGCATCTCGTGGGCCAACAACTCCTTTTTCCCTCCAGACTGGCTCTAGTAGCAGGAGAAGACGTCAGGAAAAGAAAGCAGACTCTAGACCTCATCTTTGAAATGGAAAATCTGCCCAGGGATACCGGACAATGTGTGTTCAGACGTCTGGACTTCTTTACAACATCATTCTCAGGCCTATCCATTCCCGCTTGTTTGCATTGGTTATTTTCTATCAAATTCTTCTCTCTCCAGCACCATACCCTATTGCTACCCTATTTCTCCCCAAACCAATAAATAACTGGATTTCTCATGTTATATGTTTTCCCATGCATTTATGAAGATTTTTAGCCATGGCTTTTCTCTTTCTTGGTGTTTTGAGCTGCTCTCCTGGAAAGTTGCAAAATAGTATGATGGTTACTATACATAATTGTATGATGTTTGTTCATAGCTTCCTCTTAACCTGAGGAAGTTCTCTTCCAGTCAAGTTCACTTTTCATTATGAATAAATGCTGGATTTTATCAGATGTTTTCAGCATGTATTAGGATATGCATTTCCTTTTTAAATCTCTCCCTCCGGTTATTTTGACTCAGAGACTGATGTAAAATGTTTGCATTCCTGCTATTCCACATTATTCATACCTTTTAACTTCTACCCCGAGTTTTTTCTTTTGTAAATCAAACCTCTAACTTTTAAAACATTAATTTAGGGGCCTCCCTGGTGGCGCAGTGGTTAAGAATCTGCCTGCTAATGCAGGGGACATGGGTTCGAGCCCTGGTCTGGGAAGATCCCACATGCCGTGGAGCAACTAAGCCCATGAGCCACAGCTGAAGCCCACGCACCTACAGCCCATGCTTCGCCACCAGAGAAGCCACTGCAGTGAGAAGCCCGTGCACCTCAACGAAGAGTAGCCCCCGCTCACCGCAACTAGAGAAAGCCCGTGCGCAGCAACGAAGACTCCATGCAGCCAAAAATAAATAAATAAAAATTTTAAAAAATAAAACATTAATTAATTACCATATTTCTTTCACATTTTTATAAAAGAAATAAAATCTACAGGTAAAGCTGAAAACAAGATGGTTTCAGTTTTTTTAAACATCAATACTATTTATATTCACCAACATGCTTTACCACTTCCTCTCTACCTTTTTATTCTTATATTCCACTCTCAAAGTCTAGCCTCAATTTTCTTCTTGCTGAAGAATATACTTTAATAGTTCTTTCCACTATACCCTATGTGTAGTAAATTATCTTGGTTTTGTAAATCTCAACATGTTTTGTGTAGTACACTCTCATAGTCTTGTATATCTGAAAATTTTTATTATGTATTCATTCCTAATTCTAAAGTGTTATTTAAGTACTTTAAAGACATTACTCCATTGTTCTGCCATTTTTTATTGTTGTTGCAGGCAAGAGGTCTCTGCCAATCAAGTTGTTGTTCCTTTTATATTTGACTCAGCTGTTCATTAGCACATTTTAAAATTTTATTTTATTTTTTAATTGAAGTATAGTTGATTTACATTGCTGTGTTACTTTCTGGTGTACAGCAAAGTTATATATTTTTTCCATATTCTTTTACATGGTTATGGTTTATTACAGGATATTGAATATAGTTCCCTGTGCTATACAGTAGGACCTTGTTGTTTATCTGTTTTACACTGAATACATAATAGTTTTATATCTGCTAATCCCAAACTCCTAATTTATCTCTCCCCCACCCTCTTTCCCCTTTGGTAAACATAAGGTTGTTTTCTATGTCTGTGAGTCTATTTCTGTTTTGTAAATAACTTCATTTGTGTCATATTTTAGATTCCACATATAAGTGATATCATATGATATTTATCTTTCTTTGACTTACTTCACGTAGTATGATAATCTCTAGGTCCATCCATGTTGCTACAAATGGCATCATCTCACTCTCATTTATGGCTGAGTAGTATTGCATTGTATAGGTATGCCACATCTTTTTATCCATTCATCTGTAGATAGACATTTAGGTTGCTTCCATGTCTTGGGGTTTTTTCCATTTATTTATTTATTTATTTATGTATTTAATTTTTGGCTGTGTTGGGTTTTGTTGCTGCACGTGGGCTTTCTCTAGTTGCAGCGAGCGGGGGCTACTCTTCGTTGCAGGGCGCAGGCTTCTCATTATGGTGGCTTCCCTTGTTGCAGAGCACGGGCTCTAGGCACGCAGGCCCCAGTAATTGTGGCATGTGGGCTCAGTAGCTGTGGCTCGTGGGCTCCAGGCTAGCGGGCTTCAGTAGTTGTGGCACACGGGCTTAGTTGCTTGGTGGCATGTGGGGTCTTCCCAGCCCAGGGCTCAAACCTGTGTCCCCTGCACTGGCAGGCAGATTCTTAACCACTGCGCCACCAAGGAAGTCGCCAGTTGGCTATTTTAAATAGTGCTACTATGAACATTGGGGTGCATGTATCTTTTCAAATTAGAGTTTTCTCAGGATATTTGCCCAGGAGTGGGACTGCTGGACCATATAGCAACACTTTTTAGTTTCTTAAGGAATCTCCATACTGTTCTCCATAATGGCTGCACCAATTTACATTCCCTTCAACACTGTAGGAGAGTTCCCTTTTCTCCACACCCTGTCCAGCACTTATTATATGTGGACTTTTTAATGATGCTCATGCTGACCAGTGTGACGTGATACCTCATTGTAGTTTTGATTTGCATTTGTCTAGTAATTAGTGATGTTGAGCATATTTTCATGTGCTTTTTGGCCTTCTGTATGTCTTCTTTGGAGAAATGTCTATTTAGGTCTTCTGCCCATTTTTTTTTTTTTTTTGCGGTATGCGGGCCTCTCACTGTTGTGGCCTCTCCCGTTGCGGAGCACAGGCTCCGGATGCACAGGCTCAGCAGCCATGGCTCACGGGCCCAGCCGCTCCGTGGCATGGGGGATCTTTCCGGCCGGGGCACAAACCCATGTCCCCTGCATCGTCAGGCCTACTCTCAACCACTGCGCCACCAGGGAAGCCCTACACTAAAGTCTTTAATGCATTGAGATGACTTTTGTGTGTGGTGTGAGATAGTGGTCTAGTTTCTTTTTTTCTTTTCTTAGCATGTGGCTGTCCAGATTTCCCAACACCATTTTTTAATCTAAATTTATTTATTTATTTATTTTTGGCTCATTGGGTCTTCGTTGCAGTGCATGGGCTTCTCATTGCAGTGGCTTCTCTTGTTGCGGAGCACAGGCTCTAGGCACACGGGCTTTGGTAGTTGTGGCACAGGGGCTCAGTAGTTGTGGCTCGCGGGCTCTAGGGCACAGGCTCAGTAGTTGTGGTGCACGGGCTTAGTTGCTCCGTGGCATGTGGTATCTTGCCAGACCAGGAATCGAACCCGTGTCCCCCTGCATTGGCAGACGGATTTTTAACCACTGCACCACCAGGGAAGTTCCCCCGTCACCATTTATTGAAGAGACTGTCCTTTTCCATTGTACGCTCTTTGCTTCCTTGCCATGAATTCATTATCCATATATGTATGGATTTACTCCCAGGTTCTCAGTTATGTTCCATTGACCTATGTATCTGCTTTTCTGCAAATATAATGCTGTTTTGATTATTGTAGCTTTATACTATAGTTTTAAATCAGAGAGTGTGATACCTCCAACTCTGTTCTTTTTATCAGGATTGCTTTGGCTGTTCAGGGTCTCTTATGGTTTCATGTAAATCTAAGACTTTTTAATTCTATTTTTGCGAAAAATATCCTTGGGACTTTGATAGAGATTGCATTGAATCTGAAGATTGCTTTAGGTAATAGAGACATTTGAACGATGTTATTTCTTCCAATCCATGAGCACAGAACACTTTTCCACTTATTTGTCTCCTCAGGCAAGGGAAACACAAGCAAAAGTAAACAAATAGGATTACATCAAACTAAGAAGTTTCTGCACAGTAAAGGAAACCAGCAACAAAATGAAAAGGGAACCTACCTAATGGAAGAAGATACTTGCAAATCATATATCCAGTAAGGGGTTAACATCCAAAATATAGAAAGAACTCACAACAACAACAACAAAAATGAAACAACCCCAAAATGGGTATAGGACATTTTCCAAAGAAGACATAGATGGCCAATAGACACATGAAAAGATGTTCAACATCACAAATTATTAGAGAAATGCAAATCAAAACCACAAAAGTCTATTTCTCTTAAAGTCTATGTCTCATGTAAGTACTGCTCCCCAGCTTTCTTTTTATTTCCATTTGCATGGAGTATCTTTTTCCATCCCCTCACTTTCAGTCTATGTGTGTCTTTAGATCTGAAGTGAGTCTCTTGTAGGCAGCATATATATGGGTCTTGTTTTTGTATCCATTCAGCCACTCTTTTTTTTTCAAAACAAACAACTTTTTATTGAAGTATAGTTGATTTACAATATTGTATTAGTTTCAGGTGTACAGCAAAGCGATCTATATATGTATATATTCTTTTTCAGATTCTTTTCCATTATAAGTTATTATATACAAAATATTGAATAGAGTTCCCTGTGCCATACAGTAGGTCCTCATTTATCTATCGCCCTATGTCTTTTGATTGGAGCATTTAGTCCATTTACTTTGAATAATTATTGATGTGTATGTTCTTAATGCCATTTTATTAACTGTTTTGACGTTGTTTTGTAGTGCTTTTTTCTTCCTTTCTTCTTCTTTCATTCTTTTGTCTTGTGATTTGATGACTATCTTTAATGTCATGTTCAAATCCTTGCCTCTTTTTTCTGTGTGCATCTGTTATAGATTTTTCTGTTTGTGTCTATCATGAAGTTTATATACAGTGATATATTGTTATATGTGATTGTTTTAAGTTGCTGATCTCAAATCTCAAATGCATTTAACAACCCTACAATTGTACTCTCCTCCCCTTATGATTACTGTTTTTGACATCATATTTTACATCTAATTATTTTGTGTATCCCCAAACTGCTTACTGTAGATACAGATGATATTACTACTTTTGGCTTTTAACCTTCCTACTAGCTTTGTACATGGTTGATTTTCTATCTTTACTGTATAATTTTTTAATCTGTCTCCTAAGGCAAAGGAAACAAAAGCCAAAATAAACAAATGGGACCTAATTAAACCAAAAAGCTTTCACACAGCAAAGGAAACCATCAACAAAATGAAAAGACAACCTACTGAATGGGGGGAAATATTTGGGAATGAGATGACCAATAAGAGGTTAATATCCAAAATATATAAACAGCTCATACAACTCAATAGGAAAAAGCAAACCACCTGATTGAAAAATGGGCAGAAGGAACAGGATAGAAAGCCCAGAGATGAACCCACGCACATATGGTCACCTTATCTTTGATAAAGGAGGCAGGAATGTACAGTGGAGAAAGGACAGCCTCTTCAATAAGTGGTGCTGGGAAAACTGGACAGGTACATGTAAAAGTATGAGATTAGATCACTCCCTAACACCATACACAAAAATAAGCTCAAAATGGATTAAAGACCTAAATGTAACGCCAGAAACTATCAAACTCTTAGAGGAAAACATAGGCAGAACACTCTATGACATAAATCACAACAAGATCCTTTTGGACCCACCTCCTAGAGAAATGGAAATAAAAACAAAGATAAACAAATGGGACCTAATGAAACTTCAAAGCTGTTGCACAGCAAAGGAAACCATAAACAAGACCAAAGACAACCCTCGGAATGGGACAAAATATTTCCAAATGAAGCAACTGACAAAGGATTAATCTCCAAAATTTATAAGCAGCTCAGTAGCAAACAAACAAACAACCCGATCCAAAAACGGGCAGAAGACCTAAATAGACATTTCTCCAAAGAAGATATACAGACTCCCAACAAACATATGAAAGAATGCTCAACATCATTAATAATTAGAGAAATGCAAGTCAAAACTACAATGAGATATCATCTCACACCAGTCAGAATGGCCATCATCTAAAAGTCTAGAAACAATAAATGCTGGAGAGGGTGTGGAGAAAAGGGAACACTCTTGCACTGCTGGTGGGAATGTGAATTGGTACAGCCACTATGGGGAACAGTATGGAGGTTCCTTAAAAAACTACAAATAGAACTACCATATGACCCAGCAATCCCACTACTGGGCATATACCCTGAGAAAACCATAATTCAAAAAGAGTCATGTACCAAAATGTTCATTGCAGCTCTATTCACAATAGCCCGGAGCTGGAAACAACCTAAGTGTCCATCTTTGGAAGAATGGATAAAGAAGATGTGGCACATATATACAATGGAATATTACTCAGCCATAAAAAGAAACGAAATTGAGCTATTTGTAATGAGGTGGATGGACCTAGAGTCTGTCATACAGAGTGAAGTCAGTCAGAAAGAGAAAGACAAATACCGTATGCTAACACATAGTTATGGAATTTAAGGGAAAAAAATGTCATGAAGAACCTAGGGGTAAGACAGGAATAAAGACACAGACCTACTAGAGAACGGACTTGAGGATATGGAGAGGGGCAAGGGTAAGCTCTGACAAAGCGAGAGAGAGGCATGGACATATATACACTACCAAATGTAAAACAGATAGCTACTGGGAAGCAGCCGCATAGCACAGGGAGATCAGCTTAGTGCTTTGTGACCACCTAGCAGGGTGGGATAGGGAGGATGGGAGGGAGGGAGACGCAAGAGGGAAGAGATATGGGAACATATGTATATGTATAACTGATTCACTGTGTTATAAGGCAGAAACTAACATACCGTTGTAAAGCGATTATAATCCAATAAAGATGTTAAAAAAAAAGAAGTTTATACAACTCTCCTCAATACTCTGTAATAACGTATATGGGAACAGAATCTAAAAACAGTGGATATATGTATAACTGATTCACTTTGCTGTACACCGGAAACTAACACAACATTGTAAATCAACTACACTCCAATAAAAATCAATTAACAAAAATGGGCAGAAGAGGTGAACAGACATTTTTCCAAAGAAGACATAACAGTCGGGCAACAGGCACATGAAAAGATGCTCAACATCACTAACCGTCAGAGAAATACAAATCAAACCACCATGAGATACCACCTCACACCTGTAAGAACACCTAACATCAAAACGACCACAAATAACAAATGTTGGCTAGGTTGTGAAATAAAGGGGACCACCGTACACTGTTGGTGGGAATGTGAATTGGTGCAGCCACTGTGGAAAACAGTGTGGAGGTTCCTCAAAAAACTAAATAGAATTACCATATGATACAGCAATTCCACCCCTGGGTATACATCCAAAGAAAACTAAAACACTACTTTGAAAAGATACATGCAGCTGAATGTTCGTGGCAGCATTATTTATAACAGCCAAAATATGGAAACAACCTAAGTGTCCATCAACAGATGAACAGCTAAAGAAGATGTGATGTGATACATATATGCATGTGTGTGTCTGTGTGTATGTATATACTGAGCCATAAAAAAAAGAGTGAAATTTTGTCATTTACAACAACATGGATAGACTTGTAGGGTATTATGCATAGTGAAATAAGTCAGACAGAGAAAGACAAATACTGTTATGTTATCACTTAAACATGGAATCCAGAAAATAAAACAAACTAGTGAATATAACAAAAAAGAAACAGATTCACAGACATAGAGAACAAACTCGTGGTTACAAGTGGGGAGAGGCAAGATGGGGTAAGAGATGAAGAGGTATAAACTACTATGTTTAAAGTAATTAAGCTACAAGGATATATTGTACAACACAGGGAATACAGCCAATATTTATCTTTTGGCCGTACCCCGCAGCACACGGGGATCTTAGTTCCCTGAACAGGGACTGAACCCGGGGCCCCTGCAGTGGAAGCATGGAGTCTTAACCACTGGACCGCCAGGCAAGGGTCCATAGCCAATATTTTATAATAACTATAAATGGAGTATAATCTTTAGGAATTGTTCATCATTATCTTGTACACCTGAAACGTAACACTGTAACTCCATTATACCTCAATTTTTAAAAAACTAAAATAAAAACCGACAATGACATATCACTTCATACCTGTTAGGACGGCTTTTATCAAAAGGCAAGAAATTAAAAGTGTTGGCGAGTACGTGGAGAAAAGTGAGCCCTCCTGCGGTGTCGGTGGGAATGTAAACTGGCACAGCCACTATGGAGAACGGTCTGAAGATTCCTTAGAAATGCAGGAATAGAACTACCATATGATCCAGCTATCCCACTTCTGAGTATTTATCCAAAGTATATGAAAACACTAACTTGAAAACACTTATGCACCCCCATGTTCATTGCAGCATTATTTACAATAGTCAAGGTATAGCAACAACCGCAGTGCCCATCAACCAATAAATGAATAAAGAAGAGGTGAAACACAATATATACAATATAGATACGGCCATAGAAAAAAAATAAAATCTGGCCATTTGCCACAGCATGGATGGACACTGAGAGTATTATGCTAAGTGAAAGAAGTCAGCTAGAGAAAGCCAAATACCATATGATTTCACATAGATATGGAATTTTAAAAAAACATACAAAGTAAATGAACAAACCACACCAAACAAAAACAAACATGTAGATACAGAGAACAGAGTAGTGGCTACCAGAGGGGAAAGGGTGAAATGGATAAAGAGGATCAACTCTGTGGTGACTATACAAACTAAATCTTTGTTGGTGAGCATGCTGTAGTGTGTACAGAAGTAGAAATATAATGTTGTCCATATGAAACTTATATAAGCTTATAAACAAATGTTACCTCAATAAAAAATAATTTTTAAAAAAGATATACATATAGCAATGATTAAAATGACTATTCGTGGAATTTAAGTTCCAGTTATGGAGGGAAGTGAAGAACTGATAGTTTAAGTTTCACTGAAAAGATGAATTTTTCCAGAAGGGCATAAGCATTGATGGAGTTTGGATATGTAAAGGGCTAAGCTAGAAAGTTAGGAGGTAGCCACTACTCTGAGAATAAATCTTTTAAATTGTGATTACAGAGGGGGTCACAATTTGGAGTAATTGTTACTGAGCCACGTTCATTTGCCTCACACACAGAAAGCCCAACTCTGAGATAGAGAGGTTTGCAGCAGAGAAAGGGTTTATTCACAAGGCAGTCAAGCAAGGAGAAAGGAGAACAAATCTCAAATCCATCTCCCCAAAGGCCAGGGGCTAGGGATATTTACTGGATAAAGAATTAGGGTGGCCTGAGGTGCAGGGAGTGTGGGGAAAGGTGACTGGAAATGAGAAAAAGATCGGGTCGGGACTTCCCTGGTGGCACAGTGGTTAAGAATCCGCCTACCAAAATAAAAAAAAAGAATCCGCCTACCAATGCAGGGGACATGGGTTCGAGCCCTGGTCTGGGAAGATCTCACATGCCTCGGAGCAACTAAGCCCTTGAGCCACAAGTACTGAGCCTGCACTCTAGAGCCTGCGTGCCACAACTACTGAGCCCGTGTGCCACAACTGCTGAAGCCCACGCTCCTAGTGTCCGTGTTCCACAACAAGAGAAGCCACCACAATGAGAGGCCTGCACACTGCAACGAAGAGAAGCCCCCGCTCACTGCAAATAGAGAAAGCCCGCATGCAGCAACGAAGACCCAACGCAGCCAAAAATAAATAAATTAAATAAATAAATACATTAAAAAAAAAAGATGTATCGTTATTCTCGGCAGGTGCAACTAAGCTACGTGCTTCTTTAGAGGATGCACGTTCAGAAAACGGCGACATTAGCATATTCTTAGGGTGGAGGTTTTGGCCCTCTGACATCAAATGGCCACCGATCAGACACTCTCGCATGCCCGAGGGGAGAGGCGGTTGTCCCAACCAGTCTTAACCAGCTGAAGTCCAAACTGGACAACTGACTCCAAGTTCCAAAAAAACAACTCGGGCAAACATCTTAAGACTCTTACATCAGAGGTACTTATCTATAGGGGTCGTGAAGAGGCCTTGTAGCTTACTCTTTAGGCTACATCATGCTTGGGGGATATGCAAGTTTTTGTAAAAACAGTTAAAGTGAGCTTGACCAGCGAAGGCAGTTTACAGTTTACTATTTACTAATTAAGTTATAGTCTAATGGATGTAACTGATGACTACCATATAAGTTTCATAATGACAAGGTAAAGAGTATGAGTCAATGAGGTAGGAGGGAGGACAAAATTACTGAAGAGGAAGAGAACTGAGAAGCCAAGATGTGGGGGGAGGAGGGATCCCTGACAATATTAAACTCACCACAAACTACAGCAGATGTGCAATGAGTGAGAATTACAGTGAATCAAGTGCGAAAGTCTTCAAAGACTGTGATAGAGACATTTGCTACACATACATTTGATAAGTGACTGGTAGTAGTATGACTGAACCCCAATGTCTTTAAACAATATTTTGTTTATTTACAGAATGTGGTAATACTATGAAGGCCATAGAGAGAGGGATGAGATAGAGAGTAAGTGAAGAAACCATTCCAAACAAAATGGTCAGAAATGCCCTTTTCAAGAAAGTGCCCTCAGAGTTGGTCTTTGAAGAACGAACCAGCACTGCAAAAAGTTGGAGGAAAAGTTGAAACCTAATTTTTTTAAGTAAAAAAAACCCAAGAAGATGGGAATATTTCAAAGAATTAAATATAATATTGGCTAATAAGCATGTGAAAAAAATGATCCACCTTGACTGGCAATCAGAAATGCAAAATGAAAACACAATGATATAGCATTTTACTACACCAGGTTGGAAAACAGTTAAGAGTCTATCAATAAGAAATGTTTACAAGGATGTAATGAAATGGAAACATACTCCGCTCACAGGAGTTTAAACTGTGAAAAATATTTTGGGGGAAAAAAAGAGGAAGGCATTACCTATTAACATTTTTTAAATCTTTTTAAAATAATTTTTAAATTTATTTATTTGTTTGTTTGTTTATTTAGTTGTTTATTTTTGGCCGTGTCTGGTCTTCGGTGCTGCATGCTGGCTTTTCTCTAGTTGAGGCCAGCAGGGGCTACTCTTGGTTGCAGTGCGCGGGCTTCTCATTGCAGTGGCTTCTCTTGTTGCAGAGCACAGGCTCTAGGCACAAGGGCTTCAGCAGTTGCGGCGCACGGGTTTTGCTGCTCTGCAGCATGTGGGGTCTTCCCAGATCAGGGATCAAACCCATGTCCCCTGCATTGGCAGGCAGATTCTTAACCACTGCGTCACCAGGGAAGTCCCTACCTATTAACTTGAAAAGACACACACAGGACCAATTATAGTAATTCACTCTTAGGTGTATGCAATAAATGTATGAGTTAAGAGTTCATGATTTAAAACCAGAGAAGTCTGCACTGGATGCCTATATCTAACACAAACTTGGTACATATTTAATTTTTGAAACCTCACTTGACCACTCTGAGCTTCAGGTGTTGTGAAAAGTAAAAAACATCATTTTTTTTCAAAGAGGGCAGGAAGACACTTTTGCAGGTCATAGATAACTTTTATGGTTTTGATTGTGGTGATAGTTTCACGAGTGTATTCTTATCTACAAACTCAAGTTGTTTACATTAAATGTGTACAGCTTTTAGTACATACCTTAACTACTGCGCCACCAGGGTCCTGGTGGCGCAGTAGTTAAGAATCCGCATGCCGGGTTCGAGCCCTGGTCCGGGAAGATCCCACATGCCGTGGAGCAAATAAGCCCATGTGCCGCAACTACTGAGCCTGCACTCTAGAGCCCAAGAGCCACGACTACTGAGCCTGTGTCCCACAACTACAGAAGCCCGTGTGCCTAGAGCCCGTGCTCCGCAACAAACAGAAGCCACCGCAACGAGAAGCCCGTGCACTGCAGCGAAGACTAGCCCCCGCTCGCTGCAACTAGAGAAAGCCCGCACGCAGCAACAAAGACCCAACGCAGCCAAAAGTACATAAAAATAAACAATTTTTTCAAAACAAAGATCAGGGCTTCCCAGGTGGCACAGTGGTTGAGGGTCCGCCTGCTGACGCAGGGGACACGGGTTCGTGTCCCGGTCCGGGAAGATCCCGCATGCCGCGGACGGCTGGGCCCGTGAGCCATGGCCGCTGAGCCAGCGCGTCTGGAGCCTGTGCTCTGCAATGGGAGAGGCCACAACAGTGAGAGGCCCGCATACCGCCAAATAAATAAATAAATTAAATTAATTTAATTTAATTTAATTTAACAAATGAAGATCATTTTTTAAACCTCGGTAGAATGGTTGACATATAATAAATACTGAATAAAACAATTTAATTATACTAAGATTGTTTTAATTTTATAACAGCTTTTATCTTCAGGAAGGAACTGCCACAAATATTTGACTATTAAGACAGAGCTTTACCTAAACATATATGAGTATTTTCCATTTACTCCTGAAATGAAAGCACAAGCATTAAAGGAATTTCATGGAACGTTTTATGTTGCCAGGGGGGTGGTCTATTTGAGTGGTTTTTTTCTCTAGAATGCCTGAAATCAAAGGAAAATATTAACCTTAAAGGTGACTGATATTTAAAGTTCCATTTTCGGTGTATCTTTTTTTCTCTAAAAATGAAGTACACGAGTATTCTGGCCCCTGGAGGACTTTAACAGTAGCTTTCTACCAACCACAGCCCCGGCTGTTGGGCAGCACAGATACCGCGAGGTCTACGGGGCGGGGCCTTGGAGGGGGCGGGGCTTCGCGTGACATTTTGCGAGTAGGATTTCACTGGCTTCACCGGCCACATCTTTCGCTGTCTGTTGCGTAGACGAATCGGCGTGACGAGCTGAAGATTTGAAGGCGCCAGGCCCAGCCCCGCGCCAGACGCCGTTCCCCTAGAAACCTGAACTGCAGGACCAACTGCAGGAGGCGGCCCCGGAGCTCCGAGGACTCGTCCCGTATCGCGCCGTC
Organism: Mesoplodon densirostris; assembly: GCF_025265405.1. NCBI lineage: Eukaryota > Metazoa > Chordata > Mammalia > Artiodactyla > Ziphiidae > Mesoplodon > Mesoplodon densirostris. Next base: position 80,593,771 of record NC_082665.1, read on the forward strand.
CTGCCGTCCCCGCATCGCGCCGCCCCGCCCCGGCTTGCCTCAGCCGTCGTCGAAACCCGTCACAGCGTGCAGGATCGAGCGCCTCCTCGCCCTCTGCCAGGCCCCGGGGGCGCCGTCCGTCGGTCGAGGTCATGGGCAAACGGCCCCGCAGGCCCAGTGCCTACCCTGCGGACTGGTGGGGACCGCAGACCGAAGGACCCGGCCCCGCCAAGCGCCGCCGAACGGAGGAGCCCGAGGACCCCGAGTCCGAGTCCGAGGCGGCGCCCAGCCTGGACAACCTGACGGGACCTCCGGCCGCGGACGCGCTCACTTCCGTAGTGGTGCTGCCCGCCGGCTGTGCCCTGCACCTGCCCCTAGATGACGTCGACGTGCTGCTGGCGCCCAAGCCCACGTCCGTGCTGCAAGTGTCTCTCGGAGATCACATCCTCACGCTGGTCCCCGAGGCCCTCCTGGGCTGGGGCGTGGAAGGCCCGTGGGGACAGGGCCTGCAACGGGCCGCTTTCCTGAGCGCTCCAGGGGAGTACATGGCCCGGGAGCCGGGATTCTTCTGCGCAGCTGTCCCAGAGATCGCCCGCCAAGAAGAGGCCAACCAGGAGGAAGCAGACGCCGAGCTCCTGCCGCCTGGGATGGAGGCTGAAGCCGGCTCCGTCACTGAGCTCCGCAGCCCCACCGCAAGGGTGTCGGGACCCAGCGCGCAGGGCTTTGTCCCAGAGCCCCGTCCTCGGGCGCCCAATCCTAGTCTAGAGAAACGCTCTCCTCACCACGACGACAACCTGCACTTGCCCCTTCGGGCGCTCTCCCTCGACTCACCACTCCAACCTCTACCTCCCTCTCCGAGTCCGGGTCCTCACGAGCGCCCCCAACGCCCTTACCGTCCTAAGCGCGAGGCCCAGAGATGTCTGTTCCCGGAATGAACTGCACCCCGGTGTACACACACACACACACGCACACACACACACACACACACACACACATTCTGGCTACCATCCTGGAGGCCCAATGGATTTCCCGGCGTCTTTTACACTGAATGTCCTACAACCTGGAAATTAAGCATCTCGTGGGCCAACAACTCCTTTTCCCCTCCAGACTGGCTATAGTAGCAGGAGAAGACTTCAGGAAAAGAAAGCAGACTCTAGACCTCATCTTTGAAATGGAAAATCTGCCCAGGGATACCGGACAATGTGTGTTCAGACGTCTGGACTTCTTTACAACATCATTCTCAGGCCTATCCATTCCCGCTCGTTTGCATTGGTTATTTTCTCTCAAATTCTTCTCTCTCCAGCACCATACCCTATTGCTACCCTATTTCTCCCCAAACCAATAAATAACTGGATTTCTCATGTTATATGTTTTCCCATGCATTTATGAAGATTTTTAGCCATGGCTTTTCTCTTTCTTGGTGTTTTGAGCTGCTCTCCTGGAAAGTTGCAAAATAGTATGATGGTTACTATACATAATTGTATGATGTTTGTTCATAGCTTCCTCTTAACCTGAGGAAGTTCTCTTCCAGTCAAGTTCACTTTTCATTATGAATAAATGCTGGATTTTATCAGATGTTTTCAGCATGTATTAGGATATGCATTTCCTTTTTAAATCTCTTCCTCCGGTTATTTTGACTCAGAGACTGATGTAAAATGTTTGCATTCCTGCTATTCCACATTATTCATACCTTTTAAATTCTACCCCGAGTTTTTTCTTTTGTAAATCAAACCTCTAACTTTTAAAACATTAATTTAGGGGCCTCCCTGGTGGCGCAGTGGTTAAGAATCTGCCTGCTAATGCAGGGGACATGGGTTCGAGCCCTGGTCTGGGAAGATCCCACATGCCGTGGAGCAACTAAGCCCATGAGCCACAGCTGAAGCCCACGCACCTACAGCCCATGCTTCGCCACCAGAGAAGCCACTGCAGTGAGAAGCCCGTGCACCTCAACGAAGAGTAGCCCCTGCTCACCGCAACTAGAGAAAGCCCGTGCGCAGCAACGAAGACTCCATGCAGCCAAAAATAAATAAATAAAAATTTAAAAAAATAAAACATTAATTAATTACCATATTTCTTTCACATTTTTATAAAAGAAATAAAATCTACAGGTAAAGCTGAAAACAAGATGGTTTCAGTTTTTTTAAACATCAATACTATTTATATTCACCAACATGCTTTACCACTTCCTCTCTACCTTTTTATTCTTATATTCCACTCTCAAAGTCTAGCCTCAATTTTCTTCTTGCTGAAGAATATACTTTAATAGTTCTTTCCACTATACCCTATGTGTAGTAAATTATCTTGGTTTTGTAAATCTCAACATGTTTTGTGTAGTACACTCTCATAGTCTTGTATATCTGAAAATTTTTATTATGTATTCATTCCTAATTCTAAAGTGTTATTTAAGTACTTTAAAGACATTACTCCATTGTTCTGCCATTTTTTATTGTTGTTGCAGGCAAGAGGTCTCTGCCAATCAAGTTGTTGTTCCTTTTATATTTGACTCAGCTGTTCATTAGCACATTTTAAAATTTTATTTTATTTTTTAATTGAAGTATAGTTGATTTACATTGCTGTGTTACTTTCTGGTGTACAGCAAAGTTATATATTTTTTCCATATTCTTTTACATGGTTATGGTTTATTACAGGATATTGAATATAGTTCCCTGTGCTATACAGTAGGACCTTGTTGTTTATCTGTTTTACACTGAATACATAATAGTTTTATATCTGCTAATCCCAAACTCCTAATTTATCTCTCCCCCACCCTCTTTCCCCTTTGGTAAACATAAGGTTGTTTTCTATGTCTGTGAGTCTATTTCTGTTTTGTAAATAACTTCATTTGTGTCATATTTTAGATTCCACATATAAGTGATATCATATGATATTTATCTTTCTTTGACTTACTTCACTTAGTATGATAATCTCTAGGTCCATCCATGTTGCTACAAATGGCATCATCTCACTCTCATTTATGGCTGAGTAGTATTGCATTGTATAGGTATGCCACATCTTTTTATCCATTCATCTGTAGATAGACATTTAGGTTGCTTCCATGTCTTGGGGTTTTTTTTCATTTATTTATTTATTTATTTAATTTTTGGCTGTGTTGGGTTTTGTTGCTGCACATGGGCTTTCTCTAGTTGCAGCGAGCGGGGGCTACTCTTCGTTGCAGGGCACAGGCTTCTCATTATGGTGGCTTCCCTTGTTGCAGAGCACGGGCTCTAGGCACACAGGCCCCAGTAATTGTGGCATGTGGGCTCAGTAGCTGTGGCTCGTGGGCTCCAGGCTAGCGGGCTTCAGTAGTTGTGGCACACGGGCTTAGTTGCTTGGTGGCATGTGGGGTCTTCCCAGCCCAGGGCTCAAACCTGTGTCCCCAGCACTGGCAGGCAGATTCTTAACCACTGCGCCACCAAGGAAGTCGCCAGTTGGCTATTTTAAATAGTGCTACTATGAACATTGGGGTGCATGTATCTTTTCAAATTAGAGTTTTCTCGGGATATTTGCCCAGGAGTGGGACTGCTGGACCATATAGCAACTCTTTTTAATTTCTTAAGGAATCTCCATACTGTTCTCCATAATGGCTGCACCAATTTACATTCCCTTCAACACTGTAGGAGAGTTCCCTTTTCTCCACACCCTGTCCAGCACTTATTATATGTGGACTTTTTAATGATGCTCATGCTGACCAGTGTGACGTGATACCTCATTGTAGTTTTGATTTGCATTTGTCTAGTAATTAGTGATGTTGAGCATATTTTCATGTGCTTTTTGGCCTTCTGTATGTCTTCTTTGGAGAAATGTCTATTTAGGTCTTCTGCCCATTTTTTTTTTTTTTTTTTTGCGGTATACGGGCCTCTCACTGTTGTGGCCTCTCCCGTTGCGGAGCACAGGCTCCGGATGCACAGGCTCAGCAGCCATGGCTCACGGGCCCAGCCACTACGTGGCATGGGGGATCTTTCCGGCCGGGGCACGAACCCGTGTCCCCTGCATCGTCAGGCCTACTCTCAACCACTGCGCCACCAGGGAAGCCCTACACTAAAGTCTTTAATGCATTGAGATGACTTTTGTGTGTGGTGTGAGATAGTGGTCTAGTTTCTTTTTTTTTTCCTTAGCATGTGGCTGTCCAGATTTCCCAACACCATTTTTTAATCTAAATTTATTTATTTATTTATTTTTGGCTCGTTGGGTCTTCGTTGCAGTGCATGGGCTTCTCATTGCAGTGGCTTCTCTTGTTGCGGAGCACAGGCTCTAGGCACACGGGCTTTGGTAGTTGTGGCACAGGGCCTCAGTAGTTGTGGCTCGCGGGCTCTAGGGCACAGGCTCAGTAGTTGTGGAGCACGGGCTTAGTTGCTCCGTGGCATGTGGGATCTTGCCAGACCAGGAATCGAACCCGTGTCCCCCTGCATTGGCAGACGGATTTTTAACCACTGCACCACCAGGGAAGTTCCCCCGTCACCATTTATTGAAGAGACTGTCCTTTTCCATTGTACGCTCTTTGCTTCCTTGCCATGAATTCATTATCCATATATGTATGGATTTACTCCCAGGTTCTCAGTTATGTTCCATTGACCTATGTATCTGCTTTTCTGCAAATATAATGCTGTTTTGATTATTGTAGCTTTATAATATAGTTTTAAATCAGAGAGTGTGATACCTCCAACTCTGTTCTTTTTATCAGGATTGCTTTGGCTGTTCAGGGTCTCTTATGGTTTCATGTAAATCTAAGACTTTTTTATTCTATTTTTGCGAAAAATATCCTTGGGACTTTGATAGAGATTGCATTGAATCTGAAGATTGCTTTAGGTAATAGAGACATTTGAACGATGTTATTTCTTCCAATCCATGAGCACAGAACACTTTTCCACTTATTTGTCTCCTCAGGCAAGGGAAACACAAGCAAAAGTAAACAAATAGGATTACATCAAACTAAGAAGTTTCTGCACAGTAAAGGAAACCAGCAACAAAATGAAAAGGGAACCTACCTAATGGAAGAAGATACTTGCAAATCATATATCCAGTAAGGGGTTAACATCCAAAATATAGAAAGAACTCACAACAACAACAACAAAAATGAAACAACCCCAAAATGGGTATAGGACATTTTCCAAAGAAGACATAGATGGCCAATAGACACATGAAAAGATGTTCAACATCACAAATTATTAGAGAAATGCAAATCAAAACCACAAAAGTCTATTTCTCTTAAAGTCTATGTCTCATGTAAGTATTGCTCCCCAGCTTTCTTTTTATTTCCATTTGCATGGAGTATCTTTTTCCATCCCCTCACTTTCAGTCTATGTGTGTCTTTAGATCTGAAGTGAGTCTCTTGTAGGCAGCATATATATGGGTCTTGTTTTTGTATCCATTCAGCCACTCTTTTTTTTTTCAAAACAAACAACTTTTTATTGAAGTATAGTTGATTTACAATGTTGTATTAGTTTCAGGTGTACAGCAAAGCGATCTATATATGTATATATTCTTTTTCAGATTCTTTTCCATTATAAGTTATTATATACAAAATATTGAATAGAGTTCCCTGTGCCATACAGTAGGTCCTCATTTATCTATCGCCCTATGTCTTTTGATTGGAGCATTTAGTCCATTTACTTTGAATAATTATTGATGTGTATGTTCTTAATGCCATTTTATTAATTGTTTTGACGTTGTTTTGTAGTGCTTTTTTCTTCCTTTCTTCTTCTTTCATTCTTTTGTCTTGTGATTTGATGACTATCTTTAATGTCATGTTCAAATCCTTGCCTCTTTTTTCTGTGTGCATCTATTATAGATTTTTCTGTTTGTGTCTATCATGAAGTTTATATACAGTGATATATTGTTATATGTGATTGTTTTAAGTTGCTGATCTCAAATCTCAAATGCATTTAACAACCCTACAATTGTACTCTCCTCCCCTTATGATTACTGTTTTTGACATCATATTTTACATCTAATTATTTTGTGTATCCCCAAACTGCTTACTGTAGATACAGATGATATTACTACTTTTGGCTTTTAACCTTCCTACTAGCTTTGTACATGGTTGATTTTCTATCTTTACTGTATAATTTTTTAATCTGTCTCCTAAGGCAAAGGAAACAAAAGCCAAAATAAACAAATGGGACCTAATTAAACCAAAAAGCTTTCACACAGCAAAGGAAACCATCAACAAAATGAAAAGACAACCTACTGAATGGGGGGAAATATTTGGGAATGAGATGACCAATAAGAGGTTAATATCCAAAATATATAAACAGCTCATACAACTCAATAGGAAAAAGCAAACCACCTGATTGAAAAATGGGCAGAAGGAACAGGATAGAAAGCCCAGAGATGAACCCACGCACATATGGTCACCTTATCTTTGATAAAGGAGGCAGGAATGTACAGTGGAGAAAGGACAGCCTCTTCAATAAGTGGTGCTGGGAAAACTGGACAGGTACATGTAAAAGTATGAGATTAGATCACTCCCTAACACCATACACAAAAATAAGCTCAAAATGGATTAAAGACCTAAATGTAACGCCAGAAACTATCAAACTCTTAGAGGAAAACATAGGCAGAACACTCTATGACATAAATCACAACAAGATCCTTTTGGACCCACCTCCTAGAGAAATGGAAATAAAAACAAAGATAAACAAATGGGACCTAATGAAACTTCAAAGCTGTTGCACAGCAAAGGAAACCATAAACAAGACCAAAGACAACCCTCGGAATGGGACAAAATATTTCCAAATGAAGCAACTGACAAAGGATTAATCTCCAAAATTTATAAGCAGCTCAGTAGCAAACAAACAAACAACCCGATCCAAAAACGGGCAGAAGACCTAAATAGACATTTCTCCAAAGAAGATATACATTCTCCCAACAAACATATGAAAGAATGCTCAACATCATTAATAATTAGAGAAATGCAAGTCAAAACTACAATGAGATATCATCTCACACCAGTCAGAATGGCCATCATCTAAAAGTCTAGAAACAATAAATGCTGGAGAGGGTGTGGAGAAAAGGGAACACTCTTGCACTGCTGGTGGGAATGTGAATTGGTACAGCCACTATGGGGAACAGTATGGAGGTTCCTTAAAAAACTACAAATAGAACTACCATATGACCCAGCAATCCCACTACTGGGCATATACCCTGAGAAAACCATAATTCAAAAAGAGTCATGTACCAAAATGTTCATTGCAGCTCTATTCACAATAGCCCGGAGCTGGAAACAACCTAAGTGTCCATCTTTGGAAGAATGGATAAAGAAGATGTGGCACATATATACAATGGAATATTACTCAGCCATAAAAAGAAACGAAATTGAGCTATTTGTAATGAGGTGGATGGACCTAGAGTCTGTCATACAGAGTGAAGTCAGTCAGAAAGAGAAAGACAAATACCGTATGCTAACACATAGTTATGGAATTTAAGGGAAAAAAATGTCATGAAGAACCTAGGGGTAAGACAGGAATAAAGACACAGACCTACTAGAGAACGGACTTGAGGATATGGAGAGGGGCAAGGGTAAGCTCTGACAAAGCGAGAGAGAGGCATGGACATATATACACTACCAAATGTAAAACAGATAGCTACTGGGAAGCAGCCGCATAGCACAGGGAGATCAGCTTAGTGCTTTGTGACCACCTAGCAGGGTGGGATAGGGAGGATGGGAGGGAGGGAGACGCAAGAGGGAAGAGATATGGGAACATATGTATATGTATAACTGATTCACTGTGTTATAAGGCAGAAACTAACATACCGTTGTAAAGGGATTATAATCCAATAAAGATGTTAAAAAAAAAGAAGTTTATACAACTCTCCTCAATACTCTGTAATAACGTATATGGGAACAGAATCTAAAAAACAGTGGATATATGTATAACTGATTCACTTTGCTGTACACCGGAAACTAACACAACATTGTAAATCAACTACACTCCAATAAAAATCAATTAACAAAAATGGGCAGAAGAGGTGAACAGACATTTTTCCAAAGAAGACATAACAGTCGGGCAACAGGCACATGAAAAGATGCTCAACATCACTAACCGTCAGAGAAATACAAATCAAACCACCATGAGATACCACCTCACACCTGTAAGAACACCTAACATCAAAACGACCACAAATAACAAATGTTGGCTAGGTTGTGAAATAAAGGGGACCACCGTACACTGTTGGTGGGAATGTGAATTGGTGCAGCCACTGTGGAAAACACTGTGGAGGTTCCTCAAAAAACTAAATAGAATTACCATATGATACAGCAATTCCACCCCTGGGTATACATCCAAAGAAAACTAAAACACTACTTTGAAAAGATACATGCAGCTGAATGTTCGTGGCAGCATTATTTGTAACAGCCAAAATATGGAAACAACCTAAGTGTCCATCAACAGATGAACAGCTAAAGAAGATGTGATGTGATACATATATGCATGTGTGTGTCTGTGTGTATGTATATACTCAGCCATAAAAAAAAAGAGTGAAATTTTGTCATTTACAACAACATGGATAGACTTGTAGGGTATTATGCATAGTGAAATAAGTCAGACAGAGAAAGACAAATACTGTTATGTTATCACTTAAACATGGAATCCAGAAAATAAAACAAACTAGTGAATATAACAAAAAAGAAACAGATTCACAGACATAGAGAACAAACTCGTGGTTACAAGTGGGGAGAGGCAAGATGGGGTAAGAGATGAAGAGGTATAAACTACTATGTTTAAAGTAATTAAGCTACAAGGATATATTGTACAACACAGGGAATACAGCCAATATTTATCTTTTGGCCGTACCCCGCAGCACACGGGGATCTTAGTTCCCTGAACAGGGACTGAACCCGGGGCCCCTGCAGTGGAAGCATGGAGTCTTAACCACTGGACCGCCAGGCAAGGGTCCATAGCCAATATTTTATAATAACTATAAATGGAGTATAATCTTTAGGAATTGTTCATCATTATCTTGTACACCTGAAACGTAACACTGTAACTCCATTATACCTCAATTTTTAAAAAACTAAAATAAAAACCGACAATGACATATCACTTCATACCTGTTAGGATGGCTTTTATCAAAAGGCAAGAAATTAAAAGTGTTGGCGAGTACGTGGAGAAAAGTGAGCCCTCCTGCGGTGTCGGTGGGAATGTAAACTGGCACAGCCACTATGGAGAACGGTCTGAAGATTCCTTAGAAATGCAGGAGTAGAACTACCATATGATCCAGCTATCCCACTTCTGAGTATTTATCCAAAGTATATGAAAACACTAACTTGAAAACACTTATGCACCCCCATGTTCATTGCAGCATTATTTACAATAGTCAAGGTATAGCAACAACCGCAGTGCCCATCAACCAATAAATGAATAAAGAAGAGGTGAAACACAATATATACAATATAGATACGGCCATAGAAAAAAAATAAAATCTGGCCATTTGCCACAGCATGGATGGACACTGAGAGTATTATGCTAAGTGAAAGAAGTCAGCTAGAGAAAGCCAAATACCATATGATTTCACATAGATATGGAATTTTAAAAAAACATACAAAGTAAATGAACAAACCACACCAAACAAAAACAAACATGTAGATACAGAGAACAGAGTAGTGGCTACCAGAGGGGAAAGGGTGAAATGGATAAAGAGGATCAACTCTGTGGTGACTATACAAACTAAATCTTTGTTGGTGAGCATGCTGTAGTGTGTACAGAAGTAGAAATATAATGTTGTCCATATGAAACTTATATAAGCTTATAAACAAATGTTACCTCAATAAAAAATAATTTTTAAAAAAGATATACATATAGCAATGATTAAAATGACTATTCGTGGAATTTAAGTTCCAGTTATGGAGGGAAGTGAAGAACTGATAGTTTAAGTTTCACTGAAAAGATGAATTTTTCCAGAAGGGCATAAGCATTGATGGAGTTTGGATATGTAAAGGGCTAAGCTAGAAAGTTAGGAGGTAGCCACTACTCTGAGAATAAATCTTTTAAATTGTGATTACAGAGGGGGTCACAATTTGGAGTAATTGTTACTGAGCCACGTTCATTTGCCTCACACACAGAAAGCCCAACTCTGAGATAGAGAGGTTTGCAGCAGAGAAAGGGTTTATTCACAAGGCAGTCAAGCAAGGAGAAAGGAGAACAAATCTCAAATCCATCTCCCCAAAGGCCAGGGGCTAGGGATATTTACTGGATAAAGAATTAGGGTGGCCTGAGGTGCAGGGAGTGTGGGGAAAGGTGACTGGAAATGAGAAAAAGATCGGGTCGGGACTTCCCTGGTGGCACAGTGGTTAAGAATCCGCCTACCAAAATAAAAAAAAAGAATCCGCCTACCAATGCAGGGGACATGGGTTCGAGCCCTGGTCTGGGAAGATCTCACATGCCTCGGAGCAACTAAGCCCTTGAGCCACAAGTACTGAGCCTGCACTCTAGAGCCTGCGTGCCACAACTACTGAGCCCGTGTGCCACAACTGCTGAAGCCCACGCTCCTAGTGTCCGTGTTCCACAACAAGAGAAGCCACCACAATGAGAGGCCTGCACACTGCAACGAAGAGAAGCCCCCGCTCACTGCAAATAGAGAAAGCCCGCATGCAGCAACGAAGACCCAACGCAGCCAAAAATAAATAAATTAAATAAATAAATACATTAAAAAAAAAGATGTATCGTTATTCTCGGCAGGTGCAACTAAGCTACGTGCTTCTTCAGAGGATGCACGTTCAGAAAACGGCGACATTAGCATATTCTTAGGGTGGAGGTTTTGGCCCTCTGACATCAAATGGCCACCGATCAGACACTCTCGCATGCCCGAGGGGAGAGGCGGTTGTCCCAACCAGTCTTAACCAGCTGAAGTCCAAACTGGACAACTGACTCCAAGTTCCAAAAAAACAACTCGGGCAAACATCTTAAGACTCTTACATCAGAGGTACTTATCTATAGGGGTCGTGAAGAGGCCTTGTAGCTTACTCTTTAGGCTACATCATGCTTGGGGGATATGCAAGTTTTTGTAAAAACAGTTAAAGTGAGCTTGACCAGCGAAGGCAGTTTACAGTTTACTATTTACTAATTAAGTTATAGTCTAATGGATGTAACTGATGACTACCATATAAGTTTCATAATGACAAGGTAAAGAGTATGAGTCAATGAGGTAGGAGGGAGGACAAAATTACTGAAGAGGAAGAGAACTGAGAAGCCAAGATGTGGGGGGAGGAGGGATCCCTGACAATATTAAACTCACCACAAACTACAGCAGATGTGCAATGAGTGAGAATTACAGTGAATCAAGTGCGAAAGTCTTCAAAGACTGTGATAGAGACATTTGCTACACATACATTTGATAAGTGACTGGTAGTAGTATGACTGAACCCCAATGTCTTTAAACAATATTTTGTTTATTTACAGAATGTGGTAATACTATGAAGGCCATAGAGAGAGGGATGAGATAGAGAGTAAGTGAAGAAACCATTCCAAACAAAATGGTCACAAATGCCCTTTTCAAGAAAGTGCCCTCAGAGTTGGTCTTTGAAGAACGAACCAGCACTGCAAAAAGTTGGAGGAAAAGTTGAAACCTAATTTTTTTAAGTAAAAAAAACCCAAGAAGATGGGAATATTTCAAAGAATTAAATATAATATTGGCTAATAAGCATGTGAAAAAAATGATCCACCTTGACTGGCAATCAGAAATGCAAAATGAAAACACAATGATATAGCATTTTACTACACCAGGTTGGAAAACAGTTAAGAGTCTATCAATAAGAAATGTTTACAAGGATGTCATGAAATGGAAACATACTCCGCTCACAGGAGTTTAAACTGTGAAAAATATTTTGGGGGAAAAAAAGAGGAAGGCATTACCTATTAACATTTTTTAAATCTTTTTAAAATAATTTTTAAATTTATTTATTTGTTTGTTTGTTTATTTAGTTGTTTATTTTTGGCCGTGTCTGGTCTTCGGTGCTGCATGCTGGCTTTTCTCTAGTTGAGGCCAGCAGGGGCTACTCTTGGTTGCAGTGCGCGGGCTTCTCATTGCAGTGGCTTCTCTTGTTGCAGAGCACAGGCTCTAGGCACAAGGGCTTCAGCAGTTGCGGCGCACGGGTTTTGCTGCTCTGCAGCATGTGGGGTCTTCCCAGATCAGGGATCAAACCCATGTCCCCTGCATTGGCAGGCAGATTCTTAACCACTGCGTCACCAGGGAAGTCCCTACCTATTAACTTGAAAAGACACACACAGGACCAATTATAGTAATTCACTCTTAGGTGTATGCAATAAATGTATGAGTTAAGAGTTCATGATTTAAAACCAGAGAAGTCTGCACTGGATGCCTATATCTAACACAAACTTGGTACATATTTAATTTTTGAAACCTCACTTGACCACTCTGAGCTTCAGGTGTTGTGAAAAGTAAAAAACATCATTTTTTTTCAAAGAGGGCAGGAAGACACTTTTGCAGGTCATAGATAACTTTTATGGTTTTGATTGTGGTGATAGTTTCACGAGTGTATTCTTATCTACAAACTCAAGTTGTTTACATTAAATGTGTACAGCTTTTAGTACATACCTTAACTACTGCGCCACCAGGGTCCTGGTGGCGCAGTAGTTAAGAATCCGCATGCCGGGTTCGAGCCCTGGTCCGGGAAGATCCCACATGCCGTGGAGCAAATAAGCCCATGTGCCGCAACTACTGAGCCTGCACTCTAGAGCCCAAGAGCCACGACTACTGAGCCTGTGTCCCACAACTACAGAAGCCCGTGTGCCTAGAGCCCGTGCTCCGCAACAAACAGAAGCCACCGCAACGAGAAGCCCGTGCACTGCAGCGAAGACTAGCCCCCGCTCGCTGCAACTAGAGAAAGCCCGCACGCAGCAACAAAGACCCAACGCAGCCAAAAGTACATAAAAATAAACAATTTTTTCAAAACAAAGATCAGGGCTTCCCAGGTGGCACAGTGGTTGAGGGTCCGCCTGCTGACGCAGGGGACACGGGTTCGTGTCCCGGTCCGGGAAGATCCCGCATGCCGCGGACGGCTGGGCCCGTGAGCCATGGCCGCTGAGCCAGCGCGTCTGGAGCCTGTGCTCTGCAATGGGAGAGGCCACAACAGTGAGAGGCCCGCATACCGCCAAATAAATAAATAAATTAAATTAATTTAATTTAATTTAATTTAACAAATGAAGATCATTTTTTAAACCTCGGTAGAATGGTTGACATATAATAAATACTGAATAAAACAATTTAATTATACTAAGATTGTTTTAATTTTATAACAGCTTTTATCTTCAGGAAGGAACTGCCACAAATATTTGACTATTAAGACAGAGCTTTACCTAAACATATATGAGTATTTTCCATTTACTCCTGAAATGAAAGCACAAGCATTAAAGGAATTTCATGGAACGTTTTATGTTGCCAGGGGGGTGGTCTATTTGAGTGGTTTTTTTCTCTAGAATGCCTGAAATCAAAGGAAAATATTAACCTTAAAGGTGACTGATATTTAAAGTTCCATTTTCGGTGTATCTTTTTTTCTCTAAAAATGAAGTACACGAGTATTCTGGCCCCTGGAGGACTTTAACAGTAGCTTTCTACCAACCACAGCCCCGGCTGTTGGGCAGCACAGATACCGCGAGGTCTACGGGGCGGGGCCTTGGAGGGGGCGGGGCTTCGCGTGACATTTTGCGAGTAGGATTTCACTGGCTTCACCGGCCACATCTTTCGCTGTCTGTTGCGTAGACGAATCGGCGTGACGAGCTGAAGATTTGAAGGCGCCAGGCCCAGCCCCGCGCCAGACGCCGTTCCCCTAGAAACCTGAACTGCAGGACCAACTGCAGGAGGCGGCCCCGGAGCTCCGAGGACTCGTCCCGTATCGCGCCGTCCTGCCGTCCCCGCATCGCGCCGCCCCGCCCCGGCTTGCCTCAGCCGTCGTCGAAACCCGTCACAGCGTGCAGGATCGAGCGCCTCCTCGCCCTCTGCCAGGCCCCGGGGGCGCCGTCCGTCGGTCGAGGTCATGGGCAAACGGCCCCGCAGGCCCAGTGCCTACCCTGCGGACTGGTGGGGACCGCAGACCGAAGGACCCGGCCCCGCCAAGCGCCGCCGAACGGAGGAGCCCGAGGACCCCGAGTCCGAGTCCGAGGCGGCGCCCAGCCTGGACAACCTGACGGGACCTCCGGCCGCGGACGCGCTCACTTCCGTAGTGGTGCTGCCCGCCGGCTGTGCCCTGCACCTGCCCCTAGATGACGTCGACGTGCTGCTGGCGCCCAAGCCCACGTCCGTGCTGCAAGTGTCTCTCGGAGATCACATCCTCACGCTGGTCCCCGAGGCCCTCCTGGGCTGGGGCGTGGAAGGCCCGTGGGGACAGGGCCTGCAACGGGCCGCTTTCCTGAGCGCTCCAGGGGAGTACATGGCCCGGGAGCCGGGATTCTTCTGCGCAGCTGTCCCAGAGATCGCCCGCCAAGAAGAGGCCAACCAGGAGGAAGCAGACGCCGAGCTCCTGCCGCCTGGGATGGAGGCTGAAGCCGGCTCCGTCACTGAGCTCCGCAGCCCCACCGCAAGGGTGTCGGGACCCAGCGCGCAGGGCTTTGTCCCAGAGCCCCGTCCTCGGGCGCCCAATCCTAGTCTAGAGAAACGCTCTCCTCACCACGACGACAACCTGCACTTGCCCCTTCGGGCGCTCTCCCTCGACTCACCACTCCAACCTCTACCTCCCTCTCCGAGTCCGGGTCCTCACGAGCGCCCCCAACGCCCTTACCGTCCTAAGCGCGAGGCCCAGAGATGTCTGTTCCCGGAATGAACTGCACCCCGGTGTACACACACACACACACGCACACACACACACACACACACACACACACATTCTGGCTACCATCCTGGAGGCCCAATGGATTTCCCGGCGTCTTTTACACTGAATGTCCTACAACCTGGAAATTAAGCATCTCGTGGGCCAACAACTCCTTTTCCCCTCCAGACTGGCTATAGTAGCAGGAGAAGACTTCAGGAAAAGAAAGCAGACTCTAGACCTCATCTTTGAAATGGAAAATCTGCCCAGGGATACCGGACAATGTGTGTTCAGACGTCTGGACTTCTTTACAACATCATTCTCAGGCCTATCCATTCCCGCTCGTTTGCATTGGTTATTTTCTCTCAAATTCTTCTCTCTCCAGCACCATACCCTATTGCTACCCTATTTCTCCCCAAACCAATAAATAACTGGATTTCTCATGTTATATGTTTTCCCATGCATTTATGAAGATTTTTAGCCATGGCTTTTCTCTTTCTTGGTGTTTTGAGCTGCTCTCCTGGAAAGTTGCAAAATAGTATGATGGTTACTATACATAATTGTATGATGTTTGTTCATAGCTTCCTCTTAACCTGAGGAAGTTCTCTTCCAGTCAAGTTCACTTTTCATTATGAATAAATGCTGGATTTTATCAGATGTTTTCAGCATGTATTAGGATATGCATTTCCTTTTTAAATCTCTTCCTCCGGTTATTTTGACTCAGAGACTGATGTAAAATGTTTGCATTCCTGCTATTCCACATTATTCATACCTTTTAAATTCTACCCCGAGTTTTTTCTTTTGTAAATCAAACCTCTAACTTTTAAAACATTAATTTAGGGGCCTCCCTGGTGGCGCAGTGGTTAAGAATCTGCCTGCTAATGCAGGGGACATGGGTTCGAGCCCTGGTCTGGGAAGATCCCACATGCCGTGGAGCAACTAAGCCCATGAGCCACAGCTGAAGCCCACGCACCTACAGCCCATGCTTCGCCACCAGAGAAGCCACTGCAGTGAGAAGCCCGTGCACCTCAACGAAGAGTAGCCCCTGCTCACCGCAACTAGAGAAAGCCCGTGCGCAGCAACGAAGACTCCATGCAGCCAAAAATAAATAAATAAAAATTTAAAAAAATAAAACATTAATTAATTACCATATTTCTTTCACATTTTTATAAAAGAAATAAAATCTACAGGTAAAGCTGAAAACAAGATGGTTTCAGTTTTTTTAAACATCAATACTATTTATATTCACCAACATGCTTTACCACTTCCTCTCTACCTTTTTATTCTTATATTCCACTCTCAAAGTCTAGCCTCAATTTTCTTCTTGCTGAAGAATATACTTTAATAGTTCTTTCCACTATACCCTATGTGTAGTAAATTATCTTGGTTTTGTAAATCTCAACATGTTTTGTGTAGTACACTCTCATAGTCTTGTATATCTGAAAATTTTTATTATGTATTCATTCCTAATTCTAAAGTGTTATTTAAGTACTTTAAAGACATTACTCCATTGTTCTGCCATTTTTTATTGTTGTTGCAGGCAAGAGGTCTCTGCCAATCAAGTTGTTGTTCCTTTTATATTTGACTCAGCTGTTCATTAGCACATTTTAAAATTTTATTTTATTTTTTAATTGAAGTATAGTTGATTTACATTGCTGTGTTACTTTCTGGTGTACAGCAAAGTTATATATTTTTTCCATATTCTTTTACATGGTTATGGTTTATTACAGGATATTGAATATAGTTCCCTGTGCTATACAGTAGGACCTTGTTGTTTATCTGTTTTACACTGAATACATAATAGTTTTATATCTGCTAATCCCAAACTCCTAATTTATCTCTCCCCCACCCTCTTTCCCCTTTGGTAAACATAAGGTTGTTTTCTATGTCTGTGAGTCTATTTCTGTTTTGTAAATAACTTCATTTGTGTCATATTTTAGATTCCACATATAAGTGATATCATATGATATTTATCTTTCTTTGACTTACTTCACTTAGTATGATAATCTCTAGGTCCATCCATGTTGCTACAAATGGCATCATCTCACTCTCATTTATGGCTGAGTAGTATTGCATTGTATAGGTATGCCACATCTTTTTATCCATTCATCTGTAGATAGACATTTAGGTTGCTTCCATGTCTTGGGGTTTTTTTTCATTTATTTATTTATTTATTTAATTTTTGGCTGTGTTGGGTTTTGTTGCTGCACATGGGCTTTCTCTAGTTGCAGCGAGCGGGGGCTACTCTTCGTTGCAGGGCACAGGCTTCTCATTATGGTGGCTTCCCTTGTTGCAGAGCACGGGCTCTAGGCACACAGGCCCCAGTAATTGTGGCATGTGGGCTCAGTAGCTGTGGCTCGTGGGCTCCAGGCTAGCGGGCTTCAGTAGTTGTGGCACACGGGCTTAGTTGCTTGGTGGCATGTGGGGTCTTCCCAGCCCAGGGCTCAAACCTGTGTCCCCAGCACTGGCAGGCAGATTCTTAACCACTGCGCCACCAAGGAAGTCGCCAGTTGGCTATTTTAAATAGTGCTACTATGAACATTGGGGTGCATGTATCTTTTCAAATTAGAGTTTTCTCGGGATATTTGCCCAGGAGTGGGACTGCTGGACCATATAGCAACTCTTTTTAATTTCTTAAGGAATCTCCATACTGTTCTCCATAATGGCTGCACCAATTTACATTCCCTTCAACACTGTAGGAGAGTTCCCTTTTCTCCACACCCTGTCCAGCACTTATTATATGTGGACTTTTTAATGATGCTCATGCTGACCAGTGTGACGTGATACCTCATTGTAGTTTTGATTTGCATTTGTCTAGTAATTAGTGATGTTGAGCATATTTTCATGTGCTTTTTGGCCTTCTGTATGTCTTCTTTGGAGAAATGTCTATTTAGGTCTTCTGCCCATTTTTTTTTTTTTTTTTGCGGTATGCGGGCCTCTCACTGTTGTGGCCTCTCCCGTTGCAGAGCACAGGCTCCGGATGCACAGGCTCAGCAGCCATGGCTCACGGGCCCAGCCACTACGTGGCATGGGGGATCTTTCCGGCCGGGGCACGAACCCGTGTCCCCTGCATCGTCAGGCCTACTCTCAACCACTGCGCCACCAGGGAAGCCCTACACTAAAGTCTTTAATGCATTGAGATGACTTTTGTGTGTGGTGTGAGATAGTGGTCTAGTTTCTTTTTTTTTTCCTTAGCATGTGGCTGTCCAGATTTCCCAACACCATTTTTTAATCTAAATTTATTTATTTATTTATTTTTGGCTCGTTGGGTCTTCGTTGCAGTGCATGGGCTTCTCATTGCAGTGGCTTCTCTTGTTGCGGAGCACAGGCTCTAGGCACACGGGCTTTGGTAGTTGTGGCACAGGGCCTCAGTAGTTGTGGCTCGCGGGCTCTAGGGCACAGGCTCAGTAGTTGTGGAGCACGGGCTTAGTTGCTCCGTGGCATGTGGGATCTTGCCAGACCAGGAATCGAACCCGTGTCCCCCTGCATTGGCAGACGGATTTTTAACCACTGCACCACCAGGGAAGTTCCCCCGTCACCATTTATTGAAGAGACTGTCCTTTTCCATTGTACGCTCTTTGCTTCCTTGCCATGAATTCATTATCCATATATGTATGGATTTACTCCCAGGTTCTCAGTTATGTTCCATTGACCTATGTATCTGCTTTTCTGCAAATATAATGCTGTTTTGATTATTGTAGCTTTATAATATAGTTTTAAATCAGAGAGTGTGATACCTCCAACTCTGTTCTTTTTATCAGGATTGCTTTGGCTGTTCAGGGTCTCTTATGGTTTCATGTAAATCTAAGACTTTTTTATTCTATTTTTGCGAAAAATATCCTTGGGACTTTGATAGAGATTGCATTGAATCTGAAGATTGCTTTAGGTAATAGAGACATTTGAACGATGTTATTTCTTCCAATCCATGAGCACAGAACACTTTTCCACTTATTTGTCTCCTCAGGCAAGGGAAACACAAGCAAAAGTAAACAAATAGGATTACATCAAACTAAGAAGTTTCTGCACAGTAAAGGAAACCAGCAACAAAATGAAAAGGGAACCTACCTAATGGAAGAAGATACTTGCAAATCATATATCCAGTAAGGGGTTAACATCCAAAATATAGAAAGAACTCACAACAACAACAACAAAAATGAAACAACCCCAAAATGGGTATAGGACATTTTCCAAAGAAGACATAGATGGCCAATAGACACATGAAAAGATGTTCAACATCACAAATTATTAGAGAAATGCAAATCAAAACCACAAAAGTCTATTTCTCTTAAAGTCTATGTCTCATGTAAGTATTGCTCCCCAGCTTTCTTTTTATTTCCATTTGCATGGAGTATCTTTTTCCATCCCCTCACTTTCAGTCTATGTGTGTCTTTAGATCTGAAGTGAGTCTCTTGTAGGCAGCATATATATGGGTCTTGTTTTTGTATCCATTCAGCCACTCTTTTTTTTTTCAAAACAAACAACTTTTTATTGAAGTATAGTTGATTTACAATGTTGTATTAGTTTCAGGTGTACAGCAAAGCGATCTATATATGTATATATTCTTTTTCAGATTCTTTTCCATTATAAGTTATTATATACAAAATATTGAATAGAGTTCCCTGTGCCATACAGTAGGTCCTCATTTATCTATCGCCCTATGTCTTTTGATTGGAGCATTTAGTCCATTTACTTTGAATAATTATTGATGTGTATGTTCTTAATGCCATTTTATTAATTGTTTTGACGTTGTTTTGTAGTGCTTTTTTCTTCCTTTCTTCTTCTTTCATTCTTTTGTCTTGTGATTTGATGACTATCTTTAATGTCATGTTCAAATCCTTGCCTCTTTTTTCTGTGTGCATCTATTATAGATTTTTCTGTTTGTGTCTATCATGAAGTTTATATACAGTGATATATTGTTATATGTGATTGTTTTAAGTTGCTGATCTCAAATCTCAAATGCATTTAACAACCCTACAATTGTACTCTCCTCCCCTTATGATTACTGTTTTTGACATCATATTTTACATCTAATTATTTTGTGTATCCCCAAACTGCTTACTGTAGATACAGATGATATTACTACTTTTGGCTTTTAACCTTCCTACTAGCTTTGTACATGGTTGATTTTCTATCTTTACTGTATAATTTTTTAATCTGTCTCCTAAGGCAAAGGAAACAAAAGCCAAAATAAACAAATGGGACCTAATTAAACCAAAAAGCTTTCACACAGCAAAGGAAACCATCAACAAAATGAAAAGACAACCTACTGAATGGGGGGAAATATTTGGGAATGAGATGACCAATAAGAGGTTAATATCCAAAATATATAAACAGCTCATACAACTCAATAGGAAAAAGCAAACCACCTGATTGAAAAATGGGCAGAAGGAACAGGATAGAAAGCCCAGAGATGAACCCACGCACATATGGTCACCTTATCTTTGATAAAGGAGGCAGGAATGTACAGTGGAGAAAGGACAGCCTCTTCAATAAGTGGTGCTGGGAAAACTGGACAGGTACATGTAAAAGTATGAGATTAGATCACTCCCTAACACCATACACAAAAATAAGCTCAAAATGGATTAAAGACCTAAATGTAACGCCAGAAACTATCAAACTCTTAGAGGAAAACATAGGCAGAACACTCTATGACATAAATCACAACAAGATCCTTTTGGACCCACCTCCTAGAGAAATGGAAATAAAAACAAAGATAAACAAATGGGACCTAATGAAACTTCAAAGCTGTTGCACAGCAAAGGAAACCATAAACAAGACCAAAGACAACCCTCGGAATGGGACAAAATATTTCCAAATGAAGCAACTGACAAAGGATTAATCTCCAAAATTTATAAGCAGCTCATGCAGCTCAGTAGCAAACAAACAAACAACCCGATCCAAAAATGGGCAGAAGACCTAAATAGACATTTCTCCAAAGAAGATATACAGACTCCCAACAAACATATGAAAGAATGCTCAACATCATTAATCATTAGAGAAATGCAAGTCAAAACTACAATGAGATATCATCTCACACCAGTCAGAATGGCCATCATCTAAAAGTCTAGAAACAATAAATGCTGGAGAGGGTGTGGAGAAAAGGGAACACTCTTGCACTGCTGGTGGGAATGTGAATTGGTACAGCCACTATGGGGAACAGTATGGAGGTTCCTTAAAAAACTACAAATAGAACTACCATATGACCCAGCAATCCCACTACTGGGCATATACCCTGAGAAAACCGTAATTCAAAAAGAGTCATGTACCAAAATGTTCATTGCAGCTCTATTCACAATAGCCCGGAGCTGGAAACAACCTAAGTGTCCATCTTTGGAAGAATGGATAAAGAAGATGTGGCACATATATACAATGGAATATTACTCAGCCATAAAAAGAAACGAAATTGAGCTATTTGTAATGAGGTGGATGGACCTAGAGTCTGTCATACAGAGTGAAGTCAGTCAGAAAGAGAAAGACAAATACCGTATGCTAACACATAGTTATGGAATTTAAGGGAAAAAAATGTCATGAAGAACCTAGGGGTAAGACAGGAATAAAGACACAGACCTACTAGAGAACGGACTTGAGGATATGGAGAGGGGCAAGGGTAAGCTCTGACAAAGCGAGAGAGAGGCATGGACATATATACACTACCAAATGTAAAACAGATAGCTACTGGGAAGCAGCCGCATAGCACAGGGAGATCAGCTCAGTGCTTTGTGACCACCTAGAAGGGTGGGATAGGGAGGATGGGAGGGAGGGAGACGCAAGAGGGAAGAGATATGGGAACATATGTATATGTATAACTGATTCACTGTGTTATAAGGCAGAAACTAACACACCATTGTAAAGCGATTATACTCCAATAAAGATGTAGAAAAAAAAGTTTATACAACTCTCCTCAATACTCTGTAATAACGTATATGGGAACAGAATCTAAAAAACAGTGGATATATGTATAACTGATTCACTTTGCTGTACACCGGAAACTAACACAACATTGTAAATCAACTACACTCCAATAAAAATCAATTAACAAAAATGGGCAGAAGAGGTGAACAGACATTTTACCAAAGAAGACATAACAGTCGGGCAACAGGCACATGAAAAGATGCTCAACATCACTAACCGTCAGAGAAATACAAATCAAACCACCATGAGATACCACCTCACACCTGTAAGAACACCTAACATCAAAACGACCACAAATAACAAATGTTGGCTAGGTTGTGAAATAAAGGGGACCCCCGTACACTGTTGGTGGGAATGTGAATTGGTGCAGCCACTGTGGAAAACAGTGTGGAGGTTCCTCAAAAAACTAAATAGAATTACCATATGATACAGCAATTCCACCCCTGGGTATACATCCAAAGAAAACTAAAACACTACTTTGAAAAGATACATGCAGCTGAATGTTCATGGCAGCATTATTTATGACAGCCAAAATATGGAAACAACCTAAGTGTCCATCAACAGATGAACAGCTAAAGAAGATGTGATGTGATACATATATGCATGTGTGTGTCTGTGTGTATGTATATACTCAGCCATAAAATAAAAGAGTGAAATTTTGTCATTTACAACAACATGGATAGACTTGTAGGGTATTATGCATAGTGAAATAAGTCAGACAGAGAAAGACAAATACTGTTATGTTATCACTTAAACATGGAATCCAGAAAATAAAACAAACTAGTGAATATAACAAAAAAGAAACAGATTCACAGACATAGAGAACAAACTCGTGGTTACAAGTGGGGAGAGGCAAGATGGGGTAAGAGATGAAGAGGTATAAACTACTATGTTTAAAGTAATTAAGCTACAAGGATATATTGTACAACACAGGGAATACAGCCAATATTTATCTTTTGGCCGTACCCCGCAGCACACGGGGATCTTAGTTCCCTGAACAGGGACTGAACCCGGGGCCCCTGCAGTGGAAGCATGGAGTCTTAACCACTGGACCGCCAGGCAAGGGTCCATAGCCAATATTTTATAATAACTATAAATGGAGTATAATCTTTAGGAATTGTTCATCATTATCTTGTACACCTGAAACATAACACTGTAACTCCATTATACCTCAATTTTTAAAAAACTAAAAAACAAACCGACAATGACATATCACTTCATACCTGTTAGGATGGCTTTTATCAAAAGGCAAGAAATTAAAAGTGTTGGCGAGTACGTGGAGAAAAGTGAGCCCTCCTGCGGTGTCGGTGGGAATGTAAACTGGCACAGCCACTATGGAGAACGGTCTGAAGATTCCTTAGAAATGCAGGAGTAGAACTACCATATGATCCAGCTATCCCACTTCTGAGTATTTATCCAAAGTATATGAAAACACTAACTTGAAAACACTTATGCACCCCCATGTTCATTGCAGCATTATTTACAATAGTCAAGGTATAGCAACAACCACAGTGCCCATCAACCAATAAATGAATAAAGAAGAGGTGAAACACAATATATACAATATAGATACGGCATAGAAAAAAAAATCTGGCCATTTGCCACAGCATGGATGGACACTGAGAGTATTATGCTAAGTGAAAGAAGTCAGCTAGAGAAAGCCAAATAGCATGTGATTTCACATAGATATGGAATTAAAAAAAACATACAAAGTAAATGAACAAACCACACCAAACAAAAACAAATATGTAGATACAGAGAACAGAGTAGTGGCTACCAGAGGGGAAAGGGTGAAATGGATAAAGAGGATCAACTCTGTGGTGACTATACAAACTAAATCTTTGTTGGTGAGCATGCTGTAGTGTGTACAGAAGTAGAAATATAATGTTGTCCATATGAAACTTATATAAGGTTATAAACAAATGTTACCTCAATAAAAAATAATTTTTAAAAAAGATATACATATAGCAATGATTAAAATGACTATTCGTGGAATTTAAGTTCCAGTTATGGAGGGAAGTGAAGAACTGATAGTTTAAGTTTCACTGAAAAGATGAATTTTTCCAGAAGAGCATAAGCATTGATGGAGTTTGGATATGTAAAGGGCTAAGCTAGAAAGTTAGGAGGTAGCCACTACTCTGAGAATAAATCTTTTAAATTGTGATTACAGAGGGGGTCACAATTTGGAGTAATTGTTACTGAGCCACGTTCATTTGCCTCACACACAGAAAGCCCAACTCTGAGATAAAGAGGATTGCAGCAGTGAAAGGGTTTATTCACAAGGCAGTCAAGCAAGGAGAAAGGAGAACAAATCTCAAATCCATCTCCCCAAAGGCCAGGGGCTAGGGATATTTACTGGATAAAGAATTAGGGTGGCCTGAGGTGCAGGGAGTGTGGGGAAAGGTGACTGGAAATGAGAAAAAGATCGGGTCGGGACTTCCCTGGTGGCACAGTGGTTAAGAATCCGCCTACCAAAATAAAAAAAAAGAATCCGCCTACCAATGCAGGGGACATGGGTTCGAGCCCTGGTCTGGGAAGATCTCACATGCCTCGGAGCAACTAAGCCCTTGAGCCACAAGTACTGAGCCTGCACTCTAGAGCCTGCGTGCCACAACTACTGAGCCCGTGTGCCACAACTGCTGAAGCCCACGCTCCTAGTGTCCGTGTTCCACAACAAGAGAAGCCACCACAATGAGAGGCCTGCACACTGCAACGAAGAGAAGCCCCCGCTCACTGCAAATAGAGAAAGCCCGTATGCAGCAACGAAGACCCAACGCAGCCAAAAATAAATAAATTAAATAAATTAATACATTAAAAAAAAAAGATGTATCGTTATTCTCGGCAGGTGCAACTAAGCTACGTGCTTCTTCAGAGGATGCACGTTCAGAAAACGGCGACATTAGCATATTCTTAGGGTGGAGGTTTTGGCCCTCTGACATCAAATGGCCACCGATCAGACACTCTCGCATGCCCGAGGGGAGAGGCGGTTGTCCCAACCAGTCTTAACCAGCTGAAGTCCAAACTGGACAACTGACTCCAAGTTCCAAAAAAACAACTCGGGCAAACATCTTAAGACTCTTACATCAGAGGTACTTATCTATAGGGGTCGTGAAGAGGCCTTGTAGCTTACTCTTTAGGCTACATCATGCTTGGGGGATATGCAAGTTTTTGTAAAAACAGTTAAAGTGAGCTTGACCAGCGAAGGCAGTTTACAGTTTACTATTTACTAATTAAGTTATAGTCTAATGGATGTAACTGATGACTACCATATAAGTTTCATAATG
This sequence comes from Mesoplodon densirostris, assembly GCF_025265405.1. NCBI lineage: Eukaryota > Metazoa > Chordata > Mammalia > Artiodactyla > Ziphiidae > Mesoplodon > Mesoplodon densirostris. Next base: position 80,618,704 of record NC_082665.1, read on the forward strand.
ACAAGGTAAAGAGTATGAGTCAATGAGGTAGGAGGGAGGACAAAATTACTGAAGAGGAAGAGAACTGAGAAGCCAAGATGTGGGGGGAGGAGGGATCCCTGACAATATTAAACTCACCACAAACTACAGCAGATGTGCAATGAGTGAGAATTACAGTGAATCAAGTGCGAAAGTCTTCAAAGACTGTGATAGAGACATTTGCTACACATACATTTGATAAGTGACTGGTAGTAGTATGACTGAACCCCAATGTCTTTAAACAATATTTTGTTTATTTACAGAATGTGGTAATACTATGAAGGCCATAGAGAGAGGGATGAGATAGAGAGTAAGTGAAGAAACCATTCCAAACAAAATGGTCAGAAATGCCCTTTTCAAGAAAGTGCCCTCAGAGTTGGTCTTTGAAGAACGAACCAGCACTGCAAAAAGTTGGAGGAAAAGTTGAAACCTAATTTTTTTAAGTAAAAAAAAACCCAAGAAGATGGGAATATTTCAAAGAATTAAATATAATATTGGCTAATAAGCATGTGAAAAAAATGATCCACCTTGACTGGCAATCAGAAATGCAAAATGAAAACACAATGATATAGCATTTTACTACAACAGGTTGGAAAACAGTTAAGAGTCTATCAATAAGAAATGTTTACAAGGATGTAATGAAATGGAAACATACTCCGCTCACAGGAGTTTAACCTGTGAAAAATATTTTGGGGGAAAAAAAGAGGAAGGCGTTACCTATTAACATTTTTTTAATCTTTTTTTATAATTTTTAAATTTATTTATTTGTTTGTTTATTTATTTATCTATTCATTTATTTTTGGCTGTGTCTGGTCTTCGGTGCTGCATGCTGGCTTTTCTCTAGTTGAGGCCAGCAGGGGCTACTCTTGGTTGCAGTGCGCGGGCTTCTCATTGCAGTGGCTTCTCTTGTTGCAGAGCACAGGCTCTAGGCACAAGGGCTTCAGTAGTTGTGGCGCATGGGTTTTGCTGCTCTGCAGCATGTGGGGTCTTCCCAGATCAGGGATCAAACCCATGTCCCCTGCATTGGCAGGCAGGTTCTTAACCACTGCGTCACCAGGGAAGTCCCTACCTATTAACTTGAAAAGACACACACAGGACCAATTATAGTAATTCACTCTTAGGTGTATGCAATAAATGTATGAGTTAAGAGTTCATGATTTAAAACCAGAGAAGTCTGCACTGGATGCCTATATCTAACACAAACTTGGTACATATTTAATTTTTGAAACCTCACTTGACCACTCTGAGCTTCAGGTGTTGTGAAAAGTAAAAAACATCATTTTTTTTTCAAAGAGGGCAGGAAGACACTTTTGCAGGTCATAGATAACTTTTATGGTTTTGATTGTGGTGATAGTTTCACGAGTGTATTCTTATCTACAAACTCAAGTTGTTTACATTAAATGTGTACAGCTTTTAGTACATACCTTAACTACTGCGCCACCAGGGTCCTGGTGGCGCAGTAGTTAAGAATCCACATGCCGGGTTCGAGCCCTGGTCCGGGAAGATCCCACATGCCGTGGAGCAAATAAGCCCATGTGCCGCAACTACTGAGCCTGCACTCTAGAGCCCAAGAGCCACGACTACTGAGCCTGCGTCCCACAACTACAGAAGCCCGTGTGCCTAGAGCCCGTGCTCCGCAACAAACAGAAGCCACCGCAAGGAGAAGCCTGTGCACCGCAGCGAAGACTAGCCCCCGCTCGCTGCAACTAGAGAAAGCCCGCACGCAGCAACAAAGACCCAACGCAGCCAAAAGTACATAAAAATAAACAATTTTTTCAAAACAAAGATCAGGGCTTCCCAGGTGGCACAGTGGTTGAGGGTCCGCCTGCCGACGCAGGGGACACGGGTTCGTGTCCCGGTCCGGGAAGATCCCGCAGGCCGCGGAGGGGCTGGGCCCGTGAGCCATGGCCGCTGAGCCAGCGCGTCTGGAGCCTGTGCTCCGCAACGGGAGAGGCCACAACAGTGAGAGGCCCGCGTACCGCCAAATAAATAAATAAATTAATTTAATTTAATTTAATTTAATTTAATAAATGAAGATCATTTTTTAAACCTCAGTAGAATGGTTGACATATAATAAATACTGAATAAAACAATTTAATTATACTAAGATTGTTTTAATTTTATAACAGCTTTTATCTTCAGGAAGGAACTGCCACAAATATTTGACTATTAAGACAGAGCTTTACCTAAACATATATGAGTATTTTCCATTTACTCCTGGAATGAAAGCACAAGCATTAAAGGAATTTCATGGAACGTTTTATGTTGCCAGGGGGGTGGTCTATTTGAGTGGTTTTTTTCTCTAGAATGCCTGAAATCAAAGGAAAATATTAACCTTAAAGGTGACTGATATTTAAAGTTCCATTTTCGGTGTATCTTTTTTTCTCTAAAAATGAAGTACACGAGTATTCTGGCCCCTGGAGGACTTTAACAGTAGCTTTCTACCAACCACAGCCCCGGCTGTTGGGCAGCACAGATACCGCGAGGTCTACGGGGCGGGGCCTTGGAGGGGGCGGGGCTTCGCGTGACATTTTGCGAGTAGGATTTCACTGGCTTCACCGGCCACATCTTTCGCTGTCTGTTGCGTAGACGAATCGGCGTGACGAGCTGAAGATTCGAAGGCGCCAGGCCCAGCCCCGCGCCAGACGCCGTTCCCCTAGAAACCTGAACTGCAGGACCAACTGCAGGAGGCGGCCCCGGAGCTCCGAGGACTCGTCCCGTATCGCGCCGTCCTGCCGTCCCCGCATCGCGCCGCCCCGCCCCGGCTTGCCTCAGCCGTCGTCGAAACCCGTCACAGCGTGCAGGATCGAGCGCCTCCTCGCCCTCTGCCAGGCCCCGGGGGCGCCGTCCGTCGGTCGAGGTCATGGGCAAACGGCCCCGCAGGCCCAGTGCCTACCCTGCGGACTGGTGGGGACCGCAGACCGAAGGACCCGGCCCCGCCAAGCGCCGCCGAACGGAGGAGCCCGAGGACCCCGAGTCCGAGTCCGAGGCGGCGCCCAGCCTGGACAACCTGACGGGACCTCCGGCCGCGGACGCGCTCACTTCCGTAGTGGTGCTGCCCGCCGGCTGTGCCCTGCACCTGCCCCTAGATGACGTCGACGTGCTGCTGGCGCCCAAGCCCACGTCCGTGCTGCAAGTGTCTCTCGGAGATCACATCCTCACGCTGGTCCCCGAGGCCCTCCTGGGCTGGGGCGTGGAAGGCCCGTGGGGACAGGGCCTGCAACGGGCCGCTTTCCTGAGCGCTCCAGGGGAGTACATGGCCCGGGAGCCGGGATTCTTCTGCGCAGCTGTCCCAGAGATCGCCCGCCAAGAAGAGGCCAACCAGGAGGAAGCAGACGCCGAGCTCCTGCCGCCTGGGATGGAGGCTGAAGCCGGCTCCGTCACTGAGCTCCGCAGCCCCACCGCAAGGGTGTCGGGACCCAGCGCGCAGGGCTTTGTCCCAGAGCCCCGTCCTCGGGCGCCCAATCCTAGTCTAGAGAAACGCTCTCCTCACCACGACGACAACCTGCACTTGCACCTTCGGGCGCTCTCCCTCGACTCACCACTCCAACCTCTACCTCCCTCTCCGAGTCCGGGTCCTCACGAGCGCCCCCAACGCCCTTACCGTCCTAAGCGCGAGGCCCAGAGATGTCTGTTCCCGGAATGAACTGCACCCCGGTGTACACACACACACACACGCGCACACACACACACACACACACACACACACACTCTGGCTACCATCCTGGAGGCCCAATGGATTTCCCGGCGTCTTTTACACTGAATGTCCTACAACCTGGAAATTAAGCATCTCGTGGGCCAACAACTCCTTTTTCCCTCCAGACTGGCTCTAGTAGCAGGAGAAGACGTCAGGAAAAGAAAGCAGACTCTAGACCTCATCTTTGAAATGGAAAATCTGCCCAGGGATACCGGACAATGTGTGTTCAGACGTCTGGACTTCTTTACAACATCATTCTCAGGCCTATCCATTCCCGCTCGTTTGCATTGGTTATTTTCTCTCAAATTCTTCTCTCTCCAGCACCATACCCTATTGCTACCCTATTTCTCCCCAAACCAATAAATAACTGGATTTCTCATGTTATATGTTTTCCCATGCATTTATGAAGATTTTTAGCCATGGCTTTTCTCTTTCTTGGTGTTTTGAGCTGCTCTCCTGGAAAGTTGCAAAATAGTATGATGGTTACTATACATAATTGTATGATGTTTGTTCATAGCTTCCTCTTAACCTGAGGAAGTTCTCTTCCAGTCAAGTTCACTTTTCATTATGAATAAAGGCTGGATTTTATCAGATGTTTTCAGCATGTATTAGGATATGCATTTCCTTTTTAAATCTCTCCCTCCGGTTATTTTGACTCAGAGACTGATGTAAAATGTTTGCATTCCTGCTATTCCACATTATTCATACCTTTTAACTTCTACCCCGAGTTTTTTCTTTTGTAAATCAAACCTCTAACTTTTAAAACATTAATTTAGGGGCCTCCCTGGTGGCGCAGTGGTTAAGAATCTGCCTGCTAATGCAGGGGACATGGGTTCGAGCCCTGGTCTGGGAAGATCCCACATGCCGTGGAGCAACTAAGCCCATGAGCCACAGCTGAAGCCCACGCACCTACAGCCCATGCTTCGCCACCAGAGAAGCCACTGCAGTGAGAAGCCCGTGCACCTCAACGAAGAGTAGCCCCCGCTCACCGCAACTAGAGAAAGCCCGTGCGCAGCAACGAAGACTCCATGCAGCCAAAAATAAATAAATAAAAATTTAAAAAAATAAAACATTAATTAATTACCATATTTCTTTCACATTTTTATAAAAGAAATAAAATCTACAGGTAAAGCTGAAAACAAGATGGTTTCAGTTTTTTTAAACATCAATACTATTTATATTCACCAACATGCTTTACCACTTCCTCTCTACCTTTTTATTCTTATATTCCACTCTCAAAGTCTAGCCTCAATTTTCTTCTTGCTGAAGAATATACTTTAATAGTTCTTTCCACTATACCCTATGTGTAGTAAATTATCTTGGTTTTGTAAATCTCAACATGTTTTGTGTAGTACACTCTCATAGTCTTGTATATCTGAAAATTTTTATTATGTATTCATTCCTAATTCTAAAGTGTTATTTAAGTACTTTAAAGACATTACTCCATTGTTCTGCCATTTTTTATTGTTGTTGCAGGCAAGAGGTCTCTGCCAATCAAGTTGTTGTTCCTTTTATATTTGACTCAGCTGTTCATTAGCACATTTTAAAATTTTATTTTATTTTTTAATTGAAGTATAGTTGATTTACATTGCTGTGTTACTTTCTGGTGTACAGCAAAGTTATATATTTTTTCCATATTCTTTTACATGGTTATGGTTTATTACAGGATATTGAATATAGTTCCCTGTGCTATACAGTAGGACCTTGTTGTTTATCTGTTTTACACTGAATACATAATAGTTTTATATCTGCTAATCCCAAACTCCTAATTTATCTCTCCCCCACCCTCTTTCCCCTTTGGTAAACATAAGGTTGTTTTCTATGTCTGTGAGTCTATTTCTGTTTTGTAAATAACTTCATTTGTGTCATATTTTAGATTCCACATATAAGTGATATCATATGATATTTATCTTTCTTTGACTTACTTCACTTAGTATGATAATCTCTAGGTCCATCCATGTTGCTACAAATGGCATCATCTCACTCTCATTTATGGCTGAGTAGTATTGCATTGTATAGGTATGCCACATCTTTTTATCCATTCATCTGTAGATAGACATTTAGGTTGCTTCCATGTCTTGGGGTTTTTTTTCATTTATTTATTTATTTATTTATGTATTTAATTTTTGGCTGTGTTGGGTTTTGTTGCTGCACGTGGGCTTTCTCTAGTTGCAGCGAGCGGGGGCTACTCTTCGTTGCAGGGCGCAGGCTTCTCATTATGGTGGCTTCCCTTGTTGCAGAGCACGGGCTCTAGGCACGCAGGCCCCAGTAATTGTGGCATGTGGGCTCAGTAGCTGTGGCTCGTGGGCTCCAGGCTAGCGGGCTTCAGTAGTTGTGGCACACGGGCTTAGTTGCTTGGTGGCATGTGGGGTCTTCCCAGCCCAGGGCTCAAACCTGTGTCCCCTGCACTGGCAGGCAGATTCTTAACCACTGCGCCACCAAGGAAGTCGCCAGTTGGCTATTTTAAATAGTGCTACTATGAACATTGGGGTGCATGTATCTTTTCAAATTAGAGTTTTCTCGGGATATTTGCCCAGGAGTGGGACTGCTGGACCATATAGCAACACTTTTTAGTTTCTTAAGGAATCTCCATACTGTTCTCCATAATGGCTGCACCAATTTACATTCCCTTCAACACTGTAGGAGAGTTCCCTTTTCTCCACACCCTGTCCAGCACTTATTATATGTGGACTTTTTAATGATGCTCATGCTGACCAGTGTGACGTGATACCTCATTGTAGTTTTGATTTGCATTTGTCTAGTAATTAGTGATGTTGAGCATATTTTCATGTGCTTTTTGGCCTTCTGTATGTCTTCTTTGGAGAAATGTCTATTTAGGTCTTCTGCCCATTTTTTTTTTTTTTTTTGCGGTATGCGGGCCTCTCACTGTTGTGGCCTCTCCCGTTGCGGAGCACAGGCTCCGGATGCACAGGCTCAGCAGCCATGGCTCACGGGCCCAGCCGCTCCGTGGCATGGGGGATCTTTCCGGCCGGGGCACGAACCCGTGTCCCCTGCATCGTCAGGCCTACTCTCAACCACTGCGCCACCAGGGAAGCCCTACACTAAAGTCTTTAATGCATTGAGATGACTTTTGTGTGTGGTGTGAGATAGTGGTCTAGTTTCTTTTTTTCTTTTCTTAGCATGTGGCTGTCCAGATTTCCCAACACCATTTTTTAATCTAAATTTATTTATTTATTTATTTTTGGCTCGTTGGGTCTTCGTTGCAGTGCATGGGCTTCTCATTGCAGTGGCTTCTCTTGTTGCGGAGCACAGGCTCTAGGCACACGGGCTTTGGTAGTTGTGGCACAGGGGCTCAGTAGTTGTGGCTCGCGGGCTCTAGGGAACAGGCTCAGTAGTTGTAGTGCACGGGCTTAGTTGCTCCGTGGCATGTGGTATCTTGCCAGACCAGGAATCGAACCCGTGTCCCCCTGCATTGGCAGACGGATTTTTAACCACTGCACCACCAGGGAAGTTCCCCCGTCACCATTTATTGAAGAGACTGTCCTTTTCCATTGTACGCTCTTTGCTTCCTTGCCATGAATTCATTATCCATATATGTATGGATTTACTCCCAGGTTCTCAGTTATGTTCCATTGACCTATGTATCTGCTTTTCTGCAAATATAATGCTGTTTTGATTATTGTAGCTTTATACTATAGTTTTAAATCAGAGAGTGTGATACCTCCAACTCTGTTCTTTTTATCAGGATTGCTTTGGCTGTTCAGGGTCTCTTATGGTTTCATGTAAATCTAAGACTTTTTTATTCTATTTTTGCGAAAAATATCCTTGGGACTTTGATAGAGATTGCATTGAATCTGAAGATTGCTTTAGGTAATAGAGACATTTGAACGATGTTATTTCTTCCAATCCATGAGCACAGAACACTTTTCCACTTATTTGTCTCCTCAGGCAAGGGAAACACAAGCAAAAGTAAACAAATAGGATTACATCAAACTAAGAAGTTTCTGCACAGTAAAGGAAACCAGCAACAAAATGAAAAGGGAACCTACCTAATGGAAGAAGATACTTGCAAATCATATATCCAGTAAGGGGTTAACATCCAAAATATAGAAAGAACTCACAACAACAACAACAAAAATGAAACAACCCCAAAATGGGTATAGGACATTTTCCAAAGAAGACATAGATGGCCAATAGACACATGAAAAGATGTTCAACATCACAAATTATTAGAGAAATGCAAATCAAAACCACAAAAGTCTATTTCTCTTAAAGTCTATGTCTCATGTAAGTACTGCTCCCCAGCTTTCTTTTTATTTCCATTTGCATGGAGTATCTTTTTCCATCCCCTCACTTTCAGTCTATGTGTGTCTTTAGATCTGAAGTGAGTCTCTTGTAGGCAGCATATATATGGGTCTTGTTTTTGTATCCATTCAGCCACTCTCTTTGTTTTCAAAACAAACAACTTTTTATTGAAGTATAGTTGATTTACAATGTTGTATTAGTTTCAGGTGTACAGCAAAGCGATCTATATATGTATATATTCTTTTTCAGATTCTTTTCCATTATAAGTTATTATATACAAAATATTGAATAGAGTTCCCTGTGCCATACAGTAGGTCCTCATTTATCTATCGCCCTATGTCTTTTGATTGGAGCATTTAGTCCATTTACTTTGTATAATTATTGATGTGTATGTTCTTAATGCCATTTTATTAACTGTTTTGACGTTGTTTTGTAGTGCTTTTTTCTTCCTTTCTTCTTCTTTCATTCTTTTGTCTTGTGATTTGATGACTATCTTTAATGTCATGTTCAAATCCTTGCCTCTTTTTTCTGTGTGCATCTGTTATAGATTTTTCTGTTTGTGTCTATCATGAAGTTTATATACAGTGATATATTGTTATATGTGATTGTTTTAAGTTGCTGATCTCAAATCTCAAATGCATTTAACAACCCTACAATTGTACTCTCCTCCCCTTATGATTACTGTTTTTGACATCATATTTTACATCTAATTATTTTGTGTATCCCCAAACTGCTTACTGTAGATACAGATGATATTACTACTTTTGGCTTTTAACCTTCCTACTAGCTTTGTACATGGTTGATTTTCTATCTTTACTGTATAATTTTTTAATCTGTCTCCTAAGGCAAAGGAAACAAAAGCCAAAATAAACAAATGGGACCTAATTAAACCAAAAAGCTTTCACACAGCAAAGGAAACCATCAACAAAATGAAAAGACAACCTACTGAATGGGGGGAAATATTTGGGAATGAGATGACCAATAAGAGGTTAATATCCAAAATATATAAACAGCTCATACAACTCAATAGGAAAAAGCAAACCACCTGATTGAAAAATGGGCAGAAGGAACAGGATAGAAAGCCCAGAGATGAACCCACGCACATATGGTCACCTTATCTTTGATAAAGGAGGCAGGAATGTACAGTGGAGAAAGGACAGCCTCTTCAATAAGTGGTGCTGGGAAAACTGGACAGGTACATGTAAAAGTATGAGATTAGATCACTCCCTAACACCATACACAAAAATAAGCTCAAAATGGATTAAAGACCTAAATGTAACGCCAGAAACTATCAAACTCTTAGAGGAAAACATAGGCAGAACACTCTATGACATAAATCACAACAAGATCCTTTTGGACCCACCTCCTAGAGAAATGGAAATAAAAACAAAGATAAACAAATGGGACCTAATGAAACTTCAAAGCTGTTGCACAGCAAAGGAAACCATAAACAAGACCAAAGACAACCCTCGGAATGGGACAAAATATTTCCAAATGAAGCAACTGACAAAGGATTAATCTCCAAAATTTATAAGCAGCTCAGTAGCAAACAAACAAACAACCCAATCCAAAAACGGGCAGAAGACCTAAATAGACATTTCTCCAAAGAAGATATACAGACTCCCAACAAACATATGAAAGAATGCTCAACATCATTAATCATTAGAGAAATGCAAGTCAAAACTACAATGAGATATCATCTCACACCAGTCAGAATGGCCATCATCTAAAAGTCTAGAAACAATAAATGCTGGAGAGGGTGTGGAGAAAAGGGAACACTCTTGCACTGCTGGTGGGAATGTGAATTGGTACAGCCACTATGGGGAACAGTATGGAGGTTCCTTAAAAAACTACAAATAGAACTACCATATGACCCAGCAATCCCACTACTGGGCATATACCCTGAGAAAACCATAATTCAAAAAGAGTCATGTACCAAAATGTTCATTGCAGCTCTATTCACAATAGCCCGGAGCTGGAAACAACCTAAGTGTCCATCTTTGGAAGAATGGATAAAGAAGATGTGGCACATATATACAATGGAATATTACTCAGCCATAAAAAGAAACGAAATTGAGCTATTTGTAATGAGGTGGATGGACCTAGAGTCTGTCATACAGAGTGAAGTCAGTCAGAAAGAGAAAGACAAATACCGTATGCTAACACATAGTTATGGAATTTAAGGGAAAAAAATGTCATGAAGAACCTAGGGGTAAGACAGGAATAAAGACACAGACCTACTAGAGAACGGACTTGAGGATATGGAGAGGGGCAAGGGTAAGCTCTGACAAAGCGAGAGAGAGGCATGGACATATATACACTACCAAATGTAAAACAGATAGCTACTGGGAAGCAGCCGCATAGCACAGGGAGATCAGCTCAGTGCTTTGTGACCACCTAGCAGGGTGGGATAGGGAGGATGGGAGGGAGGGAGACGCAAGAGGGAAGAGATATGGGAACATATGTATATGTATAACTGATTCACTGTGTTATAAGGCAGAAACTAACATACCGTTGTAAAGCGATTATACTCCAATAAAGATGTTAAAAAAAAAGAAGTTTATACAACTCTCCTCAATACTCTGTAATAACGTATATGGGAACAGAATCTAAAAAACAGTGGATATATGTATAACTGATTCACTTTGCTGTACACCGGAAACTAACACAACATTGTAAATCAACTACACTCCAATAAAAATCAATTAACAAAAATGGGCAGAAGAGGTGAACAGACATTTTTCCAAAGAAGACATAACAGTCGGGCAACAGGCACATGAAAAGATGCTCAACATCACTAACCGTCAGAGAAATACAAATCAAACCACCATGAGATACCACCTCACACCTGTAAGAACACCTAACATCAAAACGACCACAAATAACAAATGTTGGCTAGGTTGTGAAATAAAGGGGACCCCCGTACACTGTTGGTGGGAATGTGAATTGGTGCAGCCACTGTGGAAAACAGTGTGGAGGTTCCTCAAAAAACTAAATAGAATTACCATATGATACAGCAATTCCACCCCTGGGTATACATCCAAAGAAAACTAAAACACTACTTTGAAAAGATACATGCAGCTGAATGTTCGTGGCAGCATTATTTATGACAGCCAAAATATGGAAACAACCTAAGTGTCCATCAACAGATGAACAGCTAAAGAAGATGTGATGTGATACATATATGCATGTGTGTGTCTGTGTGTATGTATATACTCAGCCATAAAAAAAAAGAGTGAAATTTTGTCATTTACAACAACATGGATAGACTTGTAGGGTATTATGCATAGTGAAATAAGTCAGACAGAGAAAGACAAATACTGTTATGTTATCACTTAAACATGGAATCCAGAAAATAAAACAAACTAGTGAATATAACAAAAAAGAAACAGATTCACAGACATAGAGAACAAACTCGTGGTTACAAGTGGGGAGAGGCAAGATGGGGTAAGAGATGAAGAGGTATAAACTACTATGTTTAAAGTAATTAAGCTACAAGGATATATTGTACAACACAGGGAATACAGCCAATATTTATCTTTTGGCCGTACCCCGCAGCACACGGGGATCTTAGTTCCCTGAACAGGGACTGAACCCGGGGCCCCTGCAGTGGAAGCATGGAGTCTTAACCACTGGACCGCCAGGCAAGGGTCCATAGCCAATATTTTATAATAACTATAAATGGAGTATAATCTTTAGGAATTGTTCATCATTATCTTGTACACCTGAAACGTAACACTGTAACTCCATTATACCTCAATTTTTAAAAAACTAAAAAACAAACCGACAATGACATATCACTTCATACCTGTTAGGATGGCTTTTATCAAAAGGCAAGAAATTAAAAGTGTTGGCGAGTACGTGGAGAAAAGTGAGCCCTCCTGCGGTGTCGGTGGGAATGTAAACTGGCACAGCCACTATGGAGAACGGTCTGAAGATTCCTTAGAAATGCAGGAGTAGAACTACCATATGATCCAGCTATCCCACTTCTGAGTATTTATCCAAAGTATATGAAAACACTAACTTGAAAACACTTATGCACCCCCATGTTCATTGCAGCATTATTTACAATAGTCAAGGTATAGCAACAACCGCAGTGCCCATCAACCAATAAATGAATAAAGAAGAGGTGAAACACAATATATACAATATAGATACGGCCATAGAAAAAAAATAAAATCTGGCCATTTGCCACAGCATGGATGGACACTGAGAGTATTATGCTAAGTGAAAGAAGTCAGCTAGAGAAAGCCAAATACCATATGATTTCACATAGATATGGAATTTTAAAAAAACATACAAAGTAAATGAACAAACCACACCAAACAAAAACAAACATGTAGATACAGAGAACAGAGTAGTGGCTACCAGAGGGGAAAGGGTGAAATGGATAAAGAGGATCAACTCTGTGGTGACTATACAAACTAAATCTTTGTTGGTGAGCATGCTGTAGTGTGTACAGAAGTAGAAATATAATGTTGTCCATATAAAACTTATATAAGCTTATAAACAAATGTTACCTCAATAAAAAATAATTTTTAAAAAAGATATACATATAGCAATGATTAAAATGACTATTCGTGGAATTTAAGTTCCAGTTATGGAGGGAAGTGAAGAACTGATAGTTTAAGTTTCACTGAAAAGATGAATATTTCCAGAAGGGCATAAGCATTGATGGAGTTTGGATATGTAAAGGGCTAAGCTAGAAAGTTAGGAGGTAGCCACTACTCTGAGAATAAATCTTTTAAATTGTGATTACAGAGGGGGTCACAATTTGGAGTAATTGTTACTGAGCCACGTTCATTTGCCTCACACACAGAAAGCCCAACTCTGAGATAGAGAGGTTTGCAGCAGAGAAAGGGTTTATTCACAAGGCAGTCAAGCAAGGAGAAAGGAGAACAAATCTCAAATCCATCTCCCCAAAGGCCAGGGGCTAGGGATATTTACTGGATAAAGAATTAGGGTGGCCTGAGGTGCAGGGAGTGTGGGGAAAGGTGACTGGAAATGAGAAAAAGATCGGGTCGGGACTTCCCTGGTGGCACAGTGGTTAAGAATCCGCCTACCAAAATAAAAAAAAAGAATCCGCCTACCAATGCAGGGGACATGGGTTCGAGCCCTGGTCTGGGAAGATCTCACATGCCTCGGAGCAACTAAGCCCTTGAGCCACAAGTACTGAGCCTGCACTCTAGAGCCTGCGTGCCACAACTACTGAGCCCGTGTGCCACAACTGCTGAAGCCCACGCTCCTAGTATCCGTGTTCCACAACAAGAGAAGCCACCACAATGAGAGGCCTGCACACTGCAACGAAGAGAAGCCCCCGCTCACTGCAAATAGAGAAAGCCCGCATGCAGCAACGAAGACCCAACGCAGCCAAAAATAAATAAATTAAATAAATAAATACATTAAAAAAAAAAGATGTATCGTTATTCTCGGCAGGTGCAACTAAGCTACGTGCTTCTTCAGAGGATGCACGTTCAGAAAACGGCGACATTAGCATATTCTTAGGGTGGAGGTTTTGGCCCTCTGACATCAAATGGCCACCGATCAGACACTCTCGCATGCCCGAGGGGAGAGGCGGTTGTCCCAACCAGTCTTAACCAGCTGAAGTTCAAACTGGACAACTGACTCCAAGTTCCAAAAAAACAACTCGGGCAAACATCTTAAGACTCTTACATCAGAGGTACTTATCTATAGGGGTCGTGAAGAGGCCTTGTAGCTTACTCTTTAGGCTACATCATGCTTGGGGGATATGCAAGTTTTTGTAAAAACAGTTAAAGTGAGCTTGACCAGCGAAGGCAGTTTACAGTTTACTATTTACTAATTAAGTTATAGTCTAATGGATGTAACTGATGACTACCATATAAGTTTCATAATGACAAGGTAAAGAGTATGAGTCAATGAGGTAGGAGGGAGGACAAAATTACTGAAGAGGAAGAGAACTGAGAAGCCAAGATGTGGGGGGAGGAGGGATCCCTGACAATATTAAACTCACCACAAACTACAGCAGATGTGCAATGAGTGAGAATTACAGTGAATCAAGTGCGAAAGTCTTCAAAGACTGTGATAGAGACATTTGCTACACATACATTTGATAAGTGACTGGTAGTAGTATGACTGAACCCCAATGTCTTTAAACAATATTTTGTTTATTTACAGAATGTGGTAATACTATGAAGGCCATAGAGAGAGGGATGAGATAGAGAGTAAGTGAAGAAACCATTCCAAACAAAATGGTCACAAATGCCCTTTTCAAGAAAGTGCCCTCAGAGTTGGTCTTTGAAGAACGAACCAGCACTGCAAAAAGTTGGAGGAAAAGTTGAAACCTAATTTTTTTAAGTAAAAAAAACCCAAGAAGATGGGAATATTTCAAAGAATTAAATATAATATTGGCTAATAAGCATGTGAAAAAAATGATCCACCTTGACTGGCAATCAGAAATGCAAAATGAAAACACAATGATATAGCATTTTACTACACCAGGTTGGAAAACAGTTAAGAGTCTATCAATAAGAAATGTTTACAAGGATGTAATGAAATGGAAACATACTCCGCTCACAGGAGTTTAAACTGTGAAAAATATTTTGGGGGAAAAAAAGAGGAAGGCATTACCTATTAACATTTTTTAAATCTTTTTTAAATAATTTTTAAATTTATTTATTTGTTTGTTTGTTTATTTAGTTGTTTATTTATGGCCGTGTCTGGTCTTCGGTGCTGCATGCTGGCTTTTCTCTAGTTGAGGCCAGCAGGGGCTACTCTTGGTTGCAGTGCGCGGGCTTCTCATTGCAGTGGCTTCTCTTGTTGCAGAGCACAGGCTCTAGGCACAAGGGCTTCAGCAGTTGCGGCGCACGGGTTTTGCTGCTCTGCAGCATGTGGGGTCTTCCCAGATCAGGGATCAAACCCATGTCCCCTGCATTGGCAGGCAGATTCTTAACCACTGCGTCACCAGGGAAGTCCCTACCTATTAACTTGAAAAGACACACACAGGACCAATTATAGTAATTCACTCTTAGGTGTATGCAATAAATGTATGAGTTAAGAGTTCATGATTTAAAACCAGAGAAGTCTGCACTGGATGCCTATATCTAACACAAACTTGGTACATATTTAATTTTTGAAACCTCACTTGACCACTCTGAGCTTCAGGTGTTGTGAAAAGTAAAAAACATCATTTTTTTTCAAAGAGGGCAGGAAGACACTTTTGCAGGTCATAGATAACTTTTATGGTTTTGATTGTGGTGATAGTTTCACGAGTGTATTCTTATCTACAAACTCAAGTTGTTTACATTAAATGTGTACAGCTTTTAGTACATACCTTAACTACTGCGCCACCAGGGTCCTGGTGGCGCAGTAGTTAAGAATCCGCATGCCGGGTTCGAGCCCTGGTCCGGGAAGATCCCACATGCCGTGGAGCAAATAAGCCCATGTGCCGCAACTACTGAGCCTGCACTCTAGAGCCCAAGAGCCACGACTACTGAGCCTGTGTCCCACAACTACAGAAGCCCGTGTGCCTAGAGCCCGTGCTCCGCAACAAACAGAAGCCACCGCAACGAGAAGCCCGTGCACCGCAGCGAAGACTAGCCCCCGCTCGCTGCAACTAGAGAAAGCCCGCACGCAGCAACAAAGACCCAACGCAGCCAAAAGTACATAAAAATAAACAATTTTTTCAAAACAAAGATCAGGGCTTCCCAGGTGGCACAGTGGTTGAGGGTCCGCCTGCCGACGCAGGGGACACGGGTTCGTGTCCCGGTCCGGGAAGATCCCGCATGCCGCGGACGGCTGGGCCCGTGAGCCATGGCCGCTGAGCCAGCGCGTCTGGAGCCTGTGCTCTGCAATGGGAGAGGCCACAACAGTGAGAGGCCCGCATACCGCCAAATAAATAAATAAATTAAATTAATTTAATTTAATTTAATTTAACAAATGAAGATCATTTTTTAAACCTCGGTAGAATGGTTGACATATAATAAATACTGAATAAAACAATTTAATTATACTAAGATTGTTTTAATTTTATAACAGCTTTTATCTTCAGGAAGGAACTGCCACAAATATTTGACTATTAAGACAGAGCTTTACCTAATCATATATGAGTATTTTCCATTTACTCCTGAAATGAAAGCACAAGCATTAAAGGAATTTCATGGAACGTTTTATGTTGCCAGGGGGGTGGTCTATTTGAGTGGTTTTTTTCTCTAGAATGCCTGAAATCAAAGGAAAATATTAACCTTAAAGGTGACTGATATTTAAAGTTCCATTTTCGGTGTATCTTTTTTTCTCTAAAAATGAAGTACACGAGTATTCTGGCCCCTGGAGGACTTTAACAGTAGCTTTCTACCAACCACAGCCCCGGCTGTTGGGCAGCACAGATACCGCGAGGTCTACGGGGCGGGGCCTTGGAGGGGGCGGGGCTTCGCGTGACATTTTGCGAGTAGGATTTCACTGGCTTCACCGGCCACATCTTTCGCTGTCTGTTGCGTAGACGAATCGGCGTGACGAGCTGAAGATTCGAAGGCGCCAGGCCCAGCCCCGCGCCAGACGCCGTTCCCCTAGAAACCTGAACTGCAGGACCAACTGCAGGAGGCGGCCCCGGAGCTCCGAGGACTCGTCCCGTATCGCGCCGTCCTGCCGTCCCCGCATCGCGCCGCCCCGCCCCGGCTTGCCTCAGCCGTCGTCGAAACCCGTCACAGCGTGCAGGATCGAGCGCCTCCTCGCCCTCTGCCAGGCCCCGGGGGCGCCGTCCGTCGGTCGAGGTCATGGGCAAACGGCCCCGCAGGCCCAGTGCCTACCCTGCGGACTGGTGGGGACCGCAGACCGAAGGACCCGGCCCCGCCAAGCGCCGCCGAACGGAGGAGCCCGAGGACCCCGAGTCCGAGTCCGAGGCGGCGCCCAGCCTGGACAACCTGACGGGACCTCCGGCCGCGGACGCGCTCACTTCCGTAGTGGTGCTGCCCGCCGGCTGTGCCCTGCACCTGCCCCTAGATGACGTCGACGTGCTGCTGGCGCCCAAGCCCACGTCCGTGCTGCAAGTGTCTCTCGGAGATCACATCCTCACGCTGGTCCCCGAGGCCCTCCTGGGCTGGGGCGTGGAAGGCCCGTGGGGACAGGGCCTGCAACGGGCCGCTTTCCTGAGCGCTCCAGGGGAGTACATGGCCCGGGAGCCGGGATTCTTCTGCGCAGCTGTCCCAGAGATCGCCCGCCAAGAAGAGGCCAACCAGGAGGAAGCAGACGCCGAGCTCCTGCCGCCTGGGATGGAGGCTGAAGCCGGCTCCGTCACTGAGCTCCGCAGCCCCACCGCAAGGGTGTCGGGACCCAGCGCGCAGGGCTTTGTCCCAGAGCCCCGTCCTCGGGCGCCCAATCCTAGTCCAGAGAAACGCTCTCCTCACCACGACGACAACCTGCACTTGCACCTTCGGGCGCTCTCCCTCGACTCACCACTCCAACCTCTACCTCCCTCTCCGAGTCCGGGTCCTCACGAGCGCCCCCAACGCCCTTACCGTCCTAAGCGCGAGGCCCAGAGATGTCTGTTCCCGGAATGAACTGCACCCCGGTGTACACACACACACACACGCACACACACACACACACACACACACATTCTGGCTACCATCCTGGAGGCCCAATGGATTTCCCGGCGTCTTTTACACTGAATGTCCTACAACCTGGAAATTAAGCATCTCGTGGGCCAACAACTCCTTTTCCCCTCCAGACTGGCTATAGTAGCAGGAGAAGACTTCAGGAAAAGAAAGCGGACTCTAGACCTCATCTTTGAAATGGAAAATCTGCCCAGGGATACCGGACAATGTGTGTTCAGACGTCTGGACTTCTTTACAACATCATTCTCAGGCCTATCCATTCCCGCTCGTTTGCATTGGTTATTTTCTCTCAAATTCTTCTCTCTCCAGCACCATACCCTATTGCTACCCTATTTCTCCCCAAACCAATAAATAACTGGATTTCTCATGTTATATGTTTTCCCATGCATTTATGAAGATTTTTAGCCATGGCTTTTCTCTTTCTTGGTGTTTTGAGCTGCTCTCCTGGAAAGTTGCAAAATAGTATGATGGTTACTATACATAATTGTATGATGTTTGTTCATAGCTTCCTCTTAACCTGAGGAAGTTCTCTTCCAGTCAAGTTCACTTTTCATTATGAATAAATGCTGGATTTTATCAGATGTTTTCAGCATGTATTAGGATATGCATTTCCTTTTTAAATCTCTTCCTCCGGTTATTTTGACTCAGAGACTGATGTAAAATGTTTGCATTCCTGCTATTCCACATTATTCATACCTTTTAAATTCTACCCCGAGTTTTTTCTTTTGTAAATCAAACCTCTAACTTTTAAAACATTAATTTAGGGGCCTCCCTGGTGGCGCAGTGGTTAAGAATCTGCCTGCTAATGCAGGGGACATGGGTTCGAGCCCTGGTCTGGGAAGATCCCACATGCCGTGGAGCAACTAAGCCCATGAGCCACAGCTGAAGCCCACGCACCTACAGCCCATGCTTCGCCACCAGAGAAGCCACTGCAGTGAGAAGCCCGTGCACCTCAACGAAGAGTAGCCCCCGCTCACCGCAACTAGAGAAAGCCCGTGCGCAGCAACGAAGACTCCATGCAGCCAAAAATAAATAAATAAAAATTTAAAAAAATAAAACATTAATTAATTACCATATTTCTTTCACATTTTTATAAAAGAAATAAAATCTACAGGTAAAGCTGAAAACAAGATGGTTTCAGTTTTTTTAAACATCAATACTATTTATATTCACCAACATGCTTTACCACTTCCTCTCTACCTTTTTATTCTTATATTCCACTCTCAAAGTCTAGCCTCAATTTTCTTCTTGCTGAAGAATATACTTTAATAGTTCTTTCCACTATACCCTATGTGTAGTAAATTATCTTGGTTTTGTAAATCTCAACATGTTTTGTGTAGTACACTCTCATAGTCTTGTATATCTGAAAATTTTTATTATGTATTCATTCCTAATTCTAAAGTGTTATTTAAGTACTTTAAAGACATTACTCCATTGTTCTGCCATTTTTTATTGTTGTTGCAGGCAAGAGGTCTCTGCCAATCAAGTTGTTGTTCCTTTTATATTTGACTCAGCTGTTCATTAGCACATTTTAAAATTTTATTTTATTTTTTAATTGAAGTATAGTTGATTTACATTGCTGTGTTACTTTCTGGTGTACAGCAAAGTTATATATTTTTTCCATATTCTTTTACATGGTTATGGTTTATTACAGGATATTGAATATAGTTCCCTGTGCTATACAGTAGGACCTTGTTGTTTATCTGTTTTACACTGAATACATAATAGTTTTATATCTGCTAATCCCAAACTCCTAATTTATCTCTCCCCCACCCTCTTTCCCCTTTGGTAAACATAAGGTTGTTTTCTATGTCTGTGAGTCTATTTCTGTTTTGTAAATAACTTCATTTGTGTCATATTTTAGATTCCACATATAAGTGATATCATATGATATTTATCTTTCTTTGACTTACTTCACTTAGTATGATAATCTCTAGGTCCATCCATGTTGCTACAAATGGCATCATCTCACTCTCATTTATGGCTGAGTAGTATTGCATTGTATAGGTATGCCACATCTTTTTATCCATTCATCTGTAGATAGACATTTAGGTTGCTTCCATGTCTTGGGTTTTTTTTTCATTTATTTATTTATTTATTTAATTTTTGGCTGTGTTGGGTTTTGTTGCTGCACGTGGGCTTTCTCTAGTTGCAGCGAGTGGGGGCTACTCTTCGTTGCAGGGCGCAGGCTTCTCATTATGGTGGCTTCCCTTGTTGCAGAGCACGGGCTCTAGGCACACAGGCCCCAGTAATTGTGGCATGTGGGCTCAGTAGCTGTGGCTCGTGGGCTCCAGGCTAGCGGGCTTCAGTAGTTGTGGCACACGGGCTTAGTTGCTTGGTGGCATGTGGGGTCTTCCCAGCCCAGGGCTCAAACCTGTGTCCCCTGCACTGGCAGGCAGATTCTTAACCACTGCGCCACCAAGGAAGTCGCCAGTTGGCTATTTTAAATAGTGCTACTATGAACATTGGGGTGCATGTATCTTTTCAAATTAGAGTTTTCTCGGGATATTTGCCCAGGAGTGGGACTGCTGGACCATATAGCAACTCTTTTAAGTTTCTTAAGGAATCTCCATACTGTTCTCCATAATGGCTGCACCAATTTACATTCCCTTCAACACTGTAGGAGAGTTCCCTTTTCTCCACACCCTGTCCAGCACTTATTATATGTGGACTTTTTAATGATGCTCATGCTGACCAGTGTGACGTGATACCTCATTGTAGTTTTGATTTGCATTTGTCTAGTAATTAGTGATGTTGAGCATATTTTCATGTGCTTTTTGGCCTTCTGTATGTCTTCTTTGGAGAAATGTCTATTTAGGTCTTCTGCCCATTTTTTTTTTTTTTTTGCGGTATGCGGGCCTCTCACTGTTGTGGCCTCTCCCGTTGCGGAGCACAGGCTCCGGATGCACAGGCTCAGCAGCCATGGCTCACGGGCCCAGCCGCTACGTGGCATGGGGGATCTTTCCGGCCGGGGCACGAACCCGTGTCCCCTGCATCGTCAGGCCTACTCTCAACCACTGCGGCACCAGGGAAGCCCTACACTAAAGTCTTTAATGCATTGAGATGACTTTTGTGTGTGGTGTGAGATAGTGGTCTAGTTTCTTTTTTTTTTCCTTAGCATGTGGCTGTCCAGATTTCCCAACACCATTTTTTAATCTAAATTTATTTATTTATTTATTTTTGGCTCGTTGGGTCTTCGTTGCAGTGCATGGGCTTCTCATTGCAGTGGCTTCTCTTGTTGCGGAGCACAGGCTCTAGGCACACGGGCTTTGGTAGTTGTGGCACAGGGCCTCAGTAGTTGTGGCTCGCGGGCTCTAGGGCACAGGCTCAGTAGTTGTGGTGCACGGGCTTAGTTGCTCCGTGGCATGTGGGATCTTGCCAGACCAGGAATCGAACCCGTGTCCCCCTGCATTGGCAGACGGATTTTTAACCACTGCACCACCAGGGAAGTTCCCCCGTCACCATTTATTGAAGAGACTGTCCTTTTCCATTGTACGCTCTTTGCTTCCTTGCCATGAATTCATTATCCATATATGTATGGATTTACTCCCAGGTTCTCAGTTATGTTCCATTGACCTATGTATCTGCTTTTCTGCAAATATAATGCTGTTTTGATTATTGTAGCTTTATACTATAGTTTTAAATCAGAGAGTGTGATACCTCCAACTCTGTTCTTTTTATCAGGATTGCTTTGGCTGTTCAGGGTCTCTTATGGTTTCATGTAAATCTAAGACTTTTTAATTCTATTTTTGCGAAAAATATCCTTGGGACTTTGATAGAGATTGCATTGAATCTGAAGATTGCTTTAGGTAATAGAGACATTTGAACGATGTTATTTCTTCCAATCCATGAGCACAGAACACTTTTCCACTTATTTGTCTCCTCAGGCAAGGGAAACACAAGCAAAAGTAAACAAATAGGATTACATCAAACTAAGAAGTTTCTGCACAGTAAAGGAAACCAGCAACAAAATGAAAAGGGAACCTACCTAATGGAAGAAGATACTTGCAAATCATATATCCAGTAAGGGGTTAACATCCAAAATATAGAAAGAACTCACAACAACAACAACAAAAATGAAACAACCCCAAAATGGGTATAGGACATTTTCCAAAGAAGACATAGATGGCCAATAGACACATGAAAAGATGTTCAACATCACAAATTATTAGAGAAATGCAAATCAAAACCACAAAAGTCTATTTCTCTTAAAGTCTATGTCTCATGTAAGTATTGCTCCCCAGCTTTCTTTTTATTTCCATTTGCATGGAGTATCTTTTTCCATCCCCTCACTTTCAGTCTATGTGTGTCTTTAGATCTGAAGTGAGTCTCTTGTAGGCAGCATATATATGGGTCTTGTTTTTGTATCCATTCAGCCACTCTCTTTTTTTTCAAAACAAACAACTTTTTATTGAAGTATAGTTGATTTACAATGTTGTATTAGTTTCAGGTGTACAGCAAAGCGATCTATATATGTATATATTCTTTTTCAGATTCTTTTCCATTATAAGTTATTATATACAAAATATTGAATAGAGTTCCCTGTGCCATACAGTAGGTCCTCATTTATCTATCGCCCTATGTCTTTTGATTGGAGCATTTAGTCCATTTACTTTGTATAATTATTGATGTGTATGTTCTTAATGCCATTTTATTAACTGTTTTGACGTTGTTTTGTAGTGCTTTTTTCTTCCTTTCTTCTTCTTTCATTCTTTTGTCTTGTGATTTGATGACTATCTTTAATGTCATGTTCAAATCCTTGCCTCTTTTTTCTGTGTGCATCTATTATAGATTTTTCTGTTTGTGTCTATCATGAAGTTTATATACAGTGATATATTGTTATATGTGATTGTTTTAAGTTGCTGATCTCAAATCTCAAATGCATTTAACAACCCTACAATTGTACTCTCCTCCCCTTATGATTACTGTTTTTGACATCATATTTTACATCTAATTATTTTGTGTATCCCCAAACTGCTTACTGTAGATACAGATGATATTACTACTTTTGGCTTTTAACCTTCCTACTAGCTTTGTACATGGTTGATTTTCTATCTTTACTGTATAATTTTTTAATCTGTCTCCTAAGGCAAAGGAAACAAAAGCCAAAATAAACAAATGGGACCTAATTAAACCAAAAAGCTTTCACACAGCAAAGGAAACCATCAACAAAATGAAAAGACAACCTACTGAATGGGGGGAAATATTTGGGAATGAGATGACCAATAAGAGGTTAATATCCAAAATATATAAACAGCTCATACAACTCAATAGGAAAAAGCAAACCACCTGATTGAAAAATGGGCAGAAGGAACAGGATAGAAAGCCCAGAGATGAACCCACGCACATATGGTCACCTTATCTTTGATAAAGGAGGCAGGAATGTACAGTGGAGAAAGGACAGCCTCTTCAATAAGTGGTGCTGGGAAAACTGGACAGGTACATGTAAAAGTATGAGATTAGATCACTCCCTAACACCATACACAAAAATAAGCTCAAAATGGATTAAAGACCTAAATGTAACGCCAGAAACTATCAAACTCTTAGAGGAAAACATAGGCAGAACACTCTATGACATAAATCACAACAAGATCCTTTTGGACCCACCTCCTAGAGAAATGGAAATAAAAACAAAGATAAACAAATGGGACCTAATGAAACTTCAAAGCTGTTGCACAGCAAAGGAAACCATAAACAAGACCAAAGACAACCCTCGGAATGGGACAAAATATTTCCAAATGAAGCAACTGACAAAGGATTAATCTCCAAAATTTATAAGCAGCTCATGCAGCTCAGTAGCAAACAAACAAACAACCCGATCCAAAAATGGGCAGAAGACCTAAATAGACATTTCTCCAAAGAAGATATACAGACTCCCAACAAACATATGAAAGAATGCTCAACATCATTAATCATTAGAGAAATGCAAGTCAAAACTACAATGAGATATCATCTCACACCAGTCAGAATGGCCATCATCTAAAAGTCTAGAAACAATAAATGCTGGAGAGGGTGTGGAGAAAAGGGAACACTCTTGCACTGCTGGTGGGAATGTGAATTGGTACAGCCACTATGGGGAACAGTATGGAGGTTCCTTAAAAAACTACAAATAGAACTACCATATGACCCAGCAATCCCACTACTGGGCATATACCCTGAGAAAACCGTAATTCAAAAAGAGTCATGTACCAAAATGTTCATTGCAGCTCTATTCACAATAGCCCGGAGCTGGAAACAACCTAAGTGTCCATCTTTGGAAGAATGGATAAAGAAGATGTGGCACATATATACAATGGAATATTACTCAGCCATAAAAAGAAACGAAATTGAGCTATTTGTAATGAGGTGGATGGACCTAGAGTCTGTCATACAGAGTGAAGTCAGTCAGAAAGAGAAAGACAAATACCGTATGCTAACACATAGTTATGGAATTTAAGGGAAAAAAATGTCATGAAGAACCTAGGGGTAAGACAGGAATAAAGACACAGACCTACTAGAGAACGGACTTGAGGATATGGAGAGGGGCAAGGGTAAGCTCTGACAAAGCGAGAGAGAGGCATGGACATATATACACTACCAAATGTAAAACAGATAGCTACTGGGAAGCAGCCGCATAGCACAGGGAGATCAGCTCAGTGCTTTGTGACCACCTAGCAGGGTGGGATAGGGAGGATGGGAGGGAGGGAGACGCAAGAGGGAAGAGATATGGGAACATATGTATATGTATAACTGATTCACTGTGTTATAAGGCAGAAACTAACATACCGTTGTAAAGCGATTATAATCCAATAAAGATGTTAAAAAAAAAGAAGTTTATACAACTCTCCTCAA
The DNA here is from genome assembly GCF_025265405.1 of Mesoplodon densirostris. Classification (NCBI taxonomy): domain Eukaryota; kingdom Metazoa; phylum Chordata; class Mammalia; order Artiodactyla; family Ziphiidae; genus Mesoplodon; species Mesoplodon densirostris. The sequence goes on from NC_082665.1 coordinate 80,643,106, forward strand.
TACTCTGTAATAACGTATATGGGAACAGAATCTAAAAAACAGTGGATATATGTATAACTGATTCACTTTGCTGTACACCGGAAACTAACACAACATTGTAAATCAACTACACTCCAATAAAAATCAATTAACAAAAATGGGCAGAAGAGGTGAACAGACATTTTACCAAAGAAGACATAACAGTCGGGCAACAGGCACATGAAAAGATGCTCAACATCACTAACCGTCAGAGAAATACAAATCAAACCACCATGAGATACCACCTCACACCTGTAAGAACACCTAACATCAAAACGACCACAAATAACAAATGTTGGCTAGGTTGTGAAATAAAGGGGACCCCCGTACACTGTTGGTGGGAATGTGAATTGGTGCAGCCACTGTGGAAAACAGTGTGGAGGTTCCTCAAAAAACTAAATAGAATTACCATATGATACAGCAATTCCACCCCTGGGTATACATCCAAAGAAAACTAAAACACTACTTTGAAAAGATACATGCAGCTGAATGTTCGTGGCAGCATTATTTATGACAGCCAAAATATGGAAACAACCTAAGTGTCCATCAACAGATGAACAGCTAAAGAAGATGTGATGTGATACATATATGCATGTGTGTGTCTGTGTGTATGTATATACTCAGCCATAAAATAAAAGAGTGAAATTTTGTCATTTACAACAACATGGATAGACTTGTAGGGTATTATGCATAGTGAAATAAGTCAGACAGAGAAAGACAAATACTGTTATGTTATCACTTAAACATGGAATCCAGAAAATAAAACAAACTAGTGAATATAACAAAAAAGAAACAGATTCACAGACATAGAGAACAAACTCGTGGTTACAAGTGGGGAGAGGCAAGATGGGGTAAGAGATGAAGAGGTATAAACTACTATGTTTAAAGTAATTAAGCTACAAGGATATATTGTACAACACAGGGAATACAGCCAATATTTATCTTTTGGCCGTACCCCGCAGCACACGGGGATCTTAGTTCCCTGAACAGGGACTGAACCCGGGGCCCCTGCAGTGGAAGCATGGAGTCTTAACCACTGGACCGCCAGGCAAGGGTCCATAGCCAATATTTTATAATAACTATAAATGGAGTATAATCTTTAGGAATTGTTCATCATTATCTTGTACACCTGAAACATAACACTGTAACTCCATTATACCTCAATTTTTAAAAAACTAAAAAACAAACCGACAATGACATATCACTTCATACCTGTTAGGATGGCTTTTATCAAAAGGCAAGAAATTAAAAGTGTTGGCGAGTACGTGGAGAAAAGTGAGCCCTCCTGCGGTGTCGGTGGGAATGTAAACTGGCACAGCCACTATGGAGAACGGTCTGAAGATTCCTTAGAAATGCAGGAGTAGAACTACCATATGATCCAGCTATCCCACTTCTGAGTATTTATCCAAAGTATATGAAAACACTAACTTGAAAACACTTATGCACCCCCATGTTCATTGCAGCATTATTTACAATAGTCAAGGTATAGCAACAACCACAGTGCCCATCAACCAATAAATGAATAAAGAAGAGGTGAAACACAATATATACAATATAGATACGGCATAGAAAAAAAAATCTGGCCATTTGCCACAGCATGGATGGACACTGAGAGTATTATGCTAAGTGAAAGAAGTCAGCTAGAGAAAGCCAAATAGCATGTGATTTCACATAGATATGGAATTAAAAAAAACATACAAAGTAAATGAACAAACCACACCAAACAAAAACAAATATGTAGATACAGAGAACAGAGTAGTGGCTACCAGAGGGGAAAGGGTGAAATGGATAAAGAGGATCAACTCTGTGGTGACTATACAAACTAAATCTTTGTTGGTGAGCATGCTGTAGTGTGTACAGAAGTAGAAATATAATGTTGTCCATATGAAACTTATATAAGGTTATAAACAAATGTTACCTCAATAAAAAATAATTTTTAAAAAAGATATACATATAGCAATGATTAAAATGACTATTCGTGGAATTTAAGTTCCAGTTATGGAGGGAAGTGAAGAACTGATAGTTTAAGTTTCACTGAAAAGATGAATTTTTCCAGAAGAGCATAAGCATTGATGGAGTTTGGATATGTAAAGGGCTAAGCTAGAAAGTTAGGAGGTAGCCACTACTCTGAGAATAAATCTTTTAAATTGTGATTACAGAGGGGGTCACAATTTGGAGTAATTGTTACTGAGCCACGTTCATTTGCCTCACACACAGAAAGCCCAACTCTGAGATAAAGAGGATTGCAGCAGTGAAAGGGTTTATTCACAAGGCAGTCAAGCAAGGAGAAAGGAGAACAAATCTCAAATCCATCTCCCCAAAGGCCAGGGGCTAGGGATATTTACTGGATAAAGAATTAGGGTGGCCTGAGGTGCAGGGAGTGTGGGGAAAGGTGACTGGAAATGAGAAAAAGATCGGGTCGGGACTTCCCTGGTGGCACAGTGGTTAAGAATCCGCCTACCAAAATAAAAAAAAAGAATCCGCCTACCAATGCAGGGGACATGGGTTCGAGCCCTGGTCTGGGAAGATCTCACATGCCTCGGAGCAACTAAGCCCTTGAGCCACAAGTACTGAGCCTGCACTCTAGAGCCTGCGTGCCACAACTACTGAGCCCGTGTGCCACAACTGCTGAAGCCCACGCTCCTAGTGTCCGTGTTCCACAACAAGAGAAGCCACCACAATGAGAGGCCTGCACACTGCAACGAAGAGAAGCCCCCGCTCACTGCAAATAGAGAAAGCCCGTATGCAGCAACGAAGACCCAACGCAGCCAAAAATAAATAAATTAAATAAATTAATACATTAAAAAAAAAAGATGTATCGTTATTCTCGGCAGGTGCAACTAAGCTACGTGCTTCTTCAGAGGATGCACGTTCAGAAAACGGCGACATTAGCATATTCTTAGGGTGGAGGTTTTGGCCCTCTGACATCAAATGGCCACCGATCAGACACTCTCGCATGCCCGAGGGGAGAGGCGGTTGTCCCAACCAGTCTTAACCAGCTGAAGTTCAAACTGGACAACTGACTCCAAGTTCCAAAAAAACAACTCGGGCAAACATCTTAAGACTCTTACATCAGAGGTACTTATCTATAGGGGTCGTGAAGAGGCCTTGTAGCTTACTCTTTAGGCTACATCATGCTTGGGGGATATGCAAGTTTTTGTAAAAACAGTTAAAGTGAGCTTGACCAGCGAAGGCAGTTTACAGTTTACTATTTACTAATTAAGTTATAGTCTAATGGATGTAACTGATGACTACCATATAAGTTTCATAATGACAAGGTAAAGAGTATGAGTCAATGAGGTAGGAGGGAGGACAAAATTACTGAAGAGGAAGAGAACTGAGAAGCCAAGATGTGGGGGGAGGAGGGATCCCTGACAATATTAAACTCACCACAAACTACAGCAGATGTGCAATGAGTGAGAATTACAGTGAATCAAGTGCGAAAGTCTTCAAAGACTGTGATAGAGACATTTGCTACACATACATTTGATAAGTGACTGGTAGTAGTATGACTGAACCCCAATGTCTTTAAACAATATTTTGTTTATTTACAGAATGTGGTAATACTATGAAGGCCATAGAGAGAGGGATGAGATAGAGAGTAAGTGAAGAAACCATTCCAAACAAAATGGTCACAAATGCCCTTTTCAAGAAAGTGCCCTCAGAGTTGGTCTTTGAAGAACGAACCAGCACTGCAAAAAGTTGGAGGAAAAGTTGAAACCTAATTTTTTTAAGTAAAAAAAAAACCCAAGAAGATGGGAATATTTCAAAGAATTAAATATAATATTGGCTAATAAGCATGTGAAAAAAATGATCCACCTTGACTGGCAATCAGAAATGCAAAATGAAAACACAATGATATAGCATTTTACTACACCAGGTTGGAAAACAGTTAAGAGTCTATCAATAAGAAATGTTTACAAGGATGTAATGAAATGGAAACATACTCCGCTCACAGGAGTTTAAACTGTGAAAAATATTTTGGGGGAAAAAAAGAGGAAGGCGTTACCTATTAACATTTTTTTAATCTTTTTTAATAATTTTTAAATTTATTTATTTGTTTGTTTATTTATTTATCTATTCATTTATTTTTGGCTGTGTCTGGTCTTCGGTGCTGCATGCTGGCTTTTCTCTAGTTGAGGCCAGCAGGGGCTACTCTTGGTTGCAGTGCGCGGGCTTCTCATTGCAGTGGCTTCTCTTGTTGCAGAGCACAGGCTCTAGGCACAAGGGCTTCAGTAGTTGTGGCGCATGGGTTTTGCTGCTCTGCAGCATGTGGGGTCTTCCCAGATCAGGGATCAAACCCATGTCCCCTGCATTGGCAGGCAGGTTCTTAACCACTGCGTCACCAGGGAAGTCCCTACCTATTAACTTGAAAAGACACACACAGGACCAATTATAGTAATTCACTCTTAGGTGTATGCAATAAATGTATGAGTTAAGAGTTCATGATTTAAAACCAGAGAAGTCTGCACTGGATGCCTATATCTAACACAAACTTGGTACATATTTAATTTTTGAAACCTCACTTGACCACTCTGAGCTTCAGGTGTTGTGAAAAGTAAAAAACATCATTTTTTTTTCAAAGAGGGCAGGAAGACACTTTTGCAGGTCATAGATAACTTTTATGGTTTTGATTGTGGTGATAGTTTCACGAGTGTATTCTTATCTACAAACTCAAGTTGTTTACATTAAATGTGTACAGCTTTTAGTACATACCTTAACTACTGTGCCACCAGGGTCCTGGTGGCGCAGTAGTTAAGAATCCACATGCCGGGTTCGAGCCCTGGTCCGGGAAGATCCCACATGCCGTGGAGCAAATAAGCCCATGTGCCGCAACTACTGAGCCTGCACTCTAGAGCCCAAGAGCCACGACTACTGAGCCTGCGTCCCACAACTACAGAAGCCCGTGTGCCTAGAGCCCGTGCTCCGCAACAAACAGAAGCCACCGCAACGAGAAGCCCGTGCACCGCAGCGAAGACTAGCCCCCGCTCGCTGCAACTAGAGAAAGCCCGCACGCAGCAACAAAGACCCAACGCAGCCAAAAGTACATAAAAATAAACAATTTTTTCAAAACAAAGATCAGGGCTTCCCAGGTGGCACAGTGGTTGAGGGTCCGCCTGCCGACGCAGGGGACACGGGTTCGTGTCCCGGTCCGGGAAGATCCCGCATGCCGCGGAGGGGCTGGGCCCGTGAGCCATGGCCGCTGAGCCAGCGCGTCTGGAGCCTGTGCTCCGCAACGGGAGAGGCCACAACAGTGAGAGGCCCGCGTACCGCCAAATAAATAAATAAATAAAATTAAATTAATTTAATTTAATTTAATAAATGAAGATCATTTTTTAAACCTCAGTAGAATGGTTGACATATAATAAATACTGAATAAAACAATTTAATTATACTAAGATTGTTTTAATTTTATAACAGCTTTTATCTTCAGGAAGGAACTGCCACAAATATTTGACTATTAAGACAGAGCTTTACCTAAACATATATGAGTATTTTCCATTTACTCCTGGAATGAAAGCACAAGCATTAAAGGAATTTCATGGAACGTTTTATGTTGCCAGGGGGGTGGTCTATTTGAGTGGTTTTTTTCTCTAGAATGCCTGAAATCAAAGGAAAATATTAACCTTAAAGGTGACTGATATTTAAAGTTCCATTTTCGGTGTATCTTTTTTTCTCTAAAAATGAAGTACACGAGTATTCTGGCCCCTGGAGGACTTTAACAGTAGCTTTCTACCAACCACAGCCCCGGCTGTTGGGCAGCACAGATACCGCGAGGTCTACGGGGCGGGGCCTTGGAGGGGGCGGGGCTTCGCGTGACATTTTGCGAGTAGGATTTCACTGGCTTCACCGGCCACATCTTTCGCTGTCTGTTGCGTAGACGAATCGGCGTGACGAGCTGAAGATTCGAAGGCGCCAGGCCCAGCCCCGCGCCAGACGCCGTTCCCCTAGAAACCTGAACTGCAGGACCAACTGCAGGAGGCGGCCCCGGAGCTCCGAGGACTCGTCCCGTATCGCGCTGTCCTGCCGTCCCCGCATCGCGCCGCCCCGCCCCGGCTTGCCTCAGCCGTCGTCGAAACCCGTCACAGCGTGCAGGATCGAGCGCCTCCTCGCCCTCTGCCAGGCCCCGGGGGCGCCGTCCGTCGGTCGAGGTCATGGGCAAACGGCCCCGCAGGCCCAGTGCCTACCCTGCGGACTGGTGGGGACCGCAGACCGAAGGACCCGGCCCCGCCAAGCGCCGCCGAACGGAGGAGCCCGAGGACCCCGAGTCCGAGTCCGAGGCGGCGCCCAGCCTGGACAACCTGACGGGACCTCCGGCCGCGGACGCGCTCACTTCCGTAGTGGTGCTGCCCGCCGGCTGTGCCCTGCACCTGCCCCTAGATGACGTCGACGTGCTGCTGGCGCCCAAGCCCACGTCCGTGCTGCAAGTGTCTCTCGGAGATCACATCCTCACGCTGGTCCCCGAGGCCCTCCTGGGCTGGGGCGTGGAAGGCCCGTGGGGACAGGGCCTGCAACGGGCCGCTTTCCTGAGCGCTCCAGGGGAGTACATGGCCCGGGAGCCGGGATTCTTCTGCGCAGCTGTCCCAGAGATCGCCCGCCAAGAAGAGGCCAACCAGGAGGAAGCAGACGCCGAGCTCCTGCCGCCTGGGATGGAGGCTGAAGCCGGCTCCGTCACTGAGCTCCGCAGCCCCACCGCAAGGGTGTCGGGACCCAGCGCGCAGGGCTTTGTCCCAGAGCCCCGTCCTCGGGCGCCCAATCCTAGTCTAGAGAAACGCTCTCCTCACCACGACGACAACCTGCACTTGCACCTTCGGGCGCTCTCCCTCGACTCACCACTCCAACCTCTACCTCCCTCTCCGAGTCCGGGTCCTCACGAGCGCCCCCAACGCCCTTACCGTCCTAAGCGCGAGGCCCAGAGATGTCTGTTCCCGGAATGAACTGCACCCCGGTGTACACACACACACACACGCACGCACACACACACACACACACACACACACACACACACTCTGGCTACCATCCTGGAGGCCCAATGGATTTCCCGGCGTCTTTTACACTGAATGTCCTACAACCTGGAAATTAAGCATCTCGTGGGCCAACAACTCCTTTTTCCCTCCAGACTGGCTCTAGTAGCAGGAGAAGACGTCAGGAAAAGAAAGCAGACTCTAGACCTCATCTTTGAAATGGAAAATCTGCCCAGGGATACCGGACAATGTGTGTTCAGACGTCTGGACTTCTTTACAACATCATTCTCAGGCCTATCCATTCCCGCTCGTTTGCATTGGTTATTTTCTCTCAAATTCTTCTCTCTCCAGCACCATACCCTATTGCTACCCTATTTCTCCCCAAACCAATAAATAACTGGATTTCTCATGTTATATGTTTTCCCATGCATTTATGAAGATTTTTAGCCATGGCTTTTCTCTTTCTTGGTGTTTTGAGCTGCTCTCCTGGAAAGTTGCAAAATAGTATGATGGTTACTATACATAATTGTATGATGTTTGTTCATAGCTTCCTCTTAACCTGAGGAAGTTCTCTTCCAGTCAAGTTCACTTTTCATTATGAATAAATGCTGGATTTTATCAGATGTTTTCAGCATGTATTAGGATATGCATTTCCTTTTTAAATCTCTTCCTCCGGTTATTTTGACTCAGAGACTGATGTAAAATGTTTGCATTCCTGCTATTCCACATTATTCATACCTTTTAAATTCTACCCCGAGTTTTTTCTTTTGTAAATCAAACCTCTAACTTTTAAAACATTAATTTAGGGGCCTCCCTGGTGGCTCAGTGGTTAAGAATCTGCCTGCTAATGCAGGGGACATGGGTTCGAGCCCTGGTCTGGGAAGATCCCACATGCCGTGGAGCAACTAAGCCCATGAGCCACAGCTGAAGCCCACGCACCTACAGCCCATGCTTCGCCACCAGAGAAGCCACTGCAGTGAGAAGCCCGTGCACCTCAACGAAGAGTAGCCCCCGCTCACCGCAACTAGAGAAAGCCCGTGCGCAGCAACGAAGACTCCATGCAGCCAAAAATAAATAAATAAAAAATTAAAAAAATAAAACATTAATTAATTACCATATTTCTTTCACATTTTTATAAAAGAAATAAAATCTACAGGTAAAGCTGAAAACAAGATGGTTTCAGGTTTTTTAAACATCAATACTATTTATATTCACCAACATGCTTTACCACTTCCTCTCTACCTTTTTATTCTTATATTCCACTCTCAAAGTCTAGCCTCAATTTTCTTCTTGCTGAAGAATATACTTTAATAGTTCTTTCCACTATACCCTATGTGTAGTAAATTATCTTGGTTTTGTAAATCTCAACATGTTTTGTGTAGTACACTCTCATAGTCTTGTATATCTGAAAATTTTTATTATGTATTCATTCCTAGTTCTAAAGTGTTATTTAAGTACTTTAAAGACATTACTCCATTGTTCTGCCATTTTTATTGTTGTTGCAGGCAAGAGGTCTCTGCCAGTCAAGTTGTTGTTCCTTTTATATTTGACTCAGCTGTTCATTAGCACATTTTTAAATTTTATTTTATTTTTTAATTGAAGTATAGTTGATTTACATTGCTGTGTTACTTTCTGGTGTACAGCAAAGTTATATATTTTTTCCATATTCTTTTACATGGTTATGGTTTATTACAGGATATTGAATATAGTTCCCTGTGCTATACAGTAGGACCTTGTTGTTTATCTGTTTTACACTGAATACATAATAGTTTTATATCTGCTAATCCCAAACTCCTAATTTATCTCTCCCCCACCCTCTTTCCCCTTTGGTAAACATAAGGTTGTTTTCTATGTCTGTGAGTCTATTTCTGTTTTGTAAATAACTTCATTTGTGTCATATTTTAGATTCCACATATAAGTGATATCATATGATATTTATCTTTCTTTGACTTACTTCACTTAGTATGATAATCTCTAGGTCCATCCATGTTGCTACAAATGGCATCATCTCACTCTCATTTATGGCTGAGTAGTATTGCATTGTATAGGTATGCCACATCTTTTTATCCATTCATCTGTAGATAGACATTTAGGTTGCTTCCATGTCTTGGGTTTTTTTTTCATTTATTTATTTATTTATTTAATTTTTGGCTGTGTTGGGTTTTGTTGCTGCACGTGGGCTTTCTCTAGTTGCAGCGAGTGGGGGCTACTCTTCGTTGCAGGGCGCAGGCTTCTCATTATGGTGGCTTCCCTTGTTGCAGAGCACAGGCTCTAGGCACACAGGCCCCAGTAATTGTGGCATGTGGGCTCAGTAGCTGTGGCTCGTGGGCTCCAGGCTAGCGGGCTTCAGTAGTTGTGGCACACGGGCTTAGTTGCTTGGTGGCATGTGGGGTCTTCCCAGCCCAGGGCTCAAACCTGTGTCCCCTGCACTGGCAGGCAGATTCTTAACCACTGCGCCACCAAGGAAGTCGCCAGTTGGCTATTTTAAATAGTGCTACTATGAACATTGGGGTGCATGTATCTTTTCAAATTAGAGTTTTCTCGGGATATTTGCCCAGGAGTGGGACTGCTGGACCATATAGCAACTCTTTTAAGTTTCTTAAGGAATCTCCATACTGTTCTCCATAATGGCTGCACCAATTTACATTCCCTTCAACACTGTAGGAGAGTTCCCTTTTCTCCACACCCTGTCCAGCACTTATTATATGTGGACTTTTTAATGATGCTCATGCTGACCAGTGTGACGTGATACCTCATTGTAGTTTTGATTTGCATTTGTCTAGTAATTAGTGATGTTGAGCATATTTTCATGTGCTTTTTGGCCTTCTGTATGTCTTCTTTGGAGAAATGTCTATTTAGGTCTTCTGCCCATTTTTTTTTTTTTTTTGCGGTATGCGGGCCTCTCACTGTTGTGGCCTCTCCCGTTGCGGAGCACAGGCTCCGGATGCACAGGCTCAGCAGCCATGGCTCACGGGCCCAGCCGCTACGTGGCATGGGGGATCTTTCCGGCCGGGGCACGAACCCGTGTCCCCTGCATCGTCAGGCCTACTCTCAACCACTGCGGCACCAGGGAAGCCCTACACTAAAGTCTTTAATGCATTGAGATGACTTTTGTGTGTGGTGTGAGATAGTGGTCTAGTTTCTTTTTTTTTTCCTTAGCATGTGGCTGTCCAGATTTCCCAACACCATTTTTTAATCTAAATTTATTTATTTATTTATTTTTGGCTCGTTGGGTCTTCGTTGCAGTGCATGGGCTTCTCATTGCAGTGGCTTCTCTTGTTGCGGAGCACAGGCTCTAGGCACACGGGCTTTGGTAGTTGTGGCACAGGGCCTCAGTAGTTGTGGCTCGCGGGCTCTAGGGCACAGGCTCAGTAGTTGTGGTGCACGGGCTTAGTTGCTCCGTGGCATGTGGGATCTTGCCAGACCAGGAATCGAACCCGTGTCCCCCTGCATTGGCAGACGGATTTTTAACCACTGCACCACCAGGGAAGTTCCCCCGTCACCATTTATTGAAGAGACTGTCCTTTTCCATTGTACGCTCTTTGCTTCCTTGCCATGAATTCATTATCCATATATGTATGGATTTACTCCCAGGTTCTCAGTTATGTTCCATTGACCTATGTATCTGCTTTTCTGCAAATATAATGCTGTTTTGATTATTGTAGCTTTATAATATAGTTTTAAATCAGAGAGTGTGATACCTCCAACTCTGTTCTTTTTATCAGGATTGCTTTGGCTGTTCAGGGTCTCTTATGGTTTCATGTAAATCTAAGACTTTTTAATTCTATTTTTGCGAAAAATATCCTTGGGACTTTGATAGAGATTGCATTGAATCTGAAGATTGCTTTAGGTAATAGAGACATTTGAACAATGTTATTTCTTCCAATCCATGAGCACAGAACACTTTTCCACTTATTTGTCTCCTCAGGCAAGGGAAACACAAGCAAAAGTAAACAAATAGGATTACATCAAACTAAGAAGTTTCTGCACAGTAAAGGAAACCAGCAACAAAATGAAAAGGGAACCTACCTAATGGAAGAAGATACTTGCAAATCATATATCCAGTAAGGGGTTAACATCCAAAATATAGAAAGAACTCACAACAACAACAACAAAAATGAAACAACCCCAAAATGGGTATAGGACATTTTCCAAAGAAGACATAGATGGCCAATAGACACATGAAAAGATGTTCAACATCACAAATTATTAGAGAAATGCAAATCAAAACCACAAAAGTCTATTTCTCTTAAAGTCTATGTCTCATGTAAGTATTGCTCCCCAGCTTTCTTTTTATTTCCATTTGCATGGAGTATCTTTTTCCATCCCCTCACTTTCAGTCTATGTGTGTCTTTAGATCTGAAGTGAGTCTCTTGTAGGCAGCATATATATGGGTCTTGTTTTTGTATCCATTCAGCCACTCTCTTTTTTTTCAAAACAAACAACTTTTTATTGAAGTATAGTTGATTTACAATGTTGTATTAGTTTCAGGTGTACAGCAAAGCGATCTATATATGTATATATTCTTTTTCAGATTCTTTTCCATTATAAGTTATTATATACAAAATATTGAATAGAGTTCCCTGTGCCATACAGTAGGTCCTCATTTATCTATCGCCCTATGTCTTTTGATTGGAGCATTTAGTCCATTTACTTTGTATAATTATTGATGTGTATGTTCTTAATGCCATTTTATTAACTGTTTTGACGTTGTTTTGTAGTGCTTTTTTCTTCCTTTCTTCTTCTTTCATTCTTTTGTCTTGTGATTTGATGACTATCTTTAATGTCATGTTCAAATCCTTGCCTCTTTTTTCTGTGTGCATCTATTATAGATTTTTCTGTTTGTGTCTATCATGAAGTTTATATACAGTGATATATTGTTATATGTGATTGTTTTAAGTTGCTGATCTCAAATCTCAAATGCATTTAACAACCCTACAATTGTACTCTCCTCCCCTTATGATTACTGTTTTTGACATCATATTTTACATCTAATTATTTTGTGTATCCCCAAACTGCTTACTGTAGATACAGATGATATTACTACTTTTGGCTTTTAACCTTCCTACTAGCTTTGTACATGGTTGATTTTCTATCTTTACTGTATAATTTTTTAATCTGTCTCCTAAGGCAAAGGAAACAAAAGCCAAAATAAACAAATGGGACCTAATTAAACCAAAAAGCTTTCACACAGCAAAGGAAACCATCAACAAAATGAAAAGACAACCTACTGAATGGGGGGAAATATTTGGGAATGAGATGACCAATAAGAGGTTAATATCCAAAATATATAAACAGCTCATACAACTCAATAGGAAAAAGCAAACCACCTGATTGAAAAATGGGCAGAAGGAACAGGATAGAAAGCCCAGAGATGAACCCACGCACATATGGTCACCTTATCTTTGATAAAGGAGGCAGGAATGTACAGTGGAGAAAGGACAGCCTCTTCAATAAGTGGTGCTGGGAAAACTGGACAGGTACATGTAAAAGTATGAGATTAGATCACTCCCTAACACCATACACAAAAATAAGCTCAAAATGGATTAAAGACCTAAATGTAACGCCAGAAACTATCAAACTCTTAGAGGAAAACATAGGCAGAACACTCTATGACATAAATCACAACAAGATCCTTTTGGACCCACCTCCTAGAGAAATGGAAATAAAAACAAAGATAAACAAATGGGACCTAATGAAACTTCAAAGCTGTTGCACAGCAAAGGAAACCATAAACAAGACCAAAGACAACCCTCGGAATGGGACAAAATATTTCCAAATGAAGCAACTGACAAAGGATTAATCTCCAAAATTTATAAGCAGCTCAGTAGCAAACAAACAAACAACCCAATCCAAAAATGGGCAGAAGACCTAAATAGACATTTCTCCAAAGAAGATATACAGACTCCCAACAAACATATGAAAGAATGCTCAACATCATTAATCATTAGAGAAATGCAAGTCAAAACTACAATGAGATATCATCTCACACCAGTCAGAATGGCCATCATCTAAAAGTCTAGAAACAATAAATGCTGGAGAGGGTGTGGAGAAAAGGGAACACTCTTGCACTGCTGGTGGGAATGTGAATTGGTACAGCCACTATGGGGAACAGTATGGAGGTTCCTTAAAAAACTACAAATAGAACTGCCATATGACCCAGCAATCCCACTACTGGGCATATACCCTGAGAAAACCGTAATTCAAAAAGAGTCATGTACCAAAATGTTCATTGCAGCTCTATTCACAATAGCCCGGAGCTGGAAACAACCTAAGTGTCCATCTTTGGAAGAATGGATAAAGAAGATGTGGCACATATATACAATGGAATATTACTCAGCCATAAAAAGAAACGAAATTGAGCTATTTGTAATGAGGTGGATGGACCTAGAGTCTGTCATACAGAGTGAAGTCAGTCAGAAAGAGAAAGACAAATACCGTATGCTAACACATAGTTATGGAATTTAAGGGAAAAAAATGTCATGAAGAACCTAGGGGTAAGACAGGAATAAAGACACAGACCTACTAGAGAACGGACTTGAGGATATGGAGAGGGGCAAGGGTAAGCTCTGACAAAGCGAGAGAGAGGCATGGACATATATACACTACCAAATGTAAAACAGATAGCTACTGGGAAGGAGCCGCATAGCACAGGGAGATCAGCTCAGTGCTTTGTGACCACCTAGCAGGGTGGGATAGGGAGGATGGGAGGGAGGGAGAAGCAAGAGGGAAGAGATATGGGAACATATGTATATGTATAACTGATTCACTGTGTTATAAGGCAGAAACTAACACACCATTGTAAAGCGATTATACTCCAATAAAGATGTAGAAAAAAAAGTTTATACAACTCTCCTAAATACTCTGTAATAACGTATATGGGAACAGAATCTAAAAAACAGTGGATATATGTATAACTGATTCACTTTGCTGTACACCGGAAACTAACACAACATTGTAAATCAACTACACTCCAATAAAAATCAATTAACAAAAATGGGCAGAAGAGGTGAACAGACATTTTACCAAAGAAGACATAACAGTCGGGCAACAGGCACATGAAAAGATGCTCAACATCACTAACCGTCAGAGAAATACAAATCAAACCACCATGAGATACCACCTCACACCTGTAAGAACACCTAACATCAAAACGACCACAAATAACAAATGTTGGCTAGGTTGTGAAATAAAGGGGACCCCCGTACACTGTTGGTGGGAATGTGAATTGGTGCAGCCACTGTGGAAAACAGTGTGGAGGTTCCTCAAAAAACTAAATAGAATTACCATATGATACAGCAATTCCACTCCTGGGTATACATCCAAAGAAAACTAAAACACTACTTTGAAAAGATACATGCAGCTGAATGTTCGTGGCAGCATTATTTATGACAGCCAAAATATGGAAACAACCTAAGTGTCCATCAACAGATGAACAGCTAAAGAAGATGTGATGTGATACATATATGCATGTGTGTGTCTGTGTGTATGTATATACTCAGCCATAAAAAAAAAGAGTGAAATTTTGTCATTTACAACAACATGGATAGACTTGTAGGGTATTATGCATAGTGAAATAAGTCAGACAGAGAAAGACAAATACTGTTATGTTATCACTTAAACATGGAATCCAGAAAATAAAACAAACTAGTGAATATAACAAAAAAGAAACAGATTCACAGACATAGAGAACAAACTCGTGGTTACAAGTGGGGAGAGGCAAGATGGGGTAAGAGATGAAGAGGTATAAACTACTATGTTTAAAGTAATTAAGCTACAAGGATATATTGTACAACACAGGGAATACAGTCAATATTTATCTTTTGGCCGTACCCCGCAGCACACGGGGATCTTAGTTCGCTGAACAGGGACTGAACCCGGGGCCCCTGCAGTGGAAGCATGGAGTCTTAACCACTGGACCGCCAGGCAAGGGTCCATAGCCAATATTTTATAATAACTATAAATGGAGTATAATCTTTAGGAATTGTTCATCATTATCTTGTACACCTGAAACATAACACTGTAACTCCATTATACCTCAATTTTTAAAAAACTAAAAAACAAACCGACAATGACATATCACTTCATACCTGTTAGGATGGCTTTTATCAAAAGGCAAGAAATTAAAAGTGTTGGCGAGTACGTGGAGAAAAGTGAGCCCTCCTGCGGTGTCGGTGGGAATGTAAACTGGCACAGCCACTATGGAGAACGGTCTGAAGATTCCTTAGAAATGCAGGAGTAGAACTACCATATGATCCAGCTATCCCACTTCTGAGTATTTATCCAAAGTATATGAAAACACTAACTTGAAAACACTTATGCACCCCCATGTTCATTGCAGCATTATTTACAATAGTCAAGGTATAGCAACAACCACAGTGCCCATCAACCAATAAATGAATAAAGAAGAGGTGAAACACAATATATACAATATAGATACGGCATAGAAAAAAAAATCTGGCCATTTGCCACAGCATGGATGGACACTGAGAGTATTATGCTAAGTGAAAGAAGTCAGCTAGAGAAAGCCAAATAGCATGTGATTTCACATAGATATGGAATTAAAAAAAACATACAAAGTAAATGAACAAACCACACCAAACAAAAACAAATATGTAGATACAGAGAACAGAGTAGTGGCTACCAGAGGGGAAAGGGTGAAATGGATAAAGAGGATCAACTCTGTGGTGACTATACAAACTAAATCTTTGTTGGTGAGCATGCTGTAGTGTGTACAGAAGTAGAAATATAATGTTGTCCATATGAAACTTATATAAGGTTATAAACAAATGTTACCTCAATAAAAAATAATTTTTAAAAAAGATATACATATAGCAATGATTAAAATGACTATTCGTGGAATTTAAGTTCCAGTTATGGAGGGAAGTGAAGAACTGATAGTTTAAGTTTCACTGAAAAGATGAATTTTTCCAGAAGAGCATAAGCATTGATGGAGTTTGGATATGTAAAGGGCTAAGCTAGAAAGTTAGGAGGTAGCCACTACTCTGAGAATAAATCTTTTAAATTGTGATTACAGAGGGGGTCACAATTTGGAGTAATTGTTACTGAGCCACGTTCATTTGCCTCACACACAGAAAGCCCAACTCTGAGATAGAGAGGTTTGCAGCAGAGAAAGGGTTTATTCACAAGGCAGTCAAGCAAGGAGAAAGGAGAACAAATCTCAAATCCATCTCCCCAAAGGCCAGGGGCTAGGGATATTTACTGGATAAAGAATTAGGGTGGCCTGAGGTGCAGGGAGTGTGGGGAAAGGTGACTGGAAATGAGAAAAAGATCGGGTCGGGACTTCCCTGGTGGCACAGTGGTTAAGAATCCGCCTACCAAAATAAAAAAAAAGAATCCGCCTACCAATGCAGGGGACATGGGTTCGAGCCCTGGTCTGGGAAGATCTCACATGCCTCGGAGCAACTAAGCCCTTGAGCCACAAGTACTGAGCCTGCACTCTAGAGCCTGCGTGCCACAACTACTGAGCCCGTGTGCCACAACTGCTGAAGCCCACGCTCCTAGTGTCCGTGTTCCACAACAAGAGAAGCCACCACAATGAGAGGCCTGCACACTGCAACGAAGAGAAGCCCCCGCTCACTGCAAATAGAGAAAGCCCGCATGCAGCAACGAAGACCCAACGCAGCCAAAAATAAATAAATTAAATAAATAAATACATTTAAAAAAAAAGATGTATCGTTATTCTCGGCAGGTGCAACTAAGCTACGTGCTTCTTCAGAGGATGCACGTTCAGAAAACGGCGACATTAGCATATTCTTAGGGTGGAGGTTTTGGCCCTCTGACATCAAATGGCCACCGATCAGACACTCTCGCATGCCCGAGGGGAGAGGCGGTTGTCCCAACCAGTCTTAACCAGCTGAAGTTCAAACTGGACAACTGACTCCAAGTTCCAAAAAAACAACTCGGGCAAACATCTTAAGACTCTTACATCAGAGGTACTTATCTATAGGGGTCGTGAAGAGGCCTTGTAGCTTACTCTTTAGGCTACATCATGCTTGGGGGATATGCAAGTTTTTGTAAAAACAGTTAAAGTGAGCTTGACCAGCGAAGGCAGTTTACAGTTTACTATTTACTAATTAAGTTATAGTCTAATGGATGTAACTGATGACTACCATATAAGTTTCATAATGACAAGGTAAAGAGTATGAGTCAATGAGGTAGGAGGGAGGACAAAATTACTGAAGAGGAAGAGAACTGAGAAGCCAAGATGTGGGGGGAGGAGGGATCCCTGACAATATTAAACTCACCACAAACTACAGCAGATGTGCAATGAGTGAGAATTACAGTGAATCAAGTGCGAAAGTCTTCAAAGACTGTGATAGAGACATTTGCTACACATACATTTGATAAGTGACTGGTAGTAGTATGACTGAACCCCAATGTCTTTAAACAATATTTTGTTTATTTACAGAATGTGGTAATACTATGAAGGCCATAGAGAGAGGGATGAGATAGAGAGTAAGTGAAGAAACCATTCCAAACAAAATGGTCACAAATGCCCTTTTCAAGAAAGTGCCCTCAGAGTTGGTCTTTGAAGAACGAACCAGCACTGCAAAAAGTTGGAGGAAAAGTTGAAACCTAATTTTTTTAAGTAAAAAAAAAACAAGAAGATGGGAATATTTCAAAGAATTAAATATAATATTGGCTAATAAGCATGTGAAAAAAATGATCCACCTTGACTGGCAATCAGAAATGCAAAATGAAAACACAATGATATAGCATTTTACTACACCAGGTTGGAAAACAGTTAAGAGTCTATCAATAAGAAATGTTTACAAGGATGTCATGAAATGGAAACATACTCCGCTCACAGGAGTTTAACCTGTGAAAAATATTTTGGGGGAAAAAAAGAGGAAGGCGTTACCTATTAACATTTTTTTAATCTTTTTTTATAATTTTTAAATTTATTTATTTTTTTGTTTGTTTATTTATCTATTTATTTATTTTTGGCCGTGTCTGGTCTTCGGTGCTGCATGCTGGCTTTTCTCTAGTTGAGGCCAGCAGGGGCTACTCTTGGTTGCAGTGCGCGGGCTTCTCATTGCAGTGGCTTCTCTTGTTGCAGAGCACAGGCTCTAGGCACAAGGGCTTCAGCAGTTGTGGCGCACGGGTTTTGCTGCTCTGCAGCATGTGGGGTCTTCCCAGATCAGGGATCAAACCCATGTCCCCTGCATTGGCAGGCAGATTCTTAACCACTGCGTCACCAGGGAAGTCCCTACCTATTAACTTGAAAAGACACACACAGGACCAATTATAGTAATTCACTCTTAGGTGTATGCAATAAATGTATGAGTTAAGAGTTCATGATTTAAAACCAGAGAAGTCTGCACTGGATGCCTATATCTAACACAAACTTGGTACATATTTAATTTTTGAAACCTCACTTGACCACTCTGAGCTTCAGGTGTTGTGAAAAGTAAAAAAGATCATTTTTTTTTCAAAGAGGGCAGGAAGACACTTTTACAGGTCATAGATAACTTTTATGGTTTTGATTGTGGTGATAGTTTCACGAGTGTATTCTTATCTACAAACTCAAGTTGTTTACATTAAATGTGTACAGCTTTTAGTACATACCTTAACTACTGTGCCACCAGGGTCCTGGTGGCGCAGTAGTTAAGAATCCGCATGCCGGGTTCGAGCCCTGGTCCGGGAAGATCCCACATGCCGTGGAGCAAATAAGCCCATGTGCCGCAACTACTGAGCCTGCACTCTAGAGCCCAAGAGCCACGACTACTGAGCCTGCGTCCCACAACTACAGAAGCCCGTGTGCCTAGAGCCCGTGCTCCGCAACAAACAGAAGCCACCGCAACGAGAAGCCCGTGCACCGCAGCGAAGACTAGCCCCCGCTCGCTGCAACTAGAGAAAGCCCGCACGCAGCAACAAAGACCCAACGCAGCCAAAAGTACATAAAAATAAACATTTTTTTCAAAACAAAGATCAGGGCTTCCCAGGTGGCACAGTGGTTGAGGGTCCGCCTGCCGACGCAGGGGACACGGGTTCGTGTCCCGGTCCGGGAAGATCCCGCATGCCGCGGAGGGGCTGGGCCCGTGAGCCATGGCCGCTGAGCCAGCGCGTCTGGAGCCTGTGCTCCGCAACGGGAGAGGCCACAACAGTGAGAGGCCCGCGTACCGCCAAATAAATAAATAAATAAAATAAAATTAATTTAATTTAATAAATGAAGATCATTTTTTAAACCTCAGTAGAATGGTTGACATATAATAAATACTGAATAAAACAATTTAATTATACTAAGATTGTTTTAATTTTATAACAGCTTTTATCTTCAGGAAGGAACTGCCACAAATATTTGACTATTAAGACAGAGCTTTACCTAAACATATATGAGTATTTTCCATTTACTCCTGGAATGAAAGCACAAGCATTAAAGGAATTTCATGGAACGTTTTATGTTGCCAGGGGGGTGGTCTATTTGAGTGGTTTTTTTCTCTAGAATGCCTGAAATCAAAGGAAAATATTAACCTTAAAGGTGACTGATATTTAAAGTTCCATTTTCGGTGTATCTTTTTTTCTCTAAAAATGAAGTACACGAGTATTCTGGCCCCTGGAGGACTTTAACAGTAGCTTTCTACCAACCACAGCCCCGGCTGTTGGGCAGCACAGATACCGCGAGGTCTACGGGGCGGGGCCTTGGAGGGGGCGGGGCTTCGCGTGACATTTTGCGAGTAGGATTTCACTGGCTTCACCGGCCACATCTTTCGCTGTCTGTTGCGTAGACGAATCGGCGTGACGAGCTGAAGATTCGAAGGCGCCAGGCCCAGCCCCGCGCCAGACGCCGTTCCCCTAGAAACCTGAACTGCAGGACCAACTGCAGGAGGCGGCCCCGGAGCTCCGAGGACTCGTCCCGTATCGCGCCGTCCTGCCGTCCCCGCATCGCGCCGCCCCGCCCCGGCTTGCCTCAGCCGTCGTCGAAACCCGTCACAGCGTGCAGGATCGAGCGCCTCCTCGCCCTCTGCCAGGCCCCGGGGGCGCCGTCCGTCGGTCGAGGTCATGGGCAAACGGCCCCGCAGGCCCAGTGCCTACCCTGCGGACTGGTGGGGACCGCAGACCGAAGGACCCGGCCCCGCCAAGCGCCGCCGAACGGAGGAGCCCGAGGACCCCGAGTCCGAGTCCGAGGCGGCGCCCAGCCTGGACAACCTGACGGGACCTCCGGCCGCGGACGCGCTCACTTCCGTAGTGGTGCTGCCCGCCGGCTGTGCCCTGCACCTGCCCCTAGATGACGTCGACGTGCTGCTGGCGCCCAAGCCCACGTCCGTGCTGCAAGTGTCTCTCGGAGATCACATCCTCACGCTGGTCCCCGAGGCCCTCCTGGGCTGGGGCGTGGAAGGCCCGTGGGGACAGGGCCTGCAACGGGCCGCTTTCCTGAGCGCTCCAGGGGAGTACATGGCCCGGGAGCCGGGATTCTTCTGCGCAGCTGTCCCAGAGATCGCCCGCCAAGAAGAGGCCAACCAGGAGGAAGCAGACGCCGAGCTCCTGCCGCCTGGGATGGAGGCTGAAGCCGGCTCCGTCACTGAGCTCCGCAGCCCCACCGCAAGGGTGTCGGGACCCAGCGCGCAGGGCTTTGTCCCAGAGCCCCGTCCTCGGGCGCCCAATCCTAGTCTAGAGAAACGCTCTCCTCACCACGACGACAACCTGCACTTGCACCTTCGGGCGCTCTCCCTCGACTCACCACTCCAACCTCTACCTCCCTCTCCGAGTCCGGGTCCTCACGAGCGCCCCCAACGCCCTTACCGTCCTAAGCGCGAGGCCCAGAGATGTCTGTTCCCGGAATGAACTGCACCCCGGTGTACACACACACACACACGCACACACACACACACACACACACATTCTGGCTACCATCCTGGAGGCCCAATGGATTTCCCGGCGTCTTTTACACTGAATGTCCTACAACCTGGAAATTAAGCATCTCGTGGGCCAACAACTCCTTTTTCCCTCCAGACTGGCTCTAGTAGCAGGAGAAGACGTCAGGAAAAGAAAGCAGACTCTAGACCTCATCTTTGAAATGGAAAATCTGCCCAGGGATACCGGACAATGTGTGTTCAGACGTCTGGACTTCTTTACAACATCATTCTCAGGCCTATCCATTCCCGCTCGTTTGCATTGGTTATTTTCTCTCAAATTCTTCTCTCTCCAGCACCATACCCTATTGCTACCCTATTTCTCCCCAAACCAATAAATAACTGGATTTCTCATGTTATATGTTTTCCCATGCATTTATGAAGATTTTTAGCCATGGCTTTTCTCTTTCTTGGTGTTTTGAGCTGCTCTCCTGGAAAGTTGCAAAATAGTATGATGGTTACTATACATAATTGTATGATGTTTGTTCATAGCTTCCTCTTAACCTGAGGAAGTTCTCTTCCAGTCAAGTTCACTTTTCATTATGAATAAAGACTGGATTTTATCAGATGTTTTCAGCATGTATTAGGATATGCATTTCCTTTTTAAATCTCTCCCTCCGGTTATTTTGACTCAGAGACTGATGTAAAATGTTTGCATTCCTGCTATTCCACATTATTCATACCTTTTAACTTCTACCCCGAGTTTTTTCTTTTGTAAATCAAACCTCTAACTTTTAAAACATTAATTTAGGGGCCTCCCTGGTGGCGCAGTGGTTAAGAATCTGCCTGCTAATGCAGGGGACATGGGTTCGAGCCCTGGTCTGGGAAGATCCCACATGCCGTGGAGCAACTAAGCCCATGAGCCACAGCTGAAGCCCACGCACCTACAGCCCATGCTTCGCCACCAGAGAAGCCACTGCAGTGAGAAGCCCGTGCACCTCAACGAAGAGTAGCCCCCGCTCACCGCAACTAGAGAAAGCCCGTGCGCAGCAACGAAGACTCCATGCAGCCAAAAATAAATAAATAAAAATTTAAAAAAATAAAACATTAATTAATTACCATATTTCTTTCACATTTTTATAAAAGAAATAAAATCTACAGGTAAAGCTGAAAACAAGATGGTTTCAGTTTTTTTAAACATCAATACTATTTATATTCACCAACATGCTTTACCACTTCCTCTCTACCTTTTTATTCTTATATTCCACTCTCAAAGTCTAGCCTCAATTTTCTTCTTGCTGAAGAATATACTTTAATAGTTCTTTCCACTATACCCTATGTGTAGTAAATTATCTTGGTTTTGTAAATCTCAACATGTTTTGTGTAGTACACTCTCATAGTCTTGTATATCTGAAAATTTTTTTTATGTATTCATTCCTAGTTCTAAAGTGTTATTTAAGTACTTTAAAGACATTACTCCATTGTTCTGCCATTTTTTATTGTTGTTGCAGGCAAGAGGTCTCTGCCAATCAAGTTGTTGTTCCTTTTATATTTGACTCAGCTGTTCATTAGCACATTTTAAAATTTTATTTTATTTTTTAATTGAAGTATAGTTGATTTACATTGCTGTGTTACTTTCTGGTGTACAGCAAAGTTATATATTTTTTCCATATTCTTTTACATGGTTATGGTTTATTACAGGATATTGAATATAGTTCCCTGTGCTATACAGTAGGACCTTGTTGTTTATCTGTTTTACACTGAATACATAATAGTTTTATATCTGCTAATCCCAAACTCCTAATTTATCTCTCCCCCACCCTCTTTCCCCTTTGGTAAACATAAGGTTGTTTTCTATGTCTGTGAGTCTATTTCTGTTTTGTAAATAACTTCATTTGTGTCATATTTTAGATTCCACATATAAGTGATATCATATGATATTTATCTTTCTTTGACTTACTTCACTTAGTATGATAATCTCTAGGTCCATCCATGTTGCTACAAATGGCATCATCTCACTCTCATTTATGGCTGAGTAGTATTGCATTGTATAGGTATGCCACATCTTTTTATCCATTCATCTGTAGATAGACATTTAGGTTGCTTCCATGTCTTGGGTTTTTTTTCATTTATTTATTTATTTATTTATTTATTTATTTAATTTTTGGCTGTGTTGGGTTTTGTTGCTGCACGTGGGCTTTCTCTAGTTGCAGCGAGCGGGGGCTACTCTTCGTTGCAGGGCGCAGGCTTCTCATTATGGTGGCTTCCCTTGTTGCAGAGCACGGGCTCTAGGCACGCAGGCCCCAGTAATTGTGGCATGTGGGCTCAGTAGCTGTGGCTCGTGGGCTCCAGGCTAGCGGGCTTCAGTAGTTGTGGCACACGGGCTTAGTTGCTTGGTGGCATGTGGGGTCTTCCCAGCCCAGGGCTCAAACCTGTGTCCCCTGCACTGGCAGGCAGATTCTTAACCACTGCGCCACCAAGGAAGTCGCCAGTTGGCTATTTTAAATAGTGCTACTATGAACATTGGGGTGCATGTATCTTTTCAAATTAGAGTTTTCTCAGGATATTTGCCCAGGAGTGGGACTGCTGGACCATATAGCAACTCTTTTTAGTTTCTTAAGGAATCTCCATACTGTTCTCCATAATGGCTGCACCAATTTACATTCCCTTCAACACTGTAGGAGAGTTCCCTTTTCTCCACACCCTGTCCAGCACTTATTATATGTGGACATTTTAATGATGCTCATGCTGACCAGTGTGACGTGATACCTCATTGTAGTTTTGATTTGCATTTGTCTAGTAATTAGTGATGTTGAGCATATTTTCATGTGCTTTTTGGCCTTCTGTATGTCTTCTTTGGAGAAATGTCTATTTAGGTCTTCTGCCCATTTTTTTTTTTTTTTTTTTTTGCGGTATGCGGGCCTCTCACTGTTGTGGCCTCTCCCGTTGCGGAGCACAGGCTCCGGATGCACAGGCTCAGCAGCCATGGCTCACGGGCCCAGCCGCTCCGTGGCATGGGGGATCTTTCCGGCCGGGGCACGAACCCATGTCCCCTGCATCGTCAGGCCTACTCTCAACCACTGCGGCACCAGGGAAGCCCTACACTAAAGTCTTTAATGCATTGAGATGACTTTTGTGTGTGGTGTGAGATAGTGGTCTAGTTTCTTTTTTTTTTTTCTTAGCATGTGGCTGTCCAGATTTCCCAACACCATTTTTTAATCTAAATTTATTTATTTATTTATTTTTGGCTCATTGGGTCTTCGTTGCAGTGCATGGGCTTCTCATTGCAGTGGCTTCTCTTGTTGCGGAGCACAGGCTCTAGGCACACGGGCTTTGGTAGTTGTGGCACAGGGGCTCAGTAGTTGTGGCGCACGGGCTTAGTTGCTCCGTGGCATGTGGGATCTTGCCAGACCAGGAATCGAACCCGTGTCCCCCTGCATTGGCAGACGGATTTTTAACCACTGCACCACCAGGGAAGTTCCCCCGTCACCATTTATTGAAGAGACTGTCCTTTTCCATTGTACGCTCTTTGCTTCCTTGCCATGAATTCATTATCCATATATGTATGGATTTACTCCCAGGTTCTCAGTTATGTTCCATTGACCTATGTATCTGCTTTTCTGCAAATATAATGCTGTTTTGATTATTGTAGCTTTATAATATAGTTTTAAATCAGAGAGTGTGATACCTCCAACTCTGTTCTTTTTATCAGGATTGCTTTGGCTGTTCAGGGTCTCTTATGGTTTCATGTAAATCTAAGACTTTTTAATTCTATTTTTGCGAAAAATATCCTTGGGACTTTGATAGAGATTGCATTGAATCTGAAGATTGCTTTAGGTAATAGAGACATTTGAACGATGTTATTTCTTCCAATCCATGAGCACAGAACACTTTTCCACTTATTTGTCTCCTCAGGCAAGGGAAACACAAGCAAAAGTAAACAAATAGGATTACATCAAACTAAGAAGTTTCTGCACAGTAAAGGAAACCAGCAACAAAATGAAAAGGGAACCTACCTAATGGAAGAAGATACTTGCAAATCATATATCCAGTAAGGGGTTAACATCCAAAATATAGAAAGAACTCACAACAACAACAACAAAAATAAAACAACCCCAAAATGGGTATAGGACATTTTCCAAAGAAGACATAGATGGCCAATAGACACATGAAAAGATGTTCAACATCACAAATTATTAGAGAAATGCAAATCAAAACCACAAAAGTCTATTTCTCTTAAAGTCTATGTCTCATGTAAGTATTGCTCCCCAGCTTTCTTTTTATTTCCATTTGCATGGAGTATCTTTTTCCATCCTCTCACTTTCAGTCTATGTGTGTCTTTAGATCTGAAGTGAGTCTCTTGTAGGCAGCATATATATGGGTCTTGTTTTTGTATCCATTCAGCCACTCTTTTTTTTTTTCAAAACAAACAACTTTTTATTGAAGTATAGTTGATTTACAATGTTGTATTAGTTTCAGGTGTACAGCAAAGCGATCTATATATGTATATATTCTTTTTCAGATTCTTTTCCATTATAAGTTATTATATACAAAATATTGAATAGAGTTCCCTGTGCCATACAGTAGGTCCTCATTTATCTATCGCCCTATGTCTTTTGATTGGAGCATTTAGTCCATTTACTTTGTATAATTATTGATGTGTGTGTTCTTAATGCCATTTTATTAATTGTTTTGACGTTGTTTTGTAGTGCTTTTTTCTTCCTTTCTTCTTCTTTCATTCTTTTGTCTTGTGATTTGATGACTATCTTTAATGTCATGTTCAAATCCTTGCCTCTTTTTTCTGTGTGCATCTGTTATAGATTTTTCTGTTTGTGTCTATCATGAAGTTTATATACAGTGATATATTGTTATATGTGATTGTTTTAAGTTGCTGATCTCAAATCTCAAATGCATTTAACAACCCTACAATTGTACTCTCCTCCCCTTATGATTACTGTTTTTGACATCATATTTTACATCTAATTATTTTGTGTATCCCCAAACTGCTTACTGTAGATACAGATGATATTACTACTTTTGGCTTTTAACCTTCCTACTAGCTTTGTACATGGTTGATTTTCTATCTTTACTGTATAATTTTTTAATCTGTCTCCTAAGGCAAAGGAAACAAAAGCCAAAATAAACAAATGGGACCTAATTAAACCAAAAAGCTTTCACACAGCAAAGGAAACCATCAACAAAATGAAAAGACAACCTACTGAATGGGGGGAAATATTTGGGAATGAGATGACCAATAAGAGGTTAATATCCAAAATATATAAACAGCTCATACAACTCAATAGGAAAAAGCAAACCACCTGATTGAAAAATGGGCAGAAGGAACAGGATAGAAAGCCCAGAGATGAACCCACGCACATATGGTCACCTTATCTTTGATAAAGGAGGCAGGAATGTACAGTGGAGAAAGGACAGCCTCTTCAATAAGTGGTGCTGGGAAAACTGGACAGGTACATGTAAAAGTATGAGATTAGATCACTCCCTAACACCATACACAAAAATAAGCTCAAAATGGATTAAAGACCTAAATGTAACGCCAGAAACTATCAAACTCTTAGAGGAAAACATAGGCAGAACACTCTATGACATAAATCACAACAAGATCCTTTTGGACCCACCTCCTAGAGAAATGGAAATAAAAACAAAGATAAACAAATGGGACCTAACGAAACTTCAAAGCTGTTGCACAGCAAAGGAAACCATAAACAAGACCAAAGACAACCCTCGGAATGGGACAAAATATTTCCAAATGAAGCAACTGACAAAGGATTAATCTCCAAAATTTATAAGCAGCTCAGTAGCAAACAAACAAACAACCCGATCCAAAAACGGGCAGAAGACCTAAATAGACATTTCTCCAAAGAAGATATACAGACTCCCAACAAACATATGAAAGAATGCTCAACATCATTAATCATTAGAGAAATGCAAGTCAAAACTACAATGAGATATCATCTCACACCAGTCAGAATGGCCATCATCTAAAAGTCTAGAAACAATAAATGCTGGAGAGGGTGTGGAGAAAAGGGAACACTCTTGCACTGCTGGTGGGAATGTGAATTGGTACAGCCACTATGGGGAACAGTATGGAGGTTCCTTAAAAAACTACAAATAGAACTACCATATGACCCAGCAATCCCACTACTGGGCATATACCCTGAGAAAACCGTAATTCAAAAAGAGTCATGTACCAAAATGTTCATTGCAGCTCTATTCACAATAGCCCGGAGCTGGAAACAACCTAAGTGTCCATCTTTGGAAGAATGGATAAAGAAGATGTGGCACATATATACAATGGAATATTACTCAGCCATAAAAAGAAACGAAATTGAGCTACTTGTAATGAGGTGGATGGACCTAGAGTCTGTCATACAGAGTGAAGTCAGTCAGAAAGAGAAAGACAAATACCGTATGCTAACACATAGTTATGGAATTTAAGGGAAAAAAATGTCATGAAGAACCTAGGGGTAAGACAGGAATAAAGACACAGACCTACTAGAGAACGGACTTGAGGATATGGAGAGGGGCAAGGGTAAGCTCTGACAAAGCGAGAGAGAGGCATGGACATATATACACTACCAAATGTAAAACAGATAGCTACTGGGAAGCAGCCGCATAGCACAGGGAGATCAGCTCAGTGCTTTGTGACCACCTAGAAGGGTGGGATAGGGAGGGTGGGAGGGAGGGAGACGCAAGAGGGAAGAGATATGGGAACATATGTATATGTATAACTGATTCACTGTGTTATAAGGCAGAAACTAACACACCGTTGTAAAGCGATTATACTCCAATAAAGATGTAAAGAAAAAGTTTATACAACTCTCCTCAATACTCTGTAATAACGTATATGGGAACAGAATCTAAAAAACAGTGGATATATGTATAACTGATTCACTTTGCTGTACACCGGAAACTAACACAACATTGTAAATCAACTACACTCCAATAAAAATCAATTAACAAAAATGGGCAGAAGAGGTGAACAGACATTTTTCCAAAGAAGACATAACAGTCGGGCAACAGGCACATGAAAAGATGCTCAACATCACTAACCGTCAGAGAAATACAAATCAAACCACCATGAGATACCACCTCACACCTGTAAGAACACCTAACATCAAAACGACCACAAATAACAAATGTTGGCTAGGTTGTGAAATAAAGGGGACCCCCGTACACTGTTGGTGGGAATGTGAATTGGTGCAGCCACTGTGGAAAACAGTGTGGAGGTTCCTCAAAAAACTAAATAGAATTACCGTATGATACAGCAATTCCACTCCTGGGTATACATCCAAAGAAAACTAAAACACTACTTTGAAAAGATACATGCAGCTGAATGTTCATGGCAGCATTATTTATGACAGCCAAAATATGGAAACAACCTAAGTGTCCATCAACAGATGAACAGCTAAAGAAGATGTGATGTGATACATATATGCATGTGTGTGTCTGTGTGTATGTATATACTCAGCCATAAAAAAAAAGAGTGAAATTTTGTCATTTACAACAACATGGATAGACTTGTAGGGTATTATGCATAGTGAAATAAGTCAGACAGAGAAAGACAAATACTGTTATGTTATCACTTAAACATGGAATCCAGAAAATAAAACAAACTAGTGAATATAACAAAAAAGAAACAGATTCACAGACATAGAGAACAAACTCGTGGTTACAAGTGGGGAGAGGCAAGATGGGGTAAGAGATGAAGAGGTATAAACTACTATGTTTAAAGTAATTAAGCTACAAGGATATATTGTACAACACAGGGAATACAGCCAATATTTATCTTTTGGCCGTACCCCGCAGCACACAGGAATCTTAGTTCCCTGAACAGGGACTGAACCCGGGGCCCCTGCAGTGGAAGCATGGAGTCTTAACCACTGGACCGCCAGGCAAGGGTCCATAGCCAATATTTTATAATAACTATAAATGGAGTATAATCTTTAGGAATTGTTCATCATTATCTTGTACACCTGAAACGTAACACTGTAACTCCATTATACCTCAATTTTTAAAAAACTAAAATAAAAACCGACAATGACATATCACTTCATACCTGTTAGAATGGCTTTTATCAAAAGGCAAGAAATTAAAAGTGTTGGCGAGTACGTGGAGAAAAGTGAGCCCTCCTGCGGTGTCGGTGGGAATGTAAACTGGCACAGCCACTATGGAGAACGGTCTGAAGATTCCTTAGAAATGCAGGAATAGAACTACCATATGATCCAGCTATCCCACTTCTGAGTATTTATCCAAAGTATATGAAAACACTAACTTGAAAACACTTATGCACCCCCATGTTCATTGCAGCATTATTTACAATAGTCAAGGTATAGCAACAACCGCAGTGCCCATCAACCAATAAATAAATAAAGAAGAGGTGAAACACAATATATACAATATAGATACGGCCATAGAAAAAAAATAAAATCTGGCCATTTGCCACAGCATGGATGGACACTGAGAGTATTATGCTAAGTGAAAGAAGTCAGCTAGAGAAAGCCAAATACCATATGATTTCACATAGATATGGAATTTTAAAAAAACATACAAAGTAAATGAACAAACCACACCAAACAAAAACAAACATGTAGATACAGAGAACAGAGTAGTAGCTACCAGAGGGGAAAGGGTGAAATGGATAAAGAGGATCAACTCTGTGGTGACTATACAAACTAAATCTTTGTTGGTGAGCATGCTGTAGTGTGTACAGAAGTAGAAATATAATGTTGTCCATATGAAACTTATATAAGGTTATAAACAAATGTTACCTCAATAAAAAATAATTTTTAAAAAAGATATACATATAGCAATGATTAAAATGACTATTCGTGGAATTTAAGTTCCAGTTATGGAGGGAAGTGAAGAACTGATAGTTTAAGTTTCACTGAAAAGATGAATTTTTCCAGAAGGGCATAAGCATTGGTGGAGTTTGGATATGTAAAGGGCTAAGCTAGAAAGTTAGGAGGTAGCCACCACTCTGAGAATAAATCTTTTAAATTGTGATTACAGAGGGGGTCACAATTTGGAGTAATTGTTACTGAGCCACGTTCATTTGCCTCACACACAGAAAGCCCAACTCTGAGATAGAGAGGTTTGCAGCAGAGAAGGGGTTTATTCACAAGGCAGTCAAGCAAGGAGAAAGGAGAACAAATCTCAAATCCATCTCCCCAAAGGCCAGGGGCTAGGGATATTTACTGGATAAAGAATTAGGGTGGCCTGAGGTGCAGGGAGTGTGGGGAAAGGTGACTGGAAATGAGAAAAAGATCGGGTCGGGACTTCCCTGGTGGCACAGTGGTTAAGAATCCGCCTACCAAAATAAAAAAAAAGAATCCGCCTACCAATGCAGGGGACATGGGTTCGAGCCCTGGTCTGGGAAGATCTCACATGCCTCGGAGCAACTAAGCCCTTGAGCCACAAGTACTGAGCCTGCACTCTAGAGCCTGCGTGCCACAACTACTGAGCCCGTGTGCCACAACTGCTGAAGCCCACGCTCCTAGTGTCCGTGTTCCACAACAAGAGAAGCCACCACAATGAGAGGCCTGCACACTGCAACGAAGAGAAGCCCCCGCTCACTGCAAATAGAGAAAGCCCGCATGCAGCAACGAAGACCCAACGCAGCCAAAAATAAATAAATTAAATAAATAAATACATTTAAAAAAAAAGATGTATCGTTATTCTCGGCAGGTGCAACTAAGCTACGTGCTTCTTCAGAGGATGCACGTTCAGAAAACGGCGACATTAGCATATTCTTAGGGTGGAGGTTTTGGCCCTCTGACATCAAATGGCCACCGATCAGACACTCTCGCATGCCCGAGGGGAGAGGCGGTTGTCCCAACCAGTCTTAACCAGCTGAAGTCCAAACTGGACAACTGACTCCAAGTTCCAAAAAAACAACTCGGGCAAACATCTTAAGACTCTTACATCAGAGGTACTTATCTATAGGGGTCGTGAAGAGGCCTTGTAGCTTACTCTTTAGGCTACATCATGCTTGGGGGATATGCAAGTTTTTGTAAAAACAGTTAAAGTGAGCTTGACCAGCGAAGGCAGTTTACAGTTTACTATTTACTAATTAAGTTATAGTCTAATGGATGTAACTGATGACTACCATATAAGTTTCATAATGACAAGGTAAAGAGTATGAGTCAATGAGGTAGGAGGGAGGACAAAATTACTGAAGAGGAAGAGAACTGAGAAGCCAAGATGTGGGGGGAGGAGGGATCCCTGACAATATTAAACTCACCACAAACTACAGCAGATGTGCAATGAGTGAGAATTACAGTGAATCAAGTGCGAAAGTCTTCAAAGACTGTGATAGAGACATTTGCTACACATACATTTGATAAGTGACTGGTAGTAGTATGACTGAACCCCAATGTCTTTAAACAATATTTTGTTTATTTACAGAATGTGGTAATACTATGAAGGCCATAGAGAGAGGGATGAGATAGAGAGTAAGTGAAGAAACCATTCCAAACAAAATGGTCACAAATGCCCTTTTCAAGAAAGTGCCCTCAGAGTTGGTCTTTGAAGAACGAACCAGCACTGCAAAAAGTTGGAGGAAAAGTTGAAACCTAATTTTTTTAAGTAAAAAAAACCCAAGAAGATGGGAATATTTCAAAGAATTAAATATAATATTGGCTAATAAGCATGTGAAAAAAATGATCCACCTTGACTGGCAATCAGAAATGCAAAATGAAAACACAATGATATAGCATTTTACTACACCAGGTTGGAAAACAGTTAAGAGTCTATCAATAAGAAATGTTTACAAGGATGTCATGAAATGGAAACATACTCCGCTCACAGGAGTTTAACCTGTGAAAAATATTTTGGGGGAAAAAAAGAGGAAGGCGTTACCTATTAACATTTTTTTAATCTTTTTTTATAATTTTTAAATTTATTTATTTTTTTGTTTGTTTATTTATCTATTTATTTATTTTTGGCCGTGTCTGGTCTTCGGTGCTGCATGCTGGCTTTTCTCTAGTTGAGGCCAGCAGGGGCTACTCTTGGTTGCAGTGCGCGGGCTTCTCATTGCAGTGGCTTCTCTTGTTGCAGAGCACAGGCTCTAGGCACAAGGGCTTCAGCAGTTGTGGCGCACGGGTTTTGCTGCTCTGCAGCATGTGGGGTCTTCCCAGATCAGGGATCAAACCCATGTCCCCTGCATTGGCAGGCAGATTCTTAACCACTGCGTCACCAGGGAAGTCCCTACCTATTAACTTGAAAAGACACACACAGGACCAATTATAGTAATTCACTCTTAGGTGTATGCAATAAATGTATGAGTTAAGAGTTCATGATTTAAAACCAGAGAAGTCTGCACTGGATGCCTATATCTAACACAAACTTGGTACATATTTAATTTTTGAAACCTCACTTGACCACTCTGAGCTTCAGGTGTTGTGAAAAGTAAAAAAGATCATTTTTTTTTCAAAGAGGGCAGGAAGACACTTTTACAGGTCATAGATAACTTTTATGGTTTTGATTGTGGTGATAGTTTCACGAGTGTATTCTTATCTACAAACTCAAGTTGTTTACATTAAATGTGTACAGCTTTTAGTACATACCTTAACTACTGTGCCACCAGGGTCCTGGTGGCGCAGTAGTTAAGAATCCGCATGCCGGGTTCGAGCCCTGGTCCGGGAAGATCCCACATGCCGTGGAGCAAATAAGCCCATGTGCCGCAACTACTGAGCCTGCACTCTAGAGCCCAAGAGCCACGACTACTGAGCCTGTGTCCCACAACTACAGAAGCCCGTGTGCCTAGAGCCCGTGCTCCGCAACAAACAGAAGCCACCGCAACGAGAAGCCCGTGCACTGCAGCGAAGACTAGCCCCCGCTCGCTGCAACTAGAGAAAGCCCGCACGCAGCAACAAAGACCCAACGCAGCCAAAAGTACATAAAAATAAACATTTTTTTCAAAACAAAGATCAGGGCTTCCCAGGTGGCACAGTGGTTGAGGGTCCGCCTGCCGACGCAGGGGACACGGGTTCGTGTCCCGGTCCGGGAAGATCCCGCATGCCGCGGAGGGGCTGGGCCCGTGAGCCATGGCCGCTGAGCCAGCGCGTCTGGAGCCTGTGCTCCGCAACGGGAGAGGCCACAACAGTGAGAGGCCCGCGTACCGCCAAATAAATAAATAAATAAAATTAAATTAATTTAATTTAATAAATGAAGATCATTTTTTAAACCTCAGTAGAATGGTTGACATATAATAAATACTGAATAAAACAATTTAATTATACTAAGATTGTTTTAATTTTATAACAGCTTTTATCTTCAGGAAGGAACTGCCACAAATATTTGACTATTAAGACAGAGCTTTACCTAAACATATATGAGTATTTTCCATTTACTCCTGGAATGAAAGCACAAGCATTAAAGGAATTTCATGGAACGTTTTATGTTGCCAGGGGGGTGGTCTATTTGAGTGGTTTTTTTCTCTAGAATGCCTGAAATCAAAGGAAAATATTAACCTTAAAGGTGACTGATATTTAAAGTTCCATTTTCGGTGTATCTTTTTTTCTCTAAAAATGAAGTACACGAGTATTCTGGCCCCTGGAGGACTTTAACAGTAGCTTTCTACCAACCACAGCCCCGGCTGTTGGGCAGCACAGATACCGCGAGGTCTACGGGGCGGGGCCTTGGAGGGGGCGGGGCTTCGCGTGACATTTTGCGAGTAGGATTTCACTGGCTTCACCGGCCACATCTTTCGCTGTCTGTTGCGTAGACGAATCGGCGTGACGAGCTGAAGATTCGAAGGCGCCAGGCCCAGCCCCGCGCCAGACGCCGTTCCCCTAGAAACCTGAACTGCAGGACCAACTGCAGGAGGCGGCCCCGGAGCTCCGAGGACTCGTCCCGTATCGCGCCGTCCTGCCGTCCCCGCATCGCGCCGCCCCGCCCCGGCTTGCCTCAGCCGTCGTCGAAACCCGTCACAGCGTGCAGGATCGAGCGCCTCCTCGCCCTCTGCCAGGCCCCGGGGGCGCCGTCCGTCGGTCGAGGTCATGGGCAAACGGCCCCGCAGGCCCAGTGCCTACCCTGCGGACTGGTGGGGACCGCAGACCGAAGGACCCGGCCCCGCCAAGCGCCGCCGAACGGAGGAGCCCGAGGACCCCGAGTCCGAGTCCGAGGCGGCGCCCAGCCTGGACAACCTGACGGGACCTCCGGCCGCGGACGCGCTCACTTCCGTAGTGGTGCTGCCCGCCGGCTGTGCCCTGCACCTGCCCCTAGATGACGTCGACGTGCTGCTGGCGCCCAAGCCCACGTCCGTGCTGCAAGTGTCTCTCGGAGATCACATCCTCACGCTGGTCCCCGAGGCCCTCCTGGGCTGGGGCGTGGAAGGCCCGTGGGGACAGGGCCTGCAACGGGCCGCTTTCCTGAGCGCTCCAGGGGAGTACATGGCCCGGGAGCCGGGATTCTTCTGCGCAGCTGTCCCAGAGATCGCCCGCCAAGAAGAGGCCAACCAGGAGGAAGCAGACGCCGAGCTCCTGCCGCCTGGGATGGAGGCTGAAGCCGGCTCCGTCACTGAGCTCCGCAGCCCCACCGCAAGGGTGTCGGGACCCAGCGCGCAGGGCTTTGTCCCAGAGCCCCGTCCTCGGGCGCCCAATCCTAGTCTAGAGAAACGCTCTCCTCACCACGACGACAACCTGCACTTGCACCTTCGGGCGCTCTCCCTCGACTCACCACTCCAACCTCTACCTCCCTCTCCGAGTCCGGGTCCTCACGAGCGCCCCCAACGCCCTTACCGTCCTAAGCGCGAGGCCCAGAGATGTCTGTTCCCGGAATGAACTGCACCCCGGTGTACACACACACACACACACACACACACACACACACACACACATTCTGGCTACCATCCTGGAGGCCCAATGGATTTCCCGGCGTCTTTTACACTGAATGTCCTACAACCTGGAAATTAAGCATCTCGTGGGCCAACAACTCCTTTTTCCCTCCAGACTGGCTCTAGTAGCAGGAGAAGACGTCAGGAAAAGAAAGCAGACTCTAGACCTCATCTTTGAAATGGAAAATCTGCCCAGGGATACCGGACAATGTGTGTTCAGACGTCTGGACTTCTTTACAACATCATTCTCAGGCCTATCCATTCCCGCTCGTTTGCATTGGTTATTTTCTCTCAAATTCTTCTCTCTCCAGCACCATACCCTATTGCTACCCTATTTCTCCCCAAACCAATAAATAACTGGATTTCTCATGTTATATGTTTTCCCATGCATTTATGAAGATTTTTAGCCATGGCTTTTCTCTTTCTTGGTGTTTTGAGCTGCTCTCCTGGAAAGTTGCAAAATAGTATGATGGTTACTATACATAATTGTATGATGTTTGTTCATAGCTTCCTCTTAACCTGAGGAAGTTCTCTTCCAGTCAAGTTCACTTTTCATTATGAATAAAGACTGGATTTTATCAGATGTTTTCAGCATGTATTAGGATATGCATTTCCTTTTTAAATCTCTCCCTCCGGTTATTTTGACTCAGAGACTGATGTAAAATGTTTGCATTCCTGCTATTCCACATTATTCATACCTTTTAACTTCTACCCCGAGTTTTTTCTTTTGTAAATCAAACCTCTAACTTTTAAAACATTAATTTAGGGGCCTCCCTGGTGGCGCAGTGGTTAAGAATCTGCCTGCTAATGCAGGGGACATGGGTTCGAGCCCTGGTCTGGGAAGATCCCACATGCCGTGGAGCAACTAAGCCCATGAGCCACAGCTGAAGCCCACGCACCTACAGCCCATGCTTCGCCACCAGAGAAGCCACTGCAGTGAGAAGCCCGTGCACCTCAACGAAGAGTAGCCCCCGCTCACCGCAACTAGAGAAAGCCCGTGCGCAGCAACGAAGACTCCATGCAGCCAAAAATAAATAAATAAAAATTTAAAAAAATAAAACATTAATTAATTACCATATTTCTTTCACATTTTTATAAAAGAAATAAAATCTACAGGTAAAGCTGAAAACAAGATGGTTTCAGTTTTTTTAAACATCAATACTATTTATATTCACCAACATGCTTTACCACTTCCTCTCTACCTTTTTATTCTTATATTCCACTCTCAAAGTCTAGCCTCAATTTTCTTCTTGCTGAAGAATATACTTTAATAGTTCTTTCCACTATACCCTATGTGTAGTAAATTATCTTGGTTTTGTAAATCTCAACATGTTTTGTGTAGTACACTCTCATAGTCTTGTATATCTGAAAATTTTTTTTATGTATTCATTCCTAGTTCTAAAGTGTTATTTAAGTACTTTAAAGACATTACTCCATTGTTCTGCCATTTTTTATTGTTGTTGCAGGCAAGAGGTCTCTGCCAATCAAGTTGTTGTTCCTTTTATATTTGACTCAGCTGTTCATTAGCACATTTTAAAATTTTATTTTATTTTTTAATTGAAGTATAGTTGATTTACATTGCTGTGTTACTTTCTGGTGTACAGCAAAGTTATATATTTTTTCCATATTCTTTTACATGGTTATGGTTTATTACAGGATATTGAATATAGTTCCCTGTGCTATACAGTAGGACCTTGTTGTTTATCTGTTTTACACTGAATACATAATAGTTTTATATCTGCTAATCCCAAACTCCTAATTTATCTCTCCCCCACCCTCTTTCCCCTTTGGTAAACATAAGGTTGTTTTCTATGTCTGTGAGTCTATTTCTGTTTTGTAAATAACTTCATTTGTGTCATATTTTAGATTCCACATATAAGTGATATCATATGATATTTATCTTTCTTTGACTTACTTCACTTAGTATGATAATCTCTAGGTCCATCCATGTTGCTACAAATGGCATCATCTCACTCTCATTTATGGCTGAGTAGTATTGCATTGTATAGGTATGCCACATCTTTTTATCCATTCATCTGTAGATAGACATTTAGGTTGCTTCCATGTCTTGGGTTTTTTTTCATTTATTTATTTATTTATTTATTTATTTATTTAATTTTTGGCTGTGTTGGGTTTTGTTGCTGCACGTGGGCTTTCTCTAGTTGCAGCGAGCGGGGGCTACTCTTCGTTGCAGGGCGCAGGCTTCTCATTATGGTGGCTTCCCTTGTTGCAGAGCACGGGCTCTAGGCACGCAGGCCCCAGTAATTGTGGCATGTGGGCTCAGTAGCTGTGGCTCGTGGGCTCCAGGCTAGCGGGCTTCAGTAGTTGTGGCACACGGGCTTAGTTGCTTGGTGGCATGTGGGGTCTTCCCAGCCCAGGGCTCAAACCTGTGTCCCCTGCACTGGCAGGCAGATTCTTAACCACTGCGCCACCAAGGAAGTCGCCAGTTGGCTATTTTAAATAGTGCTACTATGAACATTGGGGTGCATGTATCTTTTCAAATTAGAGTTTTCTCGGGATATTTGCCCAGGAGTGGGACTGCTGGACCATATAGCAACTCTTTTTAGTTTCTTAAGGAATCTCCATACTGTTCTCCATAATGGCTGCACCAATTTACATTCCCTTCAACGCTGTAGGAGAGTTCCCTTTTCTCCACACCCTGTCCAGCACTTATTATATGTGGACATTTTAATGATGCTCATGCTGACCAGTGTGACGTGATACCTCATTGTAGTTTTGATTTGCATTTGTCTAGTAATTAGTGATGTTGAGCATATTTTCATGTGCTTTTTGGCCTTCTGTATGTCTTCTTTGGAGAAATGTCTATTTAGGTCTTCTGCCCATTTTTTTTTTTTTTTTTTTTTGCGGTATGCGGGCCTCTCACTGTTGTGGCCTCTCCCGTTGCGGAGCACAGGCTCCGGATGCACAGGCTCAGCAGCCATGGCTCACGGGCCCAGCCGCTCCGTGGCATGGGGGATCTTTCCGGCCGGGGCACGAACCCATGTCCCCTGCATCGTCAGGCCTACTCTCAACCACTGCGGCACCAGGGAAGCCCTACACTAAAGTCTTTAATGCATTGAGATGACTTTTGTGTGTGGTGTGAGATAGTGGTCTAGTTTCTTTTTTTTTTTTCTTAGCATGTGGCTGTCCAGATTTCCCAACACCATTTTTTAATCTAAATTTATTTATTTATTTATTTTTGGCTCATTGGGTCTTCGTTGCAGTGCATGGGCTTCTCATTGCAGTGGCTTCTCTTGTTGCGGAGCACAGGCTCTAGGCACACGGGCTTTGGTAGTTG
This sequence comes from Mesoplodon densirostris, assembly GCF_025265405.1. Lineage (NCBI taxonomy): Eukaryota > Metazoa > Chordata > Mammalia > Artiodactyla > Ziphiidae > Mesoplodon > Mesoplodon densirostris. The sequence goes on from NC_082665.1 coordinate 80,681,059, forward strand.
TGGCACAGGGGCTCAGTAGTTGTGGCTCGCGGGCTCTAGGGCACAGGCTCAGTAGTTGTGGCGCACGGGCTTAGTTGCTCCGTGGCATGTGGGATCTTGCCAGACCAGGAATCGAACCCGTGTCCCCCTGCATTGGCAGACGGATTTTTAACCACTGCACCACCAGGGAAGTTCCCCCGTCACCATTTATTGAAGAGACTGTCCTTTTCCATTGTACGCTCTTTGCTTCCTTGCCATGAATTCATTATCCATATATGTATGGATTTACTCCCAGGTTCTCAGTTATGTTCCATTGACCTATGTATCTGCTTTTCTGCAAATATAATGCTGTTTTGATTATTGTAGCTTTATAATATAGTTTTAAATCAGAGAGTGTGATACCTCCAACTCTGTTCTTTTTATCAGGATTGCTTTGGCTGTTCAGGGTCTCTTATGGTTTCATGTAAATCTAAGACTTTTTAATTCTATTTTTGCGAAAAATATCCTTGGGACTTTGATAGAGATTGCATTGAATCTGAAGATTGCTTTAGGTAATAGAGACATTTGAACGATGTTATTTCTTCCAATCCATGAGCACAGAACACTTTTCCACTTATTTGTCTCCTCAGGCAAGGGAAACACAAGCAAAAGTAAACAAATAGGATTACATCAAACTAAGAAGTTTCTGCACAGTAAAGGAAACCAGCAACAAAATGAAAAGGGAACCTACCTAATGGAAGAAGATACTTGCAAATCATATATCCAGTAAGGGGTTAACATCCAAAATATAGAAAGAACTCACAACAACAACAACAAAAATAAAACAACCCCAAAATGGGTATAGGACATTTTCCAAAGAAGACATAGATGGCCAATAGACACATGAAAAGATGTTCAACATCACAAATTATTAGAGAAATGCAAATCAAAACCACAAAAGTCTATTTCTCTTAAAGTCTATGTCTCATGTAAGTATTGCTCCCCAGCTTTCTTTTTATTTCCATTTGCATGGAGTATCTTTTTCCATCCTCTCACTTTCAGTCTATGTGTGTCTTTAGATCTGAAGTGAGTCTCTTGTAGGCAGCATATATATGGGTCTTGTTTTTGTATCCATTCAGCCACTCTTTTTTTTTTCAAAACAAACAACTTTTTATTGAAGTATAGTTGATTTACAATGTTGTATTAGTTTCAGGTGTACAGCAAAGCGATCTATATATGTATATATTCTTTTTCAGATTCTTTTCCATTATAAGTTATTATATACAAAATATTGAATAGAGTTCCCTGTGCCATACAGTAGGTCCTCATTTATCTATCGCCCTATGTCTTTTGATTGGAGCATTTAGTCCATTTACTTTGTATAATTATTGATGTGTGTGTTCTTAATGCCATTTTATTAATTGTTTTGACGTTGTTTTGTAGTGCTTTTTTCTTCCTTTCTTCTTCTTTCATTCTTTTGTCTTGTGATTTGATGACTATCTTTAATGTCATGTTCAAATCCTTGCCTCTTTTTTCTGTGTGCATCTGTTATAGATTTTTCTGTTTGTGTCTATCATGAAGTTTATATACAGTGATATATTGTTATATGTGATTGTTTTAAGTTGCTGATCTCAAATCTCAAATGCATTTAACAACCCTACAATTGTACTCTCCTCCCCTTATGATTACTGTTTTTGACATCATATTTTACATCTAATTATTTTGTGTATCCCCAAACTGCTTACTGTAGATACAGATGATATTACTACTTTTGGCTTTTAACCTTCCTACTAGCTTTGTACATGGTTGATTTTCTATCTTTACTGTATAATTTTTTAATCTGTCTCCTAAGGCAAAGGAAACAAAAGCCAAAATAAACAAATGGGACCTAATTAAACCAAAAAGCTTTCACACAGCAAAGGAAACCATCAACAAAATGAAAAGACAACCTACTGAATGGGGGGAAATATTTGGGAATGAGATGACCAATAAGAGGTTAATATCCAAAATATATAAACAGCTCATACAACTCAATAGGAAAAAGCAAACCACCTGATTGAAAAATGGGCAGAAGGAACAGGATAGAAAGCCCAGAGATGAACCCACGCACATATGGTCACCTTATCTTTGATAAAGGAGGCAGGAATGTACAGTGGAGAAAGGACAGCCTCTTCAATAAGTGGTGCTGGGAAAACTGGACAGGTACATGTAAAAGTATGAGATTAGATCACTCCCTAACACCATACACAAAAATAAGCTCAAAATGGATTAAAGACCTAAATGTAACGCCAGAAACTATCAAACTCTTAGAGGAAAACATAGGCAGAACACTCTATGACATAAATCACAACAAGATCCTTTTGGACCCACCTCCTAGAGAAATGGAAATAAAAACAAAGATAAACAAATGGGACCTAACGAAACTTCAAAGCTGTTGCACAGCAAAGGAAACCATAAACAAGACCAAAGACAACCCTCGGAATGGGACAAAATATTTCCAAATGAAGCAACTGACAAAGGATTAATCTCCAAAATTTATAAGCAGCTCAGTAGCAAACAAACAAACAACCCGATCCAAAAACGGGCAGAAGACCTAAATAGACATTTCTCCAAAGAAGATATACAGACTCCCAACAAACATATGAAAGAATGCTCAACATCATTAATCATTAGAGAAATGCAAGTCAAAACTACAATGAGATATCATCTCACACCAGTCAGAATGGCCATCATCTAAAAGTCTAGAAACAATAAATGCTGGAGAGGGTGTGGAGAAAAGGGAACACTCTTGCACTGCTGGTGGGAATGTGAATTGGTACAGCCACTATGGGGAACAGTATGGAGGTTCCTTAAAAAACTACAAATAGAACTACCATATGACCCAGCAATCCCACTACTGGGCATATACCCTGAGAAAACCGTAATTCAAAAAGAGTCATGTACCAAAATGTTCATTGCAGCTCTATTCACAATAGCCCGGAGCTGGAAACAACCTAAGTGTCCATCTTTGGAAGAATGGATAAAGAAGATGTGGCACATATATACAATGGAATATTACTCAGCCATAAAAAGAAACGAAATTGAGCTACTTGTAATGAGGTGGATGGACCTAGAGTCTGTCATACAGAGTGAAGTCAGTCAGAAAGAGAAAGACAAATACCGTATGCTAACACATAGTTATGGAATTTAAGGGAAAAAAATGTCATGAAGAACCTAGGGGTAAGACAGGAATAAAGACACAGACCTACTAGAGAACGGACTTGAGGATATGGAGAGGGGCAAGGGTAAGCTCTGACAAAGCGAGAGAGAGGCATGGACATATATACACTACCAAATGTAAAACAGATAGCTACTGGGAAGCAGCCGCATAGCACAGGGAGATCAGCTCAGTGCTTTGTGACCACCTAGAAGGGTGGGATAGGGAGGGTGGGAGGGAGGGAGACGCAAGAGGGAAGAGATATGGGAACATATGTATATGTATAACTGATTCACTGTGTTATAAGGCAGAAACTAACACACCGTTGTAAAGCGATTATACTCCAATAAAGATGTAAAGAAAAAGTTTATACAACTCTCCTCAATACTCTGTAATAACGTATATGGGAACAGAATCTAAAAAACAGTGGATATATGTATAACTGATTCACTTTGCTGTACACCGGAAACTAACACAACATTGTAAATCAACTACACTCCAATAAAAATCAATTAACAAAAATGGGCAGAAGAGGTGAACAGACATTTTTCCAAAGAAGACATAACAGTCGGGCAACAGGCACATGAAAAGATGCTCAACATCACTAACCGTCAGAGAAATACAAATCAAACCACCATGAGATACCACCTCACACCTGTAAGAACACCTAACATCAAAACGACCACAAATAACAAATGTTGGCTAGGTTGTGAAATAAAGGGGACCCCCGTACACTGTTGGTGGGAATGTGAATTGGTGCAGCCACTGTGGAAAACAGTGTGGAGGTTCCTCAAAAAACTAAATAGAATTACCGTATGATACAGCAATTCCACTCCTGGGTATACATCCAAAGAAAACTAAAACACTACTTTGAAAAGATACATGCAGCTGAATGTTCATGGCAGCATTATTTATGACAGCCAAAATATGGAAACAACCTAAGTGTCCATCAACAGATGAACAGCTAAAGAAGATGTGATGTGATACATATATGCATGTGTGTGTCTGTGTGTATGTATATACTCAGCCATAAAAAAAAAGAGTGAAATTTTGTCATTTACAACAACATGGATAGACTTGTAGGGTATTATGCATAGTGAAATAAGTCAGACAGAGAAAGACAAATACTGTTATGTTATCACTTAAACATGGAATCCAGAAAATAAAACAAACTAGTGAATATAACAAAAAAGAAACAGATTCACAGACATAGAGAACAAACTCGTGGTTACAAGTGGGGAGAGGCAAGATGGGGTAAGAGATGAAGAGGTATAAACTACTATGTTTAAAGTAATTAAGCTACAAGGATATATTGTACAACACAGGGAATACAGCCAATATTTATCTTTTGGCCGTACCCCGCAGCACACAGGAATCTTAGTTCCCTGAACAGGGACTGAACCCGGGGCCCCTGCAGTGGAAGCATGGAGTCTTAACCACTGGACCGCCAGGCAAGGGTCCATAGCCAATATTTTATAATAACTATAAATGGAGTATAATCTTTAGGAATTGTTCATCATTATCTTGTACACCTGAAACGTAACACTGTAACTCCATTATACCTCAATTTTTAAAAAACTAAAATAAAAACCGACAATGACATATCACTTCATACCTGTTAGAATGGCTTTTATCAAAAGGCAAGAAATTAAAAGTGTTGGCGAGTACGTGGAGAAAAGTGAGCCCTCCTGCGGTGTCGGTGGGAATGTAAACTGGCACAGCCACTATGGAGAACGGTCTGAAGATTCCTTAGAAATGCAGGAATAGAACTACCATATGATCCAGCTATCCCACTTCTGAGTATTTATCCAAAGTATATGAAAACACTAACTTGAAAACACTTATGCACCCCCATGTTCATTGCAGCATTATTTACAATAGTCAAGGTATAGCAACAACCGCAGTGCCCATCAACCAATAAATAAATAAAGAAGAGGTGAAACACAATATATACAATATAGATACGGCCATAGAAAAAAAATAAAATCTGGCCATTTGCCACAGCATGGATGGACACTGAGAGTATTATGCTAAGTGAAAGAAGTCAGCTAGAGAAAGCCAAATACCATATGATTTCACATAGATATGGAATTTTAAAAAAACATACAAAGTAAATGAACAAACCACACCAAACAAAAACAAACATGTAGATACAGAGAACAGAGTAGTAGCTACCAGAGGGGAAAGGGTGAAATGGATAAAGAGGATCAACTCTGTGGTGACTATACAAACTAAATCTTTGTTGGTGAGCATGCTGTAGTGTGTACAGAAGTAGAAATATAATGTTGTCCATATGAAACTTATATAAGGTTATAAACAAATGTTACCTCAATAAAAAATAATTTTTAAAAAAGATATACATATAGCAATGATTAAAATGACTATTCGTGGAATTTAAGTTCCAGTTATGGAGGGAAGTGAAGAACTGATAGTTTAAGTTTCACTGAAAAGATGAATTTTTCCAGAAGGGCATAAGCATTGGTGGAGTTTGGATATGTAAAGGGCTAAGCTAGAAAGTTAGGAGGTAGCCACCACTCTGAGAATAAATCTTTTAAATTGTGATTACAGAGGGGGTCACAATTTGGAGTAATTGTTACTGAGCCACGTTCATTTGCCTCACACACAGAAAGCCCAACTCTGAGATAGAGAGGTTTGCAGCAGAGAAGGGGTTTATTCACAAGGCAGTCAAGCAAGGAGAAAGGAGAACAAATCTCAAATCCATCTCCCCAAAGGCCAGGGGCTAGGGATATTTACTGGATAAAGAATTAGGGTGGCCTGAGGTGCAGGGAGTGTGGGGAAAGGTGACTGGAAATGAGAAAAAGATCGGGTCGGGACTTCCCTGGTGGCACAGTGGTTAAGAATCCGCCTACCAAAATAAAAAAAAAGAATCCGCCTACCAATGCAGGGGACATGGGTTCGAGCCCTGGTCTGGGAAGATCTCACATGCCTCGGAGCAACTAAGCCCTTGAGCCACAAGTACTGAGCCTGCACTCTAGAGCCTGCGTGCCACAACTACTGAGCCCGTGTGCCACAACTGCTGAAGCCCACGCTCCTAGTGTCCGTGTTCCACAACAAGAGAAGCCACCACAATGAGAGGCCTGCACACTGCAACGAAGAGAAGCCCCCGCTCACTGCAAATAGAGAAAGCCCGCATGCAGCAACGAAGACCCAACGCAGCCAAAAATAAATAAATTAAATAAATAAATACATTTAAAAAAAAAGATGTATCGTTATTCTCGGCAGGTGCAACTAAGCTACGTGCTTCTTCAGAGGATGCACGTTCAGAAAACGGCGACATTAGCATATTCTTAGGGTGGAGGTTTTGGCCCTCTGACATCAAATGGCCACCGATCAGACACTCTCGCATGCCCGAGGGGAGAGGCGGTTGTCCCAACCAGTCTTAACCAGCTGAAGTTCAAACTGGACAACTGACTCCAAGTTCCAAAAAAACAACTCGGGCAAACATCTTAAGACTCTTACATCAGAGGTACTTATCTATAGGGGTCGTGAAGAGGCCTTGTAGCTTACTCTTTAGGCTACATCATGCTTGGGGGATATGCAAGTTTTTGTAAAAACAGTTAAAGTGAGCTTGACCAGCGAAGGCAGTTTACAGTTTACTATTTACTAATTAAGTTATAGTCTAATGGATGTAACTGATGACTACCATATAAGTTTCATAATGACAAGGTAAAGAGTATGAGTCAATGAGGTAGGAGGGAGGACAAAATTACTGAAGAGGAAGAGAACTGAGAAGCCAAGATGTGGGGGGAGGAGGGATCCCTGACAATATTAAACTCACCACAAACTACAGCAGATGTGCAATGAGTGAGAATTACAGTGAATCAAGTGCGAAAGTCTTCAAAGACTGTGATAGAGACATTTGCTACACATACATTTGATAAGTGACTGGTAGTAGTATGACTGAACCCCAATGTCTTTAAACAATATTTTGTTTATTTACAGAATGTGGTAATACTATGAAGGCCATAGAGAGAGGGATGAGATAGAGAGTAAGTGAAGAAACCATTCCAAACAAAATGGTCAGAAATGCCCTTTTCAAGAAAGTGCCCTCAGAGTTGGTCTTTGAAGAACGAACCAGCACTGCAAAAAGTTGGAGGAAAAGTTGAAACCTAATTTTTTTAAGTAAAAAAAAAACAAGAAGATGGGAATATTTCAAAGAATTAAATATAATATTGGCTAATAAGCATGTGAAAAAAATGATCCACCTTGACTGGCAATCAGAAATGCAAAATGAAAACACAATGATATAGCATTTTACTACACCAGGTTGGAAAACAGTTAAGAGTCTATCAATAAGAAATGTTTACAAGGATGTCATGAAATGGAAACATACTCCGCTCACAGGAGTTTAAACTGTGAAAAATATTTTGGGGGAAAAAAAGAGGAAGGCGTTACCTATTAACATTTTTTAAATCTTTTTTTAATAATTTTTAAATTTATTTATTTGTTTGTTCATTTATTTATCTATTTATTTATTTTTGGCCGTGTCTGGTCTTCGGTGCTGCATGCTGGCTTTTCTCTAGTTGAGGCCAGCAGGGGCTACTCTTGGTTGCAGTGCGCGGGCTTCTCATTGCAGTGGCTTCTCTTGTTGCAGAGCACAGGCTCTAGGCACAAGGGCTTCAGCAGTTGTGGCGCACGGGTTTTGCTGCTCTGCAGCATGTGGGGTCTTCCCAGATCAGGGATCAAACCCATGTCCCCTGCATTGGCAGGCAGATTCTTAACCACTGCGTCACCAGGGAAGTCCCTACCTATTAACTTGAAAAGACACACACAGGACCAATTATAGTAATTCACTCTTAGGTGTATGCAATAAATGTATGAGTTAAGAGTTCATGATTTAAAACCAGAGAAGTCTGCACTGGATGCCTATATCTAACACAAACTTGGTACATATTTAATTTTTGAAACCTCACTTGACCACTCTGAGCTTCAGGTGTTGTGAAAAGTAAAAAAGATCATTTTTTTTTCAAAGAGGGCAGGAAGACACTTTTGCAGGTCATAGATAACTTTTATGGTTTTGATTGTGGTGATAGTTTCACGAGTGTATTCTTATCTACAAACTCAAGTTGTTTACATTAAATGTGTACAGCTTTTAGTACATACCTTAACTACTGCGCCACCAGGGTCCTGGTGGCGCAGTAGTTAAGAATCCGCATGCCGGGTTCGAGCCCTGGTCCGGGAAGATCCCACATGCCGTGGAGCAAATAAGCCCATGTGCCGCAACTACTGAGCCTGCACTCTAGAGCCCAAGAGCCACGACTACTGAGCCTGCATCCCACAACTACAGAAGCCCGTGTGCCTAGAGCCCGTGCTCCGCAACAAACAGAAGCCACCGCAACGAGAAGCCCGTGCACCGCAGCGAAGACTAGCCCCCGCTCGCTGCAACTAGAGAAAGCCCGCACGCAGCAACAAAGACCCAACGCAGCCAAAAGTACATAAAAATAAACATTTTTTTCAAAACAAAGATCAGGGCTTCCCAGGTGGCACAGTGGTTGAGGGTCCGCCTGCCGACGCAGGGGACACGGGTTCGTGTCCCGGTCCGGGAAGATCCCGCATGCCGCGGAGGGGCTGGGCCCGTGAGCCATGGCCGCTGAGCCAGCGCGTCTGGAGCCTGTGCTCCGCAACGGGAGAGGCCACAACAGTGAGAGGCCCGCGTACCGCCAAATAAATAAATAAATAAAATTAAATTAAATTAATTTAATTTAATAAATGAAGATCATTTTTTAAACCTCAGTAGAATGGTTGACATATAATAAATACTGAATAAAACAATTTAATTATACTAAGATTGTTTTAATTTTATAACAGCTTTTATCTTCAGGAAGGAACTGCCACAAATATTTGACTATTAAGACAGAGCTTTACCTAAACATATATGAGTATTTTCCATTTACTCCTGGAATGAAAGCACAAGCATTAAAGGAATTTCATGGAACGTTTTATGTTGCCAGGGGGGTGGTCTATTTGAGTGGTTTTTTTCTCTAGAATGCCTGAAATCAAAGGAAAATATTAACCTTAAAGGTGACTGATATTTAAAGTTCCATTTTCGGTGTATCTTTTTTTCTCTAAAAATGAAGTACACGAGTATTCTGGCCCCTGGAGGACTTTAACAGTAGCTTTCTACCAACCACAGCCCCGGCTGTTGGGCAGCACAGATACCGCGAGGTCTACGGGGCGGGGCCTTGGAGGGGGCGGGGCTTCGCGTGACATTTTGCGAGTAGGATTTCACTGGCTTCACCGGCCACATCTTTCGCTGTCTGTTGCGTAGACGAATCGGCGTGACGAGCTGAAGATTCGAAGGCGCCAGGCCCAGCCCCGCGCCAGACGCCGTTCCCCTAGAAACCTGAACTGCAGGACCAACTGCAGGAGGCGGCCCCGGAGCTCCGAGGACTCGTCCCGTATCGCGCCGTCCTGCCGTCCCCGCATCGCGCCGCCCCGCCCCGGCTTGCCTCAGCCGTCGTCGAAACCCGTCACAGCGTGCAGGATCGAGCGCCTCCTCGCCCTCTGCCAGGCCCCGGGGGCGCCGTCCGTCGGTCGAGGTCATGGGCAAACGGCCCCGCAGGCCCAGTGCCTACCCTGCGGACTGGTGGGGACCGCAGACCGAAGGACCCGGCCCCGCCAAGCGCCGCCGAACGGAGGAGCCCGAGGACCCCGAGTCCGAGTCCGAGGCGGCGCCCAGCCTGGACAACCTGACGGGACCTCCGGCCGCGGACGCGCTCACTTCCGTAGTGGTGCTGCCCGCCGGCTGTGCCCTGCACCTGCCCCTAGATGACGTCGACGTGCTGCTGGCGCCCAAGCCCACGTCCGTGCTGCAAGTGTCTCTCGGAGATCACATCCTCACGCTGGTCCCCGAGGCCCTCCTGGGCTGGGGCGTGGAAGGCCCGTGGGGACAGGGCCTGCAACGGGCCGCTTTCCTGAGCGCTCCAGGGGAGTACATGGCCCGGGAGCCGGGATTCTTCTGCGCAGCTGTCCCAGAGATCGCCCGCCAAGAAGAGGCCAACCAGGAGGAAGCAGACGCCGAGCTCCTGCCGCCTGGGATGGAGGCTGAAGCCGGCTCCGTCACTGAGCTCCGCAGCCCCACCGCAAGGGTGTCGGGACCCAGCGCGCAGGGCTTTGTCCCAGAGCCCCGTCCTCGGGCGCCCAATCCTAGTCTAGAGAAACGCTCTCCTCACCACGACGACAACCTGCACTTGCACCTTCGGGCGCTCTCCCTCGACTCACCACTCCAACCTCTACCTCCCTCTCCGAGTCCGGGTCCTCACGAGCGCCCCCAACGCCCTTACCGTCCTAAGCGCGAGGCCCAGAGATGTCTGTTCCCGGAATGAACTGCACCCCGGTGTACACACACACACACACACACACACACACACATATTCTGGCTACCATCCTGGAGGCCCAATGGATTTCCCGGCGTCTTTTACACTGAATGTCCTACAACCTGGAAATTAAGCATCTCGTGGGCCAACAACTCCTTTTTCCCTCCAGACTGGCTCTAGTAGCAGGAGAAGACGTCAGGAAAAGAAAGCAGACTCTAGACCTCATCTTTGAAATGGAAAATCTGCCCAGGGATACCGGACAATGTGTGTTCAGACGTCTGGACTTCTTTACAACATCATTCTCAGGCCTATCCATTCCCGCTCGTTTGCATTGGTTATTTTCTCTCAAATTCTTCTCTCTCCAGCACCATACCCTATTGCTACCCTATTTCTCCCCAAACCAATAAATAACTGGATTTCTCATGTTATATGTTTTCCCATGCATTTATGAAGATTTTTAGCCATGGCTTTTCTCTTTCTTGGTGTTTTGAGCTGCTCTCCTGGAAAGTTGCAAAATAGTATGATGGTTACTATACATAATTGTATGATGTTTGTTCATAGCTTCCTCTTAACCTGAGGAAGTTCTCTTCCAGTCAAGTTCACTTTTCATTATGAATAAAGGCTGGATTTTATCAGATGTTTTCAGCATGTATTAGGATATGCATTTCCTTTTTAAATCTCTCCCTCCGGTTATTTTGACTCAGAGACTGATGTAAAATGTTTGCATTCCTGCTATTCCACATTATTCATACCTTTTAACTTCTACCCCGAGTTTTTTCTTTTGTAAATCAAACCTCTAACTTTTAAAACATTAATTTAGGGGCCTCCCTGGTGGCGCAGTGGTTAAGAATCTGCCTGCTAATGCAGGGGACATGGGTTCGAGCCCTGGTCTGGGAAGATCCCACATGCCGTGGAGCAACTAAGCCCATGAGCCACAGCTGAAGCCCACGCACCTACAGCCCATGCTTCGCCACCAGAGAAGCCACTGCAGTGAGAAGCCCGTGCACCTCAACGAAGAGTAGCCCCCGCTCACCGCAACTAGAGAAAGCCCGTGCGGAGCAACGAAGACTCCATGCAGCCAAAAATAAATAAATAAAAATTTAAAAAAATAAAACATTAATTAATTACCATATTTCTTTCACATTTTTATAAAAGAAATAAAATCTACAGGTAAAGCTGAAAACAAGATGGTTTCAGTTTTTTTAAACATCAATACTATTTATATTCACCAACATGCTTTACCACTTCCTCTCTACCTTTTTATTCTTATATTCCACTCTCAAAGTCTAGCCTCAATTTTCTTCTTGCTGAAGAATATACTTTAATAGTTCTTTCCACTATACCCTATGTGTAGTAAATTATCTTGGTTTTGTAAATCTCAACATGTTTTGTGTAGTACACTCTCATAGTCTTGTATATCTGAAAATTTTTTTTATGTATTCATTCCTAGTTCTAAAGTGTTATTTAAGTACTTTAAAGACATTACTCCATTGTTCTGCCATTTTTTATTGTTGTTGCAGGCAAGAGGTCTCTGCCAATCAAGTTGTTGTTCCTTTTATATTTGACTCAGCTGTTCATTAGCACATTTTAAAATTTTATTTTATTTTTTAATTGAAGTATAGTTGATTTACATTGCTGTGTTACTTTCTGGTGTACAGCAAAGTTATATATTTTTTCCATATTCTTTTACATGGTTATGGTTTATTACAGGATATTGAATATAGTTCCCTGTGCTATACAGTAGGACCTTGTTGTTTATCTGTTTTACACTGAATACATAATAGTTTTATATCTGCTAATCCCAAACTCCTAATTTATCTCTCCCCCACCCTCTTTCCCCTTTGGTAAACATAAGGTTGTTTTCTATGTCTGTGAGTCTATTTCTGTTTTGTAAATAACTTCATTTGTGTCATATTTTAGATTCCACATATAAGTGATATCATATGATATTTATCTTTCTTTGACTTACTTCACTTAGTATGATAATCTCTAGGTCCATCCATGTTGCTACAAATGGCATCATCTCACTCTCATTTATGGCTGAGTAGTATTGCATTGTATAGGTATGCCACATCTTTTTATCCATTCATCTGTAGATAGACATTTAGGTTGCTTCCATGTCTTGGGTTTTTTTTTCATTTATTTATTTATTTATTTAATTTTTGGCTGTGTTGGGTTTTGTTGCTGCACGTGGGCTTTCTCTAGTTGCAGCGAGCGGGGGCTACTCTTCGTTGCAGGGCGCAGGCTTCTCATTATGGTGGCTTCCCTTGTTGCAGAGCACGGGCTCTAGGCACGCAGGCCCCAGTAATTGTGGCATGTGGGCTCAGTAGCTGTGGCTCGTGGGCTCCAGGCTAGCGGGCTTCAGTAGTTGTGGCACACGGGCTTAGTTGCTTGGTGGCATGTGGGGTCTTCCCAGCCCAGGGCTCAAACCTGTGTCCCCTGCACTGGCAGGCAGATTCTTAACCACTGCGCCACCAAGGAAGTCGCCAGTTGGCTATTTTAAATAGTGCTACTATGAACATTGGGGTGCATGTATCTTTTCAAATTAGAGTTTTCTCGGGATATTTGCCCAGGAGTGGGACTGCTGGACCATATAGCAACTCTTTTTAGTTTCTTAAGGAATCTCCATACTGTTCTCCATAATGGCTGCACCAATTTACATTCCCTTCAACGCTGTAGGAGAGTTCCCTTTTCTCCACACCCTGTCCAGCACTTATTATATGTGGACTTTTTAATGATGCTCATGCTGACCAGTGTGACGTGATACCTCATTGTAGTTTTGATTTGCATTTGTCTAGTAATTAGTGATGTTGAGCATATTTTCATGTGCTTTTTGGCCTTCTGTATGTCTTCTTTGGAGAAATGTCTATTTAGGTCTTCTGCCCATTTTTTTTTTTTTTTTTGCGGTATGCGGGCCTCTCACTGTTGTGGCCTCTCCCGTTGCGGAGCACAGGCTCCGGATGCACAGGCTCAGCAGCCATGGCTCACGGGCCCAGCCGCTCCGTGGCATGGGGGATCTTTCCGGCTGGGGCACGAACCCGTGTCCCCTGCATCGTCAGGCCTACTCTCAACCACTGCGCCACCAGGGAAGCCCTACACTAAAGTCTTTAATGCATTGAGATGACTTTTGTGTGTGGTGTGAGATAGTGGTCTAGTTTCTTTTTTTTTTTTTCTTAGCATGTGGCTGTCCAGATTTCCCAACACCATTTTTTAATCTAAATTTATTTATTTATGTATTTTTGGCTCGTTGGGTCTTCGTTGCAGTGCATGGGCTTCTCATTGCAGTGGCTTCTCTTGTTGCGGAGCACAGGCTCTAGGCACACGGGCTTTGGTAGTTGTGGCACAGGGGCTCAGTAGTTGTGGCTCGCGGGCTCTAGGGCACAGGCTCAGTAGTTGTGGCGCACGGGCTTAGTTGCTCCGTGGCATGTGGGATCTTGCCAGACCAGGAATTGAACCCGTGTCCCCCTGCATTGGCAGACGGATTTTTAACCACTGCACCACCAGGGAAGTTCCCCCGTCACCATTTATTGAAGAGACTGTCCTTTTCCATTGTACGCTCTTTGCTTCCTTGCCATGAATTCATTATCCATATATGTATGGATTTACTCCCAGGTTCTCAGTTATGTTCCATTGACCTATGTATCTGCTTTTCTGCAAATATAATGCTGTTTTGATTATTGTAGCTTTATAATATAGTTTTAAATCAGAGAGTGTGATACCTCCAACTCTGTTCTTTTTATCAGGATTGCTTTGGCTGTTCAGGGTCTCTTATGGTTTCATGTAAATCTAAGACTTTTTAATTCTATTTTTGCGAAAAATATCCTTGGGACTTTGATAGAGATTGCATTGAATCTGAAGATTGCTTTAGGTAATAGAGACATTTGAACGATGTTATTTCTTCCAATCCATGAGCACAGAACACTTTTCCACTTATTTGTCTCCTCAGGCAAGGGAAACACAAGCAAAAGTAAACAAATAGGATTACAGTAAACTAAGAAGTTTCTGCACAGTAAAGGAAACCAGCAACAAAATGAAAAGGGAACCTACCTAATGGAAGAAGATACTTGCAAATCATATATCCAGTAAGGGGTTAACATCCAAAATATAGAAAGAACTCACAACAACAACAAAAAAAATAAAACAACCCCCAAATGCGTATAGGACATTTTCCAAAGAAGACATAGATGGCCAATAGACACATGAAAAGATGTTCAACATCACAAATTATTAGAGAAATGCAAATCAAAACCACAAAAGTCTATTTCTCTTAAAGTCTAAGTCTCATGTAAGTACTGCTCCCCAGCTTTCTTTTTATTTCCATTTGCATGGAGTATCTTTTTCCATCCCCTCACTTTCAGTCTATGTGTGTCTTTAGATCTGAAGTGAGTCTCTTGTAGGCAGCATATATATGGGTCTTGTTTTTGTATCCATTCAGCCACTCTTTTTTTTTCAAAACAAACAACTTTTTATTGAAGTATAGTTGATTTACAATGTTGTATTAGTTTCAGGTGTACAGCAAAGCGATCTATATATGTATATATTCTTTTTCAGATTCTTTTCCATTATAAGCTATTATATACAAAATATTGAATAGAGTTCCCTGTGCCATACAGTAGGTCCTCATTTATCTATTGCCCTATGTCTTTTGATTGGAGCATTTAGTCCATTTACTTTGAATAATTATTGATGTGTATGTTCTTATTGCCATTTTATTAATTGTTTTGACGTTGTTTTGTAGTGCTTTTTTCTTCCTTTCTTCTTCTTTCATTCTTTTGTCTTGTGATTTGATGACTATCTTTAATGTCATGTTCAAATCCTTGCCTCTTTTTTCTGTGTGCATCTATTATAGATTTTTCTGTTTGTGTCTATCATGAAGTTTATATACAGTGATATATTGTTATATGTGATTGTTTTAAGTTGCTGATCTCAAATCTCAAATGCATTTAACAGCCCTACAATTGTCCTCTCCTCCCCTTATGATTACTGTTTGTGACATCATATTTTACATCTAATTATTTTGTGTATCCCCAAACTGCTTACTGTAGATACAGATGATATTACTACTTTTGGCTTTTAACCTTCCTACTAGCTTTGTACATGGTTGATTTTCTATCTTTACTGTATAATTTTTTAATCTGTCTCCTAAGGCAAAGGAAACAAAAGCCAAAATAAACAAATGGGACCTAATTAAACCAAAAAGCTTTCACACAGCAAAGGAAACCATCAACAAAATGAAAAGACAACCTACTGAATGGGGGGAAATATTTGGGAATGAGATGACCAATAAGAGGTTAATATCCAAAATATATAAACAGCTCATACAACTCAATAGGAAAAAGCAAACCACCTGATTGAAAAATGGGCAGAAGGAACAGGATAGAAAGCCCAGAGATGAACCCACGCACATATGGTCACCTTATCTTTGATAAAGGAGGCAGAAATGTACAGTGGAGAAAGGACAGCCTCTTCAATAAGTGGTGCTGGGAAAACTGGACAGGTACATGTAAAAGTATGAGATTAGATCACTCCCTAACACCATACACAAAAATAAGCTCAAAATGGATTAAAGACCTAAATGTAACGCCAGAAACTATCAAACTCTTAGAGGAAAACATAGGCAGAACACTCTATGACATAAATCACAACAAGATCCTTTTGGACCCACCTCCTAGAGAAATGGAAATAAAAACAAAGATAAACAAATGGGACCTAATGAAACTTCAAAGCTGTTGCACAGCAAAGGAAACCATAAACAAGACCAAAGACAACCCTCGGAATGGGACAAAATATTTCCAAATGAAGCAACTGACAAAGGATTAATCTCCAAAATTTATAAGCAGCTCAGTAGCAAACAAACAAACAACCCGATCCAAAAATGGGCAGAAGACCTAAATAGACATTTCTCCAAAGAAGATATACAGACTCCCAACAAACATATGAAAGAATGCTCAACATCATTAATCATTAGAGAAATGCAAGTCAAAACTACAATGAGATATCATCTCACACCAGTCAGAATGGCCATCATCTAAAAGTCTAGAAACAATAAATGCTGGAGAGGGTGTGGAGAAAAGGGAACACTCTTGCACTGCTGGTGGGAATGTGAATTGGTACAGCCACTATGGGGAACAGTATGGAGGTTCCTTAAAAAACTACAAATAGAACTACCATATGACCCAGCAATCCCACTACTGGGCATATACCCTGAGAAAACCATAATTCAAAAAGAGTCATGTACCAAAATGTTCATTGCAGCTCTATTCACAATAGCCTGGAGCTGGAAACAACCTATGTGTCCACCATTGGATGAATGGATAAAGAAGATGTGGCACATATATACAATGGAATATTACTCAGCCATAAAAAGAAACGAAATTGAGCTATTTGTAATGAGGTGGATGGACCTAGAGTCTGTCATACAGAGTGAAGTCAGTCAGAAAGAGAAAGACAAATACCGTATGCTAACACATAGATATGGAATTTAAGGGAAAAAAATGTCATGAAGAACCTAGGGGTAAGACAGGAATAAAGACACAGACCTACTAGAGAACGGACTTGAGGATATGGAGAGGGGCAAGGGTAAGCTCTGATAAAGTGAGAGAGAGGCATGGTCATATATACACTACCAAATGTAAAACAGATAGCTACTGGGAAGCAGCCGCATAGCACAGGGAGATCAGCTCAGTGCTTTGTGACCACCTAGAAGGGTGGGATAGGGAGGGTGGGAGGGAGGGAGACGCAAGAGGGAAGAGATATGGGAACATATGTATATGTATAACTGACTCACTGTGTTATAAGGCAGAAACTAACACACCGTTGTAAAGCGATTATACTCCAATAAAGATGTAGAAAAAAAAGTTTATACAACTCTCCTCAATACTCTGTAATAACGTATATGGGAACAGAATCTAAAAAACAGTGGATATATGTATAACTGATTCACTTTGCTGTACACCGGAAACTAACACAACATTGTAAATCAACTACACTCCAATAAAAATCAATTAACAAAAATGGGCAGAAGAGGTGAACAGACATTTTTCCAAAGAAGACATAACAGTCGGGCAACAGGCACATGAAAAGATGCTCAACATCACTAACCGTCAGAGAAATACAAATCAAACCACCATGAGATACCACCTCACACCTGTAAGAACACCTAACATCAAAACGACCACAAATAACAAATGTTGGCTAGGTTGTGAAATAAAGGGGACCCCCGTACACTGTTGGTGGGAATGTGAATTGGTGCAGCCACTGTGGAAAACAGTGTGGAGGTTCCTCAAAAAACTAAATAGAATTACCGTATGATACAGCAATTCCACTCCTGGGTATACATCCAAAGAAAACTAAAACACTACTTTGAAAAGATACATGCAGCTGAATGTTCGTGGCAGCATTATTTATGACAGCCAAAATATGGAAACAACCTAAGTGTCCATCAACAGATGAACAGCTAAAGAAGATGTGATGTGATACATATATGCATGTGTGTGTCTGTGTGTATGTATATACTCTGGTTTATCTTCAGATTGTATAAATCTTTCGCGTTTCCTTTTTTTTAATGAACATGATACTTTTCATAAGTGCTGGTCAGCTATTTATAACACGTTTTTCAATTTATGTTTGTCTAATTTTTTTCTTCATGATTACATTTAGGTTATGCATTTCTGGCAATAATACTGTAAAGGTGATATGTATCCTTTTCTATGTCTCATATCAGGAAGTACATGATGTCACTATGTCTCATTAATGGTGACATTAACTTTGATTACTTAGTGACAGTGATGTCACCATGTTTTTCCATTATAAAGTTACTATGTTTCCCTTTTTAATTAATAATTATATTGTGAGGCCATATTTTGAAGCTCTGAAAATATTCTGTTTTACGTAATGCTTTGATCCACAAAGTTTAACATCCTTTGATGATGATTATTGCCTGAAACAACTATTATTGTGTTATTTTTTAAATGGTAATTTTTTTTTATTTCCCTCATTCCTTCTACATTTATTAAATGGAATTATACTTTTCCCTCACTAATTTATTTATATCCATGGACTCATGGATATACTGTTCTATGAGTATAATAATTCATAACTATCATTACACATTTTGTTGCTCAAAATTCTCCAGGTTGGAAAATTGGGAGCCACTATGAGTAGGCTCCTATTTCATTTTGACATGTCACTGTAATTTCTGATTAATTTACTTTCTGGAACGCTAAGATGTTCCAGGCTTGTCTTGTATTTCTCTGCCCCAGTCTTGAAGTAGCCATTTCTCCAGAGTCCTATTTCCATTTACTGGAGAATGGAATTTAGAAAGCAAGATCTGAGTACTAAGTTGTTCATCGGTACTAGGGAAATTGTGGTAAATTCAAAATGAGAAATTAAGTTATGCTATAGGTGAGTTCTTTCATTTTAAAAGAAATCCTCTGAGTACTTCTTTTTTAACAAAAAGGATCTTTTTATATGGTAAACAACAATGCTCTAATTTATTATTTGAAGATTTCAATATTACAATTTAATTTGCTCAAAAAGCAACAAATATGTGTTAGGATTGCAGAGAAAAGAGTTTTTAGGGAGGGTCAAGGGACCACATAGTGTCAGGGTGAATGGTGGTGGTGTAGTCCAAGCGAGAATTCATGCTCCTTGACACACTCCCGGAATGATGTAAGTAAAAACTGAAAAGTAAGACCTCACGGTAGAGAGAGTCAATAGGCACATTTAAGGATGCTTCATAAATGCATCAAAAAGTAAAAAATTATGATTTATTTAAAACCAGAATGATAATGCACTCCATAATCATTTTTCTCAGCTTATCTCATTAGCAGACTTGGTCAGAACATATATATATATATGTGTGTGTGTGTGTGTGTGTATATATATATATATACACACACACACACACACACACACACACATATATATATATATATATGTAAAACCATTTTACTCTTGTGGTTTATTTGGACATTTCTAAATTATTTTTCATGCCTCGTGATAGGAAACTGTGTCCTACCATCCAATGATGATAAACAGATGGAATTATGGAAAAGCTGTAAGGTTGCAGCCTTTGAAAATTTCCTTGCTTGAGTCTTCTAAAGACTGAGAAAGAAAAATGTGCCTCTCCCCAGTGGACTTGGCAGTAAAAGTCACCCTGTTGTGAACTCTGATGTAGATTTCATGTTGACTAAGAATAGCATACAGTAAAAGAGGGAGAGATAAAAGGGCAAGTGACCTGGAGTAGCCCTACTGGTAGATGGTGATTATTATAATACTTACCTTTGTATACTGAGTTACTAAAAGCTTCTAGCTATATTACCTTAATCTCTACAACAGAGGTAGGGCAGGGATGATTTCCCTTCTTTTACAGACTGGGAAACTAATGCTTAGTTAGGATATATGACTTGCCTAAGGTTATGTCATTTGACAGAGCCAAAATATGACTCCAAATCATCATACACCATAATTCAGGCTCTTTCTGCTATGTTGTTTCTCTGGTTTGTAGAGGGTTAGGGATTGGACTGGGCCCTCTGGTTGGGAGACATAAGTCTAGCATGTGGTGCTGACAAAGACCAAGGGCACAGGATATATCTCAGTGCAGACTGGTTACCTTCATACTAAAGAACATATGCTCTTACCCCAGCTAAGGTTGACTGGGTAAAGCAAGAGTACTAGAGGTATTATTTTGTTAGGGGGTTCCTATTGATGTCTATGAAGTTATTCTGCAGGTGTACAATCAGCTCCATCCACTTTTGTACTCTTAGCAATGGCCTCTTTGGCACACCCTTGTCTCACATATTATTCCCTTGGCTTAGAATCTCTTTGATTCCAGTATTTGTCAGGCAACTTGCTACTATGTTTTTTCTTTTTCTGAGCTGTACTCTAATCCTAGGTTTATCCAACACAATTCTTTTCTCTACACAACAAAGTACAAACACAATATTATCTAAAATGCCACAAAGTTACAAAACTCAAAACAGAAAATGTATAGTACTGACTGTACAATAAAAGCCAAAAAAGCAATGTACACGTTGCCAAGGTAACCTGCAGGACCACCATGAATACCAACACAACGGTGGGGGGTGGGGGGAGCTTCTGTGATGACCCGACAGAGCTGGGTCTCAACTAACGAGTTCCAGAGAGAAAGGTGGATGTGCGTGTGTACACACATGAGTACACGTGAAAAGAACCATTTTGGGTATTAGGCCCTAGAGGTCAGAAGAGGACTCAAGCAGAGGAGCAGGGCCAGGCTAACTGGAATGGCAGCTGCGTAAAATCACACCCTTTCCTGTGGGACCCTGCAGGCCAACAGGTTAGGGCACGAGCAGGCCACCAGATCTGCCCCAGGTCACCTGTGGAACGGGAAAGCATGCTCCCAGGCTGGGGCTGTACCACCTCCTGGAGCCCCCTGCTCATCCCTGCTGGCTTTGCCACTAAACTGACTCTCAGGAACTAGAAATGTGGAAGCTTTCTAGCCAGAAAACTGGAGGGCATCTTTATAAACACGACCCCAAACCAACAACAGCCCTGCAGCTGGAACTCTGCCGCCAGGGGAAATGTAGCAGTTACTGCCTTCACCTTCGAAGCCTGCCTCTGAGTGAGGGATTTCTTTCTTACCGATCCTCCTTCGGCTAGAAAAGTGACAAAAGTGAGTTGGATGGGAGTCCAAGTCACAGGGCAGAGCTTCGGTGGCCCTGCGTATAGGGAGGAGTTGAAGCTGGAGCGGCTCCTGTGGTTGCGGCGGCCGGGGGACCACGCCAAGGGGAATGTGACCTTCTCCTCATCCGTGGGGGTGACCTGCGCCACATGGGAGGCGGTGGCAGCATTCTCCTGGGAGGGCTGAATCGCCGGGGGCGGGGGTGTGTGGCTGAGGCCAGGGGGCCAGCACAGCGGTGGTAGTGATCTCCTGGCCATCGGTGTGTCCTCTGTCCATGTGCTTCAGCGCCTTCTCGGCCTCATCTGGATTCTCAAACTCCACATATGCGTAGCCTTTAGACAGATGCGGGTGCATCCTTTCTACAGGCACGTCAATCATTTTAATTTTCCCATAGGTGGAGAATATCTCCATGATATGATCCTTGGTCACATTCCTGGTGAGCCTTCCAATGTGCACTGTGGTGGGTTTAGGCGAAGGGCTCCGCCTTTTCCTTTCCTTTTCATCTCTTTTGGGTGGTTTGGATTTGGAGCGGGAACGCCGCCTGTTGTCCTGCCTGCGCCGACAAGGACTCGGAGAGCCAGGGGAGCTGCCGGAGCTGGAGCTGCGGGATGTGCTGGAACTTCCTGAGCGGCTCGATGCTGAAGATGAGCTGGAGCCGCTGCTAGAGCCCGTGCTGGTGCTCGAGCCCGGGCTCGAGCTGGACCGAGACCTGGTGCTGCTGCTACCACTGGAGGCGCTGCGCCTCTTTCGAGTTTCATCCCTGCCACGATCCTTCTCGCTGGACTCCTTGGCGGCCCCCTTATCTTTAGAGCGATCCTTGGACTTCTCCTCAGAGCGGTCTTTGCGTTTGGTAGGAGAAGGAGCCCCAGTGCTGGACTTTTGTATTATTTTCTTTGACTCCTAGCAAGCTCTTCTTTATCACTCCTGATAAATCCATTCTCCCCTTCTGAGGTGTTCAAAGCAGCAATGCCCTTCTGACTTGAGTCTGAGAAACGATCCTTAATCGATTGCAATTTACGCCAAAGTGCAGCATCTTACAGCCGCCGCGACCTCCTCCCCCTCTCCTCAGCCTCTGAGGCCGGCGCCGCTCTGGCGTCAGGATTAGGGAGCGGGAAGGCCTAATTTTTTTAAAACCCAGCTCAGATGGCTACTTCCTGGGGAAACCTTCAGTTTTCCTAAGGCAATTAGTTAGCCACTCCCTCATCTACGCCCTCTCAACACTCTTTCCATATCAGCAACACAGAGTACATTGAATTTACTATTAGTACCTGTTTATTTGTCTAGCCCTTCTACTGGACTGTGAGCTTTGCAAGGGTGGGGAATGGGTCTTGCTCTTCCCGTCTTTAGCACTTGACATGCAGGGAAGGGAATGATGGTAGTAGGGTAGCCTGGTACCTATTAGTGAAGAAATCTAAGAGGGAATATCCTCTCTTCCCTAGGTTTGTAGGTATTAGGAAATATTAGGCATCACTTTACCTTGGTATAGATCAGTACTGTCCAATAGAAATTTAAAAGCCACACAGGTAATTAAAATTTTTATAGTAACCAAATTAAAAAATAAAAAGGAACACATGAAGTTAAATTTAATATATTTTATTTAACCCCAAATAATATTTTAACATTTGGTCATAATCAGGATAACTTAATATAAAAATAATTACATGAAATTATTAAGGAGAGAGTTTACATTTTTTGAACTAACTTTTGCAACCCAGTGTGTATTTTACCCTTATAGCCCATCACAATTTGGCCAGCCACTTTTCAAATTTCAATTGTCATATGTGGTTAGGAGCTGTTGTATTAGACAGCAAAGGTATAGAGGAATAGGAAAAAATTCAGTCCCATGAATTAGATATGAATTTTGAGATTATTTTCTTTATAAACCCTGTTTTCTAGGCAATCAAATTTTTAAAAATTGTTTTTTTCCCTGTTGTTTTTCCTCCTTTTTTTCTAGTTAATGTATTATTTGAAGACACTTAAGTTTACAACCCATAATGGAATGAGAATAGAAATTGATGATAATGGAGATGTGACTGGATACTATGATATTCTAAATTGGCAATTAGGTGATAATGGAGAGATAGCCTTTGTGAAGGTTGGAGAATATATATTCACAAACTCTAAATTTGAACTCGTGATGATTAAGAATGTGACAATGTTTTGGAACACCGAATCATCAGAGGTTAGTTACTCTGACACCTTATTTTGTTTATATATAGAGACAATTGCATTTCTGTACTCTTTTAGGTGCTATGGAATATCAGAAACCTAGAGCTGGCTATTCCAAGTTAATTTTCCCAAATAAAATACATATCTTTTCTATATATAGGTTCAGATCTTTTGTTTTTGGAACTTTTTTTGATTATAGCTTTAAATATTAGTTCTATGATTTTGTTTTCCTTCTTCAAGTACTCCAAAGTGTTTGACTTCCTTTGTCTCTTCCTTTTATTCACCTTCTCTCTGATAATTTTCACTTTACTCTTTATTTCATCCTTATTCTCTTTATTGTTTTCCTGCCTTTATTCAATGCCCCTTATTAACTTTTCACTGAAGTATATATATTTTGAACACCTTGTGACTTTTATCTTAATTTCTGAAATAGTTTCTTTCCTGAGACATATGAACTTTTTTCATTTCTTCCAGTCTTATATCCATTGATGTTTTAAATTTTAAAATATCTGGTTCGAGATATTTTTGACATCTACAAGTGCTTTTCTGAGAATACTTAATTGAAGTGCTAGGATATCTATTTAAAGTATTCTTTTGCTTAATGGTTGTGTGTGTACATTTTAGAGGGGAATTTTAACTTACTGGAATATTTTTTTTTAATTTTTATTGAAGTATTGTTGATTTACAATGTTGTGTTAATTTCTGCTGTACAGCAAAGTGATTCAGTTATATATATATATATATATATATATATATATATATATATATATATATATATACATATATATATATATATATATATACTTTTCTTTTCCATTATGGTTTATCACAGGATATTGAATATAGTTCCATGTGCTACACAGTAGGACCTTGTTGTTTATCCATCCTATATACAATAGTTTGCATCTGCTAATCCCATACTCCCAGTCCTTCCCTCCCCCACCTCCCTCCCTCTTGGCAACCACAAGTCTGTACTCTGTATCTGTGAGTCTGTTTCTGTTTCATAGATATGTTCATTTGTGTTGTATTTCAGATTCCACATATAAGTGATATCATATGGTATTTGCCTTTCTCTTTCTGCAATGAACATTGGGGTGAATGTATCTTTTTGAATTACGGTTTTCTCTGGATATATGCCCAGGAGTGGGATTGCAGGATCATGTGGTAGCTCTATTTTAAGCTTTAAAAAAAATTTTTATTGGAGTATAGTTGCTTTACAATGTTGTGTTAGTTTCAGGTGTACAGCAGAGTAAATCAGTTATACATATACATATATCCACTCTCTTAGATTCCTTTCCTATATAGGCCATTACAGAGTATTGAGTAGAGTTACCTGTGCTATACAGTAGGTCCTTATTAGTTATCTATTTTATATATAGTAGTATGTATATGTCAATCCCAACCTCCCAATTTAGCCCTCCCCCCCATTACCCCCTGGTAACCATAAGTTTGTTTTCTACATCTTTAACTCTATCTCTGTTTTGTAGATAAGTTAATTTATAGCCTTTTTTTAGATTCCCCATATAAGTGATATCATATGATATTTGCCTTTCTCTGTTTGACTTACTTTGCTCAGTATGACAATCTCTAGGTCCATCCATGTTGCTGCAAATGGATTATTATTTTTTTTATGGCTGAGTAGTATTCCGTTGTATATATGTACCACATCTTCTTTATCCATTCATCTGTCAATGGACTTTTAGGTTGCTTCCATGTCCTGGCTATTGTAAATAGAGCTACAATGAACATTGGGGTGCATGTGTCTTTCTGAATTATGGTTTTCTCTGGGAATATGCCCAGGAGTGGGATTGCTGGGTCATATGGTAGTTCTATTTTTAGTTTTTTAAGGAACCTCCATACTGTTCTCCATCGTGGCTGTATCAATTTACATTCCCACCAACAGTGTAGGAGGGTTCCCTTTTCTCCACATCCTCTTCTGCTGGAATGTTTCGATTTTCATTTTTTGTTTTCTTCCTATAGTAAACTTATATGGAGGCACAATTCTATCTTTAGTTGTTTCTGTGGACAAGGATGTGGGTTTTGGGTGAATCACAAGTCTGTATTTCAAGACTGCCTTCTTCTGTTAGTAGAGTGCAGAGCAATTTATTTAAGAGATGACTTTTGTGTGGAAAGGGAAGACTTGTCTTTTGATTTTATGGTTCACTCTTGTTTCTACGGAGTTCTTAATTTTCCTTTCTTACTTTTTACCCTTTCTATCACTTCCCCTTCTGTATACTTTCTGGTCTCACTGCAGGGATGAAACCATTGCTTTGAGTCCCACCTTCAAGACCTTGCTTTATAGCCTGACATTTTCTTTCTAGGAATGTTTTGTCTACTCTCCAATAACCTTAGCTTGTCTGCTCCCCCTTACTCTTTTCTGCACAGTTTCCTCAGAGTTCCATCATTTCCCATACACCTAGGGATGAGGAGGGAGGTCTAGAGGTGGCCTTGCTGGAATTTAATGGCTATTTCTCTAGTTATAATTACTTTGAAATTCATAATATTTTCAGGCTCTTTATGATGCTAAAGTTGCGGGTCATGTGTGGTTTTATTTACTCTTTTTCCCTTTTAAATCTGTATGGTGTTTTTCAGAGACTGTGTGGAGAGATTCACAGTTTAGTAGTTACCATTACCCTGGGACAACCCAGAAGTCCTTCCCTTCCTTCTCTGACCATAGTTCTGGAGGAACTTTATTTCTTCCTCCTTTTTTTTTTTTTCTTATTTATTCCCAGGGTCAAGGAATGTGAAGTAGGATTTACAAGTTCATAATATAATTTGATCTAGGGAACATTAGCTTCCAGTATAGTAGATATATATACACTCACATGGGTGCATAGACATGTCAATAAGCTTTAATATATCATTCAAAAAATCCTTTATTGAGAAATTATAGGAGAAAAGGGTGAGTTTCATAAATTTCAAAATTCTTTAAAAAATTTGTTTTCAAAATCGTTCTGGAAAGCAGTGAATATGAGGTTTGAAGATTTGGTTGTAAAGTACTTACTCCAGATAAAAAGCTGTTATTTTCATTATTATTGTTATTAATTTTTACTTATTAATAATGAATGATTATTCATTATTATTACAATTTTAATTCCTCCACTTCCTATAGCAACAGGCGGGCTTTGCTCTGCAGAACTGCAGCTCTGAACATTTTAGAAAAGAACCTAGAGACAGGGTGCCCTGTTTACACAATGTAAAGGTAACACCTAGAGAAGCACTTGGGAAACCTCATCACTTACCAGACCGCTGAACTTTTTACCCTTAATGAAATATTAGTTCTAGGAGAGAAGAACTGTAGGGCTTTTGATATTCCAGTTTAGTGTTTATCTGTAGTGTTACAGTAAACTGATAGGGTGGTGGAAGAGCATTGGCAATTTAATCTTCCATGTGAATATTCTGGAGGAAGCAGCAGGAGTGAGAGAGAGCTGTAAGTGGGTGTCAGGACAGCCAGCAGTTTTTCTTTGCTGCTGCAAGACATTTTTGGGGGGAGGATGTCTTTCTTCATCTTGTTTGTTATTCATGTATCTTCCCTCTTCTTGTGTGGCCCTTTTGACCTGGGATCTGAGATCCCCAAATAGTCTTCTGAATCATACTGGGAAAGGACATAAGAATACAAGAAAATTAAGATTTCCAAACTCCTGTGCTGTGCCAGATACCAAGGGGATCTTTTTATCTCTTTTTTTGGTCCTTGGTTTTCCATGGGTATCAATAAACATATACAGACTCATGTATACTCACAGATACATACACACATACATACATGCATACATGCTAGTTCCTCCCTTTCTTAACCCGAACTTAAGCAGCTCTTGAATACATTTTGGCAGGATAAAAATCAAAACTTAGTGTTTGCCACTGTAGGGGCCATAGTCCTTCTGCATTTTATTTCTTTGGCTTAGAGCTGCTCTGTCCAATACAGTTGTCCCTAACCACATGTAGTTTTTAAAATTAAAATTAACTAAAATTAACTAAAATTAAAAATTTGTTTCCTTAGTCATATTAGCTACATTCCAAGTACTCAACCGCCACGTGTGGCTAGGGGCTACCGTATTGGACAATACAGATATATAACACTTCCATCATTACAGAAAGACAGAGCTGCCCTAGGCTTAGCATATAAACCACCTTCTGTGGCCCAGAGCCCTCTCCCTGACTGGGGCCTGAGACTCTTCCCTTTTGTATTCCTGGTGCTAGCCATAGAGCAGGTGCTCAGTATAATGTTTTGCATGAAACAAGAGAAGATGCTATTGCTTGTATAAGCAAAGTTCATAGAATGCTCATTCTACTAAAAACTGATAGAAAAGTAGTAAAATGTACTAGTAGATTTCTATTTTAATAATGTTTCATTAGAGCATAGTAATTTTATTTTTCTCATTTTTATTAAAATTTATTAAAATTAGGGTTATTTTGTTTTTTTAAATAAATTTTATTTTATTTCTTCCCCCCAGCCATGCTGGGATTTTTAGTTCCCTGACCAGGGATTGAACCCGTGCCATCTTCAGTGAACGTTTGGAGTCCTAACCACTGGACCGCCAGGGCATTCCCAAGGTTATATTTGTATAGTGAAATTGGTTCAAATGTAATTCATTACAAATTCACTAAGCAAGTACTATGAGTCTACCTCTGTCTTAAGCACTGCAAAAAGAACACTGCCCTCGCAGCACTTAAAGTCTAATCATTAATTAATTGAACAGATATTTATTGAACACAATATTATATGTGCTAGACACTGTTCTAGGAACTGGGGATGTGTTAATGTACAAAACAGAACAAATCCCTGCCTAACGGGACTAACATTTCAGTGGGAAGAGACAGGCAATATACAAGATAAATAAATAAGTGATATAGTGTTTTAATGGATGATAATGTTAGGGAGAGAAAAATAGTAGGGATTGAGATAGAGGGTGCTGGCAAGAGTGCTGTAATCTCACATAGTGTGGTCAGGGAAGACCTCACTGGGGTGACATTTGAATGAAAACTGAAAAGACAGTGAATCCATGCATTATCTAGGGGGAAAGCATTCCAAGCAGAGGAAACAGCAACTTTTAAACCCTGAGGTAGGGGTATTTTTGGCATTTTAGAAGAACAGGAAAGAGTTCAGTGTGGCTGGAAAGAGTGAGAGAGAGAGAGAGTAGTGGGAGAGGAGGTAAGAGGGGTGAGAGAGGGTCAGATCACATAGAGCCTTGTGGGCTGTTGAAGGACTTTGGCTTTTACTCTGAGTGGAATGGGGAGCCATGGAAGAGTGTTGACAGAGGAGAGTCATGATCCAACTTAGAGTTTACAGAATTATTCTATCTGCCATGTTGCAAATAGACTGAAGGGGACAAGAGTAAAATCCACTGGATTTGCTGATGGACTGGCCTTGGAAGTATCCTGCACCAACAATTAGTAGATGGTATAAGGCATGATTTAACTCATGATAATAAACTGAATCTGTAGGTTGGTAAGCAGATGGGCCTGAGTGAAGGTATGTGTAGGCAAGTAATCGAAGATATGGTTGGAGATGATGGGTGAGACTGGTGGTGTCAGTGACAGAAATAGGGAATTCGGGAGGAGGAATAGCATAAATGGGGGTAGTTTTGGACATGTTGAATTTGAGGTGATGGTGGAATCTCAGAGTAGGGACATGTTGGGAGTTTAGGATATGTAATTAAAGGTCAGGTGGGAAAAGTTGGTGCTACAGTCAAGTTTTGGATGTTCTTAGGTAGAGGTGCTGGTTGAAGACAAGAGAATGAATGAGCTGCTTTATAGTGAGAGATAAAAGCAGAGGATCAAGGACTAGAGCCGAAAAAACAACAAACAAACAAACAAACAAAAAACACCCACAGTGATGAGGTAGGTAGAAGAAGTAGAACCAACAAAAGAAATAAAAGGACCCAATGGAAGCCAAGGGAGCCTGCATCTCAAGGAGGAGTTGATCAAGAGTGCCAGATATCCAAGAGAAAGGAGAACGGTACTAGAGGAAGAGCTGTCAGACATGGCAAGAAACATTTTAGTGAGGTGAGTGGGCTGGAAGCTAGATCATGAGGGTTGAGAAGGGAAGGGATACTGAGAAACAGAACAAAAAGACATCAGCTTACTGTGATGATTTTCAAAGAAAGGTATATGGAGAGCCCTTTTCAGAACACTGGGTCAGGAGAGAGGAAATATAGTCATTCTGTGGTGATACACACACACACACACACACACACACACACACACACATGCGCATGTGCACGCACACAACCCTTTTAAGAAGCCTATCTATTGTGTTTAGCAATACATACTTAAGTAATCTTACATACCATAACTGAGCTCATAGATTTCTGATATTTTCCATTGTTATCTAATTCAGATTATCTTGGGAAACTCAACATAGGAAAATTCTGATTTCCAAAATGAATCTTTTCACTTTCCAAAATGAATCTTTGCTTAATGGGGAAATACAGCTTCTCTCCTTTTTAAGTAGGAAGCTCCTCATTTACATTTAGATATAAACCGATTTACAAACATTGCATTTATAGTGGGTTTCAATGTGCACAACCATGTAGAATGTAAAGGGAAACCTATGTTTACCACTGAGTTTTCTAAGCTCTTTTTGTGAGAAAATATTCCAGTGCTGTGCCTTGTCCACTTTTCCTTTTTGCCATACAATTTTCCACATGGAATAGACCTTTCATTGTTATTTTGTACTGATTCTGTATGACACATCTTCAGACTGTGTTGGGATGACCTTGCTGAGAAGTCTTTCTCAGGCACTCAAGATGATTCTTGGGGTCCCCCCTCAAGCAGAAACAGACTTGACAAATTATCCTCTCCTCAGAGCCCCATGGACATGGAGCCTGGTCTGAGTCTTCAAGGTTAGAAAGAGTTAGGTTTGGGATTAGCTTTGATATTTTCTAGAATCAACCACAGGACTTTTCTAGAATCCCATTTCTAGAATCAACTATAGGACTTTTAGCAAAATTCCTCTAGGCTTTCCATTTTATTATTCTCTTTGTCTGTTATTCTTGCCCAGCTATCCTGGGTTTCCCAAGATATTACAAAACTTCCACAGAAATCCAGGTGGAAACTTTCTTAGCCTGGCAAAGGGCTTTGTTACATGCATTGTATTTGTCTTTGCTAGCTTCCCCAATCAGTGTGTACTGACCTGTGTCAGCCTGGGACCCAGAAGGGAATTCGTCATGGGGAACCAATATGTTGCTTTGACTGCATCCTGTGTGCTGATGGGCATGTGTCACAGGAACCAGGTAGAGATGGTCATTTTTTTCACTGATATTAAAATGGAAGGAGATTAAACATGTTTGGGCAAAGAGGGCCTTGGGAGCCTTCTTTATAAATAGATGTGAACAACTTATGACAAAAATTATAATCCATCAAACTATTGGATGTTCTGTGCAGTGCAAAAAATTATAACATTGCGTTTTTTTAATATAAATTTATTTGTTTTATTTATTTATTTTTGGGTCTTCGTTGTTATGCGTGGTCTTTCTCTAGTTGCAGCGAGCGGGGGCTACTCTTCATTGTGGTGCACAGGCTTCTCATTGTGGTGGCTTCTCTTGTTGCGGAGCATGGGCTCTAGGTGTGCGGTCTTCAGTAGGTGTGGCACGTGGGCTCAGTAGTTGTGCCTTGCAGGCTCTAGAGCGCAGGCTCAGCAGTTGTGGCGCACAAGCTTAGTTGCTCTGCGGCATGTGGGATCTTCCTGGACCAGGGCAGTTTTAGTTCCAAAGCTGCTACATTTGGGAAAAAGACCAACATCCGTGAATTTAAGAGGGGGAAAAATTTTTTTAATGAAATGTGAAAAATGAATACATGGGTTCGCAAAAAAAAAGTATTTAAAATTATTTCAATTTCTGAAATAGATTAAATATTAGTTATGGAAAAATGTGAATGAGTAGTAAATAAGTGAATTACAGTTCTATGTTTTACAGAATTATCTCTAATTTAGAAATATAAGATTTAGAAGTACATCCCTAAAGGCAAAGACCATAATTACTCAAAGTCTGTAGGACAAGTGAATTCTATATCTACTGCTCTATGAATTTTTCACTACAACCTGTTGAATTGCTGTTCTTGACCAGAATTTTAGTTGGGCTTGGTATGCTTAGCCCTATGGAGCATGTTGCAGCAGGTTTATTTTTATCTCTACCTTCTGTTCAAGATAACAAATTGTATGTCTCTTGCCAAAAGGCCCTCTATAGCAATTTAGTTAAAAGAGGATTTTAAAAATGTAAAATTTTCCACAAATGGAAAACAAGCACAAGGTAATCTGAATAACTCCTTGGACCCCATGTGACCCAGTCTCTGCACAGAAACAACAAGAGAAGTCCAATCCAGCAGTCGGAAGTGATTGAAAGGGAATTCCAGTCTTTACCTGCATCTCTTATAGAACAGTGAAGAGATCCATTTCATAATCTACCACAAATTCATCTCAGATTTTTTCTTATGTTGCAATATTCTCCTTTAGAGCCTCTGCCCAGCTAAATGTCCCAAAAGTTTTTTCAACCTTAGTCAATGTGGTTGTTGTTTTTGTTTCCTTTCTTCTAATTCTCAACCTTTCTTTACCTCTTCTCTCAAATCTGCATCTGGAGGGTGAGGAAAGGAAAGCTGAGTGGGCAAAGACAAAATTCTCTTCAGTAGGTGGAGGAGAAGCTGAATGCAAGATTGAAAAGTCTCGTATTTTAATGAACCTTATCACTGTCACAGTACTCTTAATTGTTTCACCTTAGTAGCTTTAATGTTCTCATATATTTGTGGATTGTTCTTGAGCTTATGAGGGTACAGACCTCCCTTCTCAATTAGGTAATTGGAAGAAAAAGAAAGAGGCATCTTACTGAAAAAGGCCCATGCAGGAAGAGCTGAAACCAAGACAGGAGACTGAATTTCCAAAATTGAAATCAATTCTCAATCTGTAATGTTAGCTGCACACTCTAAGACCATTTTATCACTGCTTTTTTTTTTGAGATATTATATATTCTCTGTAGAAAATTTCAGTGAGTCTTGCATTAGGCCTTTGGCTCCTCTGGGCTATTCGCAGCTGAAGGGGACAAGTGGATTTCTTTGCAGTCAGTCCTCTGTTCTTTGTTCATTAGGTCAAAGGGAGTGTGAACAATGTGGTGAAGACTATTGGTCCAAATGCACAAAAGAGTGAGTGTGTGCTGAAAGAGGTGGAATTCCTTGCTTATGATGAGGTCCTGGGATTCACGCTTGTCATTCTCTCCATCTTTGGGGCGCTTGTGGTTTTGGCAGTCACAGTTGTGTATGTGATATACAGACACACTCCGCTTATGACTGCCAATGACCGGGAGCTGAGCTCTCTCATTCAGGTTTCTCTTGTCATCACGTTGCTGTCTTCCATGTTCTTCATTGGCAAGCCATACAACTGGTCCTGCATGGCCCGTCAGGTCACTCTGGCACTGGTCTTTTCACTTTGCCTGTCTTGTATTCTTGGAAAGACTATTTCGCTGTTTTTAGCCTACAGAATTTCCAAATCCAAAACCCGACTTATATCCATCCACCCTCTTTATTGGGAAATCATTGTGCTAATCTCTGTTCTAGTCGAAATTGGCGTATGTACAGCCTACTTAGTATTAGAACCCCCAAGGGTGTACAAGAACATAGAATCTCAAAATATAAAGATTATTCTGGAATGTTATGAAGGTTCTAGAGAAATTTTGTGCTCTATATTTGGGATGGATGTCTTCTTGGCCTTGCTTTCTTACAACCTTGTGGCTTGCCAGTTGCTGGATAATTACTATGAAGGAAAATGCATCACCTTTGGGATGCTGGTCTTTTTTATTGTCTGCATCTCTTTTATCCCTGCTTACTTGAGCACCAAAGGCAAGTTTAAAGTGGCCGTGGAAATATTTGCAATCTTGGCATCCAGTTATGGTTTATTGGGTTGTATATTTGCTGCCAAGTGCTTCATTATTTTGCTGAGGCCAAAGAGGAACACCGATGCAATTGTTGGTGGAAGAGTTCCCACTGTAGATAAGAACATCCAACTGACTTCAGCCTCTGTGAGCAGTGAACTCAACAATACCATGGTGTCAACTGTTCGGATGAGTAGAGTCATGGGTTGCATGTGTCCCTCAGAGCTGCAATGGTGGTATGGTTCAACATTCCCTTTCAGGTGGTTCCCACAGCAGCTGCCTGATGTTCTGGGGTAATTCTGAGGATTTGGGTTCTGGTAGTGTAGTCAAAGCATGGCATATGAAGTCTCATACCATTTAGCAAGAATTCGAATAACTGTTACTATTTTTTTAACATCTTTATTGGAGTATAATTGCTTTACCATGATGTGTTAGTTTCTGCTTTATAACAAAGTAAATCAGTTATACATATACATATGTTCCCATTTCTCTTCCCTTTTGCGTCTCCCTCCCTCCCACGCTCCCTATCCCATCCCTCTAGGTGGTCACAAAGCACCGACCTGATCTCCGTGTGCTATGCAGCTGCTTCCCACTAGCTATCTATTTTACATTTGGTAGTGTATATATGTCCATGCCACTCTCTCACTTCGTCCCAGCTTACCCTTCCCCCTCCCCATGTCCTTAAGTCCATTCTCTACATCTGTGTCTTTAGTATTGAAATTGTAAACCGCTTCATTAAAACCTTTCAAATACTTTGGTATAAGGAGTGCATGGCAGGGAATATAATAGGCACAAGTAACCTAACGTGGTGGATACAAATATTTGGGTCTTGAATATGTTTTTCCCCCCTATATCATGGGTGTCTGATCTAGAAATTTACATTAGACAAAGTCACCTTGTGGGGACCAAAACAGACATCTTGTTCTACATCCTGTTAATGCCTCTATGGAATAGACAGCTTTGCACTGACTGAGGTAAGAATTACATACAGCTCATAAACTTTCACTTGGAGCAGAGTATTTGGTAAGAGAATTTTTGTTTCAAAGGACTCTGCATCATACAGAGAATATTGAAGGAATTGAGATGTGAACAAAACTCAGTTCTTTCTTGAATTCATAATGGAAATCGACAAGTTTCTCCCAGAGAGAAGGCAAGGCCTACCTGCTCCAGATTTTCCTGGAGAGTAAGTAGTAAAGTATTTGAGTTTCAAAACAGTCTTCCTTTTTTTTTTTTTTTTGGTGGTATGCGGGCCTCTCACTGTTGTGGCCTCCCCCGTTGCGGAGCACAGGCTCCGGACGCGCAGGCTCCGGACGCGCAGGCTCAGCGGCCATGGCTCACGGGCCCAGCCGCTCCGCGGCATATGGGATCCTCCCAGACCAGGGCACGAACCCGTATCCCCTGCATCGGCAGGCGGACTCTCAACCACTAGCGCCACCAGGGAGGCCCTCAAAACAGTCTTCTTAAAAAAATAAAAATGAAGGGAATTAAGTGTCAGCAAAGCAGTTATTAAGTTGATTATATAGTGAATATCCAGCTGGCAAAAAAAAACAAATGTTTACCTACAGCAGGTATTAGAATGAAAGATTTTTTAAGATAAATTAAGTGATAAATATTTGCCCTCTGGTTATCCAGAGTTAACTGGACTGTTATAAAAATGTTTTCAATCTTCTTTCAGATATGAAAGTTTTAAAATGACCTATATATATTTATGTGCATATGAATTAACTGTGTAGAAAAACAGAACTTGTAGAAATGTTGATCAACAATGGGTTTGGGAAACTAGAGAAAATAAATGTTATGAAAAACAAAATATCAACTGAACTTGCCTGTTTAATGTTTACTGGTATAACCTTACAATTTTTTTTTTTTTTTTTTTTTGCCGTATGCGGGCCTCTCACCGCTGTGGCCTCTCCCATTGCGGAGCACAGGCTCCGGACGCGCAGGCTCAGCGCCCATGGCCCATGGGCCCAACCGCTCCGCGGCATGTAGGATCCTCCCGGACCGGGGCACGAACCCGCATCCCCTGCATCGGCAGGCGGACTCTCAACCACTGCGCCACCAGGGAAACCCAACCTTACAATTTTAAGATGCAAATCTGATCTAAAGTGGTCTGAACTTATCACTTGATGATTTGGTACACATACATTGTTATAGAAACCGGCTTATGGCAGATAAATCGAACAATATGTGATTGTCAAAGGATGATGGTCTAATTTTTATTATTGATTTATTCTTTGTAATTAGTTACCTATCAAGTATTAAAATGTTTCTCATAACATTCCAAGATAATATCTCTTTGGATGAATGTGTCATTTAAAAATTATTTCTTGTGAAAAAAATGACTGTATTCTCTATTAGCACCCGTTGCCTCAGAAGAGAATCTCATATAGAAGTCACTATTGATGCTCCCTGCTGTGGGTGAGCATTTGCTGGTAACCACATGCTGGGCCTTTGGGAGCAGCTCAAAATTAATTTCAGAGTGTTGCATCAAAATAATGTGGTTGTCGGCTTAGGGAGTAATGTAAAGACTAATTGCTTGAAAGAAAAAAATTGCAAAACAACACTTTACTCAAGGCTGACCTAGACACATGCAGGTCTGAGCTCTTTTGAAAAAAGAAATGTTTATCAGGGCTGCTCAAGTCCACAGTATAATATTAATTCCTTTGGGTTAAGCAAAGAAAATTCTTGATGAGGGCTTCCCTGGTGGCGCAGTGGTTGAGAGTCCGCCTGCCGATGCAGGGGATACGGGTTCGTGCCCCGGTCTGGGAAGATCCCACATGCCGCGGAGAGGCTGGGCCCGTGAGCCATGGCCCCTGGGCCTGTGCGTCCGGAGCCTGTGCTCTGCAATGGGGGAGGCCACAGCAGTGAGAGGCCCGCGTACAGCAAAAAAAAAAAAAAAAAAAAAAAAAAAATTCTTGATGAAAAATGAACGTATTATTGAAAAAGGAAAAATATTCCAACTGCCAGATTAATTGCCTTAAAACATGGCTCTGATCTTATTATTTCCTGGCTTGTCAACTCCCAGTGGCTCTCCACTCTCTACTGCATGAATCCAGCTGCCTTAGCTTGGCATTCAAGACACTACAAACTGTTTTCCATCTTCTATTTCAACATTTGTCACCTGCCACCTTCCTGCCCACATTCTTATAACACAATCCAACTGGACTCCTGCAATTCCTAGAACCTACTTTCTATTTTCTTGTTATCATATTGCTCACACAATTCCCCTTTTCCTCTAATGCTTTAATAGCAC
Organism: Mesoplodon densirostris; assembly: GCF_025265405.1. Classification (NCBI taxonomy): domain Eukaryota; kingdom Metazoa; phylum Chordata; class Mammalia; order Artiodactyla; family Ziphiidae; genus Mesoplodon; species Mesoplodon densirostris. The sequence goes on from NC_082665.1 coordinate 80,717,486, forward strand.
TTCAGTCATCCATCCATCCATCTGTCCATCCATCCATCCATCCATCCATCACTGAAAGCTTGGTGTGCACCAGATTCAGAGTTAGACATTGAAAATATACAAAGACAAGGCATTGTTCCCCACTTCCAGGTACTTACCATCATTTTGGATGATAAATAATAAACTAACAATTATCCAGTCATTTGATAAAGCTTTGATTGTGGGAGCATAGAGGAAAGGCTGGGTGAGTCAGGTCAAGAAAGTCTTCCTGGGTGAGGTGACACTTGAATGAATTCCTGAAGGACAAGAAGGAATTAGCCATATGAGAGAAAGATAAACTATTGTATGCATTCTACCTAGCCTAGTGCTTGGAGCATGGTACATGCCAGCTTTCTTTTCCTTTTCTCTAAAGGACTTTAGAGAAACTAAGCTAGGACTTTATCTGTGTCTCTTTTATGTCACTAGCCATTTTCTGCCTTATGCTATGGTTATCTGCTTCTCTGTCATATCTCTATTGCAATGTTATAATTTATTTTGTGAAGAGACCTTGCCATATATATATATATATATATACACACACACACATATATATGTATATATATATATATGCCTATCTATCTATCTATCTATCATCTATTTCTCTTTGTAGACTTAACATCTAGAATATACCTTGCACTTAATAGGTGTTCAATGATTTTATTAAAAAAAAGTGAATGAATGGATGAATGAAGTTATCAAGATAGCTAACCACTCACCTCACAAGGCCCAGGGGCAATGTTTCAATGTAAGTTAAGGAAGCCTGGAGCACAGAGAGGTGGAAGAGGTAGAAAGAGCCTATTGGGGAAACACAGTGCATTTCCAAGACAGCAGGGACCAGTTTAAGAGCAAGAGGCACTTCAGTTTGGGAAGGGAGAGGAACACAGGACTGAAAGGAAAGAGGTGAGTTGAATGGGAGTGGGTAGTCTTGAAAAGAATTTTTCTATAGTATTCATTTGACTATTGTCCCATGGTATTTTCTCCTTATAGTCTCATTTTTGAAGAATAAATGCAGTATTTTATCCTCCCTCACAATTTCTTCCCTTTTGAGCTGTCATTATAAAAAGCAGCAGTTTGGAACATCTGAAGGCAGAGTAATTATTTATAACCTCAAGGTAGAATTATTTACAAAATATGTCAAAAAATCTCTGTGAAATAGACTTGCTTACATTTTTAGAGGATTGTTATACATTTCCCCTGATAGTTTTGGAAAAACAGTTTGGATATAAAAGGCATAATGTGAAAATACAAATAGACCATATATATTAGTTAGGGTAGGTTAACTGCTGGAACAAACACCCCCTAAATCTTAGAGGTTTAACAGATTAACACTTAACACACACTAAGACTAATGTATGGGTTCTTTGTCAGACTGCTCTCCTGGATGGCTCCCTTCCAAGCAGTGATTCAGGGATGCTGCTGGATAATCTGTATTTGTCCCACCAGACCCATTCTCTGCCCCTATAGACTGCATCACATTAACTCCCTTGCCCTATGGTTTCCAGTGGGTTTTATTTATGAGAAGCACCAATGGGAGACTGCAGAGAGAGAGGAGAGATCAGGGTCTTTGTTGTTTCAGCCATGGCTCATTCTTCTACTTGTAGTCCTCTCCCCTGACTACGGCTCTCACCAGATGCTATGTTTAATGATCTGTCCCCTTCTCCTTTTCCACCTGAGTGTAAGAACAACTTCACATTGTTCCTAGTCCAAGGTGCTTCGTCATCCTTTGTTGGATCCTTTAACTTTGCCCACTCATGTCGATAGTCCTTCTTTAAACTCTCTTCCCTTCTGAGTATATCAGCTGTTTCCTGCTGGGACCCTGATTCATACAGTGACCAAGTTTCTTTCATTTTATGATGCTGCATTCTTCAATGCAAGCTTTGCAGACTCCAATTCGTGGATGAATGTAAATAGGCTGTGGGAAGGTCTGATGGTGACTAGTCTGGGTGTAGGCCTTATAAACTCTTGAAATATTAAACAATAGTACAACTCAAGGACAAAGCTTCCACTGAGGAGAAAATACTAGGAGTAGGATCCTAACTGGTCAGGACAAGGACAACAGGGGCAAAGAAATAAAAGATTCAATCCAAGTGATCAAAGTAAACCTTACTGATTTAAAACTTTGTCATAGGGACTTCCCTGGTGGTCCATTGGTAAAGAGTCTGCCTTACAATTCAGGGGACGTGGGTTCAATCCCTGGTCAGGGAACTAAGATCCCACATGCCATGTGGCAACTAAGTCTGCGCACCACAACTACAGAGTCCACACATCCTGGAGCCTGTGCACCACAACTAGAGAGAAGCCCGCGCACCGCAACGAAAGATCCCGCATGCCTCAACAAAGAACCTGCGTGCTGCAACTAAGACCCGATGCAGTAAAAAAATAAAATAAATAAAAAAATAAATAATACATAAATCTAAAAAAACTCTGTCACGTTGAAATATATGATAGAGTTGGACTTAGGTCTAAAGGTTTTAGATGCTTTAGGATAATGATTATAGTCAGTTATTTTTGCTAATGGGATGAAACAATAGCAAAGATAATCTCAAATTATTCATTAGCTATTACTGTCATATGACTAATTTTATCAATAAACGTTCCAGGACTACTTAGTGTTTTTGTTGCAAAGTGGTATGGGATGTTACTGACCATTTTCCCATCAATACAACATCACTCAGAACACTTTGGAGTGCCTCATGGAAATGCTTTGGAGTGTGGAACACATTGTTTTGAATATCCTCAATTATGAAGAGTTTATTTTTTCAGAATGATTAGATTTTTTACATTTTTTTTTGTGTGTGTGGTACGCGGGCCTCTCACTGTTGTGGCCTCTCCTGTTGTGGAGCACAGGCTCCGGACATGCAGGCTCAGCGGCCATGGCTCATGGGCCCAGCTGCTCTGCGGCATGTAGTATCTTCTCGGACCAGGGCACGAACCCGCGTCCCCTGCATCGGCAGGCGGTCTCTCAACCACTGCGCCACCAGGGAAGCCCTTACATATTTATTTATGGTTAAACATTGAAAGGAAAATATAAGAGAAAAACAGAAAGTATGTATAAGGCTGAATAGAATAAGAAATAGGGTAAAGCAAAACAAAAATGCAATGTTAATTACCACTTTGGGAAACTATTTGCACTATCTACTGAAGCTGAACATATACCTACCCTATGACCCAGCAAATTTACTCTCAGGAATATACTAACTAAATTATGTCTGCGTGCTTACCAAAAAGATGAATTGGGTAATTTTGATTATTTAAGCAAGAAACTACCCAAATGCCCATCAAAAGTATAACGGATAAATCAATTTAGATGTACTCACTCATGAAATACTGTACAGCAATGAGAATAAAAGGACTGCTTTGTGGGGAAAAGACTGCAGGCAGGTAAGCTTGAGAGCTAGGAGACCAATTTAGAAATGATTACTGTCATCTAGATGACAGATCATGATGGCTTGGACCAAGAGCAGAGCTCTCAGCAGTTTGTGGCTAAGCAGACACTGTCACATCAGATTTCCTGATATAATTTAGACATTTGACAGTTGCACATTTGAAGTGCATGTTCAAAAGAAAATGGGACACATTAGTAAGCTACCATTTAAGCACGTAGTATTACTTCCAAAAGTAATCCCATTATTTTGTACTGGCTTTTACTGCCTTTTGAAATTCTGTTTAATAAGGGGAATCATTTAAGCTGATAAAGCCACCTGGGTAGAAAATGATTTTCTCAGAGTGGTTGCCAGAGCTCTTTAGTAATTAAAAAATTGAGTGAAAGATTTCCTGTTTCTTTCCCATGTTAAAGTTTAAATATCTGCAGGTAAACATAGACCTTTTTTCCATTCTATCTTTATTTTGTACAGTTATTCTTTTATAAGTGCTGCTAAGAGAAGAGCACATATTCTGGGTGGTGTCCAGAGAATGAAAATGGATGTAGGATGCAGATGCTGTTTCTGTCCTTTGAAAAATTGCAGGCTAACACAGAAACCATGGCTTGGTAGAAATTATGTGTGAAATAGAAAAACACAGTCTCTCTGAGTCACTTATAAATCTGAAGACATGCAAAGAATTTAGAGTTATAGCCTAAATAGCAAATGCCTTTTTTCCTACTCCCAAAGACATCAAAATTAAGTTCTACCCTTCTCTTTGAAGCTTCTCTCCACGTTGCCCTGCTTTTTTGGGCTGCAGTATATTGATTTATAGGTAAAGCATAAGGGTTTCTAAGGGTAAGCACAAATTATTTACTACATTCTTATTGGTGGAAGTGTTTTTGGCCTTGCTTTATCAATTTCACTTTAAAAGTAAGTCTCCCCACAGTGGTAAGCAGACTGACAGAGTAGCCAACATGCTTAGCTAAGGCCTTTGATTGGGGAAGACAAAGACACAAGGACTTACATGGCACCCTAGTCTCTCAGAACTGGTTGGAAACAGCAGAACAAACTGAGTAAATGCAAAGAATTTAGAATAACATGGCTTGCAATCAGTAGTATACATTCCTGCTGTTTAAACCGAGGTGAGTTACCTTTTTTCTCTAAGCACAAGTCCTGGCACGTAGTAAACATTCAATAACTTTTAGCTGGTGTCTTAGTCTGCTTGGGCTTCTATAGCAAAATGCCACAGACTGGGTGGCTTATAAACAAGAATCACTTCTTCCTCCCAGTTTTGGAGCCTGGGAAGCCCAAGATCTTGGCAGTGACAGATTTGGTGTCTGGTGAGGGCCTGCTTCCACATGGTGGGAGGGATCTCTCTGGGACTTGTTTATAAGGGCACTAATCCCATTGATGAGGGCTCTGCCCTAATGACCCATCACCTGCCAAAGACCCCACAACCTAATACCATCACCTCAGGAGTTAGGACTTCAACATATGAATTTTGGGGGGAACATAAACTTTCAGACCATACCCTCTAGTTACATCGGTAACTAACCCTAACCCTAACCTGACCTTAACCCTAATTTTAACAGAGAGAAGTGAACTGTTACCTATTAGTATAATTGTTATTAGCTAGATATCTCCTATGTCTATTTAGTCCCAGCCCCATGGACTGAACATTTTAAATTCCAGTGGGGCAGTGAGCCCTCCTTTAGTTCCTGTGATAGTCAGTGGTGCTTCAGAGTCTCATCTGAGATCAGAAATCTGGGAATCATTAAAAACATTTCCTTTTCCTTTAGCTGTCACCTCCATCCACCTTCCAAGCCCCACATACAGCACGATTATCCACTAATTCCTGTCACCTCCATCCTCAATATGGCTCTCATATCAGTTCTTTCCTCTTTATTCACCTAATCCATCAGACACCCTTTGCCCCAATACTTTTTGTCCCTCTTACCCTGCTTCTCTCTGCAGCAAGTGTCCTCCTTCTAAGATGTGTATCTAATTTTGTCACCTCCTGGCTAAAATCATTCACCATTCAGTTCTTGTTCTTTGTTAATCTTTCTCTCTGGATACTCTTTCTTCTTGACCCTTTGTGGCCTCCTTTCCCTGTAGCTAAATTATTTCCAATTCCTTGAATTCATCTCCTCTGAGAAAAGGTGACTTCTTCTTCCTGAATATTACCTCATTCTCTGTCCTCCTGTTGGCAGCTATCTTCCTCCAATCCTTGAAGACTCAGGTAACACGTCACTTCTCCGTGGAAGTTTTCTGAGCACCCTCTCTCCACTACGTTGGCTTTAGGCACCTTCTCAGTGCTTTGTAGCACTCCACGCCTACTTTGATTGTAGCATTTACCATCCTGTATTGTGATGGCCTTTGGAAGGGAGCACCATGGGCTCAGGGAGCTCTGTATGTTCATCTTCATATTTCTTGTGCCTGGGAGAGGGCCTGACACATGATAGGTGCTCAATGAATGCATTCTGCATACCACCATCCAGTGCCAGGTGGCTGCTGTACTGGGAGGCTGGTGTTTTGGGTCACTGTAATCAAGATACAGAAGAAACTACACATAATAAGTTGTGTTCATTTTTAAAGTTTCTAAGCAGCACTGGCATCAGGTTGTATTTTAGTCCCTGATTGTGGCTATATTGGACCTTCCTCAAACATAGCCCTGCTCTGGGACTTCCCTGGCGGTCCATGGTTAAGACTTTGCCTTCCAATGCAGGGGGTGTGGGTTTGATCCCTGGTCAGGTAGCTAAGATCCCACGTGCCTCAGGGCAAAAAAACCAAAACCTAAAACAGAAGCAATATTGTAACAAATTCAATAAAGACTTTAAAAATGGTCCACATCAAAAAATGTTTTAAAAAAGCCAAAAACATAGCCCTGCTCTGTAATAAATGCCATAGTAACAGGTACATAAAGCACCATAACAGAATCTGAGATCACTTGCCTCTGGAGAAACAGTCTTTAGCCTATGGACAAACCACCATAAGCCATAGTCACCCATCAAGGTCAGTATAACATGTTGCTGGCTTGGGGTTTTATAGACCACATCAGCTAAAGCTGGTTTAATATAAACCTCTGCAAACCACTAAGATCAAAATGCCGTGCCTACTCACTAAAGTTCAAGGCTCACAACCACATTTCCTGCTCCTACCAAAAGCCTATCTGCATGAGTATTTTGCCCTCCCCAGTTCCATACCTTTGCTTAATTATGAAATGTTGCATTGAGAATGCACCAAGCAAATTAAACCCTCCTTTCTGGGTTTATAACAAATTAAGATATGTCAAACATTAACACATTTGAGACCAAAATGCCGTCTTTAATAGGATAAACACCTAGTTGAGGATGTAACTTATTGTGAGAGTCAAGGGGGTTTCCTGAATCTGATCCCAAGAATTAAGTCAAATTACCTCTCCAGTCACAAGCAATCTGGGATTGAGGCAGGCCTCCCCACAGTGAGGAACTGGCCAGGTAAGACTTGAGTTGTGGGAAAGCAAGGGAAAATTGCCACATCCTAGGAACATCTCATTCCCAAAGAAAATGACAGACAGCATGTCTGAGCTGGGCATGTCATTCCACTTCCCCTCAGGGGTGAATAAGCAGCAGAGAGATGCCAAGGGTGTTAGACTAGTTGAGCTTCCTCAATATGGAAGGGGTCAGGAGTAGGGTAGAAGCATTCCTACCCAGCACTGGCTCATGATAGGGACTCAAATAACTTCTGTGATTTATCAATAAAAATGTATATATAGGAGGTGTTATTGTTCCATATCAGTATTTTGTTCCTTTTAGTTCCTGTAGTTGCCTGCTGTAGTGGACTAATTATGGGTAAATATATAGTAATTTTGCAGCAGTCAAGAGGAGGCGGGATGAATCATTTGTGGATGGCTTACCAAGACTAATGGTGGTTACATAAAACGTCTGCCTTATTTCTTACCTGTATTTTGATACTACGCATCACAACTCAAACTGGAAAAGTTTCTAAGCCTTGAAGCATGGAAAAAATAATAGTGAACTTTTTTCCATGATTTTTTTGCATTCTTTATTTTCTACTTCAAAGGAAGTGAAATATTCCTAAGAACAAGTTGACTCAATTTATTTTCAAACTGTAACCTCTTTTCAGACTTCTAATTTAAAAGCCAGTAATGGATACGTAGCTTTGACCATAACACATTAATGTTGCATTTTCAAAGCAGGGTAATATGGGGCCATGGGAAGTTTCGCAGATTTAGAAGCCTAATCACTTAATAATGTCACTGTCGCTATCATTATACCATATCAGGTGGCTGCTGAACTGGAGGCTGATGTTTTAGGTCAGTGTAACCAAGATACGGAAGGAAGTGGTAAGCATAGCTGACCCTTCAGAAAGCCTTATGATGTAAAAATGTCCCAACAAGCAGGCTTACTGGGGCTCCCAAAGGAAGTACAAGTGTAGTAAAAAAGAAGTACTGTGCCTCTATTTGTCCATTCATGGCGATGGCATTTCCCTGGCAGATTGGGATATAAAGTCTGGGGTTGGATGAGGTGACTTATAAAGATACTTTGGGGCAGTTATTGGCAAGAGTTAGGATTCCACTGGTCAGTTTGAAAAATCACCAAGTACTTGCTCATTTCTTGCTGTGGCTCCAGCAGTGAGGTCTGTTTGACAGTGAGGGGAAGGAAAATGGAGGAGAGGCGGAGAGGCTGTGGGAGAATGATGACACAGCCCTTATCTTGGGGGTCTACATTCTAGTCAGGGAAACAAAACAGATGCACACAATCATTTGAAGAATGCCAAAAGTTTGGTCAGTAAAAGAGACAGTTTAAGGACATGTAAAATACCTTGGTCCCATCACATAGCATCCCTGAGAATTTTATCCTTTCTGTCTAAATTTCCTCATCTGTTATAAGGCTGTCCTAATAGCATCTACCTAGTAGTGTTAAGAGAAAATTGTATGAGATGATGCTTATAAGGTGCTTATGATGTTGGCCTTAAAAAACACTAAATGCTAGACTTGTGCCATTAAATCATTGTAACGCAAAGTGCAAAGTGCCTGGATCATGTTTTCTCTGATTTCTGTGGAAAAGTTTTATTAACATTTAATGTTACAGCATTTTGTACAGGGTTGACGTGAGAAACATTTACTTTCCTCAAAACCAGAATTTTGCATTGTCCATTATATAACTCTTCTGTAAACACCTGAATGATAAATCCTTCCAAATCCAAAAGTGAAATGAGAAGAGGATATGAAAGGGAAATTCACAAAAGAAGACATACAGTCAGCTAGTGAATATCAGAAAACAAAGATGCTCAACATCAGTAATAAAGAAATGAAAACTAAAATGTCAATGAGACATTATTTTCGTGGGTCCCATTGTAAAGATTAAAATGTAAATTCTTAGTATAAAATGCAGAAATGGGCTTTCTCATATTTGTATAGGTGAAAATTGGTTCAAACTTTCTGGAAAGAAACTTGACAATAGTAAAAAGAATTTTCCTGGTTTCAACCCAATAATTCCACTTATTGAAATTTATCCCTGGGAAATAGTCATGGATATATGAAAGGATTTATCTTCAGCATTGCTTTTATTTGATGTAAACTCCCTCTCAAATCCTTAAATTACAATAGGAAGTTAGCTAAATAAATTATATTATGGAAATACAGTGAAATACTATACAACTATTTAATTTTAGGGGCTATTTGACAGAGAATAGCTTTATTCATTTAGCCTTATATGAAGAAAGTACAGAGTATTCAAGATTTTATTAAATGTTGGTATTGAAAAATGACATTCGTAATTACCATTTTTCCAATTATGTGGGAAAATATTTGTATCATGTAGTTAAGAAAAAATAGATTACAAAACAATATTATAGTATAATTGTAATTTTATATAAATGTATATTTCTAGATGATATTGGAACTTTATACATCAAAATGAGAATAATGATTATTTCTGGAAGCTAGGATTATGTATGATTTTAATTTTACCATTTATGTTTTCTTATATTTTATGATTTTTCTTTTAAAATTTAGTTTTAATTATACAAGTAATAGCACACACATATTCACTGTAATAAAATACTCAAACAATACAGAAGTGGAGAGTACAAAGTGAAAGTCCACTTTCCATTGCATTTCCCCCAAGCGCCCAATGCTGATGCTTGTTAGTTATGATTTTGGGGTGCCTTCCCAGAACCCTTTCTGGGGGTTCAGGAACTCCCTACTACCTTCTCTGCATCATTCTAGTTTGCTGGCCATAGACTGGCTGCTCTCAGCCATCGTTCCTGGGCTCTTCTGGCCGCTGTGCTCTGAATGTGGGGCTCCTTTGAGAGGCTCTCAGTACCCCTGGCTCTACCAAGGGAACAGGGTCTCCCTGGGAGTCCCTCTGACCCTCCCCTCCACGTTACTGACCTGAGAGCATCTAATACTGTGCCCTTTTCTTCTCTCCTCCTCCTCTTCTCTCAGTCAGATGTTTCCACCTTCTCCTTAGGTGGGTGTTAGCTTCTGAACTTTCTGTACCTTTGGTTTTTGAAAATTTCTCAGCTGGCTGAGGCTTGGTTTATAAGGGAATCTTTAGAATAATGGGATTCATTCTCAATAAATCTTGGCATTCAATAATTTCTTTCTCCTCTCCCTGCTTATCCATCCCTTCCTCTATTTCTCCCTCTCCATTTCCCCCTTCCTCTCCTCCCTCCCTCCTTCCTTCCTCTCTTTCTGCTGTAGACTAAAATATCTCATTTATAAGTCCTCTACCTAACACTGACTACTTTCATTTTTATTTCTGCTCAAACAATCCTCAGCCTCTAGCTGAATTAGGAGAAGTTCAAATACAAGGAAAAGGGGGAAAAAAGAACACAATGACATATTTTTAAAAAAATTCTTATCAAGGTACAGAGTTAAAAAAGGTTATACTGCACATACAATTTTTAACATCGTAATTGGAGTCTAATTGCTTTACAATGTTGTGTTAGTTTCTGCTGTATAACAAGTGAATCAGCTATACATATACACATATCCCCATATCTCCTCCCTCTTGTGTCTCCCGCCCCTGTAGGTGGTCACAAAGCACAAAGCTGATCTCCCTGTGCTATGTGACTGCTTCCCACTAGCTATCTGTTTTACATTTGACACATACAGACTTTTTAAGGTCAAGTTTATAGAGGTCTAACTTACACATAGTAAAACTCACCCTTTTTAGGTCTATAGTGGATGAGCTTTGCTAAAGGCATGCAGCAACATAACCAAGACCACAATCAAGATGTAGAACATCTGCATCACCCCAAACGGTTCCTTCCTGCCCCTTTGTAGTCAGTTTCTTCCCCCGACCCTCAGCCTCTTGCAGCCACTGATGAGATCTCTAGTTTTGCCTTTTCTAGAATGTGATATAAATTGCAGTATGTAATTTTAAAAATCTGACTTCTTTCACTTATGATGCTTTTGAGATTCATCCATGTTGTGTATTAGTACTAGTTCAATCTTTTATTACTAGGTAGTATTACATCATATGAATATACAATAATTTGTTTATTTACTTACCAGCTAATAGACATTTATGTTGCTTCTAGTTTTTTGGTAATGATGAACAAAGCTACTATAAACATTTATGTATAGTTCTTTCTGTGGACATACATTCTCGTTTCTCTTAAGTAAATATCTAGGAGTAGATTGCTGGGTAGTATAAGTGTATGGTTAACTTTGAAAGAACTATTAAAATGTTTTCCAAAGTGGCTATACCATTTAGCCTTACCACCAGCAATGTATGAGAGTTCCAGTTACTCCGCATCTGATATGGCACTTGATATTGTCAGGTTTTTCCTTTTTTTTTTTTTGTTTTTTGTTTAATCTTAGCTTTTCTAATAGGTGTGTAGTGGGATTTTGTTGTGTTTTAAATTGGTATTTCTCTAATTTTAAATGTTTAGCATCTTTTTGTGTAGTTATCTGCCATTGGTATCTCTTCTTTGGTGACGTGTCTGTTTAAAAAATTGAATTATTTCTTATTTTGAACTGGAAGATTTTAAAGTATATTTTGGATACAAGTCTTTTATCACATATGTATTTTGTGAATATTTTCTTCCAGTCTGTGGTTTTGTCTTTTCACTTTCTTAATAGTGTCTTTCAAAGAGTGGTAGTTCCTCGTTTAAATGAAGTCCATTTTATGGATTTTTTAATTGCTTGTGCTTTTTGTGTAATATCTAAGAAATCTTTGCTTAACCCAAGGTTGCAAGTCATTTTTTAAATTTTATAGTTTTAGGTTTCACATTTAGGTGTATGATCCATTTTGAGTTAATTTTTGTATATGGTATACAGTAAATTTTGCAATTCATATTTTTGCACGTGGAGAACCAATTATTCCAGCACCATTTATTAAAAAGATTATCCTTTCTCTATTGTATTATTTTGGTACCTTTGTCAAAAATCACTTGATCATATATGTGTTTATTTCTGGACTTTTAATTCTGTTCTGTTAATCTATATGCCTTTCCTTATGCCAATACCACACTCTCTTGATTACTGTAGTTTTATAGGATGTCTTGAAACCAGGTAGTGTGAATCCTCCAACTTTGTTTCTCCAAAGTTAGTTTGTCTATTCTAAGTCCTTTGCTTTTCTATATAAATTTTATAGTCAGCTACTCAATTTCTACAAAGAAGCTGGAATTTTTATTGGGATTACGTTGAATTGATAGCTCATATTGGGCAAAACTGATATTTTAACAACATTGAGTCTTCCCATCTATGAACACAGTACATCTGTTCACTTACTTAGGTCTTTTGTGATTTGTTTCGTCATTGTTTTGTGGTTTTTAGCATAAAAATTGTGCACGTTTAGGTTTATCCCTAAGTATTTATGATTTCTGATGGTATTATAAATGGTAACTTTATTTAAATTTCAATTTCCAGTTTTTCATTGCTGATTTATAGAAACACAATTGACTTTTGTGTACTGATTTTGTATTTTACATCTTTGCTAGACTCATTTATTATTCTATTAGGATTTTTCTAAGTTATTTGGGACTTTCTTTGTAAACAGTCAGTTTTATTTCTTCATTTCCAATCTTCTATTATTATTATTATTTGCTGTTTCACACTGGCTAAGCCCTGCAGTACAATGTTCAATAAGTTTTTTTTTTTTTTTTTTGGCTGTACTGTGTGGCTTGTGGGATCTTAGTTCCCCTACCAGGGCTTGAACCCCGACCCTTGGCAGTGAAAGCATGGAATCCTACCACTGGACCACCAGGGAATTTCCCAATGTTCAATGAGTTTTAAGAGCAGACATCCTCGATATGGATATTTTCAATCTTTTAAATTATTGTCACTTTAGTGAGTGGAAATGGTATATCATTTAAAAAGTTTGCATTTCCCTGCTTACTAGTGAGTTGAATATCTTTTAATATATTTATTGATATGTGTTTCTTGTGATAATTGCCTCCATATATCCTTTGTAAATTTTTCCTTCAATTGTTTAACTTCTCTTACTTGATTTGTATGTACTTTTGAAGTATTCTGGTTATTAATCTTGTATATGTTGCAACTATTTTCTCCCAAGATGTTGCTCATCCCAATTTAATAAAATGGGCTTTGGAATATAGAAGTTTTAAATGTCATGGAGTCAAATGTATCAGGCTTTTTTTCTTTTATGATTTCTGAGTTTGTAGCTTGCATAAGAGGGCTGTTCCACTCCAAGATAATACAGATATTATCTTATAGTTTATTTTTCTACTTTTATAGTTTTACTTTTGAACATTTAGCTCTTTAATCCATCTGGAATTTCTCTTTCTGTGTAGTGTGTGAAAGATGTACTTTTATAGTTGTATAAATGGTTAACCAGTTGTTCCAACACTCATTTAATCGAATATCTTATATTTCCTCCACTGCTTTGAAAGCCTTATTTATCTTTTACTAAATGTTCATATGGCAATGAGTGTCTTTCTGTATTCTGATTTTTTTCCCTTTGCCTTATTTTTCTGAAGTTTTGCTAGTACCATACAATTTTTTTTTTAATTGGGGTATAATTGCTTTACAGTGTTGTGTTAGTTTCTGCTGTATAACAAAGTAAATCAGCTGTACATATACATATATCCCCATATCCCCTCCTTCTTGCACCTCCCTCCCACCGTCCCTATCCCACCCCTCTAGGTGGTCACCAAGCACGCAACTGATCTCCCTGTGCTATGCAGCTGCTTTCCACTAGCTATCTATTTTACATTTGGTTGTGTGTATATGTCCATGTCACTCTCTCACTTCATTCCAGCTTACCCTTCCCCCTCCCCGTGTCTTCAAGTCCATTGTCTACGTCTGCATCTTTATTCCTATCCTGCCCCTAGTTTCATCAGAACCATTTTTTTTTAGATTCCATATATATGTGTTAGCATACAGTATTTGTTTTTCTCTGACTTACTTCACTCTGTATGACAGACTTTAGGTCCATCCACCTCACTACAAATAACTCAGTTTCGTTTCTTTTTATGGCTGAGTAATATTCCATTGTATATATGTGCCACATCTTCTTTATCCATTCATCTGTTGATGGGCACTTAGGTTGCTTCCATGTCCTGGCTATTGTAAATAGAGCTGCAGTGAACATTGTGGTATGTGACTCTTTTTGAATTATGGTTTTCTCAGGGTATATGCCCAGTAGTGGGATTGCTGGGTCGTATGGTAGTTCTATTTTTAGTTTTTGAAGGAACCTCCATACTGTACTCCATAGTGGTTGTATCAATTTACATCCCCACCAACAGTGCAGGAGGGCTCCCTTTTCTTCACACCCTCTCCAGCATTTATTGTTTCTAGATTTTTTGATGATGGCCATTCTGACCGGTACGAGGTGATACCTCATTGTAGTTTTGATTTGCATTTCTCTAATAATTAGTGTTGTTGAGCAGCTTTTCATGTGTCTCTTGGCCATCTGTATATCTTCTTTGGAGAAATGTCTATTTAGGTCTTCTGCCCATTTTTGGCTTGGGTTGTTTGTTTTTTTGATATTGAGCTGCATGAGCTGCTTGTATATTTTGGAGATTAATCCTTTAAACAAGATGAAAAGACAACCCTCAGAATGGGAGAAAATATTTGCAAATGAACCATACGATTTTGATTTCTAGAGATTTTCATGTTTTGCTCTTGTAGAGGGATTCTACTTGGGACAACCTGTGGAGAGGCTTCATCAACATCCATTCCAACCCCTTCAAAAGTGGGAAGGCTAAAGGTTGTGTTGCATAGATTCTCTTGTAGTTGAAGTTCTGTTTGACCTTTAATATTTAGACGGCAAAGTGGATTGCAGTGTTTTGGAGGCTGCTCTTCGCCGCTCTGCTGGTGAGCACACAGGAGGATACATTTGGTTTTTCTACAGCAGTTGTAGCAGAGATGCCATTGTCTGGCCCCTGCTTTGGTGCAAATTGTGACAAATATGGAGCATGATGCAGTCAGTAACTACCTGACTCTGTGAGAAGCAGCTGCTCTATTGGAGGCCTAATTCTGCATTGAGGCTTTGGGAGATGGTCCTGGACACTCAGCCCCGGTTTGTTTTGTTCAACTTCCCAATTGATCTGGTACAGTAATTAATATTTAGAATGATTCTCCTTGTTGCTAATTAGATGAATTCTGTTTTCTGAAGATGAGCGCTGACACAATACATCTGCCATCATATTTATTCTTTGTTGGTTGGGAGATGGGGTATAAGGAAGACTTAATTCTTATAATATGTTCTTTTGTCCTTTTTGTCTTTTGTACCAATGTATATGTTACCTATTCTAATAATAATAATAATAAAATCCAAGTTCACAACATTTGTAAGTGATGAAAATTTCATTGTAGATTTTGCAGGAAGATGGTTTGGGCTAGTCTTTGCATATCTCCTGATAAAACTTAAGAAAAATCCTCCATAGAGACTTCAGTTCTCCTCCCAAAGTTCTTCTCAGCTGTCATTTTCTAAATTTCTTTCCCAGTTCATTTCCCACAGGCCTCTTTTTGCTGTCTGAATCCCTCACTTTCCTCCCCTCTCCACACATATCATGAGATTAGTGCAATATTAAATCACTTCAGAATAAACAAACTCAGAGAGAAATATTTCCTTGGAAAAAATAAAAGAAACCATACAGGTGTGCACTGTTTTGAGCAGCTGGTGTTTCCCATTAAAAGGTTTAGATTCTAAGCAGTAGTTAGAAAGTGTCATTCTTCCCAAATTTGCATAAAAAGACCGAGACTCATTCACCTCACCCTGTGATTAAAGGAAGCCAAGTAATTAGCTTCCTCAGGATCTGTTCATCTCGGTTATTAAAATATTGTCTTTAAAATTCAAATCCAACCTTGACGTTTTGCTTTGTGATGTCCCAGCGGGGACTGCAAACTGCATTTTCTGCTTCGCTAGCTGGCTCTGTTAGACTCTGTCAATAGGCGGGGCTAGAGGGAGCCTGGAGGTTGGCAGAGGGAGAAGGACTTGCTGCTTTCTGCTCGCCTTCTGATTCTGAGTGTCATTCCAGCAATGCTTCTTTACGCTGGCAGTAGCAGTTCATTCCCTTAGTAGCAGCTGAGTCCAATTTGCAGCTTTTGTAGCACATGTAAAAACAGTTTCACTGTGTGTCCCCTCAGAGGCACCAGCAGGCTGATGCCCCACAGGGGATCATTCATCTGGTTCACGGTTGTATCTCCAGCATCTAGAACAATGTTTTATAGAAGGAGTCTAATAAATATTTTATAAATGAATAAATTTTAAAACTTAGGCTGGAAATATGGTAGATTTCAAATGTCAGAAAAGAGTCTCTTTTCCACCCCTCCAAATCAAGATACTATCTTAGGGGCTTTGCATTAATTTTACTAAAGTAGGCATTAATTGTTCCATTTTTAGATGAGGAAATTGAGGCTCAAAGGCTTAAGTAAATCAAATACTTACCCAACTTTACTAATCTTATAAACAACAGAATTGGACTTCAAACTCTGGTCCCATCTGAGCCTTAAACCTGGGCTCTTTTCCCTCTGCCCTACAACAATGGTAACATTTTATGGACCAGGGGGAAGAGTCACTGACAAAGTATACATGTTCCAGTGTTACATATGTATACATTAAGGGCGTGTATCTATGAGGAGCAAAGATTTTAGAAATAGTACTATTATAATTTTCATAAATCTAATGAAAACTCATGGAAATTTGTGATAAAAATGCTTTATAAACTTTGAGAATGACCAGCAGCATACATTCTGGGGAGACAGGAGACTGTGGGTTCTATTTCTGGCTCTGAGGCTAATTAGCTTTATGACCTTGGGTGGCCCCAGGATCTCCTTGTGTTTCACTTCTCTCATCTGCAAGGTGAGGGCTGCAGTTGCTGGGACTTCTAATGCACATACCATCTTAACTTGGCAATTCTATATGTGATATAAAAGTGAACAAGCTTGCACCCTGCAGACAGTGGGAATCATCTAAATGTAAGTCAGATAATAAATAAACAGAAGCATAGACCCACTATTCTTCCATTGAAATGTTTATATTACCACCCATGAAATTTTATTCTTATAATTTATGGTTTGTGCTCTAGGAAGAATTTGCAAAAACATTAAGTAATGTAACATATTTTTAAAGCTTGAGTTAGCTACCTTGAAGCTAAAATGATTTCTGAAGGTCTGTGTTGTTTAGAAACTTTATTCTTCACATTGAAAAATTAAATGGAGGACTCGGTTTTCTCTTACTGGCATCATGGAAGGGTCTATTGAGAGGCTTATCCCATTAGGGGCATGAAATAAGGCTTCCTACTTATTTGTTCTTGAATTATTTCTAAAAGGAGGCACTAAAATATCTTGGTTAAATTCTCTTCGCTTTGTGGCTTTGAAATTCAGTTATTTTGGGGGGATGTATCAGAAAGAATTTTTAAAATGACTCAATTAAAAAGAATAGTTGCATCACAAGTTAAATTCACTGAAATGTCTATTAGTTGACCACATAAGGAACCCCCAGCATTCTCACGGATTTATGGATCTCCAAAATTTGTGACCACTGTAGCTTAAGGTAATAAAGATGCCACCTCCTTTCCTCCAAAGGTGCCAATCTCTCTCACCTCCAAGGGAGAGAGTGGAAGAGAGAAGGGCAGAATTTCAGTAGAAAGCGCCCTGGACTGGGGCTTGGTAGTCCTGAGTTACAGTTATCCACTGGCCAGGGCTTTCTTTTCATTTGGGGCAAGTGCACATCTTTCTCTGGGACCCACCTGTAAAGGGAAGAGTGCAGGAAAATATCCTGGAGACTCTTTCTGGTTCTACTAATCTATGATTTTAGAGCTGAATTTTGGGGACATCCATAGTCTAGAGGAGACTGGGTGAAGGGGAGCTGTTTGAAGGAGTTGCCTCAACAGAGGCTGATTTTGAGTAAGGAATACTTGGAACTGAAAAGGCGGAGAGCCCACCACGATGGCATCTTCCCAATGGCTGTGTTTGGATCCCTACCCACAGACAAGCACGCAGCCCAGGATTACCTTTGGTTGGATTCCTGTTCCAGATAAGTAAGGCTGTCTGGGGTGATGCTAACAGAGACCTAACTGGCTTTTCCAGAGGAGTCAGGAGAGGGCTTTAATCTGGTGAAGGCTATTTGACTAATTGGCTTTGTGCAGCTTGTCCTGGGAGCAGCAGAACAAGAACCAGTTCTCCCAGGAGGAGAAAGTACTATTTGTTCAGGCAGTTATATTTAATAACCCATGACCTCCTGAGACAGATACTGATAAGAGAAAAATGTTATTTATTCTCCCTTCACAATCCAAAGTGTCACATTCTTCTAGGTCAAATTTTTGTTTTTCATTTCCACCTGATTTTAATGCAGATAATTTCTATTTTACTAACAGCCTCCAAGAATCCTATCTATCAAGGAGAGAAAGAAAAATGGACTAAAGAAAAAAATCCCTTAGGTTAAATATTTTTAAATTACAGTTTATTTGGCTGTTGATGCAGTAAAACTAGTGTCCAGATAATGGTCTCATTCATTCTAGACTTTCAATCTTGTTGTTTTATTATAGTTAGTCATGTTGAAGAGTCTCAGGACTGGAGGGGACTTTTAGAGACAATCTGGTCCATGGTGTGCTGGTAAACTGGCTCTCTGAAAACAAAGGTCCAGATTTGTAGCATTTGCTGATTTCTGTGGTGTGAATATTCTCACAGTAGCCAATTTCAAGGTGTCAGTGTGATGCCAGTGAATCTGGAGTTGGGAGATGCACAAATTGGCTCTGGTGATCTGGTTAGAGCCAGTTTCAGCACATCCCTGAACATCCTCAATGAGTAGATATTCTAAGGGATGAAGAGATGATGCAGTTTATTAGTGGAGGATATCTATAGGACTGATATGATTTAAGGAGTGGGCAGCTTCTGAGAGGTACAATGAGCCAATGTGAATTTTAGATGATTATTAAAAGTGAAATTAAAGCATATAGGTGAATATAAATGTCTGATCTTGGGATGAAAAAAAATAGCTTTTTCCTAAACTTAAAAGTGATTTTAAAAAGGCGGAAAAAAAAAAAAAGGCGGAAAAAAGTAATAGAAGAAATTACAAGAAAAATGCCAATCATTTCAATTACATAATATTTAAAACTTCTTAATGTCAAAAAAAAGCATACAATACTAATGGAAAAAACAATAGTCTGGAAAAGCTCTGTACCTAAATATGAGAGAGAATTGGTTAATAACCTTTATATGTAAAAAATTCATACAAATCAATTAAAAACACTGACACTATAAAAGTAAATGAGCAGAGGATAGATGAGGAGACACTAATGACTAATTAAACCAGATAGCAAGTATATGCAAATTAAAACAGTAAACATGTTAAAAATGAGCATACCCAATTCTGGGTGGGGTGTGCCAAGCAGTGCTTTCTCGTATTGCTAAAAGGTGTGAAAACTGATATAATTTTTTTTTTCTGGTAGCAAATTGAAAGTTAGACCTTTTGATTTCTTAATTCCACTTCTAGGAATTTAGAAGCTAAAAATAAAAAGGATGAATACGAAGGAAAAATTAAAATAGTTTGTGGAATAATAGTTCATAAATTATGAAACATTCATTTGCAGTAATATTATATAACCATTAAAATATTTCTAGGGTTTTTAATGACTTTGCTGTGTAATAGAGCAAAGAACCTCGAGTTGGATATATGGTATAATCTCAACAATATGAAATATACTATATCACTAATATATATAAAATTGATAACTAATAAAAACCTGCTATATATAAAGAAAAAGAAATATAGTATATGACAGAGAAGAGAATGGGTGAAGTGTGCCAACAGTGGTTATTATAGGAGGGTGGCATTATGATGTCTGTGTCTCTATTTCTGTTTTGTAAATAAGATCATCTATATACCATTTTTGTAGATTCCACATATATGTGTTAATATACAATATTTGTTTTTCTCTTTCTGACTTACTTCACTGTATGACACTCTCTAGGTCCATCCACATATCTACAAATGCCTTTTGGGTAAACTTTGAAAAGGCTTCTATAAAGTGCCATTTTCTTTAACATCCCAGCCATTAGACTTTTTGTTTAGTCCTCTGTCACTAAGAGATTTATAACCTATAAGCATAAAATAATATAAAATATGGACAACAGTAATTAAAATTACATGGATGAGAGGATTTCCAAAAATGTTAAAAATGGATACCTTTTTGTCAAATGTCTTTGACATTTTGAAAAAAACTCTCAAATCTATAGTAAGCTCTCACATGACATCAGCTATTTGCCAAATTGAGCAACATTTGTATTGTGCTTTACCCTTTAAAATGTATGTACATTCATTGTCTCACTTCTTTGCTAATCTTCACAAAACTCGGGGTCAGGAATAATTACAGTCATCTCCAATTTACCACTAGAAAGCCAACTCAGGGCTCATGATTCAAATCTGGATCTTCTCATGAGAAATCCCAAGCACACTACTGTACTCCACAGTTTTTCTACAGTTTTCAAGTAATCCAATAGGGTCCTGACAACAAAAACCAGAAATGTAAAATAAATTTTTGTTACAAGAGTTTTTAGATTTGAAGCTCTATTTTAATTTTGGAAACCGTGATACCATCTGGAATTGCTATCCCATTTAAAGCTGAGACAGTGAGTCATGATTTTCTGACCCATATATATTGTTTACTAGGGTTTTTTTTCTTCTTCCTAAGATTCTCTCTACTAGACAGGAGACAGATGGCTGAAACCTTGTGACAGCTAGAGCTGTTGCACTGTACAGCTCCAGGGAGCACAATTCACACCATAATCTATGAAAATGGCATCTTCTGGAATGGTGTAGCGCCCAGTCTGTGTAGCTGTACATGGCTTTGGTGACACTGGCATGAATCTTGCCTTTCACTGTGTTACTCAGTTCAGATAGTGTTAGTCCTGAGGATGGTGGCCAGCATAGGGGTCTAAATCCTTGCATCCTAAATTTTGCCCCAGCCCTAGGTGATATATGTAGCACAGAGGACACTCCAAGAATGCAAATGTTTTGTTATTAACTAAGCTACAATTCTCTTACCCTAACAACTCAGTGGTTTTCAACCCTGGGCACAGTGGCAATGTCTGGAGATAATTTTGGTTATGACAACTGGGTACCTAGTGCTATTGGTCTCTGGTGGGTGGAGAGTCCAGGGATACTGCTAAGCATCCCAAAGAACATGGGACAGGCCCCCTCACAACAAAGAACTGGCTCAAAATGTCAACTTCCTTTTGGTGAGTTGGGCTAGTTCATTTTCAAATCTTAAGGATTTTCTTGGCTCTTTCAGTCAGGCCTTGAATAGAAGAAAGCTAGAAGGTTCCTATCTCCTAAATCCACACCCTCTTGGGAATTTTCTATTTCCTCTTAAAAAGAGAGAAACAAAAGTCCTTTCTGAGGTGAAATTTTCTGAGCCATTTACCCAATGCCCTTTCTTTCCTATAAGTTTTGGTGCAGCCAGTGGTGTGAAATATTTCTTAGAGCAGGAAATGCATGGTTGGAAGCCCCCAGAGGGCATGGGCCTTGAGCACCCCTGAGAGTTCTCACTACTGCATCCCTGAACCCCTACAAGTGGAGAAGAAAGAACATGTACCTCTAAGGGAATGAGGGTCCTAGCCTGAAGCAGGCCACTGACATATCTTTGAATTCTCTCATTTTATCTTAAAAATGCATATGAATTTTTTCTACTCTGAATGTCTATATTAATTTTATATAACTTTTAAAAAGTATACTTCATTTTGTTATCCAAGTCTTCAAATAAAATTTAAGTTCCATGAACATGTACGTGTTTACCCTGTTGCTTTGCTTACAGGGCCATGTAGAGTTTCTCTCCATTGGCCCTCTTCAGGGTACTAGGAAGGAACCTACTTCCTTTCTACATCAAGGAGAGAACACCTGATTACTTTGGGTTGGGCCAGGGTTAGAAATGCTGAACTGTGCTGTGGTGTCCAGCTCCACCTGAATCAAAAGGAATGGTCCATCATGGTATCCAAACTCTTAGGAGGGGAGTGTTGAACACACCAGTGGATGCATCGTGAGTGACAAAGGGGCTCTTTTTTTTTTTTTTTTTTTTTTGGCCACATTGCGTGGCTTGTGGGATTTTAGTTCCCCTACCAGGGATCAAAACATGGCCCTCGGCAGTGAGAGTGTGGAGTCCTAACCACTGGACCACCAGGGAATTCCCTGAATGCTCCTCAAAAGAAGAGGGATGAAGGGAAGACAGCTGTAGTCTTGGGACTCGAGGTATAGCAAGAGTTTAACAGTGTTTCAGCCAGAAAGCCAGGACTGTGCCTTGCTGGATAAGATACCAGACCAGTTTCTGTGGAGAATTCCAGGGAGAGATGCCAGAAGACTGGCCTTTGGAGGGAGATCCGTGCCCTTAGTTGTCTGTCAGCCCCCTGAGGGATATGGCAAAGTTGGTCAAATGGCTTAAGCAGCAGCGACTCTGGTGGCTCCACTGGGACCCTGGCCAGATGGCCTTGAACTGACAGCACAACGAGTAATGTGGCCTGCGCTGGCTGTTATCAGGTAATGAAACCCAAAGATTTGTATGGGTGGGGCTGCTCAGAGAAGGTGTTCATGAAAAAACATACTAAGGAAGTATCACGAGGATGAAATATCTCAGAGACAGACTGTGGGTGGGTTATGGGTTATGGAGAACTTTTAAGACCACCTGCAGGAGGTCTGCATGTTTAAGGCCCAAATCCACTGGGTTGGTTTCGAGCAAATCACTGGGCAGAAATGCAACAATATTCTTGTCACCTCGAAGAATAAAACTTTTTCAGCCTGAAAGTTTTCTGATTAGTAGTGAAATTAGGGGACTTTTTCGTTAGGCAGTAGAGAAGGGACAGTGGGACATGTTATAATGGCTTGGACCTGCTGGTGCAGGTGAGAGGCACTGGGGTGGGATTCTCTTGATTGCCTTCCAGCTGCAGGATTGGCCTGAGGATCTGGACAAGCCTCCCTCTTGTCACAGTTAATGGTGTGTGCGTGGTGGGCGGGGAGTAAGGGGAAGCCAGGGCAACGGAGAACTACAAGAAGAGTGTAGGCGATCAGAATAGGCCACCCCAAAATATCTCCGTTTGGCATAAGGATTACTTTGAGCTGAAGACAACTGAGAAACAGCAGATGCCAAAAAAAGTTCTCTGCCCTCCCCCACTTTTTGCCTAAAATCAGACATAGACTCTTTTTTTGTATTGAAGTATAGTTAGTTTACAATGTTTCAGGTGTACAGCAAAGTGATTCAGCTATATATATATTCTTTACAGATTATTTCCATTATAGGTTATTACAAGATATTGAATATAGTTCCCTGTGCTCTACAGTAGGTCTTTGTTGGTTATCTATTTTATTTTTTTATGGGTTTTTGCATTTCTATTGCCTATTATATATTTCTATTTAAATGTGAGAAAGTTAGCTGTTTGATTCCATTTATACATATTCCAAAACAGGTAACAATAAGGTTATCTATTTTATACACAGTAGTGTGTATCTGTTAATCCCAAATTCCTAATTTATCCCTCCCCCTCCTTTCCCCTTTGGTAACCATAAGTTTGTTTTCTATGTCTGTGCGTCTATTTCTATATGTAAATAAGTTCATTTTTTAAATTCCACATATAAGTGATATCACATGATATTTGTCTTCCTCTGTCTGACTTTACTTAGTATGATAATCTCTAGGTCCATCCATGTTGCTGCCTATGACATTATTTCATTCTTTTTTATGGCTGGGTAATGTTCCATTGTATATATATACCACATCTTTATTCATTCATCTGTCAGTGGACAATTAGGACTTTTTAATGATGGCCATTCTGACCAGTGTGAGGTGATGCCTCATTGTAGTTTTTTTTTTTTT
Source organism: Mesoplodon densirostris (assembly GCF_025265405.1). Classification (NCBI taxonomy): domain Eukaryota; kingdom Metazoa; phylum Chordata; class Mammalia; order Artiodactyla; family Ziphiidae; genus Mesoplodon; species Mesoplodon densirostris. The sequence goes on from NC_082665.1 coordinate 80,741,149, forward strand.
AATAAATCTATCTATTTATTTATGGCTGCATTGTGACTTTGCATGCAGGCTTTCTCTAGTTGTGGTGAGCAGGGGCTACTTCGCTGTGGTGCGCTGGCTTCTCATTGCGGTGGCTTGTCTTGTTGCGGAGCACGGGCTCTAGGTGCGTGGGCTTCAGTAGCTGTGGCGCAGGGGCTTAGTTGCTCTGTGGCATGTGGGATCTTCCCAAACCAGGGATCGAACCTGTGCCCCCTGCATTGACAGATGGATTTTTAACCACTGTTACACCAGGGAAGTCCCCTCATTGCAGTTTTGACTTGCAATTCTCTGATAATTAGTGATGTTGAGCATCTTTTCATGTGCCTTTTGGCCATCTGTATGTCTTCTTTGGAGAAACGTCTGTTTAGGTCTTCTGCCCATTTTTTGATTGGGTTGTTTGCTTTTTTTATTGTTGAGTTGTATGAGCTGTTTTTTTATTTTGGAAATCAATCCCTTGTCGGTCGCATCATTTGCAAATATTTTCTCCCATTCTGTAGGTGGTCTTTTTGTTTTGTTTATGGTTTCCTTAGATGTGCAAAAGCTTATAAGTGTGATTAAGTCCCATTTGTTTATTTTTGCTTTTATTTCTATTGTTAAGGCATTGACTCTTAATCACTGGAGACAACTCTGGACTCTTAACAGCCACTGAGAAGAATCTACCTAACAAATCTTACTAAATTAACCCTTATCTTTCATTAGTTTTCCTCCACATATTATTTTCCCACAATTTTCCATCCCTAAAAGCCTAAACCACTTTTACTTTGTCTTGTTGATTCTTCTACAGATTTTTTGTTTTCTGTTGAGATGCTATTTAAGTCTAAGTTCTGTCTCTTTGAGCTACTCACTTCCTTGCATGTATGTGTACTGAATGTGTTAATAAACTTGTTTTTATCTTGTTAATCGGTCTTTTGTCAGTTTAATTATCAGGGTCCCCGGCCACTGAACCTAGGAGCATAGAGGGAAAAAATTTCTTCCCCTACAAGAGGAAACCGCAGGATGCATCTAGACTTGAGCTCAGATCATGGAGGATGAGACTGACAGCCGTAAAGAGGCAGGCAGGTCAAATGTTGGCTGCTCACGTGGCACGGTGGAGAATCTAGAACCTCTCAGCCTCTTAGCTGAGATCCTTAATGTAGAAAAGATGTACCAATGCCAGGGGGTGGTCAGGAAATGAGCTTGGAGCCCCAGGCTGGCTCCCTATGGCACCAGTCTCCCCTCCTGTGGACACTCCAGACCCTCTCCACACAAGGGCTGCTCAGCATTTCTGCCCTTCTTTTCCATACCCTCCTCCTCTCACCTCATCTCCAGATCAGCAGGGTAGTAGTAGATTGTGTTAGTCAGCATCTAACCAGGAAAACAGAATCCTCATCTGGTACAGAGGGAATTTAGTATGGTGAAGTGGTTTTTGGAAGAGCTGTATGGCCAAACTGGAGACAGTGAGGCAGCCCAGAAATTAACAATAGCAAGAAGCTCAGAAATGTAGTTTGCAGGTGTCAACCTCCTGCAACACAGAGCAAAGCAGGGGAAGTATGGGGGGAATGGAAGCAAAAGCAAATGGAGAGCTAATCAGCACACGGATGAAGATGTCAGGACAGAGGGAGGGTTCTAGGACCCTATAGTTTATTTTAGTTAGTCTATGCATAGACTCTTACAAGACCTTATAGGACTAGCTTCTGTACTCTAAGCATCCCTGGACCTTGAATCCCTAAAGGAAGTTGTGGGGATCTCTGGGCTCTTAGACCCAGCCAAGGTGGTGAGCACAGAAGTATGTGGTCTGATCTGAGTATGTGTCCTAAGGAAGACCAGTCTCAGCATCTCCATTCTGCATAACCCATGAGCTAGCATGTGCATCACCGAGAGGCATTCTGACAAGCTCTAGCTAACAGAGGCTCAGTGGGACGGGCCTGAGGAATGAATTAACTTCAGTGATTTCCCTGGGCTTGTGGAATGGAAGGCAAACTAAAATTGGAAGCTTGTAGCAGGAGTGAGGGGTGCAGCTTGTGGAAAAGAGATACAGTTTGTGGAAAGCAGAGCAGCACTGGGTAGAGTTATAGTACTCTGTGCCTTTTGAGGTGTTTTAAAGGACTACTCCATCAGAAATCAACGATATAAGCAGTCTATTACAAACCTCATAATGGCATTTCAGGGTATGGAGTGAAACAGGAGGGGAGAATTTTGAATTTTGACTCTGTGACCTCAACAAAGTTATCTAGTCTCCCACAGACTCAGTCTCTCCTCTATAAAATGAGGATAATTGTAATATCTCATAAGATTGTTGAGATGATAAATATAAAATGATTTTCTCTATGCTTGGTATATAGTAAGCACTCAAAAAAATTGTTAAGTTTTACTGAGTGCTCACTGCATGCCCAACAATAATTTTTGTATTGTTTATAACAATACTTAGAATAATAATTATTATTGTGGGAGTTGTTATACATATTAGCCCATGACTAGACTGGGACTTCTAGAATGGATCTACCATAATCTGCTATCTTAAGATTCCCTCGGGAGATAAAAATGAGGGTCAAGTCCTCCCCAATGTCCAGGATATAGCAAAGGAGGACACCTGTCTTTGAATGTCAGTCTATAGGTGAGCTACAAAGATGCAAATTGTATGAATCCTCACACTGCAGCAACTGTGTTTAGGGAGAGATGTTTTAAACACATGGTGTCCCAGCTGTCATATAAGCTCTCTAAGGCCCTTTTGCCATCAGCCTATGCCATGAACCTCTATCTAGAAACTGGTGTTGGACATAACTGAGAGGTCCAATATTATGATAGGATCTTGCCCAGCAAGGTGGGCAGTCTGGTATATTGCAAAGAGCAGGGAATTTGAGTCAAAGGATCTGGATTCCAAACCTGGCTGAATGGAATCTTAGGCTTAATAGACTCTGAGCCTTAGTTTGTCCATTTGTAAAATAGTGATAATATAATCTGTACTCTTCTTAACCACAGAGTTTTTGTGAAAGTTTTTGGAAATGATAAACATTTACATGTGTTGATATTATCATTTTGATATTATCATTACTGCCCTCAGGCACAATAGAAAGTCTTCTTTATCTATATAAATATAGAAAAATAAGAAACGTACTAAAGGGATGAGAGGAGATGTTTTGTTCAGAAACCTAGAGAGATCTGATTTAGCTAAGAAGCTTTTGCCTACAGAAAGACAAGTACTGCATGATATCACTTACATGTGGAATCTAAAAAAGTCAAACTCATAGAAGCAGAAACTAGAATGGTGGTTACCAGGGGATGGGGGTGCATAGGGACAATGTTGGTCAAAGGGTTTAAAGGTTCAGTTATGCAGGGTGAATACATTCTGGGGATCTCATGTACAACATGGTGACTATAGTTAACAGTATCCTACTGTATACTTGAAATGTGCTATGAGAGTAGATCTTAAATTGTCATCACATACACACATACTATGTGGTAACTATGTGAGGTGATAGATTTGTTAATTAACTTGATTGTGGCAATCATGTCACAATGAATATGTATATCAAAACATCACATTGTATACCTTAAATGTATACAATTTTTCTTTGTCAATTATACTCAATAGAGCTGGAAATAAAATATAAAAAAAGAAGCACAGAAGACCATTGGAGTCTATGTAATTGTGCCCTTCACCCCACAGTGAGGTACCACCCCTCTGTCCTCCTATGGTTGTGACAGCTAAGAAGTAGCTTCCAAAAAAAAAGGTAGTTTCTGAATCACATGCAATCTGCCCAGCACTGCAGACTTTCTAGGATGTATTTCATAATGACTCTTATTAAGACAATTTTCTGAATCATTTGGGGGTAATGCTTCTCAGATCTTCATTCTGACATCTCAGTTAGAGACGGACACTTTGATGACATATGTTGGATGAGCCCACTGCTCTCATTTACGAAAATTGCCTCTATTTGAATCCAGATGACTAGATCCCTTTTCCCCAAACATCTGCTTGGCTTATGTAAAGGGAGCTGGATGGTGTTCACAATCAGAGCTTAAAAATCTGTATGGGTCTGTCTGTAGGTTTCTCTCTTCCCAGAAAAGTTAAAGAGGAAATGAATTCAGATTTATGCTAAGTTTTGAATTAGTCTGTCCTCATTACAGTATTGGGTAAGTCATTTGCTCAGAGGGTATCAAAGTAAAATGGCTTTCCAACAGAATACCAAGCAATTACTTCTCTGTAAACTTTCCCACAGTCCTTACATACGGACAGGCTCTTCTGTTCGAACAACCCGTCTCTCTTCTAAATACTCAGGATACAGGCTAGTCTTACATCCTTTGATTAATAATACGCCCTTTGAGGTTTGTGATTATACAGAATGATGTTTCATTGTACCAAGTTTTCAGCCTAAAGTGGAGATCATGGAGACAATGAGAATTCACATCAACATTCAATTTAGTTCTTTTTCACTAAAATCCAGTTTGGAATGAACCAAAAGAGCTCATCTGAAATTATAAATGACTATGAATACATTAAAGGGATAAAACAAGACAGCTCTTTGGAAAAGAGCAAAGGATAAATTAGTCAAGAATTATACTAAAATATCAATGAAGAGATTTTTAAAATATTATACTTCACATTTTCTTTGCTCTTTTTTTCAGGTTTTGTGATCCTTTAATGTCTTTTCAGCTTTAGATACTCAGGATTAAAATAATTACTTTCTATATAGTTTATTCTGCTTCCTTGGTAGATCTTTCTTCAGAGACTCAGTTTAGTCATTCTCCAAACTTAGCTTTCTATTAAGTGTGGCCTCTGAAATCTAATACTGGTCTAGGAAATCAGAAGCTTATAAGAATTGTGTCAACTTCACATACACATACACTCTTATTTTTTCTTTCTTTTTTTTAAAAAAGTCTTTCCTCTGAAAAGAATCCACATCAAGTTTCCAAGAGTGGACAGTAGCTGTTGCCCCACTGATAGAGCACAACTCAAGTCCAGCTCACTCATGACCTTCCTTCTGCATTTCCAAATTCCTCCTTCTCTTTTTCTAGACCTGTACAAGCCATCACTGTCTGCCCCATGTCTTAGACTTCAAACCTTATAGTTGGAAACATTGGATTTTGCTTTCCCCTCTTTCCATCTAATCCAATTAGCCACCAAGCCCAATTCCGCCGATGAAATATTTTTCTAAACAATTGTGTTCAAGTCACTCTTCTGAACCAAAAAGATTCAGTGCTCCATATTGTTTATAGAATAAAGATCAAATTCCTCAACCTGGTACTGTAGAATCTCCATGTCTTCATCCCAACCTACCTTTGGCCTTATGTCTAATTTACCCATGTGTTTATTTTATGCTTCTGGGAAACCAAATTTATAAAGGTTTCCTGATTATATCTGGTTCTAAATCATACAAATTTCTACCATTATTTTACATTAATTTAAAAAGTTATATAGTAACATATGGTGATTTTAGAAACCATAGAAAATACAAATGAGCAAAATTTTTAAAAATCTATCATTCAAACTCAGAGATGATTACTGCCAACATTTTGCTGTATTTTCTTTCAGACTTTTTTCCATATATATATATATATATATATATATATATATATATATATATATATATATTTTTTTTTTTTTTTTTTTTTTCCTTGCTGCACGCGGGCCTCTCACTGTTGTGGCCTCTCCTGTTGCAGAGCGCAGGCTCAGCGGCCATGGCTCACGGGCCCAGCCGCTCCACGGCATGTGGGATCTTCCCGGACCGGGGCACGAACCCGTGTCCCCTCCATCGGCAGGCGGACTCTCAACAACTGCGCCACCAGGGAAGCCCTCCATATATATTTTATACATATGTAAATTTATAAAACTGAATTTTATTATACATATACTGTAGCCTAAGTGTTTCAATAATTATATTTCTGAACATAATTACATGTTTATATTTCCATATCTTGGCTATCAAATGTATGGACGTTTAATTATTTATCTGATCTCTTATTTTGATCACGTAGGTTGTTTTCAATTTTTTTCACAATTAAAATTTTTTTTCCTACAAACTTTATTGTAGCAAACATTTTGTACAAATTCTTAGTTAATTTCTTAGGGTTAATTCCTACAAGTGAAATTGGTTCTTGAACATCTTTAATGTTTTCTTATCACTCATTTTCTAACCTATAATAATTTTGATATTTCTTTTTTGGATCCAATTCAACTTCTTTCCATTTTTATTAATATTTGAAGATTAAACTCAGAACTGTTATTCTAAGAAAAGATCAGACCACTGTACAGCACAGGGAACGCTGTTTCACTTCGCTATACAGTAGAAACTAACACAACATTGTAAAACAACTATATCCCAGCTCATGAGGACCTATTGTTAGAGTTTCAGGAAATTTGCAGTATAGTTGATACCACTTGGAATAGCTTGAATTCTGCCATGGTGGGAATATTTACACTACAGAAACCAGCAAATGCTACAAATCAAGTCCCCTTCCCCAAGCCAGTTGCTAAACATTTACCAACACATGAATGGATGTATTTAACTCCATACACCAGGGTGGGAAGTGGCAGCGAGTAGAAGTGAGAGGTAGGTATGATAAATGGTCATTGGATGAGCCAAGCAGCAGCATCTACCAAGCTTACCATCTGATGGGGAGAGTTAGATGCAACATATGGAAAAGGTTATTAGTCTTTTTATTTAGAAAGACTAAAGTTAACCTTTAGCTAAGGTTATTCCCTTCTGTAAACAAGTATGGATCAAAATTAGGTGTGTTCTACTGGGTATGTTAGTTATATTCTTAAATTTCCAATACATTGGTTTTTACTGTACTGTAGTGAGATCAAATTTGATATTTCAAACAGTAAACTATTCAAAGGTCTTTTAATACCAGTGATTGCAGAAAATCAGAGCTGGGGAGGACCTCTCGAGATCGTCTAGGACAGCGCCTTCATCAACCAAAGGGAACCTGAGGCTCCAAGGGAATGTGCTTTGCCCCAGACCACAAAGCCAGGGAGTGGAGCGGTCCTCCTGGAACCCAGATGTCCTGACAGTCCAGTATTCATTCCAATACCTGAGGGTTTACGACCCACCTTTCTGCTTCCTGCTTCTTCCCTCTTCTCTGTACATGCTCACGCTGGTATCCTTTTTACCAGCTTTGGTACCAGTACATGCTCACGCTGGTATCCCTTTTACCAGCTTTGGTGGTGCTAGGAAGTTTTGCTGCTATCTGCCATCTGTCTCCCAGGAAACCTACTTTAAACTGCTTTGTTTCAGATTTTAGAGAATAGAGCATTGTTTTTTGGTTTTGTTTTTGTTTTTTTTTAATGAGAGAAGCTTAAAGAATTTGATCTCTGCTACAGTACAGTACAAATTAATATTTGAAATTTAAGAATATGCCTAATATACCTAATTGGAACATACCTAATTTCGACCAAAAAAAAAAAAAAAAAGAAAAAGAAAAGATCAGATCAGAGCTAAGGATAAGGTAGAGATGACATTTTGGCTCTTACAGTTCATAACGCTTGTTAACTGCAACCAGAATTACATGTGCTGCTAATACAAAACTTGCTCACAACGTGGTTTATGTTTGGTTGGCCCCCATCCTCTCATCTCTGAGTGAATCAGCTCAGTCACTTCCCACAGTGCTGTTGATCTAGTTTAAGCTTTGTTACTGTGATATAAACTTTGTTAATTTAGGTTTGCCTGGCTAGCTGCCAGAGACTGTTTTTTTCCTTAAGGGCAGTTGGTCTGTTATTCAGGTAATCCACCACTGAATGGATGTTCATTTTATTCCCTTCTACTTAATTGAAAAAAGCATTTATTGAGTCCTATTGTGAAGATGACTCTGCTAGGCTCTGGGACACAGTGACAAATAGGACAGGCTCTCCCAAGATGCTTAAGTTCTAGTAGGAGAGGCTGACATGCAAATACCTAGATTCTTTCTCTGTGTCACGTGCAGCAATAGAAGCACGTGCAAGGTAACAGAGATAGTAACTCTTTAGGGAAGGGTCAGGGGAGGCAGCCTAGAACCGGGGACAGCTGAGATGCCTTTTTGAGGATAAACAGGAGTTTCTTTTTTGGTTGTGTAGTGAGATGGGTGGCGAAGAGAGGGAACAGGGAGAGCAGTATTTTTAAACACAAAGGAGACTGAAACAATATGGTGTACTTAGGAAACAATATGCAGTCTGTATTATCGGGAAAAATGCTGTGGGGAGAGGAAAGAGTGTGTGACAAGGTTTAGAGGAGGCCAGTGGCCAGGTCATGAATGGCTTTGTGCTATCGTGAGCTTGGACTTGACTCTGGAGGCATTGGTGACTTGATGAGATTGTTGTTTTAGAAAGATGTATCAGATAGCAACACAGTGCCTGGATTTCAGATGAGAGGTACTGGAAAACAAGAAGACTAGTTAGGAGACAATAATAATTACCCACGAAAGAAATGAACAGAGTTGGGGACAGGAGAGTGATGATGGTAGAAAAGTACAGATGCCCAGGGTACTGGACCAGGGCAGGGATCTAGAGGGCTTGAATGGGCACAACACTGAGACAGGACTTGAAAAAAAAAAACAAAAACAGGGCAGGGCAGTTGAATGATTTAGGAGCATCCAGGGGGGACAAAATTGAGAGCCAGTGATTCTAAAAGAGAGATGAGCAGGACAAGGTAGAGTAGAGAGCAGAAGCCACGTGAGATACAACAGACTGGGCTCTGGGAATGCCATGTAATAATACCCAGAGTGTAAAATCCATGAATTTTGTAAGTAGGACAAACAAAAAAGCATCAACAGGGATATCCATAAATAGACTACAAAGTAAAATTTTCCTCCAACCTGAAAATCTGTAAAATACCAGCAAAAGAGAAGTCCTTGCAAAAAAATGCCGAATTGATTCCATGGTAATCTTGATCTGGATGTGGAAATCTCATTTAGAATAAAATTCCCTGGGCAACTCTAATAGGCACTGAACACTTCCCCTATTTTACTGGCTTCTTTATATCTCTGGTAGGGAGAAATTTTGTGTACTTGCTTATAACCTTTACTGGATAAAGAGGCAAAAATATGTCATTTATAGATGCTGAAAACCATCCGTCTAAGTGCTAACATCTGCCAGTTACCCTCTACTTTTCCATGGGTATCATTCACTTCCTTTGGTTTGGACTGTGTTCTAGTTATGTAACTCTGTGTAAACAAACCAGTTCAAAAGTTAGTGGCTTAAAACAACAATATTTTGCTTATGAACCTGTAACTTAGCAAGGTCTTGGCTGGGGCAGCTTGACTCTGATCCATTTGATGTAAGCTTTGGCAGAGGCATGGAAAGTTCCCCACTGGCATATCTGGTGCAAGACTCAAACAGATGGGGTATGGAACAACTGGAGCTCCATGGCCTTCTCTCACTCTTTCTATGTGATCTCTCTAGTACGGTGGCTTCAAGGTAGCCAGACATCCTTTGTATGTTGGTAGAGGGCTCCCAAGGCATGGAGAGAGGAAGAGAGAGAGAGAGAGTGTGAGAGCAAGAGCCAGGAGGGAACCATAATGCCTTTTCTCACCTACCTTAGAAGACAGCAAGTATCTCTTTTGCTATATTAAAGTTATTAGAAATGAGTCACTAATGCCAGCCCATATACAGGGGAAGGGAATTAGATTCCACTTTCGGTAGGAGTGACAAATAATTTGTTTTAAACCAAAGCAGTCTAACTGAGGGATAGTTTGCAGGAAAGGAGAGCAGACCTACCATTGTAGCCATAGTTTGGTTGTAGACCCTTTATTTTAGAGGCTCTTACCAGAGACCTTTTTGATTCCTCCCAAACCCTGTTTGGGTTCCACCTGACCTAACCTTCCCAACTTCAGGCTTCCATAACTTCTGATGGCCCCAAAACAACATGGTATAGTGGAAAGAGCAGGTATTCAGAGTCAGAAAGGCCTGATTAGTACTCTACTGGTCTCAGGTGAGCTACTGACTTACTATGATTGACCTGTGACTCAGACAAGCTTCTCACAGGGGTGTGTGTGGGGGGGGGTTGGTCAGACCACAGTTAATATGCTTTTTCCTTTAGTTAGAAACAACCATAGGATTTATGTATGGAGCAATTAGCAAGTTTTCCTGAGCTCTTCTTACATGAAAAATGTTTGCTGGGCTCTGTGGAGGCACCAAAGACTGGCCCGGGAGCAGTAGAGCCTGGTTCTAATCAACAAGTGGGAGCAGGCTGTGCAGACAGAGACCAACAGCATTATTGTACTTAGACCTGGGGCAAGTGAAGCTCCCTGTGCCATCCACTGCTCCTCTCCCCTGGCCCCCATAGACTGCAGGGTTCCTATGCTTTGAAATACCTTCCTCAAATTTTTCTAAGTGCCTCTCCAGTGTTAGTTCCAGCTAGGGCCCTTAGTGCCATCTGAGCAAAGGTGCTCTGACTCTGTACCAGGTCCAGCATAGGCCCTGGTCTCCCTTTCTCTCCTTCAGGGTGCTCTCTGACTCTACACCTCTGTGTGTAGGGTTGACCAGATGTCCAGGAGCTTCAGGACTCATGACTGTAGGGTTGTTCCAGGACTCTGTGGCAGGGTCCAGGTTCTAGAAAAGCATGCTGGCAAGCAGATAGCTTCTCTTGGCTAGCAGAACATTTCTCTTGTAGGTGACTTATCAGAATGGTGCTGACATGCTGATTCTGAGGCCTGAGAATGTGAATTTCTAACAAGTTTCCAGATGATGTTGTTGATGCTTCTGGTCTTAAACCACTGCACTAGCAAGAAACTGTGCCTTTTGAGTGAACTGTGTTCTATTCTTTTTAATCCTTTGAGAACTTTTGTTCTTACATCCTGTGGTATTGGTAAAATGCCTAGCTCAAGAGTAATACAGGTCTAAATTTCCTCATCCCAATACTAGATACACACAATGAAACTGACTCAGGCATTGCCCCGTGAAACGACCTCTGTAAATGCCTTGCCTGGCTGACCTGCACTGTTGGTCACTGCTCAGTCAGAGCAATGAGTTTCTCATCTGTGTGGCTCATACAAACATGATACATGATAGGCCAAGTACTTGGCTTGAGGACCAGAAGGGTGACTCTGCAGCTCTAGGACTATCTGATTCTTACTGTGGTTAAATGCCATGGGGGTTGGTATGAGTGTGCCTTCTTTTACATATTTTCTCAAATTTTTGGTGAAAATAGCGTTTTAAAAAATCGAATCAATGTTTGCTGGAGGAAGTAGCTCTTCAAAGGAAAATGATAATGGATATTTGAAAGGCAGCATTGGTTTGGGAGTTTGGATTGTAAAGAAGGGGCTGAGTTTGTGGCCAGGGTTTCTGAAGTAAAAGAGACTGAAGTCACCCAAAGGGGACCAGCAGGCCAAATGATCCCTGAAGGGTTTTGGGACTTTGCAAAGACATCTCTAGTCCCTATGACTAAAAACAGCAGGGGATCTTCATCAGTCAACATTTACTAAATAACAGGTGAGGACCAGGTCCACCCCAAGATGTGGGTTCAGATGATGTGGAGGCCTTCTGGGGCTCAAGTACAGTTGCCGCACATATAAGCCACTAAGGAGCATTGCTGAGCAGGGAGGGAACTGAGAGGTGTCAACCAGGTGGTGATGCAGAAACCAGGAGAGGGAGGTGTGTGTGTGGAAAAGTGGAATGCAGTAAGGATTCACATACGTTATCTTCGTTGACATTCTATTTACTTAAGGAGGGATTATTATTCTTCTTTTCTAGGACTCAGGGGTTTGCTCGAGATCCTACAGGTAAAGTATCGCAGTCGGGATTTCAGTCATCTACACATACATCGTGTATGTAGAAACAGATCTCTAGAATAGGTGATCTGTGTCAAATCATCACTCAACCATCTACTGGCTAGTTAGCTCTTATAGAAAATAGGGTTGTTTACATAAACCAGGCTTATCAAGAGGAAGAGAGAGACAAGAGATGTAAAGTGCCTAGCCTGGTGTTGGACACAAAGTAGATGCTAGAAAGCTTGGCTTCCTTTCCTTCCCTTCTCTTCTCTGCCGAGGAGCCTAAGGACAGGGCTTCACTCTGATTCACCAAGAGGCACAAAACACAGGTTTTCTCTCAAGCAATTTACTTAACCTTTTCAGGCCTCAATTGCCTCATTTACAAAATGGAGATAATAATGCTTCCTACTTTATGGAGTTGTTGGGGCGTTTAAATGGGAAAATGCTTGTCAAGGTCTTAGCATAATGCACAGCATGTGATTAGTACTCAATAAATGTTAACTGTACATAATAATAATACAAATGCAAAGATTTAAGAACCTAGGGTCGTCGGAGCCAGAGGAACAGTGAGCCCTATACCTGTAGATTTGTACCCTGTGCCTGGCATGCCCTTCAATGCCGAGTTAGGGCAGGCCCAGGCCCAGGAGAAGGCCTAGAGGCCCCAGGAGGAATTCGGGACTCTTCTGAGTCATCCTATTTTATTTACTGTGCATGCTATGCAGCTCTTGCCAAGGAGATGGCAGGATTTTCTTTCAAATAAAACTGAATTTTGCACAGTTCTAAGAAAGGATTTTTTTCCCCTCTGTTGCTAAACTAAGCTTCCTAAGGGCTTCTCGCTGGAATGAAGAGAATGGAATGCTTGACTTTTCGATAACAGCCTCTGGTTTAATAATTAGACATTCCAGGAATAACTGCTTTGGCAGAAGTCAGCTACCTTTTATTTTGACAGTGAAAGTGTCTTCTATTTTCTCCCTTCTTCCTATCCCATCATAATAATGGAATAAGCTATTTGGAAGCCTGGTGTTTTTGTAACACATTTCATTGTTTAAGGACATCATGTGTGCTAAGATTTTCCCCAAAGGTCACAACTAGAAATATTTTATGGTGGAGAGATCATGCAAAAGGCCAACTTCCTGTGTATCCCAGCCAGTAGTATCAACCTGAGAAGTTTTCAACTTAAAGCTATATTATAACTCCTCAAAATTTCATTCTATCTTTGCAATAGGGGGCTGGCACTGTGGAGTTTAAAGACTGGGAAGCTTTGGGGTAGAGAGACCAAAGCATGGATTCCAGCCCAGCCATTAACTTGTCCCTGGCAAGTTATTGAAAATCTGTAACCCTCAGTGTCCTCATCTGGAAAATGCTGGTGATAAATCAATGTTGCAGGATGGTTTGAAGGACGAAGAAATGTATATAAAGCCCACAGTGTGGCTTGAGGTTAGCACTCACTCAGTACATTTCAATAAATACTGGATCTTTTCACTCACCTCCTCCACTGCTTTATAATTAGGTAATCATAGGCAAGTCTCTTAGGCCCCCCTGGTATCAGTTTACTCATCTGTAAAATTAAGGGGCTTGGCCAGGGACCAGAAAAGTCTATGATTCTATAATTCTTGATGATGTTATCATTCACTCACAAGCTGCTCCAACACTGAACTGAATCAGCTCCAAGGTGAAAGGTGGAATGACCACAGGGGGCTGGATGGCCTGTGTGGCCAAGGTGGACCCTGGAAGACTTAGGTTTACAATTCAATGGGAAGAGATCCTCTCTCCCCGCATGTCCACATACCAAATCCTGTGGAAGGGCTCTGATTGGATTTTGTTCATTATAGCTTGTAAATGACATACCACAGTGCTCAAAATACAAAGGCCTGGATGATGTGGCCACCAATATGATGTAGGCCTTGTGATTTATAGTCCAGTGATATCTACATGGAAAAGAGGAGTTGCCATTTACCAACAAAAAAAGACATGCCAGGCAAAAACTAACAATCACAACCCAAGAGATACCCATGGCAGGAGCCCCAGCAAGCAGAACTAAATCCTTGTATTGATCTCAGCCTCCTGTCCACTCAGCCCTGACCCTTCAGAGACCACAGAGAAACAGCAGTGAACCAATGAGCCTGGCCTGCAAGAACTTGACTTTTTTTTTTTTTTTCTATCAGCAGCTTCTTCTTTTCAGTGTCTTGTTCACAGATCTTACATATCATTATCCATCATATGTCTTTCCAGTGCCAATTTCCTCAACCCCCCCATTGGGCTTCCATCCCACCTGCCTGAAAAAACCCAGCTTTGGGTCAACCAAACCATCCCATTTCTCCATGCTTACACCTCGACTGCTGAGTACTCCAGGGACAACCACAGGCCAGCACTCACAAGTGCCACTGAAATTCATGGCCTCCCGCCTCAGGCAGGCCCCATCCCTAGGCAGCTCCTCATCCATCTTCCACAGTGGCCATTTCAAACATTCTCCACTTGCTGGTTATTTGCTGTTTCTCCTGTGGATCAATTCTCCCCCATGTCTTTTCTGTGCCCTGACTGTCTGAACTCTACAGATGACATCATCTGGTTTCTTGCCCTCTAGCTTCCTGTTGGGTTTGATCAAGGGAGGCGCCCACCGACGAATCAGAGGCCAAGAGGACAGAGAGGTTGGGTTTTCTATTTCCCTGCTTCCTCCCTGTCTCCCCATGGGCCTGGCAAGGGCCAGGTCCCTCTGACTAATGTCTGTGTTGAGCAATTCCCCTTTCATGGCTCCAGCACTCAAGGGCCCCTTCCCTCTTCCTGCCCACTGTTGCTAGTTCCTGGTACCTCAGCCTCCCTTATTTGTTCCCTTAACCCAGTCCACATCTATTTGACTCATCCCCTTGTTAATAATCTTTAGTTAAACTCTTTGGAGTGTGCCATCTGTTTCCTCCTGCAAAGTACCTGAGCACATCCTCTCCTCAAACACGTGGCCTCGCCAATGACTCCTTCATCCCCATAAGGGAAGTGACCCCTTCATTATTACATCACAGAGAGGACAGAGACCACCAGAAGGCAACCTCCTCAACTTCCTTCCATTAACTCTAAACCCTCCTGCATCTGTATCCACCCTCTTCCCACCATTTCTCCTGTGGTACTAACAGATTGTCCAGCCCCTGCCTGAAACCAATATATCTACCTGTGTTCTGGACTCTCTGACCCCATCTACTGGGGACCTTGTTCTGTCTGTCATCTTTTCTTTCTAGGATCTTCAGCCTGTCCCTCATACTGGATTCTCCCTTCCTTATAGCAATCAAATTTGCTCGAGCCTGTCCCATCTTTAAAACTCCCCCTCAACACCTACTTCTCCTTAGCTACCATCATATTCTCACCCCCACATCACTGCAATCTTCTGAAAAAGATTGTCTGCAATCTCCATATCCTCATCTCCTGTTTTCTGGGATGACACATGGCCTCTCTAGCCCCAGATGGGCAGCATATCTGTTTAGAGGATCACACCATCCTTTACTGATACATTTATAAAACACTCTAGGTGTTAAAATGTAAATAATGTAACAATAAATGATAACATGTTATCATAATAATGTCTATAGTTTTATGGAGCACTATACTTTCTACTCATTATCTATAATTCTCATAGAAATTGTAATCTGTACTTCCTGCTTGTGCCAATGGGGACACTGGGACTCAGAGAAGTTAATCAAACTTCCCAGGTCACACAGCTCATTCGCAGCAGAGCCTGGGTTGCCAACCTCTGTCTGATGTGAAATCTCATTAAACTACTGCTTCTCCAGATTTAAGTGATCTCTCAGACTCTCTTTTCATTACACAACCACTTCCTTAAATACATGTCTTGTTTTACTTTTGCCAGTCACGTTCTCATTCATAACGATTGTGGATTTTATAAATGAGGCTCCTCTTAACTTGAGGAAATGTGATCATCACATTGGAAAATATCAGTGAGAGCCTTCTTCAAAATATTTTAGTGAGTTTCATCTTAAACAAAATGGTATTCCTGAGGATCAAGAATGGGTGGGAAATGGAGTCACTTTTTCTACCAGGTAGTGAGGCAGTATCAGCCTACAAAAGGTGGGAAGAATACATCAGAAATGTGGGCCATTACTTGCTTTTCCACTGTGGGGCTGAAGAAATATTTGAGTTCATACTGAACTGCATGCTAAGAGCCCAGGTTTGTTATTTTTATTGTAAGTGATTGAATTGGGGTCAGCCCTTAGGACTGGGACCTAAATAGGAACTTGATCAAAATTATCACCGCATCAATACTCCAACAAGGGAGGAGTGGATTTAGATATTGGACCCCAAAATACTTTTTATGAACTGGAAGTGCTTTCTAAGTCTATTAACAAGTGGTCTTTCAAGTTTTAAAGGAATAAGTTTGAGTGAATTATAGCATTAAAGGGCAAAGCTTGGGACAGGATTGTTGTTGGTCTGACATCCCATACGTTTCCTGTATTATCACAAAATGTCATCGATCCTGGTTGTAGCCTAGCAATAGGGCCTGCCTCAGGTTCGAGGCCATGAATTTAAATGGCACTTATCATCAGAACTTATCTACCTTAAAAAATAAGAAAATAATTACCTCCCATTTTACACACTCTCTACTTTTCCTTTTTGGGACCCCTCTTCTCCTTCAAAGGGGAGAAGATGGAGAAAATGTAGACGATTTCTAAGTCTCTAGATTCTGTAAGAGGCTATAAAGCCTCATAGAGGAGAGTCATTTTTTCCTGTTAAGCATTTTTTAATTTAAGTATAGTTGATTTATAATGTTGTGTTAGTTTTTGGTGTATCACAAAGTGATTCTGTTTTGTGTGTGTGTGTATGTGTGTAAACACATATATTCTTTTTCATATTTTATTCCATTATGGTTTATTACAAGGTATTGAATGTAGTTCCCTGTGCTATACAGTAGGACCTTATTGTTTGTCTGTTTTATGGGCAGTAGTGTGTATCTGCTAATCCCAAACTCCTAATTTATCCCTCCCCATCTCTTTCCCCTTTGGTAACCATAAATTTTTTTCTATGTCTGTGAGTCTGTTTCTGTTTTGTAAATAAGTTCATTTGTTTCATACTTTAGATTCCACATACAAGTGATATCATATGGTATTTGTCTTTCTCCTTCTGACTTACCTCACTTAGTATGCTAATCTCTAGGTCCATCCATGTTGCTGCAGATGACATTATTTCATTCTTTTTTATGGTTGAGTAATATTCCATTATATATATGTACCACATCTTCTTTAGCCATTCATCTGTTGATGGACATTTAGGTTGCTTCCATGTCTTGGCTATTGTAAGTCGTGCTGCTGTGAACACTGGGATGCATGTATCTTTTCGAATTAGAGTTTTCTTCAGATATATGCCCAGAAGTGGGATTGCAGGATCATACTGTAACTCTATTTTTACTTTTTTAGGAACCTCCATACTGTTTTCCCAAGTGGTTGTACCAATTTACATTCCTACCAACAGTGTAGGAGGGTTCCCTTTTCTCCATACCAAGAGTGTTTTTTTCTGATGTTTCCTTAAAGCAGTGATTGCAGAGATAGCATAGCTTTCAGCACACATAGCACTGATGGCTTCAGGGTGTTTTCTTTGTTTGCCAAACACTTAAATATTTTCAGAGAGGGTTGCTCCATGCTTTATAAATAGCAATGTTCTAAAATCTATCAAGAGGAACTGCATTTTCTTTCAACAATGATATTCTAAAAGAAATGTGTAGCCTATTAAAGCAGCAAAAATGCTGTAGGAATACAAAGTGACTCACTACACAGTGTTAAGCATTTAAAAGATAATAAAGATGACCAATAGCAATTCATGGTTAGCAAATTAACAGGAAAGAAGAAACCAACCTTATAACAAGCAGGTAAAGAAAAAAATCCAAGGCTTTAGTGGAGCAAAGAACCCATGTGCTGTTTATTAATATCATAAACTGAGAGTGACAGGAACTGACCTCTTAAGAAATATTCAGTGCATAGAGAGTTTGCTCCTGGATAGAATCCAGATTATTGGTGGTGTAAAGGACTCTTCTCCATGTCTCTGGGTGCTAGTCCTTAAACTGGCAATTTGGGAAGAAGTATGGTCTATGAAACACGGTATCTGGCTTTGAGTCCCTGAAAGCTGGTTAAAGTCAAGCAAGGCACACAACCTCTCTGGACCTGCATTTCCTCATCTAAAAATGGAGAATGAAATGTGAACACATGCGAAAGTGATTCAAATCTCTAACCACATGGGTATTAGCCATTGTGGTAAATATTGTTGTTATTCTGACTGAAAGTTGTGACCCTCATTTGGAAAAGGCTCTGGTTCAAACTTCTTCCTGCTGAGACTTGAAGGTTAGTATCCTCATGCTCTTCCCTCTAAACTCTACCCATCATAGCCTATATATGCAATCCCGCCTATGGCAGATATATGTGTGATTCACTTACCTGGGAATGGCCTGACGGTTCCACTAAGTTCCACCAAGTTCAGACGATGCAGGGGGACATTGAAGCTATAAAAATATCAACAGTCTTAGGACGAGGGTTGAAAGAGTTTTAAATTTTACACAGACATGGCAGTCAGGAATACAGAAATATCAATATTCCTCAGGGTCTAGCTTACAAAACCTTCATTTCCATTGAGAACTGAACAAAAATTCTGCCAATTCAAGATCAACAGTCACTTTTGAATGTTAAATTCAGTCAGTTTCAGATTGTCTCCTTGCCTCCATTCTTTTTTGGGTGATCTAAGTTTCTAGGCGGACTTATATATTGTCTTGACCATAGGAAGGCTGTCTGGTCTCAGTGCAATCCTCAACCCTGACAGGCCTGTCCTTCAGGGCTGCTTGTCCCCCTGGGGTAAGAGTTCCTTCCCTCACATCAGGCCACTTTGCAATTCCTTTATCTTGACCCAGCTTTCATCACTGCTGGCTTCCCTCAGTCATTTCTGGATGCCTTTTGATGGGAAGGACCACTGCTACAGAAACAGTGGATGCTGTTCCATATGATGCTGAGGGTTAGGGTGGACACTGCCAGGTTTCGCCTGTTGTTTCTATGTAATTGTTATTAAAAGCACTCTCTTCACTCTCAAACCGGTCCCAGTTTCACAGTACATTCTACAGTCACCTTGGTATGTGCGACCCAGGGAGCCCTGCCCCCTCAGGCCCACATGGCCAAATGCCTCCCTCAGCCATGCTTTCCTCCCACTCAGATGCCTTCTTTGATACAGAGTAGTAGACAGCTCCCAGTGGCATCTCAGTCCTAATAACTCCACTCCTATTCTCTCATCCTGCTTCAAGTTTCTTTTTGTCCTGAGAGAAAGGAGAGGAGGAAAATAATTCTTATGTAATCAAATATCCTTCCCCACATCATGAACTTATGCTCTACGCTTTCACTCTTACTATTTAAATACAAGTTTCTAGAAATAAAGCAAAACAAAACCTTTCTTTTTCAGGTTCCTGGCCTTGTCATTGGCCTTCAAGAACCATGTTGGTGATGAAAGAGAAAGGTACAGTGGATAGGCCGCTGAAGGTGTGTGTGAAAGGAGGTACAGAGGAGAGAGACTAAGAGTAGGCGAAAGGGGGCAGGACATACATCAGAGACAGCAAAATAGTCCAAGACAACAGTAAAGAAGTTGTCACAAAAGCATGTGTGAACAAGGTACCCTAATTAGTTCAGACAATAGGGATGAAATGAGCAGTGAAGGAAATGCTCCTTTCAGGCTATAGGAGTCAGAGGAGGCCTATGACAGCCTGGGATTTCAATGAGGAAATAAGAAAGTGGGTAGGTAGAAAGCATTACTAATGGGAAGAAAGGGGAAGCGGTGATAAAAATGAAGTGGCAGGAAACAGTAGGTACTTTAGGGGACCAGTCAGCAAACCAGGAGTAAAGCAGTCGAATTAGAACACATTCTTTGTGGAGAGAGGCAGCTGGATATGAAACTGAAAACCTAGACTGGAGACAGATAATGATTCACCTTTAAAATCAGTTTGATGGGGAGTTCCCTGGTGGTCCAGTAGTTAGGACTCCGGGCTCTCACTGCTGAGGACCTAGGTTCAATCCCTGGTTGGAGAACTAAGATCCCACATCCACAAGCTGCAAGCCATGGCCAAAAAAATAAATAAGTAAATAAAATCAGTTTGATGAATTTCAACATTATCCTCTGGTATAAGGGAAACATTGAAGGATTTGGGGCAAGATAGAGGTATAATTTAAACATGTTTCTCTTCCCCCACTTCCATTTGTTTGTTTGTTTTTAAGAGAAATTTATTAAAAGGATCATACACCATGATCAAGTGGGGTTTATTCCAGGAATGCAAGGATTCTTCAATATACGCAAATCAATCAATGTGATACACCATATTAACAAACTGAAGGAGAAAAACCATATGATCATCTCAATAGATGCAGAGAAAGCTTTTGACAAAATTCAACACCCATTTATGATAAAAACCCTGCAGAAAGTAGGCATAGAGGGAACTTTCCTCAACATAATAAAGGCCATATATGACAAACCCACAGCCAGCATCGTCCTCAATGGTGAAAAACTGAAACCATTTCCACTAAGATCAGGAACAAGACAAGGTTGCCCACTCTCACCACTCTTATTCAACATAGTTTTGGAAGTTTTAGCCACAGCAATCAGAGAAGAAAAGGAAATAAAAGGAATCCAAATGGGAAAAGAAGAAGTAAAGCTGTCACTGTTTGCAGATGACATGATACTATACATAGAGAATCCTAAAGATGCTACCAGAAAACTACTAGAGCTAATCAATGAATTTGGTAAAGTTGCAGGATACAAAATTAATGCACAGAAATCTCTGGCATTCCTATATACTAATGATGAAAAATCTGAAAGTGAAATCAAGGAAACACTCCCATTTACCATTGCAACAAAAAGAATAAAATATCTAGGAATAAACCTACCTAAGGAGACAAAAGACCTGTATTCAGAAAATTATAAGACACTGATGAAAGAAATTAAAGATGATACAAATAGATGGAGAGATGTACCATGTTCTTGGATTGGAAGAATCAACATTGTGAAAATGACTCTACTACCCAAAGCAATCTACAGATTCAATGCAATACCTATCAAACTACCACTGGCATTTTTCACAGAACTAGAACAAAAAATTTCACAATTTGTATGGAAACACAAAAGACCCCGAATAGCCAAAGCAATCTTGAGAACGAAAAACGGAGCTGGAGGAATCAGGCTCCCTGACTTCAGACTATACTACAAAGCTACAGTAATCAAGACAGTATGGTACTGGCACAAAAACAGAAAGATAGATCAATGGAACAGGATAGAAAGCCCAGAGATAAACCCACGGACATATGGTCACCTTATCTTTGATAAAGGAGGCAGGAATGTACAGTGGAGAAAGGACAGTCTCTTCAATAAGTGGTGCTGGGAAAACTGGACAGGGACATGTAAAAGTATGAGATTAGATCACTCCCTAACACCATACACAAAAATTAGCTCAAAATGGATTAAAGACCTAAATGTAACGCCAGACACTATCAAACTCCTAGAGGAAAACATAGGCAGAACACTCTATGACATAAATCACAGCAAGATCCTTTTTGACCCACCTCCTAGAGAAATGGAAATAAAGACAAAAATAAACACATGGGACCTAATGAAACTTCAAAGCTTTTGCACAGCAAAGGAAACCATAAACAAGACGAAAAGACAACCCTCAGAATGGAAGAAAATATTTGCAAATGAAGCAACTGACAAAGGATTAATCTCCAAAATTTATAAGCAGCTCAGTAGCAAACAAACAAACAACCCAATCCAAAAATGGGCAGAAGACCTAAATAGACATTTCTCCAAAGAAGATATACAGACAGCCAACAAACACATGAAAGGATGCTCAACATCTTTACTCATTAGAGAAATGCAAATCAAAACTACAATGAGATATCATCTCACACCAGTCAGAATGGCCATCATCAAAAAATCTAGAAACAATAAATGCTGGAGAGGGTGTGGAAAAAAGGGAACACTCTTGCACTGCTGGTGGGAATGTGAATTGGTACAGCCACTATGGAGAACGGTATGGAGGTTCCTTAAAAAACTACAAATAGAACTACCATATGACCCAGCAATCCCACTACTGGGCATATACCCTGAGAAAACCATAATTCAAAAAGAGACATGTACCAAAATGTTCATAGCAGCCCTATTTACAATAGCCCGGAGATGGAAACAACCTAAGTGTCCATCATCAGATGAATGGATAAAGAAGATGTGGCACATATATACAATGGAATATTACTCAGCTATAAAAAGAAATGAAATTGAGCTATTTGTAATGAGGTGGATGGACCTAGAGTCTGTCATACAGAGTGAAGTAAGTCAGAAAGAGAAAGACAAATACTGTATGCTGACACATATATATGGAATTTAAGAAAAAAATGTCATCAAGAACATAGGGGTAAGACAGGAATAAAGACACAGACCTACTAGAGCATGGACTTGAGGATATGGGGAGGGGGAAGGGTAAGGTGTGACAAAGTGAAAGAGCGGCATGGACATATATGCACTACCAAACGTAAGGTAGATAGCTAGTGGGAAGCAGCCGCATAGCACAGGGAGATCAGCTCGGTTCTTTGTGACCGCCTGGAGGGGTGGGATAGGGAGGGTGGGAGGGAGACGCAAAAGGGAGGGGATATGGGAACATATGTATATGTATAACTGATTTAATTTGTAAAATAAAAAAAAAAGTTAAAAAAATAAATAAATTAATTAACACTAAAAAAAAAAAAAAAAGAGAAATTTATCTGTCAGTTATGTAGACTGGGTAAAACTTTGAAATGATTAGTGAGAGAAAGACCAGATAACGATTTAAAATCAGCTATTATAACTCTGCTCAGTGAGGTAAAGGAAAATATGCTTGCAGTGAATGAAAAGATAAGAAATCTCATCTGAGTAATAAAACTATAGAAAACAACCAAATGAAAATTCTAGAACTGAATAATACACAATCTGAAATTAAAAAGCTACTGGATACACTTAACATCAGAATATAGACAAAATGAGCTTGAAGAGAGATCAATAAAATTATCCAATCTAAAGAAGAGAAAAATAAGATTGAAAAACAATGAACAGAGCCTCACAAATATGAGGAACTGTATCAAAAGATGTAACATAAGTAGTATTGGAGTCCCAGAGGAGAAGAGACTATAAAAATAATGGCCAAAGTTTCTCCATATTTGGTGAAAGGCAAAAATTTACAGATTCAAGAAGCTCAGAAAATCCCAAGCAGTATAAATACAAAGAAAACCTGAGCACATCAGGGCCAAACTGTTCAGAACCAAAGATAAATAGAAAATATTGAAAACATCCAGCAAGAACTCAACCCACTGCAAACGAGGAAAAATAACTTGACATCACTGATTTCTCATCAGAAAATGTGGAGCTCAGAAGACAAGATGAAAAAACATCTTGAAAGTTATGGAAGAAGAAGAACCCAGAGAAAATACCCTTAAAGAATGAAGGTAAAATAGAGTTAGTTTTAGATAAAAGAGAATTTGTTGCTAATAGATCTATAAGAAATATTGAATGAAGTTCTTCAGACTGTAGGAAATGATAATGGATGGAAACATGGATCCTCAGAGCATCAAAAATGGTGAATATGTGAGTAAGTACAAAGCAACCCTCTAATTACACACACCCCCACCCAGCAAACTTGAGGCTCCTGCATCTTCCCAGTCTCAGCAAATGGCTCAGGTCAAAATCCGTTGGGCCATTCTTGACTCCTCTCATTCTTTTATTCTGCTTTCCTGGTAGCAGTCCACCAGGAAATTCTGTCCTTTTCACCTCCAAAATATGCATGCAGTCTGAACAGTTTTTTTTTTAACCTCCATTGTTTACCCACTGGTCGTCTCTCCTAGATTATTGCAGCAGTCTCCAAACTGCCCTCTCTTCTGCTTCCCTTGAACCCCTACAGTCTGTTCTAGCAGAGTAGCCAGAGAGGTGCTTTTAATAAATAAACCTGAGCATATCACTCCTTTCTCACTGCCTTCTAAAACTCCCTACTTCAGGGTTTTCAGGGGATAGATATTAATACATAATTTAAAAATGATACAACATTGTGATTTTTATATATTTATCTGAGAAGACATTTAAAGAATGAACAATTTTACTATAGTAAAAAGTCTTCAATTTCCATTTGTTTATCTATATGAACAAGGTCTCCCAGAACATATATCTTTAAAAGTAGAAAAAAGAAAAAAAAGGGAATAGAATTGATACTGAATCTTGTCTCATTCTACCGATAAATACTATTACTCTATGGATACATGACCTAATTCAGAAAAAAAAAAAATCCCAACCATATCCGTGTCATTAAAAGATACATTTTCAACAAAATTTTATTTTTTATGTTAAGCAGTAACTTATCAAAATTTAGAAAATCTAGTTTTGACCAATTATGTCCAATAATAATTGTCACAATAACTCAACCCCTAAGATATTTTATAATACTTAGAATCTTATGGACACAGAATATAAAAATTTAACATTTTAATTTATGTCCATATATTTGTTGCAGGGAATTATTTGATAGGGACATCTGTAAAATATTTTCCCACATACAAGTATTTTATATCAGAATAAAATTCTAGGTGAGAGGTAAACAAACCTAAGGAGAAACACGCCAAGATACATAGTAATCAAATTGACAAAAATCAAAGACAAAGGAAAATTATTAAAAGCAACAAGGGAAAAATGACAAATAACATACAAGGGAATTTCCATAAGGTTAACAGCTTACTTCTTAGCAGAAACTCTACAGGCCAGAAAGGAGTGGCATGATATATTTAAAGTGATGAAAGGGAAGAACCTACAACCAAGATTACTCTACCTGGCAAGGACCTCATTCAGATTTGACAGAGAAATCAAAAGCTTTACAGACAAGCAAAAGCTAAGAGAATTCAGCACTACCAAACCAGCTCTACAACAAATGCTAAAGGAACTTCTCTAAGTGGGAAACATAACAGAAGAAAAGGACCTACAAAAACAAACCCCAAACAATTAAGAAAATGGTAATAGGAACATACATGTTGATAATTACCTTAAATTTGAATGGCTTAAATGCTCCAACCAAAAGACACAGTCTTGCTGAATGGATACAAAAACAAGACCCATATTTATGCTGTCTACCAGAGACCCACTTCAGACCTAGGGACACATACAGACTGAAAGTGAGGGGATGGAAAAAGATATTGCATGCAAATGGAAATCAAAAGAAAGCTGAAGTAGCTATACTCATATCAGATAAAATAGACTTTAAAATAAAGAATGTTACAAGAGACAAGTAAGGTCACTACATAATGATCAAGGGATCAATCCAAGAAGAAGATATAACAATTATAAATATACATGCACCCAACATAGGAGCACCTCAATACATAAGGGAACTGCTAACAGCTATAAAAGAGGAAATGGACAGTAACACAATAATAGTGGGGGACTTTAACACCTCACTTACGCTAATGGACAGATAATCCAGACAGAAAATTAATAAGGAAACACAAGCTTTAAATGACACAACAGACCAGATAGATTTAATTGATATTTATAGGACATTCCATCCCAAAACAGCAGATTACACTTTCTTCTCAAGTGCACATGGAACATTCCCCAGGATAGATTACATCTTGGGTCACAAATCAAGTCTCAGTAAATTTAAGAAAATAGAACTCATATCAAGCATCTTTTCTGACTGCAACGCTATGAGATTAGAAATAAATTACAGGGGAAAAAACGTAAAAAACACAAACACATGGAGGCTAAACAATACGCTGGTAAATAACCAAGAGATCACTGAAGAAATCAAAGAGGAAATCAGAAAATACCTAGAGACAAATGACAATGAAAACATGATGATCCAAAACCTACAGGATGCAGCAAAGGCAGTTCTAAGAGGGAAGATTATAGCAATACAATCTTACCTCAAGAAATAAGAAAAGTCTCAAATAGACAATCTAACCTTACACCTAAAGGAACTAGAGAAAGAAGAAAAAAGAAAACCCAAATTTAGTAGAAGGAAAGAAATAATAAAGATCAGAGCAGAAATAAATGAAATAGACACAAAGAGAACAATAGCAAAGATCAATAAAACTAAAAACTGGTTCTTTGAAAGTAAACAAAATTGATAAACTTTTAGCCAGACTCATCAAGAAAAAGAGGGAGAGGACTCAAATCAATAAAATTAGAAATGAAAAAGGAGAAGTTACAATGGACAATGCAGAAATACAAATTATCATAAGAGACTACTACAAGCAACTTTATGCCAATAAAATGGACAACCAGGAAGAAATGGACAAATTCTTAGAAAGGTATAACCTTCCAAGACTGAAGCAGGCAGAAATGGAAAATATGAACAGACCAATCACAAGTAACAAAATTGAAACTGTGATTAAAAATCTTCCAACAAACAAAAGTCCATGTCCAGATGGCTTCATAGGTGAATTCTATCAAACATTTAGAGAAGAGGTAACACCCATCCTTCTCAAAATCTTCCAAAAAATTGCAGAGGAAGGAACACTCCCAAACTCATTCTACGAGGCCAAGATCACCCTGATACCGAAACCAGACAAAGATACTACAAAAAAAAAAAAAATTACAGACCAATATAACTGATGAATATAAATGCAGAAACCCTGAACAAAATACTAGCAAACAGAATCCAACAACACATTAAAAGGATCATACACCATGATCAAGTGGGATTTATCCCAGGGATGCAAGGATTCTTCAATATATACAAATCAATCAATGTGATACACCATATTAACAAATTGAAGAATAAAAACCATATGATCATCTCAATAGATGCAGAAAAAGCTTTTGACAAAATTCAACACCCATTTATAATAAAAATTCTCCAGAAAGTAGGCAGAGAGGGAACTTACCTGAACATAATAAAGGCTATATACAACAAACCCACAGCAAACATCATTCTCAATGATGAAAAACTGAAAGCATTTCCTCTAAGATCAGGAACAAGACAAGGATGTCCACTCTCACCACTATTATTCAACATAGTTTTGAAGTCCTAGTCATGTCAATCAGAGAAGAAGAAGAAATAAAAGGAATACAAATTGGAAAAGAAGAAGTAAAACTGTCACTGTTTGCAGATGACATGATATTTAGGATTTTCTAAACCCTAAATCTTTAGGATTTTAAAAATCCTAAAGATGCCACCAGAAAACTAGTAGAGGTAATCAATGAATCTGGTAAAGTTGCAGGATACAAAATGAATGCACAGAACTC
The DNA here is from genome assembly GCF_025265405.1 of Mesoplodon densirostris. NCBI lineage: Eukaryota > Metazoa > Chordata > Mammalia > Artiodactyla > Ziphiidae > Mesoplodon > Mesoplodon densirostris. Next base: position 80,768,095 of record NC_082665.1, read on the forward strand.
TCTTGCATTCCTATACACTAACAATGAAAGATCAGAAAGAGAAATTAAGGAAACAATCCCATTAACCATTTCAACAAAAAGAATAAAATACCTAGGAATAAACTTATCTGAGGAGGTAAAAGACCTGTACTCAGAAAACTATAAGACACTGATGAAAGAAATCAAAGATGACACAAACAGATGGAGAGATATACAATGTACTTGGATTGGAAGAATCAACATTGTGAAAATGACTATACTACCCAAAGCAATCTACAGATTCAATGCAATCCCTATTAAATTACCAGTGGCATTTATTATAGAACTAGAACAAAAAATCTTAAAATTTGTATGGAGACACAAAAGATCCCAAATAGCCAAAGCAATCTTGAAGGAAGAAAATGGAGCTGGAGGAATCAGACTCCCTGACTTCAGACTATACTACAAATCTACAGTAATCAAGACTATATGGTACTGGCACAAAAACAGAAATATAGATCAGTGGAACAGGATAGAAAGCCCAGAGATAAACCCACACACCTATGGTCAACTAATCTATGACAAAGGAGGCAAGAATATACAATGGAGAAAAGACAGTCTCCTCAATAAGTGGTGCTGGGAAAACTTGACAGCTACATGTAAAAGAATGAAATTAGAACACTCCCTAACACCATACACAAAAATAAACTCAAAATGGATTAAAGACATAAATGTAAGACCAGACACTATAAAACTCTTAGAGGAAAACTTAGGAAGACACTCTTTGACATAAATCACAGCATGATCTTTTTTGACCCACCTCCTAGAGTAATAGAAATAAAAACAAAAATAAACAAATGGGACCTAATGAGACTTAAAGCTTTTGCACAGCAAAGGAAACTATAAACAAGCCAAAACGACAACCCTCAGAATGGGAGAAAATATTTGCAAATGAATCAATGGACAAAGGATTAATCTCCAAAATATACAAACAGCTCATGCAGCTCAATATTAAGAAAACAAACAATGCAATCCAAAAATGGGCAGAAGACCTTAATAGACATTTCTCCAAAGAAGATATACAGATTGCCAAGAAACACATGAAAGGATGCTCAACATCACTAATCATTAGAGAAATGCAAATCAAAACTACAATGAGGTATCACCTCACACGTGTTAGAATGGGCATCATCAGAAAATCTACAAACAACAAATGCTGGAGAGGGTGTGGAGAAAAGGGAACCTTCTTGCACTGTTGGTGGGAATGTAAATTGATACAGCCACTCTGGAGAACAGTATGGAGGTTCCTTAAAAAACTAAAAATAGAGTTACCATATGACCCAGCAATCCCACTACTGGGTATATACCTAGAGAAAACCATAATTCAGAAAGACACATGCACCCCAATGTTCACTGCAACACTCTTTACAATAGCCAGGTCATGGAAGCAACCTTAATGCCCATTGACAGACGAATGGATAAAGAAGATGTGGTACATATATACAATGGAATATTACTCAAGCATAAAAAGGAACAAAATTGAGTCATTTGTAGAGACGTGGATGGACCTAGAGACTGTCATACAGAGTGAAGTCAGTCAGAAAGAGAAAAACAAATATCGTATATTAACACATATATGTGGAATATAGAAAAATGGTATAGATGAACCGGTTTGCAGGGCAGAAATTGAGACACAGATGTAGAGGACAAACGTATGGACACCAAGGGGGGGAATCTGGGGGTGATGGTGGTGGTGGGATGAATTGGGAGATTGGGATTGATACATATACACTAATGTGTATAAAATAGATAACTAATAAGAACCTGTGTATAAAAAAATTAAATTTAATTTAAAAAAAAAGAGACTGAAGGCTTCCCTGGTGGCACAGTGGTTGAGAGTCCGCCTGCTGATGCAGGGGACACAGGTTCGTGCCCCGGTCCGGGAAGATCGCACATGCTGCGGAGCGGCTAGGCCCGTGAGCCATGGCCACTGGGCCTGCGTGTCCGGAGCCTGTGCTCTGCAACGGGAGAGGCCACAACAGTGAGAGGCCTGTGTACCACGAAAAAAAAAAAAAAGAGAGACTGAGGCAGTAAAAAAAAAAAAAAAAATTCTGGGTGAGGAAGAGACTGGACAAACAAGTTCAGAAAGGAAAAGGAAGAATGTAAAATTTCCAACTGCTAAAGAAGAGCATGTTCATGGATTTTTAATATGGATGATAGATATCAAATAGTTCTAGGATTTAAATTCCATGGGATACATTTAAGATAGTGATGTAACAATATCATTTTTAAAATAGCAATACTTATAATATGCTGGATGTGAGATCCTTTGTGACTATTTAAGTTTATGATGACAAATGTTGCATATTTAAAAATGTTTAAGTTGATGCTTAGTTTTTCAAATATTTAAAAGGAAACATAAACAGAAAGTTTGAATTCTAGTGCTGCAGTAGAATCTACCCTGGAGAATAAATACTTATTAAATGTTAATATATGCTAGACATTGATCTAAGTATTTTATAACATTTTGTTAAAGATTTGTAATAAGGGTATATATAATAATTATGATCCAGACTTTATTAGCGGTAAGAAAGCAACTTTTTGCCTCTCACCGTTGTGGCCTCCCCCATTGCGGGGCACAGGCTCCGGACGCACAGGCCCAGCGGCCATGGCTCACGGGCCCAGCCTCTCCGCGGCATGTGGGATCTTCCCAGACCGGGGCACGAACCCGTATCCCCTGCATCGGCAGGTGGACTCTCAACCACTGCGCCACCAGGGAAGCCCAAGAAAGCAACTTTTATTTAGCTCACAATGCTGTGGGTTAGGAATTTGGGCAGGGCTTGTGCCGTTCTCACTTGGGATATCTCATACAGTTGCAATCAGATGTTGGCTGGGACTAGTCATCTGAAGGATTGACTGAGCCCGAACACCCAAGCTGTCTTGTTCCCAGAGTTGGTGGTTGACGTTGGACATTGTCTGGGAACTTGTCTGGGGCTACTGATGAGAGCACCTACATGAGACTCTCCACCATGACGCTCTCAAGGTAGTCAGGTTCCTTACATGGTAGCTCGCTTCCTCCAGAATGAACGTTCCAAGAGTGATGGATGAAAGCCATATGGCCTTTCCGAGGTAGCTGTGGAAGTCATATAGCATCTCTTTTACCATATTTTACTGATGAAAGCGTAAGGGGGCGAGGCAGGCGTGCGGCCGTGAGCGCACGACCATCATCTCGCGAGACTCTTAGTTCGGTGGTTAGAGGTTGCGTTCTGCCAATGGTTGGCGGCGGCGGAACGGTAGTCCTCGCGGCGGAGAGTGAGGTGAGAGGTGGATAGAATTTCTCCCCTGGGTTATCTGGCCTCGGGCTGGCTGGTGAGCGGGGGTGGGGTGGGGTGGGGGCGGCCAGGGACAGGCTGAGGGCTGTGTCCTGCAGAGCTCCAGAGCCCTCGCCAGTGCTGCACACTGGCCGGGCCCAGGCCTGGAGGCAGCAGCTAACCTCTCCCCGATCTCCGTCTCCGCGACCTAATGGCAGTGGCTGTCACCCTGGGTTGCAGTCCACGGAACCTGGTCCCCCGTCCCCCATTTGGGCGGCCTGAGGAGCCTCAGGGCCGGCTGGGCCCTGGGCACCTGGCTCCCTCAGTGATGACAGACAGCTGGGCAGGGTCTGGGGACCTGGTCCTGAGGGCCTTGCCAGCTGAGATCTGCCTCCTCAGCTGGGCCTGGGCACTGATGGGAGGACCCAGACTGGGTGCTGGGCTCCGGGGCAGGGTAACCGGCCCCCGCAGGGACCCCCTCCTCATAGCCAGGACCTGGACCTCAGAGGGCGAAAGTTGAGCCTTGGGGCCTTGCCCTTTCTTGTCAGAACAGAGAACAGTATTTCGGTGGAGGTTTCCGGGAACATCGTGACCTGACCTCAAGAACAAAGTGTCTGACAGCAAGAATTTTGCAACAACTAATTGCACCCCTCCCTTGCCTTTCCTAAAAGAGGGCTTTGCCGAAAGCTTTTGGGATTTGGGGTTTTTAAGGCATGAGCCACGCATTTTCTTGCAGGGCCCTGCAATAAATCTTTCTCTGCTCCAAACTCCGACCTTTTGGTATTGCTTGGCCTCACTGTGTCTCAGGCACAGGGACTTTTGTTCGGTAACAAAAGCAGTCAGAAGCCCACTCAGACAAAGGGGAAGGGAAACAGACCCCACCTCTCAATGAAAGGAATGTCAAAGAATTTGAGGGCTGTATTTTAAAACTGCCACACATATAAAATTACCTCTGGTTTTTGTTGTTGTTGTTGTTTTTATTAGATGAGGAAACTAAAGCACGGTGGGGTTAAGTGATTTGCCTAAGATCACAGAGGAGGTGGGTGATGGAGTTAGGATTCAAATCCAGGCAGTCTGACTCCAGAGCAGAGCTCTTAAACAGAACAACCCTGCCTCCTGAGAAAGGCAAGCCAAGGGGAGTGTGAAGCCCCCTTGGCTGAATGAGCATAAACTCCTCTCCCCAGTTCTACCGCAGAGCCCCCTGTTGACACATCCCCAACAATATCAATCTGGGGAGACTGTCCCCAGAGTCTACACTTTCAGGAGTCTGTTGCTATGGGTACCATGTTGCCAGAGCTCTTCAATGACTCAAGGGATGGAGTGCAGGGAGAGGAGCTGGAGAGGCTGCAGCCACTGGTGTTACAGGTTCCTGAGCCCCCAGACTCAGGTGGAACAGATCTGGTGCTTGGTAGCAGCTGTCCTGTGGCCCTTTGATAGTTGTTTCAGGTGGCTCACGGCTTGGTGGTCACGGTTCTAAGACTACCCTGGATACTAATATTAAAAAGCTTTTACCTAAATGTGGGAGAGTCCATGTGGTGTGATTTGTTGTTCCCTCATCCTTGGCTTGGACTGGCTAACAGCCAAGATCCTCAGAGCTAACTCTTTAAGAAGGGCCTCTTTCCTTCTTTCTCTCCTGCCATTCTCAGAGGCTATAAGGCCTCACTATACCTCTATGATTTATAATTTATGGTCTTGCATGGACAGAGAAATTCACTAACTTTCCTGAGTTTTTTACATGTAGCCGACACTGAGGCAGTTCATACAGGAGGGACTGAGGTTGGTTAGGGGGATGCCTGGGGCTTAGGGCATCACCAAATAACTTTGTGGTAGACATCTAAGTGGGCACTGATATCACTGTCCTCTGAGCTAAGACAGAGGTCAGACTGGTTGGTAGGCATGTGGATCAATCCCATGCATCTTAACCAGAAGGGTCATTAACTGAATTGGCTTTCCATCTTTCAGAGCTAGTTTTCATGTGCAGTGGGCACATACCCCCCCAACACACACGCATCTGGACCCATGCACACATAGGCTCTCACCACTTCCTATCTACTATTTTTTTTCATTCCAACTTAAGCCTCAGTCTCCTCGATTGTAAGGTGATTCTTATGCTTCCACCCATCATAAGTATTGAGGGGGTCAGTTACTGAATCAGTTATGGTAGGCTGCAGAAATGAAAGCATGTTTGACATATGTGGTTCACTGACATTCGAAAAACCTCCTTCTCCCAAAGGATTATAAAATAGATTGAAAATATTATTTTAAGGTTTACACAAAAGGAATAATCCTGCCCGTGCTTTGGTATTGTTAAATTTATTTGAGGAAATTCACATTAAAACTTTAAAAACTCTAAGGGGACTCTAATTAAGAATGCCTAATGAGCCTCCAGTTGTTTTTTTATAACTCTAAAATGATGATCAAATATAATTTACCAAACTCTATGGTTCAGAGTTATCATTGTTAAATGAAGCAGAAGTCCAAACTTTGCAGAAGGAATAGCACCATAAAACTTCAGTGTTACAAAGTCGTTGGGGGTTGTTTTTGAAATTTCCATGTTCCAGGATATCACAAATAGTGGCCACCTTAGCTCTTCCTTAGGAAACTTAGAGATACCCTTTCATCCCCAGCCGGCTCAATTACAGCTTTGCGGCAGGATAAGGTTAAGGGGATGGGGGAGGACAGGAAAGAGGAGGGAGGCAGAAACAGAAAAATCAATTCAAATTACTTTGATGACAGTGACTTCGAGTCTTCTCTGAAAGACACGAACCTCCAGGATGATGGCAGCCCAGACCCGGACGGCAGGGAGTCAGATCTCAGAAGAGAACCCCAAGTTAAGGCAACCATCTGGGCTTCCCATAGAGAGCAAAGACACATCTCCCAAGAAAGCTTCAGAAAGTGGGAAAGACAGCAGCCTCAGCCCCTCGGGGCAAACCCAGCTCAGGGCTCGGCAACTGGCTCTGGTGCGGGAAGTGGAGGTGAACTGGTACCTAAAACTCCGGGAGCTGTCCAGTGAGCACACCACCGCCTACACCACCGGCATGCCTCACAGGTAAGCCTTACCCCTTCCCACACTGGCTTTATGAGACCCTGTTTGAAAGTGCTCTCCAGAGTGGATGCTTAGATTTCTTTTCCCGTGCTGCTGGAGATTTAACAACTCTAACTGCCTTACAGATGATTGACATTTCAGAATGTGTAACTACAAAGAGCAGGAACTTGGTGAAAATGTCAAATAACACTCCCTGGATTGTTATTCAGAAAACACTCTTGTAAGGAGGCAGTAGACACTCAAGGGCTGAGAGGAAGAAGGAGTATGGCATTAAGATTTGTCTTAAGTAACAATCAGAGAAGTTCAAAGATTGTGTGAAAATGCCCCCTTCCAAAGCAACAACAAATTCTTTGCAATCTTTCACCACTTCCTTTACCTTAAGACCTTGGGGATGAGGGAGGGAAATGTGTTTTGCCTGTTTGAAAAGTGTACAGTTGAATAGTGTGAATTTGTTGAATGAGAGCTCAGCATGCACTGGGGATACAGAGGAGAACACATTGTCCACCAACCTGGGGATCTGGGCCCCCTGTCTAAGACAGAGAACATCAGGAGAAAAAGGTACTTTTTTAAAAAAAAAGAGGTCAATGTAAGACAAATCCCTGTAGATTTTCTCTCTGCCCTTTTCTCAGCCTCAGCTTCAAATAATGCAGAGGAGGAATGATTTCACAAATCCCAATCTTATAAGGCAAAATGTATGGAGTAAAAGTGTCTGGAGTCCTGAAATTTAAGAATACTTATTCACTGTAATGGTTACTTTCAATGAAATGGTCAAAGAGTGGAAAACTTCTTTTGTAGAGACTGGTAGCATAGAAATTCTGGAATGTATTCTGTTTATCAAAGCATCCCAGTTTGCTCTGAGCTGCCCCATTTTTATATTTCTAATTCTAAAAAGATATTATAGAAAAACATTTAGCAATTGAATTAACTGATGCATATAAATTAAAAATTTGTTGGACCACAAACTTCAAAATGCCTGAACTTTCATTTACAAACCTTTCCAAGGCAGGAATAAAATAGATATTTCCAAATCTAAGCCACTATTTAAAAATCAGCATTTAAAAAGTAAAAGAGGATAAAGTGTCTGGAAGTGTTTGGTGAAACACATTTACTATTTATGGCTGAAGCGATTTGTCTGAAGCTCCTGTAAGCTGCGGTGCCTACATTTGGGATATAATAGAGGAAGGAGCAAGAACGTTCTCAGTCAAAGAAAGCATGAATGAGTTTGTCGGTGTTGGGAATGTACCTCATATCTATAAATCTTAAACCTTAAAGCCATTATTAAAGAACTTCTGGAAAAAGAGTTAGATGGCAAAGGAAAGTCTCGATAATGTTTTCCTTCCTTAACATAGTCTTTTACTTACTCCAGACCAGAAACTTTCCTTAAAGGAGTCTAACACAGGACTATAAAATTCCTACACTATATTACATTGGAATAACATTTATCAGGTCAGAGGTGAATATAAATTAAGGTAATCAGTTTGAGCCAGCAACTTTTGGGAAAAGAAAAACAAACTCCCTTCTTTTCTGCTTTACTCAGACAATAACAATTTGTCATTATTCAGGAGAGATGATCCGGAAGTAATTGTTTCCATGGTAACAATGGGCATATTATTAATCATCGATTCACAGTAGCCTTGTGAGTCCCTTGTCTAGTGACTCTGTTAAAGAACAGTGAAACTCATGTCTATCTTACATCATCAAAAATGAAAAATGTCTCCTCCCCCTTTATTTTTACAGCCTGACATTTCCAGGAGGAAACTAGTGTGTGCAGATGGCACTAAGCCCATTTATAAATTAGATTTATTGCAGAGCTCAATGTGTGTATAATTCAGAAAAAGGCAGTTTTACTTACCGCCAGCTCCTTTCCATTTTACACCCCAGTGGTAGAACCACTGCCTCAGCTGAGTTCTTGAGATTAGTGGGGCAATGACAATTACCGTGACAACGAGCCATGGTGCAATCCCTTCAAATTGTAATGTAAGCATTAGAACGTGCAGTTCCCCAAGCCACCTGTTTTTCTTTCATTTATAGATGTTGCCTGGGCAGAAGTTACAGAAAGTTTTTCTGAACTTTCAACTGTCCTTTCTTCCAACAGCACAGCCCAAGAGTGATATCTTCTTTAGAGACCTGTATGTAGAAGATCAATATGATTAATATAAAATATAAACAAACGTATCCATCTGTGAAATTTTACTTACAGGACAGAATATGAAATGCTTTGAAGAGTGCTTGAAGACATTACACATTTGCTATGGGCAATAATTCTTTGGGTCTTTGGTTAATGGCCATCAGTAGGGAATTGCTAGAGGGCTCTCACTCCAATTTCTTTTCCGAGAAGATGGAATGAAAATATTTTACAGCAGGTTAATTCTAGTTCATGAGGGACTTGAGGACTGTCTTATGCCCAGATTCAATGGTAACTTATATTTGAAACAAAAGGTATTATTAAATGATTGGAAGAAATTGTTAGAGAAGGGTCCAGTAGTTTTGGTATATTTAAGAAATAAAATTACAGGAATCAGGGCAGGCAATGCACATTAGTCTGGTGGTAAGTGGTTCTGACTCCCTTTCTGGGACTGTGTTTGCATATAGGACTATATATGAAACAATCTAATATAATTTGCTTCATATTGACTGACCATTTTGCCTAGTTGTCTGATGACCCAGTGATGCTGATGTATTTTATATGATGGCTCATTCCTCTGCATAGCGAGGGAGGGTAGTGCAGGGGCCAGAGTCCTGGAGTTGGAGGCAGAGGGCTAGCTTTTACTTCCTGTGTAACTGTGGATGTGATTTTTAAAAAATTTATTTGTTGTTTTTATTTTTTATTTATTTTTTATAAATTTATTTATTTTATTTATTTATTATTTTGGGCTGCATTGGGTCTTCATTGCTGCACACAGGCTTTCTCTAGTTGCAGCGAGTGGGGGCTACTCTTCATTGCGGTGCGCGGGCTTCTTATTGCAGTGGCTTCTCTTGTTGCTGAGCCCGGGCTCTAGGCGCATGGGCTCAGTAGTTGTGGCTCACAGGCTCTAGAGTGCAGGCTCAGTAGTTGTGGTGTACGGGCTTAGTTGCTCCGCAGCATGTGGGATCTTCCCAGACCAGGGCTCGAACCCGTGTCCCCTGCATTGGCAGGCGGATTCTTAACCACTGCACTACCAGGGAAGCCCTGTTGTTCTTTTTTTTTTCTTTTCTGCTGCAACGTGTTTATTATGTGCCAAAAAAACTACACCACAGCTTACTCCACACATCTGTAGGAGAGTGCAGTCTTGCCTGCATATACTACAATGAGGTAGAGACTTCACACACAGCTTCACAAAACCCACAGAGTAGCTGGGCTATGCAACAATGCAACGTCAGCTCAGCAGGGGGGCGGGGGGTTATGACACTGGTTCTTTGGCACACAGCTTCCCAAAGAGGGGCAAGTCGTTTTTTGTTTTTTTTAAAAAAAAAAAGAAAAAAAGAAAAGAAAAGGTCAAGTTTTCAAATTCCAGTAGCACTTCAGTCAACTGCAACTGTTGCTTCAAACATTTCTCAAATGAAAGAAATAAGGGAAGGGTACTTGTCCCCTCTGAGAGAAAGGGCTCCTGTGAGCCTTCATCTGCCCCCACCAAAAAGCAGCCCTTTTTAGCTCAGTTACAAAAGAAAAAAGTCCTGTGACTTTGTGATTAAAAACTTCTATCAACCCTCCCCCCCCACGTAAGTGCAACTTAAGAAGGTGCAATAAACCATTTAAAACTATATACAGCAGCCACTCAAACACCGTTTACTCGGTCCCGTTTCAAACCCCAAAAAAATTTTTTTTCTTGGTTGCAAATGCCTTGATTTGCAACTGTGAGAAACAGTGACCAGCAGTCCCCAGACACAAATTTGCTATAATGTTAAAAGCTGCCAGGAAAGAAAAAAAAATCTCTTGTTCCAAACGACTTAAAAACTGTTTTAAGGAGTGTAAAAAGGAACCGGTAAAAACCCTCGAGCGTGAAATATGAAATATGATTTTGGTTTAAATGAAGAGCAAAGTCTCCTTGTTGTTTACAGTAAAAAACACCAGCTGAACACTCAGTTTATGCCGTTCAGGTGGGGGTTAAATAAATGGAAAGGCACTGTATGGCAACTGCAAGAATGAAACCAATGAGACCTGCACATCATCACCATCAGTATTGCAAGGAATGTAAAAAAGCGCTTTTAATAACTAAACCTAGATGTAGGCGTCGTGTCAACACCTTCTGGACACGTAGTTCTTTTTTGCTTTTCATCGGCAAAATGAGGAACTAAAATCTGGGAAAACTACAGAGTCGCTTGGAGGGTGAGCCTGAGGGTCCGTGCCCTGGCACACCCCCTGAAAACAAAACCCGACAAAACTCATTGTGCATTAATTAGTGCAGAAACAAAGACAGATTCAGCAAGTGCAAAGGTGACTACGATTTTCCCTTGTCCTCGGGAAGCCAGCTCCCTGGTGGCCAGTGGCAGGGTGGTGCAGGCTACTGCCTGACCTGCCAGCCTCAGGCGCCACAGGCCACTGGGCAAGGCCAGCTCCTCTAGCTGGAATCTCGGTTCTTCTGGTTCCGCATCCGGGGGCTGTGGTGGCGCAGGCCCTCCATGCTGTGCCGCCAGTGCCAGCAGCTCCGGCCGAAGTACTCGAAGCACACCTGATCTCTACAGAAAAAAGGGCCGGGCTGAGAACTGCAGATATGACACAGAGAATCTTCTAAGTAGGGGTCAACCTGAACCTTCTTGGTGAACTTGGTGGTTTTGATCTCCACAGAAGCAGCACTGACTGCTTTCAGGTACCTACGTTGGTTATTGAAAGTCACGCGACCAGACCCAATGGGATACTGGTGCTTATCTGTGTCAATCCCAGCATACACCACACCACCAAGTAGGTCGTTCAGAATGGCTGCCAGGGCCTCGCCATTGAGCATCCCGTGCAGAGCACCGACAAATACCGTCCTGCTGGGGTCAAGTCTCTGAGATGGGCTCTGAACAAAGTTGCTGTCGGCCAAGACCCAGGGGATCACTTGTACCTCCTTGCAGCGCATCCTCCGGCTGGACATCTTGAAGTAATATTCACTCAGGCCCTCTGGGCTCAGCGGGTCATGAGAGCAAGCCTGAAGCAAGGCCCGGACAGACTTCTCTAGTTCAAAGACCAGATATACATACCCTTTAGGCATATTACCTTTGGGAGGACACCGGGGGTGCTTGCCATCCTTACCAGGCCACTCCACACTCAAAGAGCCAAAAACACGGAAGGTGTTAACCAATCCAGCTTCCGTAATATCCCAAGGGACACCTCCTAGGAACACCTTGCAAGAGTAGATGGGGTTCTTGTAGTTCCGGGGAGGAAGCTGGCCACTCCAGGTACAGGTGGCTTCATTCACAGCTGCAGCTTGCCTGTGTAGCCTGGCCTCTCTCTCTATGCTGAAGGGGTCTTTGGGAGCTTCAAGGAGGTCCCAGGATGGCCACACAGAAGCTCCTGGCCATCTCTTTGATGCGCTGGTTGGGGAGGGCGTGACTGCAGCCAGAGCAGCTTGCTCTTGGTCCAGCCAGGACCCAACCCCCATCTTTAAAGGGTCTCTGGGACCACCCCCCGTCAGAGACAGGAAGGGCAGGGGAGGAGAAATTCGGAGGCTTGAAATCAAATCTGAGAGATGATCTGATCCAGAGCTGAAGCCACTGGTGTCTGAGTCAGAGGGGCTGCTAGAACGGGAGTCCAGGATGGGCCGGGTGTCCAGGCAGGATCCTCTAACGGAGGGTGCTGGAAACTTGTCCACCAAGTCAGATCCAAGGGGGTCCAGAGGCAGGAAGCTCAAGGGGGGTTTCCCCAGGACACTGCCCAATGGATTGTGGAGCATGCTCAATACTGAGTGTGTGCTGCTCTGGGCTGAAGAATCTGAGTCCTGGGTGCTCCAGGGTCGGTCCCAGCCTGTGAGACTGAGGGACTGCAGGCCAAGGCACAAGTCATTTGCATCTGGGAGGCCACGGGAAGAATCTTGCGCAGAGGTGGGGAAAAGCATCCTGCTTGTAACTGTTTCTTCAGAGTCCTGGAAGTCTGGCAAATGATCATGGATTCCTCGATTTACAGGTGTAGTGCAGACTCTACTGAAATCCAGAGAATTATCCAATATGGCATTTATCCTTCGAAAGATATTGGCATTGCTACACGTGGAGAGCGCAGGTGCTTCCTGATTGTCCCAGCAATCTTTTATCCTTCCTGCGTCTTCCTCCAGCGGGAACGCCATGGGGCTGGCGTGGCCCAGCGGGATGGACGGACCGGCCGGCAGGCGGCTGACCGGCGGGGCGAGGGACGCGCAGACACGTGGGCACTATTTTTGCAGCAAGCCGCCAGCCCTGTTGTTCTTAAATAACTTTTTTTTTTTTTTCATTTTACAGAAGTAACATCTGAACTTGGTAGGAAGTTTTAAAAACAGAAACATAAAAAAGAAAGGGTAATCACTGGTAATATTTTGGTGTGCTTTCACCTAGCCTTTTGAATTGGAATCATACTATATATTTTCACTTAATAGTATGACAGCCTATTTTGTTATCTTAAAAACCACTTACAATTTTCTAAGGACTATATATTATGGCTATATTATTGCTTAGCCATTCTTATTTTACTATTTATCATTATCATAAATAATATTATAATAAACATCTTTATATCAGACTTTAAAAAATCATATCTCTGGTTATTTTCTTAGGCTCTATTTCTAGAATTGGAATTAATGGGAAATATTACATATATAATATTACCTATACATATATAAACTTGTATATATTTATTTTTAATGCAATTGCTTTCTGAAAATATTTTTGCAGTGTACATTCCCTCTGGTAATATTCTAGAGTGCTTATCTCATTGTTTTTTCTATACTAGATAGTGTTTATATGGAATCTATAGGTTGAGTTTTATAGTTTAACAATTTGTTGGGTAGGTTAATTAAATTTCCTGAGTTTCAGTTTCTTCAACTGCAAAAGAGGACTAATAGCATTATAAAGGACTGTTGTAAAAATTAAATGAGATAATGTAGAAATGATTTGAAAAATAATGTATTTTGCTTTCAAACTCTTTGAAGTAAGGGTCAAGATGAGTCCCTATGTTGTGTATGGTGTATTTAAGGCTTATGAAGATAATTAAGGGTGACTCAACATATCTAGCAAAAATTTACACTTCACCTAGCACCTGACTGCCAAGGATCCTATTGTGCTCAATTAAAATTTATGAGAGAGGCATGTTGGGCAAGCCGGCGGCGCTAGGGATAGGAGACGTTGCTGTCGCTGTTAGTGACCCTGTGGCGCGTCTCTGTGGGACCGGGAACTTAAAGATAGCCAGAATGGCAGAAAATGGTGATAATGAAAAAATCACTGCTCTGGAGGCCAAAATCTGTCATCAAATCGAGTATTATTTTGGTGACTTCAATTTGCCATGTGACAAATTTTTAAAGGAACAGATCAAACTGGATGAAGGCTGGGTACCTTTGGAGATAATGATAAAATTTAATAGGTTAAACCGTCTAACAACAGACTTTAATGTAATAGTAGAAGCATTGAGCAAATCAAAGGCAGAACTTATGGAAATAAGTGAAGATAAAACTAAAATTAGAAGATCTCCAAGCAAACCCCTCCCTGAAGTGACTGATGAGTATAAAAATGATATAAAAAACAGATCTGTTTATATTAAAGGCTTCCCAGTTGATGCAACCCTTGATGACATAAAAGAATGGTTGGAAGATAAAGGTCGGGTACTAAATATTCAGATGAGAAGAACATTGCACAAAGCATTTAAGGGATCAATATTTGCTGTATTTGATACCATTGAATCTGCTAAGAAGTTTGTTGAGACCCCTGGCCAGAAGTACAAAGACACAGACCTGCTAATACTTTTCAAGGAAGATTACTTTGCAAAAAAAAATGAAGAAAGAAAGCAAAATAAAATCGAAGCTAAATTACAAGCTAAACAAGAGCAAGAAGAAAAACAAAAGTTAGCAGAAAATGCTGAAATGAAATCTCTAGAAGAAAAGATTGGCTGCTTGCTGAAATTCTCGGGGGACTTAGATGGTCAGACGTGTAGAGAAGATTTGCATATCCTTTTCTCAAATCATGGTGAAATAAAATGGATAGACTTTGTCAGAGGAGCCAAAGAGGGAATAATTCTGTTTAAAGAAAAAGCTAAGGAAGCACTGGATAAAGCAAAAGACGCAAATAATGGTAACCTACAATTAAGGAACAAAGAGGTCACCTGGGAAGTACTAGAAGGAGATGTGGAAAAAGAAGCATTGAAAAAAACAATAGAAGATCAACAAGAATCCCTAAACAAATGGAAGTCAAAAGGTCGCAGATTTAAAGGAAAAGGAAAGGGAAATAAAGCTGCCCAGATTGGGTCTGCTAAAGGAAAAGTACAGTTTCAGGGCAAGAAAACTAAATTTGATAGTGATGATGAACATGATGAAAATGGTAAAAAGAGTAAGAGAAGTAAAGCAGTAAAAAGAGCAAGGGAAGAAACAGACCAAGAAGAACCTTCATCAAAACAACAGAAAACAGAAAATGGTGCCGGAGACCAGTAATTTAGTAAACATTTTTTATTCATTTTAACTAGATTTTAAGCTGCTTTTGTCTTTGGAGGCTTTTAAAAAGAAAACCGAATTAGGTCCACTTCAATGTCCACCTGTAAGAAAGGAAAATTATTTTGTTGTTTAACTTGTCTTTTTTTGTTGTTGTTATTGTTACCAAAATGAGTATTTTTTTATGGATAATTCTGTTTGTGTTCTTTCAGATTATTCAAATATCAAAAGAAACATTCTTCCACTGAATTGCCTTTGTAATATGAGAATGTATTAGTACAAAGTAATAAAATGTATACTGCATAAAAAAAAATTTATGAGAGACCACTGTGTGTTCTTACAGAGGCTTTTTAGGAATTCATATGATCACCACTCTCCTGGAGAAAAGTGACTTAGGGATAGAATAGAAAGAGCTTTTAAATACTATCAGAATTAACATTCCAAACCAGAACTGACTGAACCTATTTATTTGAACTGACTGGACATTTAGTAGGACAAGGCAACATATGAATGAATGTTGAGCTATAGCATTTCAATAGTGATTTCTACCATCTTAATAAATGTTTATTAGCTGGAGAGTAGTTACACTGAGTAGTTATATTTCTAATATTTCCTCTCTGCTGTCAAAGCTCCCTGAATTCTTAGAAGTCATTAACTTCTGTGTGCTTCCAGAGGATCAGACGTGGTCCTATGGGAAGGCAGGCAGTTCTCCCAGGTGAGTTTTGGTGGACTCAGTTCCTGCCAGCAGGGCAGCAGGTGGTCCATGAGCATAGCAACCTCTGGCTTGGGTTTATGCAGGAAGATCTGGCTGTTGAGAATCAAGCCTGCAGTCAGGGAATGAACACTGAAGAGCTGTTGATTGAACATCCTCTCTGTACAAAGACCTGTAGGTGACACAAAGGTGAATTAATTAAGAATTCTGCCCTCAAGTTAGGTGCAGCTTAGGGGAGATGAGACATGTATGTAAATAAGAAGTGCTACATAAAAGAATCATAACAAAGCTCGGAGGAAGGAGTGAGTGCTCCCAGCTGCAATGATTAGATCTGGAACCGCAAGATGCACAGGACTTGAGCAAGAGGAGATGGGGGCCGGGGAAGGCAACGCATGTGGGGAAGAGTGTGAGCAAAGGCACAGACGTTTGAAAGTATGGAGTGGGAATGGAGAGCTGCTTCTATTCACGAGGCTCCTGCAAGCATCCTGGAAGGGTTCTTAGAGGCTGGAGCTGGGAGTGTGGCCAGGAGAATGAGAAGAGAGGAGACCATTTCAGAGACTTGGGAGTTGGGCAGAGACCAGGTGTAAAGGAGAGGCGGAGCATGGAGGCTACTCTCAAGAAGATACAGTGGAGGTGGGGAGAGAGGATGATAGTTGAAGTCTGAAGCAGGGTCGGGGAGAAGTATGCAGGAGAAAGCAGATGTGTAGAAGTTTGTGAGCAGATTGGAGGAATCCAGGGGATAGAGAAAGTATGTAATGCAAGCAGTGAAGCAAAGTCCCTAAAGAGGAAGAAAATGGATTTAAGGGCACCAAATGCAGGTGCTGGCTTTGGCAAAGGGAAGTGTCGGTGGAACCCGGTGATGAAGAACACACTTCTGTAGTCCTGTAGTCTGCAGGGTGCACCCCAGTGGCACCACCTACCAGATGGAAGCTCTGGGCCTGACAGAGGCAGCTGACTTGGGGATTAAGATCATAGATCCTGGAGCCAGGTTGTTGGGTTCAAGCCCTGCCTCTGGCACATAGTAAGTGTTTTATTATACAAAGGTTCTAAGCATAATCCCTGCCCTTGTTATTATCATAAAACTATTATTGGATCTACCAAAATTAGGGATGCCTCCACTTTCTTCAGTCTACTGACTCTACTCTGGTTCTGTAAATGGGTATAAGAATACCTAACTCAGGGCTTCCCTGGTGGCGCAGAGGTTGAGAGTCCACCTGCCAATGCAGGGGACACGGGTTCGTGCCCAAGTCCGGGAAGACCCCACATGCCACGGAGCGGCTAGGCCTGTGAGCCATGGCTTCTGAGCCTGCGCATCTGGAGCCTGTGCTCCTCAATGGGAGAGGCCACAACAGTGAGAGGCCTGCGTACCACACACAAAAAAAACCCAAAAAAAACCCCAAAAAGAATACCTAGCTCAGAAGACTAGTTTTAAATGATGTTTAAAACTAGACATGTTTTAAATGATGTAAAACATGTGCTGTAGATTGGACACGTGATCAATTTTGGTCCCCTTGTCACTTCCTCTTCCCCCTCCTCTATCGACCTAGAACATAGTGAACAGCACCAGTAAAATGATGTCAGGAACTAGACAAAGATGTCTCAAAGAAAGAAAACTACAGGCCAATATCACTGATGAACATAGATGCAAAAATCCTCAACAAAGTACTAGCAAACGGAATCCAACAGCACATTAAAAGGATCATACACTATGATCAAGTGGCATTTATCCCAGGAATGCAAGGATTCTTCAATATATGCAAATCAATCAATGTGATACACCATATAAACAAACTGAAGGAGAAAAACCATATGATCATCTCAATAGATGCAGAGAAAGCTTTTTACAAAATTCAACACCCGTTTATGACAAAAACCGTCCAGAAAGTAGGCATAGAGGGAACTTTCCTCAATATAGTAAAGGCCATATATGAAAAACCCACAGCCAACATCATCCTCAGTGGTGAAAAACTGAAACCATTTCCACTAAGATCAGGAACAAGATGAGTTTGCCCACTCTCACCATTATTATTCAACATAGTTTTCGAAGTTTTAGCCACAGCAATCAGAGAAGAAAAAGAAATGAAAGGAATCCCAATTGGAAAAGAAGAAGTAAAACTGTCACTGTTTGCAGATGACATGATATTATATATAGAGAATCCTAAAGATGCTACCAGTAAACTACTAGAGCTAATCAATGAATTTGGTAAAGTAGCAGGATATAAAATTAATGCACAGAAGTCTCTTGCATTCCTATACACTAATGATGAAAAATCTGAAAGTGAAATTAAGAAAACACTCCCATTTACCATTGCAACAAAAAGAATAAAATATCTAGGAATAAACCTACCTAAGGAGATAAAAGACCTTTTGTATGCAGAAAATTATAAGACACTGCTGAAAGAAATTAAAGATGATACAAATAGATGGAGAGACATGCCATGTTCTTGGATTGGAAGAATCAACATTGTGAAAATGACTCTACTACCCAAAGCAATCTACAGATTCAATGCAATCCCTATCAAACTACCAATGGCATTTTTCACAGAACTAGAACAAAAAATTTCACAATTTGTATGGAAACACAAAAGACCCCGAATAGCCAAAGCAATCTTGAGAAAGAAAAACAGAGCTGGAGAAATCAGGCTCCCCGACTTCAGACTATACTACAAAGCTACAGTAATTAAGACAGTATGGTACTGGCACAAAAACAGAAATATAGATCAATAGAACAAGATAGAAAGCCCAGAGATAAACTCACACACATATGGTCACCTTATCTCTGATAAAGGAGGCAAGTATATACAGTGGAGAAAAGACAGCCTCTTCAATAAGTGGTGCTGGGAAAACTGGACAGCTATATGTAAAGGAATGAAATTAGAACACTCCCTAACACCATACACCAAAAATAAACTCAAAATGGATTAAAGACCTAAATGTAAGGCCAGACACCATCAAACTCTTAGAGGAAAACATAGGCAGATCACTCTTTGACATAAATCACAGCAAGATCCTTTTTGACCCACATCCTAGAGAAATGGAAATAAAAACAAAAATAAACAAATGGGACCTAATGAAGCTTAAAAGGTTTTGCACAGCAAAGGAAACCATAAACAAGATGAAAAGACAACCCTCAGAATGGGAGGAGATATTTGCAAATGAAGCAACTGACAAAGGATTAATCTCCAAAACATACAAGCAGCTCAATATCTAAAAACAAACAACCCAGTCCAAAAATGGGCAGAAGACCTAAATAGACATTTCTTCAAAGAAGATATACAGATTGCCAACCAACACATGAAAGAATGCTCAACATTAATCATTAGAGAAATGCAAATCAAAACTACAATGAGATATCATCTCACACTGGTCAGAATGGCCATCAGCAAGAAATCTACAAACAATAAATGCTGGAGAGGGTGTGGAGAAAAGGGAACCCTCTTGCACTGTTGGTGGGATTGTAAATTGATACAGCCACTATGGAGAAGAGTATGGATGTTCCTGAAAAAACTAAAAATAGAACTACCATAGGACCCAGAATTCCCATTACTGGGCATATATCCTGAGGAAACCATAATTCAAAAAGAGTCATGTACCAAAATGTTCATTGCAGTTCTATTTACAATAGCCAGGACATGGAAGCAATCTATGTGTCCATCGACAGATGAATAGATAAAGAAGATGTGGCACATGTATATAATGGAATATTACTCAGCCATAAGAAGGAACGAAACTGAGTTATTTGTAGTGAGGTGGATGGACCTAGAGTCTGTCATACAGAGTGAAGTAAGTCAGAAAAGGAAAAACAAATACTGTATACTAACACACATATATGGAATCTACAAAAAACAAAAACAAAAAAAAAGAAAAAGAAAATGGTCAGAAGAACCTAGGGGCAAGACGGGAATAAAGATGCAGACCTACTAGAGAATGGACTTGAGGATATGGGGAGGGGGGGAAGGGTAACCTGGGACAAAGTGGGAGAGTGGCATGGACATATATACACTACCAAACGTAAAATAGATAGCTAGTGGGAAGCAGCTGCATAGCACAGGGAGATCAGCTCGGTGCTTTGTGACCACCTAGAGGGGTGGGATAGGGAGGGTGGGAGGGAGGGAGATGCAAGAGGGAAGAGATATGGGGATATATGTATATGTATAATTGATTCACTTTGTTATAAAGCAGAAACGGATACACCATTATAAAGCAATTATACTCTAATAAAGATGTTAAAAAAATGATATCAGGGATGACAGAGTGATGGAAATAGGCTACAATGGAATAACTCTAAATTTTTAAACCAATATTTTTTTCTTAGAAAACACTCTTGATTAGATATTTTCTTATTAAAGAGAAAGCTCTTCTTTTCTTAAAAAGATGATATATATTTCTTAGAGCAGGCACACTTTCTTTAAGTCTCTAACTCTTGGAATATCTATATGAGAAATTACATAGAAGTATCTTTGTAGAGATATTAGAATATGAGGACATTGTTGGGTAGTTTACTGTGATTTTAGACATATGCTAGAAAGATTGCTTCCTAGCTCGTTGTCCTGTTGTTTTGAATGTTAGTGTAAATCTTAGTCTGCTGAACGATTGGATGAGGAATGAGAGGGTGAATCTGAATAGGACAGGGATTAGGTAGCCAGGGGAAGTTCCTAGCATCCCAGCAGCAGCCTCTGGGGAGATGTGGGTCCTTAATGGTGACGATGATGTCCTGTGACTTAAGGACCATAAGGCTGTACTTGCCGTGTGCAGCTGTACCCCCAGGGTGGTGAGTCAGAAGCAGACAAACCTGGGCAGGCACACCCACCCTCACCGTAGAGACTTGCTTCAGTCTGCATCTCTGTGATTGCTATTTGGGTTGTCTGGAGAAAATTGAGCCAGTTTCTCACTGTTACATTCCTATGTTGGGCCATGTTTCTGTGTGTCCAGTTCCTTCAGAAGGATTGCGGACACCTTGAAGGCACTGTCTATGTCTTGGTCCTCTGACTTGCTGTCAGGGTTCTCTCCTAACTGGATGTTAGTGGATTATATAGAGCACAGCAGCTCCAGTTCCTCTTCCCCTGGTATCCTCTGCCTTTCCAGAGGCCAGGCTCATGCAATGGCAGGAGCATTGGTTGAGGGGTTTGGAGACATGATTTGAATCCCATTTTGCTCTGTGACCATAGTTAGGTTTTAAAAGTTCTCCAGAACCACTGCCCCCTCTGTAAAATAGAAGACTAGGCAAGATGATCTCTTGGGCTCTTTCCAGCTCTGAGAATACATGGTATAATGATACCATAATCCAGAGCGAAGGAGCAGAGTTTGATTTTCTGCTCACTGACCTTTACAGGGACTGTGCAGTTGTGTTAACTCTGAAAGAAAAAGGAAATGAGTTGATGCTTCGTTCTGAAGTCCTAAGAGCAGTAGAAAATTCTCTTTGATATTTAGAGTATATCATTTTAGTAATTGGTTGATCATTGCCAGATATGTTTGATTTTTTAGAAAATAAATTCTTTAATAAATTCTTTAATAGAAGGAGAGTCACACAAACACCTTCAATTTGTAATGTCCCTGCTTATGAAATGTTTTCACCTTCATTATCTCGTGTGCCTTCTCGCAGCATAAATCACATGTTCTTATCTCCTACTTTCTGATGGGAGAACATGCCTCATGAATGTGGCCTGTCTGATCATCCAGGCCTAGACCTTGGGTCTCCTGGTACCTCAGCCAGGGCTCTTTACTTGCTTTCAGTGTTTCCAAAACTATGGCACACTAGTTGTACCTGAGATGATATTGGGGGACATATGGACGTTAAATCTCTCAGTGGTTTTATATTTGTTTTCATGAGCATTAGGAAAAAATGTATAACTTACACCTTAAACTTATGAATTCATGGTTATCGTGGCGGGGACAAAGCTAAGTTTTAAAGTAAGTGAGTCAGTTTAAAGGAAAATATTCAGTAAATATGAGTAGAGGTGGAACTCAGATCTGACAAAATCCTGAAGATGGTTCACAAAAGACTATTTAGTTCATCTCCTTCACATTTATCAAGCACCTATAGAGCGTCATGCCATCTGCCCAGGGCTTCTTACATTCATTCCATTTAATCCATACAACAGACCCATGGACTTGTTACAACCCACATCCTCACTGATGAAGAACATGGCTCTACTTATTCACTTTCTGTCTATTGCTGCTTAATTTTTTCTTCTTTTCCCATCAAGAGACTAAAAGATTCCCTGGGCTGTCTCTCTGTGAATAGGCTCAAGTATATTCCAGGTTACCTCTTTGAGCCACTGCTATTTTACTCCATGTCCAAGGTCAGCCTTTCTAGTTCTGTCTCTATATATTGAATATTCTTCTCCTGGGGTGGGGTAACATCATGCTGTGATTTTAAAATTTAGCTTTAGTTATTTAGCTTTGTTTTATTTTAT
Organism: Mesoplodon densirostris; assembly: GCF_025265405.1. Lineage (NCBI taxonomy): Eukaryota > Metazoa > Chordata > Mammalia > Artiodactyla > Ziphiidae > Mesoplodon > Mesoplodon densirostris. The sequence continues at coordinate 80,790,099 of NC_082665.1, forward strand.
ACAGCTTAGGTATATTTTATATAGCTTGGTTTATTAATTTTTTACATTCACCCTTCAGCTTGTTGTGTACTTCTGGTGTTAGTCAACGAGAGACATTGTACATCTTGCTTTCTATATAAGCCTCCGGGGCTATGTAACCTGGGGGCAGTTCAGCATGAGCTCTGATGTCAGGCCAGCCCAGTTCTGAACTCTGATTCCACTGTGCACTACTCACCACTATCTATGTGACCTTGGACCTCAGTCTCCTTACTTGTAAAATGGGAATAACAATATTAGACATTCATAGAGTTGGGAGGATTAAATGAGATATCTATCAAAGTTTTAGCATGGTGCTGAGTGCATAGAAAGGACCCTTCAGCAAATGCTATTATCACTGTTCCCCTTTGGAGTGCCATCAGCCTTCATCTGTTACTTTACTTCCACAGTCTTTCTTCCTCTGGATTCCTTCCATGTGCTCCCTAAGCCTGGGAAAATTCCTGGACTCTAAGAGAAAGGTCTTGACATGCTGCTTCCCTCCTTGCTTCACTTAGAACCCCGTTCTTCTAAGATTTACATTTATGCCCTCATTTAAAATCCTTTCTGATTAGCAAGGACCAAATGTCTGTCTGACATGTCCTCTCTCCATGTGGAGAGGATCAGTCCATTGTCTTTGGAATAGAGCGGCCTGGGTTTAAAGTATGGCTCTGTTGCTGGTTAGCTGTGTGGATTTCAGCAAATCATGTAACATCTCTGAGCCTCAGTTTGTTCATCTCTATGGTGGAAATAGAAACATCTGCATTCTCTATCTTCTAGGATTTTAAAGGTGAGATCCAATAGTATGTGTGAAAATCCTTGGTATGCTATAAACCATTATCTATATATAAATAATCTATATATCTATATCTATATAAACCATAACCACTATATGTTTGCTACTTTATTATTTTTATTGTCTTCTGCCCTGAGACGTTGGCTCTGATTCAGTCTAGAACATGACTTGAGAGCATGGTTACCCCTAATCTGCTTCTCTAGCAAACACAAGGGTAGATACAGCCACACTTCTTTCCCAGACCCTGGGCAGGGTTTCTTGGGTACACTGCAGAGACCATAACACCTTCCTTCCTTTCCTAATATCAGCAACTGAATACCTATTATAGACCCAGCCCTTTCCTTATATTATTCAATTTAATCCTTTCTAATAATTCATGGTGTGGCTATTTTTTATCATCTCCACTTTATGGGAGGAAACTGAAACTTAGAAAAGATCCTCCCCATGGTCAGATTCAAGTAAGCAATAGAAATAGCACTTGAACCTGGATAGTGGGCTGCAGATGTTACCGCTTAACCCCACAGAATATTTCCTTCCCAAGTTTGGGTTAATTGTGGATGGCTACTGAGATGTTACTTTAGTAGTTTTACCTTCCACTTTCCATCACAGTAGAAGGTTCCTTACTGGAACACAGTAAGGAATCACAGCTTCCCTCTTCCTGCTTAAGGTCCTTGCCTTTACCCTGTGAAGGGCTGGGAGATGTCAGGCAGCAGCTCAGATGGGGAGGAAGTCACTCAGGTGGAGAGCAAAGCTCTGTGCAATAGAGTGGACTATGGATTTCAATATTTCTTCAGGCTTCTGTCCATCAAAACAGCTATGTAAGAACAGAGGCCCTGGAGCCCCCCAAGCGGCATCCTCTATTAGATGAATTTAACTCAATTTCAGATCTTAGGTTTGAGTCAGACTTTGGCCATCTCCCTTCACACAAGCTCTAAGAGGATGCAAAGGTTACACAGCAACAGCTGCCCTGGACTTTCCAATTTTAGATTATGATTGTCACTAAATGGCATGTGCTAACGTTCTGCCAGAGATTTTCACTGTTGTATTTTGTGCTTTTGCTTTGCGGAGGAGGAAGCCGCATAGTTCTGAGGAGCACTTGCTCCCACTTCTCTGGAAAGGACAGTTGAAACAATGTTTCCTTTCCCCAACAGCCTTTCTAGCGACCAGATATATCATCAGGTGTCAGTCTTACAGTTTTGGAGGAAAATCTCCATTCCAAGGCAAGACAAATTGGGAGTTTTTTGTGCATTGGCACATACATTGCAACCTAATCACAAACAAAGACTTGCCAAATATTTCTTCAGTCATCAGGAAATTAAACTGGGCTCCAGACCAGATATTTGGTTCTGGTTTCCAATCCAGAAAGAGCTTATTAAGGTTAGGCTGTGGGTAAATGCCCTTTACAAAATAATAGTCCATTGATTTTTTAATTAAAGGTAACCATAGCTGCTAAATCCTGAAACCTCATTGACCTGATATAAGAAAGTTTATTTCCTACTCATGTAAGTCCAATCAAGGGTAGGAAGTTCCAGTTAGGTGGGATCCAGGCTGATGCAAATTCTATCATCTTCAGCTTTTGTTTTCTAAGCTGGCTGGTGGCTGAGTATTGACATTGATCCAGCAGACAGGAGAAGAATATGGAGGATCATACGGAAGATCACTGTAAGTGGCAGCTGTGGATAGAAGTCACATTGGCTGGAATCCAGTCACATGACCACACTGAACTGCAAGGGAGGCTGGGAATTGTAGTGCAAATGTGTGACTAGGAAGAGAGGCAAACAGGCACAGTGAACAGCTGGCTGGTCTCTGCCACAGAACCATGGTCAGAGCAGAGTGAAGGAGGTGCTGAGGTAGAGTCTGGCTGCTTCCTGTAACAGGGAGGGGCCAAGGCACTCCTTTCCCTTCAACGTTATTCCTCTCATTCGAGGCCTGACCCCCCTGACCTGGCCTTTGCCACATGGTGGGTAAACCTCTTTTGGCTTCTCTACTTGGAACTCAATTTCCTGTTTCACTGAGAAGATTGAGAAGATCGATGGCCTCTCAGAAGCCTGCAGATGGTGATTTGACATCAGCTTGGCAGGCATTTGGAACACAGCCTTGCTAATGTCAATCCATGGGTGCTCAGCTCCCATTTTGAACCTCTCAGAGTTTTTTTAAATTGCCCTAAGAATCACAAATGGCTGAACGAGCCAGGAGCCTTCCTGCAGTTTCTGTTTTATTCCTACTGCAGGCAGTTGTGAGGTGGAGTTGCTACAGTGCAGCAGGTCACCCCTTCCCATGGTAACAGCCACAGGCTCTGGCTGACAGCTCATGAGGCAGGAGCAGGCACATGGAAACAAAGACCAGAGAACCTTGTTTAGAGCCAAGAGAGCTCACTGATTCAGTCTGTTATTTCAGAACTGGACAGGTATGTGTCTTTAAGAGGAGTATCTACGATAGTATGTTCATTCAAACAATGTAATCATTACATATGTTTTTCTATAATGCACTTGCAGGATTCTTGAAGGCAGATAAGCCAGTTGCTCTGTTCCCAGCAGCAGGGTGCACCATGGTTTTGAATATAATATTATTAGTAAAACTGCATATCATTTATGATGTTCTGGCATTCCTTCTCTGTTTCGCTATTCTCACACAAGATACATGCATATTTTTGTGTGGAAGGGTGAGGAATTTGAGGAAAAATTCAAGAGCCATTTTTTAATTACAAATTTGAAATAGTTCACTTAAAAAAATCAAAGCCCGAAGTGCATTTTGTAGCTTAATCTTAATATTTAATTTGATTATAGCAGTGAACATTAGGCATGAAACAAGCTGCCCAAAAGGACTGTTGAATTATTTAATTACCTATGGGACTGAGGAGGTGATAGTCAGCATAAACAATTCCACAAGTAGGGTGCATTAGAAAGATGAGCTCTTTCTGTCTCCAAGCTTAGTAAATTGTATTATGTGACTATCCAAACAGCAATTGCTTGTTGAACAAACTATTAAATGCTTAAGTCTGTTTACAATATTTTAGGTTCCAGATGGTCATTTATCTAAAAGAAATGGCAAAAAAATATTAAGTGTAAATGTGTTTTAAATGTATTTTCAGTTGAATGAATTTCCAATGAAGTCAATATTCAGAATTCAAGGACACTCTTTCCATGTATACAATATTGAAAGAATTTCTAACAATCAAACTAGAAAATTGAACAGAAATGCATTCAAGAGGTTTTATCATCTGTTATGTTCATTTCTGGGAATATGGTGATACATGAGGGAGGCGTCTTGCCCTGAATAATCTCAGAGTCTTCTCAGGGAAGACAAGTCTACAATAACATTTGTATCGGTGTGATGTTTGAAGTGTGAATGAAGCGCTATGGAAATAAAGATAAGGAAATAATTAGTTCTACCAGGAGGCAGGGAGACAGGGAATAGAAATGTCAGGGAAAAATACACACAAAATGCACCATTTCGACTTTTATAAGAATATGCAGGAATTTGTGTGCATGTGAACCGGCAAAGAGGCAGGTAGGAAAGGGGCAGCAGAAAGAAGTGTGTAGTCTGTAGCTCAAAAACAAAGTTGACTCTTTCCTGGGCTAGGAATCAGCTAAACCACTAAGTTACTAGTAACAGGGAGAAAGTTGGTGAGAATGGTCAAGATAATATTCCTAAATGCAGAAAATAATTCACTGTTAGGCCTCGTTCATTTGATATTGTCAGAGAGTGAAAATTTTCAGTCAAGCGATTTTCCCCAGTACCTGAAGCTTTCTAATTTAACTGTCAAGAATTTATTTTAACTTTTTAAACCTGAATAAGCAACATGACACCTCTAGTTTATCTCAATAAATGTCAACTATTGTGCTATGTTAAAGTGTCTTCAGGGACTATTAAGGTCTATAGAAATATGTGCCTTGAAAATTAGAGGCCTTGTTTTGCTATTTTATTTTTAAATGTTGGCTTCTGTATTTTTTCCCCCTCCGTGACTTTTTCTGTATCCTTACCTTGCTGTAAATTTTCCTGGCGCCTGTCAGGATGCCTACCTCTAATAGCCCTTTTCATCTAATTTGCTATCTTTGCTGAGGAATGGGAAATAAGAAAATCTGTCTTACTTGAATTATGATCAAGAAGGAGTGGGTTTATGAATTGAGGTACTCTCCCAGGAGGTTTGAAATGTGGGCTTTGTGATATCTTATTTGTTCATTTGTAGATTCTTGGCAATGTTATATCTAACAAGGTTGCTAAAAAGGTGACCTCTAAAAAAATTCAGTTGTGTTTTTTAACATCTTTATTGGAGTATAATTGCTTTACAATGGTGTGTTAGTTTCTGCTTCAAAACAGAGTGAATCAGCTATACATATACATATATCCCCATGTCCCCTCCCTCTGCGTCTCCCTCCCACCCTCCCTAGCCCACCCTCTAGGTGGTCACAAAGCACTGAGCTGATCTCCCTGTGCTATGCAGCTGCTTCCCACTAGCTATCTGTTTTACATTTGGCAGTGTATATATGTCCATGCCACTCTCTCACTTCGTCCCAACTTACCTTTCCCCCTCCCTGCATCCTCAAGTCCATTCTCTATGTCTGTGTCTTTATTCCTGTCCTGCTCCTAGGTTCTTCAGAACCTTTTTTGTTTCTTTTTGGATTCCATATATATGTGTGAGGATATGGTATTTGTTTTTCTCTTTCTGACGTACTTCACTCTGTATGACAGACTCTAGGTCCATCCACCTCACTACAAATAACTCAATTTCGTTTCTTTTTATGGCTGAGTAATATTCCATTGTGTATATGTGCCACATCTTCTTTATCCATTCATCTGTCGATGGACACTTAGGTTGCTTCCATGTCCTGGCTATTGTAAATAGAGTTGCAATGAACATAGTGGTACATGACTCTTTTTGAATTATGGTTTTCTCAGGGTATATCCCCAGTAGTGGGATTGCTGAGTCCTATGGTAGTTCTACTTTTGGTTTTTAAAGGAACTTCCATACTGTTCCCATAGTGGCTGTAACAATTTACATTCCCACCAACAGTGCAAGAGGGTTCCCTTTTCTCCACACCCTCACCAGCATTTATTGTTTATAGATTTTTTGATGATGTCTCTTCTGACTGGAGTGAGGTGATACCTCATTGTAGTTTTGATTTGCATTTCTCTAATGATTAGTGATGTTAAGCATCCTTTCATGTGTTTGTTGGCAATCTGTATATCTTCTGTATATCTGTTCATTGGTGAAAGTGGGATGTTAAAATCCCCTACTATGATTGTGTTACTGTCAGTTTCCCCTTTTATGGCTGTTAGCATTTGCCTTATGTAATGAGGTGCTCCTATGTTGGGTGCATAAACATTAACAATTGTTATATCTACCTCTTGGATTGATCCCTTGATCATTATGTAGTGTCCTTCTTTGTCTCTTGTAATAGTCTTTATTTTAAAGTCTATTTTGTCTGATATGAGAATTGCTACTCTAGCTTTCTTCTGATTTCCATTTGCATGCATATCTTTTTTCATACCCTCACTTTCAGTCTGTATGTGTCCCTAGGTCTGAAGTGGGTCTCTTGTAGACAGCATGTATACAGGTCTTGTTTTTGTATCCATTCAGCCAGTCTGTGTCTTTTGGTGGGAGCATTTAATCCATTTACGTTTAAAGTAGTGATCGATATGTTTGTTCCTATTACCATTTTCCTAATTGTTTTGGGTTTGTTATTGTAGGTCTTTTCCTTCTCTTGTGTTTCCTGCCTAGAGAAGTTCCTTTAGAATTTGTTGTAAAGCTGGTTTGATGGTGCTGAATTCTCTTAGCTTTTGCTTGTTTGTAAAGGTTTTAATTTCTCCGGCGAATCTGAATGAGATCCTTGCTGGGTAGAGTAATCTTGGTTCTAGGTTTTTCCCTTTCATCATTTTAAATATGTCCTGCTACTCCCTTCTGGCTTTTGGAGTTTCTGCTGAAAGATCAGCTGTTAACCTTATGGGGATTCCCTTGTATGTTTTTTGTTGTTTTTCCCTTGCTGCTTTTAATTTTTTTTTTTTTGTATTTAATTTTTGATAGTTTGTTTAGTATGTGTCTTGGTGTGTTTCTCCTTGGATTTATCCTGTATGGGACTCTCTGTGCTTCCTGGACTTGATTGACTGTTTCTTTTCCCATATTAGGGAAGCTTTCAACTATAATCTCTTCAAATATTTCTCAGTCCCTTTCTTTTTCTCTTCTTCTTCTGGGACCTCTATAATTCAAATGTTGGTGCATTTAATGTTGTCCCAGAGGTCTCTGAGACTGTCCTCAATTCTTTTCATTCTTTTTTCTTTATTCTGCTCTGCAGTAGTTATTTCCACTATTTTATTTTCCAGGTCACTTATCTGTTCTTCTGCCTCAGTTATTCTGCTATTGATTCCTTCTAGAGAATTTTTAATTTCATTTATTGTGTTGTTAATCATTGTTTGTTTGCTCTTTAGTTCTTCTAGTTCCTTGTTAAATGTTTCATGTATTTTCTCCATTCTATTTCCAAGATTTTGGATTATGTTTACTATCATTACTCTGAATTCTTTTTCAGGTAGACTGCCTATTTCCTTGTCATTGTTTGGTCTCGTGGGTTTTTACCTTGCTCCTTCATCTGCTGTGTGTTTCTCTGTCTTCTCATTTTGCTTAACTTACTGTGTTTGGGGTTTCCTTTTCATAGGCTGCAGGTTCGTAGTTCCCGTTGTTTTTGGTGTCTGCCCCCAGTGGCTAAGGTTGGTTCAGTGGGTTGTGTAGGCTTCCTGGTGGAGTGGACTGGGGCCTGTGTTCTGGTGGATAAGGCTGAATCTTGTCTTTCTGGTGGGCAGGACCGCATCTGGTGGTGTGTTTTGGGGTGTCTGTGACCTTATTATGATTTTAGGCAGCCTCTCTGCTAATGGGTGGGGTTGTGTTCCTGTTTTGCTAGTTGTTTGGCATGGGGTGTCCAGCACTGTAGCTTGCTGGTTTTTGAGTGGAGGTGGGTCATAGCATTGTGATGGAGATCTCTGGGAGAGTTTTTGCTGTTTGGTATTACGTGGAGCCGGGAGGTCTCTGGTGGACCAATGTCCTGAACTCAGCTCTCTCACCTCAGAGGCACAGGCCTGACACCTGGCTGGAGCACCAAGACTGTGTCAGCCACATGGCTCAGAAGAAAAGGGAGAAAAAAAGAAAGAAAGAAAGAAAGAAAAATAAAATAAAGTTATTAAAATAAAAAATTATTAAAATTTTTAAAAAAGCAAGCAAGAAAGAAGAGAGCAACCAAACCAAAGAAGAAATCCACCAATGATATCAAGCGCTAAAAACTATACTAAAAAAAACAAAAACAAAAACGGGACAGACAGAACCGTAAGACAAATGGTAAAAGCAAAACTATAGAGACAAAAATCACACAAAGACACATACACATGCACACTCACAAAAAGAGAAAAAAGAAAAAAAATATATATATCTATATAAAAAAAAGGAAGAGAGCAACCAAATCAATAAACAAATCTACCAATGATAATAAACTCTAAATACTAAACTAAGATAAACATAAAACCAGAAACAAATTAGATGCAGAAAGCAAACCCCAAGTGTACAGTTGCTCCCAAAGTCCACCACCTCAGTTTTGGGATGATTCGTTGTCTATTTAGGTATTCCACAGATGCAGCGTTCATCTAGTTGATTGTGGAGATTTAATCCGCTGCTCCTGAGGCTGCTGGGAGAGATTTCCCTTTCTCTTCTTTGTTCGCACAGCTCCCGGGGTTCAGCTTTGGGTTTGGCCCCGCCTCTGCCTGTAGGTCACTTGAGGGTGGCTGTTCTTCACCGAGACAGGACGGGGTTAAAGGAGCAGCTGATTCGGGGGCTCAGGCTCACTCAGGTGGGGGGAGGGAGGGGTACTGAGTGCAGGGGGAGCCTGCGGCAGCAGAGACCGGCATGACGTTGCACCAGCCTGAGGGGCGCCGTGTGTCCCCCCAGGGAAGTTGTCCCTAGATCACGGGACCTTGGCAGTGGCAGGCTGCACAGGCTCCCGGGAGGGGAGGTGTGCATAGTGGCCTGTGCTTGCACACAGGCTTCTTGGTGGCTGCAGCAGCAGCCTTAGCGTTTCATGCCCATCTCTGCGGTCCGCGCTGACAGCCGCGGCTCGCGCCCGTCTCTGGAGCTCCTTTAAGCAGCGCTCTTAATCCCCTCTCCTCGCGCACCAGGAAACAAAGAGGCAAGAAAAAGTCTCTTGCCTCTTCGGCAGCTCCAGACTTTTTCCCGGACTCCCTCCCAGCTAGCCGTGGTGCACTAACCCCTTCAGGCTGTGTTCACGCCGCCAACCCCAGTCCTCTCCCTACATCCAACCGAAGCCCGAGCCTCAGCTCCCAGCCCCCTCCCACCCCGGCGAGTGAGCAGTCAAGCCTCTCGGGCTGGTGAGTGCTGGTCAGCACCGATCCTCTGTGCAGGAATCTCTCCGCTTTGCCCTCCGTACCCCTGTTGCTGCACTCTCCTCTGTGGCTCTGAAGCTTCCCCCCTGCCCACCCCCTTCTCCGCCCATGAAGGGGCTTCTAGTGTGTGGAAACCTTTCCTCCTTCACAGCTCCCTCCCACTGGTGCAGGTCCCGTCCCTATTCTTTTGTCTCTGTGTTTTTTTTTTTTTTTTTTTTTTGCCCTACCCACGTACGTGGGGAGTTTCTTGCCTTTTGGGAGGTCTGAGGTCTTCTGCCAGCATTCAGTAGGTGTTCTGTAGGAGTTGTTCCACGTGTAGATGTATTTCTGATGTATTTGTGGGGAGGAAGGTGATCTCCACCTCTTACTCCTCCACCATCTTGAAGGTCTCCTCAGTTGTGATTTTATTTGAATCAACATTGGAATCTTTGGGAAAATGCCAAAAGCTGTACGTGCCTCCAGTTGAAGTTTATCTTGGAATAACCCTTAAAGACTTTAGAAAAGCAAACCATGTAGATGCAATTTTTCACAATGTTGATGGGACACTGTGCTCTTAATTGTATAAATTTCCCCAGCTGAAAAGAACATTCTATCATAAATAAAGTAAGCAAAGTGAAGCTATTCATTTGTCTTCCACGGCAGATGCACAGGGCGGGTTTTTCAGCAGATTGTTTTTCAACAGAATTGCCTTGGCACTTCAGTCAGTGATGAAACATTTGCTATTATGATGCAGTGAAATGACATTTCAAGAGGCAAGGTAGTACATGTGGGGCTTCAAAATACATAAACCAATTTAGCATAGTTAACTCTGAGGAGGTAATATTGTTTTCCCCATTTTTCTGAGGAAAAAACAGAAAACTCAGAGAGCACTCACATCACACAGTAGTACATTGTTGGGCAAGGCTTTAAACTCCTGTCCGTCTGGCTTCTAAAGCTCCTGGAAACTTGTACTTTATTCCAGTCCTTACAATAACTGACTTTTAATGTTGCCAATTTACCTGCATGTTTCTTTCCTCATTGGTAAAACAAGAGAATTGAACCAGCTGATTTCTAAGATTTCTTACAGTTTCAGTAGAATCATAGATTTTTTAGATTAATCTTAAGTGCCCAGAAGAAGATGATGAAGAGGTAGATTGGTTCAGACGGAATGGTCCCAATAAGACCTCTCAGCAGTGTGTCGTATCACAGCACTGAAACTATACATTTTTAGGCCTTGGTTTGTTGCTGAGGTTTACCTATAGGCCTCCCAGCCTTGTCTCGGACAGGTTCTAGACCCTGAAAGAATAATGTGCAGAAGACGATGGATGGGCCTGTTGGCAGAGCAGGAGCAGTAACCGCAGAGGTGAGGGATTCTCTGCCGCTTTCAAATCTGCTTTCTGAGTAGATGCTTAAGGAGGGATGGAGGGATTTCTCGCCAGATGAGGAACGAATCAACTTTATCCAGATAATCTTTCACGTCTCTTTAGGAAGGAGAAAGTGAAGAGGGTAGAGGCCGTAGACCCGTATTTAAAGCCATCCTGTCCATTTTGCAGTCATGTAACCCATAGCATTGAAATCTCCTGAAAATTGTTGCTTGCTCAGTCTGTCCACATCGGATGCATACAGCCAGGCCTGCTGTTCACTGCAACACAAGGGCATCATCCACACAGGCTGCAGTGTTGATGGGCAATCCCTGGAGTTGTGCAATGCAGCAGGTGCTATAACAACAACCACTGTTCATTCTGTGCCAGCTATTCAAATACCATATTCCCTTTAATCTTTGCAACAGCCTGTGTTGTAATATGGTGAGGTGTATTTTCCAGAGGAAGAAATGGCACTCAGAAAGTGCCCATGGTCAATCCACTACTGTGCTGTAGGGGTAGGGATCGAACCCAAGTCTTCCTGCTTTCACAGTCCATGCTCTTTCTACCATACTCCGCCCCAAATCCATGGAAATTCTCCAAGCCAGGCCAAAGCAGACTGGGATAAGGGGGGAACGTGCTCTTAGTATTTTGGAAGCATTGCTTCCGTGATGATTCGACAGCACGTGACCACAATACTATCCTGACCTCAAACCTTCTGTGGCTCAACATTACTTAAAAAGAGAGTGTGAAGCCCATATAATAGGACTAAGGCCTCACCTCCCACCTTGCTTCCTCCTCACCTACCTCTTCTCCAAGGCACTCTGTGTCCCCAGTGGCCATCTCTCAAGGCATTTCTGGCCACAGAGTGTACTTTTGCACATTGCGGCCCCATTGGCCACTTCCTTTGCATTAGCCTTAGAACAAAGTCCACGTTTTGTCATCTTTTGGGACACTTGCAGAAAGAGCAAGGGAGTCACACCCAAAGTAGTGAAGGGAGACTTGCTCCAAATGCCAAAATTCAAAGATGCTTTCTGGTTGTAGATGTGGGTCAGTGTGGGATAAATGAAGGTGCAGTGAAATACCAAGGGTCAGCCCTGCCCACAAGCCCTTTAGTCAAGGAAGAGACCCGAAGACCTCGTAGCCCTTAAGTATGCTTCTGTTTTTCCTAAGACAAAGCTACAATGTATATATCTATGCATATGTTAGCAATATGACAATTACACCTCGGGGAAGGGTTGTTTTTATGTTGTAGTGCAATAGTGTATAATATAGGAGCTGCGGGGATAAGGAGAAGAGATAAAGCGGGCTGAGACTGAGGTGGAGGCGCTGTCTTTGGGAGCTGAGGCTGCCTTAACAGGGGTTCTCCATTACTCCCATGCTGTAACCCCATGCACTGAATGTATGTCCCCTCCCCAGTCCTGCTGGGACTGTTTTATTCTATTCCTAAATACATTTTGGCCTAAAAGGAGGTGAGAGGGATTGTCTAGAAAAGGTCCAATCACTGATAAACAGACTTTCAACATTAGCCTTCTTGCTTGATTGCAAACCTCTGAAAGAACTCCCTCCACCCTTCCAACCCCTTCCCTTTCCTGCTGCTGTCACTGACGCTGGGTTTCCATGTCTCCTCACTGCTTGCCGGTATTGTAGCTCATAGTGCACTGCTCTGTAGCCTTTACTGGTCTCCCTCCTCCCCTCTACTGTGAGCTTCTCGCAGTAAAGAGCAAAGGTAATGTTTTCTTCATTGTGTGGTGTTCATACGACCCACACATCTTTAACTGTGCTCTCACCACATACAACTAGACCTGCAGGGAGCTCTGGCAAAGGTGAAGAGAAGATGGTAATGACAAGAAGAGAAACTTCTCTGATGGTTCTCAGCGGGATTGGAGGCAGACGTTTCAGTCAGGTGACTGCTTTCTGTCACAGCATCACCTGCAGAGCAAAAGGACGTAGTTCCCATAAGTAATCGGAGTGGGAAGGCAGGGTCGGATCTGTGGTCTGGTGTCTCTTGTCTCAATTCATTTGGACAGAACCAGCAGTCCTTCACCCCAGCCATGGAAACACAGTCCCATTCCCCTGGCCTCACTAGCTCCTGCCTCGGTTTTCAACTGTAGTCCAAGACAATTTTTAGATGACTGTACCCTGTCCATAAATCTAGGATACGGTGTTTAATAAGTCACCTCTTTAGCCAACAAAAGTTTAAAATTAGGCTATAAATACAATTGGTATATTCCAAGAATAATAGCATCAATCTCATGGGCCTGGTATCTTAGAGAACTAGCTAATAATTCATTGAGTCAACACAGGAAGGGTCTTCATCTCTGCAGAATGTTTAGCCCAAGTAATTTTTAAGACTCACAGGACATCAGATCTAGAAGAATCTTAGAGATTACTTAAGTCTGAGCCCCTAAAAAAACTAAGGGGACAGAGAGGTCAAGACCTGCCCAAGGTCACACAGTTATTTACGAATGCTGAGCAGGTGTGGATAAAGCCTGTTCACCATCCAGGGCTATGTGAGCTTCTATTTGTGACTTCTAAGTCCCAGGGCCTCTTGCACCGCATCAACAGAACATGGTCGGAAGCATCACTCTCATCAGTTGGCCATGTCATTTTTCCCACACTCTGCTGACCCTGGGTTTGCATAATACTTAAAGATTCTGAACAGTATGTAATAATTATCATCCCGAGACACAGAAAGACAGAAAGACAGACATTACCTGTCCCCCTAGCTGCTCAGAGCCATTTCTTATAGTCTTATACTTGTCATTTAAAATTGATTTGCGTTTGCATTGACAACCAAAAGGGCACACAGTTCCCTTATATAGTTTCTACTCCCCATCTTCAAACTGGGACTTTTTATGACAGTTTTCAACTTTTAGAACTTAGTGAAAAGAAACTTCAGTTTCAGACAAATACTGGCTTTCTCATCCCTCTCTCCTCTCTTGGGCCTGGTTCCATATTCAGAGGGCAGAAAAAAACATTGAAGGGGGCTCATGTCTCATTATTCATGACTGCTCTTCTGGTTCACCTCTGTTTCTTCCTTGGCGGGAGCTCCACTGGAGGAACCACTTCTGTGGCTGATTTAACCAGTGGCTAGTGTAAGTGACTGAACAATAGATATAACTTTACTTGGGAATTTGAGTTTCTCTTTAACTCTGTCCTGCTGCCTGATTTCTCTTCTAACTTTTCTGGCCTTCTCTTTGTAAGCTTTTATTTCTTTCTTGAGGCTCAGAGGCTGCTGGGGTGAAAATGGAAACAGATTGACAAGGGGAAAGGTAGCTTTGGGGAATTTAAAATTCAAGCAAGTAAACCATTAATATCTTTGAAGTGTCGATCGTGCACAGAACACCATGCTGATTATTATGGAGGTTGCAAGCTTTTGCCAGATACAGTCGTCCCTCCCCTCAAAGAGGAGTAAGTCTAGAGGGGAGGTTAGATGTGCACTTGCAGGAGGAGGTATCTAATACTCTGGGGCAATATATTATCATTCTGTGTTTCTCAAGGTAGGTACAAGTACCACTGGAGGACAAGGAGATGATTTTAGTGTGTACACAGATAGGGCATTAAATAAATTTGATTCCAATTGTGAAGGTGGTATATTCCAGTTTCAATTTCCTCTCAATTCTTCTGATAACCTAAAAAAAAAAGAGAGAGGAAAAAAAAGAAAGTCTCAGATCTGTGTTAAAATACCTTAAATACCTCTCTAACTCCTTTTAATCTTCTCAATAAAAACCGAAAAGATAGGACATTTGGACACCAATAATTTCCACCTACAATTTAATACTATTCTTCATTTTAAATTTTATTTATTTTTTACAGTTTGCATTCTATTTTATTACAAGTGATAACGTTTTTCTTTTTGTGATGCTTGTAATATAATGTTTCCTTACTGAATGTCTTAGTTAGGGTTGCTATAACAAATTACTATAGAGTATGTGGTTTAAGCAACAAACACTTACTTTTCATAGTTCTGGAGGTTAGGAAGTCCAAGATCAGGGTGTCAGCATGGTCAGGTTCTGCTGAGAGCCCTCTTCCTGTTTTACAGACAACCATATTTTGCTGTGTCCTCATATGGCAGAAGGAGAGTGAGTTAGCTCTCTGGCCTCATCTTGTAAGGGCACTAATCCCATTCATGAGGGCTCCACTCTCATGAGTTAATCACCTCTCAAAGACCTCATTTTCAAATACCATCACAATGGAGATTAATTTCAACCCATGAAAATTTGGAGGGACACAAACATTCAGTTCATAACATTTAGGTTAAAAAACGCAAGCTAACTCCAAACAGTAAATAAATAATGGTACAGGTGTTACAAAAATATGGCAGAAACCATTGGGGATGTGCAAATGTTTGGGAACAGTTTAGAATTGTTAAGTGAATGCCTTAGAAGTGAATTGCAAGATGAATTTCAAGGAATGATTGTACACCAGGGACTGGGATCTCGGGGAAGAATTCCTAGAGGAGGTGAGCTTTAAGGGAACATTTGAAGGGACTGGCTAGAAGCCAAGTGAGCAAAGATATGGTGATTGGTGGGCTGGGAGCAGGAAGCCTGTTGAACTGGATGAACCATTCATGTCCAGGAGTCATCGTTGGAGGAGAGTCACAGCTGGACTCACAAGGTGGAAGGACCTTATATGAGGAGACTCTTTGCTTTTTTTAAAACTTTTTATTTTCAGATAATTATGGACTCACATGCAGTTGTAAGAAACAATACAGAGAGATCCCATATCCCCCTTACCCAGTTTCCCCCAACGATGACATCTTACATAACTACAGTTCAACATCACAATTAGGAAATTGACAATGATACAAGCCATTGAACTTATTCAGACTTCACTCATTTTACATGCACTCGTGTGTGTGTGTGTGTGTTTGTGTGTGTATTTAGTTCTATGCAATTTTAGCACATGTGTAAATTGGTGTGTCCGCCACCATAGTCAAGACACATAACAGTCCCAGCACAAGAAAGCCTCGTCTACCCTTTTATAGCCAGAGGCACCTTCTCTGCCTTCTTCCCTCTCACCTGGCAACCACTAACTGGTTCTCCATCTCTATAATTCTGTCAGTTCAAGAATGTGATATAATTGGAATCATACAGTGTGTAACCTTTGGCATTGGCTTTTTGTCATTCAGCATAAGATTTACCCACAATGTTTGTATCAGTAGTTCATTCCTTTTTATTGCTGAGTAGTATTCATAACATGGACATACCATGGTTTACCATTCATCCTTTGTAGAAAATTTGGGCTGTTTCCAGTTTGGGGCTGTTATGAATAAAACTTCTATGAACATTTGTGTACAGGTTTTTTTGTGAACATAGATTTCATTTCTCAAGAGTAAATTTCTATTTCATATGGTAAGTTTGGTGTGTTTAGCTTTATAAGAAACTGCCATACTCTTTTTGGAAGTGGTGGTACAATTTTATATTCCTACCAGCAGTTTATGAGTGATCCAGGTTCTCTGAATCCTTGTCAGCATTTAGTGTTATCTTTTTTTTTTTTTTTTTTTGCGGTACGCAGGCCTCTCACTGTTGTGGCCTCTCCCATTGCGGGGCACAGGCTCCGGACGCGCAGGCCCAGTGGCCATGGCTCATGGGCCCAGCCGCTCCGCGGCATGTGGGATCCTCCCAGTCCGGGGCACGAACCTGTGTCCCCTGCATTGGCAAGCGGACTCTCAACCACTGCACCACCAGGGAAGCCCCAAGTGTTATCATTTTATTTTAGCTATTTTGATAGGTGTGTAGTGATATCTCATTGTGAATTTAGTTTGCATTTTCCCTAATGGTTAATAATTAAACATCTTTTCATGTGCTTATTTGCCATTCCTCCTCAGTGAAATGCTTGTTTATACCTTTTGTCCATTTGCTCATTGGATAGTTTATGCTTTTATTCTTGAGTTTGAGTTTTTGTTTCTTTATATGTTCTAGATATAAGTTCCTTGTCGGATATGTGATTTGCAAATACTTTCTCTCAGTCTGTAATTTGCTTTTTTCATTCACTTTACAGGGTCATTCACAGATCAAAAGTTTTGAATGTTGATGTGATACAATCTATAATTTTTTCCTTTTATGGATTGTGCTTTTGGCATCAAGTCTAAGATTCTTCTCTTAGCCCTAGTTCCTGAAGGTTTTCTCCTAAGTTTTTACCTAGAAGTTTTCTAGTTTTACATTTTACATTTATGTCTGTGATCCATTTTGAGTTAATTTTTGTAAAAATGTGAGGTTTTAGTCAAGGGTTCATTAATTTTGTTTGTTTGTTTTTGCTTATGAATGTCCGGTTGCTCCAGCACCATTTGTCAAAATGCCTATGCTTCTATTGAATTGCTCTTGCAATTCTTTGTCAAAAATCAGTTGGGCATATTTGTGTGGGTCCTTTGCTTTTTAAAGTCACCTTATTAATATTTCCTATCATTTGACTGTAACATCTGAAAAAGAAAAATGTTAGTGGGTCTTTCACCCAAATGAATCATGTCACTAGTATAATAAATTATTTGATTATGGAATATTTGATGATTTAGAGAGGTCTCATTACACACTCATGAATCATCCCCAAGGCTTATGAGAAGAGAATATTTGGCTTATCTCCCACCAAAATATTTTCTTTTACCTAAATAGAAAGACATGGGGAAGGGTGCCCATACTTTTTTTTCCCCCAGGGCCAATAAGGGGTTGCTTAAGTTCGACTTTGTAAACTTTACAGGGACAAGAAATGCGATTGGCCTTGGTCAGGCTTCGTTTTGCACAGGTTTTGGCAGGGACTTATAACCAGCAGAATAACCAGCAGTTCTGCCAGGAGCTTAGGAGCCTGCTCGCATACAAAAACGATAAGGGACATCTAAGGAAAACAAGCTGCTCCCTTTTAGGGACACGCCAAAGCTAGATAACCCAAGATAATCATAGCAAGATACAGCCAGTCTTAGAGCTAGTTACTGTGAAGTTAGCTTTGCTTCCTTGAGTTTCTGAAGCATGCATCTGTATAAACCTGCTTGTGCAGACATCCCCAGCCCCAAGCTGGGTCTGCCCAAATCCAGCGAATCGGCTCTGAAATGTAGACGGCACCTAGCAGTAACAAAGCCTCCGCCTCAGGCAGCCTGTTGGCCTGTTAGGCCCAGTGGAGCAGCGGAACGGAAATATCTGGAGAAGTTTTTACGTGTCCATGGAATTTCGTTGCAGGAAACCACCAGGGCAGAGACGGGCATGGCTTACAGGTACTTGCTGGTTGCAATGTTATCCAACCAGGGCACTGCACTGAAGTCAGAGGTTGTTGTTATTAAAGAAAGAAGGATTGAAATAGCAAAAAAAATACTATATAGCAATAGGAAAAGAAAAATGAACGCAGTGAGCCCTCTTCTTGGGCTGCCTTATTTTTTCAAGCTTTAATTTGTCCACTTTCTCTTCACTTGAAAGATTACATAAAGATAGTCAAATTCACCTGTGGAAGTTCCCAACCTTGTGCCATTAGAAATGTCTTTGGCTTGATACTTAAGCAAAAGTATGTGATTTAGCAGGTCATAATGAAGAATGGGTGCTCTCTTCTTCTTAAGGGAATTTATAAATTAAGACTAGAATTTTTTTAATGTTGCCTGGCCTTCAAGGCTGTTATTTTCTTTTAAGCCTGAATCATGTGGTTGTGCTAATAGCTAATAAAGTAGTTCATGAGGCTGAGCAGATTCTTGAAATGACAGCACTTTTTATCAGTGTAGCCCAAGATAAATTACTGGTTGTCCTCTAACCTTCCAATACCATCATTTATTCTGTGAAAGATTAACAAAAGGGAGAAATTTTTTCCTAGTATGGGGTTGGATGTATAATCTTTTAAAATTGCTCTGGAATGGGAAGATCATTCTTTTTCTGAGCAATTATTGTTCAAACCTCTATAAGATATGTCTGTGCTTAGCTAAATCACCCAGCTGTACCCGCACAAGTACTCCCTTGACAAATACCTAGAGTTTTAAATATCCAGGAAGCTGAGCAAAAGCTGTTCAGAAGGACAAAGGTGCTGGAAACTGAAAACAAAAGCAAAAACAAAAAACAAAACCCCAAGCCCTTAGCATTTATAAAGAACAGTTGTCTTAGCTCAAGTCAGAACTTCCAGTTCACAGAATAAGATTGTTTCTGCATAGACAAGTTGTCCCTAAATGATTTTATTTTTCTATAATCAAAAGGTCTATTTTAATGCAGTACCTACTGCTCTAGTTATCAGCTAGTTTGATTAATAAAGCAATTTGCAATGAGATAGCTCATCTCTGGAGAGCAAAGTATTTCACACAGACTATGCAATAAAGGGCTCCTGCAGAAGAGAAATGAACTCTTCTAGGTTTATAGGGCATATAAACATAAGACAGCTCACCCCATCATGCTTTAGAAGTGGAGCCTAAGAAGAATCCACCAACCTTTCCAAGAGAACCTATGGCTCCACACCCTGGGATGGAGGAGGAGATGATGTCATTCCTCACCCACCTTTCCTGAATCTGTCTTTATTAGAAGGAGCTGCCTTCTCTCTGCCTCTCCATATTCTCTCACTCTATTCTCCATGCTTTCCTTGACCCTCAGTGGTAATAGTGGTGGAATATAGATCTGGTGAAGATGGACTGTTTCACTGTTTGAAAAACAATCTGTCTTTGCATCTTTGTCCCAGGATGGGTGGTATCACCATGAACACTTTTATAAATCTTCAGAGGGCAGGCCTCTTTCTCTTAAAGTCCTGGTTTGAATATGTACTACATATTTTGTGATGTGTGCCAGCGTTCAGACAAAGATATGTTCTAGGACAGTGTTTTTTAAGCACTTATGGAGCACAGGAATGCTCCCTTCAAATAGGTAAGAACAAAGGTGTCCTAGTTGAGGGTGGGGGCTTGGAGCCCACCTGCTTGAGGGGAGCAGTCATCCCAGCCTGGTTTTCCAGGCACACCTACAGATCCCATCCTCTGCATGGCTTGAGAGTACAGTTCTGAGGTGACTCTTCAAGATGCCTTGGAGAGCAAGGCTGGCAGGTCCTTCTCACAGAGGCAGGCTCTTAGGCAAGCATATGTGCCACTAGACCACATTCTAGTAAGAAATGGGACTTAGAAGATCATTGTTCCTAGATCAGAATATGAGGAGAGAAAGTACAGTTAAATAGATACTTGGCCCCAGAAAATAGCCAAGGCTTTGAATTATGATGAACATGCTATTCTCTGCCACCTCTTCCTTACACATGTCACCTTTACCCCTCCCCACTCCTTTCTCCAAATGTCCATAGTACTTTGTCTATTCTTTTTTCAAGGCACTTATTAAGTATCCTTATTTAAAACATTCTCCTTTAAGCATTAGGGATGGATTTTTAAGGAAGAGTATCCAGGTTCTCTTGGTTCCTGCCCAACCTGGCTTTTGACCTTGACTTCTTATAGGCATAGTTGGGGTTAGGTGAGGAGACTTTTATATTCTTCTTTACCTTGGTTTCCACCTCCCCCCAAGACCATGGCTATGTCAAAAGACCTCATTCAACCTGCCTTTTCTATTTTCTTCTTTCTGAAGGGTATTATTTCATGTGTACTGGAAAGAGAATGGGCTTTGGAGTTAATCAGGCCAGAGCTCAAATCCCAGCTCTTCTGCTTTACAAACTGTGTGACACTGGGAGTCATATAAGTAGGTGTGACATGTAAGTTCCTAACACACAGTAGGTGTTCACTAAATGTAGGTTCCCTTCCTGCTTATTCTGTGTCTCCTGTCAGTCATTCTGGGGGCGGGGGATGTAAGCCCCCTATAGCTGAAACATACAAATGGATAAGATAGAGTATTCTCAGAAAGAAAAGAAAGAATTAAAAACTTTGCAGTAATAACCCTGTGAATATGCTAAAAATCATTATGTTGTACTTTAAATGGGTGAATTGTATGTATGTAAATTATATCTCAATAAAGTGGTTAAAAATAATAAGAGAAGGTTTTAAAAAATCTGCAGTAATTCACAATCTGTGTAGGTTTCCATGCTGAGCTTAGAATTCTGAGAGGTCTGGAAGAGCCGGGTAAGCTGTTTTCTCTTCCTAATTTGGTCAGATGCCATTGCAGCCTTCAGCCCAATACCAGCTGCTTGGGTCCCTCGATCATCTGTGAGAGAGCATTATGTTGTGTTTCCATGGAGACTTGGTTATATTTCTAACTAAGGGTGACCAGGGGAAGAAAAAAAAATCAGTAAATATGCAAACACATGTATCAACTGAAAAGAAATGCGAGGAAATTGTTTGAATGTGGTGTAAAAAGTGCCAAGTTGCTGTGTCGATCCTTCTGTTGGCTTAGAATTTTCAGCAAAAATAGAAGTTTTTTGTGAATTCATTTTTTAAATATCTATGAAATAGTCACCCAAGAGGTTCCTTCAGTTATTTCTAAGAGGCTATCTCTATTACAAAGCATTGAACTCTGAGCCAGACAGTGAACCTGAGCTTGGGTCAAAGTAGAAGTACACTGAGAATTAGTTTTATGGACAAAGCACAGAAACAATCTAGATGGAGTAAGGATGCAGTAGACACCCAGCTTTGAAGCAATTTTATAATACATAAGCCAGGAGGAACTCAAATGGATGTAAAATGAAGGTCTAATCCAAGGGACCCCAAACTTTTTCTGTAAAAGGCCACATAGTAGATATTTTAAGATCATGGGCCACATCTGCCTTTGTCCTACCTGCTGAACTCTGCCCTTGTAGGTGGAAGCAGCCATCGACAATAAGCAAAAGAGTGGGCGTGGCTATGTTCCAATTACACTTTACTTATGGATGCTGAAATTTGAGTTTCATATAATTTTCTCATACCACAAATCTTCTTCCTTTTTTTCCTCCCAAACCATTAAAAAAAAAAAAGCCAATCTTATCTTACAGACCATATGAAAACAAGTGGCAGGCCAGATTTGGCCAGTAGGCCATAATTTGCTGACCCCTGGTCTAGAAAACAAAGCTTTCAGTTGTACAGACTATTTGTTGTGTTTATTTATTTATTTTTAAACCTCCTTGTTTCCAGAGGTATTTAAGGTGCCCAACTGCATATGATTCAGAAGGATAAAAATAAATTAAAAAAGAGGCAATTCACTGGTGGTCCAGTGGTTAGGACTCCGTGCTTTCACTGCTGAGTTCAATCCCCTGGTTAGGGAACTAAGATCCCACAAGCCGCGTGACGTGGCCAAAAAAAACAAAAAAAGGATGAGACCTAGAAAGATTAAGAACAGGAAAGGAAGGCAGCCTGGGGTGACTGAGGGTGACACGGGCAAGCCATGCCCTTGCACCTGGATTTGGCTCTGCGCTTTCCAGTAGCACCAAGCTGGGAAGAGGGCCATGGAGCTCTTTACAGAAGTCTCAGAGTCCTTTAGGTGAACACGAGCCAGCTGCTCAGGGATGGAACACTTCTCTCTGATGTGGAGATCAGAGAGAAAGTTCTCTCATGGTTCTTCGTTGTGTAATTAATATCTTCAAAAAATATCCTTATAGTAAACACAGCAGTGGGATTCCTTGGGCTCTTTCTCATGGGGCCTCTAATATTAAAAAGGGGCATTATATAAAATAAAAATTCAGTAAAAGCAAGTGGATGTGGTAGAAGAAATGACATTGGTTTAATAGAAACTGCATCAATTAGTTTGAAATTATTTACACTTAAAAAATTCCCCAATAATAATGACACAGATTTTGCTATTTTATAATGACAGGGCTTGTCCAGGTTCATGGAATGAAACAATTGTTTCTCACATTTAAAACAAATGCTATTTGCCAACCAAAGACAAAATTTTCTATAGGCTTGAGCAGAAGGTGGGAGGGGACAAAAGAAGAAAAGGAGAGGTAGGGCGAAGTTTTGGAATTATTGATGTGGGACAGACCTCGGAGATAATCTGCTCCAATTTCTGGTCTTACAGCTGGAGAAAACTGAAGCTCAGAGATGTTGTGTTTCCAGCCAACAACAAAGCCCTTGTCCTTTGGGTCCCAGTCCAGTGCTCGCTCCATAATCCATATTTATTCCCAGCCCTCCAACCCCCATCCCACCCTATGCCAACACACACCCTCACACACACACTCCACACCATACACATGCCATACACACACACCACACACAGAGACACACCCCTACCATACATACCCTCACACACATCACATACCTACACACCCATATAGCCCCTTAATCCACACACCACACACACATACCCATACCCACATACCACATATACACACCCCCCACACACTCCATATCCCCACACACCACACACACACACACACATCACATACACAAACATATACACCCATACACCACACACACACGTACACACACACCCACATACCACACTCACACCCCCACACCCATATACACACCCCCCACACACTCCATATCCCCCCACACCACACACCCCCACACACATCACATACACAAACATACACACCCACACACCACACACACACTCCATATTCCACACACACCGTACGCTCACATCCCACACAGCCCCCACACACCTCCTCCCCTCCCCACACCACCTACACATTCCGTATCCCCCCACACACCACACACCACACGCCCTGCCTCCCGGGGATGCTGCAGTCCCCCTCTAGTCCAGTCTTCCAGGCCCTGCTCTCATTGCTCTGCTCTGCAGTCTGCCTCAATCCTACTTCTTGGCCCACTGGCCTTCCATCCCTGTCCTGAAACATCGAGTCTCACTCATCATTGCTTTCTCCATCTAGAATATTCTCACACGTCCCCCTTGCCGAGACAAATCCAAACCACAGGCTCTCCCTTCCCTCTCACAGAATGACTTGTCTTTGTTCCATATAGTTTGGATTGTTTGTGTGTGTGTGTGTGTGTGTGTGTGTGTGTGTGTCAAAAGTATGCTGTTGTCACCTCGAGGAGAACAACTAGAGCTTGTACTATTTTGCAATCCTCCTGTGCTTTGCACTTAGATAGCGTGTATTGCTTCTTTGAGGTATATGCATTCAGAAGTTGGGGAACAGAAAGAAAGACTCCAAAGACAAGTAGGAATGTCCCTTTCCCCCATTTATAGTGCTCTAGCCCCGTATTTTCTCCTGTATCTTAGATACAGTATGTTACTTAGCCTTGCTGAGTCTCAGTTTCCTCTTTTGTAAAATGGGCCTAATTCAACTTACCTCATGACAATGTAAGAATTAAATGAAGTCACATTTATGAAAGTGCTTAGCTCACTGCCTGCCATGGTGGGAGCCTAACAAACAGGGTTTCCTCGCTTCACCTCCTTCTTAACCAATCCTAGGAGTCCATCATTTAGTCATCTTTCAGAGATTGAAAGAAAAAGGGTGTGGTGTTGTATCTAAAAAAGAGAGAGGGGCAGAAAATAAACACGTGTAATTAAATCTTGCACAGTTCTGAGCATATCACTCTCCTTTCTTCACTTGCTTACATACATTCTTTTTTTGCTTCTACTATTGGAATATATTCTCAGGATCTATTGAGAAGGTTTTTTTTTCTTTTTACTTCACACATGGCTTCCTATGTAATAAAAACAGCCTCAGGAAACATTGGAATAAATTACTCTCCAAGTGGTGTAATAGAATGATAAAAATCATCTTTTATCAGTCTGTGTATTTCCAGTGCCTAGCATTGTGTCTAGAACAGAAATATTTGAAACAGAATGAAATTAAAAGGGCTAAAATACCCGCTGGTACCTTCTAGTACCTCTCCCATTCACTTGCCACACTGCCTGAGAATTTCTTCAACTAGAAGCTCCAGTTCTCCTGTTAAAATGGAGGTGTGTAATCTAAGCTAATAGGCAGCAGAGCAAGAAGGAAACAGGACATCGGCCAGGCCGATCTGAAAACAGAGAAGATAGGAAAGAAGGTTCTAGACTGGAACCAAGGGGCAAGCTTGGGTGTCGGGGCGTGGCACAGTGGTACAGGGGCTGTGCGGGGACACCGGCGGGCAGGCCTGAAGAAGAGGGCGGGAAAGCTAGAGAGAAACCTCACTCACCTACCAGCTTGTAACAAAGGTGTCCTGGCAAAGTGTTTGAAAACATTCATTAACTGATAGAATTTTCATTGATCTCTAAATGAAGATTCTAATGATAAGTAAGAGCTAGTTTTCGCTCTGAAAACTCTTTCCCTGGGTTCTGTCAAAGTGAGAATGTGGTGTCCTGGCTGGAGGATTTGAAGACCACCTTCCCCCCAGTGCCTTTCTCTGATCCTCTGATTCCTTATCTATGAAATGAAAATGCACATAAAGCCCTCCTCCCAGGATAGTGCTATTCACGCAGAGTCACATAGTGGAAGCTTAGGAAAGACTATCCCCCTCCTGACATTTCCGCTTTTCATGATTTCCATGACAGTGTGGAAGTTGAAAATTATTTTTGTTCCTAAACTGAACTCACTGTCTTCCTCCCAGCCACCCCCTGCCCAACCCTCCAAACCCTCCTTCACTGCATACTCCGCTGACCTACTTTTTTCATGGAACGCTTGGCACACTCAGACCTGCTTGAAAAGTAGCTATGGCCATGGCCATGAAAATCAAAAGCCTAGAAAAAAATGCTAGCTGAGCAGGGGGTTGTATTTTCCACATTAAAAAGAAAAAAGCCTACATGAGTTATTTTAGACTGGCCTCATTTTGGTCAGTCTCGGGGCCTGTGCTAATTTTCTCTGAGTCCTCTGGCTTTGGCTCTCCTGGCATCAACTGGGCTAGAGGAATGTGCAGACACTGAGATGGTCCAGGCTCAGAGCCTATGTGACTACTTGAAACCCTAAGAGCCTGCTGGTAAAGGACCTAGAAGGCTTAGTGAAAGGGGCCTGTTCAGAACGGGGCCGAATATTGATTTACTATTGAACGGAACAGAAGTTCTAAAACGAGTATGTTTTAGAAGTGTCAGTTTAGATAGAAAATGCCTTAAAATTTAAGCAAAAGTGAGAGATGAGTGCCCCTTGGATTTGGAATATTATTTTCATTCTGTTTTGAAATTTCCACTTGTGGTTTTCCAGAGGGAAATTTGCTTTATGCATAATGAAAACACTGGAAATTCAGGGCTCAAGAACAACACTGTGTTATATGAATACTCCCTTTCTCATATAGGAAAAATTTGCAGCAGTTTCATATTAAAAACAAAGCATTTTGAGACCTGGTTTTCCTGCACAAGGAACAACTGTGAGTCAAATATATTTTTACCCAAGGGGAAAAAACCAAACAAACAAAACCTCTTCCTAAATTTCTCTGCAGTGCCTGTAAGTGCCACTAGGATGCACTATTTCATTAAAAAAAAGAAGTGCTTCATTCAGTTCCCTGAACCACAGAAAGCAGAAATCTTTTAACTTTTTCCAGACAATCCTAGACCAGAACTTAAACTTGAATCTGTATATTTCCCTTGATTGTGAAAATTAAGAAGCATCTCTTTTTACATCACAATGGGAAATCTTCTATAGTGAGAAAAAGTAAGAAGTTATGACCAGTACACTTAGGATTCTGAGAATCTTGTAGCAGGGATATATGATCATAACCTAACCCAGTTAGATATTTGATAGAGCAAATTTTCTACGTCTGGGAGTTTCCAAGAATGGGATTCTGAACCACACTACAGACCTCTGTGGGTGACTGGTGGAGAAAAGAAAGGCAGACATGTCATCCCCTTGGCCTTCCTTCAGAGAATGTTCTGTTGATGTCTTCTGCCCCAGCTCAGGTGAAAGCATCTTGTCGCACAGTTAAGATGGAGCAGATGTAGTGAATCTGGAAGGATTGTGTTGTCAGGATTGCCTGGGAGAAGTCTGGCTCAGAACCCACGAATGTTCTTAGAACCATGACCCTGCAGGTCTGGCTCAGCACCAAATTAGAATGTGGTCGAATGATGGTGCCCTTCCTCCTCTGTGACCAGGGCTCGTTTTTGCTTATCATGGGACACCTCTCCACGCCTAACACTTTAGCCTCTCATCAGTGATTCCTCTGCCTTGCCCTTAGCTAGTTATCAACTGATGCTCCCTAAGATTTCAATTATACATTTTGTGATGTGCGCCAATGTTCAGATGAAGATACATTCCAGGACAGTGTGTTTCAATTATGATGCAGAAAAACACATGAAGGCAAAGCGGTCCCAGTTGAAGCTGGGGTCCTGGGGTATCTGTAAAATATGTCATATCCAAAGAAACCTCTAATGGTGGAAGTTCAGGTAGTAGAGGAGCTATTTTTAGACAACCTGTCTAGTCTTAAAATCAGATTATGAAAAAAAACCTTTTTTATTTGAAAATAATTTCAAACATACAGAAAAATTGCAAGAATAATATATAGAATATCTGTAGCACTTTAATCTTTAATATATTGTTAACATTTTGCTCCATTTGATCGTCTTCTTACCTGCTTGCTTTCTGCATCCTCCCCCCACCTCCAATGTATTTTTCCAAGCCTTGTGAGAGTAAGTTACATCCATAATAGCCCTTTACCCCTCAGTACCTCCTAAGAGTAAGGATATTCTTTCATACACTCCCAAGTACAATTACCAACTTCAGTCAGATTTACCTAGTTTTTATCTGATCTACTGTCTGTATTCTCATTTTGCCAGCAGACACAATAGTGCCCTTTATAGCAATTTTTTTACTCCACCAGTACTGCATCTAGTTCAGGATCACATATTGTATTTTGTTGTCATGGCTTTTTCATTTCCTTCAATCTGGCATAGTTCGGACTGGAATTAGTTTTAGCATAGGGAGGAGGTCAGTGGGAAAGAGGGTGGTGACTAATTGCAGTGTCTGCTTTGGGTTGGGAGATGGTGCTATGGTGCCAACACAATCTATAAGTTCGGCCCGAAGGCCTCCTGGCTACAGCTACCAATTCCGCATCGAGGACTGTGTCTTCCACAGCTCCCCAACAAGGCCACCACATCGTCATCTTGACCTTTAGGTTCAAAGCTGAGGTGGATCTCAAAGACATACTGACCTAACTGACCTACATAAATTCAGTCCCCTGTGTTTATCTGCTTAGCACTTCTGCTGCGGGGCGTGCCCTGTGGGGGGCTATTGAGAATTACCAGGACCTGAGTGAGGTCCTCTGAGCACTGACAGGCAGGGAGGGCAGGCAAGGCCAAGTATGCGATTACCTGGGACTCTCTAGCCTCCAAATCAGGCACCCATAAAGCTTGGCCAGGGAACCACCCCAAGAAACTAAAGCAGCAGCCAAAGGGAGAGGCCTCTTCCAAACTGGCTGCAGAGCAGAAGAGTGTGGCTTCTGGCCACACATCCTGGTGAGCCCACTGGGAGAGGTGGGAGTAGCTGAGAGGCCACAGCAGCCAGGGAGACACAGGCTCTCAGTGGGTCATGTGGAATAGTTTTAGATAAGGGAGTTTCGACCCAATTGTCTATTTTTCCCTCCATGATATTCCTTTTAATTTGTTAAGGCAGAATGAGATAGAAGCTCTGAAAATTGTAGAGTGTGGGTGCAGAATGTGCAGCTCATTAAGTATCTAAGCTCTTGCTTTAGCATTTGGGGGGTCTGTAACAGATCACTGATTCACCCTGCTTTTGAAATTTTGCAGCATTCAATAACTCAACACACAGTGACAACATGTGCATTTAGAACCTGGTTATGGCTTTTAAAAGGAGCTATGATTGCTTCTTGACATGACCATTGTGTAAGACCAGAATCTCTATGCATAATTTCCCAAAAGGTTAATCCTTGCTGTAACATCTTTGTAAAATTCATCAAATTAGCACCTCCTTCCTTTACCCCTATTTTTGCTCTTACCACTCTTTTTTTTTCCCCTTATGTTTTATGGCTCTAATGTCTTATTTCAAAAGGTCTTCCCCATAAAAGATATGTCTTTCCGCAATGTATTCTAGCACATTTATGGTTTCATACTTCATATGTAAGTCTCTATCACAGCTCAAAGTTCTTGTATGAGATAGCAACTTAAATTTATACTTTTAAAATTCCCGAAGTCATTTTTGATAGCCTAAATTTCCCCCACTGATTTGAAATTACAACATATATAGCCCAAATATCAGAAAAGCTTACCTTGTCTTTTGCGCATCAGATGAAATGGTCTTGAACTGGAAACATAGAATTCCTTCTACTCTCCAGATATTCTTGTGGAAGTTTCTGTTCTTCTAGTCGTTTTGGGCTTAAATTGAATGACCTCAGTTTTTGTTTGTCTGAAAGAAAATTGTATTTAGTTTTCTTTTTCTTCTATTTTTTTTCCTCTTACCACTTGTATTTGTTTGTTTCTGTATTGTTTGTCTCTTTCACTGGAGTGTGAACTCCAGGAGGACAGGGATGTTATCTGTATGGTTAATTGCAGAATTCCCAGAATCTGGTATCTAGTGTAAAACTCAATAAATGTTTGCTGAATAAATGAATGATTAAGCAAGAGTATGAGGAATAAGCCCTCATTTTTCACTGGCAGACAATCTGCTGGATTATCAGACACAGAGGGTTGCTCCACCAGACTCTCCATCCACAGCCTCCTTGCCACTTACTTCCCAACCTTCTCTCTTTACTGAAAAGATCCAAAGTGCCCTCATTTGTTTTAGTGGTACTTGGGGGACAGCATTGTTCTCATAGGAAATAGGTCCTTAAATCTTGGATGTTAGAATCCTTTGAAGCTGCCCATTATAATGTCATAAGTCCACTTTATTGTTTCTTCTCCTCAGATATCCATCTCGTTTCACTTTCCATTCACTCAGTTACTTCACTCTATTCACAGAGTCTTCACTGTACTTTCCTCCAGAAAATTCTCTGTGATGTCACTGTCCAGTCCTAGTGGAGTCCTGGGTTGTGACCAGACGAGATACTCAGAGCATTCACTCTGAGTATTCCTTGCTTCTCCTCAGATGTGGTGCTAACGTGTCCACATTACGGAGTTATGGGTCTCTCCTCCACTCCTTCCCACCACAAGCTCTCCCCTTCTTACCCCTGTCTATCAATCCCATAGACTAACCCTCTTTAGTTTACTCTTTTCCTAATCAATTTCCATTTCCATCTCATTACAAGAAGGGTATCGTCTCATTATAATACCCAGGTGTCATTTCCCAAAAGACCGAGATGAGTCTGGAGGGTCAGCCCTCCTGTTGGGATTCCTGGATGACTCTACATCATCCTAAATATACTAGAGATTCTCTACTCAGCACTTGTGGATGATTGTGAGTTCTGATTTGATCTTCTTGTTCTTGGTACAGATCAGACTTTTCCAGGAACAACATGGCATGCAACAAAGGCACTCTTCAGCTGGTGATTAACAATTGCAAGATGATACCTTGGGGTATCATTAGGTCATTGTGGGGTTTCTCGTTTGAGCCTGGCCCCATTCCACCTCCTGAGCAAGACCCTGACCTGTTCAATTCAGTGTTAGTGGGATGGACAATGGCAACAATAGGGTCGTACTTATCCACTCAGGGGCTTTAATTTCTTGAGGGAGCCTGGTTGAGACTCAATGACGGTGGACAGAGTCCAACTATCTTTTTTCTGCTCCTTCCTCACAACCATTTCCTATCCAAGGACCTTCCATTTCTGACTCCATGTCCACCTATCCTTGGTTTCTGCATGTCCTGTATAGGTTAAATATTTTCCCTGCTATATCTCATGACCCCTTTAAATTGTTGGGTGATCCAAAACATATTCTCTCAGAAGATGGAAAATCAGGTTCACACAGCCAAATCTACAAATCCATATTTTACTATTCATTGGTAGCACTCTTTTATGAAGTTATTTTGTACGACCACTAACCAGTCCTTATTGTTTCGGGTGTAGTATCTATTGTTTTGTTGAACTCTTTAGCTTATTTCCTCCCAGACAGACACAGATTTTATTCTTTCATTCAAGAGCTATTGCTGAGTGCTCACCTATATTATACACTATTCCAGACATGGGGGACACAGCAGTGACAAAACAGACTAAGTTCCCTGCTTTCCTTAAGATTTCATCCTAGTTGGGGTGAGGTAGACAATAAACTAACAAAATAAAGTGTGTAACATTTCAGAAAGGATAAGTTCTCTATAGAAACACAATACATGGAAGGAAGATGAGTATATGTGTCAGGAGAGAGTTACAGGTTTGTTTTTTTTTTTTTTTTTTTTTTTTTTTATGGCTGTGTTGGGTCTTCGTTTCCATGCGAGGGCTTCCTCTAGTTGCGGCAGGTGGGGCCCACTCTTCATCCCGGCGCACGGGCCTCTCACTATGGCGGCCTCTCTTGTTGCGGAGCACAGGCTCCAGATGCGCAGGCTCAGTAATTGTGGCTCACGGACCTAGTTGCTCCACGGCATGTGGGATCTTCCCAGGCCAGGGCTCAAACCCGTGTCCCCTGCATTGTCAGGTAGATTCTCAACCACTGCGCCACCAGGGAAGCCCGATTTACAGTCTTAAATAGTGTAGCTAAGGAAGGCCCACTGAGAAGACAGCATTTGGATAAATGTCTGAAGGAGGTGAAAAGGACAGTCATATGGGCTTCTAGGGGAAGAGTACTCCAGACACTGTGTACAGCACAAGCCTAGAGTAAAAGTGTATAAGGGAGAAACATCACAGAAGCCAGTGGGACATGAGCAGAGTGAATGATCAGTAGAGTAGCAAGAAAACATGTTGAGAAAGTAAAGGAAGTGCTGCAAGTTCAGGAGGTTCCCAAGACCTCCCTAAGGTTCAGTGATTCATTATAAGGACTCACAGAATTCAGCAAAGCTTTTATATTCACACATATAATTTTTATAGGAGAAAGATACAGATTACAATCAGCATAGGGACGAAGTGCCCAGAGTGGGGTCTAGGAGAACCAGGCACAGAGCTTCTAGCTGCCCTTTCCAGTGGAGCCATGTGGAGAGCGCTTTTCTCCCAGCAACAGTGTGTGACAATGTGCATAGAACGTTGCCAGCTAGGGAAGCTTAGCAGAGCCTTGGTGCCCAGAATTCTCATTGCAGATCGGCCACATAGACACACTGACCACCTGTGTGGTTGACCTTGGTCTCCTGCCTGTATGGAGGTCAAGCTGATTCTTTGTGGCCCAAGGACCCTACTATAAAACACACATTTAGCATAGACCATCAGGCATGGCCCAAGGCCTCCAGGTAGATAAACACACTCCTGGTGGGTAGAGCATTCCAAGGGCTTAGAGTTTACCTCTCAGGAGCTGGGGGCAAAGGGTCAGACCTTTCTTTGGTCAAGGTTAATACTTCACTGCACAGAAGCCAAATCATGCAGGTCTTTGTAGGCCATTTACAAGATGTTGGCTTCCAGTCTGTTTGAGATGGAAGACTTTGGAGAGTATTGGTCAGGAGAGTGACATGATTTGATTTATTTTTACACAGGGTTTCTTTTTTTAACAGGACCATCATGGAATGCATAACATTCCAACAGCTAAGTTGGAAAACAGACTGAAAGGTAGAAGCAGGGCTACTGATTAGGAAGTTACTATTGTGGTCCAAGTAAGAGGTATCAGTAGGTTGAATGAGGGTGAAAATGGTGAGAAGCAGTCTGATTTTGGGTCACTTTTAATAGTGGAGTTAAGAGCATTTACAAATAAATTCGATATAGCATATGATATAAAGAATAATCAAAGATGACTCTAAGTTACTTGGCTGAGCAATTGGGACAGTCAAGTTGCCCTTAAATGGGATAAGTTAAGACTGCAGGGGAAGAAGAGTAAGAGCATGGCTTTTGGACACGTGAGGTTGAAACACCTATTAGACCACAAGGGAAAAGTATCAAGTAGGCAAGAGCCTGGAGTTCATGGGAGAGGTCTGGGCTGCAGGTTTATATTCAAGATATAAAGATATACATCTTGAAGTCATCAGTCTATCATGAGAGTGTCAAGCCATGAGACTACCAAGTAAGTGTCAACAGAAAAGAGAAAAAGCCTAATGAAGAAAAAGCCAAATGAAAGAGGCTGGAGAGATGAACTATGTTAAATACTGCTGAGAGGTCAATAAGGTGAGAACTGAGAGGAGACCAAATGGATTTAGGAACATGGAGGCTACTGTTAACCTTAGTAAGAGCAGAGAGAGCTATGTATTTTGTTTTATACCCAGAGATATGCTTGATAGAAGAACAAAAAATACTTAGGAAAAAATTTTAAATTAATTCGGAACTCCTAATTAACAGAACTCTGACTACCACCCACTGAACAGCATCTCTGGATTTCCTCCTACCTATGAACAAAGAGAAAAATATACAAAATCATAGCTGAAAACTTAAATTGGCCCAACATATAACCGGAAAATAGAGTGATTTTCTAATAATAATTATGTTTGTAAAGCTGGATTATTAAACAGATAACTCATGGAGTTATCTGTTTGCCTCATGAAACAGAGCTTCTCTGCTTCCTGAATGACATAATGCCTGTACCTTGTTGTCTGCTTTTCTGATTTTGGTGCTCCCTTTGTTTTGACATCTGGAGATTTCCCTTTCTAGGCCTTAAGCTTGCATTTAAATTTATTTTGTTACATTTTATTCAGCAATTCTTTTTGCTTGGAGTGCATATGTGTGTGTGGGATGTTCCACATCAATTTAGTCTTTCATATTGACCTGATGTTCACTTTTTAAATCAAGAGAAATAGATATCATACTTAACAATCTGAATGGACTCAATTAAAGAAAAAAGGATAGCAAAAAGTTTAGAAGAAAAAACAACAAAATATTAGGAGTTGTTACTTTTAGGTGATAAGAATATGAATGATTTTCCCCCTTCCTCTATTCCTAATTTCCAAATTTGTGTATTACTATTACAAAAGGGAGGAAAATTGCAATTAAAATTAGATTCTAAGAATTTAAGGTACATACTTTTGAAGTTCTTTGCTGAGCTACCTTGGATCTAAAACAAGTATTGAGATTCGGCAGTTTGATCTGCAGTAAGGTTTACAGATAAGGACTCCCGTTCTGAATTTAACCTGGAAAAAAATTTGTGCCTTTATGTAGATAAGAAATTGAAATGCATTCTATCAGAATGCTTTCATTCTGTAGATAACCTTGAATAGCATAGACCATTGATCAGAAATATATGGGTTTTTTTTTTTGTTGTTGTTGTTTTGTTTTGTTTTGTTTTGCAAGTAACAGAAAAACTAACTCAAGCTGGCTTAAGTAACAAAGGAAACTTACTGGCACATGTAACTAAAAAGTCCAGAGATAGGGTGGATTTAAGGTACAAACACTGTAGAAAGGATCTAGTTTCTCTCTCTCTGTACTTGTGACTTTCTTTTTGGTAATGGCTCCACACTCAGCTCTGTACGATGGTGGGTCTCTGACAGCTCCAAGCTCTTCTCTCATCTTCAAGATGACTGACAAAAGCACTCATTCACTTCCAGAAGGAAGGAAGAAAGAAGGAGCTTTCTTTTCCTAGGAGTTCCATCTTCTAATTGATTCCTTGGTTTTGATTGGATGACCTGTCCACTCTGGACCACTTCCTGGATCTGGGTGATGGGAGAAGCTAACTGACTTCTGTGGCTTCATGCTCCACCCCTCGCTTAGAAAGGAGGGGCAGACTACTCTTGATGGGAGAAAAGGGGAGTAGATTATGGTGAGGCAAAATCGACTGCATATGTTGACCACACTCCCTACTGATCATATCTGGAGGGAACAGCATGGCAGTGAACTCATGGCAGTAAGATTCCAGTTAGTCAATCATCTGGAAATTGGGGATGAGGCTACCTCACCATTAACCACCTGTATGCTGTCTCCATTCCTTGAACTTTAGATCTGGTTCTTAGTTCTCTTCTGGCTCTAAAATCCTCTTTTCATATTTAGAGGGATATTTTCCAATATTAGTCTACATCTCAAGTAGCTTGTGCTACTTAATCATATAACCAAAATAAGCAGAAATCTCATTTAACTAAAGGTAAGAAGGGAAATATCGGCTTTTTTTTTTGTTTGTTTGTTTGTTTGTTTTGTTTGTTTTTTTGCGGTATGCGGGCCTCTCACTGTTGTGGCCTCTCCCGTTTCGGAGCACAGGCTCCGGATGCGCAGGCCCGGCGGCCATGGCTCACGGGCCCAGCCGCTCCGCGGCATATGGGATCCTCCCAGACCGGGGCACGAACCCGTATCCCCTGCATCGGCAGGCGGACTCTCAACCACTGCGCCACCAGGGAGGCCCTCGGCTTTTTTTTTAAACATCTTTATTGGAGTATAATTGCTTTACAATGTTGTGTGAGTTTCTAGTGTATAACAAAGTAAATCAGCTATACATATACATATATCCCCATATGCGCTCCCTCTTGTGTCTCCCTCCCACCCTCCCTATCCCACCCCTCTAGGTGGTCACAAAGCACCAAGCTGATCTCCCTGTGCTATGCAGCTGCTTCCCACTAGCTAATTCACATTTCGTAGTGTATATATGTCCAAGCCATTCTTTCATTTCGTCCCAGCTTACCCTTCCCCCTCCCTGTGTCCTCAAGTCCATTGTCTACGTCTGCGTCTTTATTCCTGTCATGCCCCTAGGTTCATCAGAACTGTTTTGTTTTGTTTTTTTTTTTTTAGATTCCATATATATGTGTTAGCATACGGTATTTGTTTTTCTCTTTCTGGCTTACTTCATTCTGTATGACACACTCTAAGTCCATCCACCTCACTACAAATAACTCAATTTCATTTCTTTTTATGGCTGAGTAATATTCCATTGTATATATGTGCCACATCTTTATCCATTCATCTGTCGATGGACACTTAGGTTGCTTGCATGTCCTGGCTATTGTAAATAGTGCTACAATGAACATTGTGGTACATGACTCTTTTTGAATTACGGTTTTCTCAGGGTATATGCCCAGTAGTGGGATTGCTGGGTCATATGGTAGTTCTATTTTTAATTTTTTCAGGAACCTCCATACTCTTCTCCATAATGGCTATATCAATTTACATTCCCACCAGCAGTGCAAGAGGGTTCCCTTTTCTCCACACTTTTGCTAGCATTTATTGTTTGTAGACTTTTTGATGATGGCCATTCTGACTGCTGTGAGGTGACACCTCATTGCAGTTTTGATTTTCATTTCTCTAATGATTAGTGATGTTGAGCATCCTTTCATGTGTTTGTTGGCAATCTGTATATCTTCTTTGGAGAAATGTCTATTTAGGTTTTCTGCCCATTTTTGGATTGGGTTGTTTGTTTTTTTGATATTGAGCTGTATGAGCTGCTTGTATATTTTGGAGATTAATCCTTTGTCAGTTGCTTCATTTGCAAATATTTTCTCCCCTTCTAAGGGTTGTCTTTTCATCTTGTTTATGGCTTCCTTTGCTGTGCAAAAGCTTTGAAGTTTCATTAGATCCCATTTGTTTATTTTTGTTTTTATTTTCCTTTCTCTAGGAGGTGGGTCAAAAAGGATCTTGCTGTGATTTATGTCATAGAGTGTTCTGCCTATGTTTTCCTCTAAGAGTTTTATAGTGTCTGGCCTATACATTTAGGTCTTTAATCCATTTGGAGTTTACTTTTGTGTATGGAGTTAGGGAGTGTTCTAATTTCATTCTTTTACATATAGCTGTCCAGTTTCCCAGCACCACTTATTGAAGAGCCTGCCTTTTCTCCATTGTATATTCTTGCCTCCTTTATCAAAGATAAGGTGACCATATATGCATGGGTTTATCTCTGGGCTTTCTGTCCTGTTCCATTGATCTATATTTCTGTTTTTGTGCCAGTACCATATTGTCTTGATTACTATAGCTTTGTAGTATAGTCTGAAGTCAGGGAGCCTGATTCCTTCAGCTCCGTTTTTCTTTCTCAAGATTGCCTTGGCTATTTGGGGGTCTTTTGTGTTTCACATACAAATTGTGAAATTTTTTGTTCTAGTTCTGCGAAAAATGCCATTGGTAGTTTGATAGGGATTGCATTGAATCTGTAGATTGCTTTGGGTAGTAGAGTCATTTTCACAATGTTGATTCTTCCAATCCAAGAACATGGTATAGTTCTCCATCTGTTTGTATTGTCTTTAATTTCTTTCATCAGTGTCTTATAGTTTTCTGCATATAGGTCTTTTGTCTCCTTAGGTAGGTTTATTCCTAGGTATTTTATTCTTTTCATTGCAGTGGTAAATGGGAGTGTTTCCTCAATTTGTCTTTCAGATTTTTCATCATTAGTGTATAGGAATGCAAGAGATTTCTGTGCATTGATTTTGTATCCTGCTACTTTACCAAATTCATTGATTGGCTCTAGTAGTTTTCTGTAGCTTCTTTAGGATTCTCTATGTATAGTATCATGTCATCTGCAAACAGTGACAGTTTTACTTCTTTTCTGATTTGGATTCCTTTTATTTCTTTTTTAAAAAATTAATTAATTAATTAATTAATTAATTAACTTTTGGCTGCATTGTGGCATCATTGCTGTGCGCGGGCTCTTCTCTAGTTGTGGTGAGTGGGGGCTACTCTTCATTGTGGTGCGCTGGCTTCTCATTGTGGTGGCTTCTCTTGTTGTGGAGCACGGGCTCTAGGCACGCGGGCTACAGTAGTTGTGGCACGTGGGCTCAGTATTTGTGCCTCACAGGCTCTAGAGCACAGGCTCAGTAGTTGTGGTGCATGGGCTTAGTTGTTCCGCGGCATGTAGGATCTTCCTGGACCAGGGCTTGAACCCGTGTCCCCTGCATTGGCAGGTGGGTTCTTAACCACTGTGCTACCAGGGAAGCCCCTCCATTTATTTCTTTTTTGTCTCTGATTGCTGTGGCTAAAACTTCCAAAACTATGTTGAACAATAGTGGTGAGAGTGGGCAACCTTTTCTTGTTCCTGATGAAACGTCAGCTTTAAATGCTATTTAATTTAGCATGGAAAGTAATGCATTTTTAATATGGAACACATTAAAAACTCATCAAATGGTTTATTTATGAGATGGTTAGCCTCTCCCCCCATTACCCCATAAATATAGTCAAGTTCCATCAACTATTCAGCAAATGCAATTATACAAATGCTGTGTTTCATTTTGCATCTTATTACAGTAGTTTTCCCTCCACACACATTGTATGCAAAGAGTAAGTGCACAGAATTTTAGAATCTGAGGAGATATTGGGGATAATTCAGTATCTCATCCCCAATTCCTCCATTAATTTTACCAATAAGTTTTCTGAGGCCTGAAGAGGTTAAACAATCTGCTAATACTCACATAGATGGTTTGCTAAATTCTAGTTAAGAATTTAACCAAAGGCTTTTGATCTACCAGTTTACTCTTTCCACAACACGATTGTTCAAATCAACAAAGATTGACAGAGTACCAGTTGTGCCCTGGGTAGTATGCAAATCACTGAGCTCAGAGCAAGGAAAGACATGGTTCCTGGCTTCAAGCAACTCCAAGAGCAGTCTAGTAGGGGAAAGAGTCATGTCATGCAGATAATTAGAGGCTGATATGACACAGGCAATGTTGCTGTTTAAAACATAGTCATAATGTAGTAGAACAAGTTGATGAATGCTCTCTTGAGAGTCAAGGATGACGTTGAAGAGTTGGTGATTCATGCACAGGGTTTTCTAGGATGAATAAGAGTTCAACAATTGGTCCAAGACAGGGGTGTGGGTAGCATTTGATATGGAGGGAATATTATATTTGAAGACTGAGAAGCGATGGTTATAAAACAAGTTTTGGAGACAGATCTGGATTGATTGCTGGTTCTAAGTCTTACTACAAAGATGACTTACACAATTTATTTATCCCTTCTGCCCATTCACTTTTTTCCTCAATAAAATGGAAAGAGCAATACCTATCCCATAAGGTTATGGAGAAAATGAAATAATGTTACAACTATCAAGCACATAACCCAGGAGGAACTCAGGAGCAGGCAGCTGCTCTTTTCCATCCTGCTTCTCCTTCTCTTCCTCCTTGTGCTGGCACACCTTCTGGGTGAGGAGATTGCTAGAACAAGAGCTAAGAGGCAGGAAAGAAATAGATCATTGGAGGAACTGGCCATGGAAGACTGCTGAGGCGTTCCTAGGTAAGAAATAACAAGATCAAATTTACATCCTAAAAGAGTATTTTTGGAAGAATGGTGCATAGGCAACGGATAGAAAGCTATTTTAATAATCTAGGTGCAAGGGCTTGAAGGTACGAGTAAGGGTACGAATAGAAAGAAGAAAGCAGGGGTTGAGCGATTTGGGAGGTTCTGTGAGCGAAGTGTATTCTGGTATAATTGTGTTCCCTGCATCCTGGTTTTCATTCCCACGTGTCCGGAAGGGAAATCGCCCACCGATCTAATTAGGCCCCGAGGTACCGCCACTGCCTCAGGAAGGAGGCGGTAGGGGAGCGCTCCGCCGCCGCCGCTGCTCGTGGCTCTCGTCTCTAAAGTGCTTCCACACAATCGCTTAACTCATCTACCTTCTCATTCACATGAAAAGAAACCTCAGAGAGAGCCTGCGCTATCAAATCTT
Organism: Mesoplodon densirostris; assembly: GCF_025265405.1. NCBI lineage: Eukaryota > Metazoa > Chordata > Mammalia > Artiodactyla > Ziphiidae > Mesoplodon > Mesoplodon densirostris. The sequence continues at coordinate 80,828,864 of NC_082665.1, forward strand.
TTCTCCCTTGTCTGACTTTAAAACAACTCCTTAAACTACTGCATTCCTGAGGCAATTATCTTTTCACTGCAATTTAGTAACTTGGAGTAACCTCAAATACATTACTTTTAAGCAGCTCAGGACTCCCCTCTAAGGCAGGCCTGTGTCTCCTCTTTAACAGGAATTGAGGGCCTGGTATGGGCAGGCTGGCTCCCGGGGAGCTCTCATCAAATGCCTGGAATTACCTGTATTACCTCCATCACCTCCAACATCACCGTTCTACTTCCTGTAAAAAAAAAAAAAACCCTGTGACCTTTACTACCTGTTTGTCTTTCTTGTCTCGTGTTATTATTAACGGCCCTTTTATTGATGCCCAAACTGAAATATGGAGTCATTAGTTTACACACACACACCTTACCCGCCATCCCCAGAGGACTGATACCAAGAAAAAGATTGTTGTTATCTGACTGCCAAACTCCTAACACGGGTGTGCCGGACTCCTGTCAGAGGGAGGTTTTTTTCCCCTATAACTTCATTTCATGCTGATTTGAGATCTAACTAGTATTTCACTTTTGTCTTATTTTCTTTTTGAATATAGCCATCTATGTACATTTTGAAAAATGTTTTGTTTTTTTTTTTTTTTTTTGCTGTACGCGGGCCTCTCACTGCTGTGGCCTCTCCCGTTGCGGAGCACAGGCTCCGGACACACAGGCTCCGCGGCCATGGCTCGCGGGCCCAGCCGCTCCGCGGCATGTGGGATCCTCCGGGATCGGGGCACGAACCCGTGTCCCCTGCATCGGCAGGCGGACTCTCAACCACTGCGCCACCAGGGAGGCCCTGAAAAATGTTTTTAGTTCTACCCACACATGGGTTTCTTCATAATCTCTGAAGGCTAGTCCACAGAAGCAAAGCACTGTAGCTTCACACTTTTCATAAAATGGTTGATCTTTGAATTAAATACCTACAAAATATCTATATATGTGAGACCAGATAAAAATGAGTGAAGAATTATTGGCAAGGTATTTCTACTTTTATCTGTAAAAATAACTGCTTTGACTATCCATATTAAAAAGACATTACTAATAATTTACTCACGATGACACATATGAATTTTTTGATTTAGGTATGAAAGCATCCTGAGAACTCACAAAACCTCAGAACAAACATTAGAAGAGTGCGCTTGGGATACCTGATTTTCAGCATTGGGCACATAAAAGAAGGCTTTGGAAAACTCACATCTGAAGTGCTTTCATCACTTGAAATCATAACATGGTTTACTAAACATTGCTTGAGGCCAAATTGAATGGATTGTATATTTAGGATATATTTATACTGGATGCTTTTAAGCAAAAAAGAGCATAGGGTAGCAATGTACTATCACTGTTTATTTTTGTGCAATATGTAAATCTGGTATTTCTTCCAATTTTAGGTCTATCAATTATGCAACAATCAGCTAATAATTTTGACCACCTGCTACATGCAACTTATGTTAGACGCTAATAAGACTAACTAGCTCTCAAAACAAAACTTCCCATCAGCTGCCTTCAATCATCTCCCTCCTGACCATCTTGCAAGGACTGTTGTCTTATTTCATTGTATGTTCAACTGAGTCTGCAGCAATTCAGAGTCAGGTTGAAGAGAATCACAGATGTTATTAACACATGGAGTCTTTTACTTAAAAAAGGATAAGGGGGCCACTAACATCCCTTGTAGACATGTGGTGTCGGAAATTTCTTCAGATCATTCTCGTTGGTGACTCAAAGTGAAGCTATTTGCCAGGCAGCATCCCGGCATCCTTGGGTTAAAAAAAAAAAACACAGCTTGACCTTGGAACAGCCTGGGAGTCTGCCTACTCTGCTGGCTCCAAATGAATAAAACAACTCTTCATCTCCTTCATTTGATTAGCTGCTTCAAACTTAAACCAAAGGAAACTAGAATCCCCACTGACCCTGCTTTAAGACAGAAATAAGATCAGAAAAACAAGGAAAAGCATTTTACAAAGTCAGTTATGGGATTCACAAAACTTTGGTGCTCTGAAGTTAGTAACTCACTGCAGAAGAATTAGGTAGTTTAGAAAACTGCTTTTAATACTTAAATTTCAATGTGGTGGAATCAGTAGTGTTTGAGAACAGAACTCATACTGTGCTATCCGATATGGTAGCCACTAGTCACATGTGGCTGTATAAGTTAGTTAATTGACACTAAATTAAATTAAAATTAAAATTAAAATTCAGTTCCTCAAGTAGCATTAGCCACAGTCAAGTGCTTAACATTCACATGAGGATAATGGCTACTGTATTGGACAGTGAAGATACAGAACATCTCCATCATCCAATAGAATAGCCCTGCATTAAAATAGCAACTCAAGGCAGGAATCTCAGACTCAAACTCCGTAAGGCTGTCTTTGCTTATATGAATTTTTTTGCAGGTTTTCAAATGAACTATGTTATTAAAAAATTTTTACATAGTCCCCTACCTTGAACCAAACCAAGTAGTGTGGGCTCTGGTTAACCATCATGTCAACCTCATGGTGAAAGTATAGGAATAATGATCATTAAGTATCAAATTACTACCTGGCAGTAAGGTTGATTTAGTAACTTGTAAATAAAACTCTGTTATGGAGAAGATGTCAGACTGTGCCTCACCAAAAAGCATTTATGCTATTCTACATGTCCAGCTATTTTTCAAGTCAATGAGGAGTATTATTTGGCCTTGGTGATCAAATTACCACAGTGAACAGATTCCTGGTACCAGCTGAACCCTAAAATTAGGGAAAGAAAAATATGAATTTTGTCTTTATTCTTGTCAGTTCAAATCCAGCCATAACTTTTTGCTGGGTGTAGACATTTAGATGAAGAAGTACTTTTTTTTTTTTTAAGAAACTATCTGCTTCATGTTTTTATTTTTACTCCTTTTAAACATCTTTACTGGAGTATAATTGCTTTACATTGTTGTGTTAGTTGCTGCCGTATAACAAAGTGAATCAGCTATACGTATACATATATCCCCATATCCCCTCCCCCTTGTGTCTCCCTCCCACCCTCCTTATCCCACCCCTCTAGGTGGTCACAAAGCACGGAGCTGATCTCCCTGTACCTTTATTCCTGTCCAGCTCCTAGGTTCTTCAGAACCAATTTTTTTTTTTTTTAGATTCCATATATATGTGTTAGCATATAGTATTTTCTCTTTCTGACTTACTTCACTCTGTATGACAGACTCTAGGTCCATCCACCTCACTACAAATAACTCAATTTCATTTCATTTTATGGCTGAGTAATATTCCATTTTATATATGTGCCACATCTTTATCGATTCATCTGCTAATGGACACTTAGGTTGCTTGCATGTCCTGGCTACTGTAAATAGTGCTGCAATGAACAATGTGGTACATGACTCTTTTTGAATTATGCTTTTCTCCAGGTATATGCCCAGTAGTGGGATTGTTTAGTTTTTTAAGGAACCTCCACACTGTTCTCCATTGTGGCTGTATCAATTTACATTCCCACCGACAGTGCAAGAGGGTTCCCTTTGCTCCACACCCTCTCTAGAATTTATTGTGTGTAGACTTTTTGATGATGGCCATTCTGACTGCTGTGAGGTGATACATTGTAGTTTTGATTTGCATTTCTCTAATGATTAGTGACATTGAGCATCCTTTCATGTGTTTGTTGGCAATCTGTATATCTTCCTTGGAGAAATGTCTATTTAGGTCTTCTGCCCATTTTTGGATTGGGTTATTTATTTTATTGATATTGAGCTGTATGAGCTGCTTGTATATTTTGGAGATTAATCCTTTGTCAGTTGCTTCATTTGTAAATATTTTCTCCCCTTCTGAGGGTTGTCTTTTCATCTTGTTTATGGTTTCCTTTGCTGTGCAAAAGCTTTGAAGTTTCATTAGATCCCATTTGTTTATTTTTGTTTTTATTTTCCTTTCTCTAGGAGGTGGGTCAAAAAGGATCTTGCTGTGATTTATGTCATAGAGTGTTCTGCCTATGTTTTCCTCTAAGAGTTTGATAGTTTCTGGCGTTACATTTAGGTCTTTAATCCATTTTGAGCTTATTTTTGTGTATGGTGTTAGGGAGTGATCTAATCTCATACTTTTACATGTACCTGTCCAGTTTTCCCAGCACCACTTATTGAAGAGGCTGTCCTTTCTCCACTGTACATTCCTGCCTCCTTTATCAAAGGTAAGGTGGCCATATGTGCATGGGTTTATCTCTGGGCTTTCTATCCTGTTCCATTGATCTATCTTTCTGTTATTGTGCCAGTACCATACTGTCTTGATTACTGTAACTTTGTAGTATAGTCTGAAGTCAGGGAGCCTGATTTCTCCAGCTCCATTTTTCATTCTCAAGATTGCTTTGGCTATTCGGGGTCTTTTGTTTTTCCAAACAAATTTTGAATTTTTTTGTTCTACTTCTGTGAAAAATGCCAGTGGTAGTTTGATAGGGATTGCATTGAATCTGTAGATTGCTTTGGGTAGTAGAGTCATTTTCACAATATTGATTCTTCCAATCCAGGAACATGGTATATCTCTCCATCTATTTGTATCATCTTTAATTTCTTTCATCAGTGTCTTAGAATTTTCTGCATATAGGTCTTTTGTCTCCTTAGGTAGGTTTATTCCTAGATATTTTATTCTTTTTGTTGCAGTGGTAAATGCAAGTGTTTTCTTGATTTCACTTTCAGATTTTTCATCATTAGTGTACAAGAATGCCAGAGATTTCTGTGCATTAATTTTGTATCCTGCTACTTTATCAAATTCATTGATTAGCTCTAGTAGTTTTCTGGTAGCATCTTTAGGATTCTCTATGTATAGTATCATGTCATCTGCAAACAGTGACAGCTTTACTTCTTCTTTTCCGATTTGGATTCCTTTTATTTCCTTTTCTTCTCTGATTGCTGTGGCTAAAACTTCCAAAACTATGTTGAATCAGAGTGGTGAGAGTGGGCAGCCTTGTCTTGTTCCTGATCTTAGTGGAAATGGTTTCAGTTTTTCACCATTGAGGACAATGTTGGCTGTGGGTTTGTCATATATGGCCTTTATTATGTTGAGTTAAGTTCCCTCTATGCCTACTTTCTGGAGAGTTTTTTTTGTTTGCTTTTTTTTGCGATACGCGGGCCTCTCACTTAGTGGCCTCTCCCGTCGCGGAGCACAGGCTCCGGACGTGCAGGCTCAGCGGCCATGGCTCACGGGCCTAGCCGCTCTGCGGCATGTGGTATTTTCCTGGACCGGGGCATGAACCTGTGTCCCCTGCATCGGCGGGCAGACTCTCAACCACTGCACCACCATGGAAGCCCCTCTGGAAAGTTTTTATCATAAATGGGTGTTGAATTTTGTCGAAAGCTTTTTCTGCATATATTGAGATGATCATATGGTTTTTTTTTTTTTTTTTTTTTTTTTGCGGTATGCGGGCCTCTCACTGTTGTGGCCTCCCCCGTTGCGGAGCACAGGCTCCGGACGCGCAGGCTCCAGACGCGCAGGCTCGGCGGCCATGGCTCACGGGCCCAGCCGCTCCGCGGCATATGGGATCCTCCCAGACCGGGGCACGAACCCGTATCCCCTGCATCGGCAGGCGGACTCTCAACCACTTGCGCCACCAGGGAGGCCCGATCATATGGTTTTAATCCTTCAATTTGTTAATATGGTGTATCATATTGATTGATTTGTGTATATTGAAGAATCCTTGCTTTCCTGGGATAAACCCCACTTGATCATAGTGTATGATCCTTTTATTGTGCTGTTGGATTCTGTTTGCTAGTATTTTGTTGAGGATTTTTGCATCTATGTTCATCAGTGATATTGGCCTGAGTTTTCTTTTTTTGTAACATCTTTGTCTGCTTTTGGTATCAGGGTGATGGTGGCCTTGTAGAATGAGTTTAGAATTGTTCCTCCGTCTGCTATATTTTGGAAGAGTTTGAGAAGGAGAGGTGTTAGCTCTTCTCTAAATGTTTGATAGAATTCACCTGTGAATCCATCTGATCCTGGGCTTTTGTTTGTTGGGAGATTTTTAATCACAGTTTCAATTTCAGTGCTTGTGATTGGTCTGTTTCTATTTTCTATTTCTTCCTGGTTCAGTCACGGAAGATTGTGCTTTTCTAAGAATTTTTCCATTTCTTCCAGGTTTTCCATTTTATTGGCATATAGTTGCTTGTAGTAATCTCTTGTGATCCTTTGTATTTCTGCAGTGTCAGTTGTTACTTCTCCTTTTTCATTTCTAATCCTGTTGATTTGAGTCTTCTCCCTTTTATTTTTTGTGGTACGCGGGCCTCTCACTGTTGTGGGCTGGCCTCTCCCATTGCAGAGCACAGGCTCCGGACGTGCAGGCTCAGCGGCCATGGCCCACGGGCCTAGCCGCTCTGCGCCATGTGGGATCTTCCCGGACAGGGGCACGAACCCGTGTCCCCTGCATCGACAGGTGGACTCTCAACCACTGCACCACTAGGGAAGCCCTCTAACTGATTCTTAACCCATTGGCTTCAGGGAAGGCTGCCTTTTAGAATCAATTACCTAAATATGGTGAACTAATCTGGGAAAGTAGTGAAATATGAAATATGACTTGCCCTATCTCCCCTTTGTCTGTTGACAATTTGCCCAACACTACAGTTTAGATGTGACCAGATAAGAAAGACAGGCAAGTGCATTCACAGATGGTGTCCCATTCGATCCTCACAACATTCTGTATACGAGCAGGGAAGGTTTTTGTGTCACAAATGAGGCAGCTCTCTTGAGAATAATTGATCATTGTCCACCTGTGTTCCTCCCTACATGCCTCTGTTTGTAATTATTTGTATACATGACCATCTCCCTCACCGGATTTGAAGGTACCTGGTGTGGGGACCATGTTCATATCCATCTTGTTTTCTGGGCATCTAGCATGATGCCTGGTGTATGAGTTGTTCATTTGCTCAGAAGAAGAAAGGTGAATGTAACACAAAAGATCTGTAAAGGAATTAGGATTTTTTTTTTAAGGGAGAAAAACATTATGCTGGGTTTTGTTGCTCAGTGTGTTTGCTCTACCCAAGTCCAGGAAGGTGCTGTTTAGCACGACCTGGGTCACACAGTAAGTACCCAGTGATGTAGTTGGATCTAGGACTCAGGTCTCCTTTCACAGGACATTTCCCACTAAAACTTCCTATTTTTTTTATACCATTGAATCTTTATTTTAAGACATTCCATCTCTTTTTGTAGCTAGTCCAGCAAAAGGGAGAGTGAATTGTACCTGCATGTGGAATAAAAATAGATTACACATGCTTAAGTAGGAAGAATTGAAAAGCTTTGCTGCTGATTATACTTTTGTTCCTGGGGATGTTGTCTAAAACCCTTTTGATGTGAAAGGAGATCGTGATGACAGCTAACATGTGACTGAAGTTTTATACTGTAAGCTGGGCTGTGAGCACAGATAGACGGATGGGTTAGCTGGTCCCTGGTGCACACAGATGTGTGATATTGTGTGTGGTCAGTGCACCAAAGGTCTCGGCCTGAAGATTCAAGAGAAGGGGGAGACAGAGCTTAGATGAGCAGAATAGAGGGGATTGAGGAGGTAGGGGTCCCCACAATCAGCAGGACTTTGTGTTTCTCATGAGTTCATGCTCCTAACTAACAAAATGTAGCACGAAGTTGGCTCTGTTAACAAACATCATATTCTGATACGATTCACAGACACAATGTAAAGCTTCTGCTTTACAGGAAATAATACCAGATTATTTTGTCATTTTATAGTTATACTAACAGGTTGTACTATTTTTTTTTTTTTTTTTTTTGCGGTATGTGGGCCTCTCACTGTTGTGGCCTCTCCCATTGCGGAGCACAGGCTCCGGACGCGCAGGCCCAGCGGCCATGGCTCACGGGCCCAGCCGCTCCGCGGCATGTGGGATCCTCCCGGACCAGGGCACGAACCCGTGTCCCCTGCATTGGCAGGCGGACTCTCAACCACTTGCGCCACCAGGGAAGCCAGGTTGTACTATTGACGGATAAGTCTGATGTCAAAATGCACTCCCCACTAGGGAACTAGTAATCTCTACTGCTACTTGGTGGCAGCATGCATGTATTGCAAGGGCAATTATTGTAGGAATCCAAATTAGTGGAACATTTTAGAATTGGAAGACTACATACAGATCATCTAGTCAAGCTTCCAACTATTATAGTTGTGAAAACTAAGGCCCATATAAATGAAATGATTTATCTCCAAAGAGCATTAGTGAAAGAGTATGAAATAAAACATATCTCTGAACTTTAAACAAACAAACAAAAAAACAAACATCATAACTCCTCTACAGATTTATGTTGCATTCAGTTTTCCTCTTCTGAGCAATTGTTTTGGTATATTTAATGTTTTCACTTATGTTTAACATTCCTTTTGTTTTTTGGACAGGAAAGTAGGATTTATTGGGGGTTGTGAGTAAGGTGGGAACAGCCCTGAGATTCTTAGGAGTGCAGGGCCCACCATTTGTCCAAGGGGCCACTATTAGGAATGTATTTGATCCCTCAGTCATCTGGGATGAGCCCCTTTTCTGCCACCATGTCCTCAACTTCTCTTGCATTAAACTTTGTAAATTCCCACTTCTTGGAGATGTGGCTCTTCTGGCAGCCTGGGAATTTGAACTTGGCCCTGTGTAGGGCCTCAGTCATATGCTCCTTGTTCTGCAGCTTGGTGTGCCTGGACATGATGACTTGGCTGAAGCGGGTGGACCCTGGCCACTATGCTCTAGGGCTTTCCAAAGGTACCCCACATACATGTCTGGAGCCTAGTTTGGGGAGAGCATGAGGTCAGGCATGAATGTCCACTGGAAAGGCTTGTCTCCAAGGTCCCTTAGGACAACCCACATGAGCAAAAGGCTGCATACATTACCAAGGAGGCTGCTGTTTGTGGCCATTGCCCATGGTTCTCCCATGGGGAAAAGAGCACGGTTGGCTTAACTGGCTGCAGAGTAACACTACTTTTATATTTATGGTTTACTTGCCTTTTGTACTTCTGATCACTCCTTGTTTCAGTTTTCAAATGCAAATAATCAGTTCCCATTTTTGAATACCATTTCAAATCTTGTTGAATTGGGGACTTGTTTACTGTGTTCTTACACGCCCTTTCCTCCCCTCTATTTCACAGAGTGATTCCTTGAAGGGGAGTGAGGGATTTCTAGAAAGGGAGTGAGGGATTTCTAGGTTGTGCAGAAGAAAGCCTATTGTGATGTCGGGAACTGAGGTGTGGGAATTGCCCGGCTTCTGGCTGGAGTTTACCTCCCTCCCTCATTTCTTCCTATATGCAGATGTTCAGTGACATGTGTTATTATAAGAGAAAGGGAAATGGCCTTACTGAAATAGAGGTAATGGGCCAAGATAAATTGTAGAAGTCATGAGAAAGTGTAATATGGCAAATAACATGATGGGCTTGACTTTTAAGTGTAGTATGAGAATCATTCTCAGTGTTATGCTATGGGAAAAAATAGAAATGAGGTGGCACATTAGTTCCTGCCTTGTGGTCCTGTGGCCTGTGGAGGCCACACTCAGGTTCTAGTACAGACAAAGGCCCTGAAGGTTTTAGCCATCCACAGGCAAAGTGAGCAAAGGATGCATTTGAAAACAAATAGTAATGTAATGTAGGGACCTGTAAAGAAATGGTGTGGTAGAACTAGAGGGGTAGTAACAGAGTAAGACTGCAGGTAACCCCCAAAGAAATAATGTCAATATATTATTTTATCATTGCACTAGGAAAATTTTAAATTATGTGTATATAAGTAGGCAATAACATGGGATATTTTAAAACAACCCTAATTAATGAAATTCAGTGAGATCTCTGTACTACTTACGTAGTTTTAAATCTGTTACAAGGCTTTCAGGTCTCATCTATTAGCTGTTTGCACAAAGTTTCTTTGCTTTTGTGGTACCTGCACTATTGTGCAGACAACCTTTCCAACTAAATGAATAGTTGAAATTGGTAGACAGAATGTGTTCAGTGAATAAACTGGTTGATAATTTTTATGACAACATCTTTATTCCATACAGGCTTCTCTCTTCCAAATAAAGTCCTTCTAGAAGACTGGGCTTTTTGAGTAACTTCTTATAAAGATTTTAAAGGATTTTTATGAACCAGTTTATGTTTGAAGTGGTTTAGTTTGGCAGAACATTTGGGAGTCATCAGGACATACACTGCTTGGCTGTGCTGGGCTGTGCCTGCAGGGCAGCATGACCAATATTGCCCCAGGCAGTCCAGGACCCTACTCTGACCCCAAGAGAGCAAAGAGTCCTTGGGACCCAAGGGATGTGCCCATCCAGCTGCTCCCCTTTCTGCACCATCTTCCCTGCATACCCAGAACTCCCTGCCTGAAGGGCCTGTACAGCCTCTTCTGTGGATCTCTTCCCTGGATAGTGTGGATGTATGGGCTGGGATGTCCACCTGGGCTGGGATGTCTGCAGCGGGTGGCATGTGAGGTTTTTTACAGGGACCGAAGGTGTAGGGGATGGAAAAGTAGGGAGCTTTCAACAAAGATTAGGCACAAGCTTGTCCCTGACTTATACCTACTAAAAGGCAGTGGCAATGTAATCATTGTTACAATCAAATCACTTCTGCAAATTTCTGAAATGCCCTCTAGGAAGTAATAGTACTACTGTTCTAAGTGAGAAGGTTGGCATTCTTTTCTAACAGATAAACTTCCTCTGAAAATGACATCAAACAAACCCCAGGGATGTTTTGTGCTATGACAACATCAATAGAATAAAAGTGTCTAATTTTCAAAGGTGCTTACTTTGAAGAAAAACTCATTGAAATGTGTAAGATCTGGTATGTTTGATAAAAACAAACAGCCAGTTTTAAACCAAATAGCTTTTTGACCGAAAGGAAAAAAAAGTCAGTGCAGATTGGGATTATTTATGAAATTTTTATCATGTAAATTGGTGTGGTACGATATATTCAGCCAAGAGTCAGGAAAACTGTACTCTGGTTCCAGTCCAAGGTTTTTGCACAAGCCATGTTCTCTCAGTTAGATGTGTGACATAACATAATCATCAAATCAAAGATACCATCAGTTGTAAGATGCAGCATTAATTTGTGTACCATTAAGAAAGAGACCCATTGCCTATGATAATTTTGACTATTGACTATAAGAAGCATTCTAATTGAGATGTAAAAATATTAGAAAGTATATCTTAAATCTCTAATATACAATAAATCTTATTCATCTAAACATTCTTCACATTCTTGCAGAGTACCTACCACATCTAGTCATTCATTTATTCATTCAATAAATAAATATAAATTTAGTGTCTATTTCAGGCAATACAGCATGCATGTATCAACATGTATTGAATAATGGAATTTTAGAAGTACATACACTTACCTTTCATAACATCAGCACGCACATGAAGCTGGAGACGCTGGTGAGAAATCAGCTCAAGACAGTGGAGAGATTGTCCTCTTTTGAGAACAGCAAAATCACCAAAAACTTAATCTCTAATGTGGACATTTGCTCCGTAGAAATTTATACTGGTAAATGGAAGGCAGGTAAACAAGAATTCCCAGATCAGTTTCTTAGTAATCAAGGTGCCCTGGTTACTTTTTCCACGTTTCTATGAAAATCTTGTTGAAAGAAGAACTTCTTAATTCTGAGACTCTAATGAAAGTTCTCCTTCATCTGTCATTTCTTTTCCAGTAGGAATAAGGCAAGGAATGAGTGTTCTATGAAACACTTTTATACTATATCATATAAAACAATTTTACATGACTTATTATCATGCTACATTGTTAAATTGATTTTTATACACTTAAATCTTTATATTATCCATTTGTATCTAATAGTAGCCCAAGACATAAATAAGCCCTTAAAGCAACATTTTGTAAAGAGTGATACTTCCCTAGTGAGCTCACTCTCAGAGTCAGAATCTTAAGTTCACCAGACAAGTGACAAATAAGGTTCAGTCAGCCCCAATATCTTCATCTAGAGATGTTGTACTGGGACCTTAGGAAGATGAAAAAAGAATGAGTTGAAAATGCTTGGACCTACTCTGTATAATCGAAACCATATGCAGTGATTTTAAGCCTCATTATATACAGCAAATACTGATGTTCTGTCCCTCTTCAAGAAGGAACTGGCAAAACCCCTTAGAGAACAGTTTCTATTCTTGTTCTGTTTGAATTTTGCTTCTTGAGCTGTTCTTGCCACATGGGATATTTGACTATTTCTAAATGGCCTTTGCTTTTAGTCTTTGTTCAAAGTTTGTTTTAAGCACAATATCGTAATCAACCTCATTTCCAAAGAGGCCCCTTTTCCCTTGACTGCTGCAGGCTGCTTATCCCGAGAATGGCTTCTCTCTGGGCTCACAAGGTCCCAGCTTTCTGTTTCTCTTGGATCTGAGCACACTGTGTTTTCTGATCAGCTAAGTCTTATCCAAACTGGGGTAAAGAGAGGAATTCCACATACTGCTCTCTGGGGGTGAACTGAACAAAACATGCCTGCGAGGACACTTCCTGAGGCATGATTCAAAGGTTATTGCACACTATCTGCTCAGAGTTTCTATGCTTACCCAATTATGTTGTCCTTACCTTTGTGTGATCTACCTGAGAAAAAAAAATTATCATTGGTTAAATATGTTGTTTAGGGCCATTTCTATCAAATCTGAGCATCAGATCAGTCAGAAACTTAACACACACAAACATATACACACACTTAAATCAGTTTCCACTTATATCATTTTGATCTACGATACCCTTTCCAGAAACATCATTGTAAGAGTAAGAATGGTCTATATTGGTTTCTCCCCCCTATAAATGTCATTGAATCATAGCTTTCCTGAGGAATCCTAATACATATGTCTATATTTTAGATATAAATTTCTCCCCAGTGGTCCTTTGGCTATGGAGAAATTAGCACAGTCTATATAAAGCAGAGTGCTTGAAAGAGTCTCCTTAAGGGAAATGGGATAGCAAGAAGGAAAGAGATTTGTACTTTTCATTTAGTGGCAATACTTATTTTATGCAATTTTATATCATTAGGCCCATTAAAAGGACAAGAATGTGAAATATGTCCTCCCTGAAGACAGTTCTTTGTGTTTGCATAACATTTTCTGCTTTGAATAAACCAATCACAAGGAAGAGTCCACTGTGTATGTACTCCAGTGCTCTGAGCACTTATTTCAAGGGCTCTCCATTCCCCACCACCACCCTACTCCCCAGAGAGCTGAAAATGTGCAAAGCCTGCAATCTTTAAGTGCATAACCAATTGTTCTCTTTGGACAGTCTGTTTCTGAAAATTCCCTTTGAAATCAATGACAAAAAAGCCCAGCCTACGGTGGATTCCATCTTGTAAGCTTCCCCCACAAACCACAGACCCTAATCTTTGTATTTATTCAATTGGACCAAGTCGCCACAGATATGGGGGAGTAGAATGTATTTGAGAATGTGAGTGTGTGCCAGGCAAGGAGGTTCTTTAATAAGAAATGTTATCACAAACACTTTTAAAATGCTTTTCAGCTCAACCTGGACACAGAAGACTGGGTTTTGTATTTCTTGGTAATATGCCCAGTACATAGAAATTTAAAAAAAAGATATATATATATATGATTCAAAGATATTTTGAGAAAAATCCTTGAACTAGAAAAAAGATGAATATTTGATGCCCAGTGGATTCACACATAAACCTGGTGATTTTCTTGGTATCTGTATTCATCAGAAGCTGTGAGCAATCACGCTCTAATTCCCTCTGGTGGGGTGTAACAGGCAGAGGGACAGTGGAGTTTCATAACAATTTTTAAGCATTGCCCTATTGTATACTTCAAATGACATTCTTTAATGGGGAATTAAGAATGGTGACGTGGTTGGTCACGTATCTAGGCCAGTGGTCAGTGGCAAGTGGTCACTGAGGGAAGATAGAGGCCTTTCTAGGTAAACTGACGCAGTCATCATGAAGTCACATAGGAAGATAAGACTGAGAGATAAGACTCTCTGGCCAAAGGACTAAGGTGAGATTTGGAACGTCCTATGGGTGATATCAGAGGCTGGGAAGACTCTCTGAGCCTGGGCTTTACCAGCCATAGAAAGAGCTAAGCACATCTGATGCCTTTCAAGATAGAGTGGTTCCTACCTGTCTTTGTAGCCCCACACGACTTCATAGACACCTCTGGATGTAAAGGTTTGGGCTGGGGAAAGATATGGAGGGCTCATCAAAAGCACTTGACAAGAGTTGTCTAGCAAAGAATCCTTCTCTGAAGGGAAAGAAAAGCCTGGAAGAAGGTCTGAATGTCAGATGCCTCAACCCACTGTTGTCAACTTCTGAGAGGGGTAAGGGACCTGGTTATAAAACCCTGCCATGAAATTTGTCCAGTAGAAATGGCCTCAGCACTTTTCTCATAGCACATCTATGATGTCTTAAGAAGTGCACCCCTGGTTTCACTGTTGGGAGGCAACAGAACTGTTAGCAAGATGGCTGATGAGTTGGCCAGAGTGTTTCTGAGATGAAAGAATGATGGGGGACATGGCAAGGCAATGGGAAGAGGAGGAGAAAAAAGGAAGAAAAAATTATCTTCTGGAAGGAGGACTCTTCCTAGTTTTAAACAATTAATTAAAAATGTTAAATGCACCAGAAATGGGTGATGAACTATTTGGGTAATAAGAACAATTATCATACTGTGGTGGTAAGAAAAAAAATGGCATAGTCCATCTGGGTTTTATTTCCAGCATGACCATCAAATATCTGTGAGATTCTGTCTCTTAACTTCACTAGGGACCTCAGTTTCTCCACCTTTAAATGAGAGCATTAACTCCAGTCTCCTCCAGCATTAACAGTCTGTGTAACTGACAGAAGTGCCACAAGGTGTAAGTGATGGTTAATTTTATGTGTCATCTTGATGGGCCAAAAAATATCCACATATTTGTTTAAACATTGTTTCTGGGTTTGTCTGTGAGTGTGTTTTAAGAAGAGTTTAGCATTCGAATCAGTAGACTGAGTAAAGCCCTCCTCAAAGTGAGTGGACAGCATTCAGTCATTTGAGGGCTTGAATAGATCCAAAAGGCAGAGAAAGGGAGAATTTGCTTTCTGCTTGGCTGCTTGAACTGAGACATTGGTCTTCTCCTGTCCTCAGACTAGGACTTACATCATGGGCTCTCCTGGTCCTTGGGCCTTTGGACTTGGATCTATAGCACCAGTTGTCCTGGGTCCCCAGCTTTCAGATGACAGATTGTGGAACTTCTCAGCCTTCATAATCACATGAACCAATTCTTTATAATAAATCTCTTTATATGTAAATATATATATACACATATATATGTATATATTCTCTCTCTCTCTCTCTGGGTACACACACACACATCTCCTATTGGTTCTGTTTCTCTGGAGAACCTAACACCTTGTGCATTTGGGAACAAAGATATTGCTCAAGTCTAGAGTTCTTGTCTCTAATTCACTTAACATAATTTTAGGGACTAAATACTTGGTATTTTCTATCTTTTCTCCCTTCAAGTAATAATTAATTTTTAATGGATTGTTCCCAGGTAAGAATTAGAAACATTGTGTGGCTGACAGTGCACTACATGCAGGGCTTATAAGGGGGAGCTGCTTTTCGCAGCTAGCTCCTTGATGAGAATTCAGCAGGAGGAGCTCTTTAGCTGTGCCAACAGCTGTCAGGGGGTGACTCATCAGCAGGGTCTATGGCACTCAAGAGAATAAAATTTTTCCCGCAGTGACCTGCCTCATAAGAAATGGATGGACCCTTCCCTGATAGCCTGATCGTTTCAGCATATAGTCGAAGTATAAACATATAGTCAAGGAAATCAGGAACCCGCATATCTGTCAAATCCCTCTGTAGGTCGTGTACAGGTGGCTAACTGCCCCTAAGTGTAAGATGTGGGTAAGGTCCAAAGGGCTGGAGTAGCTGATTATTTAGCAAACGTGGTTGCTTCCACTGGCTCTCTGGGTCTCACAGCTCAGCGAGAGCAGAAGGCATGGAGCCACTGATGCAGGCATGTAAAGAGGCAGTGGGAAGCCACGTGGCTTGGGCTGCCCATGAGGGGACATCTTCAGTGAGCTCTCATTTCTAGACGATATGCTAGCTTCTAGCTAACTCTGTCAGGTGCTAGTGGAATCCTTTAGGGCAACATGATGTTTCTCTGGCTGTCATGAGATTTATTGATTTTTTACTTACCTATTTATTTGTTTGATGGAGAATGCCACAGGGCTTAGAGTGGTCTCAGTCAAATAATCAGTTTGCTCCTGAGGCTTCTGATCTTTTGCAGTGGGTTTATATTTATATCCTGCAGGGCTGTCATTAAAGGAAAACAGGGATGCTTGGGGCTTTTGAGGCCCACTTGTCTCCTATCTTCATGCTCCTTTCTCTGTCAGGCTGTCTCCGTTCCTCGGGGTGTGGTGTCCCTGGGGTCCCACTGCCTCCTTCACATCCTCCAAATCTGCTTTCAGCTCCTCCATGGGTACTTTGGAAGCTATATGATGACTTCATCTCCATTGCGTGTGGTAATGATTTGTTTTATTTCTCCAGGGGCATCTGTATTCAAATAGGGAAAACTAATTATATATTTTATTATATACGTAATTATATATAAGGAGGAGAATTCAGGCAAAAGTCCAGGGGTACACTGAGGAGTTCTTATACAGCGGGGCTCATACTGCATTCTTCATATCTCATGATGTGAGGGTTTTAACCCCCAGTCAAACATAGCTGATCCTGCCTTACTCTACCCAGACACTTTGTAGAATTGCCTGGGAAGTAGCCAGTGCAAATTTGAACTTATGTTTCTTAGATTTTGGGGTGATGGATCTTTTTGAGAGTTTGTTAAAAGCCATGGACCCTATCCCCAGTTAAATGTGCATATTCACACATATCCAAATTTTGTATACAGTTTTAGGAGGGTCACCAGACGTCTTAAAGCTCAACTTGGGATTCCAGGGTTAGAGAAGGATTAGTATTTGGAGTAAGCAGACCTGGATTTGAGGTTCCGCTGTGATCTTGGGCGGGTTCCTCGTGTTTCCTTTGGACTATGTCAAAATCTCCGGTTTTACCAGTGGTTCTCAACTGGGGACAGTGCTGCAGGCATATTTTACCCCTCACACCATCCAGGGCATATCTGAGCCTGGGGGGACAAGCAAGTGTTGTTTTGAAAGATATCCACAAGTGAGCTGATATGCCCCCAAAGGTTTGAGAACCACAGGGCAAGAAGACCTCTAAGATGGCCTCTGGCTCCAGTGTTCTACGACTCTGAGGTTTTGCTCCAGAAATTCCACTGCACAAAGTCAGAGGCTACTCCGCCAAGAGCTAGTGGAGAGAAGAAGAGGGGTAGTGGGACAGAGAAGGCCAGAAACTGGGCTTTCCCTTTCTTACAACTTTGCCCCACTGTTCATGGAGGAAGGTGGTGGGAAGGGAGCAGAACTCTTCTAGAATTCTCTTTTCCTTGAGAGCCCATTGAATTGAGGATTTATCTATTTATCTATTTAATCCTCTTGAGAGGATAGAGAATCTAACATATCTTTATTTTTTGAAAGCCTATGTACTTGGCATATTATAGATACAGAATAAATGTTGTTTGGATGCAATAAGTTTATTTCTCATTAGTTACTTTTTTAAGAAGATAATGTGATGAATTCCTGCTGTCCCATTCTGGTTGACACATTTTCTAAGATTTTATTTTACTGAAGTCATTGAAATAGATATTAATTTAGTGATTAATTGAAATTCAAGGAATATTTACTAAGCTCTTATTATGTGCTTGACACAGTAGAGTTTTCAATATAGTGGAGATTTGAGAAGAGAGTTAATAGTCCTGTGCTAATACCAAAACCCATATGTAAGTACTAACAATTTGCTTACTTTTAACATTTCAGTGGATTTCCTTTTAGTATTTTTTAATATAAACATTTACAAATATTAAGAAATCAATATTGTACTATATATACTATTCTATAATCTGTTTTGTTAAAGAAAATTCTCCATGGTATTGAATAGTCTTTAAAGGCTTGAATTTATTTAAAAGAGTCATTCTTACCTTATATTAAAAAAATACAGAGTGAAGTAAGTCAGAAAGAGAAAAACAAATCCTGTATGCTAACACATATATATGGAATCTAAAAGAAATGGTTATGGATATATATACACTATCAAATGTAAAATAGATAGGTAGTGGGAAGCAGCTGCATAGCACAGGGAGATCAGCTGGGTGCTTTGTGACCACCTAAAGGGGTGGGATAAGGAGGGTGGGAGGGAGATGCAGGAGGGAAGAGATATGGGGATATATGTATATGTATAGCAGATTCACTTTGTTATAAAGCAGAAACTAACACACCACTGTAAGGCAATTATACGCCAATAAAGATGTTAAAAAATAAATAAAATTGAAAAAAAAGTAACAAAAAAATACATGCTCATCGTAAATAAAATTTAAAATAATATAGAAATGTACAATTTAGAAAAGTCCTTCATAATCTGGTTATAATTTTTAAATAATTGTGACATATTCTTTCAGACATTTTCCTATGCTTCTACTAACTTAAGTACACATTTAAAATTTTGTATTTGTGGGATAAGATGCTTCACACTGTTCTGAAACTTTATTAAAAAATACTTAACAGTGTATGTTTGAAAATATAAAAACAAACTTTAATGATGTTTCAATTGCAATGATCATTTTGCATTTTTCTCTTCTACTACAGTCTGAGGCCTTGGAAGACAAGCTGTTTTCCTGTAGGTGAACTTATTTTATTATTTTCAGCGTGATTTGGGAGAATATCAGACAGTTATGGCCACTTCTCTCCAGATAACTCCCGGCCCGCTAAGGGAAGATGAGTCCTCATGAACATCAGGCTTTGGCCAGGCTTTGGCAGATGGAGACATCTGCCAGGTGTGCGTGGGGTTGGCTGAGTGAGTCCTTCACTCTGGAGCTCGCCCTGCCCCAGGACAGGTCCCTACCATCCCAAATCCCAGGATACACTTCTCTTGCTCTCCAAAAGTGTTGGTAGTACTTTTGTGCATGTTGAATGATCGCCTTGTCCCTTTACCTGACACATTCTCAACCTCAGTTTCTGACTAGGAAGTGTGGCCTGGTAACCCTTGGGTAGGAGTGGAATCATTGGAGCTCAGCTAATAGGATCACAGGGCCGAGCAGTCAAGAGCTATCCAGATTCCTGAGTAGTCCAGTTAACCTGTTCCACCATGAGAACTACCCTCCTAAAATCCAGACAGCCATCTCAGAGACACAAGCTCTCCTTCATCCCAGAGACTGCGTGAGTAAGCAGTGGCCCATTGGCACTGCCGGAAGAAAGAGCAGATGGTGGGTCAGGAGCTCTGTGTTCCTCCACATGGGACAGAACACTGTGTTGTGGTTGGTACAGGCTGCCACATCACCAAACCTGGTGTTTTATTAAAAAGGGTGTTGGGAATGGGGATGCTGGGGCTAGGGCTCAGGTATTGATGGGTTGTGAAAAATTTCTTTCCCTTCTAATCTTTTCCATCCCCCTCTTCATCTTTCCACCATTTAAATCTCTAGTGCACCCATAAAATGAAGATGTGGCTAGATGGATGGGATCATCAAATGCAGGGAAAGAAAAGCTTACTGTTTCTAGTAGTTGTTAATTAAAAATTCACAATGGCACATGCTTAATACTTTACGGGGACAGGTCAGAAAACATCTGTCTCCAAAATGTACAGGCAATATAGGACCCTGTGTGGGCTGAGGGCATCCTTAGCAGCTAAGGTCACTTTGTTGGGACAGGTGGAAGGGGTGCACAGTCATGTTCCTTACGAAATAAATCCCCAATCAAATCTCTTCCAGATCTGATAATAATACTGGATTGAAGGAGCCTTTGACAGACATAGGGTTTGACCAAGTATTAAACCAAAAGGAATTATTAAAAATAATTTTTAAATGTTATTTATTTCAGGAAAATATGTACAAATATATTACAGGAGTTCAACTGCAATTAGTATCTGAATTGTATTGACTCATTATTCAAAAGCTTTAGTCCTGGGGAGTTCTGTGAAGTTCACAGCTTCACCTGCCCTGCTTTGCTTTTGCAGGTTTTCCCAGGCAACTTCCTAGAGTGTCTGAAAGTCCCTCTTCCTTCTGCTTCCTCCCCCAGTGCTTATCCATCCCCAGTATAGCTGCTAACTATTACCAGTTGCCATCCTGTCCCTTCCTTACCACTAGGGCCAGTAGATAGTGATTTTTTTCTTACTCTTTGTTAAACATAAAACGCTTAGCCCTACATATAATATTATTCATTTATAGAAGTTGATGTGTTCCTCATGACAGCACAAAAATATCAGCTTCAAAAAGTAGAAAAAAGAATCATTTAGGTAATTTCTAAATACAGTCACTTAGTACAAAGTACAAACACAAATTAAAGGGAGTAAATCGCTGTTATTTATCTAACAATTGGGTGTCTGCCGGCTCCCTTTGAGACTGAGGGGAAACCACTAACCCTCCCTGAGCCTGATCCCTCATCCCAAAATGGGAGCAGTAATACTGGCCTTGCTTTCCTCACAGGGCTGTGTGAGGGCCGACTAAGCTGATGCCTAGGAAGTGGGAAAGCACTTTAAAAGTGGCTTTTAATAATTTAAACGCACGGGAGAGAGGTGATATAAAGGCATGCCTCTTCTAGAATGCAGGAGCAGAGGCTTATAAGGATTTCTGCACTTGCTAGAGATTTGAAGAAGAGATGAATTCACTTGTAATTCACCTGTAGAAATAAGCTAATACCAAATGGTTGGATCACAGAGGAGGAAACTCAGAGCATCACATCAAGAACATGCAGAAAAGATCTCATGGCAGCAGCTGGTCAAGTGAGGGTTTGCCCTGTCCCAGAAGCAGCCTTATAAGAGTTCCATGGTTTCCAAATGTCAGCACGTTATGACTGTGATCTGTCCTCAGGGAACTTAGTCCTTCATCCTTGCAAAGAAACTGCACTTCCATCTCGGTGCCAATTTGCTTTGCAGGCCAGCAGCACTATTCCTGCACGGGGCCTGAGTTTCATTTGAAAAGGATTCCATGGGGATGCTTTCTTGTGTTACCAAATTCTCTCTCATCTTTGTTCCCTACACTGGCTGCTCCTGTCAGTAAAACCTATATGTAACCCCCATTTTTTTTTCTGAATCCAGTTTAGAGACACATAATAAAATTATTATAAGTGAGAAAAGGTCTCAGTCAGAGGTGGACAAAATGTGCCCAGAATCTTATAGTTATTGTGGTTTAAGAGAAATGGATTAAAAACCACTTTCAAATATCTTCTTTGTCCCACAGAAGCAGCCACATAGCACAGGGAGGTCAGCTCAGTGCTTTGTGACCACCTAGAGGGGTAGGATAGGGAGGGTGGGAGGGAGATGCAAGAGGGAAGAGATATGGGGTTGTACGTATATGTATAGCTGATTCACTTTGTTTTACAGCAGAAAGTAACACATCATTGTAAAGCAATTATACTCCAATAAAGATGTTAAAAAAAACCCAACAAAAAACAAATGTCAAAACATCAAAAAAAAAAAAATTCTAAGTAACTTAAAAAAAAAATCTTCTTTGTCCCACATATAGAAACCTAAATAAAGAGCTACTGGCTGTTCATAACATTTGCTTTTGCTGCATTCTTATTTTCCCTGATTTGTCTGTGCTTCCCTGCATCATTTGCTATTTCCATGAACAAAGAGAGTCAGAGTCACAATCCCATGTGTTGACTGAGGCAAGCCTCCCAGACAAGGGACTGAATTTGATGTGAAGGAAGAGAAACTAATTCTCCAAATGTCTTCCTCTACAGCTGGCTAATATCTGAAGTTTTACAGTTAGAACTTAATTCCTTTGGCATGTCCCTCCATGTCCCCCTTCTTCATCACCAGGCAATCATTGATCTGCCTTCTGTCACTTTAGATTAGTTTGAATTTTCTGAAACTTTATATAAATAGGATCATACAATATGACTCAACAAATTTTTTTTTTTTTTTTGTGGTACGCGGGCCTCTCACTGTTGTGGCCTCTTCTGTTGTGGAGCACAGGCTCCGGACGCACAGGCTCAGCGGCCATGGCTCACGGGCCCAGCCACTCCGCGGCATGTGGGATCTTCCCAGAATGGGGCACGAACCCATGTCGCCTGCATGGGCAGGCGGACTGTCAACCACTGTGCCACCAGGGAAGCCCTCAACAAAATTTTGAGATTCATCTATGTTTTGTGTAGCACAAATTCATTCTTTTTATTGCTGAATAGTACTCCATTGGATGGATATATTGTTATTTGTTTATTTATTCACCTTTTGATGAGTATTTTGGTAATTTTAAGTTGTCATTAGTATTCTTGTACACGTCTCTGAGGATTTTCTAGAGATCTTCCTGTTATTAACTTTTAATTCCAAGGGGATTAAAGAACATGTTTTATATGATTTGAATTTTTAAAAGCTTGTTGGGACTTTTTTATATAGTCCAGAATATGATCTGTCCAGATATAGTCCAGATATGATTGGTAAGTGTCCCCTAAGCACTTGAAAAGAATGTGTGTTCTGTTGTTTTTAGGTAGAATTTTCTATAAATGTCAATTATGACAAGTTGGTTGTTAATGCTATTCAAATCTTCTGTATCATTACAAATTTTCTATCTCTTTGTTTTATTAATTATAAAAGAGGGGTATCAAATTCTCCAAATGTAATTGTGGATTTTTCTATTTTACTTTACAATTCTATTAGTTTTTGTTTCATGCATTTTGAAGCTCTGTTATTAAGTATATAAATATTTAGTTTTGTTATATCTCATCATGAATTGACCCTTTTATCAATTTGCAATGAGTTTCTATGACCTAGTAATATTCTTTGCTTTAAAATTTACTTTGTCTGTCATTAACATAGCCAGTCCAGCTTTCTTTAGATTAGTATTATGAAAGGATATCTTTTCAATCCTTTTAGTTTTGACTTACTTGTGTCTTTAAATTTTAAAGTAGGACTCTTGTAGGCAGCATACAACTGGGTCTTGCTTTTTTTAATCCAATTTGACAATCTCTGCCTTTTTAATTGGGTTGTTTAAACCATTTGTATTAAATGGGGTTATTGATACGGTTAGATTTAAATCTATCATCACTGTATTTGTTTTCTCTTTGTCTCATCTGTTCTATGTTCCCTTTTAATTCTTTTTGGATTGAGTTTTTCTTTATGATTCCATTTTTCTTTCTTTTTTGGTTTATTAGCTATAACTCTTTGTTTTGTTATTTTAGTGGCTGCTTTAGGGTTTTTAGTATATATCTTTAATTTATTACAGTCAAGTCTTCATTTGATAATATGCTGCTTCACATTTAGTACAAGAATTTTACAAAGCATATTTCTGTTTCTTAGCTCCCAGCCTTTGTACAATTGTTCTCATACACCTTACTTTTACATATGCTATAAAACTGATAATAAATCACTGTTATTTTTATTTTAACCAGTCAGTTGTCTTTTAAAAAGATTTAAATACTTAGAAAAAATCTTCATGTTTACCTATAAACTACATATGTAGTTATCATTTCTGATGCCTGTCATTCCTTTGTGTGGAGCTAGTTTTCCTTTGTTGTTTTTTTCTGCTGAAAGACTTTCTTTACCCTTATGGTTCCTGGAAGGAGCTGGAGTTGTGTATCTTTCTTCCTCTCAATCAGTTATTCTCTAATAAAACCCCATATAGGTTAGTCTCTGGTAAAATAGTTTCTTTTGAGGACAGATCTTGTTGAACAGAATGCTCTGGCATATGTCGAAATGGTTACTTTTCCCCTCTTCTGAGAGAAGCAGGAAGGAATTTTTCTCTGGTCTTCACTGTGAGAATTTGGTAGAACTCCTGGAGGTAAAACTAACAAAAGCATGGATGTCCCCATAAGAGTGCCCCCTCCCCGAGTTTTTAATTCTGAGTTTTCCACATCGGGCCTCCAGCATTTCATTAAGTACAATTTCTGTTTTACTACCCTGGCACTGGTTCCCATAGAGCTTTCTGCTCCTGGGTTTGTACTCCAGTAAGTGTGATTCGAATTTGCCTGTCTGTCTCTCCCATTTTGGGGCAACAGTTTGCCGTGGGACCTCAATTCTCTGACATATGTAAAAAGAGTTGTTGATTTTCAGTTGTTCAGCATTTTACTTTTTGTTAGGACTGAGTGATGACTTCCAAGCTCCTTACATGCCAGATCAGAAACTGAAACTCCTAACTTGCTTTTTCACTTTATTCTCATTAGTTCTTGTAACAATTATATCACCTACAAATTATTGTAATTTTGGCTCCTACATTCTAATTTTTTTCTTCTGATCACATTACGTCAGCTAGAGCTCTCAGAATAATATTAAATAACAGTGTTGGGGAAGGTTATCTTTATCTTATTTTTGATTTTCACAGAGATGTCTTTAGTATGTAAGTCTTTTTCACAGTGCCAACAGTTTTTTGCATAAATATTATTTATCATATTAAGATAATACTGTTATTACTACTTTACCAAGATTTTAAAAATTAGAAATGGATGTTGATTTCTGAAAAATGTTTCTGAAGAACTAATCATATGTTTCATTTATTTTATTTATATGTATTATTAATTACAATAATAGATTTTTTAAAGTTGACTCTCCTTATACTGCTGAAATAAACTCTACTTGGTCACTGTGTAATGATCTTTCACTTGCTACTACTTTCAATTTGCAAAAATCTTATCTCTATATACTTTGTATCTCTATATTCATAAATGAGATGATTTTGATTTTTTGCATTTTCTTTCACTCATTTTGGTATTAGTGCTGTGATAGCTTCATAAAAAATGATTATCTTTTCATCTTTTATATTCTCTAGAATAGGTAATGGAAAACTATGGCCAAATCTGACTCAGTTGCTTTTGTAAATAAAGTTCTGTTGGGAGATATTTACGACCATCCATTAATATATTATTGTGGCTGCTTTCCCACTACAGTGGCAGAGTTGAGTAGTTGTAACAGAGACTGTATGGCCCATAAAATTGAAAATATTTACTCTCTGGCCCTTTATAGAAAAAGTTTGCTGACTCCAGGCCTAGAATAATTTAGATAGTACTGTATAGAAATGCTATCCATTTCTTGATGTTCTAGAGGAACTCACTTCTGAAACCAGAGCATGGGCTATAGATTAAAATAACATTGGGTTTGAACCCATATCCAGCCTGCATTACTAATGGTGTGCTTGCTGTTGGGTAACATATCCTTCCTATGGACAATTTCCCTCAACTATAAAATGTGAATAATAATAGTACTTATTTGAAATAATGCTATAAGGATGAAATATGCTAATGCATGTTCATAGTACTTAACAGAATGCTAAGAACCCGTAGATTCTTAACAAATGCAACTTTATTCTTGGGAGAGTTTCTTGACACTGCCTTCAAATCATGGTTTGTTTTCTGCAGTACTCAATAGCCTAGCTGGTGCCAATGATGTATTCTTATATTCAGTAATTTTAGTTTTTATCTGAAAGTATTTTTTCTAATCCAGATTCTTTCTTTTTATTACATACAATGTCTTTTAAAATCTTACTGAAATTACAAATTAAAGATTTCTAAAGTTTACTCTCCATCTTTTCAGCAAGTCTCTTTCATGGAGAAATATTTTCTTTGATTCTTCAGATCGTCTACTTTTAAACTTCTGTGATTCTACATATGTTCTGTGATTGTTTTCTGGTCATGCTTTCCAGGGGATCTTTTCACTCCTTGCTGGAACTGTAGAGAAGTCCATATTGAACTTATTGGGTCCTTCTCCAATATTTCAGGTCTGGGCAAAGTGTGAAAGGAAGAAGAACAGAAACCAAGTTGTCAGTGGGACATCCACTGTTGTTGAGTTCAGCTATGAAGTCAAAAGCTTCAACTGTCCAAACAAGTTTCTTTTCTATTATTGTTGCATTCAGAAGCTAGCTGAGCACTCTCCTCTTTCCAACCATCACACTTACTGCATTTTTAGGAGCCACCCACTCCCAGGTGGGGTAGGTTTGGCTCTCCTACCGATTGCTGCATGACTCTCCTTTTCTCTAGCTCCTATCACTTGTAGAAGATTGTCTCAGAGTGCCATCCACTTACTTCCCAAGTGGACAATTCCTTTTTAGGTCATGATTCCAGGTTTGGTCAACTCTTTCTAAAATCTGCTTTTGCATGTATTATATCTTACAGATATTCTCAAAGCTATTAGCATATAGAAGACACACTTCCCTCTGTCTAGAATTGACACAAATTCTCCACTCCTACTCATTTGAGTAGAAATAAGGGCATGGTAATTGGGCAGCTAGGTTGATAATTTTGAAACATGTATCAATTGATTTTCTTAGGTTTTAAATTGCAGTATTCAGACAAAAGAGAAAACATTTCAATGAAATAGTCAATATGTACAACACCAAAATTAAATGTCTCGTAAGTGCCCAGGGAAATGATAATTACATATTTAAGTGAGCAGCTCTCTTACCTTTTAGACTCAGCCTTCCTCTAAGCCCCACCCTCTACACTGCCTGTTCTATATTGTCTTTTTAAAATATGTACCTCGTCACTCCCCTGACTAAATGCTTTAATGCCTTTAAGGATAAGGCCTGAAATTCTTACTATTACATAAAGTGGTTCCAAACATCTTTACAGTCTGGAATGTTCCCCAGGTCCCATGACCCAGCCATGCTGGAGGTCCCATCATTCCTAGCACTCAGCACGCTATTTCATATCTCTGTGCGTTTGCACGTGCTGTTTCATTTGCCAGGATCACCTTTTCCCCTTCACTATGTTATCACGCACCATCTTGTCCTATATGTCTTTTAAGAATCAGGTAAAACGTCACCCAGCCCATTAGGGTTCTTGTTCTTGCTTCTGGAACATTTTTGCACCCGTATTTATTTTGTGATGGTTGCTTCCCTGGCATTCATTCCCCTTTTCTTCTGCCAACAGCCCTCAGATTGTCCCTTGGGGATCCGTCCCTCCTCCATTGTCAGGATATTGGGGTTAGACTGGCTCCACACTCAGTCCAAATGATGGGCTCTCACTGACTTAAGTTAATCTGAGCATTTCATTTTCCTGGCTCTAGTGACTGATTCAAGGATGATTCCTGTACAATTAGAGTGAATGAGAACTTTACAGGCATTGCTTCTCTTCTGGGTTTGGTGATGAGAGGGTGCAAGGCTTGGATTCCTATAACCATCCCTCCACCACAAAGAGAACCTTTCTGAGCATCTGTGAGGAGCACTGTGAGGAGAAAGAGCTGAGACAAGGAACCTGAAAACATCAGAGAGCCCCAAATCAGACCAAGGCTGAAGCCAGACCTACCTTCTGAACTACCCTTTTTTGTGAACCAAAAACAAACAAAAAATAACTACCTACATACCTGCCATCATTTTGGTTTAGCCAACATAGGTAAGGTTTATTTGTTTACTTTTATCCCAACATAGGTAAGGTTTATTTGTTCACTTTTATCTTTATATCTCAATGCACTTGAGGAATAGTAGTTCCTTAATAAATGTTTGAAAAAATGTGAAGGAAGGAGAACTGTAGTTTTATCTTAGCATTTTATGCTTGGCTATGTGAACCACAAAGCTTCACTCTGATATTTTTATTTTTAAAATTTATTTATTTTTTAAAATACATTTATTTATTTATTTATTTATTTTTGGCTGTGCTGGGTCCTCATTGCTGTGTGCGGGCTCCCTCCAGTTGGGGCGAGCGGGGGCTACTCCTTGTTGCGGTGTGCGGGCTTCTCACTGGAGTGGCCTTTCCTGCTGCGGAGCATGGACTCTAGGCATGCGGGCCTCAGCCGTTGTGGCACGCAGGCTCAGTAGTTGTGGCGCACGGGCTTAGTTGCTCCGCGGCATGTGGGATCTTCCCGGACCAGGGCTCGAAGATGTGTCCCCGGCACCAGCAGGCAGGTTCCTAACCACTGCGCCACCAGGGAAGCCCCACTCTGATATTTTTAGATTTCAATCCTTTTATTCTTGGCCGAAGGATAGAAAAAATTGTGTCCTTAAAAACAAAAGATTCACACAAGGAAAATCTTCCGGAATTTCTATTTTTCACTGATTTTTCAAGAAGCATATTTTAAAAAATTTGCAGAACCTGACATTGTCCCTGGAGGGGTTGGAAATTAAGAAATTTAGACTGTGAACTTATAGCTGTTCCAGGTGAAAGAAAATACTAAATTTTATTTTATTTTTATTTATTTATTTATTTATTTTGCGGTACGCGGGCCTCTCACTGTTGTGGCCTCTCCCGTTGTGGAGCACAGGCTCCGGACGCGCGGGCTCAGCAGCCATGGCTCACGGGCCCAGCCGCTGTGACTGGGATCTTCCAGCAGCATGTGGGATCTTCCCAGAACGGGGCACGAACCCCA
This sequence comes from Mesoplodon densirostris, assembly GCF_025265405.1. Classification (NCBI taxonomy): domain Eukaryota; kingdom Metazoa; phylum Chordata; class Mammalia; order Artiodactyla; family Ziphiidae; genus Mesoplodon; species Mesoplodon densirostris. The sequence goes on from NC_082665.1 coordinate 80,857,125, forward strand.
TATCCCCTGCGTCGGCAGGCAGACTCTCAACCACTGCGCCACCAGGGAAGCCCTAAATTTTAGTTTTTTAAAATAAAGCTTCTATTTGTGCCAGTTATCTTCTGTTTGCTTCTCCCGATCCACTCTCTCCATTTCTCCACCCCAGTCTCTGCCCCAGGAGGCAGACCTGTATGGCTTCCACGGGAGCCCTTACCATCTGGTTTAGCCAATGGAAGCCCCAGCTGCAGGGGAGGAAACTGATGCGGGGTATTGACTCCTTCCCTGCAGGGGATCACCTTAGGCTGATTGTGTCAACACTGTCAAGTTGTAAGTCCTTGACAATGAATTCATGGCAGCCTTCTCTGTAAGACTCTCTTCAGCTCAACTGGGGAAACTTGGTTGGTTGCAGTTTTGGCACCCACACCTTCCTCTCTGCTGCTACTCACCCTGGGTTACTGCAGTGTCTCATAATTCTTCTACACCTGTGCAAATAAACCTGGTTTGAATTGACTAATTTGAGTGTGCCATCTGTTTTCTGTTGGGACCCCAAGTGATACATATTTATTTCAGAAATTTAAAAATTAAACGTAAAACAAGTCTAATGCACTTTGATGGAGCTACATGAAACACTATCTTTTAAGACTAGTAGAAGAACAGAGTCTATGTTAGCTGTGCTCATGTGAAAATGACTAAAATGACAAACCAGGGAAGGGAAATGCTTAGAGGGCTTTCTTGATTTTTATTCAGGTGAGTCTTCCCATCACACAATCCCAGGGGTGCCATTCACAGGATGATTCAGGCTAACTTTAGCAATGTTTGACAGCCAGAACCATTTCTGCTTAACAAGAAGAGAATGAGAACAGATCAAGCAATTTTATTTGGGTGAAATGAGTTTAAAATGGGTACCAAGAAGAGTCACAAAGAGAAAAAGAAATTGCCAAACTAGTTATCTTCTTTTGGCCTTAGAATTTGCTCTTTTAGCTCCAAAGCTGTATATCAGAGTAAAGACAGATAGCTAGCTTTGCTTTGGAGGTTTGGTATAGGTTAGAATATATAGTGGCCTCCAAGATTTTTATCTAATACCAGTTGGCAAAACTCCCAGTTTCCTTAGACCTGCCATACTGAATTCTTGTCCAGCTCTTTGGTCAGGGCTAGGAGTGTGCCGTCCTGCACCCCGTTTGGAAAGGGGGTTGATCATGATTTCCTATTTCTTAGGGTTGCCCCTGGTCCATCTTGACCTTTGAAACAGTTCTGTTCTCTGAGAAGTGTTTAGAACTCCTCTCTAGATGCCGACCCTTGTTGATATTCTTTTTCATGGCCATGATTCCCAGGACTTGCTTCCCATCCTGTGAACAGGGCTGTGTCTCTGTCTCAGCTTGGCTTTCTCTGAAGTGCAGCTGTAGTGGTGTGGAGTTAAAAATAAAGACATCTTGAGAGATTAGGAGGAGGATGGATTGGGGGGGGGAAGCAGAAAGAATGTTCATTAAGAGCTTTCAAGTTTCAAAATGCCCCTTCTGAGTCATTAACACGCTTGGCTAAGAACATCTCCAACAACTCAGAGAGGGAGAGAGGTGTTCCTGTGTTGTAGTGTGCTATGAGTGTTTATGTTAATAAGGAAGGGTAAAAGTACTTGCCCATGCTGACAATGATGAGCTGGATTCCACGCTGTGAGCAAACAGAACAAAATGTTAATTCTGGGTAAGTCAGCTGTCCGAGGAGCCTGCATCCTGACCACCTACCCTGTTCCCACAATGGGCAATAATTAGCCAGCACTCTTGTTATTTAGGGACATGCTATATATACAAAGCAAGCCAAAGTTTCTCTATTGAAACCTCATTCACTCATACCAGTTGAAAGTGACAACTAATGAGACTTAACAAGAAATCTCAGCTCTGGAATATTTATTTCAGAGATATAGTTTCCAAGAATACACAGTAACAAAAATGCAAAATGGGCAGATATTCTCTCAGCCCTGTCTTCATGGATAACTAACCACTCTTATTCATGTATTCAGTGCTAAAAGAGGAATAGATTCTATGTTTTTTAAACTTTTTATTTATTTATTTTTAAAAACTTTTTAAAAATGGGAGGGGGCTTCCCTCGTGGCACAGTGGTTGGGAGTCTGCCTGCCAATGCAGGGAACACGGGTTTGTGCCCCGGTCCGGGAAGATCCCACATGCCGTGGAGCAGCTAGGCCTGTGAGCCATGGCTGCTGAGCCTGCGTGTCCGGAGCCTGTGCTCCACAATGGGAGAGGCCACAACGGTGAGAGGCCCGTGTACCACACACACACACAAAAAAGGGAGGGAAGTCCAAAAGGGAGGGGATATCTGTATGTGTATGGCTGATTCATTTTGTTGTGCAGTGGAGGCTAACACAACATTGTAAAGCAACCATATACCAATAAAAATGAATAAAAAAATAAAACCCTCCTCTTGTAACCTGAAAAAAAGTGCTTTTTAAAAAAGAAACAGACAAGTGGAGAAGTAAATTTGTGTACAGTGACATTTAGAGGTGATAAGTGTCCTAATCAGAGTGTGCACAGTATTAATGGTACACAGAGGAGCCACAGTTGAACTTGGTGGAAAGAGAGCAGGAGCCAAGAAAGCCTTCTGGAAGGAATGTGGAAGTTGAATTGGAGTTGGATTTGGATGAGCATTCTAGGCAGCACAAATAGCATGTGCAAAAGTCCTGTGGCAGAGAAATAGACTGCACTTATGTTAATGGTTATCTTGTTTAAGATTTATTCAGAATGGTGGAGAATGCTTTCTTTTGGGGAATAGTCCTGAGGGGCTACTTCATATGTCAGTATTTATACTAATTAATAAGCCAACATCCATGTCAATAAACCTTAGTATAAAAGTAGACCCTTTGAGAATAAAGCAGATTGTGCAAATATTTCCTGATAGATGTCATGGTTTTAATATTTTAGACAAAATATATACCACATGCATTTCTGTTCATGCTGACACAGAGGCTTTCTGAAATGTGAGCATATAAATATTCCATACCAGGTCACAAAATGTCTGGAAAACTCCATAAAGAGACATAATGAAGCATGTTGTGTGGGGGGCTGACGTGGGTGCTCATGTTGGTATGTGAGCAAGCCTGTGAAATTCACTTCAAAGAGTTTATTCTCTTGTCAAGGTGAAACACGCCTAGCATCTTGTTCATGCCATTCATTGCATAGTAAACCTTCAAGAATGGCAAAAAGAAAGATAAGCTGTAGCTTAGAGCATGTGATGGAAATCAAAATGAGCTAATTTCACAGGAGTGGACTCTATGTTCCACATTAGAGAAAATTTCTTGAAGACTGTTAAAAACATTACCTTGCTACTATTTCTTTAAAACTACTAAGTCATCAGTAGACTGTGCCCATTTCCCTCCCCCACCCCCAACACATGGCATCTGCAATGGTCTGGACTCATCACATGTGCTCACTAAGCAACCGTCAAGTCATATTGGGTTACGGACTTGGAGGGCAATGAGGCATGAGCTGAGCCCCCGATGGCGAGCAGAGGGCTGCTCAGGAGAGCGGCTTGCTGACCAGGAGTGCCTGTGCTTTCTCTTGCTTTGTTTTATTTTTTATATATCTTTTATATTTATTTATTTTTGTCTGTGTTGGGTCTTCGTTGCAGTGCTCAGTCTTCTCATTGTGGTGGCTTCTCTTGTTGTAGAGCATGGGCTCTAGGTGGGAGAGCTTCAGTAGTTGTGGCTCGCAGGCTGTAGAGCACAGGCTCAGTAGTTGTGGCACATGGGCTGAGTTGTTCCGCGGCATGTGGGATCTTCCTGCACCAGGACTCGAACCTGTGTCCCCTGCATTGGCAGGCGGATTCTTAACTGCTGCACCACCAGGGAAGTCCCTCTTCCTTTGTTTTAGAACATGGTCCTACTCTAGGAAGCCAGTTGCCCCTCCACTTAACTTTGTGTACACTTCACTTTTTCTGGAACTTTGGATCAAGGGCAGAGTTCAGGCCAGACTTGAATGTGTGCAGATTTCATCCTTAGATTTCATACTGTCCTAAATTACAATCCTCCCTCTCCTATGCAGGGAGCAGGATTGCATCTGTAGCATAGAAAATCTTAGCAGTTCCCCCTAGGTTCTGTCACATTGTGTGGAAGGTACCATGCTAGGAGCAGCCATGCTAACTAAAATGGCACTCCACCCATCACCGGACCTAATCCAGAGACAGTCCTAAAATCACAGGAGTAAATAGCAGCACTGACACCGAAAGCCATGTCTTCTCATCCCAGACCCTGTGCTTTTTCTGCTCCCCACAGTGTCTTTGTCAGTGAGCTATGGACTGGCCTCAGCAGGTGCCTGCATCTGGAGCTGCCATTCACTCTCCCTCAGCTACATGCTGCCCTTCTGGAAACTTCCCTTACCTTTTCAAGTTCCCTTTATTTTCTACCTGCTCAAAGAGAACATGGGGTGGAGAAACAAGTGGATAGGTGCCTTCAAGTATGATTTTCCATAAGGTTTGGTCCAGGCAGCAGGGTTGAACAAATGCAAAGTGGAGATTTCAAAGATTAAGAAAAAAGAAAAGAAAAATTCCTTCATGAGCAATAATGAAATCTGAGCTGCCAGGCTATATTTGATGTCATACAAGGGAAGATCTGAGACGGTCTTCAGTGTGAGTGTGGGTAGTGAGGAAAGGGATTACAGTGGGGTCCTGAGGACAATAGTGTAGGTTAGTCACAGACAGGAATCACATTACAGCACCTGAAGCTGCACTTTTCAACACCTTATTTTTATTTGTAGAGGACTACAAATCACAGGGGAGAATGAGGAAGAGAGTCACAGAATGATGAGAAATTGTCTTTAAGTCTTGCCTACTGCCTGATGCTTTCTAGCAAATTATTATTTTCTGATTTTGTTGGGTAATTATCTGCAACGATTAATATTTGGAATTTGAAAGCATGCCATACTTTCAGACATATGGTCAGTGCAATGAGCTGTATGTCTGGACAATTCAGTGGTTGGTTCTTCTGGATATCATCAGAAGGTGCAGATAGATGCCTTTCAGGCCTAATGTAATGGACTCAGTCCTGAAATGGCTCCCTCAGCTTCATAAACCCAGGTGCTATGCTAATGCACACATATAGGGTGATCAGTTAAGCACTATTGTGGAAAAGACATTCAAAGGGGAGTTTGCTCATTGCTATCATGTTATGCTCCAATGAAGATGGAAATAGATGACGCAGTAATGGAAAAATAAGTTAGTTTACTTAACCCATGACCAACAGACTTGCTTACTTCGATGCTTCTTATAATTCTGTGGCAATTACTCCAAGGAAATGAATGACTCCAGGAAACTCAGGAATACATTTGTATCCGTATGACAATCCCAGATGGTGTCCAGGTATGTGGCAGGCTGCCCAGTGGAATAGAGGTAGAGATGGAGCAGACTCAGCAAGAGATGTTTACAGGAAGATGCTCTGAGGAGGGGCTGTGCTCGAATCAGAGGAAGAAGCTGGGCTCTCAGATCAAAACGGGGAGGGAAATCCAGCCAGAGACGGTGATACTTACAAATGTAGCTGCACAGAGAGCTTTGTCCCCAAGATTCCAGGGATCCAACAATAATGGCAAGGGCTTTTATTTATCCCACACCTTGTAAGGGAACTTTACGACCCCCATCTATGTTAGGAAGGCAGCTATACTCATCACTATACCACCACACCATATCCTCTAACCATGTTAGTTCTTGAGGAGAGTCAAGTCTCTTCCTGGCTCCAGTAATGGCGGTAATTTACCCACACATGTGGATATAGAAGAGGGAGTGGTGTAGAGAACAGAGGCTGCCCCAGTGCCGTGGAAGAGGCAGTAAATTTTTCTTCTGGACCATTCATGTGAGCAGAGAAAAATTTTCTAATCTTTCCCAGGGATCATTTCATTTTATTGACCTCCTTAAGAGACTTGAAAATGACATAAAAAAGATATTTTTCATGAATAAAAAATAAAATATTTCTCATTCAATCATTCAACAATCAACAGCTAATTATGACGTCCCTACTATGCACAGGCACTAGGCCAAGCTTTAAAGAGAACCACAAACTGATGGGGGCACTCGTAGAACTGACTGTTTAGTTGGGGGATGCAGTGGGAGACAGAGTAAGGTAACTGATTGTAAATGCGCACCCACTGCTAAGTGGCAAAGGGTGATACGAACTTGTTACTCATAGAGTGTGTTGCAAAACAGTTTCACCAAACTGGGCTGAGATTTGCAAGGTAAGCATAGAGGGGAGCTGAACACTCCAAGTAGAAGGACTAGCAGGGGCTCCGGCCTGGGATGGAGGGATCCTGGGGAGGGCAAGGCTCTGAAAGTGTTAGTCATGTCGAGAGGGCCCGAGGGAAGGACGTAAGAGGTGCCACTGCAGAGGCAGACAAGGGTCAGACCACAGGGCCTTCTGGACAATGCAGAGTTGTGACCGTATCAGTGGAGCAGTGGGGAGCCGTGGAGGGCTCTGAAGAAATGGAGAGGGATGCTTCAAAATGAAAACACTCTGACTGCCGTTTTCAGAATGGATTTAGTGGGGCAAGTGGAGAAGCAGGGAGCCCAGGGCCAGATTTCAAAGCTACTTAGCAACTAAAACCAGTCGAATTTGTGATGGGCTGAGTATGGGGTGAGGGACTGAGGGCTGTCTTCCTGCAATCCTGTGCCTGTATTCTCTTAGTTACCCAAGTAAAGTACTTAGAGTTTTATCCGTCTAGTCAGTTGGAAGATCCGCCAAGGCTGTGACACCCACACGTCTGCACAGTTTCTGGGGGACATAGGACATGTCCCACTTTCCTCCTGGCAGGCTGGGACTGACTGGGGAAACTCTTACCACCCCTGTCATTTGCCTTTGTTTTGAGGAATCTGATAATACATAATAAGCCTCACTCCTTATCTATCCCTACCCAAGATAAAAAAATATGAAGCCTCATTAAAGATCAAAGTTCCCAAACGTCCTGTCATTGCCCCCATTATTGGAAGAAGGAGAGATTTTGTCACCTCAGAGCAAGTGGTTACCTGTGCAAGCGACCTCAGGGCAGGGCATCCATGTTAATGATTTCGGCCCAACCACAGGGTGTATAGACTTGGGAAACAGCCCTGCCTTATTCTTGAATGGCAGCAGGATGGATTGATTTAACAAGCACGCACAGCTTGATTCAAGCCAAACTCTAATTTCGCAAAAGCTCAGATCCAGGCGTATCTTCCCAGTGGATATGAGAAATAAACGTTGAAACATTCATTCTTGTCACCTGGGGATAGTAGGATCCATGTGTCTGCACCAAACACATCAGGCTGTCATGCACAGTTAGCAGGTTCTCAAAACCCCAGTCTCTCAGAGAAGGCAGGCTTCTCTGGAAACATCTGTTCCTCTATCTGCCTCGGGTGTTACTCCTTTAAACCCATTACCCAACAGTTAATTGTTTAAGAGGCAATCATAATTATTCTAAGAGTGATAAAATCATACTTGTTCTCAGTTCTGAGTCCTTACTCTATGACAGGCAGTACACTAAGTGTGCCTCTTACACTATCTCGTTTAATCTTTATAACAACTCAGAGAAGTAGGGGCTGTCTTTGAGATGGGAACAGGGAGGCTATAGAAGTTGGGTAACTTACAGAGTGTAGCTCAGATATTAAATGGCAGAGGTGGGGGTTAAACAAAACCCATGCCCTTGACCTTTATACTGAGCAAATCATCAGTCCTGGCAAGTTGGTCTGTGGCCCACAGTCAGTACCCAATTCAATCAACATTTAATGACTGTCTGCTGTGTGCCAGATACTGTGCTCAGTTTAAGCAACACAAGGTAGATAAACTGCGTTTCTTCTTTGACGGGGCTTAAAGTCTTTTGGGAAGTTAAGCTGTTGAAGGAAAATGGGGTGTGGGAGGATGGTCATGTCCCAGGTTTGAGGTGAGGCTGTGGAACTGGCTGCCAAGTGAGGGATATTGGCTTCACGCAGGAAATAATTCAAGAGGGAGCCATAGTACAGTGAAAGCAAGTTTATTTAGAGAGATACACATTCTATAGACAGAATGTGGTCCTTCTCAGAAAGTGAGAGTGGCCCTGGAGGATACCATTTCCACAGACAGAATGTGGGCCCCCTCATAAGGTGAGACCAGGCCCCGAAATACGGGGTTGTTAGTTTTTATGGGCTGGGTAATTTCATAGGCTAATGAGTAGGAAGAATATTCCAACTATTTTGGAGAAGGGGTGGGGATTTCCAGGAATTGGGGCACTGCCCACTTTTTGGCCTTTCACTGTCATCCTCAGAGCGGTCATGGCGCGTGGGCGTGTCATTTGCATATGCCAATGTATTACAATGAGTGCATAATGAGGCTCAAGGTCTGCTGGGAGTCAAATCCTCCGCCATCTTGGACCTAGTCGGTTCTAACCAGCTTTTGTCATATCCCGTTTTCCTCAAGGGGTGTGTTATTCTTTTCCTCGCGTCTCGAAACCTAGACGTCCACATAACAGAAGACTTGTTGTTTTGAATGCTACCCTGGAGGTCAGGCAGAGGTATGGGAGCACTGAGGTGACAGGTGAATTCTGACAGGGGTGGAGGTGGGGTGGAAGGCACAAGGAAAAGTTTAGAAGAGGTGCCCCCTTTTCTGTTGTGTCTCGGAAGACCAGCAAGCATCTGACAGGTAGTGGAGACTGCTGGAGGAGGTCATCTCGAGGCTGTGACCTCTGGTTAACCCACAACCTGTACCTGGGCAAGCAGGGGCTCCTCGCTCCCGCCGCTGGCCCGGGAATGTACGTTTCGCCCGCTTTTCCCACAGTGGGAGTCATTTCAAGGATGCAGCCTTGAAAGAGTAATGTGTCGCTGAGCCCACGTGGACTGTGTACGGGACTGAACCCCCGTTAAGGCTGCTGCATAAACTAAGATTATGGCGGGCGAGTGTGGAGACCTACCTGTCTTGCTGCGCCCAAGACAAGCCTCGGATGTAAGCTCCCGGGCTCATTAGAACTGCCAATCTGGAGCGGCTGCCTTTCTTCAGCTGCGTGAGGGACCAGTTTGCGAGCCCACGAGAAGGAAGGGGCTTCCACATCCATGCGGCAGCGGATCGAAGGCCCTGAGGTGAGAGGGTGCCTGGCGGGCTGGTGCTCCAGGACCGGCTGCTTCGGGGGCAGCACAGGTTCCGGGGAGGAGGGAAGAGGGGGATGCGGGGAGAGGCTGGGCTGGGGTGAGAATGTCGTGCAGTGCTGGCCCAGGGGTTTATCCCGGAGGGGCGGCCATGGAAGATTTGTCAAGGAGAGAGGTGACGTGATCACACTCCTTCCGTGGGAGAGCAAAGCTCTCAGGGGTTGTTGCTGGTGCTGTGTGAGGTACTACATTGAACTCTATAAAACCACTGGCATTTGACCATTTTGACCTACAAAAATGACAGTTTCATACAGTTCGACCTAATACATTTTGGGCTTTTGCTTCTGATTCTGGAAAAGCCTTTCTATATAGTGTGTAGCTATACATTTGGAATTTCCTGGCCTCTGGAGGCCCTAAGAAGTATTTTTGGTGTCCAGTGACTATTTTGAATATATTAGTTTAGCCAATCAGGCAATGAAATAAAATTTTATTTATTTTAGGCTGGAAGTAGATTAACTCAGGATGGTAACCCCAGCCATTTCATGGAGATCGGGGTGCTGATTAGTTGTTGATGAAATCAGAAATTTCCGATATCTCTTGGGAAGGAGGTGGATAGGGGATGACGATTAAAGAAGGGCCTGATGGTAAGAACTGCTGGCTGACGTAGACCGCCAGGGAGAGGCAGCATAAGCACAGACACACCATGCTTCTAAGCAACCTTGGCTGTCCTGGGGCTTGTGCTTACATTTCTTCATCCACAGACTGCTTTCTGAGTATCTCAATGTTTCATGAACAGTTCTAGGCACTGGGGATATGGTTGGATTTAAACCAGATATATTTGTGTATCTGGTTCCTGGGTTTTAGTGGCAAAAGTAGAATCAATAACAGATGATTAAACTGTTGTTCAGGAAGGTTATCTACTGCCAACCCTGCTCATGAATGTGGCAGAGTAATCTCTCCATGTGGAGAAAGGGTGGGATAGGAGAAAGAGGATCATTTGATGAAGGCCAGCTTAGTGCCAGACTTCTTTTAATCCTCTCCACCTCTGGGCATATTAGGTGTTGTTAGCCCCTTTTAACAGATGTGTAAATTGACTCTCAAGAAAATTGAGAAAATTGCTGGGGGGTCACCCAGCTGGAAGGTAGTGCAGCAGGGATTTAAGCCCGGATCTGTTTGTCTTCAAAGCCTTAGCTCTTTTCATCAGTTTCCCTAACACGAAGTGATTTTAGGTTTTGCATGACAAACCTGGAGGATCAAATGCTTATTTGTCCAGGGGCTTATTTTCTTTTCAACCAGAATGGAACTAGAAGAGTGTAATCCTGATCATTTTGTTGACAATGGCAACACAAGCTGTAGATAGAATTAGAGTGTCAAGGCCAGGAGGCTGACATCTGCCAAAGGCATGAAAACAGCATTTCAAACCCAAGGTAAAGATGAAGCAGCATTCCTGCGAGTCAAACAGATTCCACGATGATTACTATGTTTAGAGAAAGTAGAAAGATATTGCTTAGAGTCAGCAAGCATAATGAGAATTTGGTCCCTGTTTTGATGAATTTGTACAAGTTGCAACCCAGAGGTCATGCTGTTAATTTGAGTGACGTGAATTACCATGGCTTCTCTATCCCAGATGTGTTAAAACAACAACAAAAGTTTACGTGGCTTAAAGCTGCTTGTCACATTATGTTTTGAGATATGTAATCAGGAAACTGGAGTAAAATATGCAAAGAATTCCATTTTCTTTGTTTTAAAAATGACTTTCTGCAGACTTGAGTAAAAAAGACTTGTCCCGATGATGAGTCCATTCATCCTGAAAAGGTTTTTGTTCTTTTTAAAAGTCGTTTAATTTCCACCATAGTTTGGTGTGAACAAAGAAAACCAGCAACTCTTCCTTTAGTTGGGTGCCAGGGACATAGTGTGCAGAGCTGGTTTTCTTCTTATCATTTTAAAATTGCATGAGTCCTGGAGCTGCTTTGGTATTTATTATTGATATGAAAAGGGAGCTCATCATTTAATACACTTGCTCCTACCTCCAGGGGATGACAAGTCCCTGTTATTGTGGCTTTGAAACAGACTTGTCATAATGTCCCATCACATATGCATTTGTCAGGAAGTTGTGTACCTCCAGTGGCCTGGAATAGGGACTCTGGGGCTCAGTGGCAGAAAGTTTTATCTCCAAAAGCTTGTGAACAGCCTTCCATGTTTGGGGGATGATCCTTTCCTCCCATATTCAGAAAACACCCTGCAGCCAAACCCTGACTGCTTGGGGCTCTTCCTCTCTCTTGTATAAACAACAAGCACCATTAATGGTCCTTTCAGTCTTGATGAATTCTGTGCACAATGCTCAAGAGAGTATTTTGACTTTGGGGCAAGTCAAACCATGTGGACTATGTAACACAGACATAAGGTATAAACATTTATTAAAAGAGAAAAGCCCAGAGCCTGGAGCTGGCAGGGCTTGCATAGAAATAAAAGCACGTAAACATTGAATTCCAACTATAGATTAAAAATGCCACAGGGATGATCAAGTACTTTTGGGTTATTCTATTCTATAATTTTTAATGGTTTCTAAAATCTGAGTACTGCTTGGCTATAATGTTAAAAAAAATTATCCATTAGGTCTTTGTGTGAATAGTATTAGGCCATTAATCCACTGATCAGTATCTTCATGCAATGAAAAAGGTCTTTTTTATTCTTTTACAACATGAACCTGTTTTGATTTAGTGCTGAAATGACTGGCCTTTTGTAAGAATGTAACCAATTTCAAGGAAAATGGCAAAGGACATTGTTCTCAAAGGTATTTAATAGGCCCTAAAAGTTTGACTTAGAGAAAAAAAAGTGCTTGGAATATACCCATACCCAGGATGCAGTAAAGTGTGACAGTTCTGAGAGGATGGACAAGACTTTGTCTCTGATTTCAGTCAGAATTGTCTTTTCTCATGATGCTCCTACCAAGAGTGGGAAATATATATATGTATATATATATATGTTTTTTACATGCAGCTTAGCATGTGATTCATGTTTGTTTTGACAATAGGTGATGTAGGTAAGACGGGCATTATCATCGAATTTTAGAAAGGGAGGAAATGGAAATCAGAGAAGTTAAGAGATTTGTTCCTGGTCATGCAGTAAGTAAATAGAAATGCTTGTACATGAACCCTGGTCACTCTTGACACCAAATGGTTCTTCTCTTTTTGTAGAGGCACCAGGGCCCCATTAGCAGGCCCAGTGATCAGTTCTCACCCCAAGCCCCAACACCACGCTTCCAGGGTGCCATCCCCGCTCAGAGATTTTTCAGCAAGCTGTGCTTAAGCAGGGACCTCCCTGAACACCGCTTTTCTGCCCTGACATGGCTTTCCCCACCAGCCCTCTGTCATGTCGATAGTTCAAAGTCTGAAAGAAACACCACATCAGCAACTAGCATGGGAAGTGACTGCACGGTCCGCAGTGGCCTCCTGGAGACACAGAAGAGGGGCAGGGAGCTGGTAGGACACGGTTTTAACCTTACCTTCTTGTTGCATAAATTGAAACTAAACATCAGAAATACCTCTCCCTTAAGGTTCTGCTCAGTAATTTCCTGGACCTTGCTCTGTTCATTCCTTTGCCCATTCCTCACGTCTTGACGGCCCTGGCCCCCCGGCAGACACTGAGCCTGCCCTCAGGACATGCACAGTCCTCAGGGTACAGGGATGGGAGAAAAAAAGCCAGTGCTGGTTTGGAGGTGGTAGGCAGCTAAAACCTTGCGAGTCCCAGAAAGCCATATATCTCTTGTCCCCAGCCCCTTCCTGCGCTCTGCACATAACAACAGCATTTGATGGTTTTGCCTCCCCCTGACTGTGATGTTCTCCTCAAGCATTTCTGGAAGCCCCTGGAATGTGTCTCATGTGTGGTCATAAACAAGCCTGGTCCGCCTTCACGTAGCATCTGCTGTTTCTTCCCTCTCCTCTCCAGCCTGCCTCTTCTGGGTTTTGTCGTGTCCCACCAGAAACCAGAGCTGGTGTGCTAGGCCAAGAGGTGGGAAGGCCTCTGTGTGTAGCCCTCTGCTGGAGGACTTCCAGTGACTTACAGAGTTTTTAGAGAAATAGCTCATTCAGGTTGAGTTCCTGGCTTTCCTTCCCCCAGACCCAAGCTGGAGTTGTTGTGAGATGGGCCAGAGAAAAACCTCAGTGACAGCCACTATGTGGTCCTCAGAATTTCCCTCCAGTTCTGACCTCCACCATGTCTCTTTCCAATTGAGTGAGTTTTCTATCTGTGCCCACAGTCCCCCTTATAGGCCAGTTACTTCCTTATGTAAAGACTCCTGGGAAGCCCACCCATGAATTCTGCTGCATGCCTGAACCCCAGCAGGCAGTTGGGGCCACACTGAGAGGGTGCCGTGCTAGTAGGGAGTTCAGGGAGAGGGCCCTGGGCTGTACCCCACTGCACTCTCACACTCTTCTGTGGCAGGAAGGCTCTGGGGGCCCAGCCGCAGACACAGTCTCTTTGAGGGAGAGGCCTGAAACCCTGTTTAACAAGGAAAAAGACAGGTTTTCTTTCTATGGTTAGAAATAAAAATGTGTCATGATTATGTTGGTTTCATGAATGGAAAGGACAGCACTTACTCATCCTGAAGTGTAATCAGTGGAGGAGTAAAATGACGTAAGGTCATCTGCTAATTTGACAAGAAGGTGAGGTGAAGAAAGCAGGAAGGCATTGGAGGTCTGACATAAAGGAGCTGGTAGGGAGAGTACAGAAAAGAGAGACAATGGGTGAAAGCAGAAATGTAGCAAAGACTGTCCAGTTTTGATGGGGGCAATGCTTCTCTTCAGTTGGGTGTTGCTTAATATTGGCTGTGCCCAGAGGTCCTTGTTTGTGTGGCAGGTAGTGCCAACCGTGCAGTTTATATTTTAAACAGTGAGTTTTTTCTTAAAAACACAGACTACCTCTTATGTCCAAAAATGTGATAGTTGTACTCTAGGAAAACATTTCATTCAACATTTGATGCATATTTATTGAGGACTTAATTGTGTTTCAGGCATTGTACTGAACATTTATCTTGTGAAGATAAGATCACAGGCCTGGTTTATATGACATGAGCCAAAACAATTCATAGAAGGCACTAGCAGGCTTTGCACAGTAACATGGAATTCATAACAAACTTTGTGCCAATGCTGGTAGACATAGAAAAGGGAACATGGGGTAAGGGAAAGGGGAAGAGAGTTTTTACAGTTTATCTGAATCTGAGTGTGGACACTTTATTTCGTTTCAGCAGACCTTGCAAAATATTATAATAATTACGAATTAATCTGTCTGAGAGTGGACACTCTTGAGGGAGGCTTGTGTCATGGAAGCATCTGGGTTCTCACTCTGCCACTCACTGGGTATGTTTCCTTGGGCAAGTCATTGAATTCATTCCTCTGATATCTAGTTTCCTCATGTACAAAATTTGAAATTAGGCACAAGCTACATGGGATCCCTTCCAGTTTAAGATTTAATCATATTTAGGGCCTTGTGTTCATTTATTCCTTCAATTAACAGTATTTACTAAGACATCACTATGTGTCATATCCACTGTACAAGTCATACACAGTGACATTGGGTATATAGTGATAAATAAAGACAAGGAGCTTGGCTTGTGGAGTTTGCATATGAGAGGGAGAGACACAACAAACAAGTCAACATCCAAATAAATAAGTACATCAGCACGACTTGGGCTAAGAAGTAAACACGTGGGATGATGAGATAAAGAATAATTGTGAGGAGTGGTGCTTCAGAAAAGGAAGCCAAGGAAGTCCTTTCTTGATCTGGGTGGTAGACACAGGATGTATTCATTTGTGAGAATTACATAATTGGGCAATCTTCAGTATGTATATTGTATTTCAGGAAAAAGACTTATTTGCTTTAACAAAAAGGCCAGGTGTGTGCACATACTTTAGAGATTCAACTAGTTCTGTGGGTCTCTTGGGAGAAACAGCAGTCCACCTCTGTCCCCTATATTTCCCCTTCCTTGGGGGGAAAACTGCTTTTTCCTCTTAGATGGGTATGTTGGTACCTCCTTGTATTTATGGTTTGCGGTATTTTAGCTTTCTTTCCTCCTCCTTTCACCTGTGGGAAAGGCCCACAGGTGTCCCTTTCCAATCCTCCTGATACAGATTTATCTTCAGTGTGATTAGAGTAATATTCAATATTCACATTATTATGACCACACAAACACTATTCATAGCTGAACTGTGATTACTTGTAATCACATAGGATGACATTTTTTTTCTGCATAACTTTTTGCTTTTCCTGGATTTAATAATTATCTTGTCTTTGAACTAAGTATATTTCCCATATATGTATCCCTTATTCAATCTCAAATACTCTTCCAGTTGTTGATATATCCTCTCAAAATAGCCATTTACAACAGGCATGCTATCAGTTTCATGTTCTTGGAAAAGGCTCTCCTGAATTCTTCCAAGCTGTGCCGTTTGGGGTTAGCCTCTGTGCCTGCAGCCCAGCTCTCATCCTTCACCTCACTCCCTCACTCCCCAGTTGGAATGGTTTCCTCAATCCTACATCTTTCCTTTTTGTTGGTTTTATCCCTCGTTTTGCTGAGGCATACTTCTAATAGTTCCCTGGAAAAGGGTTCATGGGAGGCAAAGTTATTGAAATTTTACTTGTCCAAATACATCTTTATTCTGTCTTCACACTTGCTTGGTGATTTGGTTGTATGGATCTCTAGGTCAGAAATCATTGCCAAGAATTTTGAAGGCATTGCCTCCTTCCAGTCTTCCAGGCATTGTTTCTACCTTCTGGTGCTGCTGTTGAACTGTCCAGAGCTTTGTATACAACTTTGTATACAACTTGTTTTTTATATTCTCTCTGGAAGCTTTTAAGACCTATTCTTTGGCCCTAGTAAACTGAAATTTCATAGCAAATGTGCCATTGTGTGAATCTATTTTTGTACATGGTGTTGGGTACTTTGTGGGGTCTTTCAGTCTGAGCACTCGTATCTTTTTTTCCTGGAAAGTTTTCTTAATTATTTCACTGTTGATTTCTTCCCCTTGGTTTTCTCTTCTCTCTAAGTACTGTAATTGAAATGTGAGGCCTCCTGAACTGTTTGTCTAATACTTTTATTGTTTTTCCCCCCTATTTAGCATCTGAGTTTTTTATCTTTCTAGGAGATACCCTCAATTTTATCTTCAAAATTTTCTATTGAGTTTTTCTTTTCTCCTATCCTGTTTTTCATTTCCAGAGCCCTTTTTTTGTTCTCTGGGTGTCCTAAACAAACAAACAAACAAACAAACCCCATCCCGTCCTTCTTTCTCTTCATTTTCTCTTATATCTCTAAAGCTGTTAATGAGTGTTTTTTTTTCTTCTCTCTACATAGTTCTCTGTTTCTTGCAAATAGTCTCCCTGCAACCCTGCCCTTTAAAAATTTGTCTCTATATTATTAGTGTCTTTCACTAAGTAGGTGGTAAGGTTGTGTTGTCTGCTCACATTGAAGAGTGATGACCTAAAAGCTGATTAAAAACGTTGAACATGTGGGTAGGGCTTCTTAACTCCAAGTAGATCACTCCAAAGGTGATCCGGCTGCTATGTTTTTGTGGGAGAATCCTGGATGTTCATCATTTTGGGTCTTTCCTCTTGACTGGCCACATTCCCCAATAATTTTTCCAATCTCTTTGTGGAGAGTGAAGTCCTGGGAAAGAGGGCTGGGAGGTCTAAGCATACATTGCACAAGCCTTCTCTCTCCCTCCATTTTCTGTATGGTACCCTTGCCCTCAACTGTGCATTGTGTTCCCTGTACAGGGGTCCCATATTTCATCTTTTCTGGAGATAAACCTCTGATCTCTTGCTGGGATCGGGTGGGAGAGAGAACAGCCGCCCCGTTGCAGTCGGGGAGGGACTTTCTACACAGCTTTGGACTACGTTCCTTGTTTTATACCCCCATTCATCCCACTCCCTGAGGTGCTTAGGGCCACCGTTTTATGAACGATTTAGGATTCTACAGTGTACATCAGGTGTTTCTTGGCCTTCCTATAGCCAACTTACGAGGCATCTTTCTCAGAACTGCTATCAGTTCTTACACTTTCCATTGCTTCCCAGCCTCCAAAATTTTATTATTGTGGTTTCCTTTTCTCTTTTCCCCATCCTTGTAGGTTTATGTCTTTTTGAAAAAATGACTTTACTGTATATTTAGTGAGGTTTCAGGAGGGAATAAAAGTCAATATGTGAGTTTAATCCACCATCTTTACCTGTATGCTCCTGTGTGAAGCCTTTAAGGCATGGGTGTGACATGAGCTGATTTATTTATTTATTTATTTTTTTACTGTACGAGGGCCTCTCACTGTTGTGGCCTCTCCCATTGCGGAGCGCAGGCTCAGCGGCCATGGCTCACAGGCCCAGCCACTCCACGGCATGTGGGATCTTCCCGGACTGGGGCACGCACCCGTGTCCCCTGCATCGGCAGGCGGACTCTCAACCACTGCGCCACCAGGGAAGCCCTGATTTATGTTTTAAAATATCATTTCTCTGCTACATTGGAGAATGGATTGGAAAAGTGCAAGGTGGGGCCACTTGCTGCAGTCTGTAGTAGCAGAGACAAAGATGGGACCAGGCAGGGGCAGGAGAGACAGAAAGAAATGCATGGCTCTTAAGCATGTTTAGTGTGTACAAACAAGGGACTTGCTGATGATGAGAAATGAAGGAGAGGGAGGAACAAGGGTGAGCACTTACAGTTTTTGCTTGAGCAGCTGAATGCATGAAGGTGTTATTTACCAAGAGGGAGAAAGCTGGGAGATAAAGGCCTTTCATATTAGTTATTATTAGTTATATATTAGTTATTTGTTATTATTAGTTATTTCAGGGCTGCTCAGAGGTCTTTGTAGACCTGGGCTCCAAAGATTATTGTACAGTGAGAAAACAATTTTTATATGGTTTTATTTCCTGGCTGTTTGTTTTCATGATGGTAGCTTATAGGTGCTTAAGTAGCAGAAGAGTAAAAGGACTGAATGTGGTGTTGGCATATAGCCAAATGCTACTTTAAGTAAATGTTCCTTTTTGCTTTTCTCCTCCAGGCAGTGCTGTGCATTACAATAAGATATATATTTTTAAATAAATAAATTTATTTATTTATTTATTTTTGGCTGCATTGGGTCTTCATTGCTGCATGCGGGCTTTCTCTAGTTGCGGCCAGCAGGGGCTACTCTTTGTTGTGGTGTGTGGGCTTCTCATTGCGGTGGCTTCTCTTGTTGCGGAGCACGGGCTCTAGGCCTGCGGGCTTCAGTAGTTGTGGCACGCGGTCTCTAGAGCGCAGGCTCAGTAGTTGTGGCACACGGGCTTAGTTGCTCTGCGGCATGTGGGATCTTCCCAGACCAGGGATGGAACCCGTGTCCCCTGCATTGGCAGGCGGATTCTTAAGCCCTGCGCCACCAGGGAAGTCCCAGGTATGGGTTTTAACATCGGAACAAATCTAAGAAGTCACAGAATCTAAAGACATTCTTTCTGATTTAGGAAGCACCCATAGGAGTCTTAAAATTCTTAAGTATCTTTTCTCATTCTCACAGTAGTTTTTAATATCATTTGATTTGACTTTATTTAAGAGCAAAAGAACTTGTTGGTTTAGTCCAACAAATAACCAATATTATAAGAAGAATGAATTGAAGTTGCTGTATTCATTTGATATTCAAAGTAGGTAATTTGGTAGTAATTATGTGATCCCTTAGCTGACTTATTTTATGGACACAGATAGTGATACGGAGACAGTTTTACAGACCAACACGTTAAAAAAAACAACCACCACACTTCCCTTCATCATTTAAAACTATTTTCTATACCTATTTGTCTTATTACAGTGACAATCTTAATGAGCTCTTTAAAGTTCAGTTCAGCAAATCACTTAAGGGACTGTTTAATCTTTACTGTGTTTTCACTGACTGTTTTATAGGGTTACATACTTAAAAAGAAATTACATATTGAAAGCTCTGTTCTAAAGACTTCAGGAGCAAATCTCCTGCTGAAGTCTGGGAAGCTTATGACCACAATGCTCATTTGTAGGTTGCTTAAAAGATGTATTCCTTACCAAGGAAAGTTTTTTTTTTCCCCTACAATTAACTGTTAGAGAAGAACTTGTCTCTAGGGCGGAATATGAATGTGTGAATGAAAAGCCATTTGCTGAAGAAGGGGGGAAAAGGAGAGGAAGAAAGTGCTAGATATCCCAGTATTAGATCATAGCTATTTAATAATGCTATCATATTAAAAAATATAGGAAGAAAGGAAGGAAGGAAATGATTTCTAGTTCATGATTTGTTATAAATACTAGGTTATAGCATGTAGAAATCTATCAATGATTTTACTTAGAATTTAATAGTAAACGAGTTATCTGTAACTATGTGATTAGATAGATAACTTGTTTCCTAGTGTCTCCTTTCATCCAAACTCTCGCCTACCGCACCCCCCCCCCCCGCCATTGGTTAAATGGAAATGTAGATTTTATTTACATGGGTGGTTAACATATGCAAACAAAGCTAAAAATAGATAAAACTATCTGAATTATGGTAAATATTAATTTACCTTTCAACACAGTAATACTTACTGGTACTTCTGTTTTGGATCTCAAAGTCCAGGGAAACTAGACTTCAGACTGGCTCTTCCTCACCTCTATCCAGATGCTTTTGTATAAGGAGGCCAATGAGTTCCTTGATTCTTAGTCTGTAAGAATAAACACACTTCTCAATAGTGCCTGCACCACTCCTAGACCTCAGGCTTGGCTAAGAGGGCAAGGACGTGGCCAAGATACTGTACAACAGATCAAAAAACAGAAGCCCACGTGGGAAGGAGACATAGAATTATCTTTCCTGTCTTTGTGAATGCCCCAGGAATCAGAAATGCAAGGCTTATTTTTCATTTCAAAGTGAGACTGTAATGTTTTTCCTAAGTGTACAAGAATTTTAATTTGGAACTGTGAATTTTAAAAATAAAATTTAACAATTACCAAAGTTTTATAGACCATTTGGGGAGAATGAAGGGCAGGTAGTAATACATAAATATTGAAATACCTTAGTCACCATTCTAAAAATAAAATTACACTATAAAAGTATTTGATTTTCAGAAAAACACAAAGGCTGCAGAGAAAAAGTTTTCTTTTGATTTTCCCTTTTTTTCTGGCTTATTTCCTTTCTGGCCTTCCTTCCTTGAGCTGAAAGGTCTCATGCATTATTACATCTTGGAGGGCCATCTATTCGAGAGGCTGAGGTCTCAATGTTCAACTCTTACATTTATTCAGAAAATAATAGTTCTGCACTAAATCTGTCAGGCACTGTTTTAGGTACAATTTTGGGCATGGACAGGAGTGAACAAAACAGTTAAGTATCTTTGCCCTGTGGAGCTTAAAGTGGGTGGCAAAGGGTACAGAAAATAGTAATGTTAATTTAAACATAGAATATATTAGATAGTGATAAATGCTAAGGAGGACAATGAAATAGGGAGGATGAAATGGAAGATGAGGGAGCGGCAGTTGTAAACAGCACTGTCAGGGAAGGTCTCACTGAGAAGATGCCACCTGAATAAAGGCCTGAAGGAGATAGGGAGGGAGCCACTCAGAGATCTGGGCAGACAGAACAGCGAGTACAGAGCCCTAAGAAGGAGTGCAACTGATGAAGAGAAGGACCAGAAGGAGGCAGATGCGGCTGGAGGGAGAAGGTGGGTAGTAAGAAGTATCAGAGGGGTAATAGAGGCAAGTTGTGTAGAATCTTGTAGGCCATCAAAAGGACTTTTGCTTTCTCTCCCGAGTGAGATGGGAAGGCATGCATTGAGCAGTGTCTTAGGATATGGGGCTGAGAATCAAGTGAGGATTGGCAAGGGCAAAAACAGGGACCACTGTGGGGAAGCTCCTGCTGTAATCCAGGTGAAAAACGAGGTGGCCTGGGCCAGTGAAACACAGTGGAGGTGGGGAGGGGTGCTTAGACTCTATCTCTTTTGAAGAAAGAGTCAGGAGGATTTGCTGATTGAATGAATGTGAGGAATGGGCAAAAGAGAGGCCTCGAGGATAACTCTAGGGTTTCAAGTCTGAGATGCTGGAAGGGGCGCATATGTCTTCCTGAGAAAGGAAGACTGGGGGTGGGGGGGAGGTGGAACTGAGGGGAAGAGCAAAAGCACAGTTTCAACATGTAACATCGGAAATGACCATCAGCTATCCAAGCAGAGACGTCAGGTGTGCTGCTGGGTATGTAGTTCTGGAGTTTAGGGGAGAAAACTGGCCTAGAGATAGAAATTCGGGAGGTGTCAGCTCATAGATGATATTGATAATCCTGAGACTGATGATATGGACAGAGAAGGGAATTGTTCCAAGCATGCGACCTGGGGTTGGGAGAGGGCAGGAAGCAACAAAGGTGAGTGAGAAGGAACAGTCAGGGAGGCAGGAGGAAAACCAGGAGTGCGGGGTGCTCTGGAAGCCAGATGAGGAACATTTTAGAAGGAGAGCATGGGGCCTCCCTGGTGGCGCAAGTGGTTGGGAGTCCGCCTGCCGATGCGGGGGATACGGGTTCGTGCCCCGGTCTGGGAGGATCCCATATGCCGCGGAGCGGCTGGGCCCGTGAGCCATGGCCGCTGAGCCTGCGCGTCCGGAGCCTGCGCGTCCGGAGCCTGTGCTCCGCAACGGGGGAGGCCACAGCAGTGAGAGGTCCGCATACCGCAAAAAAAAAAAAAAAAAAAAAAAAGAAGGAGAGCATGATTGGGTCTGGCAAAATGGGTGTGTCTGCTTATGGGAAAGTACCAGTAGAGAAGGGGAAATTGAGTGTAGGAGACAGAAGGGATGTGATTTCCTTCAGGATCCAAGGGGGCCGGGTGCAGAATGTAAGTGGGGGATGGTTAACTAGGAGAGGACAGTTCATCCACAGTAACAGGGAAGAGGGAGAGGAAAGAGGCGCCTATGTAGGCGGTAAGGAGACCAGTGATGGGAGTATCCCATGTCTTCTGTTTCTCAGTGAAATAGGAAGTGAGGTCCATGGCTGAGACTGGGGATGGGTTGGGGGTGTCTCGAAGGTTTGAAGAGGGAAGACCAGGTGGGAAGAGAAGAAGAGTTAAAGGACTAGGGAAGCAGAGCATTGTCTCTGGACACACGAAAGGCCCCTTCAGGTCTGGATCATGAAGTTACAACAGCACTAGTAGGTATGGGTGTGGGTTTTGCTTCAGTTACAGCTGCCTACCTGGGTGCAAGTGTGGAGCAGGAGGGTTAGATTTAAACAGAGTCAGTGTTTGTCCCAGAAAGAAGACTCATGATATCCAAACTCACAGGAGCTGCCGATATATACCAGAGTTGGCTAAAATATAATGAGAAATGTAGCTATTACTGTCTTTGATCTCTTCTCTTTCTCTGCTTGTACATCAGCACCACTAGATGTTGATTTTCTAGTTTTTAATTTCTTCTTGTGAATATTACTGTATCAGCAAAGAGTCAGAACCCCAAGCTTATGTTCCAACATGTCTGTCCTCAGGTGACTGGGCTCGCTCACCAAGGGCTTCCCTCTGACCCAGCAGCCGTGCCGTGAGTGTAGGATTCCAAGTCATGATTCCAAAAATTCCATTTGCTGGGAAAGCACAGCTGCTGACTTCATAGACCCCAGCAGTGCCTCTGCTTGGGTTCATGTTTGTCATACACCTTCTTTACTCAGGCTGCCCTGCTGGCATATCCCTTACCCTCACATCAGCACACTGAATGCCCGGCATTGCTCTGTTCACATCCAGTGTCCACAACTATAGCTCTTCATCCCACCTTATATTTTGTGTCCTACCATCTCTTGTTCTCAAATCCTCAGCTTAATCTTTATATCCTGTCTGTTGTCTCACGTTGTTCTAATAAATGCTTCCTGACAATGTGGCCTCGCCTTGGCCTTCCTTTCCATTTATTAACTGCTCTTTCCCTTTCAACTCAGTCCACAGGCAGCTTCCCTGGGCGGCAGCCTTACTCAGTGCAAGCCAAGCCCTGGGGCTGGTGGCCCATAAAGCTGGTCCTTGTCTTTGTCGTGTATGACAAGTCTGCCTGGGGCCTGTGAAAAGCAATGAGGCCACGGCAGACACCTACCATGGCATATAGTAAAGAAACATAATGTGAAGTCTGTTACTTCTCTGCTTTTGAATGACAGATTCCTGCCAAGTGCAGATCACCTGGTCGCAAGAGGCCGAGGAGATGGGGAGGGTGGTTGTTCAGGATTGGGGTTTCTGAAAAGGTGGTCCTTGGATTCTCTGCAACATAATTGTTTGTCAAAGCTAGAAACTTAAGGATCCTATCTACTGAATCAGAATCTTTGGAGGTGGGGCCAGAATCTCTAGAGTTGCTTATTTAATTAGGGCCCGAGAGGTAGACACTCTCTGAAGTTTTAGGACTTCTAGTCTAGAGCAATTCTTCCTAAGCCACTCTCTCAGGATGGTTACAGTGCAGATTCATGAACTTCATTCCAGACACACTGCAGCAGACTCTGGGTGGGGCCAGAGAGTCTGTATTAAAATAATAATACCAATAAAGAACAATAACAGTAATGAAATCAACAGCACTTCTCAAGTGATTCTGATGATCAGCCAGGTTGGAAATGTCAAGCTTTCCTTATGCCAAGTCATTTTCCAGTTCATCTGAAAAAGATCCTTTGTGCTGGAAAACTTTCTCACTCAGTAAGAGAGCAGCAGCTTGGGGCGCTGGCTGCTATTCTGCTCCTGCCAAGTTCTACCTCATGATGCACTGCAAACTGAGGGCCTGCCAGCTTTGTGCTCTAAAGCTCGGGCTCCCAAACCCGGTTCTGTCACCTGCAGGAGATTTGGGAGAACACAGATTCGGAAGCTCCAACCCAGACCTGATGAATCGTGGTGTCTGGGAGATGAGTCCAGAAATCCCTGTTTTTCAGAAATATCCCGGATGACTGCAAGTCTGAGGCAGGTTTGGGGACCACCAGTCTGCGACCACGATGCAAACTTCCAGTGTGCAGGGACCATGACAGCTCTTTAGAGGTGCTCCGGGAACTGCCAGGTTGATCAAAATGCAAATGAGCCTGCAAACGATACATTTCCTGATCACATCACACCTGACACTTTGTGCTGCCTCCTACCTAAGATCCTTGTCCATGAAAGTAATTTTCAGACTGCCTATTCTCTTACCTCAGCTCCCAGCACACTTCTGTTTGTTTACTCACTGCTGCCACCACCTGCCCCCTGTGTGGCCACCTCCAGTGCTCTGTCACTACTGTGTCTGGTCACTGAAACTGGAATTGTTTATTTCCCAGAATTATGTGTCTACTCTGTGATTGTAGGATTCTAGCTTCTATAATAAGACATATATGACATCTTAGCTGTTGTCAACATGATAAGTTTACTAAGTGCAGCAAAACTCCTGGCCAGTTCCCTAACTGGAGCAAAGATGGAAGCAGGACCTGGTAAAAGGCTGAGTTAAAAGAACATTCTTAAGGAATTGCAGTGCTGTTGTTCTCAAGTGTAGGTGATGACCTGGGGCAGAGGCTGGGCTGGGCTTTTTGTAAGGAAGGCATGTAGACAACTGTTTGCTGTCGGTACCAATGGCGTTTGAATGGATAGCCTAGAAAAGAGCAGCTTGAAAACAGTTTATTGGTTTTAGCTCAACATTGGACTAATCACTTTCTTTGGATTACTTCCAATAATGTATTGCAATGGACAATAAGCAAGGCAAAGTTCAGTTCACTGTGGCCGGAATTATCCCAGATTTTGAATTTAAAAAGTCTAAGTAAGTGAAGTTTATTAAACAGATAAAAATGATCATTTTTTCTCTGAATTTGTATTTTATTGTTCTTAAGAAGGAAAACGAAACTTTTCAGAACAGTTGCTTTTATATTACATAAGTAATTAATGTTAATTGTAGAGTGATTAGAAATTGCAAGAAATGTAAAGAAGAGAATAAAAGTTGCCCATATTTTTACCACCCAGAAAATGACTATTGATATTTTGTAGAAAAACCTTTCAGACTTTGAATACACACACACACACACACACACACACACTATGTGTTGTTATGCAACGTTTAAAAACCATGATTTTAGAGACTGGGATTTTTTTGCAACCAGCTCTGCCTGAAATACTTTACCTACCCTCTCTTAAGTTTTCTTTTCAGATTCAGTGTCTCAGATCGAATGTCACCTCCTCAGAGAGGCCCTTCTGACTGCTCAGTCTAAGACTGCACCCCATTCTCCAGTCATTCCTGATCGATTTACCTCCTATGTCACTGTCTTCATAGTTTATACTTGTTTCCTGTCTGTCTTCCTCAATACAGTGTAGGTACCATCATTCTGTCCTAGTCTACCATGCCCCATTTCCTGGTGCAAATCCAGAGTAGGGGTTTAATAGGTATTTGTAGAATAAGTGAGGAAATGACTGACTGACTAACTGACTGAATGAATGAGACTGTTGGCCTGGGAGGGTGGATGCCACAGGCACAGATGAGAAGGGGAGCAGAGCATCTGGGCAAGCAAACAAACACATGAAGTGTAAGAGGCAGTTCTGAGGACAATCTATCACTTATAATAGGCCCAGAGGGATCTTAAAGGCACTGCTTGGCCCCTAACCAATGGCAAATAGCAAAACATAAAAAAAGTTTGTCTCAGAACCTGATTGAGGGTTTGGTAGAATTCAAATGCCTTTACAATTACCTTAGAGCTTTTAGATTCGTATCTTCATTTTTGGTTATAGTTTTACCTCTTTCAGATTAATTGTTTAAACTGAAAATTTATGATTACTCATCAATTTCCAGTAGTTGACTCCAGAAAAACATGGGTAATTTTCCCAAATGGTATTGCTTTCTGTGTCTTTGATTCGGCTCACTGGCACCTCCTTGCCTGTGATTTAAAATTATGTAAAATGAACAATATGTTGAGATATGAAATTATGCATGAATGCTCAGGCTATAAACTAGCTAGCTGACAATGAAGTTACTGTGAAAAATGTCTACAATAATACTTTGCTTTTGTATCACATAAGACCTTGATTTGAGGCAGGTAGAAAATTAATTATAGGTCCCTTAATTTTAACACTTTTGCGGGGATAAAAAGAGCAGGGTCATTACTCCCATTCAGAGATAAGATAATTGAGAAACAAGTATTTTAATTGAATATTGGTGTGGGAACTGTAATAAACTTGGAGGATTTTATCTAATATTCAGTTTCTTTAGCAGTCAAGGTACACATTGGATTGCATGTGAAATACATAAACAATTTATAAACCTATTTATAAACAAATAGGTGGCCATTCTGCTCCTTTCCAGGGTATTCTGTGGTTGTTGGGGAAATTCTTCTTTTTATTCCCTTTTCTTTCAGGTGTAATATAAAGATAAAAAGATGAACTTAAAGGTAGTAGTTTGTACTTCTAAATGACTATTAAGGAAATCCATCTCGTTGCTGTTGTGATCCAGAGCTGCTTAGCAGTCAGCTAATAGAGTGAGACTGTAAAGTAGGTTAACCTTGTCCCTATCATCTTCCATCTCAAGCTGCTTTCCTCTCCCCTGGCCTAGGTTTCCTTCCCTAACCACCATTCCTCTGGGGTGGTGGAGACCTTATACTTGTTGAAATGCCTATTCTAACCCTGGCTCTCAGGCAGCCCTCTGGAATGTTCTTCCTCAGGCATGTGCAATCCTCCAAGAAGCCTTGCTCAGTACCTGGTCTAAATGAGTCTTTCGTGCACTTACTCTCAATCACATCCCACTGTTTAACTCCTTTTATAGTATTTATCATAATCGGTCTCTTGTTTTTTTATTTATTCATTTATTCGGTCTCCCCCATGGGATGTAGGTTCCGTAAAAACTATGGCTCTGTCTTGACCGTCTTTGTATCCTCTGCCCTCCAAGCCAACGAGGACTTAAGTCTGTCCCCTCATGTTGGGTATTTATTTAGAAAGGGAATAAAAATGCCTTTGAAGGGATGGGGGGAAAACAAAGCTTCATGAGCTAGAGGTACTTTTTAGACTCCAGTGGCTGCAGGAAAAACATGTTGCAGGGAGAAAAGAAGAGAGAATGAGAAACACACACACGCTAATGAGGTCATTTATAACGTTAGTGAGTAATAGCAGATGTATTTAATTGTCTAAAATATTTCCTACAATAGACATGTTTTATGACTTCATGGTTCTCTAAAACATATTTGCCTAGCTTTGGATTTAACACAAGCCTTGGGGTTAAGGATAACAGTCCAGCTGGGGAAAGGCAGCTTCAGTCGTAAAACATTTTGACATTTCTAAGAGAGCTAGCCCCTTTTATCCTTCTCCTTTTTGAACTTCCTTCCTCTTCTCTCTTCCTTCCTTCTTTCCTCCCTCCCTTCCCTCTTTCCTTCCTTCCTTCCTTCCTCCCTCCTTCTTCTCTTCTCTTCTTTCTTTTTTTCTCAACTAAATGATATCAAAATAGTACGTGCTAGTAGTAATGCTATTAAAAGTAATAGTACAATTAAAGGTCAAATGATAATAAAGGGTTTATGTATCAAAATATGGCAATACCTTATCCCAACCTCTCCATTCTCCTGACTTCCTTTTCCCAGAAGCACCCACTTTTGATTCTTTCAGCTGTTCTTTCTGGCATTTATAGATTTCTATGCTCTTAAATAATATGTGAATACTGCTCTCTTTTGATTCATTGATTAGAGACATAATCTATTGAATTTCTAATATGGTAGATGAGGACTTAACTCTCTTATATCACCATACCCTCTTCTTCTCCCCTATTCTCCTCGTATAATTATACTATAAATTTTGGTTAAATATATATTGTTTTAACATTATTATGCCTGCAAGTTTTATTCCCTGTAATTTGTAATATCCGGGTTTCCCAGGAGCAGACCCTGGGGCAAGGATTCCGGTACAAGTAGTTTATTTGGGAGGCACAGAAAACACCAACAGGGAAGCAGGGAAGTGATCAAAGGAAGGAGAGACAGTCATAAAGTGTGCACTGTCAAGTGGTTACCACTGTGGGTAACTGGAGCTTCAGTCCTATTGAGGGACATTCTGGGAAATGGTGTAGAACACACTACTCATGGCATCCCACCTGGAAGGTAAGGGAGCTAAGGTGTTAATATACTAGCTCCTGTCAGAAATCTGTGGAGCATTGCTCCCAAGGACCGTTAATTCCTCAACACTTCCATCATGCTGTGTGCAAATGCTGGCAGTTAGAAGTTGGCTAAGAACACCAATTATATAGTCCATTTTGATTATGTTTTCATACTTTTTCCCTGAAATTAATAATTGCCTTTTAAAGTTTGCTTAATTTTCTTGATACCTATTGCAAATTCTCCCCCTGACTTCCAACAGTTTCTCAACACAAGATTTTACAAAGCAAATTACATCAAGTAATCTTTCAGCTCCAGTTTTTTTCCTTGGAGACACTCCTGCTGGCCTCTGTGATGCTCGATGGACTGCATGCTCTGGGGGTCTTTTTCTGAGATGTCATCCTGGAACTTCCTGTGCTCTCATCAAGGGAATGTGCTTTGCCTTCTGAGCTGGATTCCTTTCTTTCCTGGTCAAAGTATATTTCCCCTTCTTGGTGGAGCACATTGTTTAGAGCATAGTCTGGTTAGAACACTGCTGGGGAGAGTATCTTATCTCCTGAGTCACACTTCTCCCATCCGGCTGGTTGCCCCACTTGCCTCTGCATTGCTGCCATTCTAGTGTCTCCCTTCTACTGCTAAGAAGGCTCCCTTCAACACGATCCTGTGTTGGTTGAATCTCTTTTTTTTTGGTATTCTATGTTTTTCTTTTTCTTGGATTATTTCCTCACGTTGATGGAATAAACCTTCCAGTGTCTTAGAAGAAGTGCCTGCGAGATTAATGTTTTAGATCTTGCATGTCTGAAAATGTCTTTTTTTTCCCCTTGATTGATGGCTTGGCTGGATAAAGAGTTATATGTTGGAAGTAATTTACTTCCAGAATTGTGAAGACATTTTGGTAGTCTTCTACCTTCCAATGTTGCCAGGAAGTATGAAGCAATTCTATATATAAACTTTCGTATTTGGCCTGTTGTTGACATTAATTTTTAACCTCTGCTCTGGAAGCTTACAGAATCTCTTCTTTGGTTCCAATTTTTGAAACTTTATGATGAAGTCACTTGATGTGGGCTGACTTGTACCCATTGTGCTGTGTGCTCTATGGTCTGGGTCCTTTCAATCTGGAAATTAATGTCCTCAGTTCTGGGAAATGTTCTTAAATTTTTTTGTTGATTTTTTACTTTTTCTTTCTGGTGCTCCTGTTTTTCTAATGATGGACTTTCTGCTCTGGATCTCTAGTCATCTTATATTTTCTCTTCTACTTTCCATCTCTTTCTTTTTAAAACCCTTCTTTCTGAAAAATCTTCTCAACTTTACCCTTCAATTATTCCATTAGTTTTTCATTTTAGATAATGTGTTTTAAGTTTCTAAGAGCCCTTTTTAGTTTTTAGAATGTTCTTTTTTTAAAGCATCCTATTAGTACTATTTCATGGATGCAATATTTTTCTCTTAACTTTCCAAATAGACCAGTGATTTCAATTGTTTTTTTTAAATTCATTAATTATTTATTTAATTGGCTGCACTGGGTCTTAATTGCGGCATGTGGGATCTTTGTTGCCGCATGTGTGATCTTCCTTGTGGCACAGGGGATCTTTATAGTTGCGGCATGTGGGATCTAGTTCCCTGAACAGGGGTCGAAGCCAGGCCCCCTGCATTGGGAGTGGGGAGTCTTAGCCACTGGACCAATAGGGAAGTCCCTCAATTGTTATTTTTGTGTTATATTTTCTTCTCTGGTGCATAGTCTCTATTTCCTTCAAGTTGCTTTTTTTGTTTTGATATTGATTTTTGCATCTTGATATATATTTTTCATGTTCAAAGCTTTCCAGGTGTTTGATAATCCTTGATTGTCTGCTTATAAGAGTGAGAAATTAAAACTATGATTGGAAGCTCCAAGCACATGGGTGGGGCTTGTTGACTTTGAGCTTTGCCGAGGGATGAGCTATCTGAGCCCTTTGTAAGGAAACCCCCAGAGCTTGGCTGTGTTTTGTCAGGTTGGCATTACTGCTCCTATTTAAGATTGGGAATTACCTTTCCCAGATCCCCCTTTCCTGTGTGATTAACTTGAGTAAAGAGGGGAACCTGTGTAAGATTGGGAAAGTGGAGGTGAAGTAGGAGCCGTTACTCTCAGAGGTCACAGTGATCAGAGACAGTGACATATAGATACAGACGTATAGCCCATGGGATCCAATCTCTCATTCCGCCTGCTGACCCTGCTAACCGAGAGTGGCCTCAGTCCATCAAGTGCTTGACAACAGTGCTCATAGAGGCCATAGCTTCCACAGACCTGCCATGGGCCCCTTATTCACCATTCCACTTGGATGGCCAAACATGTACTCTTTCTGAAAATTTCCTGTATGCTCTATCCACACCCTTGCTTTTGTAAGTGTGTTTGTTTTCTATGTCTGCTATAACAAATCACACCAAACATACTGGTTTAAAACAACACAAATTTTCTTTTTTAAAAAATAATTAATTAATTTTTTGAATTTTATTTTATTTTTTATACAGCAGGTTGTTATTAGTTATCTATTTTATACATATTAGTATATATATGTCAGTCCCAATCTCCCAATTCATCACACCACCACCACCCTCCCCCCGCCACTTTCCCCCCTTGGTGTCCATATGTAAAACAACACAAATTTATTCTCTTACAGTTCTAGAGTCAGAAGTCTAAAATTAAGGTGTTCCTTCTTGAAGCTTCAGGGGAGAGATCCATTTCCTTGCCTTTCTCAGCTTCTAGAAGCCAACTACATGGCTCCTGACTCCTGCATCCTCAAAACACATCACTATAACCTCTGGTTTGTCTTCAAATCTCCTTTTTCTCATTTTGATCCTCCTGCCTCTTTCTTATAAGGGCTGCTGTGATAATATTGGGCCTATCTGGATAATCCAGGATAATCTCCCATCTCAGGATCCCTAGCTTAATCATACCTATGAAGTTTCTATTGCCATGTAAGGGAACATATTCTGGGGAATAGGATGTGGATGTCTTTGGGAGTTACTGTTTTGTCTACCACAGTGAGTAGTAACTTTCCCTGATCTTCTGATTCCTCTCCTCCAGACTTCCATTTCCCCAGCTCCTCCCACATTTGTGCAAGCTCTAATTCCTAGGATAAGCCCCATGGTCCCCCAATACTTATCTTGGCTCTGATTTCCTGACTGAACCCTGATTGGTACACTCGCAATATCAATATCTCCATGTGTTTTCTCTTGGGCTAGTCAGATTCCCCCTAAATTATTCTTTTAGTTTCCAGCCTGGAGAATAAATACTTGGCTGTCAAGGGTCTGGGAGTCAAGAAGGTGAAAATGGTAGAGGGGCCTTCATTGGTTGTATCCATTCATTGACTTTGCTTTTCTATTTTTGGTTTGACTCTCTCTCACTCATTTGCTATTCGAGTCCCCAGTACAGAGGTCCTTTGCCTTAACTGTCTCCGGAACAGAGCTCCAGTCTCTGGCAATGTGTAGGGGGAGGAGCAGAGTTTCAGGGGCAGAGAAGGGGGAGGCGCTCTAGGGACCTAACTACTTCTACAAGAGTCTTTATCAGATCCTGCTTTCATTAGCCTTCACCCTCTCTTCACTCCATTTCCAAGGGGGCCTTTTGTTACCGGTTCCCAAACCTTTTGAAGCTCCTGTGGTTAAATAAGGTTGCTTCTCAACTTTCCTACTGATTTCTTGGAATTTGGCTTCTGGAGTCAGCTGAGACAGTTATCACATATCTATCTGCTTGATGCTTCCAAAATTTTATTGATGTTACCCATTCTTTTTCTTCCTATTTTCACAGGTTTATTTTTTTAATTAGATTTATTATTTTGAGATAATTCTATATTCACCTGTAATAATTAATTAATTAATAAGAAATAATTCAATATTGTACATCAACTATACGTCAATTTAAAAAATAAAGGAAGAGGGACTTCCCTGGCGGTCCAGTGGTTAAGACTTTGCCTTCCAATGCAGGGGGTGGGAGTTGGATCCCTGGTTGGGATCCCACATGCCTCGCAGCCAAAAAACCAAAACATAAAACAGAAGCAGTATTGTAACAAGTTCAATAAAGACTTAAAAAATGGTCCACATCAAAAAAATCTTTAAAAAAAATAATAAAATTAAAAAAAATAAACGAAGAATTCTGAGAAATCCCGTATACCCTTCACCCAGCTTTCCCAATTATAACATCTTGCGTGAATAATACAATATCAGAATCAGGAAATTGACATTGATATAATCCACTGATCTTATTCAGATTTCATCAGTTTTACATGTACTTGTGTGTGTGTGTGTTTAGTTCTATGCAATTTTATAATATGTGTTTTATATTTTTTTAAGGGAAAAAGGCTCCTTACTGTAGTTTAGTGGAGTTTTAGAAGAAACAAAATTAGATGCTGTGTCCCATGTGCCATCTTTATATGAAAGTTGAATGACAGAAAACATAACAGAGTATTATGAACTTGTGAACAAAAGCAGAGAGCATGGTCAAATTTTATCTTCTTTACATCCTTGCCCACAGACTGACAGGTCAGCTAACAAAACTGTTCATTTAGCTCACTGGGTTGTAAATACTGTTTTTTTTTTTCCATCAGCTCAGAGAAAGGCATTTTGCAACACAAAACTGAATAAACAGACATTTTAGGATCATGATGTTGTATTTTCTCTGTGGTAGGTGCCTTGTCCATGCTGAATCATAACTGATGAGTTATATTAATTAAGCTTGGATAAGAAGAGACATAGTAATTTTTTTAAATTTCACATTCTCTTCTAGAGGAAGAAAATTGTATTTTCTGATTTTTGCATAGATAAAGAATTAATAATCCAGTAGGATGTAGGAACAGAGAGGCCATGAGGATCTATCTTTGGATATGTAGCTCTACCTGAGTCCCCTAAAATCACTCTTAGTAGTTGGGCACTCAGATGATTACCTTGTCTCAGTGGATCACTTGGACTCAATTTAATATAGTTGTGGAGAATTCGCAGTGTGTATTTACACTCAAAAGTCAGGAAGTAGGAGTGGAGGCTATTTGAGACCATCAAAACCAGGCAACTTCTAAACTAAAAGTCAACATAGGCAGTAAAAGAAACCCAACAGTTTATGTTTAGTTATTTATGTATATTGCTTCTGAATGTATTTAGTGAGAAAAAGGAATATTACTTTTCCTCTTTTCTTATTGACCTCTTCTAGGAGGTTGCTTCTGTGATTTCATTTACTGCGTTTGATCAGGAACAGGCAGGGGAGGTGATGAACGTGGTGGGTATAACAGAATGATAACAAGAAAAGATTTTTCTTTTTACCCTTCGGTCTTTTGTTTTAGTCTATCTGTGAGGCTGATCTAGAGGATGAGCACTGCATTGTTAAGGATTCGAAAGGAAACCATGATAGTTTAAAAGAATTAATGGAAACTCTGAGAGGCTGATTACTACACTAAGTTAGGACTCAATTCATTCTTCTTTTTCTTAGCCCTAACAAAATTGTAAACTCAAGTTAGAAGGAGCCCTTTCCATTAACTATAGATGCATAAGAAACCATTCCAAAATTTACTATCTTAAAACAACAACCATTTATTATGGCTCATGAGTCTATGGTTGACCAGAAGAAAAACTAGTTATCTTGACCAGTTCAGGCTGATCTTGGCTGCACTTGGACATGCATCTGTGGTCAGTTGGCAGACTGGCTGGGCCTGGCTGGTTTAGGAAGGCTCTCTTCCATGTGGTTACTCATCCTCCTGAAGGCTAGCTTGGGCTTGTTCACATGCTGGTTGCAGGGGTCTGAGATGGTGATGAAAGTGTGCAAAGCCTCATGAGGGCTAGGCTTGGACTTGACACCGTCACTTCTGTTGCATTCTATTGGCCAAAGTAACTCCCAAAGCCAATTCACATTCAGGCTGAATTCTATGGCAAAGAGAAAAGTACTAACACAGTAACATGACTGATATCTTCCTGTATTATTTTCTGCCCCAATAGGAATTTTTTTTTCTTATGCTCCCAGGCAAACTCTTATTCATCCTTCAAGTCCTAGTTGAAGCATCACCTCCTGTGGGAAGCCTCCTCTGGCCCTTCGCCAAGAAGAGTGGACCACAGCCTCCTTTGTGTCACCACTGAACTATACTGCTATTGTCTGCTTATGGTTTTCAGTACCTTGAGGACAGAGACTATTTTCTAACCTTTTTATATCTCCAGTGCCTAGCACAGTACTTGGCCCAACAAATAATTTGGCCATTATGGCCATTTCTCAGTTCTTTTACTTCGCCCACTCATATTGTCTTGACGCTGCCATCTTGGGGAAACTCTTTTTTCCCCTCTTAATTTCTCTCCCTTGAATGCCTTAACAAACTGTACTATTTGACAAGTGATAATCCATGGAATAATGATACTGTAATCCTCTGTGTTTTGCAGTTAGAGTTTTGAGCATTTGTGAAGTTTACTAATTGCAATGTAGCGTCTCTATTTTAATTTTTCTGCTTGGGCAGGGCTCCCTTCTTTATTCTTTTTTGGTGCAGTTATGAGCACCCTGGTTCTTAGCATTTTCAGCACAGAAATGTTTATGATCAAATGTTCAGAACTCCCTGGCAGTTGTGCAAGACTCAGCTCTTAAAAGTACTTACTTTAACTGGCTCTTTGGTGCCGCGGGAAGTTGGGGCCTATAATGACCCTTCCCTTTTGTAACAAACCCCTCTGTTGCTCAGTGTTGATCTCTTATTGCATGTCATTGCTTAAGGGCATAAGCACTGTAAAATGAGTACCTATAGTTAAGACTCCTGGCGTTGAGAGGATCAAAGATAACATGTAGTTCAATATAATCTTATTTTATAGAAGCGACAATGAAGGGCCACAGAGGTGAAGTAACATACTCAAAGTTACATAGTGACTTTAGGGCTTTAGGAACAGGGTTTGTGCAGTTGGAATAATTCAGAAATGTTCTAGAGAAACAAGCTGCCCAGCCAGATGGTTCTTTTCTAGTTAAGCCAGCTATAGTCCCATGTAATAAAAGTTCTCCTTTAACAGAAATTCATCCTCTTTGAAAATGCATTATTTACCTCCTGGGGGCCAAGTGTGGAGGGTAGCACTTCTTTGACTGGACCAGGAGTCCAGGTACCTATCTGAGGTACATATATGTGGCTCAAAGTCATCTGGTTAAATGCAGATTGCTGGGCACCTTCCCAGATGTCCCAATTTCTGGGGATTTGGAACATAAATCTGTATTTTTAGCAAGTGCCCAGGTGATTCTGATGTATTGAAGTCTGAGAATAAGTGAATATAATGTGTAATGTCAGCAACGATAAGTACTATGGAGAAAAATAAGTTAGAGTGAGGGAGGGTGGAAGGCACACTATTTGAATGGGTAAGTTAGTGGGAATGGCTTTGACCAGAGACCTGGAAAGATAAGAAGTAGCTGGCCATGCAAAGCTCTATGGTAAGAGGGAATATGTAACAGTAAACACTGAGGAACTGCCCAGGAATGAGCTTTGCAGGTTCAAGGAGAAAGAAGGCCTTGCTGAAAACAGTCCAATGATTTCCTACCAATTGTAGAATAAAATCCAAGCTCCTTACCATGCTCTATGAGACCTTTTATGATCTAAATCTCTGTCCACTGGCAAGAACTAGTTTCATGGCCACACATGGCTGTGGGGCTGGTTAGAGTCACTGGGAAAGGTAATTTCTAGTTCAGCAGCCATCTCTCAGCATGGATCCATGCTGTGGAATGGGGAGCACACACCTTTGGGGGAATCAGCTTTAGCAAGGTGAGCTGAAAACTGACCACTGGATTCAGCAAGATGAAGCTCATTAACGACCTTGATGAAAGCTGTTTGAGGGAGGCCAGGGGAAGCTTTGATCAGAGCAATTAATAACTTTTAGAGGATTTCTATTGTGTATGAATGAACAGCATGGTGGCTGGAGGGATGTTGGGTCTGGGAGATTTTTTTTTTAATTGGAGGTTCTATAGCATCTTTGAATGTTGTCGGGAATGAGCCAGCTTGGAGGGAGAAACAGACGATTGTAGGAGAGAGGCAAGATCATAAACTTTGAGAAGGGAGGAAAGGAAGGACTTGTGTACCAAGGAGTGGTTGGCTCTAGACTGCAACAGGGACAGCTGTCCTTTTTTAACAGGGAAGAAAGCAAGTTTGAAGAATTTACAAGTGCTGAAGTCACGATCCAAATCAGTTCTGTCTCATATCCTATTTTATAAATTTGTCCAAAGCCAGCTTTTGTTCAAGAAAAGGGGATTTCATTATTTTTCTCCTCCTCCTTCTTTTCCTCCTCCTCCTCCTATTGTGTGCCATGCGGTCCTTTGTTCCTAGATCCTGTAGTTCCAGCTAATACTACTTACACATTCAACAAGCTTTTCGTGCACTCACTCTGCGGAGTGTGGTGTTCCCAAGTGCGTGGTTTGACATCTGGATGAGAGGTGCTTACCATCAGTGAGGAGCCATTCTCTTTCTCACCCTTGGATATAGAGTAGCTGTCAGCATTCCCAGGAGAGCTGATGGTTTTGACTATCTGGCCACATTCCTGGGCCTGGACCTGGGAGGAGGGCCCTCTCCCATGAACGGGTGGCCTCAGGGGATGATGTAAGAAGAGAATTTCTGCCCTCTCAGCTAGATGAGCCAAAACACCCTGAGGATGGATGGGTGACAGATGTCACAGTCAGACCTCTCTCAATGCCCGAACTACCTTCAGGTCAATGCCTCATGTAACTTAATGAGAATGTTCCTTTAAGGACTAGTTTTCTTGCTAGAAATTGATAAGTGGTTTTATGAATGTATAAGGGAACTCTGTTTATTTTAATATTTTATTTTGTCTGCACAGGTTTTTTTTTGAGTCTACTTTATTTCTCATCATTCTTTGATGCATAACTAAGAAGTTGGAACGTACCCGGAGAGAGATCTTTATGAAAAATAGAAACTCAAGTTAGATATCCAGCTCATTGAAGAGTTTGGATTACTAATACATAACTTACTAGGCACCAGGTGAAAACCTGATGCTAGGAGACACAGCCAGCAAAGAGAATATCTGAGTATGCTTACAACATAAATTTAAATAGGCTTGTGTGAGATAGACTCTTTAAGTAATTTCTATGGTAAAATGTGTTCTGAGTTCCAAGGAGTGGACTGAAGCCAAAGTCCTGATATACGAATCACTCATATATAAGAGGAAGTATGCTTAATTGCCTAATTGTCCTTATTACTAATATTTAAGGTAATTAGCAGAAATATATGAAGGATTCTGGGTGGGGAGAAAGGATAGTAATGTTAACACCAGGATTAACACCAGAGCTAAAGTTAATACAGAGAAACATATGCCAAAAGGTTATCTGTACTTACAAGTAGGCAACAAAGCTTTATGCTTTAAGCTTCTTGGTGACCAGAAGAAAATGGGAAACGTGATTAATTCTGAGTCACAGTGTCCATAAGATGCAATCCGTTTGTAAATTAGAGGCGTTAAACCACTTTAAGGGAAGAACTTCTCTTCTTGAAACAGACAGGCGCGAGCAGCCTTGGGGGAAAAACAACACAATCCGTACAGACTGAGGGGGCCACCCTGGATCCTGTCTAGACCTCCCTGTTTTCTGGCTCACCTTTCTCTGTTCTCCCTTGGTGTGACCTGTTCGGTTTCTGGCTCTCTGTCTCTGTACTCTTTTTGGTGGCAGAATGGCTGACTCTTGGCTGCAGTCCGCCTGGTTCTGAGCTCTCTCTTCAGAACCCACCTATAGCTGCTGCCTTGTTCTGACTCCCCCAGCATCCTGCAGGCTTCCGACCTGCTCAAAGCTGGGGCTCGTCTCTCCCTTCAAACCCAGTCCCATTCCTTAGGCTCAAATCTCCTACTTGGACAGGTGTACACAAGGGAACAGTTGCCTGCTCTAAAATGGAGTTGCTTGAAACAAATATTACTCAACCTTTTCCTTATGGATATATTTGAATAAACTATTCTTAATGAAATGTGATACATTTTTGAATATTTTCTTTTATGATATTTGTTTATGTTGGTAATTTCTTCCTTCCAACTCTTCGTGATTAAATTTAGGTGCTGTAAAATGATAAAGTTCATGGAGCGGGGTGGGCAGAGTGGTGGCAAGCCCTCTAATTTGCATTTGTGATTTGTCGTATCTAAATTAAGGTGGTGATATGTTCTGCTATACGCTTACATGCCTTGGAAGAGGAAGGAAGGAAGGATGGAAGGAAGGAAGGAAGGGAGGAAGTTTGTTCTAAGAGTGCAGCAATTGCCTTGAATATTTGGGTATATATTATAATACTAGCAGAAATATAGAACATGTTTGTCCCTGGATAGGATAGCTGTCAGCATTCCCAGGAGGGCTGATAGCTTTTGCTCATCTGGCCACATTCCTGAGTCTGGGCCTGGAAGGCGTATCCTTTCCCATTAGTAGGTGGCCTCAGAGGATGATGCAGCAGAGAATTCCCACCCATTGGGTGGGTGGATTTATATTGATGAAAATATCTATTCATATGTTCTAAAATTTAAGTGTACAGTTAAACATCAAGAAGGAGCCTAAAATTTCCATAGGTGTGCTCTTTAAGAGTAGATATTCTACGAAGTTAAAATTTAGGCTGCTAACTATATTTTAAAACTGTCTGTAAAGATTCATAAAGTTTGGCGGATCTAATTATATTGTAGGTAAAAAACCCTGCTGCATGTCTATCAAAACCTTGTTAGTCAAAGCTGTGTTGGAAACTGAGAGCTTGTATTTTTCACGCAGTCTTCTTTGGAAGGAAGTGTGACTTCTGATCTTGACTGTCCAAGTACCTCTTCCCTGGTCCCTTCCAGTGACAATTCTAGTTTCCTCATCGCTGGTGAGTTGGACCTTTTTCCTGGGCTCTGATGACCCCCTAGGAAATGGAAAGGTCTTACACACTGAGCATAGCAGATTAGAAGCACCGGTCTCCCCCTGACGGAGGGCATCATTGAACCAAACAGCCAAGGACACTTGCCTGGGACACTGCCTCAGCATCGTCTATGCTGGAATCATGTGGCCAGGCAGAGAACAATCTGATGTGGATCTGTCCCCTGTCACAGTGCTTAATGTTATTCATACCAGAACTAAATCACTGGACTGAAAGTGGTGTCTTTTCTTTTACCTCTTATCAGTATATTTTCCTCTCTGTTTTCCCGCTGGGTGGGAAGTAGAGCGATACTGTGTACAGTTGATAAGCCAACACTTTTATTCTTTTGTTGTTTATTTTTTTTTGTATTTCAAATTCTGCTTAAATCAACAGGAGAAAGGCACAGCTAATGGATTTGTCTTTGACAGCACTCTGTTTCAAGAAGGTGATATCCTTTGGTTGAAAGACAGTATTAGTATGGTATACAATATATTTTCTCTTCCTTCAATATATGGAGTTACTGAGGCTGTCTTCAAAGAAACTGTCCTCCAGAATTGGCAAATAGATTAGAAGTGCCTCTTGGCTGACTTCAAATATATAAGGAAAAATACCCAGGGCCTTGGTGATAAAGTGGCTGTGAAAAGCTAAGTGCCCAGGATGCATTACCTATAATGCTTTCCATCATAATCCCCAAAGTACTCAGGGAAGACTCCTGTCTTAGTGCGGGAGCTTGGATGGGAATTTATGGCAGAAGAGGATCAACAGTTTCCCAGCACACATTGTTTCATAAGCTTTCATGTCCTGCCTATTGGATTTTCTGAACAAGAAAGTGCACCCATCAGTCACTCCATGCCTGAATTTGGTTAAATGACCCTAAGCAATCCTTCCTAACACAGCTTAAACCCTAAACTAATGAGAATCAAAACTGTGCAGGGAGCTAACTTACCTTGTGAGGAACAGCCAAGAAAAGACCAAATTAACAGATTATTGAATGCTTTATGTTCTCAGAGCACTGATGAAGCAGTAATATCTGGCTCAGCTCATAGCATAGCTGTAATTAAATACTTGGGTGTTATTGCACATACAGAGAAGGCACATAAAAAGCAGGTTGCTGCGCCAGGCTTGTATTTATAGAGTCCGGCTTAGTTCAGTTTAAAGGAGTAATTCAAGATCATTGGTTGATTGTTTTGTTTTGTTTTTTATCATGTTATCTCAGAAAATGGAGGTTGTTCCCCCAAGACATTGGATTAGAACGACCTGCCTAGCTGGTGCTACTTGCAGCTGTGCGTTGGTAATTGTGCCCTCCCATGGGGTCCTCTGAGCTGCATCCAGCGCTGATGGGTCATTGGCCATCTTTGGCATCAATCATCTCTGCCTCAGTTCTAGCCCTGGGCTTGTTGGGAGCAGCAGAGTTGAGTGTTATTAATCAGGAGAGCAAGAAGCCGGGCTCAATCTAGACCACAAAAGATTGGCTCTTTGTGAAAAAGTTTAGGTTTTAGTGGCTTCCAACCTAGGAGACTCAGATGGTTGCCATTTAACAGCCGCACACCCACCCTTCTCCTTGTTAAGGAAGCCCTGATTCTGTTCCTTTTCCTCCAAGCAACTGTGTGTTTAAGGGGAGGCTCAGCTTCCTCCCTCCACTTAAGTGTGAACCTTGACTTGTCTAAGCCACTCTCTCCACACGTGGACCCACAGCACAAACAGCAGCCTGAGAACTTGGTAGAAACGCACGCTCTTAGGACCCACTCCAAACTCACTGAATCAGAAATTCTGGGGAAGGAGACCAGCAACCTGTCTCCACAGCCTTCCAGGTGATTCTGACACCCACTCAAGTTTGAGAACCACTGGTCTAAGCCAGATACGGTGGCTTGTGCCCTTGGCTGTGCAGTTCGCTTAGGTGGGGGCATGAGATGCATTCCCAGTCGATGAGATGGGAGGGGAAACTGGGGCTTCTTTAAAAAAGGAAGATATATTCCTTCTTTTTCTCCACTTCTGACATTTATGTGCAAGGATACAATGCCTTCTGCAGCCAGTTAACTGACGATTTTTATGTAACAAGAGTTGTTTATATAGAGGTTTGACAAACAGCTGTAATTACTACTTTGAAAACATAAAATGTTACAAATAAAAAGCAAGGAGGGACTAAATATAGTTTCTGTGAAGAATTTATTTGGAGTATTCTGACGGAGTGAGACCTTATTCTGCTGCTTGTGTTTAGCAGGACCATACCTCAGTCAGCGCAGAACTGGACACACTGATGTCACCTCAAAGTCAGGCACTGGCTACAGGGATGGGGCTGTTCAGTCCATGCAGATCCTTTGCCAAATGCTTTGTCTCCTGGGTGCGGCACTTTCCTGGGGCGGTG
The DNA here is from genome assembly GCF_025265405.1 of Mesoplodon densirostris. Taxonomy (NCBI): domain Eukaryota; kingdom Metazoa; phylum Chordata; class Mammalia; order Artiodactyla; family Ziphiidae; genus Mesoplodon; species Mesoplodon densirostris. Next base: position 80,898,365 of record NC_082665.1, read on the forward strand.
GAGAATGGTTATTTGGACATCACTCAGCTCTTCCATGCTAGGGCAAAGAGGGTCCCCAGAGCTGTCTTCAGAGTTGCTCAGTGGCCATTGCTCAAGCCAAGAGCAGTGTTTGCAGAGCTCAACCACTTCTCATCAAGGACTGTTTGCTGTTCTTCCCAGGCTTATGTGAAGTCTCTGTGTGGACTCCTCACAAGGGCATCCCAATATCTGATATTTAGTTACAAAGGCTCACTGCTGAAAATGTGACCTTTCAGTTGGCTCCATTTTCTTAATGGAGCCTTAAAGCAGATGAAGCATTAGTTGCTAAGAGCTGAGCTGGGGCCTTTGGCTTCCTTTCCATCTCAGTGAGAGAGGTAACTTTGCAATGGTCAATCTTATTTCACACAAGTTCCCTTCTATCCTCCAGTCTTCTGGAACATCAAAATCTGAAGCATTTCCTGATTTGGGCTTTGGGGTTAAGTAATGTAGCCTATAAAGGAAGCAAGCTGATTTTTTTCTTTGCATTTTTAATACCAGTTGCCCTGGTAGAAATGAAACTGCTGTGAGTTACAATGGCAGAACATGGAGATTAATTAGCAGGCTCCTTCTCTTTCCCCTGCGGAGTTGACTGTGTGGGCCCCCTCTCTGTATGCACACTGAATTATGGAACATTCATCCGATTAGTTGGAAGGCCTTTTACCAACAGTGGCCTATCTGCCCCAGTATGACTATTTATAGTCTACTTTGTTCCAACAAACCACTTTCATTCTAGCTCCTTCATCTGGTTGGTATTGAACTATTTCCATTATCCATTAGGGTGCTGTGAGCCAAATTTTATTTACAGTTTGAGGCCATTAATATCATTGGTTGAAGGGATTTAATGTGGCACATTAGGGATGAATTTTACCATCACAGAAACAAATTGGGCACAGACACAAGGCAGTAAGATAGAGCAGCTATAGGCAGTGACACTCAAAATAAAACCACAAAAAATATATGTAACATTCATCCTGACCAGACATGGCACCCATCGGAGTCCCTATTACCTTGTGAATAGAGTTAAGTAAGCTGGTATTTAAGATGATCCATGATTTGACCCCAAACCTCTATCCTGCTTCATCTCCCTCTAACGTCCTCTTTCATCACCCCATCCACCTGTACTACCCTGCCCCCTGTGGTCTACATCATGCTTCCATGTCTGTTCACACTTGACCTTGACTTGAGGTGCTGTTGTCTTACCTAACAGTGGGCTCCTGTGTCTTCTAACAATATCCTGCTCATTTTCCAAAGTCCAGAACTAGCATTACCTCCTCCATGCAGCCTTGTCTGATTTCCCACAGTCAGAATTAATGTCTGCTTGGCATGCCCCCCAAAGTTACCTGAGCCTCTTTTAGCATGTACTCCATTCTGCCCTGTATTGTGGTTAGCTGTTTTCCTGTCTGTTTATCTTATTAGAATTTAAACTGCTTAAGGGAAAGATGGATCTTGTTTATCTAGGAATATTCCTTCTGTTCCTAGCACCTAGAACAGTGCTCAGCATGTGGTAGATATTTGACAAATATTTGTTTAATAAATGGAAGAGTAATGTGACTTCTCTCCCATATTAGATTCTCCCCAGAAAAAGGTAGACAAAAAGCAGCTTTAGTTGGACTGCTGAGTTTGAATAATTTCAGTGAATTTATTTGTGTCTTTAGGTTTTAGGGGATTAATTTTAAATTAAAAAATGGAAAAGCATTATGTTTTCAGCACCAGTTGTATTCTTATTTTAATCTTAAATGCAAAGCAATGCTCCCAGAAACCTGAGCTTTCTTTTCTATAATATTTTTCACTTCCTACTTTTCAAATATAATATTTCTTCACATTTTGATTAAAATTAGCCATTTGACTGAAAGAATGGAAGTATTATGTTCAACTGTCTCTTGGAAAATGCCTGAAGGATGGTGAACCCAGCCTTTATAGCTGGTGCCACTTAAAACAGATCACTCAAGACTGTCCTCCCTTTCCAGGGTCAATGTGCACTTAGTGGAGAGGGTAGGTTCTCATTTCATGGTATCCTTAGGCAGGGCAAGCTGGCTCCACCAACAGGAGTGGATGCTCATTGTCTGGTCAGGCATTGTCTTTGTTCTATACCGAAAACAGGACTGGATTGGCCTGTTGCAGTAAAGACTTATCAGTGGGCCATGCTGTACTGAGATATTTTTGCCTACTTGAAGGAAAATGTAGCTGAAATACATTTTGCCCCCCCCCATTTGTTGAATAATTTCCATTTACTGCTCCAGAGCCATGTCCTGCCCTTTTCTACTCTACTTTATACCCCTATGAGGTTCCTCAGTGCTCCTGTGGCCTCTGGCTTCCAGTTGGGTTCAGCCAATTGGCAGGGGATTGGGGGCAAGGGATATTTATTCCCTGAGCTTCTTCCCTGTGGGCAGGGTCACAGATTCTGCCAGGTAGCCTGTACTCAGCCTCCTCTATTTCTAGATTCTGGTAACCATTCCTTCCAGTTATGCCTTCAGGCCTAGGGGTGGTCACAGACCCAGCTGCTACTAAGCCTGAAGCACCATGGTTTAGAGATATACTCCCTTTAAGGGCCACTTGTCAATAGTCTCTGTAGTGCACTCTCCTTTACATCTTGTCAATAGTCTCTGTAGTACACTCTCCTCAGATGCCCTGTGAGTGTACCATCCTTTACCTGCTAGGACCTGACTGAATCGCCATGTCATATTAGCCAAGCCTGGGTGTTCCTCGCTTGGTTTTGTTTTTGAATCTCCTTCCCCTTGTCAAAAACTGATGCCCAAGCCTTCAGCAGGACAGGTATTGGGTAGTAGGTGAGGGAAGGAGTAGAATGCATGAAGCTCTCTGCTTGGCAACGTCCTTTAAAAATCCAAACAGAACAACTGAAAGAGAATTAAAAAGAAAAAAAAGGAACTGTAGAAACCTAAAATTGCAAAGGACACTGGCAGTTGTTTGAGGAGGGATCTGGTCGCATCCTGAAGACCACTTCCACATCTACAATATCATTACATAAAAAAGAAGTTTGAAGCTCTAGTCTCTTCCTCTTCTTATAAGGACACTAATCCTATCATGGGTGCCCCCACTCCCATGACCTCATCTAAACCTAATTACCTTCTAAAGGCCCACCTTCAAATACCATCACGTTGGCAGTTAGAGCTTCAACATATGAACTTGGGGGTAGGGGGCACAAATATTCAGTCCATAACAGTGCCTGACATAAGGACAACACTCCATGGTGGCTGAGTGTGACACCCATACTTTACTTGGATGCATCACATGGATGGTGACTGGCTGGTGCAGTCAGGTTCTTTTCCTTGGGGAATTTGAATAGGAAGTTTACCATTAGTCAGTCTGTAGTCCCAGCAGCCTGTGGGAGCAGAGACCAAGTAGCTGAGTCACTGTAACATGGTAGATAAAGCACCAGAGTAGGAAAGAGCAGATACCACCTGCTGAGGGAGGCCACCAGGAGATGGGCCACTAGAGAATGTGGTCTCCCTACGGACCTTCCAGTTCATACTCCAGCAGGTCCTTTCCTTGGAATAGCCCCTAGATTACTTTAGGCTTGTTTAGCTACAAGTCCAGAAGAAAAAGAGTTTCTCTTTTCCAATAAAAGTCCAAGATTTGAGCTGGAGATTATTGAACTGCAGGGTCACATGGCCATCCCGAGTCAATCACTGTGATGTGGGTGATGGAACTCTTTCACTATCTGGGCTGGGTCACATGCCCACACCAGGAGCTTGGGAGTGGGGTCTGTCCCACTTGATACGTAGGATGCTATTATCAGAAGAAAAGAAGAGGGATGTTGGACTTGCCAAAAGAACAAACCCAGGTCATCGAAGCCCATTTTGGTTTCTTACCGCCTGAAAGAACCCATCGAACACAGCTACCATTCTGAGAAGTATTATAAATCCTCTCTTTTCTCTATCATGTGCTGACATCTGGTACTGTGGCCACAACTGAAGTACTTGCAGTGACAGCAAGCCTACTGTATCTTCATGTGGGTAGCCTGATGTGCTGTTGAACAGCCCACATTGTCAGTCCTTTAGCCTGGGCCCCAACCTGCCGGTTGCCAGTTCTCCTCCGTTCTGTTTCTGTCCTACGTAACAACGTTCCCAAATGTCCTCCCTCCTCCACATGACAGCCTTTGAATTCAGAAGACAGTTAACAATGAAGAATAATTACAGGGAAATTAAAATCCAGCAATTTTTTGCTGGAAGGAACATATTTTCTCATTTACCTACATGTAACATCAAATAACTCACTCCTACTCAATTGAAAAAAAAAGGCCCCAAGCCAAAAACATTAGGAATCCAAATATCTTTCCTCCCCTTCCCCCACATGGAAGCTTTGCTAACAAACAACCATATTGCTATAAATAATGTGCTGTGCTGTTGAGTGAGTGACCGCTGGGCCTAAGCAATGGTGTTAGATGTGGAACGGCAAATCCCCCTCTGGAGGTGGAACACAACGGCAGTTTATACAGACAATCCAGTCTGACTAGCAGGGAAATGGAATGATTCTGCTTCCAATTGGTTTTTGTTTAATGATTTCTCACTTCAGACTGTTACTTAAAGAGTTACAAATGGGTTAGTTGATCTGTAAATGAATCTAGAAACACCTGAGGTATAAACCAAAGAAAGCTCTTGGGATCTAGTGATTACTGCAGAAGCAAACCCTGGCAGAGCCTCCTGTACCTAGGGAGTTTGCCTAAGGCTCAAAGTGAGAAGACTTCAGTGACAAGAAGCTAGTGCCCCAGCCATTATCTCTGGACACCTTGTCCATCTGCTCAGACCCCGCTTAAGAATACCCGAATCACACTCTGATAGGCAAGGAGACTTCCTAAGCTGATAAAGTGAGGTCCCTTTAAACCCAGAAGAGTTGGTCATTGTGGGACATGGAATGTTCTTCCTGGCAGGACAGTCTGGGAGGCTCGAGGTCAAAGGTGACAGCTCACTGGGAGCCTTTCACATCCTGCAAATGTCCATCAGTGGTCAGAAAGAGGAGTTGTTACTGACTGGCCTCTTCTGGTTCTAAAGCCCCTAGTTCTGCTAAGGGCACGGAAGAAGCCTGTAAAGGTAATCCGTCCACTTCCTAAATAAAAGGTTTGGGTAATCATTTAGCTAGTTCAGAGTTCCAGCTCCCCATCAGAGCTGGTCTTCCGGCCGTTCTCCAGGTTCTTGCTGCTCTCCTCTGAGTTGTCCCTTGCTCACCTGGTGCCTGTGTATTCCAAAGCTGTCTCACCTGGTCTTTGGGGGATTCTGCTGCACCTTGTGTCTTTGACTGCAAATCTTGCACTGCCTGGGCGCAGCTCTGTGCTCTGTGACCTCTTGTGTGCCCTGGAGGCCCTGATGATCCTTGGCTGCTTCGTTGCCTCATTCCACAACATGGGTGACTCTGTGAGGCTGCCTCTAGCACCGCGCTCTGCCACTGCTGCTCCGCCATCCCTTCAAGCCGTACCAGACCCAGGGTCATGCCCAATATGGAACTTCTTTGGGATACCTTGGACTCTCCTTCCACCTAGGTAGGGTTTCTAGTATCTCAGCCCTATGATGGAGGAAGCACAGACTCTTCTGGGGAATGCCACAGAAGCTAAACTCATTATGCTTCCTGATCCGGCTTGAAACTCTTCTCAGTGACTTCCCAGACCTCTGACCTCTGACTACTATGGCATATAATAAATTCTATGTTCCAACCTCCAGTTTTTTTTCTAATATAGAAAGGGAAGTCTGGGGCTTAAAAAAACACACTTTCTCTCTCAACAGAGTCATGCTTTGTTTTTTATTAAAAAACCCAGCTTTATTGATATATGATTTCTATACCATAAAATTCATGCAAAATAAATGGTTTTACCAATAATTTCAGTGAATTTATAAAACTGTACAACCATAATCAAAATTCAGCTTTAGAATATTCCCAAAGCCTGAAAAAAAATTTTTGTGCCTATTTGTAGTTAATTCCTGTTCCTACTCCCAGTCCCAGGCAACCACTGATCTGTTTTGTCTCTATAAATGTGCCTTTCGAGACCTGTCATAAAAATAGAATTACATAACGTGTAGTCTTTTTGTCTAGCTTCTTTCACTTAGCTTAGTGTTTTTGAGGATGATTCAGGTTGTTGCATGTATCAGTAGTCCATTCTTTTAATAGCTGAATAGAATACATAAATATAGCACTTTTATCCACTTACCATTTGATGGACATTTGGATAATTTTCTGGTTTTAGTTATTGTGAATAATGCTGTTATGAACATTCATGTACATGTCTTATATATGGCCATATGTTTTCATACTTGGAAGTAGAATTCCTTGGTCATATGGTAAATTTGTGCTTAACTTTTTTGGAAACTACCAAACTATTTTCCATAGTGGCTGTACTATTTGACGTTCTCAAGAGCAATGCATGAGTGTTCCAGTTTCGCCACATAATCACTAACTCTTGGTATTATATGGATTTTAAAATATCATAGCCATTCTAGTGGTTGTGTAGGAGTGTCTCGATTTTTTTGTGCATATCCTTAGTGACTAATGAGGTTGAGCTTCTTTTCTTGTGTTTGTTAACCATTCATATGCCTACTATATTTCACTTGGTAAAATGTTTATTAAAATCTTTCACCCATTTAAAAAAATTGGGTTGTAAATCTTTCTAGTTAGTTACTTGTGTTCTTTATTTTTCTGGATACAAATTCTTTACCAAGTGTATGATTTGCAAAATTTTTAAACCAGTCTATGGCTTGTCTTTACATTACTTAATGATATTTTTTTAAGTAAAATGATTTTTATTTTTAGGAAGTCCTATTTATTTTTTCCCTTTTATGGACTGTGCTTTTGGTGTCATATCTTTGCCAAACCCAAGTTCACAGAGATTTCTCCTATCTTTTCTTATAGATGATTTAGAGGGTTTTTGTTTGTTTGTTTGTTTTGCGGTACACGGGCCTCTCACTGTTGTGGCCTCTCCCGTTGCGGAGCACAGGCTCCAGACACGCAGGCTCAGCGGCCATGGCTCATGGGCCTAGCTGCTCCGCGGCATGTGGGATCTTCCCGGACCGGGGCTCGAACCCATGTCCCCTGCATCGGCAGGTGGACTCTCAACCACTGCGCCACCAGGGAAGCCCTGATTTAGAGTTTTAACTCTCAAATTTAGGTCTGTGATCCATTTGGAGTTGATTTTTGTAGTGTGTGGGGTAAGGGTCTGAGTTCTTTTTTTGTTTTTTGCATGTGAATATCCAATTGTACTAGCAGGATTCTTTGAAAAGACTATCCTTTCCCAGCTGAATTGTTTTGGACACAATTGCTGAAAATCAATTGACCATAGTAAATTTTGAAATCAGATAGTGTAAGTCCTCTAGCTCTTCTTATTCAAAATGTTTTGGCTATTTAAGATTTCTGCATTTCTATATAAATTTTAGAATAAGCTTGTCATTTTTTACAAAAAATCTTGCTGAGATTCTGATAGGGATTGTACTGAATTTCAGTTTGGGGAGAATTGCCATCTTGACAATACTGACTATTTCAATCTGTGAACATGAACATTATTTAGATGTTTAATGTCTCAGCAATATTTGTAGTTTTAAGGATATGACTTGAACTTTTTTTGTTAAATTTATTTCTAAGTTTTTTATTTTCTTTGAATAAAGAGAATAAAAACATCTCTTTGATGTTACAAATAAATTTGTTTTCTTAATTTTGGATTGTTCATTGCTGGTATATAGAAATATAATAGATTTTTGTATATTGATCTTTTATTCTGTGACCTTGTTAAATTCATTTTGTACTTCAAGACTAACTTTTTTTGTTGATTGCCTTCCTCTCTGTTAAATAAATATTTCAATTCCTTTGTTGACTTTTAAAAGCTATTTCTTTCAGTTATTTTCTTATTGATTGCTCTAATGATTACAATATGCACTTTTAACTTTTCACAATCTACTTCAGAATAAAATTAACTTCATTCTGTTAAAACATAGAAATTTTGCTTCAATATAGTTCCATGTTCTGTTCATTCCCCATCTTTTGTACTATTACATATATACATACATATATATTATATATACTATTATATACCATATATTATTACTATATGTACTATGATATATAAATGTATAAAATATTTAAATATATATTATATATATTTATATTTTATAATCCCAGCAACATAGTGTTAAAATTATTGATTTATACAGCATTATATCTTTTATTATTATATCCAAATTCCCTGTAAGTAATTTACGGGGAATAGAAAGTACTTTGGTTTAATATTTTCAGAACTATCCTTCCATTTTAGAGACTGGTCCACTTTGACCTCAGTGACCATTCTGCTGAATCAGTTCCTGACTATCTTGTCTCAAGTTGTCCAGATTCCAAACTTCCTTTTTAATGAGCAGTGCTCAGTCCTTTTGGATTAGATGTCATTCCCGGCTCCTTGGTCTTATCATGAGTCATATGACTGAAAGCCTCTTTTCTCATAACTGAGTCTGGAATTCAAGTTCCAGCTGAACTTGAGATGCTCTAGTCCTGGACCACATAATGCTATGACTACCAGATTCCAAAATCTCTGCTGACATGATGGTTCAAACTTTTACCGAAAAGAAAGATAAACAAAAAACCTTGATCTGGAATATGGTAATAATAGTAAAAAACCAGCCATTTCTTGGGGTTTTATCATTGCCTTGCTAGTTCCTCCATAGCTCGTATACCTCATAGCTTCCATCCTACTTGTTCCATTGCCAGTTGACTGTGTTATGCTGCTTCTACCTCCCAAGTAGTCCAGGCACCATTATCTCACCCCCACCCCCTGCCCAGGCCAATGCTCCTTCCAGAGAGGCCCTCTATTTAGCGAGCCATTCCATTCTCACCATGGATGTGATGATTGATGAACTTTTCCTATGGATCCTTTACGTGTGAATCTCTATGTCTAAGCCAGTCCTGTCATCCCTGGGCAAAGAGCTTCTGTGTGGGGCATGGGCAGGCCCACCTCCCTCATTTGACCGAGGAGAACTCTTCTTGTTCCTCTCTTCTCACCCCATCAAAGAAACCACTCTCAGATGAGAGCTGCTCAAACCTGTACTCTGAATGCCTTTACATCCCCATACAGTCTCAGACTGTTTTGTTGTATTTTCAGTTTTACTGTCTTGTCAGATTGGAAAGCAAGTGCAATCCACAGCCTTCTCCTCTCCCCATCTTTCTTCTGTCTTCCTCCCACTTAAACCATGCCTTTCCCAAGCTGACTACAGTCAGTTGAATGGGAAGCCCTCAAAAGATATGTCCATGTCCTAATCCCTGAAACCTATTAATGTGACCTTATTTGGAAAAAGTATCTTTACAGATGTAATGAAGTTAAAGATCTTGGAATGAGATCACTATTACCTAGGTGGGACTTAGACCCAATGACAAGTGTTCTTATGAGACAGAAGAGAAGACACAGACACATGGAGGAGAAGGTCATCTGAAGGTGGAGTCAGAGACTGGAATAATACATTCCCAAGGAATGCTGGAAGAGGCAAAGACTGAATTGTCCCCTAGAGCATAGCCCTACTGACACCTTGGTGTCAGACTTCTGGCCTCCAGAATTGTAAGAGAATAAATATTTGTTGTTTTAAGCCATCAAGTTTGTGATGATTTTTGATGGTAGTCCTAGGAAACTAATACCCTGACCTTTTCCCAAACCTGACCAACTACCTCCCCAGGGAGTTCAGTCAGCCGATTATGCTCAAGCTTTGTGTCTCTCTTCCAAATCAATCCCTATGTTTGATTTTTGCTACAATTTTTTCCTTTCTGCAACCCCTTATTTCTACTCCTTTGTCAATATTTCTAACATCTGCACAGAAATACCATATTACATTTCTCCCCTCTTTCATTTCATCACCATGGAACTATGTAAAAAACAAGTAAAATGGTAGGGCAAAGGGTGAATGCAGAATACTGGGGAAAAACAACAATTATCAGAGATGTCTTAGAAGTTTCAACATAGTGGTTTGATTTCTATATAGCAGATTTCCACCCAGTTCTGGCACTACCCCAGGGGTTGGTATAAATCCATTTATTCAGTCAAGGGGAATTAGTAAAGCACTCCTCTGCACAACTGTGTGATAGGATGGTTGAGACATGTCCTTTTCTCATAAGAAGCTCAGCTTGCTTTAACTCAATTAACTATGGACTTCCATAGGTTCCTTCCTTTTAGTAGAGGCCAACTCCAGGGAGGGTCATCCAGGCTTAGGTTGGGAGAATTCATAGTCACTCTTACCAAAAGTCCCTTTAATAGTCCATGCTTAACTACTGCTGTCATTAGTGGATCAGACCACTTCTTGCCTGCCTTCCCAGCAGGAATCCAAAACAGATCTGTAGAGAAACAAATAAACAGTAATTTAATTTGCTAACTGTTTCTCCACATCAGTCAGCAAAGCTTAATGGTCACATCTAGGATAATCTGCTCCCAGATACTTGTGTGTTAAAGATTAAGCTGAGTTGGCTTAGTGGCATTAATCCCACAGTACTGGGTGCTGTGAAATAAAAAATTAAAAAGTCATCAGTCTTTCCTCCCTGATAAGTACACCTACAGGCTCCTCATGCTTCAATCATCACTTCTTTTCTCTAGGTACCACTTTTTTTGTTCCATAATACAAAAATAATATGTATTCATAGCAGAAAATCATATACTATCAAAATAAAGAAAATAAAAATTATCCATAGTTCCACCACCCACAGGTAACTACTGATAGTATTTGGGTATATCTAATATATCCAATATAAGAATATATTTGCATATATCTTTTTGTTTATCTGCAGAGATAGGTAATTTTTGTTTCTGTCAAAATAGGCTCATACTGTGCATATTATTTTGTGAACTATTTTTTCAGCTCACAGTGCATTGTGAACATTTTCCCATCTATCAGAACTGGCAGTAGGAAGTATCATTCCTCCATCAGCAGGTTTTACCTTATGGCTGGCCGATTCCAGCAGTCTCCTACTTGTCTTCCTGTATTGAGTCTCTTATATCTCCAGGCCACTCTATTGGCTTCCAGATGGATCTTCCAAAAATACTGCTTACACCCTGGATCAGAATCTTTGATGAACTTTCTACCTTCAACCTCTCCCAACTGCCCCGAAGGGGGAGTCTTCACCCAGAATTTTATTCCAGGCTGTTCTCAACAGACTCCAATTGATTTATATACATTTGTTTTGCATAATTTCTTATGTAAATCCCGTTTTCAAACAAGGTGCCATCCAAAGTTATTAGTCATTATTCCCCAATAAGCTCCTCCACCTCCTCATCTTTGCTACAGCTGCTTCCTCTGCTGATGTAGCCTCTCTCCCCTACTCTCTTTCCTTGCCTGGGAGCTTCTCTGTACTCAATCTTTCAGATCTTTTCTGACACCACCATAGTGTCTCTAACTGCCACAACTCCCAATGATTGCTCCCTCTTCCTCTAGAGTGTGTATTGGCTATACCATTGTCCCGACATATAGGGTAGGCAGTAATCGTCACTGAATGTCTGTACATGCCCCAGCCAGGAAGGGAGCCCTGTGAGGAGGCACTGAGTCCTCTGACTCTTTGCCTCATAGACCTTGTCAACTGAACAATGAAAAACGCATATTAATGTGGTGAGCAATGCATGGTGAGGACAAATAATTGACTTAAGGATAGGTAATGTCCAAAAATGAAAAAACAAATGAACAAATGCCAAGTGATAGCATGAGGTAACTGATACATACCTTGAACAGTATTCACTTATATAGAACAACAACAACATCATCAATAACAACCACCACAAAACTATGTGTAGAAAAGTAAAAACCCAAAAACCAAGATGCTGTTGACAAAAATCTTAAAAATTGGAAGTCTGGATAAATGCATGATTTCTTTTTCTTTCTTGCTGCCATGTCTCACTGTTTCCTCTCAGCTGAATTTGTGATAAATTTATAATAGATAAAATAACTTAAAATTTTTATTTTATTTTACTTACAAGAGTAATGCATGTAAATTATAAAAACTTCAGTCAATACAGGCACTTGATGGAGCATAAGGTGAGAACCTGATATGTATATCGTCCAAAATGAGTTGCATTTTAAAATGTGATGAAAGCTTGAAGCGTCTCTTACAAGAACTTCCTGTGATCTGCCACAGGGAAAGACTTAAATGAGAAAGAATCCCGTAGGATCTTAGATCTGCTCTTTTACGACATCTTCCCTTTGAAAATGAACAGAATAAAGAAGTGAAAGAATACATCTTTTATAAAAATATATTAGATATTATGCCGTAGAGTGACATGTGTAATAATGGCTTTTCTCACCCTAAGAAGACCAACAGATTTGAACTGAAACAAGTGAATTTTTACCCATCAACATATTTTTGGAAAGACCTTCAGTTTGCTTATTTTTCTCAGCCCCATTGGGCAATGGTGACTTTATGTGGAAAGCTCTTTTGGAGTCTGATTCACTTCTCAGTTTTGGAGGAGTGAAGATGAATGCTTATGTAACTCCACTGAGTTATAGAATACTGAGTTGAGAGCTCAATTAACTTACATGCTTAACAAAGGCTAGCTTTTTTTTTCTTTCTTTCTTCTGAAATGAGTAATGGATGTAGAAGCCTTTGGCACAATGCCTAGCACATAGTGGGTGCTCAGAAATCCTTCCCTCCTCCCTCCCTTCCTTCCTTCTACAGTATTTTAGATTTAAATTGCCATGAAATAAGAGTTTATAATAAACTATCTTAGAAATCATCAATTCTTTGAAGCACATAGTTTTCCTTTGCTGAAATAGTGACTTAGTCTCTAGTTGCTCCCGACTGTGTGACCATCAAGATGTGGTTGACAATGCCTGTAAGTGTGCACCGCACACTTAAAGTGTGCACCTACTTTCAGAGTAGGTGTCAACAGCTTGGAATAAACTCCCAGAGACTATAGTTGAGCACGTTTTTAAAAAATTCCTGGGGCTTCCCTGGTGGCGCAGTGGTTGAGAGTCCACCTGCCGATGCAGGGGACACGGGTTCGTGCCCTGGTGCGGGAGGATCCCACATGCCGCGGAGCGGCTGGGCCCGTGAGCCATGGCCGCTGAGCCTGCACGTCTGGAGCCCATGCTCCACAATGGGAGAGGCCACAACAGTGAGGGGACCGTGTACTGCAAAAAAAAAAAAAAAAAAAAAAAAAAATTCCTGCATTACCAACACAAAGGATGACTGTGTGGAGAGATGTGGACATTGATGACTCTGAATAAAACATCCAGAAGCATCAAAATATGAATGTGAGGGCTTCCCTGATGGCACAGTGGTTAAGAATCCGCCTGCCAATGCAGGGGACATGGGTTTGAGCCCTGATCCGGGAAGATCCCACATGCCACGGAGCAACTAAGCCCATGTGCTGCGACTACTGAGCCTGTGCTCTAGAGCTCGTGAGCCACAACTGCTGAGCCCGCGTGCCTAGAGCCCGTGCTCCACAACAAGAGAAGCCATCGCAATGAGAAGCCCACGCACCGCCACGAAAAGTAGCCCCCGCTCACCACAACTGGGGAAAGCCTACACACAGCAATGAAGACCCAATGCAGCCAAAAAAAAAAAAAAAAAAAAAATCTGAATGTGAATACATTTTGGGAATACTTTAACCAATTTATTGTCCTTACATTTTCTTTTGTATGTATGTACAAGAATGAAATTTGGGGCAGAAAAATGTAAGTCTAAAAAGACTTGATAAATTTAAAATTGAAAGTTTGAGGGATGAAAAAAAGCATTGTGTTGTAATTAATTGGCCACAATTTCTATTTTAGTGGTGTACAAAATAATGATGTATCTTGTGGTTAATGGTATCTTAAATTGGATGAAGTATAATAATTCTAACTATCTTTGCAAACAAATTCTCTGTGTGTTAAGCTCTTTAGGAAAATCTTTTACCCAAAGACATGGCAAATATTTCTGACTAGCTTGTTGTATTATAAGGCAATGGCAGAAATTATACTAATGGCTAATAACTTAGGAAGAACTAATGATATTTGTAAAAAAAATAAATAGGCCTTCTGTCCCTATTTCCTCCCAGCTCTACATCCAGGTTCCAGACAAGCTTATGAGAAATTACTTTCCATGAAGCCTGAGCAAAATAGTCTGAATTGTGAATTTTTTATTCTTTCACACCTGCTTCCTATAGCACTATGGTACCTTGCCTTGAATTTATAAAGTGATGGATAAATATTGGAAATCTTGCTGATACATCTGATGTGTCAGAAGTTTCAAATTAAGGAAGTATCAGTGGCTGAGGGTATAGTTTAAGTGTTCATTGAGAAGCTTAACTATTCTTTAACTATATTTGGTTTTGGACTGTGGCCTGGAGTATGAGAAGATTTGTATTGAGCCTGTCCTCAGGGCTCCTGGTAGGGGTTCTCTGTTGAAACTTTTCTTCCAGGGAAGCAGAAGGGTAGACATCTGGAAATTTCTTCTATTCAGCATAGCCTTGAGTGTTTTCTTGTTCTTTTTTTGTTTTTTCTACGAGGACATAGTAACATTTATTTATTTATTTATTTATTTATTTATTTATTTAACATCTTTATTGGAGTATAACTGCTTTACAGTGGTGTGTTAGTTTCTGCTTTATAACAAAGTGAATCAGCTATACATATACATATATCCCCATATCTCTTCCCTCTTGCATCTCCCTCCCTCCAACTCTCCCTATCCCACCCCTCTAGCTGGGCACAAAACACCGAGCTGATCTCCCTGTGCTATGCGGCTGCTTCCCACTAGCTATCTGTTTTACATTTGGTAGTGTGTATATGTCCATGCCACTCTCTCACTTTGTCCCAGCTTACCCTTCCCCCTCCCCATGTCCTCAAGTCCATTCTCTAGTAGGTCTGTGTCTTCAACTGGCCTCTCAATTTTACTTTCTCTATTATTGGCCTCTCAATTTTACCTTCTCTATTATTCCAAAACCTGTGCCTGTGCAAATGTGGGCCCATGCTAATTTTCATGGCTGGTTCAATTTGTCAGAATGTAATAAATTGTTCTCCAAACCCACATGTTAAGTATTTCTAATAAATAGGAAACTCTCACCCTAAAAATTTCTTTTTTAATCACAAATAATAGGCACATAAAGTGGCTTGCCATCTGTACATTTGCATGTTTAAAATTCTTCAGATATTAACAGATTCTTTTCTGTTTTGAATGAATCCAGTTTTGCGTGGCTGCATAATTAAATGCTTCCGGGCTCCCACAGGCTGTGGTTTCCAATGGCATATAAGCCATAAGTTTCTAAGTGGACTCAGCACAAGTCATTTGGTTCTGACTTTATCTATGGGAAATTAGTCAAACAGAAATTTGCCAGGTAACTGGGAAATTTTTTTTTCTTGAGTAATAGGAATAAAGTATTATGAAGTATTTGAAAGGTTGATAAAAAGGTATACTTAAAAGCTACCAAGCGTGGCTGATTTAATTGTACTAAAATTTTTAGACTTTCAATATTGAATTTCTTTCCATCACTCATAGTAAGACTAGGACTTCCTTCAAATTATAGTCATAAAATGGCACCATTTAAAGCCCTTCTCAGAGGAAGTCCTCGCAGTGAGGAGCAGTATGCACAGTGGTTAAGAACCAAGTCTCTGGAGGTAGGCTACCCTGAGGTAAATCCCAGGTCTCAGTTTCCTGCCTGCGTCACCTTGGGCAAGTTATTTAACTTCTCTGTGTCTCCTGTTTTTTCATCTGTAGAATGGAGTTGGTAACATAGCACCTCCTCTTGGGATTATATGAGGATTAAGTGAGCTAATACGTGTAAAGTGTTCCTAAGAGTTCCCAGGACATAGGGAGTGCTGTGTAAGTGTCACTGATATTGGTAATTGCTGAGGTCTCTGGGTGAGCTTGTTTGGGAGGAGGTTAATGACTTCCCAAAAGCCTGCTTTTAATAAATTGAAATGGATGCTGATCAGTTACCAAGTGCCTGCTGTGGGTCACGCACTATTTCATGCCATTCCCACAGTCATCTGGAGAGGAATGTTCGGGCACCCTGTTTTTCTATGAGGATAGAGGCACAGGGAGGTTAAGCATCCCCCTCAGTGGCACATGGGAAGAAGAGGCAGAGCAGAGCTGGGATGCACACCCAGCTCCAACTGAGCCCACACCCTAGAGTCCTCCTATGTTACCATAAAGACTCTATGGACGAGCATGAGAAGACAGGGTGCAAGTTAACTAGCCTGGGTCTCTTCCTAACCAGCTCTGTCACCATGACCCAGTGACCCTTTGATATAAATGCCATAGAATCCCAAATATCAGGTAATGAATAGAGACCAGCTGAGACCCAGGCAAAACTGCAGAATAAGTGATAACTCTGTGTAATCTTGCAACTTCCACATCTCTCTGTGAAAGCACCTCAGGGAATCTTATAGCACAAGAGAGGATCTTGGAAATAAATACATATCCCTCTCCTGTTTCAGGTGAAAGAACAGAGGCATATGGAATGATAATAACACCCAAGGTCACAGGCAAAGCGACAGAGCTGGGTTTGCAGCAAGGCCTAGGCCCGCCAATGCAGGCCTATCTCCATTGCCTCATGACATTTCTGAGGTTGCCGATTCTGGATGCCCAGGATAAAGCAAGCTCGTAAAAGGGTGAACTGGCAGAATAAGGAGATCATTAAGAACAAGTACTAGAAGTGCCTTGAAAACCACTACCTCTTGTATCAAGAGTCACCAGGTAGAGGCTTCATGACTTGGTGGAAAGGAATAAATGGGTTGTATTTGGAACTCTTCTTTGGAGCACATTTGTAATATTTGCTTAGGATGTGTAGAGTGGCATGATAATGATATCCATCATGGCCTAATAATGACTTTTAGGAGCATTTCTTTGGAGAATTCCAATAGTTTCTCTTGACCAATAATATAAGAATTAAAATAAAAACAATATTTATAGCTGTATTAGTTTGTTAGGACTGCTGTAAGAAAATACCATACAATTGGGTGGCTGAAACAACAGAAATCTATTTTTTTTTCACAATTCTAGCGGCTAGAAGTCCAAGATCAAGGTGTCAGCAGGGTTGATTTCTTCTGAGGCCTCTCTCATTGGTTTGCAGATGGCTTCCTTCTCTCTGTGTCTTCACATGATCTTCCCTCTGTGAGTGTCTTAGTCTCCTTTTCTTATAAGGACATCAGTCATGTTGGATTAGGGCCCACTGTAATGACCTCATTTTACCTCAATTACTTTTTTAAAGAAACTATCTCTAATACAGTCACATTCTGAGATACTTAGGGGGTTAGGACTTCATATGAATTTGGGGAGGGCCCAATTCTCTTCATAGCAATAGCTACATCTATATCTAAATCTA
Organism: Mesoplodon densirostris; assembly: GCF_025265405.1. NCBI lineage: Eukaryota > Metazoa > Chordata > Mammalia > Artiodactyla > Ziphiidae > Mesoplodon > Mesoplodon densirostris. The sequence continues at coordinate 80,915,637 of NC_082665.1, forward strand.
CATCTATATTTATATCCTCATTTGTGTGTCTTATTTGAACCTGAAATAATAATAGTGAGAATCCTCCAAATCCTATTGTGTGACAATGGAAAGATACATATTTGAAATTTAATTTTCCCAGCTTAATTGGGATATGGCCCATTAGCACAAACTTAGGAGGAATGAGCATTCTCACAGCAACCATTATCTAATTTCTGGGCCCCTGAGACCTACTGCTCCATTGATGCTGGGAAGGGTGAGTACAGCTGTGGTATGTCACCAGGCTGCTCGCTGGCTGTCAGAAAGCCCATGTAGGGTCAGATATGGAAAGGCTCACTGTGGGCAGCCAGAAAGAGGCACTGTGAGCGTTCCTCTGGCCTCAGTCCTTTGATTCTCTTTGAGGCATGTACTAAAGGTGGATACTTGTCTATACACAAGAGGTGCAGACATGAATGTGGGGCAGTTATTGCTACCTTTCAAGTGAGCAGCCTGTGCAAAACTAGGAAGTGCAGGGTTTTCTTTTTCTTTCTTTTTTTTTTTTAAAGGATTAAAGTTTATCTAAGATTTTGGCATCTTCCCATACCCCTTCCTTCCTCCCTTCTTCCCTCTCTCCCCTCTAAGCTTCCTTATCTCCCTCTCTCAATTATTTATAGAGTGAGGGCCTGCTCTAAACAAGGCACCTTGCTTGGTCCTGTTGGGGCTGAGTAGGTGACTCAGAAGTGCTCTGCCTTGCATGTTTTATTCTGATAACCTAGGCCCTGTTCTGGTCTTGGTTATGCTTTCAGGTGTTGCTCTGCTAGTTCTTGGCAAAGCCACTCAGTTAACTGTGTGCAGACCTCACACACCCTGAAACTCTCCCTCCTCCCTGTAGAACTGGCAACTCTCATACCTCAGCCCTTAGCTGCCTTCCCACACCTCCTCCCCCTCAGTCAGTGCCTAAGCCAGAGCCACTGGCTCTTGACCACTCTGGCCCTGTGGTAATCACCATGCTCCATCTTGCTTCCCAGGATGCTTTATTCCCACCCCCACCCCACTTCTGAGCTGTTCATTCTGATTCCTCCCACTTCTTCCTCTTTTCACTTTGACTATTTTCCTGATTCATATTGATCATCCCCGATGAGCCAGATTAGCATGAAAAAAATAAAAGTTCTAATGATCTGCTTCCTCTCTGCCCACTGTTGTTTATTCCAGGGAAAAAAGCTTTGCTTCAGGAACTACTTCCTTGGAGTTGAGGGTAAAAAAAGGAAGCCTAGGTTCATTTGTCCCTTTATACAACCCTCACCCCATCCTGAAGTTACTTTCTAACCACTGAACAGTAGGCAGTATATTTATTTCTTAAAATAAGGAGTGGGAAAAGCATGGAAGGTAGAGGATGAAATTCCATAATGTAATTTAAACCTCACCTGCAGGTTATAAGATGTTGTGATTCTCTAGGCAAGAAACACAAGAGAAGGAAAAGACCTACAATAACAAACCCAAAACAATTAAGAAAATGGGAATAGGAACATACATATCGATAATTACCTTAAATGAAAATGCATTAAATGCTCTCACCAAAAGACACAGACTGGCTGAATGGATACAAAAACAAGACCCATATATATGCTGTCTACAAGAGACCCATTTCAGACCTAGGGACACATACAGACTGAAAGTGAGGGGATGGAAAAAGATATTCCATGCAAATGGAAATCAAAAGAAAGCTGGAGTAGCAATTCTCATATCAGACAAAATAGACTTTAAAATAAAGACTATTACAAGAGATAAAGAAGGACACTACATAATGATCAAGGGATCGATCCAAGAAGAAGATATAACAATTATAAATATTTATGCACCCAACATAGGAGCACCTCATTACATAAGGCAAATACTAACAGCCATAAAAGGGGAAATCGACAGTAACACATTCATAGTACGGGACTTTAACAACACACTTTCACCAATGGATCATCCAAAATGAAAATAAATAAGGAAACACAAGCTTTAAATGATACATTAAACGAGATGGACTTAATTGATATTTAAATGACATTCCATCCAAAAACAACAGAATACACATTTTTCTCAAGTGCTCATGGAACATTCTCCAGGATCATATCTTGGGTAACAAATCAAGCCTTGGTAAATTTAAGAAAATTGAAATGGTATCAAGTATCTTTTCCGACCACAAACTATGAGACTAGATATCAATTACAGGAAAAACCTGTAAAAAATACAAACACATGGAGGCTAAACAATACACTACTAAATAACAAAGTGATCACTGAAGAAATCAAAGAGGAAATAAAAAAATACCTAGAAACAAATGACAATGGAGACACGACGACCCAAAACCTATGGGATGCAGCAAAAGCAGTTCTAAGAGGGAAGTTTATAGCAATACAATCCTACCTTAGGAAACAGGAAACATCTTGAATAAACAACCTAACCTTGCACCTAAAGCAATTGGAGAAAGAAGAACAAAAGAACCCCAAAGTTAGCAGAAGGAAAGAAATCATAAAGATCAGATCAGAAAAAAATGAAAAAGAAATGAAGGACACGATAGCAAAGATCAATAAAACTAAAAGCTGGTTCTTTGAGAAGATAAACAAAATTGATAAACCATTAGCCAGACTCATCAAGAAAAAAAGGGAGAAGACTCAAATCAATAGAATTAGAAATGAAAAAGGAGAAGTAACAACTGACACTGCAGAAGTACAAAGGATCATGAGAGATTACTATAAGCAACTCTATGCCAATAAAATGGACAACCTGGAAGAAACAGACAAATTCTTAGAAAGGCACAACCTGCCAAGACCGAACCAGGAAGAAATAGAAAATATGAACAGGCCAATCACAAGCACTGAAATTGAAACTGTGATTAAAAATCTTCCAACACACAAAAGCCCAGGACCAGATGGCTTCACAGGCAAATTCTATCAAACATTTAGAGAAGAGCTAACACCTATCCTTCTGAAACTCTTCCAAAATATAGCAGAGGAAGGAACACTCCCAAACTCATTCTACGAGGCCACCATCAACCTGATACCAAAACCAGACAAAGATGTCACAAAGAAAGACAACTATAGGCCAATATCACTGATGAATATAGATGTAAAAATTCTCAACAAAATACTAGCAAACAGAATCCAACAGCACATTAAAAGGATCATACACCATGATCAAGTGGGGTTTATTCCAGGAATGCAAGGATTCTTCAATATATGCAAATTAATCAATGTGATCAACCATATTAACAAATTGAAGGAGAAAAACCACATGATCATCTCAATAGATGCAGAGAAAGCTTTCGACAAAATTCAACACCCGTTTATGATAAAAACCCTACAGAAAGTAGGCATAGAAGGAACTTTCAATAAAAGCCATATATGACAAACCCACAGCCAACATCATCCTCAATGGTGAAAAACTGAAACCATCTCCACTAAGATCAGGAACAAGACAAGGTTGTCCACTCTCACCACTCTTATTCAACATAGTTTTGGAAGTTTTAGCCACAGCAATCAGAAAAGAAAAAGAAATAAAAGGAATCCAAATCGGAAAAGAAGAAGTAAAGCTGTCACTGTTTGCAGATGACATGATACTATACATAGAGAATCCCAAAATGCTACCAGAAAACTACTAGAGCTAATCAATGAATTTGGTAAAGTAGCAGGATACAAAAGTAATGCACAGAAATTTCTGGCATTCCTATACACTAATGATGAAAAATCTGAAAGTGAAATTAAGAAAACACTCCCATTTACCATTGCAACAAAAAGAATAAAATATCTAGGAATAAACCTACCTAAGGAGACAAAAGACCTGTATGCAGAAAATTATAAGACACTGATGAAAGAAATGAAAGATGATACAAATATATGGAGAGATATACCATGTTCTTGGACTGGAAGAATCAACATTGTGAAAATGACTCTACTACCCAAAGCAATCTACAGATTCAGTGCAATCCTTATCAAACTACCACTGGCATTTTTCACAGAACTAGAACAAAAAGTTTCACAATTTGTATGGAAACACAAAAAAACCCCGAATAGCCAAAGCAATCTTGGGAACAAAAAATGGAGCTGGAGGAATCAGGCTCCCTGACTTCAGACTATACTACAAAGCTACAGTAATCAAGACAGTATGGTACTGGCACAGAAACAGAAATATAGATCAATGGAAAAGGATAGAAAGCCCAGAGATAAACCCACACACATATGGTCATGTTATCTTTGATAAAGGAGGCAAGAATATACAGTGGAGAAAAGACAGCCTCTTCAATAAGTGGTGCTGAGAAAACTGGACAGGTACATGTTAAAGTATGAGATTAGAACACTCCCTAACACCATACACAAAAATAAGCTCAAAATGGATTAAAGATCTAAATGTAAGGCCAGACACTATAAAACTCTTTTTTATTTAAATTTTTATTTTTTATTTTTTAATTAACAAATTTAATCAGTTATACATATACATATGTTCCCATATCCCCTCCCTTTTGCGTCTCCCTCCCGCCCTCCCTATCCCACCCTTCCAGGCGGTCACAAAGCACCGAGCTGATCTCCCTGTGCTATGCGGCTGCTTCCCACTAGCTATCTACCTTACGTTTGGTAGTGTATATAAGTCCATGCCGCTCTTTCGCTTTGTCACAGCTTACCCTTCCCCCTCCCCATATCCTCAAGTCCATTCTCTAGTAGGTCTGTGTCTTTATTCCTGTCTTACCCCTATGTTCTTCATGACATTTTTTTCCCCTTAAATTCCATATATATGTGTCAGCATACAGTATTTGTCTTTCTCTTTCTGACTTACTTCACTCTGTATGACAGACTCTAGGTCCATCCACCTCATTACAAATAGCTCAGTTTCGTTTCTTTTTATGGCTGAGTAATATTCCATTGTATATATGTGCCACATCTTCTTTATCCATTCATCTGATGATGGACACTTAGGTTGTTTCCATCTCTGGGCTATTGTAAATAGGGCTGCTATGAACATTTTGGTACATGACTCTTTTTGAATTATGGTTTTCTCAAGGTATATGCCCAGTAGTGGGATTGCTGGGTCATATGGTAGTTCTATTTGTAGTTTCTTAAGGAACCTCCATACCGTTCTCCATAGTGGCTGTACCAATTCACATTCCCACCAGCAGTGCAAGAGTGTTCCCTTTTTTCCACACCCTCTCCAGCATTTATTGTTTCTAGATTTTTTGATGATGGCCATTCTGACTGGTGTGAGATGATATCTCACTGTAGTTTTGATTTGCATTTCTCTAATGAGTAAAGATGTTGAGCATCCTTTCATGTGTTTGTTGGCAGTCTGTATATCTTCTCAGACACTTTAAAGCTCTTAAAGGAAAACATAGGCAGAACTCTCTGTGACATCAATCACAGCAAGATCCTTTTTGACCCACCTCCTAGAGAAATGGAAATAAAAACAAAAATAAAGAAATAGGACCTAATGAAACTTAAAAGCTTTTGCACAGCAAAGGAAACCATAAAGAAGACCAAAAGACAACCCTTAGAAGGGGAGAAAATATTTGCAAAGGAAGCAACTGACAAAGGATTAATCTCCAAAATATACAAGCAGCTCATGCAGCTCAATAACAAAAAAACAAACAACCCAATCCAAAAATGGGCAGAAGACCTAAATAGACATTTCTCCAAAGAAGATACACAGATTGCCAACAAACACATGAAAGAATGCTCGACATCATTAATCTTTAGAGAAATGCAAATCAAAACTACAATGAGATATCATCTCACACCGGTCAGAATGGCCATCATCAAAAAATCCAGAAACAATAAATGCTGGAGAGGGTATGGAGAAAAGGGAACACTCTTGAACTGCTGGTGGGAATGTAAATTGATACAGCCACTATGGGGAACCGTATGGAAGTTCCTTAAGAAACTACAAATAGAACTACCATATGACCCAGCAATCCCACTACTGGGCATATACCCTGAGAAAACCATAATTCAAAAAGAGTCATGTACCAAAATGTTCATAGCAGCCCTATTTACAATAGCCCGGAGATGGAAGCAACCTAAGTGTCCATCAACAGATGAATGGATAAAGAAGATGTGGCACATGTATACAATAGAATATTACTCAGCCATAAAAAGAAACGAAATTGAGTTATTTGTAGTGAGGTGGATGGACCTAGAGCCTGTCATACAGAGTTAAGTAAGTCAGAAAGAAAAACAAATACCGTATGCTAACACGTATATATGGAATCTAAGAAAAAAAAAGGTTACGAAGAACCAAGGGGTAAGACAGGAATAAACACACAGACCTACTAGAGAATGGACTTGAGGATATGGGGAGAGGGAAGGGTAAGCTGTGACAAAGTGAGAGAGTGGCATGGACATATATACACTACCAATCGTAAAATAGATAGCTAGTGGGAAGCACTCGTATAGCACAGGGAGATCAGCTCAGTGCTTTGTGATCACCTAGAGGGGTGGGATAGGGAGGGTGGGAGGGAGGGAGACGCAAGAGGGAAGAGATATGGGAACATATGTATATGTATAACTGATTCACTTTGTTATAAAGCAGAAGCTAACACACCATTGTAAAGCAATTATACTCCAATAAAGATGTTACAAAAAAAAGATGTTATGATTCATGTCTGGAATGGAATTCAACCAGGTACCTATTCTACTTGAAAATTTCATTCCTACAACTTAATTTGGGAAGAAGTGGTCAGAACTGCTGTCTCTCTGTCTCTCTCTCTGTCTCTCTCTCTGTCTCCCTCTCTGTCTCTCTCTCTCTCTCTCTCTCTCTCTCTCTCTCTCTATATATATATATATATATATATATATATATACATATATACATATATATATATATATCTCACATTGACACAGCCACAGTGTGTGTTCTCCTCACCCCAGCCAACCTCTGGGAAGACAGACCTTCTCCTCTTCAGCTAATCAAATTCATGTCCCAGGCAAAGTCCCACAGTCTATGAGGGCTGCCTGGGCATCCATGAGCTCTTTGAGGTCTAGCCTCCATTTAAGCTATTTTGTATCCCAGCAACAAGCAGTCAGGTACCTAATTGGGATTCAGTAGAAGTGTAGGGAAATGAGGAACTTTCTCTAGCCTCCTGTAATCACTCCCCTGCTTAATTCTAGTGTACTTGGTGTCGGTACCACTCATTTAAACACTAATGTACCTCTGACATTGTTAATTAGCCTCTTTAAGACTGATTGTTTTACCCTTCCCATCCAGGTTGCCAGTTCCTTGAGGAGAAGGATAGTGCTATATTTTTTTCTCCATATTTCTCTCTGATGCCTAGTACAGAGATGGTGCTCATAAATATTGTTGATTTAAACACTGTTCCTTTTTGCTTGACAGCAGTTTCTGTTGGAAACCACCTTTAGAGAACTGATTGTGCAGAAGGCACAATTTTATTGTAAGTACATCTATTAAAAAACTGTCTGACTTCTGTGCATTTCAAACGGAGAGAGAAATCGTTATCCGCCAGTTGGTGCTTAGTTTGGTTCAACCACATGTACTGAGGAGTTTCTTTGCACCTGCTACTGAACCAGGCAATGTTCCTGCCTCACAGGAACATTCCAAGATGACAGGAGGTGTCTTGCTGCCTACCCTTGCCCTGGGGATAATGCTTGTCCTCACCAATGGGTCATAGATGACCAGCAGGCAGTGTACACAGTTCCAGCCACCTGGCCTGGACCTTCCTGGATGGTGACTTGGACCTGCAGCTTACCTAGTGCAGCCCCCTTCTGGGTGGTGCCAAATTGCTGCCTCCTCGCCCATCCTTCACCCTCCTTGGGGAGCCAGAAGAGATTTGGCAGTGAGTTAGGTGACTTGACTCTGAAAAGTCTGCACTGTGTCTTTTCAGTAAACTTCAAACTTATCAGCTTAAGAAGTAATGTGCAAAGGGGAAATAAATGCTGGTAAGGCTAATAACAGGGATTTCAAGCTGTGTTTTAACAAACCAGTCACAGAGTATTCACGTGTTCATTCACTGGCATGTTCCGTGGCAGGAGCACCCCCATCCTGCCTTCCCCCGGTCCCAACAGTTGTGCCGCCACGGGATTTGGTCTGAGCCTGGGCAGAGCCCCCCTTTAAGAGCAGCCCTCCAGCGTCTATCACAGCAAGAGTCTGGTGGAAGTGATTCTTGCCTTCACGTCGCACACAAAGGCGAGGAGCTCTTTAAAGGGACCTTCCTGCTCCTGCACGCAGCTGCTAACCCGTGTTGGTGCGGACACAGTGACCCAGGCTTCTGCCTGAAAATGAGTGGGGAGGGGTCTTGAGGAGCCCCCACGACCTCCCGGAGTGGGGCAGGGAGGGAGCTGACAGCCGGAGTGGCTGGAGACCACCGGTCTCCGGGGAGCGGCTTGCGATTAGCTGCTTCTTGGGATGCTCAGCGCGCCGGTAGAGCATCCTGCCTGTGGTCCAGAGGGTGCTGGCGGCGCATCCTGCAGCATGCCTGCGTGGATTTGAGCCATCGCCCAGAGGCAAGCCCGCATTCAGACACCGCGGACAGGCTCCTGGCAGGGCTGCGTGCAGTCAGCACAAATGCTTAGCTCCAGGCGTCTGCCTAAGCCTCCCGACTACATGGATTTGGCTGTTTAATCAACCGAGATTCCTGCCCGGGAAGATTTGCCAGCCTGATCCGCGCTCCAGCTGCTGTGACAACTTCAGGGCTAGCTGTTTACTTCTCTCGGTGCCTGGGACTCTGTCCTGCACCGCAGTCACTGCTGCCCTTCCCCTGGCTCTGAAGTCAGCCGCGAGGACTCCTCTGCCCCGAGGAAGGGGGAGCAAGGAGGGGTTAAAAGACAAGCAGACCCTCCCAACTGCTCGACCTCTCTTGACTGCTTGTGTTCCGGCGTTCTGAGAGGGACCGTGCACTGCCCGGGGAAGCAATGCAAGTCTCCATAGCCTGCACAGAGCATAATTTGAAGAGTCGGAATGGCGAGGAGCGACTTCTGAGCAAGCAGAGCTCCACCGCCCCCAATGTGGTGAACGCAGCCCGGGCCAAATTCCGCACGGTCGCTATCATCGCGCGCAGCCTGGGTACCTTCACCCCTCAGCATCACATCTCTCTCAAAGAGTCCACCGCAAAGCAGACTGGCATGAAATATAGGTATGGATGTAAGATTCTCTCTGTCCCAGGTTTCCGTGTTCTATACAGGTGCAGTGGAGACAGTTCAGCGGTTTTGAAAAGTGACTTACTCATTGGTGGGCTGCTTAATTTAGAACTCTCAGGTGTCTTTAAAATAGCTCTTTAGGAAAACCCAAGGTGGTTGTGTTGTGTTGTGTATGTATAGGATTTAAAAACTGTGGCCCATTTTGTATATTTTAAAGTGTTATGAACACCTTAGGAGCCGTATGACTTCCAGTCTGCAGAGAATAACACAGCTGCTGGAAACTGGTATTGAGATCAGGGCAGCTTTTCAAGAGCAAATGTGCTTGTCCTATTTTATGGTATAGACTGTAGTTTTTGTGATTATACTATTAAAAAATAGTTTCTATCTAGTACTGTATCATTTATCTTTTGAAAGCCCAAGGTAACAAATGATATGAAAGCTTTTAAGGAAGTTTTGTTGCAGGAAAGAAACACCTATAATGGTAAGTTAGTTTGAACACTGACATACTTAAACCTAAATTACTGCTTGAAATACAATGCAGACCTTGTTGTGAAATATGGAGAAAAAGTCAATTGTTGTAATACCGCTGGTTTCCTCATACATTTTTAAGCTCCCTCTTCCTCTGTGCTGCTTTCTAGAGTTAGAAATCTTCCTGGTAATGGTTGATGTTCTCTTTAATAGGGAATGACTGAAATGCAATAAGTAGAAAATTCCATTATTCAATTCTGTGACTCCTGCCTCCTTATTGTACCTGCTTTGTGCTGAGTCTTCCTGACTTTATTTCTTTAAAACTACTGTGTTTCTAGTCTCTAAAACTCTTTGCGGATGTAGAGAAGAGCTTATGGTGCATCTCCCAAAGGCTTTGTTGACTCTGGTTTGCAGATATGACTTTGTCCATTATTTATATTTAACTATTTCTCATCTTTGTTAGGAACTAGATTTTAGGATATAAGGAACTTAATGCAATTAAAATAAGGCACACCTAAGACTATGTTTCCCATGTGAGGTTTCTGAAATAAGCATTCAAACCAATTTCTATAAAAGTTGTCCTTGAAAAAGTTTCTTTGCAGAGCTAACAGGAAACTTTAACAGGAAATCTTCTCATTGAAAAACACCAAGCACTATTGTTTTGGTATATTTTTGAGCCATTAAGAAAGAAAGCCATGGGGTGGCTTGGACCCACTAAAAATTATAGCTAAAGCTCTTTGCCTCAACTGCAGTACAATGCAAGCAACTGACTCCAGGCAATTCCTTGAAGTGTTATCAGTGTGAGAACCTCTGCTTTTCTTGATATTTCCATGGTGGAGAATGGGACCCCACGACAGGTTGGTAACTAGGACTGCAATCTCGAGTGCATTGGCATTTTCTGTTGCTGCTTCTGTGGCACACACCCAGCCCCTGCCCCGTGGCCATGGCGTTGCTCTGCATGCAGTTCAGCTGGCCAGATAGAGATGGAGAGGAGCTGCTGCCTTCCTGGGCAGGGCCCCTGGGAACGAGACACTCAGGGTTAAGGCAGATGGCAGAGGTGGTTTAACTGTGGCCTCCAGCAGCACCTTGAGCTTTCTTTTTGTAAACCAGAAGGAATTAAAAGTAACACCCTTAATTTCTTGTGGCAGAGTTCCATACTTGCTTGTGGATCAGTGTATTGGAAGAGTTTGGTCTTATGAAGGCAGGAGATTTCCATTAAGTGTTTTCTAGTAATACGGCTCAGCTCAGATTAGATGGTAATTGTCTCTCTTTACCAAAAGTTCAGTATGTAAGATTCACTTGGGCATCTTTCATTACTGGCAACTAAAGACAGCTCTTTTCTGACAAAAAGCTAGCCATCTGCAGTCTTCAGGATAACTTGAGTTACTTGTTGTTTATGGTGACTGGACAAGTTACCTTGTTTCCACTCCCCCTCTTATTCTGAATTGTTCCATTGATGACAGGCCGGTGGCTTTGTGTGTGTGTGTGTGTAAGTGTGACTTAACCCCTTTCTCTTTCAATTTCAAATTCTACTTAGAGTGACCTTTAGGAAAGAGATTAGGAGGTTATACCAGATGTACACGAAGACTTTCTTAGGGTTGGAGAAAGAAAGAGAGAAAGACAGAAGTGGAAGGGAGAGAGACTAACTATAATACACTTTATAAAAATGGCAGAAATATTTTTATGAGCTGAGTTATCTTTTTCTTTGACATTGATGTCACTAAAATATAATGTGCATGTAGGGACTATTTATTAATGATAACAAATTTCAAAAAATAAAAAATCATGCCATCATGTTGGGGAGGTAATTGGCTTGGGTAAATAATCAGGAGAATGCCTGAAGGAACTAAAATCAGTGGCTAATTGTGCTTACAATAATATTCTCATCCTTGAAAATGATTTCCATACGCATAACTTAATCTTGGATCCATGAATCCTATAGAAAATCAAAAATGTAGTCTTTTTGTGTGTGTATTTTTGAGGAGAGGGTTCATAGCTTTGGTCAGAATTTTAAAAGTGTCTACCACTGAATAATGGTAAAAAAACAGTGTTGTGGAGTGAAGAGGTATTCATTTAGTCAATAAATAATTTACTGATCACCTGTTCTGTATCAGGAACCCTATTAAAACTGGGTACAAAAAGGTGCAGAAACCAGACAAGGTTTGGGGCTTTCATTCTTAGGAAAACAGACCATGAATAAGAAAACACACAAATACATAATAATTATCTACTATGAGATATTCTTATGAAAGTCATATTTTGGGGGGTCATAGTCATAGCTCAGCCAACCTGTTTGACCATTTTGAGGTTACCATCTCTGTTTCAGTTCCAGAGTTATGGTTGCATCTTGGGGCATGAGTCATTGTGCCCATATCTGCCACCTATTTGCCATCCCAAGGACTTCATTCAGGTTCCATCCTTGCTGTAGGGTGCTACCTGGCCATTGAGGACCTACTTATAACCCTGATAAATGAGTAGAATGCCTTCTACTCATTTAATACCTTATGATTTTTTTTTTTTTTTTTGCGGTACGCGGGCCTCTCACTGTTGTGGCCCCTCCCACCACGGAGCACAGGCTCCAGACGCGCAGGCCCAGCGGCCATGGCTCATAGGCCCAGCTGCTCCACGGCATGTGGGATCCTCCCGGACCGGGGCACGAACCTGCGTCCCCTGCACCGGCAGGCGGACTCTCAACCACTGCGCCACCAGGGAAGCCCTACCTTATGATTTTTAAAGCACAGCTCATATCATAGCCTGTAATTACCATCCATTAATCAGGAACTCGTGAACTTGGGATTTTAGAAAAAATTAATATACACTTGTATGAAGTATCTGAATTCTACAAGAACAAAATACTCAAAGCCACTATTACCGTCACATCAGCACTGTGCAAGAATCTAGCATAAAATTAACTATTGTTTCAAGGCTGAGGATGAGAAAAAAAATCCCCTAGAACAATCTGCTATTCACATGTCACTGTCAGAGCAAGAGAACAAGATTCCACCTACCATTTATCTTGGGGACTATCTTGTGTGTAAATAACACAGGACTATTATGTTTCTTATACTTGTGCCTTGTTAATACATGAGAGGTCCTTTATTTTAGTTTTGCATATATTTTTAATATTAGAGTTCATCATACTGTGTTAGAGTTTGATGTATACTCTGCAACCATATATGATAGATGTATACATTATATATATATATATATATATATATATATATATATATATATATATACATGATAGATATCACATAAATGTAAGTACATACGTGAACTTTTTATCCTATAAAGCCAAATCACTCAGAACACAAGTTAAGCCAGATTTGTTTGGTTGTTTTTGCTTGTTTGATGGGTGTTTTTTTTAAAATAACTTTTTAGAATGATCTAGCTACTAGTGTTAGACATGATCTCAGAGCTTTTGATATTCAGAATTGAGCACATTTGTACTGAGCTACTCCCCTATTCTAAAATTGTTACTTTAGTTCCAGAACAAGTTGAATATCAGTGAACCCAATTTCATGAAGAAAAATTTTATCTGTAACATATGCATTATATCAATATAACCTTGTGTTATATAGTTGCATAAAACATGCTTTGAAATTCTTAAGAGAATTATTTACAAGAAGGAAACTGAGCAATAATCTTTAACTCCACTAGAAAACTTCTCTTTTTTTGGAGTTAATGCACTTACCACTTTTGTCATCATTAAATTTTTTTATTCAAATAATTATAGATCACAGGAATTCACACACACACACAAAAAGTACAAGGAATTTTGGCATACCCTCAATCATGTTTTCTCCACTGGGAACATCTTGTATAACTATAGCACAACATCAAATCTAGTAGACTGACATTGGTACAATCCACAGAATTTATTGAGATTTTACCAGTTATACATGTATTCATGTGTGTGTATGTTTCTATGTCTATGTAATTTTACCACATGTAGAAGTTTGTGTAACTACCACCACAATGAAACATTAGAATTGCTTCATCACCACAAGGATCCCTCATACTACCGCTTTATAGCCACATCCACGTACTCCTCCCCAGTCCCTAATCCTCAGCAACTAATCTCTGATCCATCTCTATAATTTGTTTCAAGAACATTATACAAATGGGATCATACAGTTTATAATATTTTGGGAATTGGCTTTTTTCCATTCTGCATAACTTTCTTGAGACTCATCCAAATTGTGTGTATCAGTAGTTCATTCCTTCTTCTTGCTGAGTAGTAGCTCATGGTATGTATGTTTCACAATTTTTTTAACCATTCATTCACTGAAGAGCAATCAGGTTGTTGTCATCATTAGATAACTTCAGATACAACGTTATCCCCAGATTTCTTCAGTGCCATTCTGTAGCTCAGGGGATAAAATCCAGACTACCTAACATGGTACCTGAAGTCCTTCATGGTCTGGCTTCCATCATGCTTTACAGTCACCACTCTTTGTTCTTATCTTATCTCTGACCACTTGTTTTATCAGAAGTACCTACTTGAGAGAGAACTCCTTATAGTATACTGGACCTTCTTGGTTTTTTATGCCTCTGTATCATTTTCCATGCTGGTCCTTCTACCCTGGAATTCTCCTACCTTACTTGAACCGTTAGGCAAACTCCTATGCATCCTCCAAGACCCAACTCTAGCCTAACCGTCTCTGTGAAACCTTCCTTGGCTCCACCCCATATAGCATTAAATACTTCTTCTTTAGTGCCTCCACTGCATCTGATTCTTACTTCTGATATGGAAGTTATTGATTGCATAGTGTTGCTATTATCCATTTACATCTATATTTCCCTATTAGTCTGAAGCAGCTTGAGGTTTGAATTTTGCTCATCTCTGTAACCCCAGAGTCTAACCTGGCACCTGGCACATAATAGCTACTCAATAAATGCCTGGAAAATGTATGACTACATATGTGGGACACTATGTGAACTGCTGTGGATACAAAGAGTCCTCTCTTGGGTGGTTCCTCTCTTGCTTGTTTACAGTTTAGTGTGGCTAGATATCTACACAAAAAGGTTGCATATGTTAAGTGATACAAAGAAAAACTGTTGCTGTAGTTTGAGGAGCCATCATTCACCAGGGGCTGTAGGAATCAGGGAGAGGTTTCATGAGAAAGATCAGGGAAGCTTAATGTTGAGAAAGGAGAAATACAAAGATGAGCAGAAAGGAGGAGGAGAGCACACAGACTACAGCAGTGGGAATAGCCTGTCCAAAGACTGTGCCTGCCGTGCTGAAAAATCATGGAGTAGGGCAGAGGGTTCATACAGGGAAGTGGTGAGAGAGCATCTTGTAGAGGCAAAGAGGAGTCAGATATGATACATTGGAGGTCAAGGCAACCCAGTAAGACATAAGGTGAACATCAGCAATGGAAGAACCATTTCAGGTTTTTAAACAAGGTATCTGGTTACAAAGTTCTATTAAGAAGGAATTAATCTAGCAGCTGTTAAAAAGAAATCTAAGAGTTTTAAGTTTGAAACAAGAGAACTTATGTTGAATTCCATAACACTCTCTATTTTCCTATAGAGAATCAAGACTACATAGAAAAGACTCAGACCAGATGCCTTTCCCAGGCCCTTCCTTCCCTAGCCTCTTTATTAAAGCACACGTCTCATCCACCGTTCTTTACCTCCCACGAATGGTGGGCAGATTTTGAATCAAAGCAATTGAAGTGAAAGATCAACCTTGTCAGCTGATTACGTAAAAGGCAGTGAATGTGTGTGAGTGTGTGTGAGTGTGTGTGTGTGTGTGAGTTTGCTCGCGAGCCTCCGTATGGGGAAAAGTGGGAGGAAATAGGTGGGCTGAAGAGGAGGAAGGGGAGCAGTGCCAGCTCTGTGGCTGTGTTTCAAATAGAAATATCTGATTTTAGTCCAGAGAAGAGAGCAGCTTGGTTATTTAAAAAAATGTCATTTTCTTGGGTAAAGAATGCCATTGTCATTTTCACTTACACTCATGGGTGTGGGCTTTCCTCTCTTCCTCAAAGCAAAATGGTGAGAATGGGAGGTGGAGAAACCTTCCCAAAAGTTAGTTGCTGATTCAGTCTCATAGAGTTTATTCCACCTCTGCAAAGCACCAGCCAGAAGTCTGGCATCCATGGGATGGTGAGAAAATGGTAGGAGGGGAGGGAGCCTCCTGGAAGTTGTTAGGCAAACGTAGTTCCAGTTCTCCCGTTCTGGAAGTGTGTGTGTGCACGATATGTGCATGTGTGTGTGTGTGCACACATGCAAGTAAAGGAATGTATCCAAAGTGTTTCCAGAAACAGCTTGTCTTCTAGCTGAGATCTTCAATTGGGTTGCTACAGATGGAGCCCTTAATCCCAAATCCATTCAGTGACCCTCTTTAGAAGTGCGCTCATTTTATAGACATTCTTTTTTTAAAAAAATTTTCTGTAAACATTTGCACTTGTGGTAATTTGAGAAATGTTCTGACAGAAGAAGAAAAAAAGTCCCATTACATTAAAAAGGAAAGTCAGATTCATGTTTCACTTTGATTTTTTAAATTCATTTCATCAAATGCATAGTTTATCATTAGTATATGAATTCATGAACAGATGAGATTTGGGACCAGTGAATCTGATCAAAATATGGGACTCTTGGTTTCTTTGAGTATTCTTCAAAACTTTTTTTTTTTGGAGAGAATACCACTTTATGAGAATTGAATTCACAAGCATTGATTCATACTTTTCCTTATAAGAATTTCAAAGCCATTCTGAGAAATAGTCATCAGAAATAATAAAAAATGATTTGATGTTGCAAATTAATCATGCTGTATGCTTACAAATATTTCTACAACCAGTTTGCCACTCTTTTCAGAATTAGAAAATAGAGTAATGGAGACTGAAGGATTTAAGGCCAAAAAAGTCTTTCAAATTTCCATTTCAATATTGAGAAATTTTAATCCTATGTAATCACTAGAAATAAGTGAGTTAGCAGTGGATGTTGGCACTCAGGAAACTTCAGATTCCATCTAGTTCAGTCACATCACTTTGTACAGAATGACCAGTGCCTTGGTTAGAGTTACTCAAGGAGCTGATGAAAGGGTCAAGGCCAAACTCAGGTCCTGACTCCAAGAGCAGGATTCCTTATGCTCTGTTAGCTTCTATGCTGCAGCTCCTTGATCGTGCCCCATTTTTTAACACAGGAAAAAAGCACAGTGCATGAAACACTTCTAGAAGGGACAAGTCCTTTCTATACGTATGCACAGTCTGCGGTTCAAGCTTTTATCTCTAGAAGAAGCAAAGCCCTGCTGTGTACTCAGAGAGCCAGACCCGCTTTCTTCATCTGCTGCTGAGTCGTGAGGACCCCAAAGTGCCCCTGCGGCAGCTCTCTACTTGTACATATTCTGAAGCTGGACATAAATTAACTTTCAGATGATAGTGTGCTTGGTGTCACAGTTTCTAAATAAATGGTGTGTCAGAAAGAAATCTACAAACCCATGGCACAGATGATCGGACAGGGCTACATATCAACCCTGGATATGAAATGCTCTTTAGGGCATTCAGCACTTGAACATACTTCACTCTCCTCCATACTTTGAGAGATTACTTTGAAAACTTGTTCCTGAGAGTCAGAATCAAAATACATTTAAAAACTCTCCTTGCAGGTTGATTTTCAGTTACTCAGATTGGAAACAAAAACAGAAGCCCAGCAGGGATTTTTTTTTCCTTGGAATTGACAACTAGGGAGGACTCTGAGAGCCCTCACACAGGCCATCTGGTCCAGCCCTCATGAGAAATCTGTCCTGTTTTTCCAATTTGCACTGTGCAGCAACTACTTGTAAAGGCCCCTGAAAAAATACTGTGTAATCTCCTTTCACGGCAGTCATGAAAAAAATTTTGGCTTGTCTTTCTAAGAATTAGAATCATTTACTAAGCTCTGAAATCCTCAGAGGAAGAATAAAGTGAGGGCTCTTAGAATTCTTGTCTATTGTCTGGACCCTAACAGTCAAAGTCGGGTTGAAAATGATGATAGAAGATTGAGAGGCAAGAAAGCAAGGGCACAGTAGTGAGGCAAGAGGGGGAACACAATGGTGTGCCGGAGGCTCCCAACCTCCTGTTGACACTTGGGGAGGGAGATTTCTTCCCATTCTGGTACCAGCACCTGCTCACCTGGCCTGAGTGTTCTGCTGCTAAACCATCCAAGAGTAAAAAAAAAACAAGTCACCATGAGAAAATTCCTTCTTGCGATAGACTCAGCTCATTTCAAGCTGCATTGGAAGCTTCCTGGCCTGTACTCAATTGAAAGGAAAATGAGCTAGCCGTAATTTCCTGCCTTGTAAGTCTTCTGGTACTTGAAAACCACTATTATGACTCAGCCTCCTAATATCTATGATGGTTCCTCCTAGATTTCATTTTCTGATTCCCAACTGTAATTGTGACTCTCATCTAAACCCTCTATAACATGACTACATCTCTTTCAAGTCATCCAGAGCTGGATAAAATTCCAAGAAAAGGTCTAGACTTTTCAGTACAAAATCACAAGATTGCCTTAGAACAGAAACATGCTCTGTCCCCTTGTCTGCATTCCATGGTCATGCTTACTGTTTTAGAAGAAAAAAGTCATTTTTAACATTTTGAGCCAGTCTTTGAAAAAATTGCTCTGAAACATTTTTAAACATTCTCACCTATTTATTTGAATAATGGAGGATCACTCTGCTGATATGTAGCAACTCTTAGGAGATCATCAGCTCTATATGTTTTAATGGTGACAATTGAAGTCTCTTGGGTTAAAGAAATACGAAAAGTTCAAATCTGACTTATAGGTTTCAATAGCAGTTGAATATCCAGGTAGAAAAACTAACAGCTTGTAATATGATTAATTTGCCTTTTGATACACTCTTATAGAAGTTTTTTTTAATCGAGCAGGTTTAAATGTAAAGGCAACTGTGCATGGCTAGCTAGTTTTATTAACAGAAGAAGTTTATTGTATTGGTAATCAACATCTTCCAAGACAGTGCCCCTGAAGGGACTTAACCGCAGGAAATTCCAAGCACAGTGTTCTCCATGATGAGTTTGTATCTACTGGAAAGCCCATCTGCTTTGACAGAGCTCTTATATAAGAAAAGTGAGTTTTACTCTGAAGAACATATGCTATTAAAGCACCCTCTTTTCCATTTCTTTGAAATTAACTTCCACTTTAAACTTGATTTTTATGTTATATGGTTTTTGTTGTTAGTATCTTTGGCCTGAGACCACAGCAACAAGCTCATTATAAAAATCAGTTGAGGGCTTCCCTGGTGGCGCAGTGGTTGAGAGTCCGCCTGCCGATGCAGGGGACACGGTTTCGTGCCCTGGTCCGGGAAGATCCCACATGCCGCGTAGCGGCTGGGCCTGTGAGCCATGGCCACTGAGCCTGCGTGTCCAGAGCCTGTGCTCCGCAACGGGAGAGGCCACAACAGTGAGAGGCCTGAGTACCGCAAAAAAAAAAAAAAAAAAAAAAATCAGTTGAGTAAATAGCATGGCTTTAATGAATGCTATTCTCTCTCAATCAGCAAAGAATTCCTCTGAGGCATTTGATGAAAATAGACCTTTTGACTCACTCCTTCTCCATTTTCTACCTCTATATGAACAAGCACTTCTGCATTATGGAGTTTTTGCACTTAATGAAAAGAGTGGACATGCTCAGAAGATGTCTTCATCTGATTCTAGAGGGTTTTCATCTTGATGGAAAGCATACTTGTTCCATTCTGATGAAGAGAAAATAAACAAACTACTCAAGGAGACTCAAATAGAAAGTGGGAATTGGGAACTTCATGGTTAACATACAACTTCTCACTCAATAGTGGCTTATCTTTCATTTCGAAAGAAGTTTAAGGTTTCAGTTACACTCAAATACAGTTTTTCCAAAAGCAATCTTCTGGAAATCAGGAGGCTTGGATATCTTAGTCCATAAAAACACAGAATAATTCCTTGACCAGAGAAGCAAGTGTATATTTGCCTGAGGAGTCCAGACTCCACCAGATGTTTCCTGAGGGCTTCATCAGGACTTTTCTGTGGTCCTGTATCAAAACAGGAAGTAATTTAGAAGGGGATACGGCAAGTATCTTTAGGAAACAAAGCTGGACATTTTACACTGTAGTAGTTTCCTATTGCTCCTGCAACAAATTACCACAAAGTTAGTGCCTTAAAACAACACAAATGTACTCTTTCACAGTTCTGGAAGCCAGAAGTCTAAAAATCAAGGTGTCAGTAGGGCTGTGTTCCTTCTGGAAGCCTCAGGGTAGAAATTATTTTCTCGCCTTTTCCAGGTTCCAGAGGCCACTTGCATTTCTTAGCTTGTGGCTCCTTCCTCTTCTAATCACATCTCTCCAACTTCTGGAGACATCTCACATCTCCTCTTTCTCACTTTGACCCTCCTGTCTCCCTCTTATAAGGACTGCTGAGATAACATTGGTTCCAGCCGGATAATCTAGGATAATCACCCCATCTCTAAATCTTTAACTTAATCACATCTACAAAGTCCCCTTTACCATGTAAAGTAATATTATTCACAACTTGCCAGAGATTAGGGTGTGAACATCTGACAGGGGCCATTATACAGCTTACCACATGTATCATGCAAATATGTTATGCAAAAGAGGGGAGAGTAAAGGAAACCAAAGTATCAAGCATTACATCCTCATTACTTTCTCTAGTATCTAAGACTCATTCAGGTGAGGCAAGATACCAAAAGGAATAATGAGGTAATGGAAAATGCAGGGCACGGGAATTTTCTCTGTGTAAGGTTACAGCTTAGGTTTGAATCAGAATAAAAGTTACAGTGTGTAACTTCAGTGTGAAAACGTTTAAACAGTTTTATCTTGACCTTGACAATTACTACAATGGCAGCTATTGCCTGAATCTGCTCTGCTTCTTAGGCCCCTTAGTGCAACATCTGCCAGAAATACCCCTTTTTGCTTTTTTTTTTTTTTTAATCCCAAGACCTAAGTACAAATTTGGAAGTGGACAGTAATAGAAAAGTCAATGGATAGCCATAAAGATCAAGCTGTAATTAAAATTCCCATGACTTCAGAAATATATATCCGCTTCCAAATTTCATGACTGTAATCAGTGAGCTATAGAATCTTACTCCTGAGCACCTGGGGTGTGTGAGCCATGGCAATGCCTCTTTCATCCTGATGTGATGCATCTGTGAGGCTCTGTGCACCTCATATAATAGAACTTAACCTTTCCATAAAACTCATACTGTCCCCGCCTCCTTAATGTTGTCAATTCATGGTGGTGTTGCAGAGGAGGAAAGTAGGAGTTTCTTGCAGGGAGGTGAAATGCTTTTTCTGAATCCTTCTATTAAATATTATTCTCTTGAAGCCATTAGGTTGGCCAGTCATTTTATTTTAATCACAAAGATGCTTTTATTCTTATTCATAAAATTTGTACATATTCTGATACAAATTTTCAAATGTTTTAACTCTCATGCAATTTTCCTCTGTGAAGCTTGGTCTCACATACCAGTAGGGGTAGCTGGTTGTTTCTTAGTTCTCTTCATCCCTTTCTAAGACCCAGAGCTCCTCTATCACTGCCTAGAATATTGGGCTTTGAAGAATTACACTCTTGATGCCAAATCATTTAAATCTGTATACCTTCTCTTGGCCTGTAAGCAGTAAGTACCAGATTGTATCAGATTTGGAGAGAAATATTAGTGGCTGAAGATCAAAGTGACTTAGAAAAGATTAATTTGGAATTCAGAAATCAGAAGAGTCAAGAGTTAAAACTCAACCTTGGGTTATAATTCCTTCACTCATGGCAAGATATTATTTCCTGGAGCCTTTAAGGGACACAATACTTGAGTGAGAAGAAAATGAGGAAATGAGCCCTTTGGGACCTTGCTGATTTTGGACTGCACTGCCACACTGAACTATAGAGCTGGGATGCAAAGCATGGGTTAGAATGCAGTGGTGGAGGAAGTAATTCTACAATAGGAATAGGAAAGTATTGCTATAGAATCCCTTACAGGGCTAGACAATACCACATGCATTTTCAACTCAGTTGCACCATCTTTATATTGACATGAGTGTACTTACAGCCACCAGTGAACACCAAGCCCCTCTAGTAGTACATGGAGGGCAGGAAGGGGAGGAACCAGACCTATCCTTGATGCCCTCCAAACTATTGCCAATAGGGTCTGTATTCTAACTCAGAGAAGATATTTTCCTAATGCATATACAACAGTGACAACATTGGTTAATGTTGACAGCAGAAAAGAAAAATAAACAAGTTGAAGTCTGTATGTCTATTCCACCAATAAATTCTGCTTGATTACAGGTCATTGATGGCCACTAATGAAGCAAATGTGGTAAGTTTAATAAGTGTACTTCAATTTTATTTGTTAGCAGGAAAGTAATATTATCATGTGACAGTACCATTGATCAAAGTATTTGACTTTTAATAATGATTAGTTTTAGAAGTAGAGACATTCATAAAATGTTAGTTTATAATTTTTCTGGTTTGTTACTCTTGCTAAGGATATTAGCCTGGTGTATACCTACTTTGAGATGAAAATACCTTGGGGACAGGGTTTGACAAAGGACAACTACGAATTACCAAAATGTCTGAGTAACATCCTGTGCCACTAAAATCTTACTTTTATGTTATTGCTTCATGTAAACATTTCAACCAAGGGATTGAAAGAGCTTAATTAGTAGTATCTTTATCCTTGATCAGAACTCTGAAAGGGGTTAGCAAGTAGTGTTATGCCCATTTTCAGTTACAGCAACTCAGGCACAAAAATAGAACCTAATGACATCTTGTGCAATCCCAAATATTGAGCTTTAGGTTTCAACTCTAAGTTCAGATAGCTTCCAGCCAATTTTTTCTTATGGTGACCAGCATCTGTTTATGCCAGTCGTGATTCAGGACTAAAAGGAATCCAACATGGGCAAGTGACATTTCTGGGCAAGGTTCTATTTTCCCTTGTTGATATGAGCCATGGAATGTGCCTGGTGCCATTCATCTTTACTCTGTCCAGAAAACCAGGGCAGAGTAGTGGTACAAAGAACACATATGCAGGAGCTCAGGGCTGATCCAGAATCTACAGGCTGATGGAAGGTTCAGCAGCCATTATGCTTATTTTTGTCAGTTCAGACTATTAAAAGTTTTCCTCAAGGGGAGAATAGGACATCTTCAGGTCTTAGTAGGTAAATTTATATATAGCTCAAGAAGGTAACAAGTATTTTAATTTTTGGCAAATATTCATCACACATATTTAGTCCAGCAAGGTGTGTGTGTGTGAGTGTGTGTGTGTGTTTAAGTTGTAGACACAAAGCGTGGAGTACTAACAGTGAATAGCTCCACAGGAGCATGCCCAGTAGCTCAAGGTACTGTAATGTTCATTTACCCAGCTTTGCCTTTTTTTTTTAATTGAAGTATAGCTGACTTACAATGTCGTGTTAGTTTCTGATGTATAGCAAAGTGATTCAGTTATACATATATATATTCTTTTTCATATTCTTTTCCATTATGGTTTACACAGGATATTGAATATAGTTCCTTGTGCTATACAATAGGACCTTGTTGTTTATCCATCCTGTATATAACAGTTTGAATCTGCTAGTCCCAAACACCAAATCCAACCTTCCCCCACCCTCATCCCCACCCACCCTGCAACCACAAGTCTGTTCTCTATATCTGTGAGTCTGTTTCTGGTTTGTAGATGTGTTCATTTGTGCCATTAGAGAGAGAACATATGGTCTTTGTCCTTCTCTTTCTGACTTACTTCGCTTAGTATGATAATCTCTAGGTCCATCCATGTAGCTGCAAATGGCAGTATTTCATTCTTTTTTATGGCTGAGTAATATTCCATTGTGTGTGTGTGTGTGTGTGTGTGTATTTACATATATACATATGTATGCCACATCTTTTTTATCCATTCATCTTTCAATGGACATTTAGGTTGTTTCCATGTCTTGGCTATTGCAAGTAGTACTTCTGTGAACATAAGGGTGCATGTATCTTTTCAAATTATAGTTTTGTCCAGATATATGCCCAGGAGTGGGCTTGTACCTAGCTTTGTCTTTACTAACAAATTCCTTAATTTCTCTGTGCCCCAGTATCTGTAAGAAGGACCTGGTAATCCTTTATGTGGTTGCTTGGAAGATTGCATGAGGTAATATATGTAAAGTACCAACTGTTATCCATTATAATTGTCAATAATATTGAAAACAAGGGGACAAGAATGAATGAGGCTCTACAGGCATATGGTGATACCACTGCAATAGATCTTTCTTTAAACTTTTTTTTTTGAATATTCATATTTTAATCAGCCCCAGTTGCAGCACAGTATCTGACATTTTGCAGATGATCAATATAAGTTTGTTGGATGGATAATTGGATGCATTAATGAGCCAGTTTTCATCAGTTTCTAAGGCTTCTGTGGGATTGTATTACAGTGTAACTCCCTTGGCTTCCCCTGCAGGCTTCATTCTCTACTGGACTTGCCCTTCACATTCATGATGAGTTCTCTCTTTTGGAGGCAGGAATCCTGTTTGCTTTTGACCTTGGCTACTGAAGAGCATGACTATCCTTGCTGTCCCCTACTGTTTCTGTTATATCTACTTACACACAGCCTTGTACCAGAAAAGAATGTAAGGTGGTTCCCAAAATGGCATGGATTACAATGTGAAAAAAGAAAACTAAAATGGCAGAGTAAAGACAGGGATCATGGATGCTTGTAACCATTCGTCCTAAAGCATGCACATTCCTTGAGAAACCTCTGCCAGCCATGCACTGTGTTGCTCCAAAAGAGAAAAGTGCAACTATGTGCAGGGTCCTGGGGGGAGGATTGTGTGGGGACTACTTGAGTCTTTGTTTTTGTTGGTTTTCTGCTAAGAATGTAGTCTGCATAAGATGGTGATTCCCAAGTTATCACTTGATCCTTTACAAAGAAGGGGACAATGAAAGCAAGGTGGTTTATAAAACTATAATCCTTATGGTAGTAAACAGATTAAGTCATAAAAAGAATACCTGCATGCAAACCAGACTTTGTAGGGAAATTATTTATATTGATACATAATATTCACAGATTCATATTGGTCAATTAAAAAATAATACCCATTCCAAAACTCCTTCAGTGTGTGGATTTTGAACACATGATGCGCAGATGAAGCTGGCTGAGTCTACTCATGGCATATCCAGTCACTCTGGCCTTTTCTCAAGGGCTACAGCAGCTTGAGGACCTGAATTCCTTAGGGGTCCGGGTCGCAGGGCCTCTTGAAACCCCAAGTCCAGGTCGACTCCAGCCACACTGAGCTACAACTCCAGCCACAGTGAGCTACAACATTTTCTTCTGAGACGCAGGAACAGAGAAGGGATCTTCTGGTTTGGTTGCAATGGGGGCTTTCAGTATCTGCTGTAAGATGTTAACATATGTGGCTTCTCCCTGCATCTCTCCACTGTCTTTTCTCCATTCAAGCAAGTAGCTTACGCTTTCTTATTTGCAGAAAGTGTGATTTTGTTTCCCCAAACCTAAGTCTGTTGAAGAGAGTCAGGTTTGAGAGCAAAGCCATTTCCCAGATTAAGCTGAGATTCTGTTGGATGGGAGGTTAAGTGGAAGATCTATGAGCCCATGAGTCTTGCTCCCTAATAGCATCCAAAGAACATGATAGGATCTCAGAGGAAATGGCCCTGTGGTATCAGAGAGACTGGGTCCCCAGACAGGGGTTCAGCTTCTCCCAAGATCTGTGAAGCAACCTGTGTGGCATCAAAGTAGCAGAGTCAAGGACCGTGTGGTCTGGGACAGAGGCTGTCTCTGGAGTGACAGTGGACAGATGACCAATGATGGGAGGGATTCCCTGATGCCTGGAAGGGTAAGACTGGGACCTTGGCCCAACCTCAGCAGCATGGAGAGAGCAAGAAGAGAGCCAATATCATCTGAAAGTTAAATCTTCTCTCAGCTTGGCAGGAGGGGGTCCCTGAATTGAAATTAAGTGAATTTATAGAAAAATTTTAACATGCTGTATTTTGCAAACACCTAAGTTTGTGGCCTGAGATTCTTTGCTGCTTTTTGTACATTTTGGAAAGTGGACAAGTTGGACAGGGAGGACAATCCAGGCACTGTTTCAAGATGGGAAACAAGCCAACCAAAGTAAGAAGGACAAGGAAGAGGACAAATGCTTCCTGCTACAGAGACATTAGTGTACAGGCTTCTCCCTGCAGAGACTACAGTGTCCCTCAGTGTCCGCTGGGGATTGGGTCCAGAACCCCCACAGATATGAAAATCCCAGGATATTCAAGTCCCCTATATATAATGGCCTAGTATGTGTATGCATATAACCTCACACCTCCTCCCATATACTTTAATCATCTCTAGATCATATATAATACATAATACAATGTAAATGCTATGTAAATAGTTGCCAGCATATGGCAAATTTAAGTTAAGCTTTTTAGAACTTTCTGGAATTTTTTAAAGAATATTTTTGATCTGTGGTTGGTTAAATCTGTACATGTGGAACCTGCAGATACAAAGGGCCAACTATATGTGGATTTAAGAATGGCAGAAGTGGGGCCTCCCTGGTGGCGCAGTGGTTGAGAGTCCGCCTGCCGATGCAGGGGATACGGGTTCGTGCCCCGGTCTGGGAGGATCCCATATGCCGCGGAGCGGCTGGGCCCGTGAGCCATGGCTGCTGGGCCTGCGCGTCCAGAGCCTGTGCTCCGCAACGGGAGGGGCCACAACAGTGAGAGGCCCGCATACCGCAAAAAGAAAAAAAGAAAAAAAAAAAAAAGAATGGCAGAAGTTATTTTTATGGAAATAGAAAACTTTTCTTATTTAGAAAATTTTCATTATTTCTTTATGTTCTACCTTCTCAAGAATAGAAATTGTTTATATAGTTAAAAATTTCCTCTTACCAGCACACTTATTTCTCAAAAGAATGATTAAATGGTTTCCACTTCTGTTTAGGACAAGAGAGAATTTTATTAAATGAAAGCTGAGTTTCATAGTGCAGAGCCAAGTAGAAAGAGAAAATTAAGGGCTCTGAAGTTGTCTTGGTGCTGTTACCACCACTCGAGGGAGGAGAACTGAGGCCAAGGGAAGTGCAGACATATGGATAAGGCATAGCGATGCCATCTCAGGGAGGCTGTGACTGACCACATTATTATTAAAATACTGTGCAGTGTTCTAACCATGAAATAGCAGGAATTAGAGGACAGATCTGTCTCATTATTAAACAGTTGGCATTAAAGCTTTTTCATATGTAATTGTGATTATCCACAAAGTAGTAGGTATTTTACAGAATAAATAGTTCCTAGAAGAGCATCACACCCATATATATGGATGCTTAACTATTAAGGCTGATGGGATTTCAAGTGAATGGATTCATTCAACAAACACTCCCTGAGCACCTGCTCTGTGCCAGGCACTGCTCTGGGTGTTGAGGATAAGGGGGTGAGCAAAATGGAGCCTTTGCCTTTAAAAAGCTTACATTTTAGAAGAGGGAGAAAGAGAAACAAAGAAGTAAACATTTAGCATATCAGGAGGTGAGACCAGCTATGAAGATAAGCATGGCAAGATGCAGAGGCTCCTAGAGGGTGCTATTTAAAGAGGGTGGACAGACAGAATGGCCATCATCAAAAAGTCTACAATTAACAAATGTTGGTGAGGATGTGGAGAAAAGGGAACTGTTGGTGGTTATGTAAATTGGTACAGCCATTATAGAAAACAGGATGGAGTTTTCTCAAAAAACTAAACTACTGTATGACCCAGCAGTTCCATTCCTGTGTATATATTTGAAAAAACCAAAAACACTAATTTGAAAAGATACATGCCACCCCTATGTTCATAGCAGCACTATTCACAATAGCCAAGACATGGAAACAACCTAAGTATCCATCAACAGATGAATGGCTAAAGAAGATGTGATATGTATATATAATGTAATACTACTCAGCCATAAAAAAGAGCAAAATTTTGCCAATTGCAGCAACATGGTTGGACTTGGAGGGCATTATGCTAAGTGAAATGTCAGAAAAAGACAAATACTGTATGATATCACATATGTGGAATCTAAAAAGACAACAAACTACTGAATATAACAAAACAGAAGCAGACACACAGATATAGAGAACAAGCTAGTGGTTACCAGTGGGGAGGCAGGGGAGGGACAATATAGGGGTGGGGAAGTGGGAGGTACAAACTGTTGGGTGTAAGATAGGTTCAAGGATGTATTATACAACACGGGGAATATAGCCAATATTTTGTAATAACTGTAAATGGAAAGTAACCTTTAAAATTTCATAAAAATAAAAAATTCTAAAAAATGAAGAGGGTGGACAGGGATGTCTGTTGATAACTTTTGATCATGGACTGGAGGAAGGTGAGAGAATAAGCCTTTTGAGTATCTGGGGGAAGATCAATCCAGACAGAGGAAACAGCAAGTGCGAAGGCCCTGAGGGCATTTGCTGCATCTGGGAACAGTTGAGAGTCCAGTGAGTTTGGAATGGGCCAGGGAAGGAGAGGAGCAGCCAGGAGCCAGATCTGGAGGGCCTCATGGGCCATGGTGAGAACCCTGGATTTAACTCTGGGTAAGACGGAGACATGCAAGGTATTGAGCAGAAGTGTGACAAATCTGTTGTAGGCTTTATAAAGATTGTTTGGGTATCCCAGTGGATAAGAGACTGTATGGTACAAGTTAAGAGGCCAATCAGGAAGATGCTGCAGTCATCTTCAGGAGGATGAAGGTGGCTGGAACTGGGGAGATAGGGATGGAAGTAGTCAGATCTTGGGTAGACAAGTCCATGATGATAATGGGGGTGTTCTCTTACATATGGAGCTTCTAGTCTGGATCTGTTCACTGTAGTACTTAGACTCAAGCTTGAATCCAGCTCTGCCATTTATACTGTCTTTGGTGCTGGACTAGCTTTTCTTCAGTCTGGATGATGACAGTATCTATCTTATAGGCTGTTAAGAGGGTTAAATAAAGAGCTTAGCACAGCAGTGTTCTTAACATTTCAACATTTTAACTCCATCCTGTTAATGTTAGGAAGCCTGTTAAGACCAAAAACGAGGATTATTGTGGTCACGTTTCTTTGTTCTGAATAGCTATTATTAAATGGACCACACGTTTTCAATTGATGTGTAATGTTTGCATTTAAGAAATACAGGGTATCAACATAAAAAATTGGAACATACATATATATCCTGAGGAGGATTCATTAACATTAGCTTTCAGATTTTCACTAAAAGTTATTTTTCGCTTTTAGTTAGGGATCCATTTCTTATTTTTCCTTATTTTTTCTCTTCCAAAGAGAAAAAAAACACCCCCTTTCCCCAAATTACAAAACTGGAAAACCAACATTTCTTTAGGGATGCTAGCAAGTTACTTCTTCTTGCCTTGCCTATTTCTCTCTGGCACTCTACTGAGTTGCAAACAATAAATTATTTTTTTAGGAAAAGGAAAACATCCAATCATATGTATACTTTATTCCCCTGATACCAGAAATCTGGATTTTAATTCTGGATTGCTTGAGTTTTTGATGACCAGAATTAATCTTGAATATCATGTATGTACAGCCTTATAGGTCAGCATGTGGCTTCGGCCCTCTCTGTTTCTACATGGCAGTGGGTAGTCACCACAGGTTGCCACAGCACAGGCTCCTGAGGTCTATAGCTCCTGTTGTTCCCCAGTCAAGTCAACAAGTCTTTATCTAGTCCCTGTCTATTATGTTCATAGCACCCTGGTAGGGTCTGTGCATAAAGAAAAGGAAATACTGAACACTGCTTGTTCTTTAAGGATCATCTCACCTTTTACCTTATTGGGGAGAAAAAATTCACCTGCTTAAATGAATTGAGAACAATAGCAGTAATATAAAATAGATTACTCAGTAGAATTATAACAGTATATCAAGTTGAATGTTATAAACCATAGATCCCAACTCACCCAATTTTCGAGGTCAGCGTCAAAGAAAGAGGAGTTAGCTGACCTGTTCTCACAAAAGGACGAGGAGCCAAGAGAAGGCTGGAAGCCCCCAGTTTTCCTGCCATCTTGTGACCAACCTGGTCTATTAAGTGTCACATGCCAGAGAATGAAGGAGCAGGAAACTAGGGCTTCACAATTCTAGGAACTAGAGAGAAAGCTAGGTGCCTAGTGCAATGTTTCCCATTGCTCAGGGATTGAGATTAGTCCCATACAGACTGTACAGTCCTGTACAGCTGCCAAGTACGGTGGTCAACCATGTCCCCCAGGGCTTGCTGAGAGGTGGGATTTCAGCAGAACCAGCCCTGGAACCATCTCTACCAGCTGCTCACCCAAATGAATATAGAGAAGCCTACTAGGGAGAGAATGAGAGGTCTCCTTGTAAAGTAGTGTGGTGGTCTTCGTCCTTTCACTAATGCCCTACAAGGGAATGGGGTATTTCACCTCCCACCCCAAAGCCAAGACGGATTCTCCAGGAGAATCAGTCATCAACCTGCCAAACTGTCCACCATCCTCAAAATCAGGGACAGTGATGGATGCCATTCTGATAGTTATCAAGCCACTGGCAACTGCCAGGGTGTGGAGGAAAGATCAGGGGAGAGCTGGCTGGAACGACCTGGGGCAAGGGCATTAAGGGGCATAAAAGGGCGTGGGGCAGCAGTTAGGCCCTAAACGTGGAAGGGGCAGGAACTCTCCGTAAGCAGAGAAGCAGGGAGAGGTCTCTCTCTTCCCTCATTCTCTTGGATTAGCACCAGGAGAGACAAGCAGGAAGAGAGGGGAGAGGTATCCAAGGGGCGGAAGGCCTCCATCTTCCTCCACTGTCATGTGCCAAAAGTGTCTTGACTAAGGTAGGGTCAGGGAAGGGGAGGGAAGAGAGATGTGAATTAAATATGAGGTAGACATTTTAAAAGGAGCAGGTCTGAGTCTAGAAAGTGTTTTAAGAAAAGTGCCTAGAAAGATATGGAATTGAGCCAACATAGCCTCATGAAAAACATCACCCAGTGGAGGAGGTGGAGCAGGTCAAGCAGTGGAGTTGGAAGCAGTGACTGGGGAAAATGTTTATAATCCAATGAGGTAAGAGTCTGTGTGGTGGGAGGGCAGGGAAGGGAGAGGTCAGTTTGACCAGAGAGGTATCAAGGAGACGGCATGGCTTGAGTCCTCTATTGAAGGGTGGGTAGTTGATTGGAGCTGGGAGAACAGGTGAGCCATGTAGGGTGGTGAGGGGCCCAGCCTGGATGAAGTCCAACCTCAGGGAATGTGACGAGGCTGCACACCTGGACCAGAGGTACCTCAAGCTCCCTGGTGAGAAATTGGGGCTCAGACAGAAAGCCGGCAGGTAGTCATTGCATGTCCTTTAGCACCAAGTGATGTGATAGGAAGAGTGCCTTAGGAAGATGACTGGTCTGTGAAAGAGAGGAGAGGAAAAGGTGCCCTTAGGAAGCTATTCCACCCTCCGTGTGCGGGGCAGAGGGACTCAGAAGCATGACTGCGCCTTGTTACACCCGCACCTTTGTCTAGCCCCATTTATTGACTACAAATAATGTAGTTGTGCACTTGAGTCCCTTCTTTTCAGCATGTAAAGGGCTCACTGGGTAGAGAGGTGGGGGCTTGAAGCTCTGCAGCCTGTTGATAGTTATCCGTACTGAAGCCAAGTCTCCATGTCCTCACATGTGCAGCGATCAGCTTTGGAAACCCCAAATGTGCAGCACATATTTGATTTATGCTACTTACTTTTCTCCTGTTATCTATAATTTTACACTGCTCTATGCATTAGTCACCATGGAAACATGATGCTATGAGAACGGGTAGAACCCAGTGACGTGCTCAATGGGATGTCAGTATTAAGGTGGTTTCACGTGACAGCTGGCAGTGTGGATGTCTTTGCTGAGTAAAGTAGGTGACAGGTATTGTGACCACATTTATGTAGACTGTCACCTCTGGTAGGAGACATGGCTATCAAACTTAAAAAGAAAATAGGGCTACATCGTCACCTTGAAGAAGACCAGTTCCAGAGGTTTTAAATACAATGTAAAATGAACTATTGAGAGTACTAGAAAGAGGGAGACTTCTAATACGCTAAAACCAATCAAATTTCCCCAACATATGTGTACAAAAATGAACTGTGGAAATGTCAAATATCTCATAATAATGAGCATAGTTCTGTGTGTATTTGAATGGCTCAAACTCTACTGTGAAGAAATGGGATTATTACTGCAAGCTCAGAGGGTGCAGGTTGATTGTTCATTTGGCCCTTTCCCCATGGTTGTGGAAATTTCTCTCAAGGAAAGAGGAATGTCAGCAGCTGCCTTTTGGGACAGAAATGGCCACAAGCCTGGCTCCAGCCAGAATGAGCCCTGAAGCCCTCTCTCACTTTGTGAGCATTCTGCTCCCTGCAGCTGAGTCTCCTTAACCCCTCACCCCACCCAGCATCTCTGACTGGATCTTTTTTTGCTTCATGTTTCTATTTCTTACGAAATATTGACTATCTTACCCTTCCATGGCACCAGTAGCAAACAACATTAGCTCAAATCCATACATTCAAGTGAAATTCAGTGGAAGAATTTAAATTCTAATTAACAGGAGACACAGTATGACTTGGGTATGTGTCTTACTGACTCACTGACATTTGCTGGATTCAGTGTTAAGATGGACTGGAACAAATCCACGTTGTTTGGTAGGAACTTCCTTTCTCCTTATTTTATTGGCTATGGTGGTGGGCTGGATAACAGCCTTCAAAGATATCCAAGTCCTAAACCCTGGAACCTGTGAATATTACCTTATACGGCAAAAAGAACTTTCAGATGTGATTAGGTTGAGGATCTTGAGATGGGGAGATTATCCTGGATGATCCCAGTGGGTCTTAAATGTAATCACAACTATCCTTACAAGAGGGCGGCAGAAGGGGATTTGACTACAGAAGAGTCATAGATAATGCATTGTGATGACAGAAGCAATGAGAGATTTGAAGATGTTATGCCACTGGCTTTGGAGATGAAGGACAGGGCCAAGAATGGGCAAGGGCAAGGAATGAAAAAGCTATAGAAGCTGAAAAAGGTAAGGAAATAGATTCTCTCCTAGGGTCCCCGGAAGGAACCAGCCCTGTTTTCATCTGGATTTTAGCTCAGTAAAACTGATTTGGGTCTGACCTCCAGAACAGCAAGGCAATAAATTTGTGTTGTTTTAAGACACTAAGTTTGTGGTAGTTTGTTACAGCAGCAATAGGAAACTAATACAGCTACATATCAAGCTAAACCCAGGAAAATGGAGGGGAAACATCGTCAGTGTTTTAGTGACCAGAGCATGGAGTAACATTCTTTTTGAGCATTGGCCAGCAGAGGGAGGGGAATGATTTAAGCTCCAAGCCCCCTTCTCCATTTAGCCTTCCTTTCCCATCTGGTCAGAGGGAGCTCTCTTTTGCCTCTGTGTATACAACTCACATATGACTTACTTTCTGCCAAGCATAATTATTAATTATCTGGTAAACATCTTATCTCTCAATTTGACAGTAAACTCCTGGAGGGTAGAAACCCCATCTTATACTTTTCCTTGATTCACACATCCAACATTTATTGAACACCTGTATACTAGGCACAGTTCAGAGCACTGGAGGGACAGAGTGAGAGGTAGGTGTGAAAAGGCAAAAATGTAAGTAAATTTTTATAACATATTAAGTGCTATGTCAAAAATGTACAGGCTGGAGTTACCACTCATTGCATTCTTACTATGCATAGACACATTGCTAAGTTCTTGTATTTCTTCTATTTAAAACTCTCAAAAAAAAAAAAAACTCTCAACATGTCTATGAGGTTGGTGCTTTTATCTTCATTTGACAGGCGAGTAAACTGAGGCTTAGAGAGGAAATCAGTCCAAGGTCACCCAACCTGCCTGACTCCACAGGTCAGCCTCTTAACTGTTCTGCTTTATTACTTCAATATGTCTACCCAGCTAGAAAGCAGTGTGAGCAGGAACTTCAGGGATAAGTAACCTCCACAGCACTGAGTCAGAATCTTGCACATCAAAGGCATGGAATGCCAAATGCCTGTTGTCTAATTAAAAGCTGGTCGTAGATCAGGAGGCTGTGACAAGTGCACAGATAACTCCAGCTCAAGATACAAAGAATTAATTGTCCTTCATCTTTGTGTGGCAACATTTTCCTGGGTCCCTAAAAATATCTTTAGGAATCTTGTGAGCAAGAGGCTGGAAGCTGGTACATAGTTTGTTGATAAGAAAATTGAGTCATCAAACAATGACATGATATTCCCAGTATCAGAGAATGAGCCAAAAAGATGGCCAAAGGAAGGTGGGCTTATCTCTGTGGTGCTGAGTGCCCATTTTTCCCTCCTGATGCTGTGGCTGGCCAACCCTGGCAAAGGGGGAAGAGGCCACTGTCAATGCAGCTGTAAGCAGAGCAGGCTGGTGACCAGGGAACACTCAGGGACTCCAGCTTTGCCTCTACTTGACGGTGAACATCAGCCAAATTGCTGAGTGCTCCGGGAGCCCCCTGGCTACCACTTCCGCAGCAGGGAGCACCTTGCTCACTGAGGTGTCCTGGATTCCTCATGACCTGAGGCTTTATAGATTAAAACATTGATTCCCATTCCAAGCCAGTGTCCCAGAATATTGTCAAATATCTACCCACATCCCAGCAAGTAAAGGAGGGGAATCCATCTTTTCACTGTTCCTTACAGAAGCCTGTATCTATTTTTTTTTATCTCAACCGTAACTAGTATGGATTTTGTATCTCAGCTATAGCATAAATGGGCCCAATTTAAGAAAAGATTCCTCGTTCCTGTTCCTGTGGGAATGAAGCCATTTTATAAAATATATCTTCCTCTCTATATTATAATATTCCCTAAGGTTATAGGTATGTCTTGTTACACAGGGACTTATCAATGGTAAGTGAAATTTTCTTACTTTTTAAGCTGATTGAATATAAATGTGGGATCCTAATAGTTAGGACTTATACAACTTTGAACTGTGGACAAATAGTAGTAGATGCCCTAACAAAGGGTTTGTATCATGGAAGAACAATAATGTTTTAACCTACAGAAAGAATATGACACATTCCACATGTGTGAGCACACACACACATATATACATAAGTATTTATAGAGAGATCTACATCCTAATACTGTTACAAATTGTTTTACCCAAGGAGAAATAACTTAAATTTACGTAGTACTCATCCTTTTAAGGTCTTTTCACATCTCTTATCTCACTTTTATTCTTACGAGAATCCTGAGCAATAATTGGAACAAGTCTATTTCCCCCATTTTATTTTATTTATGTATTAATTTTTTTCTTGAGGTATAATTGACATATAACATTACAGATCTTCCTCAACTTATGAAGTTATGTCCTGATAAACTCATTATAAGTAAGTCAAAACTGCATTTGATGCAAGTAACCTACCCAACATCATATCTCAGCCTAGCCTACCTTAAACGTGCTCAGAACACTTACATGAGTCTACAGTAGGGCAAAAATCATCTACACAAAGCCCATTTTATAATAAAGTATTGAATATCTCATGTAATTTATTGAATACTGTACTGAAAGTGAAAAACAGAATGGTTGTATCAATTATTTACCCTGTGATGTGTGGCTGACTGCTGCCCAACATCCTGAGAGAGAGTATTGTACCAAATATTGCTAGCCTGAGAAAAGATCAACGTTCAAAATTTGAAGTACAGTTTCTACTGAATGTGTAGAAAGATTGGCGAAAAATTTTAAGTTGAATCATTGCAAATCAGGGACCGTCTATATTTAGGTTTCAGGTGTACAACATAATGATTTGATATTTGTATACTTAGGAAAATGATCACCACAGTAAGTCTATTTACCACTTATTTCCCCCATTTTATAGAAAATAAAACAAAGGTGGCTTTAGAAAACCAACATGGCCCAGTTCAACAGTGGTAAAGTTAAGCAAGCTCCTCTTCTTGGGTTGGAAGTCCAGATGCTTTTCTTAACACTTTGCAGAAAACCAACATAATGGGGATTCTGTTATAGACCTTGTTCAGTATTGGGTAAGAGCTTGGGCTGACATCTCAGTTCAAATCTTGACTCTAGCATTTACTAGCTGTACAGTCTTGTACATGTCACATAACATGTCAAAGCCTCAATTTTTTTTCAGTCTATAAAAGGGAAATGGTAGTACTGTGTTATTCAGAGTCCAGAAAATAGATGGCACTCTCAAAGTAACTGAGAGAGTTTAATGAGGGACTAGTGACAGGAGTGTAGGCAGAAATAAGAGCACTCAACAAAGGATGGTAAAATGTCCTGGAGAGAGCAAAGTAGCTCCCGTATCTGAAGGGATGAGGAGGGGAGCAATTACCGGAAGCTGAAGAGTATGGTAGCTTTAGGAGAAGACCTCAGACAGGAGCTGAGTGACAGAGGAAAAGCTAGCTCAGGGCCCCAAAGAGACAGAGGTGGAAGAATAAATACTCAGACTTCACTCTTATCCCACTCGGGGAACTCGACAGAAGCCAGAAGGCATGGGAACTCGATGATGACATCTATAAAGGTCAGCACCCAGGGCACAGAATAGGATAAGGAAAGATGGAAAATGGACCCAAAGAGTCAAATGGAAAATAAACTGCAGAAGAACCACGTCTTAGGGTAGTCGTGATGATTATACAACATAAGGCAGGTACCATGTTTAGCACAGGGCCTAGAACATAACAAGTTAGCAATAAACGTTCATTGTTGAAATTATTATTTCCATTAATATTTGGTGCTGTTTTTCAGCTTCTGGGAGATGTTTCTAGAAACTTAACTGAAAGGAAGCCACTTTAATCTGGAATCTAGAGTAATTATTCTGCTCAGAGGTGGGATAGGTAGGTCAGACATTAGAAATATAATTGTAGACACATCTACAGGACTAATTCATAGGATCAAAAGGGAACATTTATAGGTACATTTTAATATTGTGTCTGGTGACAGTGTAATTAAGATTGTGTCAGGGTTTCCCTTGTGTCTTGCTATTTTGAAGCTTTTATAACTTGGTTATAAAATTTTGCTCTGGTGGAAACTTGGCTTACTAAGTCTCAGCCATTAGATGAAAAATTTTACAGATAAAAATGATCTTTTAGTTATCTTTCACTTGAGTACTGGAATATATGTGTGTATGTGCTGTGGCTGTAGATATGTGTGTATATATCCATTAATATGTGTGGTAATAGCTTTGGTGTTCTGACTTACTTCTTCCCTATCTTGATACCATTAACCCTGCTACTTATTAAGGAAATGACTCAAAATATGACTCATCTACAACCCCTCAGGAAGAGAGAAGAAAGGAAGAGCAAAAGAACAAGAAAAGAAAGAAATAAAAAGAATTGCTATAGGATAGATGACTTATAATAATCTTGCAAATAATTTTCTAGTACCTACCAGCCCACATATTTTTTACAAAGCCCATTCCCATTGGACCTGAAACACAAAACCATTACTCGGCACCCACATGCGTTCTTGCATTTGCTGTGAAGGAGAATGATGATGTAGTTAGTAAATAACATTGCAGAGCAAACAGAAGATGTTCCAGAATCTTGTTAAAGGGATATGCTAATTTCCATCCAACTGCTGAACTAAAATTTTAGACAGGTAATTAAACATTTAAGATACCTAAGGTATGTGCACCCCTGGTTATTTACAAAGCTAATCTGCATCTCCAGAATGAAAAGCCTGCCAGAGGGCAGCAACAGAGGGAGGGAAGGAGCAGGATTGAAGCCTAGGAGACATGGCATGTGCTGGGTATATTTCTGTCTTTCCAGAATTGTACAGTCCAGTGAAAGATACTGGGGCTAGGAGGGAGAGAGGGCAGAGGCCATATCCTTTTTTTTACATATACCCACAGCTCAGCTTGTACAATTTGTAACAGTATTAAGATGTAGATTTTCTGTAACACACTTGAAAATACTGTTTTCATTTTATGTTGCGTGTACTTTTAGAATCATGGCTGTTAGGAATAAAGGACTCTGAGAGGTCACTTAGTCCAAGCATCACAAACTCAGGAGCCTACATGGGCCAGACAGGTAAAGTGAGGTCCTGGCTGGGCCTTCCCCACACCTGCAGAGGTGGGACCCGATACCTAGTTTAAAGGTACAGTTACTACTCAGCTTCTCAAGAATTCTTACTGTATTGAAATATGGGCCCCATGTTGCCAGATCTTCCAAATTTTTAAGATAAGCTGGAAATCCTCTAGAATGTTAACTCTAGGAGGGCATGGATTTTTTTTACTTGTATTGTGTATTACAGTAAATCCAGTGCTTAGAAGAGTGCATGGCATTCAGTAAGTGCTCAATAAATATTTGTTGAATGGATGCACGTAGAAAAGCAAGCAAGCAATCAGCAAGCTGGATTTTATGTGAATTCTTTTGACTTATAATGTTGACAAATAGATTTTTATGTTGTGACTGTCTGATTAAAATGTAGAAAAGCCACACCTATGTGGACTGAACAAAACCTATCTCAGGGCTATGTAAAATTCACGGGATGCTACTTTGCTACCTGGGGTCTAATTCAAGTTCCCTATGCCACAGAAAGGAAACTGAGGCCCCAAAATATTACTGCTTTGTTTAGGGGTCACACAGATGGTTAATGGCAGAGCCAGTAAACCAGTAAAACAACTTTCACCTTTTAATTCCCCATCTAAAGCGTTTTTCTCCTTCAAATCTCAATACTGCTTCAAAAACAACAACAGCAACAATGAAAGATCAAGAAATAAATTTATATGCCTTTATAAGGGGTCAAAGCATAGCTAAGAACTTTGAAATTAAAAGATAATTGCAAGGGGGTCAATGAAGCGATTTAGAAGGATACAGGAGGGGACCCTTTAGGGATTCCTGCCCAGCCAGCCTGGCAGCGAGAAAAGCTCTCCTATCCCACTTTTTGTCTGTCAGAACCTAAAGTCCAGGTTACGCTGCAGGAGCAAACAGCCCCCAAATCTCAGTGGCTTCAGGCACAAGGTTTATTTCTCACTCCAACTGCCTGTCTTCATGGGTCAGCTGGGGACGCTCTGCATTGTCCTTTCTCTGGGACCCATGTTAACAAGCAGCCACCTCTGGGACATTGACCATCACTCTGGCAGACAAAGAGAGTATGGCAAATGGCACGCTGGCTCTTAGAGCTTCTGCCCAGAAGTGATGCCTGACACCTCTGCTCACATGTCATCAGTCTTGTAAGTCACATGGCCACACCTAACTTAAAAAGGGCAGCAAGGAACAATTTTACCACATGCTAGGAATGCACGGGGCAGAGCCTCTGGTGAAAAACTTCGCTAACACAGCTCGAGAGCCCTGAGAAAAAGACACCACTTAAAAAGCATTTACTTATGCCTAACTTTATTTCTTAGTAAAAGGAAAACTAAATCTTCAATTTTTCAACATTTCCTATTGAATATTCTCTCTTGTGCTTTCTCTTTTTTTCAAATTATTCCTAATACCCTGGTAGTCAAGTGCTTAACCAGTTGGAAGGAAACAAAAAGCTTAGAAATCTGGCTTGTTATTACTCTGGATTTCCAAATAAATAAGTATGTGTCTGCTTTGATGAAGTCCAGTTTTAACGCCAATCAGAGACTCCCCCCACAATTTCATGAGCATCTTTAAACATGCACACGACCAGCATACTCACTCTGGGCAAGAGCAGAGCTGGGTTCACTCCAGAAAACGCAAAATGTACTCAGAGACACCATATGCCCTTTTTATGAACTCTGAGCAACCTCCAGGCTATCAGCAGGGCTGTGCACAGAGAGGGCCAGGGAGCCATACTTTGGAAGCTACAGGCTGAGTTGCTGTGTCCCAGCTGCACTGAAAAGCAGAGCTTTGGTTTGTCAACAACCAAAGATAAATAAGTCTGCATCTAATCAAAGCTGACTATTTGTTCTCCCTGATCTAAACTGTGAGCTCTTTGGGGTAGGAAATATTCCTTAAACGAAAAAAAAAAACAAGTAAAAGGCTTACTTACCCCTTTTTTAATGTTAAAAATTTTATAGTAACAGTTTTATTATGATTTGACTTCACATACAAAGTTAGAATGGCAATTACACTGATGATGAACTCATTAAAAAAGTTTAAATATCATATTACAGATATGCACTATTGAAGTTCCAGAAGGTGTTCTCAGAATCTAACAAAATTCTAAACAAAAGATTTACTGAGTAAGCGAATAAATGGATGAATGGTGCAAGCAATTGGGATGTACTTAAATGCACTGAAAAGGGTCAGGAAATATAATTTTCTTCCCCCAAATATGTTTTATTTGAGGATACCTTTCTTGAGATCGAGAAAGTGGTGAGGATCCACCCAAGATTCTGGATGTTTTTTCTTTGTGTACAATCCACAGTCTTCTGCCATTTTCCTGTGGAGGACATTTGGGAGACCATGGAGAAGATCTAGAAGTGGGAGGCCAGCCAGTGGGCCTGTGTGGTGAAGAGCTAGATGTAGGAAGGCAGGGCTGAGGGGAAGCCCCAGGAAGTAGCCAGAAAAGCTCTCACTTGTCCTCACTGCTCTGGGGCTGCTCTGTAAAGTCACTTCCATGAGAATTGTCCAGTGGACTTTGGGAAGCCTGGAGGAATTCTCCCCTTCATCACCTCATGTCCTTATCTGCCCCTGGCTGCAGACACCTCCAGACTGGAGGGGAGCAGAATAGGGGCAGCACAGCGATTGGCCAAGCAAAGAAGCAGGTATAGGAGCATGGTGAGGGGAACTTCTCCCAGCTCCCTTCTCTGAGCACACACCTCTCTTTTTCACCTTTCAAATTCAATCAAATATTCATTAGAGTGAATGTTTCTATACTAAGCATGGTTTGGTTAAGATTTCTGAGTTCCCCCTTCTCAAGAATGGCTGGTATTTGGAGAAACACAGGTACTGGAAATTTTTTAGTGTGCGAGCAGTTCATACCCAGAGAAGCAATTGTAGGAGCAAACACAGAGCGTTTTAACGTGCAATGTGCATTATTTTGGCTGACTGTATCTTCACACATGCCTCTGAGAAAAATACTCTATTAGCCCCATTGTATTGGTGAGCAAACTGAGACAGTTGGTCAAGGCCAAAAGCTAGTGAGCGATGGCCTTTGAACACAGGCAGCCTGGCTAGAGCACTCTTAGCCACTGGATTACATTTCCTTTTCTATGCCCCTTTTCCTTCTATTTTTTCTTGGCAAATATATGAATCTCAGAACAAAGATGTATGTGGTCTATTCTGGGAACACACATACCTTTTGCACCATTTATAGGATTGTTTTTATAGCAAAATGCATTCTGAGTTCCAAGCAGCCAGCTTGCAAATAAACTTTTGAGCCTCAGTCTATGTATAAGCTTGATATATTTTGAATATCATTTCAAATCTCAGGTAGTGAAAACAGCATTTGAAAGGAAACAGAAAGTCTGGTTCCAGAAAGTCAATGTCCTCTGACATATCCTAGAATTAAAAATAGGGGAGATGCATTTTACAGGTCAGGTACATTCCAAAGTCAGGGGCTAAGGAGAAAACTAGGTATAATCAAAGTTACCCTTGAAAATCCTTTAGGAAGCCTCCACACTGGAGGCCAGCAGACTACCTCCCAGCCTCCTTGTTCTCCAATGCTGTTGAACACCAGGTGAAGTAGTCAGCTTGTGTTTAAGG
Source organism: Mesoplodon densirostris (assembly GCF_025265405.1). Taxonomy (NCBI): domain Eukaryota; kingdom Metazoa; phylum Chordata; class Mammalia; order Artiodactyla; family Ziphiidae; genus Mesoplodon; species Mesoplodon densirostris. The sequence goes on from NC_082665.1 coordinate 80,956,724, forward strand.
CCGTGAACTTCAGAATGGCTTAAGCCCAGTGAGGTGGTCACTCTGTGTCAGCCATGAGAAACGGGGTTCAGTTGAGGAAATGGCAGACTCTCTCTCCCACCTTCTGCCCATCCCAGAACAGTCCTTAGAGGAGGGAAATCACCAGCAGAACGGCTTGGATTATTTCTCCTCCTTTCATTTTTCTGATCCAGTGCCTTTTGTTAAATTCGAGTATGTTAAATGGATATTTGATGTGACTGAACTCGAAATACATACATAGTAAGCAGGACATAAGGCCTCAGAATTATCTTAAAAGCTTCACACAAGCTCTCATTCTTACCTCTTCATCCACCTCTGAAGAGCACTTTAATATTTAACAGATTCCAAGAGAATTTCCACTAGAAACACGACATTAAGGAGCAGAGGAATTACCAGACTGCTCAAAGCGCCTCTGAGGGTCCTGGCTCTCACTACTGAGCCTGCTTTCTTAGCTCACGGCAGGCCTCAGGTCTTTTAAGTCAACATGTCTGAAGAGACTTATGATAGAGAAGGAGCTGCTTGGGTTATGAGATATCAGCTCTCCTTTTTCTTTAAAAAAAAAGATGATGCTACAGATGTGCCAAGAGGTAGCCCACATTTTAAATGATTTTTCTAAGAGGGTGGATCTACACCAACCAGCCCCACCTTTTCTTTGGCCTCTGCTTGGTGCCTAATCAGCAGGTCCCTCAACCCTCTGGTGGACTTATCCTCCATTGTTTGACTCCTAAATCCTTCTTAATTTTTCATGATTTGAAACCCATGCAGGAAATTAGTCTTTTTTCCTTCCACATTGCTGTGTGCGTATAAGTGACTGGTTGCCAGAAAAATTCTTTAGATAAGATAGTAGATATTAAGGACCAATGACTGGAGTGTGTTGGATGTGCCTTTCAAAGCAGCATAAAACAAATGCTTCAATTGCACTGGTATTTGGGGAAGGGGTGGGAATGGCACTCACTTTCATTAATCTTTTCCTCTAACCAATGTACACAGGTTCGTATCAATTTACATCATTACAGTAGAACTTCAAGCCACTTAAACCTGCAAAAATACATAATAATCATTCATGTACTTGGTTCTTCATTTTGTCTATACATTGACCACCTGCTTCCTAAAATCTATCTTTCAGCTATTAAAAATAGCATTAGAGAAGTATTTTTAAAACAAATCCCTTGATTCTGTGTGAGATCTGTGTCATTCTGAAGAAAGAATTTGAGGTGTTTCTTTTGTGTGGTTGAGGTTAAGTTGCCATGGTAATGGCTTATTGTGAAATACTGGGAGAAGTGCATTAGAAACATTGCATGTGGCAACTCCATATTGGGTTCCTGTTATTATAGCCTGGGCAGAACTTGACTTTTCTTGGCTCCAAACAATCTTTCCATACTTTATAAAAACAGAAATTTGCATTTCTAGCCCAAGGCTGCCTTTTTCCTACCCCACGCAGCTTTTAGAACACACAAAAAAAGAAAAGGCTTTTTATTAGGTGTTACAGAGAAACAAAATTCTCATGACTTTTACAGCATTTCAAACATTTAGAGCACTTTATTTTCAATTCCTTCACTTATGCACTGTTACAACTTCTTAAAGCCAAGGAACATCACATAGAACAATTGCCAAGGACTGGAACAATTTATTTTGCATTTTTTTACTTTCACTTTCAATTCCTCAGGATAACACATATGTTTTATGAAAATGCATGAGGAATTGAGTGTGCTTTCAGTCTCTTTCCAAATAAATGTGACTCACAGACCTAGGAAGAAGTAGATACTATTATTTAATGCATTTCAGAAAAATTTAGGAGTTAAATAAAATAACTTTTCTTGATTTCCTTTGAATACTTGGTCCACTTTAAAAAAGCAAATTTTATATAATAAGAAATGCATATTTTACTTTTTAAAATAGTAATGTTTCTGCATTAAGAAAATATAAAGTTTCAGCATAACATGAAAGTCTGTGTCACGTGTCTTTGGCTGCTTTGAAGTTTTTCTCTATATCTTTGGTTTTTAGCAGCTTGACTTATGATGTGCTTTAGGGATGGGTTTCTTTGTATTTTGCTTGGAGTTTGCTGACCTTCATGAATCTGTAAATTAATATCTTCACAAAATTAAAATTCTAATATCAACTACTAAAGTTGGTAAGCGCTGAGTAGAGCCTGAATTTTACTAACAACTTTGGCCTAATTAGATTTTTTAATTGCACAAAGGCCCCGTTGCTTTGCCTGAAGGAAGATGGGATTTACTATTAGGATACTCACAGTGTTATAGAACATGAATGACAAGTCTCATGGACTTCTCAGAAAATAACCATAGAACAGCCAGTTCTCCCCTGAAAGAGGTGCCAGGCAGCTCTAAAACCCTCAGAAGCAGGAGTTAGTGCATCATCCACCTATGGTGAGTGCTTCTCCCCCAGTCGCACTCAATTACTCTCTGGCTGTCTGCTCCCTTCTACACCTCTGACTTGCTTTTTCATTTTTTCTTTCCTGGATTTTTTCATCTATCACATTGGATCTACTTATTTATAATGAATAACTCATAACTTTCTTTGCCATGACATTTCCATACATCTTTTTATACTACCTGTCAATAACCTCATTTTCTCATGTCTCCTAGCTAGAATTTCTGCAGGAGAGCATCAGATAGGTCCAGTTTATGACCATCTTCTCTGTTCAGGCAGAATCCTTGACACCATATGTCAGAACACTGGCAAGTATATAGAAATCTCAACTCCTGTAGGAAGGAACTCACCCATTCTAGTCCCAGCAGCTCTCAGTGTACAAGGGTGATAATAGCAGGGAGTGGGATTCTCATGATGTTGAAAATATGACTTCCTCATTGCTTCTAGAGCAAGGTCAGGAGTGGGATGTTTTCCATTAAGGGAAACTAGAGGCATGGTTGGTGCCATGATGGACATGTCTAGTTTATTCTTAATACTTATTTCCATATGTAAAATTCCAAAGTTGCCCCCAGAAAACTGCCATGGACAACTGTGCAGGTTGGGCTTTCTAGCTGGTGGCTTTCAATGTAGACTATGATGTTTTTAACGAATTTTTCTTTGGTCTGGTTCTGTCAGTTGCTGAAAGCTGAATTATTTCTCTTTTTAATTTTCAATTGTTTCATATATTTTGGAGCTCTGTTATTATAATGTATATAATTGTTATGTTTTCCTGATTAATTAACATTTTTATCATTATAAAATGTTTCACTTTATTTCTTTTTTTTTTAGCAGCAATATTTTTTGGATATTTTTATTTTATTTATTTATTTAGGCTGTGTCAGGTCTTCGTTGTGGTGTGTGGGCTTCTCTCTAGTTGTGGCATGATGGTTTTCCCTCTCTAGTTGTGGCGCACAAATTCCAGGGCGCATGAACTCTGTAGTTTGAGGCATGCAGGCTCTCTTGTTGAGGCAGGCAAGCTCAGTAGTTGTGGCATGTGGCTTAGTTGCCCCATGGCATGTGGGATCTTACCCATGTCCCCTGCATTGGAAGGTGGATTTTTTACCACTGGACCACCAGGGAAGTTCCTCACTTTATTTCTGATAATACTCTTTATCTTAAAGTTTATTTTATCTGATATTAATATAAATTCATATAGCCACCCCAACATTCTTCTTCATATTGTTGGCATGGTATAATTTATCCATCTACTTACTTTCAATTTACCTTTATATAAAAAGTGCATCTCTTGGGCTTCCCTGGTGGCGCAGTGGTTGAGAGTCCACCTGCCGATGCAGGGGACACAGGTTCGTGCCCCGGTCCAGGAAGATCCCACATGCTGCGGAGCGGCTGGGCCTGTGAACCATGGCTGCTGAGCCTGTGCGTCCGGAGCCTGTGCTCTGCAACGGGAGAGGCCACAGCAGTGAGAGGCCTGTGTACCGCAAAAAAAATAAAAAAGTGCATCTCTTGAAGAGAACACATATTTGGATCTTGATTTTTTATCCATTCTAACAACCTCTGCCTTTTAGTTGGAGTGTTTAGTGTATTAACATTTAATATAATTGTTATTAATGTTGGATTTATGTTTGGATTATGTTTTCTGTTTTTCCCCTCTTTTTTTTAAATCTTTTTTACTGTCTTATTATGGCATTTTAAAATTGCATTTGTAAAAAAATTGCATTTTAGTTTACCTATTATCTTTTTAGCTATACCACCTTGCATTATTTTTTTAAGTGGTTGCCCTAGGGAGTATACTATACATCCTTAACTTTTTACAGTTTACTTAGAGTTAATATTTTATTATTTTTTTTTAAATTTATTTTTGGCTGTGTTGGGTCTTCGTTGCTGTGTGCAGGCTTTCTCTAGTTGTGGTGAGCGGGGGCTACTCTTGGTTGCAGTGCACAGACTTCTCATCGCGGTGGCTTTTCTTATTGCGGAGCATGGGCTCTGGGCACGCGGGCTTCAGTAGTTGTGGCTCGCAGCCTTAGCTGCTCCACAGAATGTGGGATCTTCCCAGATCAGGGCTTGAACCTGTGTCCCCTGCATTGGCAGGCGGATTCTTTTTTTTTTTTTATTTTTTATTTTTTTTTTCTTTTTGCGGTATGCGGGCCTCTCACTGTTGTGGCCTCTCCCGTTGCGGAGCACAGGCTCCGGACGCGCAGGCTCAGCGGCCATGGCTCACGGGCCCAGCTGCTCCGCGGCATATGGGATCCTCCCAGACCGGGGCACGAACCCGCATCCTCTGCATCGGCAGGCGGACTCTCAACCACTGCGCCACCAGGGAGGCCCGGCAGGCGGATTCTTAATGACTGTACCACCAGGGAAGCCCAGAGTTAACATTTTAACACTGTATTTAGAATATAGAAACTTTGCAAACATATAGATCCATTTATAGCTACCACATACCCTTTAGATTATGTATGTTTTAAACTCTCAAGACAATGTTATAATTTTTAATTTATAGAGTCAAATGTACTTTAAAGAAATTAAGAGAGAAAGTCATCTTTTATATTTACCCACATATTTATTATTTCCAACACTCTTCATTCCTTCCTAAAGATTTTCTGTCTGGTATTATTTTCTTTCTACTTTAAGAAACTCCTTTAGCATTTCTTATACTAAAGATTTGCTGGTGATACATTTTTTCAGTTTTCTTTTATCTGAAAAATATTTTTATTTTGTGTTTGTTTTGTAGCATATAGAATTCTGGGTTGAAGCTTTTCCACAGTAATTTGAAGATGTTCTGTTGGTTTCTGGCTTTCTTATTTTCTACTGAGAGATTAGTTGATTGGAATCATTGTTACTCTGTCGATTATATGTCATGTGTCTTTGGTTGCATTCAAATTTTTTTCTATATGTTTGGTTTTTAGTAGTTTGTCTATAATGTGCCTAGAGATGATTTTCTTTGTATTTATCCTACTTAGGGTTTGGTGAATATATAAATTAATGTCTTCACCATATTTGGGAAATTTTTAGTAATTACTTTTTAAAGTATATTTTCTTTCACTTTCAATTACATATTTTTAGACTCTTGAATATTATCTCCTAGGTCCTCGAGGGTCTGATCATTTCTTAAAATCTTTTTTTCTCTCATTTTAATTGTGCATCTTCTATTCATCTAGCTCCAGTTATTGAGTTTAGTTCATTGAGTTTTTCCTCTGTTATCTCCATTCTAATGTTAAACCCATCTAGTAATTGTTTTCTCATATGTTGTATTATATAATTCTGAAGTATGCGTCTTTTAAAATTATGTAGCTTCTATTTATCGTCTGAAATAACCTTTTTTTTCATTATGAGGATATTTTACTTTCCATCCTTGAGCAGTTATAATTGCTGCTTTAAAATTTTTGTCAGCTAATTCCATCATCTAGGTTACCTTAGGGTCATTCTCTATTAGTTGTTGTTATCTTGAGAATGGGTCATATTTTCTTGTTTCTTTGTATGTTAAATAATTTTGGATTATATTCTGGACCTTGTAAACATGTTGTAAAGACTCTGAATGCTACTATACTTGTCCAGAGAGTTTTTGTTGTTGTTGTTATAGCAGGCAATTAACTTGATTGAATTCAAAGTGCAAACTCTGTTATTGGGCAGCTGCCGCAATCTTATTTCTGAAATTTTAGTCTCTCCTGGGCCATTTGCAGTCTGCCTTGTAAATGCATGGTTCAGAGGTCAGCAGACATTTGGGCAAAATTAATACACAGAATTTATAATTCCTCCCTTGGACTCTCTGATTTCTGTGATTTCCCTTTCACTTTCCAGTGGCTGTGGTTGTCCCAAACTCTGCCCTCTGATTGTTTGAGCCAGAAATGCTGCAGGCTTTCTATCAGAGTCTTAGCTACTCCATATGACATAGACTGAGACCTGCTGTCAGGCCAGAAGTCATGAAAATGGGAAATCCATCAGGTGCCATTCCCTTCTTTCAACGTCTGCCATTTGATTTTATGTATGTATAAGCCAATAAATAAGCCTGGTACTATTTCATGGGTCAGAAACAAGGACACAGCAAGTATCGTGAGTATCAACATGCTGGCATTGATTTCTCTTGCCCTCAGGTCCCACAGGAATGGCTTCATGGACCCAGATGGAGGCCTGCACACACAGTGGGTTACATTACAGGGGAGGAATACTGAGGTTGGAGAATCTACCTCTTCTACATTAAGCAGTTAACACGCCCACTGTTTGTCTCTCAGGGAGACCTTATATAATCCCTCAAGATTTCTCACTGCAAATTCAACCCTGAGTAATGACCCAGGCATTCTGGGCCTTACCTCCTAGACATACCCAGAAAGAACATGCAGGGGCACTCAGAGTTTACGGCAGGTTGTTTCTCCCAACACTCTCCATAGTGTACCTTCTTTCAGTTGTTCTTCAGTGCCTTCAGGTAGTTGGGCTTTTTAAAGTAGTTTGTCCAGAGTTTTTTGTTGTTATCCTCAGGAGGATCACTCTGATAAGAGCTTATTTGGCCACTACAGAAAGTGGAGTTGGCAGCTTTGCCATTGTAAACAACATTGCGAATAGATTGGGAAGAGCCCCCAGCAAGCAGTGGCCCAGAATACATACTGCCTAGTATAGCACCCTAACCTTACAGTAAGTGGATCTTGTTCAGACATCATAAAGCTAGTTGTGTGTGAAAGATCAGCTAGAAGACAAGGCCCTGGGGTCCACAGGCGTAGCCTTTCCACCCCTCTTCTTTCACAGTGCAGTGAATCAGCAAATCTGACACACACTTGCTCATTTTGGAGTTTGGTTGAATAAACTTGAGTTGCTAGATAAGAAAATGTCAAGACAACTAAGGTTCTCATAAATTGTACTAACAGAAAACCTCCGGGCCTGATAAATAGGGGTTTCTGTTGACTCAAGCCAATATTACAGAAGTGTCAGCCCCTTGAGGAAATCCCAGACCAGGATACACAGGATGAGAAGACAGGAGGATCTGCCTTATTTGCTGATGCCAGAAGATGAGGACTTGCTGTCATCATGGGACTGCTAACGGGGCAGTCCTCCCAGAGGGCAGAAACTTGGATAGGAAGATTTGCTGACCAAGAGGCTCTTTCTACTGCAAACAAGGTGAAGTAAAGAAGCTGTGCCTATTGGGTCCATCAGTCTTACCACATTCCTTATCATCTACAAGCATGTGGACTTTACGCTGCACTCCCTTCCACTGAAGCTAGAGTGACCCTTTTAAAATACAAATCATACCATTTGATTTGAGCAGTTACAAGCCTGCTCAAATCTCTAGTGACTTCCCATCACACTGAGAATAAAATTCAAAATTCTTCTCTGACTCTGCAAGATCTGGCCTCTGGCAACTTCTCCAGCCTCAACTCATCACTGTTTTCCCCATTCACCATCCTAACTGTGATATAGTCTCACCAGTCCTCAAACACTGCAAGCATGCTCCTGCTGTTTCCTCTACTTGGAATGCTAGTATCCAAGCAATTAGCATAATTCCCTTCCCCACTTCATTCACTTCTGTGCTCACATATTACCCCCTCCTTGAGGTCTTGTCTGGACACATTATCTAAAATGGCAATTGCTGTCTTTCTCTTTCCTTTTACCTCATTTATTTTTCCTTATAGCATTTATGACCACCTAGAATGATGTTGTATATTTATTAAATTGTTTGTTTTCCTGCCCTCCCCACTAGAACATAAGGCCCTTGAAGGCAAGATGTTGCCAATTCTGCTGCGTGATATATTCCCGGTACCTCGAATAGTGCCTAACACAGTGGGTGCTCAATAAATATTTGTAGAACAAATGAATGACTAAAGCTTATTAGCACTAAGAGTAGAAAGAACATTTATAATATTGTAGCTCAGGCTCCACGCTCTGAAAAGCAGATAAGAAACAACTGACAAGAATGCTGGCCCATGAACCTCTATGTGTCTAAGTTAGGTGTCATTCTTTTCAAAGTTTTCTCACCTACTTAAGCATATTAAAAAATCTGTTAAAGGCAAATGTAAGAGCAATAATAAAATAGCATGTTTCTATGGTAGGGATTTAACCCATTCACATATTCAAGATTTGAAGGACAGTGAAAGGGTTTTGTGTTAATATCAAGCATTATTATTTCCTTCTAAGCAGAATACTTACAGTTCACCTAAATTGGCCCTAAGCATTCAGGAACGCACATGGTGAAGCCATATGATCCAAATGCCTTGCCTTTGAATAGCTATGACTAATTTAGAACATGGATTGAAAAGCAGTTTCTACTCAATAATTATTTTTTAAAAAGATGATTCTCTCATAATGAGATAGTTCAGGATGCACTGATTGCTACTACATGCTAATATTGGCCTTATACCTTGAGAAATATCATTTTCAAGCAAGATTTAACAGGGTAGATTCACCATTAATTTATTAAATATATATTATATACATATATGTATATATATGTGTGTACATGAATACATATAAATACACAGGTGTGTGCATATATTTATATAGTGTATACTATGTGTCAGATACTGTGTTACTAATACAGATGTAATACTATGGGCTGGATCCTGGGATTACATAGGTAAATCATGGCCCCACCATCAAGCAAGCTTTCAGTCTGGTATGAGAATTGGAAATGTAACAAATGCAATTTTTTTTTTTTTTTGCGGTACATGGGCCTCTCACTGTTGTGGCCTCTCCTATTGCGGAGCACAGGCTCCGGACGCGCAGGCTCAGCGGCCATGGCTCACGGGCCCAGCTGCTCCGTGGCATGTGGGATCTTCCCGGACTGGGGCACGAACCCGCATCCCCTGCATCAGCAGGCAGCCTCTCAATCACTGCACCACCAGGGAAGCCCCTACATGCAATTTAATAGAGAAATATTCGGGGTACAGAGTTGCCACAAGGAAGAGAGTAGTCAACTCTATCTTGAAGTCAGGAGAGACGGGAAAAAAAAAGATTTTTAAAGTTTTGGGAAGATAACAAAGGAGGCAAACATCCCGGGTAGCTGGCTCCCCTCATTCCCACTTAACTCTTTTCCTTCAACTCCTTGACTCTCTACCATAGCTTTGATGTTTCCCTTTGGCACCCACCCAGCATTTGGGCTTCCCCAAATATGCACAACACCTGTCTTTGTTACTTTTCATCTGTGCTCTCATGCTGTCCAGTTCCTCACTCCGTGGGATTCTGTTCCCCACACCTACCCACTACCCCTAATTCTGACCCAACAGTCAGCATCCCTTCCCATCCACACTTTCCCGTACCTCACAGCAGAGGTGAAATTTTAGACAAGGACAAGCTAGACAAAGAAACAAAGGCACAAAAAAGCATTTGGAGGGAGTTTCATGTTTGGAATGAGACAGCAGGTAGGAAACCAGAACAATGGGAAATGAAACTGGGTAGTTGAAGTAGGTCATGTGGGCATGGCACACCATAAAGGGAGCTTGAACTTTGTTCTGGGGGCAGTAAAGAGCTATAGAATGCTTTTGAGGGTGAGTTGTAACACTTGGAGGTTGGATTGAGGAAAGATGTAGTTTTCTAGAACAAACTCTGATGAGATACAGACTTCTTATGGATACGGATCTTCTATTAACACAGCCCCAATCCACTAGATTTTCCAACTGTCGTGTCTCATTCCTGGCACATATTATTATAATGGTTAAGTCTTCTAGGATATGAATTTGGTGCACCTTTGTTATTTAACTGGGTCACCTCTATCCTGTAGTTATGACATTATTATATTAAATATAACTGCAAGACAGAATTATTATTGAGTTGAGTTTCATCAAGTTAGTCTTGGCCCATTGTTGCAGCCAGTTTGTCCTTCTTAATTGTGAGCCAACTACAAATTTGATAATCACATCTTCTGTTCTCAGCGAAATCATTAATAGACTTGTTGAACAGAATGCAGTACATTACAAAACAATGTTACACAGCATTAAAGATTTTCTCCCAAGGAGAAATTGATCTGTAATTCAATAAGCTTCAAGCAAGTTGTTCAGTCAGCTACAAAACCACTTGACTCCACAGTCCATCTGGTGAGTCTTTGCCTTATCAGAATGAAGGTATTTGATATTTATATCATTTTTCTAATCTGCCAATCTAGTATATCTAAGCATCTAGCATCTAAATGGGAAACGAAATTCTGTATTATCCAAATTTTCTATAGTGGGTTGTTTTCCAGGTGGGAAGTTATGGTGAAGTTCTACAAATGTACTTTTGCTGCACTTCCTTTTTGCTGGTGAGTACCTTGCATTCAGCCAGTCAACTCAAGCTCTCTAATACTTCCAGAGAGTTGTGGAACCAGGAACAAAACCACAAAATTCTTGACTTTAAAGATCAAAAAGCCAAAAGACAGGGGAAAAGATTTAAAATGCCTTCAGACTGAGGTAGTCCCCATCTTACTACATCTTCTTCCCTTTATCCCCCTTGTATGGATGTAAAATCAAGATACTGGGCAGAGGAAGGAGAAAGTGGGAAGCAAGCAAGAGAGTTAGATTCTGGGGTGGGGTTGAGGGAGCAGGTCCCCTACTACAGCCATAGGTCAAAAAGAGGATGGAAATAATGGAACTCTACTTTTAGGGATCCAAGAGTAGAGGGAACCTGGGACCTGCTGCTGAGCTGGAGCTTTTGGAGCGAGCTGCCTTGCAGACTGGCGTTATGCACCAGAAGCATGAGATGGGGCTAGTGTGGGTAATAGAATAGAGAGGGCTGTGAGGAGTGTCTTGGACGAGTGGTCCTAATGCAGCCACACAGAGCTTTCTATAGCCCCAAAGGAGAGTGGGAAAGCAGCTGAACTCTCCCAGGTTCCTAAGTAAAGCTGAGAAAGATTAAGAGAGTGGGAGGATGAGGCTGTTCCACTTTTGCAGAGAGGGAACAGCAGAGAAGAGAGTGGCATAGACCTTTCAATAGATAGCAGTAGGAGGACCAGACCAGCGACTCTTAGCAGATGTGGACATAGAGGCAACTGTCCTTTGATTAACCTCAGTCACTTCTACATTTCAAGGAAGTCCAGACCAGGCTAGATTAAGATGTAGAAGTAAAAGCTTTTCTTCATTCAACACTGGCATTTGCATAAACCCAGAGCTTATAATCAATCCCAGGAGAAAGGAGGTGAATAGAGAAAGGAATCCTGAATAAGACTGAGTTTTAATTGCAAAATGACTTTGAAATCATAACATTTCATTGACTTTCCCCCAACATAATTAGATTAAGTTTTCGGAGAATGAGACCCTGAGATAGTTACATAAAAATTTTAAAACTTTCTTTCTTGCAAACTATATCCCATCTGCCACACTTTCATAGTAAAATAATGAAAAGTGAGAAAATAAGACTAGCTTTGTATGGCTTATCCATGCTGGTGGCTAATTATGAGTTATCACCTTTTTCTCTGCTCAGTACACATCACTGGTCCGACTTAACCAGTGTAACACTTCCAGGCCCCATTTTTTTCTCATTTAAAAAAATCATGGCAGCATTTACCTGTCTCTGTTCTTCAGGCACTTCTCCTGCTCACCATGATTTCTCCCAGACCCTTGACTGGTTCTAGAATCTGGATCTCTAAGCTCATTGAGAGCGACCTGGAAGTCTTCCAAACAGAACATTTATATGGCCACAGGGCTGTTTTATTCTCATTCCCAGTGCTGGGTCTCAGTTCCACTTTGAGTCGTTTCTTCTGACATTTTCACCTTGAGAACATTGTTCTTCAAGGAGAAAGATGGGCTCAAAAGGAGAGCTGAGAAGTTTTGCTCCTAGTTGTCACCAGCCACAGGAGATCACCTGCCCCACGCAGTGACCATTCTTTTATGACTCCCCAGGACTGTGTCTGACACAAGAAAACTTCTGTGGAGTGAATGAGCACTCACAGCATCATCTTCTATGGCCCTTGAGCCGTTTTAGTGGTCCTTCATGCTTTTGGTAAACCTTAGCTCACTCACTTCTCCTCTCAGGACACACAGCAGGCTTTGAGTTCTTCCAAGCTTTGCAGCAAAAAGCCTGGCATTCTTGCTTCTAGGTTCCTGTTTGGGTCTCCTCTTTTAGAGTGTGCCCCTTATCCCTTATTAAAGCTGTTTTTAAAGAAAAGGGCAAGGAGACTGAACCTCCCCCTCACTGTGAGTATAGCCATCACCTTAGTCCAGGATGATATCTTGTGGGCATGGACATGGCTCTGGCCCCAGCGCACTGCTGGAGAGGGACTCCTCATCCATGGTCAACACTCAGGCACTGGAAACCGGTTCCTAGAAGCCTTGAAGTGATTGACTTGGCTTTGCAAACAAATATTTTTTAATCAGTTCTTAAAACCTCAGATTCTGTTCTGAACACTTAACCCCATAAATCCTGTAGATATTCTAAAAATGGACAGCACATTCCTGTGTGGGCTTGGTATTCAGAGGCAACTAGAAAACAGTCAAGCTGAGGAAAGGGAAGAAACAGGCAGGTGCTGTGCAGATCAATGGGATCAAACCACCTGGCTGGCATCCCACAACAGTTTTGGAAGAAGATTTCAACAGTACCTGCAGAATTAAAAAAAAAAAAAAAAGTATCCTTCTTAAGATAATTTTTAAAATATTTTTACATGTAGACACATATCTAATTTTACATGGATGACAGCATATATGTGACTTTTAAAGTAAAATTTAGAGTATTTTCTTTCACTTTTTGTGGTCTTAAAGGCTTTTTAAAATTTATGAAAGCATGGTAATAGCAGATGGTGGTGGGCATTTTGTTTGTACATTTGTTAATGTCCTAACATGGCAAGATAAAAGTTAGCCACCTTATGTCCATCCCCCAAATTCTTTTAGAATGTTTGCTTGTACTTGAAATCCAGACATCTGGAAACTCCTAGTGTTGATGAATTCCACGTGCATCAAGTTTTGGCAGTAAGGGGTCGCATTTTTCCCAACAGTCTTGGGTTCTGAGACCCACGGGGATGAGCCAGACAACCAGTAAAAGAAGGGGGGATCGGGAATTTCCTGGTGGTCCAGTGGTTAAACTTGGCGCTTCCACTGCCATGGGCCTGGGTTCAATCCATGGTCAGGCAATTAAGATCCCACAGGCCTCACGGCTCAGCCAAAAATAAAAGGGTGTGGGGAGGATCTACATCTAGGTAGAGGTCAGCAGGGATCTGAAACTTCTCCCCGCCCCTGTCAAAACATTGCTGAGCTCAGAGATCTAAGGCTGAGATGCAATACGACTGCCCTGCAGCCTTAATCTAAGTGGCCACATGTAAATATTACTCTAGTTCGGTATGATCTTGATCAGTTACACCTCTTGACAAATTTTATTTAAAATAGTAAGCCATGAATAATATGAGTTTTGTTTTCTTTTTTCCACAGCATGCCTAACTTCTTGGTTGTCTTTCAGATTCTTTATTTTGTTTAACTGTAGGTTTATTTTTTTTTAATTTTTTTTAACGTCTTTATTGGAGTATAATTTCTTTACAGTGCTGTGTTAGTTTTTGCTTTAAACAAAGTGAATCAGCTATACGTATACATATATCCCCATATCTCCTCCCTCTGTGTATCCCTCCCACCCGCCCTACCCCACCCCTCTAGGTGATCAAAAAACACAGAGCTGATCTCCCTGTGCTATGCAGCTGCTTCCCACCAGCTATCTGTTTACATTTGGTAATGTATATATGTCCATGCCACTCTCTCACTTCGTCCCAGGTTGCCCTTCCCCCTCCCCGTGTCCTCAAGTCCATTCTCTACGTCTGCATCTTTATTCATGTCCTGCCCCTAGGTTCTTCAGAATCATTTTTCTTTTTAAATTTCATATATATGTGTTAGCATATGGTATTTGTTTTTCTCTTTCTGACTTACTTCATTCTGTATGACAGACTCTAGGTCCATCCACCTCACTACAGATAACTCAATTTCATTTCTTTTTATGGCTGAGGAATATTCCATTGTATATATGTGCCACATCTTCTTTATCCATTCATCTGTCAATAGACACTTAGATTGCTTTGAAGTCCTGGCTATTGTAAATAGTGCTGCAAGTGAACATTGTGATACATGACTCTTTGAATTATGGTTTTCTCAGGGTATATGCCCAGTAGTGGGATTGCTGGGTCATATGGCAGTTCTATTTTTAGTTTTTTAAGGAACCTCCATACTGTTCTCCATAGTGGCTGTACCAATTTACATTCCCACCAACAGTGCAAGAGGGTTCCCTTTTCTCCACACCCTCTCCAGCATTTATTGTTTGTAGATTTTTTGACGATGGCCATTCTCACTGGTGTGAGGTGATACCTCATTGTAGTTTTGATTTGCATTTCTCTAATGATTAGTGATGTTGTGCATCCTTTCACGTGTTTGTTGGCAGTCTGTATATCTTCTTTGGAGAAATGTCTATTTAGGTCTTCTGCCCATTTTTGGATTGGGTTGTTTGTTTTTTTGTTATTGAGCTGCATGAGCTGCTTGTATATTTTGGATATTAATCCTTTGTCAGTTGCATCATTTGCAAATATTTTCTCCCATTCTGAGGGTTGTCTTTTGGTCTTGTTTATGGTTTCCTTTGCTGTGCAAAAGCTTTGAAGTTTCATTAGGTCCTATTTCTTTATTTTTGTTTTTATTTCCATTTCTGTAGGAGGTGGGTCAAAAAGGATCTTGCTCTGATTGATGTCACAGAGTGTTCTGCCTATGTTTTCCTTTAAGAGTTTTATAGTGTCTGGCCTTACATTTAGATCTTTGATCCATTTTGAGTTTATTTTTGTGTATGGTGTTAGGGAGTGTTCTAATTTCATTCTTTTACATGTAGCTGTCCAGTTTTCCCAGCACCACTTATTGAAGAGGCTGTCTTTGCTCCATTGTATATTCTTGCCTCCTTTGTCAAAGATAAGGCGACCATATGGGTGTGGGTTTATCTCTGGGCTTTCCATCCTGTTCCATTGATCTATATTTCTGTTTTTGTGCCAGTACCATGCTGTCTTGATTACTGTAGATTTGTAGTAGAGTCTGAAGTCCGGGAGCCTGATTCCTCCAGCTCTGTTTCTCTTTCTCAATATTGCTTTGGCTATGTGGGGTCTTTTGTGTTTCCATACAAACCGTGAAATTTTTGTTCTAGTTCTGTGAAAAATGCCATTGGTAATTTGATAGGAATTGCATTGAATCTGTAGATTGCTTTGGGTAGTAGAGTCATTTTCACAATGTTGATTCTTCCAATCCAAGAACATGGTATATCTCTCCATCTGTTTATATCATCTTTAATTTCTTTCATCAGTGTCTTATAGCTTTCTGCAACAGGTCTTTTATCTCCTTCGGTAGGTTTATTCCTAGGTATTTTACTCTTTTTTGTTGCAATGGTAAATGGGAGTATTTCCTTAATTTCTCTTTCCGATTTTTCATCATTAGTGTATAGGAATGCAAGAAATCTCTGCATTAATTTTGTGTCCTGCTACTTTACCAAATTCATTGATTAGCTCTAGTAGTTTTCTGGTAGCATCTTTAGGATTCTCTGTGTATAGTATCATGTCATCTGCAAACACTGGCAGTCTTACTTCATCTCTTCCGATTTGGATTCCTTTTATTTATTTTTCTTCTCTGATTGCTGTGGCTAAAACTTCCAAAACTATGTTGGATAATAGTGGTGAGGGTGGACAACCTTTTCTTGTTCTGGGTTTTAGAGGAAATGCTTTCAGTTTTTCACCATTGAGGACGATGTTGGCTGTGGGTTTGTCATTTATGGCCTTTATTATGTTGAGGTAACATGCCTACTTTCTGGAGAGTTTTTATCATAAATGGGTGTTGAATTTTGTCGAAAGCTTTCTCTGCATCTAATGAGATGATCATATGGTTTTTCTCCTTCAGTTGGTTAATATGGTTGATCACATTAATTGATTTGTGTATATTGAAGAATCCTGGCATTCCTGGGATAAACCCCACTTGATCATGGTGTATGATCCTTTTAATGTGTTGTTGGATTCTGTTTGCTAGTATTTTGTTGAGGATTTTTTCATCTATGTTCTTCAGTGATATTGGCCTGTAGTTTTCTTTCTTTGTGACATCTTTGTTTGGTGTTGGTATCAGGATGATGGTGGCCTCATAGAATGAGTTTGGGATGTTCCTCCCTCTGCCATATTTTGGAAGATAGGTGTTAGCTCTTCTCTAAATGTTTGATAGAATTAACCTGTGAAGCCATCTGGTCCTGGGCTTTTGTTTGTTGGAAGATTTTTAATCACAGTTTCAATTTCAGTGCTTGTGATTGGTCTGTTTATATTTTAATATTTCTTCCTGGTTCAGTCTCAGAAGATTGTGTTTTTCTAAGAATTTGTCCATTTTTTCCAGGTTGTCCATTTTATTGACATATAGTTGCTTGTAGTCATCTCTCTCATGATTCTTTGTATTTCTGCAGTGTCAGTTGTTACTTCTCCTTTTTCATTTCTAATTCTGTTGATTTGAGTCTTCTCTTTTTTTCTTCATGAGTCTGGCTAATGGTTTATCAATTTTGTTTATCTTCTCAAAGAACCGCTTTTAGTTTTCTTGACCTTTGCTATCATTTCCTTCATTTCTTTTTCATTTATTTCTCACCTGATCTTTATGATCTCTTTCCTTCTGCTAACATTGGGGTTCTTTTGTTCTTCTTTCTCTTATTGCTTTAGGTTTAAGGTTAGGTTGTTTATTTGAGATGTTTCTTGTTTCTTGAGGTAGGATTTTATTGCTATAAACTTCCCTGTTAGAACTGCTTTTGCTGCATCCATAGGTTTTGGGTCGTCGTGTTTTCATTGTCGTTTTTTTCTAGGTATTTTTTGATTTCTTCAGTGATCTCTTGGTTATTTAGTAGTGTATTGTTTAGCCTCCATGTGTTTGTATTTTTTTACAGATTTTTCCTGTAATTGATACCTAGTCGCATGGTGTTGTGGTCAGAAAAGATACTTGATACCATTTCAATTTTCTTAAATTTACCAAGGCTTGATTTGTGACCCAAGATATGATCTATCCTGGAGAATGTTCCATGAGCACTTGAGAAGAAAGTGTGTTCTGTGGTTTTTGGATGGAATGTCATTTAAATATCAGTTAAGTTCATCTTGTTTAATGTATCATTTAAAGCTTGTGTTTCCTTATTTATTTTCATTTAGATGATCTGTCCATTTGTGAAAGTGGGGTGTTAAAGTCCCCTACTATGATTGTGTTGCTGTCAATTTCCCCTTTTATGGCTGTTAGCATTTGCTTTATGTATTGAGGTGCTCCTCTGTTGGGTTCATAAATATTTACAATTATTATATCTTCTTCTTGGATTGATCCCTTGATCATTATGTAGTGTCCTTCTTTGTATCTTGTCATAGTCTTTATTCTAAAGTCTATTTTGTCTGATATGAGAATTGCTACTCCAGCTTTCTTTTGATTTCCATTTTCATGGAATATCTTTTTCCATCCCCTTACTTTCAGTCTGTATGTGTCCCTAGGTCTGAAGTGGGTCTCTTGCAGACAGCACACATATGGGTCTTGTTTTTGTATCCATTGAGCCAGTCTGTGTCTTTTGGTTGGAGCATTTAATCCATTTACATTTAAGATAATTATCAATATGTCTGTCCCTATTACCATTTTCTTAATTGTTTGGGTTTGTTATTGTAGGTCTTTTCCTTCTCTGGTGTTTCCTGCCAAGAGAAGTTCCTTTAGCGTTTGTTGTAAAGCTGGTTTGATGGTGCTGAATTCTCTTAGCTTTTGCTTGTCTGTAAAGATTTTAATTTCTCGGATGAATCTGAATGAATGAGATCCTGCTGGGTAGAGTAATCTTGGTTGTAGGTTTTTTCCTTTCATCACCTTAAATATGTTCTGCCACACCCTTCTGGCTTTCAGAGTTTCTGCTGAAAGATCAGCTGTTAAACTTATGAGAATTCCCTTGTATGTCATTTGTTGTTTTTCCCTTGCTGCTTTTAATAATTTTTCTTTGTACTTAATTTCTGATAGTTTGATTAATATGTGTCTTGGCGTGTTTCTCCTTGGATTTATCCTATATGGGGCTCTCTGTGCTTCCTGGACTTGACTGACTGTTTATCCCATATTAGGGAAGTTTTCAACTATAACTCTTCAAATATTTTCTCAGTCACTTTCCTTTTCTCTTTTTCTTCTGGGACCCCCATGATTTGAATGTTGGTGCATTTAACATTGTTCCAGAGGTCTCTGAGACTGTCCTCAATTCTTTTCATTCTTTTTTCTTTATTCTGCTCTGCAGTAGTTATTTCCACTATTTTATCCTCCAGGTCACTTATCCACTCTTCTGCCCTAGTTATTCTGCCATTGATTCCTTCTAGAGAATTTTTAATTTCATTTATCGTGTTGTTCATCATTGTTTGTTTGCTCTTTAGTTCTTCTAGGTCCTTGTTAAAATTTTCTCGTATTTTCTCCATTCTATTTCCAAGATTTTGGATCATCTTTACTATCATTACTCTGAATTCTTTTTCAGGTAGACTGCCTATTTCCTCTTCATTGCTTGGTCTGGTGGGTTTTTACCTTGCTCCTTCATCTGCTGTGTGTTTCTCTGTCTTCTCATTTTGCTTAACTTACTGTGTTTGGGGTTTCCTTTTCGCAGGCTGCAGGTTAGTAGTTCCCGTTGTCTTTGGTGTTTACCCTCAGTGGCTCAGGTTGGTTCAGTGGCTTGAGTAGGCTTCCTGGTGGAGGGGACTGGTGCCTGTGTTCTGGTGGTTGAGGCTCGATCTTGTCTTTCTGGTGGGCAGGTCCACGTCCAGTGGTGTGTTTGGGGGTGTCTGTGACCTTGTTATGATTTTAGGCAGCCTCTCTGCTAATGGGTGGCGTTGTGTTCCTGTCTTGCTAGTTGTTTGGCATGGGGTGTCCAGCACTGTAGCTTGTTGGTCGTTGAGTTCAGCTGGGTTTTAGTGTTGAGATGGAGACCTCTGGGAGAGCTTTTGTTGTTTGATATTACTTGGAGCTGGGAGGTCTCTGGTGCACCAATGTCCTGAACTCAGCTCTCCCACATCAGAGGCACAGGCCTGACCCCTGGCCGGAGCGCCAAGAGGTGTCAGCCACACAGCTCAGAAGAACAGGGAGGAAAAAAAAGAAAGAAAGAAAATAATAATAAAATAAAATAAGGTTATTAAAAATATATAATAGTAAAAATAAAAAATTAAAAAGTCATAAAAAAAGAAAAAAGAGAGCAACCAAACCAATAAATAAATCCACCAATGATAACAAGCGCTAAAAAGTATACTAAGAAAAACAAACAAACAAACAAATAAGAAAAACAGACAGACAAAACCCTAGGACAAATGGTAAAAGCAAAGCTATACAGACAAAATCACAGAAAGATGCATACACATACACACCCACAAAAAGAGAAAAAGGAAAAAAAAATATATATCTATATATAAAAAAAAGGAAGAGAGCAACCAAATCAATAAACAAATCTACCAATGATGATAAAGTCTACATAGTAAGCTAAGATAAACATAAAACCAGAAACAACTTAGATGCTGAAAGCAAACGCCAAGTCTACAGTTGCTCCCAAAGTCCACCACCTCAATTTTGGGATGATTCATTGACTATTCAGGTATTCCAGAGATGCAGGGTACATCAAGTTGATTGTGGAGGTTTAATCCGCTGCTCCTGAGGCTGCTGGGAGAAATTTCCCTTTCTCTTCTTTGTTCACACAGCTCCTGGGGTTCTGCTTTGGATTTGGACCTGCCTCTGCATGTAGGTTGCCTGAGGGCATCTCTTCCCTGCCCAGACAGGACGGGGTTAAAGGAGCAGCTGATTGCGGGCTCTGGATCACTCAGGCCTGGGGGGGAGGGAGGGGTACGGAATGCGGGATGAGCCTGCAGCTGCAGAGACCAGCATGACGTTGCACCAGCCTGAGGCGCGCCGTGCGTTCTCCCGGGGAAGTTGTCCCTGGATCACAGGACCCTGGCAATGGCAGGCGCCCAGGCTCCCAGGAGGCGAGGTGTGGATAGTGACCTGTGCTTGCACACAGGCTTCTTGGTGTTGGCAGCAGCAGCCTTAGCGTTTCATGCCCGTTTCTGGGGTCCGCGCTGATAGCTGCAGCTCGCGCCCGTCTCTGGAGCTCGTTTATGCGGTGCTCTGAATCCCCTCTCCTCGTGTACCCCTAAACAATTGTCTCTTGCCTCTTCGGCAGCTCCAGACTTTTTCCCAAACTCCCTCCCGGCTAGCTGTGGTAAACTAGTCCCCTTCAGGCTGTGTTCACGTGGCCAACCCCAGTCCTCTCCCTGGGGTCTGACCTCTGAAGCCTGAGCCTCAGCTCTGAGCCCCCGCCCATCCCGGCGGGTGAGAAG
The DNA here is from genome assembly GCF_025265405.1 of Mesoplodon densirostris. Lineage (NCBI taxonomy): Eukaryota > Metazoa > Chordata > Mammalia > Artiodactyla > Ziphiidae > Mesoplodon > Mesoplodon densirostris. Next base: position 80,977,356 of record NC_082665.1, read on the forward strand.
ACAAGCCTCTTGGGCTGGTGAGTGCTGGTCGGCACCGATCCTCTGTGCGGGAATCTCTCCGCTTTGCTCTCCGCTAACCCCTGTTGCTGCGCGCTCTCCTCCGTGGCTGTGAAGCTTCCCCCCCGCCCACCCCCGTCTCCACCAGTGAAGGGGCTCCTAGTGTGTGGAAACCTTTCCTCCTTCACGGCTCCCTCCCACTGGTGCAGGTCCCGTCCCTATTCTTTTGTCTCTGTTTTTTCTTTTTTCTTTTGCTCTACCCAGGTACGTGGGGATTTTCTTGCCTTTTGGGAGGTCTGAGGTCTTCTGCCAGCGTTCAGTAGGTGTTCTTTAGGAGTTGTTCCACATGTAGATGTATTTCTGATGTATTTGTGGGGAGGAAGGTGATCTCCACGTCTTACTCTTCCGCCATCTTGATCTCTCCTAATATGAGTTTTTTAATTAAAATAAGTTGGTTTTTAAAAAACGTTGTTTCTTGGCTTTGTGTGTTTGGATTTTTAATTAGAGATTGTGGATGTGCTTTTATTTGAATGGTATATTTTAAAATATGAAGCACTAATGAAACTTTATACATGAGTAAAAAGGTCAGACATAAGTCATTTGAAATCAAGTTTTTCTTGCTTTCATACAGGATCTCACTCCTTCACCAAAAGGTTTTCCCTAAGTTTGGTCATCCAATTTCTTTTCATAAAGTGGATCCTTTATACTCTGACCGTTTAACCAGATCAGTTGTACAGTATTTATCCATATACCTGTGCATTTCATTTACTTGGAACTGGTGTGTAATGGAATAGTGCTCCCCCTAGTGTGCGGGTTAGTTCCAGCCAGTATTTGTCATGGTCCATTCCTGCACAAGCACAGCTTTTCCACGGAGAATGTCCTGGCATTTGGCAGATGACTCAAACCGAGTGCCCCTAAAACTGAGACCCTCTGCTGAGTTTATGATTAGCACCTCTATCCAAAATAATACTCCCTTTCTTGTCCAACATCTGTTCTCCTCAAGATTGAGGAGTATCAAAGAAAAGGCGGGTTTGTAACTGAGCAGAACCCTGTGGGGCTCCTGGGCACAAAAACCTTTCTGTGTCCCCAGGTTTTGGCAACATGTCTCCACCTGCCAGATGGGGCCGAGGCCTCCATACTCAGTAAACATCTACCCTCCCTGTAAATGCAGTGATTTCCATCCAGTACTCAGACCACAGTCAGAACAAGACCATGGTCAGACCAAGAGGCCTGATTTTTTTTTTTTTTTCCCAGAAAAATGGCTATTGTGATACAAACCCTTTTGGTAAAATTTTAAAGTAATAATGAAATTGTGATTTATTGTTATGAAAACTGATTTATCCTTAGGTTAAGGAAAATGAAAACACAGTATTGCCTACGATTTGTGACTTCCTCTGGGGAGACCAGTTTCACCCTGGATTTTATGATTAATTGTTGATTTCTAAGTTTTCATAACTGAGTTTGGTAGGAAGTCTAACTGTAAAATAGTTCTTATCTTTTCCTTGTTCCCTTAGCCAACCTTTGTGGGGTTAGCCTTACAGTGTGGAGCCTCAAGGAACCTTGAAGCTGGCCAGAGATGAATGGGAACAGGGCTAAAATGTAGTTGGGTGGTATTCCTGCACTCCTATCCTTCTTGTGTATCATTGCTCACTCCCTTTGCCCTTCTTTATTGCCTTTCTCCTTTTATTTTGGAAGAGGAAATAAATGCACACAGTAAAAAAATTTCAAAAAGGTACACAGTGACAAGTAAATCTCCCCCCCTTATCTGTCCTTAGTTCTTCCACCTTTGACTGTTACCCATTTTCCATGCATTTTAATAGTTTATGAACAGACAAATAGACACATGTACACGCATACATGTATACTTTTTCCTTAAAATATGGTGATATATTACATACATTGTTCTTCATCTTTCTTCTTTCCTTTAAAAATATATCTTGGAAATCAGGTGACTTCCATATGTATCTTCCGTATCCATTTTAGTAGAATATTCTTTGGGTAGCTATATTATAACTGACTTCGGAGGGTTCCTATTTAAATTGTTCCTAGTTCTTTTCTGCATGCAAACACAATCACTGCACTGATCAGCATGATACATGCATTTTTATGTATAAGTGTAAGTATAATCATAGGAGAAATTTCTAGAAGTAAAATTGCATGGTCAAATGGAAAGTCTATTTAAATTTTCCATGCATATTGCCAAATCACTATGTAATAAGATAGCTTCATAATATCCTCCTACTGATGATACTTGAGAATATCTGTTTCCCATGCCATAGTAATGAATAATAATAACAAAATTTTTGATCTTTGTTAATCTGATAGGTAAAAAATGGTATCACAATGAAGTTTTAATTTTTGTCTTTTCACATATTTAAAAGTCACTTCTGTTTCCATTTTCTCTCAACTTTCTGTGAAAGTGTTCATTTTTCACTTGAGTTGTTGGTCTTTTCATACTGATGTGTTCGAGCTCTTTATGATTTATTAAGAAAATTATCTTTTTGTATACAAGATGGATTTTTCCAGAAATGTTTAGTTTTTATATAGTTAAATGTATCAGGCTTTAGAGTTTGTGTCATGCTTTGAAAGTTGTTCTAGATCTTTTTTTTTTCTTTGGCCTCGCTGCGAGGCATGTGGGATCTTAGTTCCTTGAGGAGTGATCGAACCCACGCTCCCTGCATTTGGAGGCGTGGAGTCTTAACCACTGAATCGCGCGGGAAGTCCCTCTAGATAATTTTTTTTAAGTCCCATATTTTCCTCTAAACTTTTTAGGTTTCATTTTTTTACATTTAAGTTCTTGATTCCTCAGAAATTAATTTTGGTGTAGTGAGTATGTGCCTCTCTTTATTTTAGAAGAAATGAACGTTTCCAGTTGTGGCAGCACAGGGTCAGGGAAATAAAGACGCAGAGCCTAGTGGACCAGCTACACCATCAATAAGTAGCCTTCGCTGACCCGAGGCTCCATCTCCCTGGCTCCGAGCTTTTGACAAACAAATGACGTGTTGATAGAATGATGCTGTGGGCTCCTGAACACCAAGGCCTGTGGGGAAGTCTTCTTCCTTTGCCTCTTGCTTGCAGCATGGGTTCAGAGGCACACAGACCTGGGAGCGAAGCTCTGCTTTTTTTTTTTGCAGTATGCGGGCCTCTCACTGTCGTGGCCTCCCCCGTTGCGGAGCACAGGCTCCGGACGCGCAGGCTCCGGACGCGCAGGCTCAGCGGCCATGGCTCACGGGCCCAGCCGCTCCGCGGCATATGGGATCCTCCCAGACCGGGGCACGAACCCGTATCCCCTGCATCGGCAGGCGGACTCTCAACCACTTGCGCCACCAGGGAGGCCCGCGAAGCTCTGCTTTTCCCTTGTGAATAGTGAAGTTTCGGACAAGTTATTTTATTTGCCTCAGTTTCTGCACCTGTGAAACTAAGAACAACCAGTTCCTATACATGGTAGCTACTGTGAGGGTTAAGAAAGGAAAGGTACATGTTGCTGGTTGGCACTGTGCCAAGCTTCTAAATGCTGCCCAATAAATGTAGTTTGAGCTTTAATTTCCCTTTGGATTTTTTTTTTTTTAATTTAACTTTGGCTTTTTTTCTCATATAAGTAGAAGTCAAGCCTAGTCAGAAATCATGACCCCTAGCTTCCCATTTTGGGAACACATCTCAACCCCTGCACCCACCCTTTTCTGGGACTTGGGACCCTCCACACTACACCCATCAGCACTCACTGTGGGCCCTGTGCACCTTGTTGTGAATATCTAAGCCTGAACCTGGAATTCCACCTGGATTCCCTCAACTTCTAGACTGTCTCAGTGCTAAGATCAGACACTTTCCTCTTGATCATTTCCTTGATCATTTCCAGCCTTGCCCCCTCCTCCAAATGTGTGCTAGAACCTGCTGCTAAATTGCTAGATTCTGCTTCGGAAAACCAATCCATTCTTGTTACTTCCCTGCTTAAAGGTTAAAACCCCAGCGGCTCTCGACAGATACAGCTCTCCATGTGCTCACTCCTGTTGTCAGGTGCTTCTCTCCAGATGCTTCTAGATTCCCTAACACACTTCTTTCCCACACCTCCCTGGCTTGTCCCTTGCTATTCTTTCATCCCAGAATGCTCTTTCCCGTATTCTTCTTTTGCCAGAAAACTCTCCCTTATACCTCTAGACCCTGTTCCCACTTCCTCTTCCTTCTCTCTGTGAGTTCGCACCCCTCTCTTCCTTATCACTTCATTACTTCGCCTTTGCCTCCACCTTGACCTGAGGAGGGTGGCTTTGAGTTCCTACTTTACTTCATACACACGTGGATTACAACACTTACCACGTGACACCTCTATTATCCTCGCATGGGATTCAGTTATTCATACCTATGTCCGTTTTTTCCCTGGACTGTGAGCTCCTTGCACTTGAGGGCTACAGCTCTATTTACCACCAGCACACTGCCTAATACATAGTACATTCTCAAAATTATTTGTTAAAAATAAAGCACTAACCTGTCAATATCCTGACATTTTCTGGGTCTCCAGGAATAATCGAGTTAGGATTTCCAGGCTTTTGGAACATGTCGTTTTCAACTGACACCAAGATACCTCAAGGAAGAGCTTCCATTTTCTTTTCCTCTGTCAGCATTCATCTGTTGTTTGGTATTTTATAATGTGAACCTATTATAAAACAGTAGCTAATGAATCCGAATTTTGCTTAGATATGAAAAGAGCACAAAGACCTTTTTAAAAAGGGATGCTATAAAGCTGTTTTGGAGTTTTTATTTTTGTTTTGTTTTGGTTTTTTTGCATCACACAGATAATGAAAATAATAGCTTGACATCCCTTTGGCCAACGTTGTGTATCTTAACGTTTTTATGAGATTGATTTGTGGTTATCTACTTGGGAGTAAAATATCAGAAACATTGAGTACAACCCAAGGAACTATAATTATATGTCTAATTTGATTTTTGTAATTGAGAACATATTTAAGAGTAACAATACTGCTCACCATAGTGCTAAAATCTTTCTTATTATTGAATTAGTTTCATGACTGGTGGGGAGCAACAACAAAGCTCATCTACAGACTAAAACTCTGGACAGCAACTTGAAGAGAATTTGGAGCTTAATTCTGATGATCCATGGATTTGAAATATCCAGGATGGCACAGATTAAGGAAATTTGGTTGCTGATGTTTATAGTGAGGAAAAATTAGAATAATTTATTTGTACATATGTGACCCTGGTAAATTTCCAGAGATTAAACCAGGACATGACTTATGGAGATTATAAGAGAGCTTGTAGTCAGTCCTCTTCTCTTGGAGATTTTTCTCTCTTTTGAACAAGTCTTCACCATGAGAAAGAAATACAAGGAATGGTCAGGAAAGGAGGATGCCCACTGGGCAGCCCAGTTTGCAGAAACAGTTGTGGAGTTCCATGAGTTGATACATCACAACTCAGTCATACTCAGGTCTATAAGCAAGTTTCACATGACATACCTAAGGACCACAATTTCAAAACTAAAAGTTTTTGTCATAAATGCAGATTAGATCAGAGTATATGTTTATAGCCATTGATTGTGTACGTATAGGGCATAAGTGCCAGTGAGAGTGCTATTGCCATGTAACAGAATTGGTAGGCAAGTAAAAATCAGTGTCTTACTAATGAGACCCTGCTGTATAGCACTAGGAACTCTACTGCACTTCGCTGTACAGTAGAAACTAACACAGCATTGTAAAACAACTATACTCCAATAAAAAAAATGTATTCACTCTATAAGAGGGAGGAGAGGAAGCAAGGGATGTGACTAGGGAGGCAAGTGGGCTGGGTGAGGTGAGGAAGGGGCCACAAGGTCAGGGATGCTGGTGGTCTCCAGCAGCTAGAAAAGTCAAGGAAACACATTCTCCCCTACAGCCTCCAGGAGGAACCGGCCCTGCTGACACCTTGACTTTAGCCCAGTGAGACTGTTGCCAGACTCCTGGCTTCCAGATGTGAGAAAATAAATTTGTGTTGTATTAAGTAAGTCAAAAAAAAAATCAGTGTCTTAAGGTACTACTATTCCTGTCACCATTATTGTCTCATTTTTTTGACTTTGCTACCGATCTCACTAATTTTAACATAATTCACCTAGCATTTAGATGCACAGAAATTATTCAGATTATTTCCTTCTACCTGAAGACGTCAAAACTCCTCCTCTAGAAATAAAGTTTTGTTATATATAAGTGAGATAAGGTGGAAATAAATCATCATCTGGGGACACTGACGTTGGGAGGTTGCGGGGAGAGGAATTTGCTGTTTTGAAGAGTAGGTGGTGGGTGGCTTCAGAGCTATTTACCGGGAGCGGTGAGAGCAGTTTTTATTGGAGTCAGAGAGCTGAGTAATACATTTGACTTGCTTTCACTTTCTTTCTTCCCCACTTTCTTCTTTTTTCCTGTACTTATCTTTTATCCTCTGTTCTTATTTTTCTTATTCCTTCACTCTTCCTTCTGTTTCCTTTCCTTCTTCCTCTCCTCTGTCCTCCCCCAGGAGCCTAGTGACACCAACAGAAACTGCCTTCTCCACTAACGAAGCCCCCTTCGTGGAGCTGTAGCACATCCAGTGATGTGCTACGCGCTATGGGTACCATGTCCCATGACATGTACATGTGGTGCATGCATGGTCATTGGTACGTTTCCCTCTATTCTGGGAGCTTCTAGGACAGCATGGTGAGGGTAAAGAGAACAGACTTGGAGTTAGGCAAATCTGGGCTCAAGCCCTACCCTCTCCACTTGGTATTTGTCACTAGTAACCTTAGGTAAGCTACCCAACCTCACGTGTGGAAGGGGAGCAGCAACGCCTATCTCAAACGATTGTTGTGAGAATTAAATACAGTGAGAGATCAGGGCCTGGTGTAGCTACACAGCATGTGTTTGATAAATACCAGTTTTCTTCCTTTAGCTGGTTCCCCATTCAAAATATTGCCTATTTCTCTCTTCCAAACCCTGTGCAGTATGAACTAACAGCAGACCCCATCCTTAGGAAGCTCGTAATCTGGCTGGGAAGAGGATGTATACAGCAGCAATGAGAGTCCAGCACTGTGTGACATGTGCTGCCAGCCTCCAGAGGTGACAGGAGACCCATCTCCATGCCCCTCCCCTCACTGCCTGCCCCTCAGAGAGGTGGTCACAAATCTGATTGATCAAGTTCCAGGACACATGGAGTAGGTCAAGTCTGCCAGGCTGGTAGTGGGCACGGTTCTCTTTGTTCAAAGGTTTTTCATATGAGCACAGAGCTCTCTTTTCTCCCTTTTAGGTTGGAAAGCGATGGCCCACTTTCACTTGAGAAGGCAGTCATCTTATACTTTTGTTGGCATTTCCACTTCCTTTCACTTCATTAAGGCTTTCAGAGTATGGCAAATTTCAGATTTAAACTTAAGGAGGAAAAAACAGACCCTTTAGATCTCTATCCTTTTCCCATGATTCTGCTCCAGGATTGCCAGTGGATCCCCAGCTGGCGGCAGAGTGAGCAGTTTGCTCATTGCTCATCCTAAGTGTGTCCTTGTCCTGTGCTTGTATCTCCCTTGGCGCCTCATGGGGCTGTGGGATGGGCGGGCAGTATGCCACAGGGCAGGATCAGGCAAAACTAGGACCCCTGACCATGATACCATCACCACCAAGAAAACCCACCAACACTTCTAACACACGCCTTCGAGAAGATAAAATCAAAATATAGAGAAATTCCCAGAAGGGGAAAATTATTCCCAGGAGGGGGGCATAATGAGGGATGGGGAGGCAGCTCAGATTGGAAGAAGCAGTCAGGAACCTGGCCTAGGCTTGAGGGACAGGGATATGAATGACCCAGGGGGGTTGGTCTACACTAAATGATTGTGACATTTTGTCCAAGAAAGTAGGAATGTGGGCCTCGATATTATATTCTAGGTAGAAGCATGGTATGTCTATTTTAGCTAATATTTAATAATGTTTTGTTCCATAGTCACCCTTTTTTGATATCCTGGAACATAAAGACTATCTTATATACTTCTTATAATAAAGTTTAAAGCAACAGGGTTTATTCCAAATGTTGTATGCCCCAGTTGGGGCCCAAGAAAATAGTAATAGCATCCTCCTCCAATTATTTAAGTGACTACCATGTGTAACCTTCTGATCTTTACAAAAACCCTGGATGGTGACTTTTAACTAATTTTACAGAATAGGAGTTGGTGCTCAGAGAGGTGAAGTGAGCTGCCCAAAGCCTCACAGGTAGTAAGTGGCAGAGCCATGATTGGAACTTCAGATTCGTGGCTCCAGTGCCTGAGTTATCGTGGCCTCTCCCCACAACTCTGACAACTTCAATTCAGCCAAAAGACCAGCCCATTTCAATCACAGTAACACCTGTGTCCATCTACTGACCTTCTACTCAGGCAGGCAGCAGGCGTGTGCTGTGGAGTGTCCCAGTAGCAGTCGCAGACCTGCCCCAGGGTCGGTGCCTTCTCTTGCCTTTGTGCCCCTGGAAACTACAGGACCCAGTGGAGGGTAGAGAGGTCACAGCAGTCAGGATAATGAGCCTCACTCTGGTTTCATGGCCTCTTGTCCTCCTCCTGTGTGGGTCCTAGAGAGAGGGATGCTGGTTCATTCCACATCTTTCTGCTGCCTAGTCAGATGAGGGAAACTCCTCTCAAGCTTCTGTGTCTCCATTCTCTCACCTGTGACGGTAGATAATAACACCTGCTCAGCTTCTCTCAAGCTTATCATAAACATCAAATATGACTGTGAATGTAAAAAACAATTTCTGAAGTTAAAGTGCTATGTATTATCATGGTTTGTATCAAAGGTAACTGGGGGAGGCCTTATTTCTTAATATTAGAACAGAAGCATTTCTGAGAGACCCACAGAAGAATCCTACATATCTTGTTGCCTGGATATCAGCATGACTCTGAAATATCCTTTACTAGGGCCCAGTGGAAAAGTCCATCTTGACTAGCATTCAGCTTAACTAAAAGGAAAAATCCAATGGAAACTGACTCTGGATAAGCTAAAAAATTATAATCCCTAGAGGTGTTAGCAGTGACTCAGGATTCCTTCTGAAAGGGAGGAAAAACTCTTGACAACCACCCGCCATGACACCTCTTTCAGAGTAACAGGGTGGGGGGGCTTTAAAAACCACCACAGTCCACCATCCCCTGTGGGAAGCTCCTTTCCTAAGAGTTCCAGGTTCCTCCCTCAGGCTTCCAGCCAGAATGCCCTCCTCGCCCCCTCAGGCAAGGCTATCGGAAATAAATAACCAACATAGGAACCTCGTAGGCAGAATCACCACCTGCATCTTCAGTGGGCCTGCGATGATCTCAACTGATAGGCCAAGTCAGTGAGTGTGAGGAGAGGAAATAGGTTTTATAATTTGGATGCCTTCCCGGATCGTTATTGCCGTTTCTTCATTGGCCATCTCTGCTTTCAAGATAGTAGTTGCTTCTTCCTGACATGTAATAGTAGAATATTTCACTTTTCTTATTGTTGTTGTTTTTTACTGAGAGTTTTAGACTCTCCTAACAACCCCCTCCCCGCTTTGCTACCCACTGCGCCAAATTAAGGTGAGTAGTAGAGAGATCTTGGTCTTATCAAATGATTATCAATGAAAAGAGACCCTCTTCCCTTTGTATAATATGCTGGTTGGGAAATTGTAACATATTTTTACATGTAAGCATATTTTCATGGTAAACAATCATTTGAAATGCACTTATAAACTGGACTGTACAAGGAATATAAAAACTTCTTTTGTAATGTAAAGCCACTCTATGTATAGATATATATTTAACATATACATGTTAGTTTCTCTTAGGGTAACATACCTATATTTCTGGATAAGTCATAGGGTTGAAATCTGGTAGAAAGTTGTCAACTCTCAATGAAGGAAACTTATAAAATAAAACACAGATCTAGACCTAGGGGGAGTTCTTTTTAGGCCCATAAACCCATCAGACTCATACCAAGTTTGGAGTGAGTACCAAGAAAAAGCCAAGGTGAGTTGGTAAACTCAGCTGTCAGCATCTTAACCACATTGTCTTTCTCTGAATTTGTGCTGCAATTAAAGCCCGACTCATGCCATTGAACATCAGTACACATGCTGTCATACCTTCTACTCCTCTTATGCCTGTTGCTCTCATAGCCCTATCAGTCCCTAAGCTTTGTCCGGCTGAGATCATGGCTTATCTTCCCGGTGGCCTGTCTCATGGTGATATACAGGGCTGTGTCCAATAAAATTTATTTTTTATTCTGTTGCAAAGAAATGTATTCCAGTGGCTCTCAAATTCTTTGACCATAACCATAGAAAGAAATACACTTTCCATTGTAAACCAATATACACATACATATACATGTATACCATAAACCGAAGTTTCACAAAACAGTAATTATCCTTAGAAGGACTCTGAACTCCGATATTTTCTCTTCTGTTCCACACCATGCCATTTTATCCTGCTTAAAAATACTGGACGTGACCTTTAAAAGAGATTTTATGACAAACTAATGGGTCACAGCTGTCAACTTGAAAAACACTACCTAGTGTATGTCAGGAAAGGATTATACATATCAGAGCCACCCCCTGGCAGCTGCTTCCTGCCCCATACACAGCCCCATGCTTCCAGTTGAGCTTGGGCCACCCTCAGATCCTCCAGGGGCACCACCCAAACACCTGGCAAAGTCCCCTCAATAATACCCTATTCCCAAAAAACACATGAATTTCAAATAAGGTGTGACCATGGAGGAAGCCAAACTTCCTTTTACGTCTACATTTCTTTTTCCCTCTACAGCACCAATACTACAGGTAATGCTAAAGGGAGACTACACTTCCGGTTTGGGGAGACCTCAAAGGAATTAAAATGTTCAATTGGAAAAGTTGACTGTAAGCTGCATCGTCTGTCCTCTTGATCCAAAGGAAAGCACCACAATAAGTTCAGCCCTTCACATAGGGTCTCCTGATGGACAGGCCCCGGTCTAACTCTCCTCCCCTGTCCCCCAGTTCACTAGCTCCGCAGTATTTCTGTGCTGTGGACCTCCATCCCCTGGAGTTGACTAAATGTTGTCTAAATGCCACGTCCTTCACCCCCATGGTCTCTTGTGACACACTGTTCACTTTTCAATTCTGGAAGGAGTTAGCCTGACCAGCACACACAATAGCTTTTTTCTTTTTTTGGTACACGGGCCTCTCATCGTTGTGGTCTCTCCCGTGCAGAGCATAGGCTCTGGACGCGCAGGCTCAACGGCCATGGCTCACGGGCCCAGCTGCTCTGCGGCATGTGGGATCTTCCCAGACTGGGGCACGAACCCGCGTCCCCTGCATTGGCAGGCGGACTCTCAACCACTGCGCCACCAGGGAAGCCCCACAATAGCTTTTTAAAAATATATCTGCCCAGATCCTCATCCCCAGGAATTCCCATTTAAGTGGCCTGAAGTGGGGTGTGGGTATTGGAGTTTTTGAGAGCTCTCAGGTGTTCCTGATGAACAACCAGGGCCGAGCAACACTGGGATTGGCTGACATTGCACAGGGGACTTCAGGAACAAAGTCCAGGGGTCTCAGCCTCCAGGCTCAGTTCTCCTCAAGATGTTCTAACCACCCTGAGGTGCACAAGGAGAGTTCCCCTTGATCACAGAGATGGGAGTGATGGAATCAGACACACGGAGACTTCTCCCAGACAAATGATTAATTATTAGAGTCGGTGCAGTTTACATACATGTTAAGGAAAAAAACTCTTACAGGAAACATAATCTGCACAGACCCCTTCATTATTATAAAGAATTGTGTCAGCCTCCCTCCCCCCACCCCCTTCTTCAACCTCTACCTTCCAGGCTGTGAACTTAGATCTTCCTGCATAAAACGGGCTCCAAATACAAGCTCTCTAACTGCCACAGCTTTGAAACATTTTTCTCTGTGCCTTAGGCCAATGTTCCTTGTTTTTTTTTTTTTACTTTTTTTAAAACTTTTTAAAAAAATAAATTATCTTAGTTTATTTAGTTTTGGCTGTGTTGGGTCTTCGTTGCTGTGTGCGGGCTTTCTCTAGTTGTGGCAAGTGGGAGCTACTCTTCGTTGTGGTGCGCGGGCTTCTCATTGTGGTGGCTTCTCGTTGCAGAGCACGGGCTCTAGGCACATGGGCTTCAGTAGCTGTGGCACGCGGGCTCAGTAGTTGTGGCTTGCGGGCTCTAGAGCGCAGGCTCAGTAGTTGTGGCACACGGGCTTAGTTGCTCCGCGGCATGTGGAATCTTCCCGGACCAGGGCTCGAACCCGTGTCCCCTGCATTGGCATGCAGATTCTTAACCACTGTACCACCAGGGAAGCCCAGGCCAATGTTTGTCAAACTTTAACATGCACAAGACCCACCTAACGATTCTTGTTAAGTTGCAGTTTCTGATTCAGTAGGTCTGAGGAGGGGCCCCCGGTTCTGCATTCCTAAGGAGCTCCCACGTGTTGCTAATGCTACTGTTGCACTCTGAGTATAGGTCTTAAAGCAGATTGGCTTCTGGCCAGGGATCCCCTACATGATATAGATCAGATCTTTAATATCAGATCACAAGATCCTTATCCCAAAGATTCTGCTCTAGTGCATCTGGGATGATTCTGGATGATTCTGATCTGGTCTATGGACTGCACTTCTAGAAATACTACATAAGAGGTAAAAAATAAAAATAAGAAAGAAATAAACGGAGAGAGTAGCATACAAGCAAATAGGATCTGTTTATAAGTTTATGATCTGAGGCTCCAAGAGCCCATCGTGACATATGTCCAGTCTGGCCCTCCGCTCTCCTGTCATTCTAGACCCCGAGGGGGCGATCCTGAACAGAGGGATATCCCTGCTCCTTCCTGTCAAGGTTAATCATCCAAGTTCTGAGGCCTGGCCTCTTTCTTTAATAATTGATAATAAAACCCTCTATTTTTTCAGAGGGCCTCACCCTCCACCAGAAGGGTAGCTCATTATGCCACTGAGTCAAAAGGACAACCACATCTGAACCCAAAACAACATGCCTAATAGCTGCTCAAGAAGGAAACATAAACATATAGTGTTAATTAGTGGAGGGTGGGAGTGTGCCATTGGTCGTTAAAGAATAATGTTTAAAAGTTTATAAACAGCATAATTTGTTTTATCCATTTGTACTTTAATTGCATGCTGTGTGCAGCAAGCAGTAGATCAGATTCAGGAGGCTTTGTAATTCTCCTTTTCCTAGTGACAAAGGGGAAAAACAAATTACTACATTAATAATGTTTGTTTGGGGGCTAAAGAAATGGATTGATGTTTTAGAAATAAATGTACCAGTTTTCAAGTTGCATTTTAATTTGGTTAAATTTTTGGTCCTTAATTCACTAACTTTATTGTATAATTGAAAATAAAGAAATACTCTATTTGTTCAAGTGTAATCTTAACACGAGGAAAAACTCAAGTTCACTGAAATTCAGGAACCCTGGAATTTGAGATTATGAAACTTGATTTTAGAACAGATTTATGGATTTGTGTCTCCACTGTTAACACCTTATAGCCTACAAAATAAAAATGTTTTAGTTTGGGAATGTTCCATTTGAGATTCCTGGTCTCAAGGTAATGGAAATGTACAAAGTTGTTTGTATTATTATATTTTGCTGGAACAAGCTCTATTAGAAGCAGAGTTGATAAGTTGGCCCTGGTGCTGGAGCAGGTTTTAGCCATTAAGTTCCTGGATAGTGGGGACAGATGGAGGGGACAGGGTAGTAGCTGGGACTGTGGTGGTTGGGACACTTGGGGAGAACTCGAGGCAGGAATTATTTTTCAACTGATTTGGAAGTTCTGTGTTAGAATAGTCTCAACCAACCCTAATCTGAACTAGAAACAGAGAGAAGAATAATGACCAAATCCAGCCTCTATGTGAAAGGAGTAGAGAAAAAAAGGGAAAAGAAGAAGAAAAGAGAAAGGGAAATAAATCGATGAGGGTGCCTCATGCTGTGCATGTGTGTGAACAGCGTCTCACCATAGAGCTAACTGAATGAAAACAAATCCAATTTTCCTAAGCCTAATTTTTGGAGACGTCTCATTGTTCTGAAGGAACAAGAGCAAGCTCGAATTAAATGAACATTAAGCACTTACACTACCTGAAATAACAGCAAGGTATTTGTGTCTGTCATGGTCTGATACATAAATTTTCTATGCTCATATAGTTAATTATATAATCTGGAGTAGTTATTAGCAAAAAGCTCTTATAGCAGACACTTGAAGGGAAATAAAGCAAATCAACTACAGTTTAAGCTCTACATTTCATTATTTTTTAACTGGTAGGAGAGAAGCTCTGAGGAAATCATGTAACGCATCCTGTATGAAGTGCTGATGTACATGCGGTCCATGACACACTATGGTCCCATTAAAGTCCATTAAAAAATAAGTTAGCAGGAACATCATGTCTCCAAGCAAATAAGGAGCCAGCCACACTTCACTAAGGAGTGTGGTACCTGGTGCAAAAAGGCTCAGAATTTGGAGTTGACCATGATTTCTGTTCAAAATATGACTTTGTCTCTAAAATGCTATATAATCAGGAGAAATCTTACTGAGTGTCAGTTTTCTTTTCTAAAAAACAAGTGTAATAAGCCTCGGGGTTTGTGTGAGGATTAAATGAAGTAACATATGTAAATTATCTTATTCATAAGTGATTGTCCAATGCTAGCTATGATAATCATCAAAAATTAAGTAGTCAAATATGAAGGACTCTAGGAAAAATGAAGTTGATTGATGTTAGGAAAACATGTTTTGTTTTTCAGTTATAGCCCTTACATTAATTCAGCAGATGAATTTTCAGCAGATGTTTTTCAGGCATCTTGCCCACGTGATTCTGTTCTTGTCAGCATGCCACTGTCTTAAAACCTGTGAATAGAGCGATCAGAGTGCTAGAATAAACACAACTCTCTCACTGAGATATGTTAAAAAGAGAGAGTAAGGGAGAGAAGAAGAATTTAAATGATATTGTTTTCTTTTAAGAGTCTCTGCAGCATAAATACGTAAAGATGAAAAATAATCCTGAAATAGGAAACATGTATTTATTAACATTTTATCCATAAGGTTAAAAAAATGAACACAAAATTTAATAAGTTAAAAAAACAAAGAAAAAGTAAAAGAAGTTTACTGTCAAGTACCAGGTGAAAAGTGTGATCCAAAATTTGGAATGTGACAAAGGAAACTCTAGAGTCAAGAAAAACAGGGCACCCGGGGCTGAAATAATCCCAGGAGAAATGAGATCACTGGTCACACCTAACTCAGCTGAAAATGCAGTTTTCAGCCCCTAGGAATCAGGCCTGACAGGTGAGTTGGGGCACTGGCACTTGCTGTTGGAGAAAAGGTCATCTTTCTGGGCCTGAGCCCTCTGCAGACTCCTTATGACCCTGAGGAGATACCTCTGTCTTTCATGGATTTATCATCAATGAGAACCTGATTCACTGGAAGGAGCTAGAGAATCAATAGACTTGGGCTTGTATGATTTCACATCATAAGAAACTCATCCACCAGTTAGCATATTATGTACAGAAACGCACCCATTATAGTATTTTATTGCCTCTCTGAGGAGATTAGTCAAAACATCACTTAAAGAACCTGGAAACTTCCAGCCTTCAAATTCTTTCATAGACTCACATAACAACTAATTGAGAAAGCTTGTCCATCATTTCTGAGTGTTATTTTTCTTCCAAATGTTATTTTTTTAGCTCTTTAAAGTTGTGACCTTTAAATTTTTTCAAGATTCACATCTTTGTTTATTTTAAACTAACTTGGTGCTTCTGTGAGATTTCCACTGGAATTTCTCCAAATATGTGCAGTGTAAATCTGACAGGGCAGAGTCAATGAAACCAGGAACAGAGGGAGGGATCAATTAGGAGGAATCTGATCCAGTCTTCATTCATTTTTATTCAGGAAATATATATGGGCCATCTCTCTGCCAAGGGCCAGGCATTGTTCTAGACACTGGGGAGACAAAAAGAACAGGACACACAGGGCTCCCGTCCTCAAGTCACAAGAAACAAAAACACATTAATAAAGGAATTAGGGGGTAGTCAGAGCTATAAAAGAAAACAAACTAGTAGTTGAGATATAAAGCATGATGGGAGACTTATTTTATATAGAGTGATCAGGGTGGGCTCTTTGAAGCTGTGATATTTAGGCTGAAGTCTAAAAATGAGGAGACAGTCAAGAGTGGGTGGAAGAGCATCCTGAGAGTGGGAACAGCATACACAAAGGCCATATGCTTGGGAGGATGGCTTGGAGGGATGCAGGAGAAGAGCAGACCAGACAAAGAGCTATGTAGCAGTCCAGGCAGGTGATACTAGGGATCAGATTAGGGTGGTTGCTGCAGAGATTCAGGGCAGAGGTTAGAGTTGAGATATATGCTGGAGATGGAACTGACATTTCTTGCTGGTGAATTGGACATGAGAGATTGAGAAACAGGACTTCTCCCTGCTTTCTGGTTTGAGTCATTGTGAGGATGGTGGTGTTATTAACTCAGCTGAGGAGCAGGGTTGGGGAAAAAAATTGAGTTCCATTTTGGACATGTAAGGTTTGAGGTGCATGACACGTGGAGCTATAAGACAGACAGTTGTACTTGTGTCTGAACGCAGAGGAGTGCTCTGATCTGAAGAAATAACTTTGGGAGTCATCAGCGTAAATTCAATATTGCTATGAATCCATGGGAATCGATGTGATTCCCTTCAAGGCACGCACCTAGGATGGGCTCTCCTCTGTGTGAAGGGAGAGAGCTTCCTTTCATGGTACTCATTCTTGAGGAGTCTTTTCATTTTCAAAACCTCAGCTTAAAAATTAGTATTTACGGAGAGCCCTTCCATTCTCCTGGACCCTCCAAAACTCTCTTCTGGACCAAGTCAGGCCTCTGACTCATGTCAGAAGAGAAAACTGAGGCACAGGGAGGTTAAGTAACTTGTGCTTGGTTTTGCAGCTCCTAAACTGTTAAACACTTCATTTTACCACATTTACTAACAGAAGCGGTAACCAGTTCTAGAGGCACTGTCTTCTTTGTCCCTACAAGATTATTTGGGGGCAAATGGAAGAAAAGCAAAAGTAGAGGAATTTCAAGGCAGTACCTTCCTGTCATTTTCCAGCCAATGGTGGGACTGCAGCAGAAAACCACCCTTCCTGTCTCTAGCCCAGCACCATATTGGACCACCAGCCCACTAATATTCCCATTAAAATTCCACAGGAGGTCAAAGTTCCCTGTTTAAACACCTCTTTGTTTCACGAGTACCTTCTAATGAAGAAAAGATAATGAGTAGCAATTGAGGCAGTTGTTGGTGACCTTCACCCCACTACCTCAATCTACAACTTCTTGCTTTGTTTTTCTTCTTTAATTTTCATTTCCTACTGAGTTCTTCTCTCCTCTTTATAATTTGTTTCCCTGTTATTTCTTACACATGCCTAGCCCTATTGCTGTTGGCTAAAACAATTTCTGAGTTTTCTTCTTAGCTTAAGACAGGGAGCATTTAGAATTTTGTTCATCTTTTTTTTCACACTATTTTCAAAATGCAGAGCTAAGTGTTCTGTTTTACATATAGCAACATTTGTGTGCTTATCTTGCTGTTATATTTTTATATTGTTATCTGTGTCTTCTATCATTTTATTTTCAAAACACTTTGTGGACAGTAATCATGTCAGGATAATTAAAAGTTTGCCTCAGTGCTGAGCACACGAGTGCAAGTGGATTTTTTTGTTTGTTGTTTGTTTTAAATAAATTAGATAAGCATACTGATCAAACAAATTAGTTAAAGGAGGTGATTTTCTTCATGAGGAAAAATTATTCTTGGGACGGTAGTGTTCTTAATACCTTCAGATTTTTGTTTATAGAGCATTTACTTGACAGAGAGGTTGAATGAGGAAAGCTAGAATTCTAAATTGCTTCATAGCCATTGCCCCCTAAAGATGAGCAAAACATAAAAAGAAAGCATTTCAGAAGTTAAAACATATGTCCATGAAGATACATGTTTTGATTCCCCCAAATTTCCAGGAAAACATTGTGTATGTAGTGCCAGAGACCCTGCATCACAAGTTCAACTTCAGTATTCAATAAGATTTGGTTGAATTAGAGAATTCCAAGTACGTGCCACGTCCCTGGCACCAGGCTAGGTGCAGGGGGAGGTGTTGCCAGGTGCAGCCTCTGCCCTCACCCAGGGGTGGGGAGCAGGAGAGCAGAGACTCAGCAGTTGGAACACCGTGTGTTAATGATTCTTCGAGAGATACACACGGGGTGCAAGGAGGCACTTGGTGAATGAACGCAGTCAGACAAACAGATTAAAAGATGTTGCAGTGGGGGATCAACTTATTTTTTTTTTTTTAAATCATCCAGTGTGGAAAGGCAATGAAAACCTGAACTAGTCTGGAAGCTCTCATAAGAAAAGTCTCTGAAACTTTTTGAGAAATCTCAGCAGGCGCAGCAATACTTTTGTTATTCTCCTAGTTGGCAACACTGAGCAGATCTTGTGCCGTATGCGTTGGGGAAGGGAAGCAAGAGAGCAAATGGAATCCTACTGAACAGAAGAGTCAGGGCTAAGCAGACAGCTCTGGGATAACAAAGGAAAGTTCCATGTCACGGGAGAGCGTGGACTTCGAGGAAGAGGCAGCAGAGATGATGGAGCGGGGCAGGAAGAGAGGCAGGCTCTCTGTCCCTCTCGCTTCCCCGGGGTGCTGGGCTCAAGCCACTGTCTTATAGCATTCCTCCCCCAACCCCATGTTAATTAAACCCCAGTTTATCTCTAATTTAGCACTTACTGTCCTATGGTTCAGTGACCCCTAGTTTCCTTTTACTTTTTATTCCTCATTTGGGGTTTAACTGGTAGTACAAACTTCTGGACTCACACAGAGAATTTCTCCCAGCCTGTGTGCAAGTGGAGGGGCCTGGGGTAGTGGGTCGTGGCAGATGATTTCCTCGATCCATAAATCCTCTCATCTGCCCTCCTGACAAGTGGAAGGCACCGAGATGGGTAAGAGTCTCACCCAACCAAGTGAGCTGTGGGAGACCCATGACATTCTTCACTTCTCTGTAACCAAGCTTAATTCTACGTGTTTTGTCCCTCATCCTGGCGGGTGTGTGAAACAATCTCAGGTAATTCAGGGTCTCTCCCTGCACTTCCTCTGGGGCTGTGGCTCTGTTCCAGGGGACTCTCGTGGTGCCAGAGCTAGTGTGGGCCGGGCTGCCCTCGGGCCCATTCAGCCTTGAGTCTCCATCCCGACAGGTCCCACCAGGGAGACTCTTCAGGCCTGGGCTGCTGGCCAGGGCCCAGGGCACATACAGCTGGCCCCTTCCTACTCCCCTTCTCGCAGCTAGGGGGGAACTGAGGAGCACTGAGAGGCTGGCCCAGGCTCATCTGCCCAGGCCTCCCACCAGCCATTTCAGCTCAAGTCCACCATGAGGCCCAGGGCCTGGGACTGGGGGACTTTGCTTCCGGCCACACTTCTGTCCCCAGACTCAGCATCCCCCAGTCTATCTAGAGCATCTACCTCTCCTGAGATTTCCTCTCCAGGACCCACATCAATATCTAGTTCTCTTCCTTCCCTCTTCAGAGCCTGTTGTCCACAGGCTGGGAGGTTCACAGACTCTTCCAAAGCAGTTATTTGTGCCCAGCGTTCTTTCTCTTCTCCTCTGAGGGTGAACATCCTCATTCTGTGGTGTCACCATCTCTCAGCGATGATGAGAATTGCGACTCCAGCTTCTGAAATGGGATGTCATGGGGGCAGGGGTGTTTGAGGTCCCAGGAAGTGCAAGAGAATGACACCTCAGTGAATATGTCACAGTATCATGTCCACACACAGCTTACACTGTTGAAAAGGACCTCAGAGTTTATCCACACCAATTCCTCACCCCAGTTTGGCCCTTTCTATGTATCTAATGCTTTAATGGCAGGTACCTCACTAGATGCTGGGATAACCCCTTTAGTGGCTGGCTGTCTCCTCTTTACCAAAGTCTCCTAGTCAGATTCTGTCCTGGGGTCCCACTCAACGGATCTCTTCCCTGTTCCATTGATGTTCCTGGCCGCCCAGGCTGCTGGTGAGCAGCCTGGAAAGGAAACCGCACCCCCCGCCCCCCCGCCACCCTCAGGAGAAAGGCTTTGACTGGTCCTGGGCAGGGTAAGGCTGCAGAGCTCCCCCCAGAAGCCAGCTGGCCCCATCCTGCTGTCTGCCCTGTTCTCTGACAAGCTTCTCCTCACAGATTCCCCACCGGCACCTCCCCGCTGTGGGGTGGGATTGGCTACATGGTATCAAGCCAGGCTGTGGACTCCTTTGTGCTGATGATCAGGCTTGGGCCTCTCACCAGGAGCGGCAGGCTGTCTAGGATAACGAGTCTGGCATTCTGAGCTCACATGTTGGCCAAAAGCTTCTGAGATGATTTCAGCACACACCCAAGGGGAGAGCTCTGCTAGGAGCAATTGTTAAGCCATTTACCAAATATAAAATTAATTTGAAGTGGAGGTAAAATCTGTCACAGGCAGTAGGCTGTTAATTCTCAGCTTTCTGTCAGCCTGAGTTTCCATTCTTACACAGATACCTACCTTTTCCCCTTCCTCTCTCCTTCTCCCTGTCATTTTCTCCTTCTTTTTCCTCTTCCCTTTCTCAAACTTTTATTGAGCTTCTGCTATGTGCCAGGCAGTGTGCTGGGTGCCAGACATACAAGGATGAATCAGACCCAAACTCTGGCCTCAAGGAGCTCACAGACAAGTGAATATATTATTGTAAGTGTTGGAGTTGTATTAGTTGTTTATTGTTGTGTAACAAATTACTCCAAAATGTAGTGGCTTAAAAACCACACATTATCTCAGTTTCTCAGGAATCTAGGTGTCGCTTCGCTGGGTCCTGTGGCTCCAGGCCTCTCACCAGCTGACATTCAAGTGTTGGCCTGGGCAGCGGTCATCTCAAGGCTCAGCTGGGGGAAGATCCATTTCCAAACTCACTCACAAGCTCCCATATAGGTCAGCTCCTTGCTGGCTGTTGGCTGGAGGCTTCTCTCAGTTCCTTGCCATACGGTCCTCTCTGTGGAGGAGCTCATGACATAGAGGCTGGCTTCCATCAGAGAGAGCAAGTAAGAAGCAAGAGAGGGTGAACAAGAGAGGATAGAAGGAAGCTGGAGCCTTTTTGTAAGCTAATCTTGAAGGTGGCATCCCATCACTCACTGTATTCTGTTTGTTAGAAGCAAGTCACTGAGTCCAGCCCACACTCAAAGGGAGGGGATTACATGAAGGTGTGAATACTGGAGGGAAGGGATGTTGGGGGATGTCAGAGGCTGTCTACCATGAAGGTGTTGCCATAATGTCTTTAAAAACATTTAAGTCTCAGATCCCTTGGCTGAAACACAGTGAGTTAAAAATGTCAATTACCCTTTTTTTAAAAGATGCAATGAGGAAGGCAGGTGAGAAAACTTGAGGAGCATTAGAATAAAGCCCCAAAGGTAGAATAAAGATGTTTCATTATTCCTGTTTCCTAACTTTGTGAAAATTTACATCTCAGTTTCTGTTTCTAATGGAGAATTGAGATAACCTCAGCAATCCTGTCTGACTAAGCATATTCCTCCCACCCATCCCCCTAAAAAGACCAGTGCCAGTGAGGCAAGTAGAGGATGGTCAACTGAATAATAAATATTCAGTTCAATAGTTGTCCCTATTTAGTTCCAGAAAAACGAAGTCTCTACAGCTTGTGATGTATCTACTTTGACTCAATATGTTTTGTATTCAAATTTCCAAACAGCAAAACCTGCCTTAAGAAGAATACTAGCTCACACAAAATACCCAAATGAAAGATGTCCATTCAAGAATCTAGCCTACAAGCCCTGTTATTATTCATTTACTGTGTCAGATGAGAGGAAGATTGAAGGCATTCCTAATTGGCTGCCTTGGGATAAGGCATTTGAAATGGAGTCAATTGATATTTCAGTATCTGTTTGACCTTATTTATAGGGACACGTTTCATTTTAAAAGATTAATAATGTATCATACAAATGGATCCTGTGGTGAAATTTAAGACTTTTAAGAGTATATTCACACTTGGGCTATCATTTTTAAAGAAACAAATGCAGACTGGAAAGATCTAAATATTTTATACAGAACACATGACCCGTCACCAAAGAATCTACTATTTTTAATTTACATAAGTTGCCAGCATTGAATAAGACCCATGTCCTTAGATTCTAACTCAGACTCACAAGCATTAACACAGTGGCCCTGGAAAACTCTCTAAGAGGTAGGTCACAGATGGTGGGACTGAGGTAAAGGGGATGTACCACTGCCTGGCTGGCATCCTCA
This sequence comes from Mesoplodon densirostris, assembly GCF_025265405.1. Taxonomy (NCBI): domain Eukaryota; kingdom Metazoa; phylum Chordata; class Mammalia; order Artiodactyla; family Ziphiidae; genus Mesoplodon; species Mesoplodon densirostris. Next base: position 80,999,583 of record NC_082665.1, read on the forward strand.
CTCATGGTCAGTGCTCCACTTGCCTTCTTGCAAAGCAGTTAGCTCTGTATGTGTTGACCTACTGTAAAGGTTCTTGTTAATTGAAGTACTGCAGCAAATTCATAGTGGAGGGCTTTTTTTTTGGGAAAAATAAAATAAAATCATATTTACTCTATAATTCAAAACTTAGAATCTTGTTGCTAATTTTGTCAAGGAGTAAATTTGTCTCCATGATCAAAATTCAGTTTGGGAGCATTCCATATAATGTACATGTTTTCTGATATTCATCTACAGTCACCTTTAGGGAGTTTGATTTTGAACCCTCAGAACCTCAGATATTGCATCATTATTTCGTTATTCTAAACTGCTTGCAATTTCACACTACAGAAAATGACCCTGAGTTAGAAAAACATGGAAACCTATCTTAATACATCACTTACAGAGGGGGTGAATGTGAGCATGAAAACTTTTCATTCTGCAAAACCAATTTCCACAAGAGGCACATCAGGTAAGCCTAAGGTGGTAACCACAAAAAATAAATTCTGCCTTCATTTGTCAAATATGATAATTACTTCCAGAACTCATTTAAGTTTGTTTGTATTATTTCCTTGACCACAGCAGGGATCAGCTGCCCAAGTTGCTGATGGTACAGGAGAGTCACAAAGGGCCTGGGTGACATTGCAATCAGACACTAATTAAACCCAAGCTTTCTGATACTCACTGCCTTTTATAAACTCAGGAAGCTCCTATTTTTCAAATTTAGAAAGTAAGCAACTCTTCAAGCTCCCTTCCCTTGAGGTTTCCATGCAAATAATACAACAAAAAGCAGCACAAGTTAAATCTGTAATTAACTTGGGAATTTATAGTCACTGACCCCACAAAATACACATTGAGGTTCTAAATAAATTCCCTTACTGGATGCACAAATTTCTGCAGAAATGTCCTTTACCACTGTAGAAAAGAAGATCTCAAAGAGCAACATTTCTCTGAATTTTCCAGCAATGATGAAATCCCACAGGGACAGGACCATGTCTGAGCAGAAGTTTTGTGGTGTCAGAAGTGGCTCCCAAGATGGATTTTTTTATCTTGTTGACTCTGTCTTCCCAAGTTACAGCAATGAGGAGTTCCTTGAACTGCCCACTCACTTGGCAGAATGCCTCTGGTGTGTTGTGATGTGGTGGGTGTTTTATTTGAAATGGTAGAGTGGAAGAAACAAAGTCCCAATGGCCAAAGTCATGAAATATGAGTGTTTTCATGAGCATGTACTTAACCACCCCCCACTTCTCTCTCTCTCTCTCCCCCCTCCCTCTCTCTCTCTTCTCCTCGCTCTCTCTCTCTCTCTCTCTCACACACACACACACGCACGCACGCACACACACATGCGCACACCATCGTTCTGAAGACTGAGTTCTGTTAACCAGGCTTGAATACATGCATGCTGGTTCTTAACAAAAATGCTGAAAGTTCTGAATCCTTTGGCTGGTCCAAGAAGAGGCTCATGCTGCAGAGTGGGAGCTTTCAAGTGGAGACATAGGTCAAAAAGAAAGTCATAATATCTGAGCTGTAGGGGGAAATGTTATTTTTATGAGCTCCTCAAGAGTTCCATTTCTTGCTTCCTGTATGTTGTGTAATGTTTCATAAACCTAATGACTCTGCATTGTGTGTAGTATAAGATTCTTACTGTTTTTTCTTCTAGGCAATTTCACTTATTAAAAAATCGCCAGAGCCTATTTGATGCTCAGAATACTGTTTGGTGCTTTTATTATTTTTTTCTTTTGATGAGAACTCTTAAGATTTACTCTCTCAACAGCTTTCATATGTAGCATACAGCCGTGTTCATTATATTTTTTCATGTTGTGCATTACACCTCTAGTACTTATTTATCTTACAACTGGAAGTTTGTACCTTTTGAGTATCTTCATCCAATTTCCCCTCCCCCTCTACCCCCGCACCCACCAGCCTCTGGTGACCACAAATCTGATCTCTTTTTCTGTGAGTTTGTTTGCTTTGTGAGTATAATTGACCTACACTATGTTAGTTCCTATTACACAACATAATGATTTGATATTTCTATACAGTGATCACCACAAAAAGTTTAGTTACCATCTGTCACCATAAAAAGATATTACACAATTATTGATTGTATTCCCCACACTGTACATTTCACTCCTGTGATTCATTTATTTTGCAACTGGAAGTTTGTACCTTTTAATCTCCCTCATCTATTTCTCCCCTCCCCCTAGTCTCCTCCCCTCTGACAGCCACCTGATTATTCTCTGATCTGTGACTGTGTTTCTGTTCTGTTATTTTTATTCCTTGGTTTTGTTTTTGAGATTCTACATATAAGTGAAATTTGTCTTTCTCTGATTTATTTCATTTGGCTTAATATCCTCTAGGTCCACTCATGTTGTTGCAAATGGCAAGATTTCATTCTTTATGGCCGAGTAATATATATGTGTGTGTGTGTGTGTGTATATTTATATTTATACACACACACACACACACACACACATATATATATATACCATATCTTCTTTATCCATTCATCTTTTGATGGACACTTAGGTTGCTTCCATATCTTGGCTATTGTAAATAATATTGCAATGAATATTGCAAGAGTACATATGTCTTTTCTAATTAGTGTTTTCCTTTTTTCTAATAAATACCAAGGAGTGGAATTGCTGGATCATATAATAGTTCTATTTTTAATTTTGGGGGAAATCCCCACACGATTTTCTATAGTGGCTGCACCAGTTTACATTCCTACCAACAGTGCTTGAGGATTCCTTTTTCTCCACATCATCGCCAACACTTGTTATTTCTTCTCTTTTTGATGATAGCCATTCAGACAGGTGTGAGGAGTTATCTCACTGTGGTTTTGAGTTGCATTTCCCTGATGATTAGTGATGTTGAGCATATTTTCGTGTGCCTGTTGTCCATCCATATGTCTTCTTTGGAAAAATGTCTATTCAGATCCTCTGCCTATTTTTTTAATCAGGTTGTTTGGTTTTATTGATGTTGAGTTGTATGAGTTCTCTGTGTATTTTGGATATTAACCCCTTATCAGATATATCATTTGCAAATATCTTCTCTCATTCAATAGACAGCCTTTTCCCTTTGTGGATAGTTTCCTTCGCTGTGCAAAAGCTTTAAACTTGATGTAGCCCCATTTGTTTATTTTTGCTTTTGTTTCCCTTGCCTGAGGAGACAGATCCAAAAAAATATTGCTAAGGCCAATGTCAAAGAGCGTACTGCCTAAGATTTCTTCTAGGAGTTTCATGGTTTCAGGTCTTTAATCTATTTTGAATTTATTTTTGTGCATGGTGGGAGAAAGTTGTCCAGTTTCATTTCTTTGCATGTAGCTGTCCAGTTTTCCAAACAGCATTTATTGAAGAGGCTGTCTTTTCTCCATTGTATATTCTTGCCTCCTTTGTTGTAGATTAATTGCTCAGATAATGTGGGTTTATTTCTGGGCTCTCTATTCTGTTCCATTGATCTGTGTGTCTGTTTGGGGGCCAATACTGTCCGGTTTTGATGACTGTGAATTTGTAGTATAGTTTGAAATCAGGGATTTTTTTTTAACATCTTTATTGGAGTATAATTGCTTTACAATGGTGTGTTAGTTTCTGCTGTATAACAAAGTGAATCAGCTATACATATACACATATCCCCATATCTCCTCCCTCTTGCATCTCCCTCCCACCCTCCCTATCCCACCCCTCTAGGTGGTCACAAAGCACCGAGCTGATCTCCCTGTGCTATGCGGCTGCTTCCCACTAGCTATCTATTTTATGTTTGGTAGTGTATATATGTCCATGCCACTCTCTTACTTCGTCCCAACTTACCATTACCCCTCCCCATGTCCTCAAGTCCATTCTCTATGTCTGCATCTTTATTCCTGTCCTGCCCCTAGGTTCTTAAGAATCATTTTTTTTTTAGATTCCATATATATGTGCTAACATACGATATTTGTTTTTCTGTTTCTGACTTACTGCACTCTGTATGACAGTCTCTAGGTCCATCCACCTCACTACAAATAACTCAATTTTGTTTCTTTTTATAGCTGAGTAATATTCCATTGTATATATGTGCTATATCTTCTTTATCCATTCATCTGTCGATGGACACTTAGGTTGCTTCCATGTCCTGGCTATTGTAAAGAGTGCTGCAATGAACATTGTGGTGCATGACTCTTTTTGAATTATGGTTTTCCCAGGGTATATGCCTAGGAGTGGGATTGCTGGGTCCTATGGTAGTTCTATTTTTAGTTTTTTAAGGAACCTCCATACTGTTCTCCATAGTGGCTGTACCATACTGTTCTCCATAGTGGCTGTACCAATTTACATTCCCACCAACAGTGCAAGAGGGTTCCCTTTTCTCCACACCCTCTCCAGCATTTATTGTTTGTAGATTTTTTGATGATGGCCATTCTGACTGGTGTGAAGTGATACCTCATTGTAGTTTTGAATTGCATTTCTCTAATGATTAGTGATGTTGAGCATCCTTTCATGACTTTGTTGGCAATCTGTATATCTTCTTTGAGGAAATGTCTGTTTAGGTCTTCTGCCCATTTTTGGATTGGTTTGTTTGTTTGTTTGTTTTGATAATGAGCTGCATGAGCTGCTTGTAAATTTTGGAGATTAATCCTTTGTCAGTTGCTTCCTTTGCAAATATTTTCTTCCATTCTGAGGGTTGTCTTTTCGTCTTGTTTATGGTTTCCATTCCTGTGCAAAAGATTTTAAGTTTCATTAGGTCCCATTTGTTTATATTTGTTTTTATTTCCATTTCTCTAGGAGGTGGGTCAAAAAAGATCTTGCTGTGATTTATGTCACAGAGTGTTCTGCCTATGTTTTCCTCTAAGAGTTTTATAGTGTCTGGCCTTACATTTAGGTCTTTAATCCGTTTTGAGTCTATTTTTGTGTATGGTGTTAGGGAGTGTTCTAATTTCATTCTTTTACATGTAGCTGTCCAGTTTTCCCAGCACCACTTATTGAAGAAGATGTCCTTGCTCCACTTATATTCTTGCCTCCTTTGTCAAAGATAAGGTGAGCCTATGTGCGTGGGTTTATCTCTGGGCTTTCTATCCTGTTCCATTGATCTATATTTCTGTTTTTGTGCCAGTACCATGCTGTTTGGAATACTGTAGGTTTGTAGTAGAGTCTGAAGTCCAGGAGCCTGATTCCTCCAGCTCTATTTTTCTTTCTCAGGATTGCTTTGGCTATTTGGGGTCTTTTGTGTCTCCATACAAATTGTGAAATTTTTTGTTCTAGTTCTGTGAAAAATGCCATTGGTAGTTTGATAGAGATTGCATTGAATCTGTAGATTGCTTTGGGTGGTATAGTCATTTTCACAATGTTGAATCTTCCAATCCAAAAACATGGTATATCTCTCCATCTGTTTGTATCATCTTTAATTTCTTTCATCAGTGTCTTATAGTTTTCTGCATACAGGTCTTTTGTCTCCTTAGGTAGGCTTATTCCTAAGTATTTTATTCTTTTTGTTGCAATGGTAAATGGGAGTGTGTCCTTCATTTCTCTTTCAGATTTTTCATCATTAGTGTATAGGAATGCAAGAGATTTCCGTGCATTAATTTTGTATCCTGCAACTTTACCAAATTCATTGATTAGCTCTAGTAGTTTTCTGGTAGCATCTTTAGGATTCTCTATATATAGTATCATGTCATCTGCAAACAGTGACAGTTTAACTTCTTCTTTTCCAATTTGGATTCCTTTTATCTCTTCCTGTTCTCTGATTGCTGTGGCTAAAACTTCCAAAAGTATGTTGAATAATAGTGGTGAGAGTGGACAACCTTGTCTTTTTCCTGATCTTAATGGAAATGCTTTCAGTTTTTCACCATTGAGAACGATGTTGGCTGTGGGTTTGTCATATATGGCCTTTATTATGTTGAGTTAAGTTCCCTCTGTGCCTACTTTCTGGAGGATTTTTTTCATAAATGGGTGTTGATTTTGTTGAAAGCTTTTTCTGCCTCTATTGAGATGATCATACGGTTTTTCTCCTTCTATTGGTTAATATGGTTGATCACATTGATTGATTTGCATATATTGAAGAATCCTGGCATTCCTGAGGTAAACCCTGCTTGATCATAGTGTATGATCCTTTTAATGTGCTGTTGGATTCTGTTTGCTAGTATTTTGTTGAGGATTTTTGCATCTATGTTCATCAGTGATCCTGGCCTGTAGTTTTCTTTCTTTGTGACATCTATGTCTGGCGTTGGTATCAGGGTGATGGTGGCCTCGTAGAATGAGTTTGGGAGTGTTCCTCCCTCTGCTATATTTTGCAAGAGTTTGAGAAGGATAGGTGTTAGCTCTTCTCTAAATGCTTGATAGAATTCGCCTGTGAAGCCATCTGGTCCTGGGCTTTTGTTTGTTGGAAGATTTTTTATCACAGTTTCAATTTCAGTGCTTGTGATTGGTCTCTTTATATTTTCTGTTTCTTCCTGGTTCAGTCTCGGAAGGTTGTGCTTTTCTAAGAATTTTTCCATTTCTTCCAGGTTGTCCATTTTATTGGCATATAGTTACTTGTAGTAATCTCTCATGATCGTTTGTATTTGTGCAGTGTCAGTTGTTACTTCTCCTTTTTCATTTCTAATTCTACTGATTTGAGTCTTCTCCCTTTTTTTCTTGATGAGTCTGGCTAATGGTTTATCAATTTTGGTTATCTTCTCAAAGAAACAGCTTTTAGTTTTATTGATCTTTGCTATTGTGTCCTTCATTACTTTTTCATTTATTTCTGATCTGATTTTTATGATTTCTTTCCTTCTGCTACCTTTGGGGTTTTTTGGTTCTTCGTTTTCCAGTTGCTTTAGTTGTAGGTTAGGTTGTTTATTTGAGACGTTTCTTTTTTCTTGAGGTACGGTTTATTGCTATAAACTTCCCTTTTAGAACTGCTTTTGCTCCATCCCATAGGTTTTGGGTCATTATGTTTTCATTGTCATTTGTTTCTAGGTAGTTTTTGATTTCCTCTTTGATTTCTTCAGTGACCTCTTGGTTATTTAGTAGTGTGTTGTTTAGACTCCATGTGTTTGTAGTTTTTTACAGATTATTTCCTGTAATTGGTATCTAGTCGCATAGCATTGTGGTCAGAAAAGATACTTGATACCATTTCAATTTTCTTAAATTTACCAAGGCTTGATTTGTGACCCAAGATATGATCTATCCTGGAGAATGTTCCATGAGCACTTGAGAAGAAAGTGTATTCCGTGGTTTTTGGATGGAATGTCCTATAAATATCAGTTAAGTCCATCTCGTTTAATGTATCATTTAAAGCTTGTGTTTCCTTACTTATTTTCATTTTGGATGATCTGTCCATTGGTGAAAGTGGGGTGTTTTTAATGTCCCCTACTATGATTGTATTACTGTCGATTTCCCCTTTTATGGCTGTTAGTATTTGCCTTATGTAATGAGGTGCTCATATGTTAGGTGCATAAATATTTACAGTTGTTATATCTTCTTCTTGGATTGATCCCTTGATCATTATGTAGTGTCCTTCTTTGTATCTTGTCGTAGTCTTTATTTTAAAGTCTATTTCTCTGATATGAGAATTGCTACTCCAGCTTTCTTTTGATTTCCATTTTCATGGAATATCTTTTTCCATCCCCTTACTTTCAGTCTGTATGTGTCCCTAGGTCTGAAGTGGGTCTCCTGTAGACAGCATATATATGGGTCTTGTTTTTCTATCCATTCAGTCATCTATGTGTTTTGGTAGGAGCATTTAATACATTTACATTTAAGGTAATTATCGATATGTATGTTCCTATTACCATTTTCTTAATTGTTTTGGGTTTGTTATTGTAGGTTTTTACCTTCTCTTGTGTTTCCAGCCTAGAGAAGTTCCTTTAGCGTTTGTTGTAAAACTGGTTTGGTGGTGCTGAATTCTCTTAGCTTTTGCTTGTCTGTATAGATTTTAGTTTCTCCAACAAATCTGAATGAGATCCTTGCTGGGTAGAGTAATCTGGTTGTAGGTTTTTCCCTTTTATCACCTTAAATATGTCCTGCCACACCCTTCTGGCTTTCACAGTTTTTGCTGAAAGATCAGCTGTTAACCTTATGAGGATTCCTTTGTATGTTATTTGTTGTTTTTCCCTTGCTGCTTTTAATATTCTTTCTTTGTATTTAATTTTTGATAGTTTCATTAATATGTGTCTTGTAGTGTTTCTCCTTGGATTTATTCTGTATGGGACTCTCTGTGCTTCCTGTACTTGATTGACTCTTTCCTTTCCCATATTAGGGAAGTTTTCAGCTATAATCTCTTTGAGTATTTGCTCAGACCCTTTCTTTTTCTCTTTTTTCTTCTGCAACCTCCATAATTTGAATGTTGGTTCATTTAACGTTGTTCCAGAGGTCTCTGAGACTGTCCTCAATTCTTTTCATTCTTTTTCTTTATTCTACTCTGTGGTAGTTATGTACACTATTTTATCTTCCAGGTCACTTATCCATTCTTCTACCCTAGTTATTTTGCCATTGATTCTCCCTAGAGAATTTTTAATTTCATTTATCGTGTTGTTCATCATTGTTTGTGTGGTCTTTAGTTCTTCTAGGTCCTTGTTAAAATTTTCTCGTATTTTCTCCATTCTATTTCCAAGATTTTGGATCATCTTTACTATCATTACTCTGAATTATTTTTCAGGTAGACTGCCTATTTCCTTGTCATTGTTTGGTCTCGTGGGTTTTTACCTTGCTCCTTCATCTTCTGTGTATTTCTCTGTCTTCTCATTTTGCTTAACTTACTGTGTTTGGGATCTCCTCTTCACAGCTGCAGGTTTGTAGTTCCCATTGTTTTTGGTGTCTGCCCCCAGTGGCTCAGGTTGGTTCAGTGGGTTGTGTAGGCTTCCTGGTAGAGGGGACTAGTGCCTGTGTTCTGGTGGATGAGGCTGGATCTTGTCTTTCTGGTGGGCAGGTCCACGTCTGGTGGTGTGTTTTGGGGTGTCTGTGACCTTATTATGATTTTAGGCAGCCTCTCTGCTAATGGGTGGGGTTGTGTTCCTGTCTTGCTATTTGTTTGGCCTAGGGTGTCCAGCATTGGAGCTTGCTGGTCCTTGAGTGGAGCTGGGTCTTAGCGTTGAGACGGAGATCTCTGGGAGAGCTCTCACTGGTTGATATTACGTGGGACCAGGAAGTCTCTCTGGTGGTCCAGTGTCCTGAACTCGTCTCTCCCACCTCAGAGGCTCAGGCCTGACACCTGGCCAGAGCACCAAGACCCTGTTGGCCACATGGCCAGGTACATGGGGGGTTTCTTGCCTTTTGGGAAATCTGAGGTCTTCTGCCAGCATTCAGTAGGTGTTCTGTAGGGGTTGTTCCACATGTAGATGTACTCTTGATGTATTTATGGGGAGGAAGGTGATCTCCATGTCTTATTCCTCTGTCATCTTGAAGTTTCCCCTGAAATCAGGGATATGTATACTTCCAGCTTCGTTTTTTTTTCTCAAGATTGTTTTGGCTATTCTGGATCTTTTGTGTTTCCATATAGATTTTAGAATTTGTTTTAGTTCATGAAAAATGCCATTGGCATTTTGATAGGGATTGGAAAATTAAGTAGTATAAAAAATTCAGTTTCTCAGTTGCATTAGCTACATTTCAAGTGAACAATAGCCACATCTGGCTAGTAGCTACCCTATTAGACAGCACAGGTTTAGAACAATGAATCTTTTCATCATTTCAACCATCATGTATCTCCCAGCGAATGGACTTATTTTAAAGGATTAGAACTTTTGGCAAAATGAGGCTTAAGAATTTTTCCTGATTATTCCATATCATCCCTTCACTTAAATCAAACCAACACCATCGATAAATAAAAAACCCCAAATCGAAGGTCATGACATAATTTTGGTTGGTCATTTCTGTCCCTCCATCTGCCAACAGCTGTACAGAGTCAGATAAGCTCCATTCTCCTATGAGGTCTGCATGTTAGGGGAGGTAAGGAGATAGGGAGAGAGGGAGCTGTGCTCTGGGCCCTGCACAGGATACCAGAAAGGCCAGAGGAAGAGCCCAGAGGAAGCTGAGGCCCTGCTCACCTTACTGTGTTCTCACCTCCTGCAGTGCCTGTCTACTTCCCTCCCTCATGGTGCCTTTCTATCACTGCAAACCAGCTTATAACAACTTGGATCTCTGAAATTTCCTTGGAAGTCCCTTGGGAAGGGCTAGAAGTTTTCACACAAATTAGAAACCACTGTATATACCAGTGGAAATGATTACAATTTTGGTTTTCCTTGATTTTTTTCCCCAATTTTTTGGAAGAAAGAGCCTGAGCCAGCCTTTGGGTCAGACTTCCACTCCCCAACTTCCCACCTGTGTGGCCTCCCATGAGAAAAGATGGCTTAGTTTCCCCATGGTAAAACATGGTTTCTATGAGAATAAAATTAGCCAGTATTTAAAATACTTCTCAGGAGATCTGATGGATGAAAAGTCCTCAAGAGACAGTAGAGCTTATCATTATTGTTTTAGATTATGGCCGCTTACAAAGTTTATCAACAAAGAACTATATAACCACTATGCACAAAATATGAGTTTTTTGTTGTTGTTGTTTTTGGTTTTTTTGCGGTATGTGGGCCTCTCACTGTTGTGGCCTCTCCCGTTGCGGAGCACAGGCTCCAGACACACAGGCTCAGTGGCCATGGCTCACGGGCCCAGCCGCTCCGCGGCACGTGGGATCTTCCCGGACCGGGGCACGAACCCATGTCCCCTGCATCGGCAGGCAGACTCTCAACCACTGCGCCACCAGGGAAGCCCAAAATATGAGTATTTTAAGGGCAGTGCATTCTACAGTACTCAAAAGAGAAAATGCGTTGTATGATGTGGCAAAAAAAAAAAAAAAAAAAAAAATCTTGTGCTTATTTCATATGAATGTACCTAGCAGCAACACCATTCCAATTCCATTCTGAAGAAGAGTATATATTACCTGTAAACCCTCTTTCAAAATTGGATTGAGTCGTTCTGTTGGTGTGCTTTAAAAATGAATGCAGCTCCCTGCATTTCAGAAAAATAAAAATTCTGCCAGTGGTCACTCTGATTTTCTGTGTGAACTCATGACTTTTTCCTTTTTTTTTTCTAATATTCAATTTTATTTATTTTTGACTGTGTTGGGTCTTCATTGCTGAGCGTGGACTTTCTCTAGTTGTGGCGAGGGGGGGCTACTCTTCATTGCAGTGCACGGGCTTCTCATTGTGGTAGCTTCTCTTGTTGCAGAGCATGGGCTCTAGGCACGTGGGCTTCAATAGTTGCAGCATGCAGGTTCTAGAGCACAGGCTCAGTAGCTGTGGCGCACGGGCTTAGTTGCTCTGCAGCATGTGGGATCTTCCTGGACCAGGGCTTGAACCCATGTCCCCTGCGTTGGCAGGCAGATTCTTATCCACTGTGCCACCAGGGAAGTCCAACTTATTCTTTTTTTGCCAATTTCTTCTCTCCTCAGCTTCCTAGCCAGCACTCTATGGTATCACGGGCCTCAGGTCTGGCTTGGAAGGGACATAAGAGGCCCAGCTTCTATAGCTCTAAGAGAATTTTTGAGGACCTTACACCTTGTCCTTCCTCTCCCATAACACTGCTGCCATTGGTTTTTAAATGGATTTCAAAAGGTGAAGCCCTGTGAATAAGCAGTGATTTCCCTCTAGCTCATCAGCTGAGATCAATGGGCCCTTATTACCTCAAGATTAGAAAGGTCAGTGACCTTCAACCAAGATCCAAGAAGACAAAAATGAGCAAGGACACCAGGAAAGCGATGAATGATTTGCTTATGTAACACTGAGGAAATGATCACCATGGTGTATGTGAACCATTATGTGAATTTATGCCATCTGCAAATGATCAGATTAGATAGAAGTTGCGCATCACCATGTTATGCAATACATAGAGTGTGTCATTATAGATTCTATTTTTGAGCAACATCCTGAGACACTTAACAGATATTTAGCTGCAATAAACTTTCTATAGATTTGTCATAGCTCGAGAAAAGTAAAACTGGGAATGTTACCTTAGAGGTAAACATGATGTAGAAAACGCCTTGGAAAATACAAGTTTGTATCCTATCCCCCCATGTGCTGGTGGTGACCTTGAGCAAGTCATTTTACCTCATTGAAGCCTCAGTTCCTCATGTAAATGAGCATCAAAATAACTACACCATGGTGTTTGTGTGAGGATTAAGCAAAATAACAAATGTGGTTTTCCAGAGCTATTCTTAACCTCAAGTGTTTGGTTGATGTTCATTTTAAATGTATATAATTTTATTCAGGAGAAAGTGTTCATAATATATTGTTAAATGAAAACACTAGATTACCATATTATTCATAAGATAATCTAAATTTTGTAATTAGATATTCACATCACGGTATCCAGCATGAATTTCTCCCTCAGGCTCTGGATTTGTACCTGCAACTGCCCACTTGACATCTCTGCTTGGATCTTAGACTTGCCGTGTCGAAAACCAAACTCCTGACTCCCCAACCCCACCCAAGCTGCCTTTCCTCCAGCATTCTGCATCTCAATTAATGACAGTTAATTTCCTCCATCCTCTTAGTTGCAAAAGCCAAAACTTGGGACTCATTCTTGGCCCTTCTTTTTCTCTCCTGCCCCACATCCAATCTGTCAGCAAATCTCACTGGCTCTTCTTTCAAAATATATCCAAATTCCAACTGTTCCTCGCCTCCTCCAGTGCTGCCATCCAACTCAACTCCCATCCCTCCCCTGGGTTACTGCCATGGCCTCCTAACTGGTCCTAATGCTATTCCCTTACACAGCCTACTTGCAACCCAGCAGACAGAAGGATTCTTTTAAACCCTAAGTTATTTCATGTCACTGTTCTGTGTAGAACCCTCCAGTGCCTCTCCATCCACTCAGAGTCACAGCCAAAGCCCTTACAGTGGTCCAACAAAGCCCTACCTGATCTGACACTCCCAAATCCACAGTACTTCCTGGCCCTCTTCATTCTTCCTGCCTCTGCTCACTCTGCTCCTGCCACACGGGCCTCTTGGATGTTCCTGGCACAGACCAAGTCCACTCATGCTCCAGCGCCTTGTACCTGCATTTACCTGCCTGTTCTTCCCCAGCCAACCGTATGACTACCCCTTCACCACTTTCAGGTCTCATCTCTCAGGGAGCACCTTCTCAGTGAGGTCTTCACAGCTCCCTATTTCATATAGCCACCCCACCCCTACCCTGTACTCCCCATCCCCCTTCCCTGCATTTTTCTTCATGAAACTTATCACCATTTAACATTACTGACACTTGGTGTGTGTATATGTGTGTATGTATGTGCATATATGTATACACACATACACACGCAAGCATATATGTAATTTGTTTATTTGTTCATTGTCAGACAGTCCCCAGTAGCATATAAGCTCCATGAGGGCAGGGATCTCTGTTTATCACTTCTATAGCCCCACTACTCAGAATGGTGCCTGGCACAGAGAAGGCTCTGAATAAATATTTTTGGAATAAGTAAGTGAATTATTTAGCTGTATTTGCTTTAAAAAAAATGTTTTTGAACCTCCACCCTGTGCCAAGCATTGTTCCAGGAGATTGAAATACCACAGTAGGGCTTCCCTGGTGGTGCAGTGGTTGAGAATCTGCCTGCTAATGCAGGGGACACGGGTTCGAGCCCTGGTCTGGGAGGATCCCACATGCCGCATAGCAACTAGGCCTGTGAGCCACAGCTGCTGAGCCTGCGCGTCTGGAGCCTGTGCTCCGCAACAACAGAGGTCGCAATAGTGAGAGGCCTGTGCACTGCGATGAAGAGTGGCCCCCGCTTGCCACAACTAGAGAAAGCCCACACACAGAAACAAAGACCCAACACAGCCATAAATAAATAAATTAATTAATTTTAAAAAAAGAAATACCACAGTAAATAAAACAAAGAAACTGTTCTTACAGAGCCTCATCTATCTATCTATCTATCAACTATCTATCTCTACCTGTACTTGTATCTATATATCTATATATGTATACCTAGGTATATCTATCTGTTTGTCTATCTATCTATTTACCTACTTATCAAACACTGGAAAATGTATAGTGATGGGATTATGGGTGATTTTCCATATTTGCACTCTTCTGTACTTTCTAAGTTTTCTAAGTTGATGGGTGATTGCTAATCAGAAACAACTACGTAGGTAGGAAAGAGGAGTGAAGGAACAGTTAAATGCAGAGGAAAACCTATCGTGTGCTCGTGTGAACTCAGTCAAACACCCAATGAAGTATCAAACCTTTGTATTCCTGGTTTGTTTGTTTTGGCTGTGTGGCTTGTGGGATCTCAGTTCCCTGACCAGGGATTAAACCTGGGCCACAGCAGTGAAAGCCAGAATCCTAACCACTAGGCCACCAGGGAACACTCGCCTGCTGTTTTTGAAGCAATTGTGGCATTGAAAATTAAGAGCAAGATTGCTGGGGACAAATTGTCTGGGTTTTCATCCTTACTAGTTACATGACCTTAATTAAGCACTCTCTGTAGTTCAGTTTCCTCATCTGAAATTGGAAATAATAATAGTATCTACTTTATAGGTTCATGTGAGGATTGAGTTAATATATGTAAAGTACTTAGAAAAGTACACAACACAGAACTAACAATCAGTGATACACACTATTATTGTTTTGTTGGCATTATAGTTATCTTTATTATTATTGAATAAATGGGGGGGATATTTATTCTCCAGACCATTTCATTTAATTATGCATCCACTGGCTCCTAGAAAAAAATACTGTTTAGAATTTTACTCTCACGCACAAATTTGAACAACTTATTCATAGTAATGTCTTCTGCTGGTAAATTCCTTGGGAACTAAAGAACAATTCTTAGAATAGGAGTAGTCCACTCTTAGAAGTCCAGTTCAGCTCTTCGAACCATCTCAGACACGGTCTGTGGCAGCCGATTTTCTGATCATGTGAGTAGAGAGTCAGGATACCGTCTCCCGAGCTGCCACAGAAAGAGCAGTGACAATGAATCTGTGTAATTTGGCACTCCAGTGTGAATGCCTGGATGCCCAAGGTGAAGCTAGTTATATTAACTAGGGAAACCACTATGTTGTCTCAGAAAAAATAATTGATTTAACCCCAGATCACATTAAGATTTATAACAGTACTGTATCAGGTGAATATAGGTAACTCTTTGAGAAACTTATTTAAATGCCCCATAGTTTGACAAGTGGTTATACCTTATCAAGTTCAACCTTGCAGGTTTTAGTACTTCAGTACTTTAGTACTTTAGTAATTATTTATTTGTTCATTTGTTTTTGCTTCTCTGACTGTATGTCCAGCCCAAACCAATTATATTATTACTTGAATATGTTTTCATTTGGCATTTTGTCATACTCATTTACAAATAATTCAGTGAAGCTGATTAAGTGTAGTGTTTATTACAGGAAGTAAGTGTTAAGATATCTGTGAATTCTACACTTCAACAGTTATTTTTATTATAATTAGGGATGTTTACAAGTGTAGGGGAGGAAAAATGTTCCTCCTACCCTTTTAGATTCTGTGACTGGTCTAACAGTAAAAATTGGCTTAAGACAGATTACAGGAGAAAAACAAATTTAGTTTTGTACATACAGGAGCCATAAAAATATGAGACCCAAAGGCAGTCCAGCAGTTAAGGCTTATATTCCATCCTGAGCTAAGGAAAGGGATGGAGGCTTGGGGCTTCAAAGGGGAGGAGGGTAATTCACAGAAAGTTAAGAAAAGCAAATGTTTATCCTGTCATGCAGGTAAGTCTTCCAGATAAAAAAATACCTCTGGTATTAGCTCCTTTCCTGGTCCAGGCCCACTATCTAAATTCTTTTAGACAGTTAAGAGAGAAGTAAGAGTTTTTCCTGAGTCTGCTGGGTCTTGATTGTTTCAGGTCAAAATAATCCACGTGCCAAAGTGCCACATTTTGGGGTGGCATAAACTGCTCCCCTTTGCAAGGCAACTTCATAATATGGTGCAAAATCTCAACATTAACCCATGTCCTCCAAGACTAGGATGCTCCAAGGCAAGACTCCACGACTGCATTCCCATTTCAACAGCTAAACAGAAGTGACAAACTTCAAGTCCATTGCAGTAGCCTAGGTGCGCTTTGCTTATATACTTGACATTTGAACGCTTATTTTCTCTCTGTTCCACACAGTACTTAGCACTCTCTGTCACTACCTGCTCAATTTTTGTAATTTTAAGAGCCATGCCAGGGTAGCATGCCAAAGAGGGTACAGAATTATCAATCTGAAGGAAGTATCAGAGGCAATCTGTTCCATTCCTCTGGCTTCAGGCTGAGTTGGACAATTAAGAGTCTAAACTTCCACAGTCCTTTACCGTCTTCCAAGCAATTGAGATGTTTGCGTGATAAATGAGGTGTATTTGAACACCAGCGTAGAGTGCTTAATTCTAGTTAAGCTCAGTCCATTTTTCATGTCAGCAGTTCTCCCCTCAGACCTCAGCTGAGCATGAATCCAAGTCTTTTGATGAATATCAGATGATCATCAGCTCATGACAACATGTATTAGGAATCAATCTGGAGTATGTGCCTCTCAGCACAGAATCGATGATACCTGCGGGTGGTTTAAAGCTGTGACGCAAATAAACATAGCCATCTGAATGCGAAAAAGAAGCAATATTCAAAAATCTGTTTCATTAAAAGTCCCTTTGTACTTAACTGTCAGAGAAGGTGTGTCCAAGGAGAGATAATGGGAAGGACAACACCCAGGAAGGAGGTAGAATCAAAGTTAAATATCAAACAATCCATTAGTGATGAAAATGTGGATTGTCCTCTCCCAAAATGAAGTATAATAGTTACTTGAGGGACTTAGACCTTAGAGCTTTGGAAAGGAAGAGCAAATTCAGGGTTTTTCTAATGTTTGTTGTCCCAGAGACAGGAAGCTTGCCCCAAACCTAGGCTGTGTAGTAAAAGAGTTAAAGAGCAGGGCTGTGGACTAACATGGCCTGGGTTCATATCCTGCCTCTACCAATTACTTACTGTGTGATCCCAGTCAGTTTGCCAAAGCTCTTGGTATCCCATTTATTAAATGGGAAAAATGTAGTCAGTGGTAGCAATGGTACCTACTTCATAAGGGGGTTGGGATGCTTAATGATAGAACATGTGTAAGGGGCCTGGAACATAAATAGTGTCAATAACCATTGGTTTCTATTCTCTGTATAGAGTAGAATAGGAGACAAATGAGCGCAAGAGGCTCATCTTCTTCCTGACCTAAGGAAGATGCTTATTGCCATTAAAATTCCCTTAGCCCCACAAAATGTCAGCTACATTATTCAGGCAATTTTAATCCCCCCAGATTCTCCCTTTCCAATACGATTCTCCTAGCTTTGCACCCATTTTCAGTGTTCGCTCTTATGCATCCATATTTTTTCACAATTGTTATCATAGTGACTGCGTGCTTTTATATTTGGATATTTTCCTTTGGGTCTAGGCTCCTGCTGGACCACCTTGTGCTCTTTTGTCTGCTCTGACTTGGGAAGTGACTTGGGGGCCAGGACAAATCAGGCTATTTTGTCAGGAAGAGCCTGAGCCCTTTCATCTTGAATTTCAACTCCTGATTGCTCACGATCTTGCAAAGCATTTAGCCCCAGCTTCACCCTTCCCAAAATGAATTAAAATAGACAAGGTCCCACCTCCAGGAGTTTACAATCTTGTACATTCCAAACGAATGCAGACCAGACATGACCCAGGCAAACAAGATTTGAAAAATTGCAGAAATTAAATTGTACGTGCAGACTGAGAAAGCACAAAGGGTGAACACACTTCCAGCCTAGCAGGGTGGGCTTACTGTTCAGAAAGGCTGGGACAGGAGGGGGAAATGCTCCTCTTCCAAGCTTTTCTCTTCCTCTCTGTTGAACACTTAGTATCTTGTTCTATACTTGGCCTATGACATAAAAGTTAATGAAAGATAGAAGTTCTTAGCCCTCAAGAACATGCACGCAATATGGCATTTTCATGAATACTGAAGATGGACAATAGCAAATATTTATGGTCTACAGTTTCTCTTTTGAGACTATATGTTCCCTCCTCTTCTCCTATCATGTTTAAAATAAATGACAGGATGAGAAGAGGCTAGACTTTGAAGAACTGAGCAGAAAGTGAAACTGTAGAAGGATGATGCTAGAGGATGGTGGAGGGAGAAAATATGGAATCATGCCTTAGTCACTGATTTGTGGTTTGTCTCCTATGCTGAAACATGAGCTCCTTAATAGTAAGGATACTGGCAGCCTTATCCAAGTTCCATGCACCTAGAGGAGGGCTGGTCCATAGTAAGTGCTCAATAGACATCCATTAAAAAATAAGAAAATAGAGAACAGAATTTTGACCTCCTGAGGTTGCAGGGTTAATGAAGTTGTGCATGATAGCCTGCCCCCCGCCCCTCCCTGGAATATGGAAAGTATACCAATGCAGCATCCAGCTCTCAGCAGCCCTAGTATCTTCTCAGGTCACTTGAGGGAGAACTCCAAATCAGGATTTGAGAATTCCCAGCATCTCGTTCTTTAAATTAACGGGAGGAACGCTCCAGAGCCTGCAGCAAAGACTGCCACACTGCCACCTGAGCCCACATTTAGAGCTATAATTTGGAATCATTACCTAGTTAGAAGGGGAATCCAGTATCTCTGCATCTTAATTTTGTTTTATTAACATTCAAATAGGAGAAACCCCTTTGCTCACTGTGAACTTTCATGCAGCATATAGGTTGTGTGTGTCTCATTTTAAAGTCTTAACAGCATTTACATTTAAACCACATGGCTCTCAAGAATAATATTATTTAGCTACTGAGAATAAGCATATAGTTAGCAGAAGGAAGGGACGTGGTCCCTGGAGTATTTAGAGAAACCTGCAGGGGAAGCAGAAAGTCTTAACTGTGTCGTTGTGGCTAATCCAATACCTGGGCAGGTTGATTAGATTCTTGAATTTAAATGGAAAAATTTCAGAGATTTCTGTGGTTCATAAAAGTTCTTTGCATGAATGGTAAGTGCCCTTAACAGTTTCCCTCCCCAGTAAGTGGCATCTCAGAGCCATCTGACCACCTTAACACAAATCATCTATTTATAAAAAGAAGCTGTCTGGAGAATATGAAAAATCAATTCCCCCCTCAAAAATTGCAGCTGGTGCTATTTTAGTAGTTGGCAATTTTGTGGAGACACTTCATTTTCCTTAACAAATTGCCAGATGGAAATGGCTATAGCACAATACCATGAAGGCATAAGAGGGGCCCAGTGTTTAGCCCCTCTACCTCCCTGCTTCCAACACTATGGACAAATAAACCAGAAATGTGAAGGAACTCTGTCATAATTCATCTACAAAGCTAGGAGATCTTCCCCCCTTCCCTTTTTTTGAAGGTTGAAGATCTTTTAACAAAAAATGAACAAGACAAAATTTTTGATGCAAAGTTTCCCTACAGAATTTCCCTTTCCCTACCCTGAACCCCGGGGCTCAACAATTCTCCTTTCCTCACCAAAACTCTTTCAAGGTTGTGTTTGTGTGTGTGCTTGGTTAGTTACACCTAAGCTCTAACTGTGAAATGAAAGGCTCTAGTACTTACGGGTATCATGAAAACAGATGCGATGGGAGCAGGATAAGTTGCCAAATTTAGCAAAAAAAAAAAACCCCACAGTTACTTAGTTAAATTTGGATCTCAGATAGATAAATCAATAATTTTTCAGTATAAGTATCCTGCATGTAATACTTTGGACATACTTATACTAAAATAATTATCCATCATTTGTCAGAAATTCACATTTACCCAGGCATCCTCCATATTATCTGGCAACCCCTGGGAGGAACAATGCCCTATGCCCCTGAAACCTTAGTGAGTCCATCTGTACATAAACAGACCTGGTCAGCCACCCAAGGAGGGCCAGAGTGTCTTCTGATGAAGACCCTCTGTTGTCTTCTACTACTCTTTGTTGTTGTTGTTTGAAGAGAGTGTTGCCCTTTGCTTTTTTATCTTTATTTGCAAATAAAGTTTGCCTTGGAAAGCAGCTCAGTAGAATAGAAAGGGCACCCATCTTGGCAACATTGCGTCCTAGATGTAATTCCCACTCTGACATTTATTTGCAGTGTCACCTCAGACTAATTAACATAGGGATGATAAATATCTGTTCTGCACACCTCCCAGGTGGGAGTGAGTCTAACACAATGCCCAGTATACAAAACGATGCACAGTCTGCTCCTTAGCAAAGAAAATGCAGGAGTTACTATATCTCCAAACCTCTTGGTATAGCATTGATGGGTGGTTTTTCCTGCTACAGCTCTTTCTTTGTTTCTTTCTTTAATATTTCTATTGATGTATAATTTATATGTGGTAACGTACACAAGTATTCAATGTTCAACTTGATAAATTTTTTCATCTGTGTATGCTTCTAGAGCACAGATCAGGCAGATCAAGATCTAACAACATTTCCATATCCCCAGAAACTTTCCTCATACATCTTCCCAGTCAATACCACCTCCCCAGAGATAACCGCTATTCTGATTTCTTCTACTATAGATTAGTTTTTCTGTTCTGAAAGTTCACGTAAATGAAAGCAAACAGAATGTATCCTTTGGGTTCTGGCTTCTTTCACATAACATTACCTATCTGAGATTCATCTGTACTGTTGTGTCTATCAGTGGTTTGATCTTTTTCATTCCAGGGTGACATTCCATTATATGAATATACCAGGGTTTACTTTATTCATTTTATTGTTGATGGATATTAGGGTTGTTTCCATTGAATTATTATTAATAAAGCCACCCACCATGAACATTCTTGTTTATGTATTTTTGTGAGCAGACGTATTCATTTCTTTAAGATGCATAGGAGTAGAATAGCTGGGGCATAAGATATCTATGTGCTCACTCTTTCAAACTCCAGGTGGACCAGAAGTGCACAGCTTGCATTGTAAAATTCAAATGTTTTTTTTTTTTAAACAGGGAGGTAGGGAAGAATTAAATAATAATTCTAGAAGGAACTGCTAGCCTAGTTCCTTCACCAAACCACACCATATGAAGGTGCATGCTTTAAACTCATATTTCACTATAGGAGAAGCCCCTGGATTTACAGGGAGGAGCTTCTTTGACACAGTTCAGGAAACAGAATCCACAGAGAATCTTGGGACTTATACCCTTAGTCACATAGGAGGGATGTAGTTAATTTAAATTTAAACAAATATCATTAAATTAAAAGTGGTAGTTTTGTCTTACGTAAAATTTATCTTCCAACTTTCACATTCGTCTTTCATCGATCTTAACAATATTTTTGTCAGTTCTCGAGTTGCTCTGTCACATAGCATATTAACTCTTAGGAAAAAAAAATCAGTACTTTACAGACAAGGTTTTAAAGGTCAAAGATACACTAAATATCATTAAAGTTGTTTCCACGTTGGAAAGAAAGAAAATATATTGAATTTTATGCAAAATAAAGTTTCATAAACAGGGACAATATAATGAGTTCACTTTGAATTCCCTTGGGCAGTTTGTGCCTCTTACTGCAATTTCCCTGTATAGGGATAAAGTTCTCCCTCCTGTTAGGACCGTGAGTGCTGCTGCATGTTCGGCACTAGGAGGGGTGGGGGAGTTGACCTGGAGCTGGATCACCACTTGCAGTCATCCACTACTGAGCTTAGTACTAATCCACACAGGTCTGCGCTGTTGGAACTACTCGGGTAAGGAGGCTTGTGGGGGAACCAGGTCAGGGAGCAGAAATGAAGACCAAAACACTATTATTATTTATTAGACGTCTTTCTAACAAAACTACAAAAAGTTAAGAACGGGGTTGTAAAGTAAAATCATTTGTAAGTTGTTGTGAAATGTATTATTCTGCCTAAAAACGTATTTCTTTAAATGTATAATTTAAAAAAAATTTTCTTTGAAGTACAGTTGATTTACAATATTGTGTTAGTTTCAGGTGTACAGCAAAGTGGTTCAGTTATATACATAGAATATATATAAAATATATATAAAAGAATATCTATATCTATTCTTTTTCAGATTCTTTTCCATTGTAGGTTATTACAAGACATTGAATGTAGTTCCCTGTGCTGCTGTATACTAAATCTTTGTTGTTTATCTGTTTTATATGTGGTAGTGTGTACCTGTTAATCCCATACTCCTGATTTATCCCTCCCCCACCTTTCCGCTTTGGTAACCGTAAGTGTGTTTTCTGTGTCTGTGAGTCTGTTTCTGTTTTGTAAATAAGTTCCTTTGTACTATTTTCTAGATTCCACATATAAGTGCTATAAAGACTATATTTGTCTTTCTTTTTTTTTTTTTTTTTTTTTTTGTGTGTGTCACTGAAATAATCAACAATACCAAAAGCCCAGTGCCAGGATTATAGGATTAAGTACTCCAAGGACACATTTATCATGCCACAGGGCAATAGGAGGGATGAGGGCTCTGGCATGGTATCTGTTCTTTCAGAACCCATCTAGCAGGAACTGGTGTACAGGACTAAAACAGGTCACTGGAAAGGGAGGGAGACCAGAGACAAAAGAAGCTGAGGGCTGCTCCCTGACCTCTAGGATTGAGGAATTAAAGCCCTTCCTGAACTGTGCCTCTCCCACCATCCGCCTCGAGGAGTCAAGGAAATTGATTAGAGAGCAACATGGCCCTGGGAGGTAGCAGACCCAGGGCCAAATCTCAGCCTTGCCACTTGCCAGCTCTGTGACTGTGTAAAGATGAACCTTTTGAGCTCCAGTTTCCTTACCTGAAAAAGGTGAGATCCACAGTGGCCACCACAGGATGCCTGGGAGCGTCAAGTCAAATAGGGAAGTTCATTCAGCAAATGTTAGTTCCTTCCCCCTCCCTCGCCCTACCCTCCCCCCATTCTGTGTCTCTGCTCAAATACCCCTAGGCGGTCAGTACTCCCTTCTTCCTCTGGAGATTGTCTTGTCTTGCCTACTGACACTGTTGTTTTACTTCCTGAGATGTGATTCTATTTAGAGAAAAATAAGATACCTCAGACTAGGGTCTATGATAACTTTTGGAAAATTACAGAAATGCAATCTGAAACGGGGGTATTCAAGGTAGATTTTTCCCATGAGAAAAAGAAACCAGGGAAACTAGTGTTTAAATTCATTGCAATGCTAATCAATTTTAGTAAAACCCTGCCCCTCAGTTTTCACAGTATTTTGCATATGATAAATACCCCGTATAACCAATAGGTGTTGAAACAAATTATAATGGTCATTCTAACTCTGCATGCAACATAAGCAGAGCCAAAGCCAATTTTCCTCATAAAAACTGTTCTTTATAACCAGAAGGCTATGAAACAAACAAAAAAAATGGTGAATCTTTAAATCTTTGCCTCTTAGAGAATACTTGAAATGGTTTCAAACTCATTTTATTGCAGCAAACTGTTGATAAAACCTTGTGATTGTTTCATTTTTTCATTCATTAAACAAACGTTCATCGACCGTCTATGCCAGACCAGGCACAGGGTTTAAGATAAGTTACTTGCAGCATCTCTGTCCTGGAGGACCTCACTGGTCTCTGGCAAACGAGAGACTTACAGTTATTTATTATAATAACAAAATATGAAAAGAGAGATTATAGACGGGATACAACATACAGTTCTTCCCTCTCAAGTTTTACCTCTCTTGCAAGTCTTCAGCTACTGGAGGGCAGCACACGCCAGACACGTCATGAGCGTTTAATATGTGCTTGTAGGCTGAAAGCATATTAGCAGAAAGGGTAAAATTTTTTTAATTATAAAAATTATAAAGGGCAGCAGGTGACCAGTTAGTATCTTCCTAACTTGGAAAACACAGGCAACCCTGAGCTTCTAGGCTAAACACAAGACTTCAAGGTAGCTGAGTAGCTGAAACTGTCTCCTTTTGTTATTTCAACCCAACAGAACAGGGAAAATCCACAAAGCAATTTTATCTACTGAAAAACAATTACAGCTGGGTGGGGGAAGAATGTCACAAAAGCCTTGGAAATTTCCTGAGAGCCACGGGTATATGAAACCCGGGCAGATTTAATCGCCCTTGCTGCAGCCAATCCTTAAATGGAGAGCTTAATCTCATTTTTATTTTTCATAAAGAATAATTTGGAGAGGCTTCAGGAAGTAAGAGGCAAAAAGCCCCTCCAAGTTCAAGGGAGACCTTGGCAGTTCTAGGGTAAAAGGAAGAAGAAATGTAAAATGAAGGTTACAAAAGCTGAAGTGCTTTTAAATCTTTATATCCTATAAATCCACCCTTTTAACATGAAATGTAAAGTGTAAAATAATTGTAAGTTACAGAATAACAAAAGAATTTATGTTAAAAAAACCACTAAGTTTTTAAGGTAAGCTCTGTTGTCAGGTTGTGTGATAAAGATAATTTATTTCCACCTTATCTATGTCTGAGACTGTGTGTATGGCCACAGTAAGTGGAATGTCAAAGATCTAAATATGAGGCCCTTCATGGTTAGTAGACCTGGAGCAAATGACCTTTCCAGCCCCGACTCTGATAGGCCTTGGCAAGCTAAAACAAAAGGGGTTGAACTCACCTCAGGTATTGATCAGAGGAGGGCTCTTAAAGGCTTCTGTCTGTACAGGCCAGACAAGGAACAGGCTCCCCGGCTGCGTCTGTCCTACGTGAAAATGGGATGTGTCATTGAAGATCCAGGAGAAGGAAGCAGTGAAGAGGAGCCAAATGGCCTGGGGTAGACTCTTGGCACTGCCTTCACTGGGCAGGTCACTCAACCTCTCTATACTTCAGTTTCTTCAACTGTAAAATGAGGGTGATAAAGTGAGCTGTTGTGACCATTGAATGACTTAGGTCTTACGTATCACTCACCAATAGGCAGTAACCAGATGCCTACCAGCTGTGTGGCCTTAGGAAACTCATTTAACCTCTCTGGGCTTTGGTTTCTCAAAGAATGCAGTTGGATGAGAACCTATGTCTCCATCTCTGAGAACCTTCTTGTTCTTAAACTCTTTGATTCTGTGACCCTGCTGTGAACATGCTGCCTTAAAGTAGGAAGAGAAATAAAGGGATGGAGAGGAGTGAAAGACTAACTTCTGTTTCCTCTCCTCACTCATTTTGGCCATGAATTCCTGAGTTACTTCAGCGTTTGAACCTCATCCTGAGGACATTTTATAATACTTGCCTTGGGAAGCTTGATTTGTTCCTGACAGTTTGCAAATAGCAAGTATTTATTTGTCAAACGTCATTTTTTAGAAGGTACACCAATAAGGAGGTTTAATTCCTAGTACTAGATAGTTCCAGTACAAAAGCTTTTACAGCAGAAATGTCAGCCTTTCTGGTCCATTGGGTAGAGAACTTAAAGCAGGACTCCATTGGCCACAGCCCTCAGCATCACTGAGTCCTGGGAGCCAGTCCCTTTGCCTTTCCCACTAGAGATGGGTGGCAGAGCGCAGTGGTGAGTGGCACAAACTTCAGCCACATTGAGACAGATGTGGGGACCACACCCTGCTCGGCCATTAACAATACCTACTTCGGTAAGTTGTTGTAAAGATTAGATTTTTTTTTTAATGTAGGTTAAGTGCTTAACATGATGTTCAAAGTGAGTGCTCAGTAAAAGTGAGCTCTCATGATAGGCCACTTAAACTTAAAATGTTAAACCAGTGTCATTCCTGTGATATACAAGGGCTATATTCAACATGTAAGTCTCCCTTACTTCTCCCTTTTTTGACCATTGCACTGATATAGTTTAATTTAGTTTTGTGTTTAGAGTAGGTTAAGGCAAAATAATAATAAAGTAACAATATCTTGGGACTTCGCTGGTGGTCCAGCGTTTAAAACTCTGTGCTTCCAATGCAGGGGGTGCAGGTTTGATCCCTGGTCGAGGAACTAAGATCCCACATGCCATGCAAAAAAGTAGCAATGTCTTGCATTAGACATTCACCCTTTACAAAGCAATATTGCATGCATTATCTCCTATATTCCACAACCCAGATTTCTTCAAACACGAAAATTAACTCTAGTTTCAAAGGGCTGATGAACAGCAGAATGGGGAATAAAATGCTGTTTGCCTGACTCTCTGTTCCTTGCAGAAGCCACAACTTTCCTTTGTTGAGTTTACAAAGCCCACCCATATGCAGCCTCTTATTCCCAGCTGCCCTATGATCGAAGCTGGGCTGGTGTTACTCCCTCTATTAGTTAGGTGAGGACATTGACACTCCAAGAAGTTCAATGACTTTATGAATGTCCCATGGCCAGTGAGAGGCAGAGATAAGACCAGACTTGTTCGTTGTCTAGTGACACAAACTGAAATATAAATAAGCAAATCAAAACAACATAATAAGTGTTATAACTCTTTTTTAAATGAATTATAAGGCATTATGGGATCCCAGAGGCCAAAGAAAATAATTGTGTGTGTGCGTACCTTTGCAGGTATGTGTCGTCCAGGGAAGGATTCCTAGAAGAAGTAATGCTTGAATTGATATTTAAAGGAAGAATAAGCAGCAAAGTAGGCACTTGAAGGAAAAGGAGGTAGTGGGGAAACCATGTGCAAAAGGACAGAAGTTCGAAATAACTTTGCCAGGATGGCAGGAAATTCTCTATGCCTTGCGTTTGGTGTCTTACATGTTGGGTATGTTTTCCTTTGTGCTTTTAACAGTCCTTTATTGACATCTACTATGTGCGGGGCTCTGTAAGCTTGAGGTCCCTGTAACCTGTTCAACAGGGTATTCACAGGCAATTGGAAATGCCCACATGGAACTCAGGCATCCTGTGAACAATAACAGGAGGCACTGGAGTGGATGAAGTCACATGCAGGAGGAGAGAGCAGTGAGAGAAGGGAGGAGAGATGAGGACCAGCTCTGAAGTCCAACATGAAGAGGGGACAGAAGATGAAAGGTAGCGAAGATTAGAAAACAAAGGTCAAAGACTGCAGAGGACAATATGGAAGGAGAGGATGAAAAGTACGGGCAAGGTCAACACTATAACATCCCCTAGAGGAGATAAAGAAGCTGAGGATGGAAAGGCAACCACAGGAAAGGACTGTTAAGAGGTCACCTGTGGTTTTAATGAACACAGTTTTAATGACGTGCTGGGGAAAGAAGCTAGACGGTTGTTGGCTGATGAGTAATGAGAGGTAAATAAGGAAAGAGTCTGAGGTCAGATGACTTTGGTAAGCTACTTGGGAAGAAAAGGGAGACTCTGGGGTAGCCAAGGCAATGGGAGAGCTCAGGACACAACTGAGGATTTTGGGGGGTTTTTTTTTAAGCATGTAAGAGACTTGAGGAAAACACAAGGCACTGAAGATGAGAGAGGAGATAACGATAGAATAAGGACTCAAGGAGATAGGAGGAGATGTGATCAAGTACACTGGTGGATAGAAGGAAGGACACTTTCTCCCCAGATAGGGGTAGGTCTCTTGTTTTGTTGCAAATAACAACAGGAACAGAAATTAATCACTGGTTTGCAGAATGAAGATTTGAGGGTGAGGACGTTCTTGAGGAAAACCAGGGTGCTGTTGGCAGAAAAGTAGCAAAGGATGTTGGATCAGAAGAATAAATAAATATTAAAAAAACCAAAACCCCAGAAAACTAGGTATCTGCTACCGCTGTGACCAGGAAGTGAGGATACTTTGGAGGAGGGGACACTGAGGAAGTCCAGGTGAACGGCCTCTGTTTCATGTGCGAGGCAGGAGGCCTGACTTGGCAATGCTGTACAGGCTTTGCAGCGACCTCCATGGACCCCAGCACTCCCACCCACCCACATCCCCCTCTTCCCCTTTCCTCAGGAGTGAGGGGGAATGAAAGTTGACGAGGTGAACTAATAACCGAATGAAAGAAGAAATGCCGATCCTGAGTTGGAAAGAGGTCCCGTGCAGAGGTGGAAATACCTGTGGGTGTGATGGGGGGTGCGGGGGAGAAAATACAAGCCATGCCAATCAGGGAAGATAGCTTTTCAAGTTCTTTACTTAAGGGGAAAAAAAAGGCCCAGTAAAGATTGCAGAAGAACAATAAGCTCATGGAAAGTGCTGAGAAAAGCTGGTTTATTCTCGGTGCGTCTCCCTATTTTTATAACTTACCTCAACTCTTCTTCAGACAGGAATGGTGGGTCCCAATAATGTTGGGTGGTGAGAGACACCATCAGTGTAGATACTCACAGGGTAGTCTCCAGGGAGGTGTTATGGAAGGTGCTGGGGAGCGTGGGTAGTTAGCCTGCCTGGCTTTCTGAACAAGGAGGATTAATGTGCATGTGGACATGCAGAGAGGCTTTATCTTCAGAACAGATTTCAGAAATGAAAAAGCAAACAAAGCTGATTATGAGGAAAATAGATTTGCCGGAACCAAATTGTAGGAACAGACGGGGGGCAGAAGTAATGGTTACAGGCTCTCCAAAGTGTGAATGCCCCAGAGCTCAGACGTGGAGGCTGTGTATGTTTGGGTCTGCCAACTAGGGCACCTCTGTGGTCCCGGAACAAATCAGGGAGGAATGAGGAGCAGGAGCCATTGTTCGGAGGAGCTGCCCCAGCCTTAGAGTCTGCACAGAAAGAAGGCAGACACCTGCCTCCAGCCCAGATTTGGAGGAGGCCCCTGGCCTTGCTCACCCCAGAATTTTGCCCCTAGAATTTGGGCACTGAACTATGGATGTTTGGATGTCTCCAGAAAACCTGCCCCTTCAGATTGGCCTGTCTATCTCCTCTCAACCCTTCTGAGCCAATTTCAACCCTGCCTCTTCCATGGACCCTTCTTCAGGCATCCATGTTCCAGGGCTCCCTCATCCCTTCTCGGAATTCCAACGGTGGATCCTTCATTTAACACTTAAATTGGGTCCTTCTTCACTGCTTTCCCTTCCTTGTGCATTCGCCTCATCTCCCCAGTGGGGCTGTAGAATCCTAGAGGGCAGGCTCCTTGACTGGTTCTTTTGGGGTCCCTAGAACCTAGCACAGTGCCTGGCAGGTCGCTGATGCTCAGAACATGTTTATTGGTTGGATGCTCCCTTGCCTTAAGGTGGCTCTGAGCTCAGGAACCAGGAGGGCCAAAAGACACGCCAGCCCCAACTGAAGCCAGGAGTAGAGGACCAAGGACAGAAGGAGAAGGACGTAGGAGAGAGAAATGTCCCCAACACCTGGAGGTGCCGTGGAGCCATCCCAGAGTCAAAGCCTGTCTCTTTGACAGTTGCTGCTGAAAGTCCCCAGAGCTGTGGGAGGTCCTTGCCTGCAAGGATCACGCTTCCTGTGGGATTTCCAGTCATCCACTCACTAGGAGAGATTCGAGGAGGGCTTGCTGATTCATGTGTTTTAACTTCTCTGAGAATTATTCCATGTGAGCATTCCATGGCAGCGCCGTGAAGGCAGATGGCCCTCCTCCCGGGAGAAGCTGTATTCCTGTTCACTTCTGAGCTGGGTTCTAGAGTTCCCCCCATCAGTTCTGTGAGCTACCCCCAGCCATTCATTCATTCATTCACTTGACAAATATTCCCCAGACCCCTCTTACATCTGCTCCAGGCACTGGGGATAGAGCAAAAGCAAAACTGACAAAAATCCTTGCCCTTGAAGACCTTACATTTTAGTTGGGGGAGACAGATTATAAAGAAGTTGAGAAATGTGTACTGTTAGGTGGATGTAAGTGCATAAAAATAAAAGAAGGAAGGTGGATGAGGGCATTTGTGTGGGAACTGTATTTTTTTAACAAGGCAGTCAGGGAAGTCACCCTTAGGAAAGTGACACATGAGCTTAAGGAGGTGGGGAAGTCAGCCCTGTGATAGTCTGGGGAAGTGTCCAGAGCAGGAATGTGTCCCAGCATATTAAGGAAAAGCAAGGGGTCAGGGTGGTGACCACAGAGGGAAGTGGAGATTACAGAGGAGGTCAGAAGAGGCAGTGGAGGCCAGGTCCTGGAGAGCTCTGTATGCTTTGCATGGTGGGAGATGGAAGTTCACCAGAAGTTTCAGAGCACAGTAGCAATGAGCTCTGACTTGTGTTTTAACAATATTCCTCTGGCCACCAAGTAAGAGAAAGGTTAGAGGCAAGGAGACCGTCGTGAGGCTATTGCAGTGATCTAGGAGAGAGATGGTGGCAATGGAGGTGGTGAGAAATAACTCAGGTCCAGATATATTTTGAAGGAAGAAGAGGCAGAATTTACTTCCTGATGGGTTGGGTGGGTGGGGTATGGGTGTAAGATGAAGAGAGGAATGAGAACTGATGTCGTCTTAGTCTTTTCAAGCTGCTATAATAAAATGCCACAGACTGGGTGACCTATAAACAACATTTAGTTCTCTTAGTTCTGGAGGCTGAAGTCTAAGATCCTGGCACCAGCATGGTCAGGTGAGGACTCCTAAGTCGCAGAGTTTTGTTGTGTCCTCACATGGTGGAATGGGGCAAGGCATCTCTCTGGGGTTTCTTTTATAAGGGTATCAATCTCATTAGGTTATGACAACCTTCATGACTTAATGACCTCCCAAATGCCCCACCTCCAAACACCATCACTTTGAATTTCAACATACAAATTTGGCAGTTGGGGTTTGGGTGGGGCACAAACATTCAGATTATGACAGATGCCAACGTTTTAGCCTGAAGGACTGGAAGAATATGGTTGCTCCAAATCTTTGCAGCAAGTTCCATTTCCTACAGCTTGTGTTTCTAGATATGGGGGTTGCCATTGCAAGCATGTCAGCCACTGGATAGGTGACTTTCTGCTTCCTGACACCTTCCCATCAGCTGAGATCTGTAAACACATTTGGTCCTTCTCCAGCACCTTCCTCTCTATCCTCCATTGCCAAGGAAGAGAACAAAAACCAAGGTGACCAACGTGTAGCAGCTTTGTTTTCTCACCCAGCTTGGATTATAGAGAAATACTTGCCATCGGTCTCCTTCAGAGTTGCTTGATTTGATTTACGAATCATGTATTCTGTACATGGCCAGTATTTATCTTTGCAAGTGATGTGCGTTCTTTTTGGTACTGAGGATTCATCTGGGAAACCCTGAAGGATATTTTGAATCCTTTTGATTTAGATTTAAGAAAACTAAGGCCTAACTCTCACAACAGCACAACTAGTTCACAGAAAAGCAGAATTAGATCCCAGTCTCCAGGTCAAAAAAAAAAAAAAAAATCCTAGTGCACTTACCATATGAAATCATTGCTAAATTGAGTGATATCGGGGATGAGATGTAAATTCAAAGATGAATAACATACAGCCTTAGAGAGATTGGAATCTATGGAGAAAGGTGAAATAACCTTCTTCTCTTCCGTCCTTCCTCCTTACTTCCAGAAAGATGTATTCAATGTCAAACATTACAGGAATTATGCAAGATGCTAGAGAGACAAACACACCAAATAGACCTGGTCCCTGCTCTTGAAGGGCACCCTGCTGAGGGAGACATTGGCCTCCAAGTTAACTTACAAAAGGAAGTGGAAAAAATCTGTTTTAGAAGAAAGCTATAAACAAAGAGCCATTAGATTCTAGAGAAAGGAGTATTTAAAAAAATTTTTTTTGAAATATAGTTGATTTACAATATTGTGTTTCAGGTATACAGCATAGTGATTTGTTTTTTTTGCAGATATATTTGATTACAGGTTATTGCAAGGTATTGGATATAATTCCCTGTGCTATCCAGTAAATCCTTGTTACTTATCTATTTCATGTATAATATTGTGTATCTGATAATGCCATACTCCTAATTTGTCCCTCCCCCTCCTCCCTTTCCCCTTTGGTAACCATAAGTTTGTTTTCTATGTCTCTGAGTCTATTTCTGTTTAGTATATAGATTCATTTCTATTATTTTTTAGATTCCACGTATAAGTGATATCATATAGTATTTGTCTTTCTCTATGTGACTTACTTCATTAAGTATGATATCCTCTAGGCCCATCCATGTTGCTGAAAATGACAACATATTATTCTTTTTTATGGCTGGGTAGTATTCCATTGTATATACCACATCTTCTTTACTATTCATCTATTGATGGGCACTTGGGTAGCTTCCATGTCTTGGCTATTGTAAACAGTGTTGCTATGAACATTGGGGTGCATACGTCTTGAGAAAGGAGTATTTAATACTGAGTTTTGGGACTAGGGAACTTTGCAGAGAAGTGGCAGTACGTGAGCTGGTTAGTTAAAGAATGGAAATTTCAGCAAAAGGGGGTGGACTGTTTCAGACTGAGGGAACAGTGAGAGTTGCCATAGCAGGTGTCAGTTTTAGAGAACAGCTCTGAGCTGACACTTGAGCGGGTTTCAGGAGGAGATGAGGAGGTGGGTCAGGAAAGGTAGTGAAACCTCCCTTGTGGCGAGATTAAGCATGTTCACTCACTGCTAAAGTGGGAGTGTGGTCCTCACAGGCTGGCGTTCTTATGTGGTGCCCTCCAAGGAGACACATAGGCAGGGAGAGGCTTGTGGCAGAGCTCCCTCCTGGACTTTTCAGGGAAATGTATGGAACATCTCATCTAACTATATTAGTGCACACAGAGAAAGAAGGCAACTACCAGCTAGGCCAGAAACACAGTGAGGAAAGGACCTGGTTTGGGGAAGGGGAAGAGCTTCAGTCGGCAGGACACACAGGGAAGTGGACCAAACAGACTCTTCTACCTCTTTCCTCCCTGCTCACCCCAATATCCTCTTGCCTCTGGAAAAGATGGGGCCTGGGTAAAATTGGGAGGGCCCATCAACTCGTCTGACATGTGAGGAAGTACCCAAGATTCCAAAAACTGCCCATTAGTCTCACACAGATGCTCAATATTTCATGAAAGATTTAATCCTTTAGCTGAAAAAGAAAAAAGATAAAATGCAAACTCTTTTGAGGAAGCAGTGCAGCTTGAAAGAGCACTGGATCAAGAGTCCAGAAACCTGACCTCATTTGACTCTTCACCTAAGTAGATCACCTCATCTGTAGTTTCCCGACAGGCTGCCCCTTCTAAAATCCTGGAGAGCCTTTAAATCTACCCTGATTCCCAGATTTCACTCAGATCCACTGACTCAGAAGCTCCATGAAGCTGAATTCAGTCCCTGCACTGTATAGGCTTTTTGTGTACTCAGTGCTATTCACTGGCTATTTCCTGTCCAGCTCACTTCTGGGAACCAGGCAGAGTTGCATTCCGTGGCCCTCCTGCAGTTGTGTGGGGCTCTGTGACCGGTTCTGGCCACTGAGTTGTGAGTGGAAAGGGCCATTGTCTCTGCTCCCGGATGAGCACTGAATGGACAGAGTGAGAGAGTCCCCCACTGCCTTTTCCTTCTGGCATGGGATCAGCCACTCTGGGGTCTCCGAGTTACCCCAAGAAGCACAGCACTCTGCCTGCCTGCAGTAGATACAGATGGAGCCTGAGTGAAAAGTAACCCTTGTCATGATAAGCCACTGGAACGGGGAGCTTGCTGCTTAGCACAGCGTAACCTGGTTCAGACCAACTGATAAACATCCTCGAGTGGTTCTTGTACAGCCAGCCTGATGCTGGACAGGCCTCAAAGAACCCCTGGCTAGGTGACCTTTCAGGTGCCTTCCAAATCTAAACGTTTTTGGTTCTGGAAGCAGGTTATTAGCTATTAACCGCTGATAAGAGGCTAACTGGCCATCAGATTGGTAAGGCGTTTCTGAGGTGTTTCTGCTGAAGAATGGGATGTGTGGGGACATCAGACTGATGAAGGGGCTATCTGGAGTAGGAGGTACAACAGAGCTCTCAGAGAACAGGTATAGGTGGGGGCAAGGCTGGACATATTCTCAAGACTCAGATCACCATTGGGCCGAGGGCCGACTCAGCAGCTAGGATTCCTGCCTTTACCATATCAAATTTTCCTGGCATTAGAAATTTTAGAATGGGTTGATAATCTGCTTTTGCAGGGAGGCAGTTCATCATGGGTGAAGACAGTCCTTTAAAATTCCATTGCCTGGAAACTCTTCTGTGAGTTTGAGGCCTAATCTTCTTAGCACCAGAATTTGGGTCAGCTCAACCCAGTTTTAGGGTGAGCAATCATCCTGGTGTTCCCAGAACTATCCTGGTTTTAGCACTGAAAGTCCCATGTCCAGGGAGCTCCTCACTTCTGGGCAGACTGGGACAGCTGGTCACTGTACGGGCCTCGTTGTTTCTTTCTAATAATGTCACTACGAAGATAAACTCCCACCACCCCACCCCCAACCCACTCCAATCTCTGATCATTGGCAAAGTTAGATTTCAGGATCTTTCCATGTGCTGTAGCTCAAGTCAGGAAAAAATAAACCCTCAACAGCTTCTGTTCTACCGAAAGAGGTTTACAGATTTCAATATGCCAGCCAAAAGGAAAAAAATATTCTCAGCTTGAGTCTTGTGCCAGCTTGATAGGCAATGGCAGAGATGGGTGGTTTCCAACGGAGTTTTTCGCCCCTGAGCTGGTTTTGAACCTCACAGCTCTGCCACTTGACGGCATCCAGGTTTCCAGACGCTGGCAGGGATGCCACAGTCTGTCACCATCAGGGCTGCTATGAATTTTCCTGTTCTGACAACTAGACAAGATGTCTTTTGAAGGGTGTTTAGTACTTGGATGGTTTGTTTTCAAGAGAGATGAACCCCAGAGTAGATTTGCTTCAGAAAATACGAAATGCTGGAGACTGGTTGGCATCCTACTTAAAGAGTCTGCTTAAAGAGTTAGTTACACAGTTAGATGCTTTTCGTTCCTCAATTAAATCAATGCACTGACCTTTTGCTGAAAATGGTATAAAAACCGAAGGGGAGATGTTGGGAAATGACTGAAACCCTGAATTTAAGTTAAAGCTGATACAGCATTTGCTTCACCTCTGGCTTATACAGGGCATTATGAAGTGACTGAGGAGATTATATTGAACTTTAAGAAGATACCTCGGAAGCAAACTATTTGTCTGAATGTCCTCCTACTCTGCAGCCCAATAGAAAAAAGAGGGATGCAAGGAAAGGCCAGATGCCTCCAGCTTTATCACCCTTCTCCCCCCTTTAATTCTCAGAGGTACTGGGTCCAGACCAGAGGTTGTTGCAGAAACGGTTTGCCCCTCGAACAATGCACAAAGGGAAATAGAGTGCCAAAGGAAATATCTGCTTCCAGGGAGACAAAATTGGGAAGAAATGAGAACGTGAGACGTCAACCACAATGAGTGGAAAGATAAGGAGGGGAAGTGAGGACGTTCTGGGGGCAGAGGTACTGGGTGCCAGGCAATGCAGTTTGTGAAATGTTAGGACAGGCTTCTTATTTCATATATTCACTCTGGCACAGGAACAACGAACGATACCAAAAATTCTACCCTTCCTTCTTTTAGATTAAGTTCAGTCCTCCTCAGAAAACTTCCACTGTTTTGAACTGTCCCATCTACTGGGATAACGTGTGCGTAAGAGTGGGCTGATCACATAGGTTTTATTCTGCTGGCAGTAGAGTATGGCTCCTGAGGGGCAGGGGAAACCAGAAGGCCAAAAGGTATAGGAACAAACATTGTGAAATGCAACAAACATGATTTGCCCTACTTCAGCACTTTTCCAGTAGCTGACCCTGTGGGGAGGATAAGAAAAGAAGAAAGCCGAAAGTTGTTTGGACTGGGCTTTTTCTCCTCACCAGCCTCCTCGTGAATTTAATCTCAGTAAGATTTGTGGCAGTAGATCTCGCCTTCATGTCTTTCATTTCTACAAGACTTTTCCTTTTGACACCAAGGTGCCAGTCAGCCTCCTTCGTGGATTTCTAAGTCACGGGCTTTGAGGGAGACACCAATGTTTGAGGAACATGTGGCCGGAGGAAGCTCATAATGGGAAAGAAGAGTAAGAAAGATGTGGCCCTGGGAATCTCATCTGTTTCCAATAGGCCATGTCACTCACTCGGACCACATGAATTCCAGTAGTTTCAAGATCTTTAAGTCTGACTCTGGAAAAAGGAGCGTATCAGAGAAAGAACAAGTTTGCATTCTCCTTTAGACAAAAGAAGGATCTGGCTGAATGGAGGAAAAAGAAAAACTTTTACACTGAAGACATAGATATTGTCTAAAATAAAAAATTGATCATTTTAATGCATTTTTCTAAAGAGCGTGCTTTAAAAATTGATTCAAAGTTAGATAAAAAGTCAGATATGACACAGCTACCTAATGTGAGGGAAATGAAGGCAAAAATAGATTATGGTAAAGGAAATTTTTACAGAATATTACTTCAGATAAGACCAGCAAATGAAGTTTAATTTATATAATAATTTTAATAACAAAGTAAATACTTGAGAGTTTTCAGAATGTTAGAACCTTTCATAAGTTTATTCTCATAAGTAATGATTTCCATATAATGACTAGCTAATTAAGTATATCTGTAAATTCAAGTGAGCACTTTCTATTTTGTGTATTTGTTTTATTCTGCAGATTGGGATTTGAATTTTTTAAGTAGTTTTTCTGGTTGTAAAATTATTAAAGATTTTATCACCTCTTTAGGCCTCTAAGAAGAAACCTAAAGAGGTGATATGGCCCTTCCTACTTCCTTCAAGCTTCCAAGCAGTGGGTAGTTCAAATGATTCAACTATCATTGCTGATATCAATGTCACATTGGACCCAATGTATGCATTAGACACAGAGCATTGGTTAAAGTCATCTCACCTCTGTGAGGAAGTCTATCAACTCCTTTACCAAACTGAGCCAAGTTCCTTTAAGACTCTCTTAAAGGATAGTGGCCACCACTATACTTAGAGCAAATGAGAGAGATCCCAAAGAAAGGATGAACCTTGGAGAACAAGAGTCAGGGCACAAAGCTTTGCTTCCCTTCCATGTCAAGTCTCCACATTTTGCTGACTTTGGAGGATCTGAGCTTGAATTTTTTTGTCTTAAAGGGAGTCAGCATGCTACTCTACGATCTCCATGAAACTACAAATTCTTCCTAAAATTGAAAGGCACTTATGTGCCAGTCAGGGTGCTGGGCGTGTGGGTGATTAGTACAGGGCTGAGGTCCCAGGGGTACAAAGCTGGTGGAGATGGCTGAATACTGAAGCAGGCCAGGGCAGGAAAAGCCAGGGTATAAATCTAGGGATTGCCCAAGGCCAAGCCAGGGAAGATGAATGTTGTGATCGAATCCCAGGAAATAAGCACAGAGCTAGGATGAGAGACAAGCCTAAAAGTTAGAAACCAGATAGACTGGGGATGTAATGGAGACCAAGCGGCGAGTGATGCAGGGGGTCCGAGATGGCTCCATGTTCTCAACTGAAAATGTAGACTCCTGCCTTTTAATCCAGTCTATGATGTTTTTACATTATCCAGTATCTTAAGGGATTTTTGATGGCTGCATATATTCCATCACATGGCTGTAGTATAAGATCCTCAGTCATTTTCCTATTGTTAGATTACAGTGATTTTTAAGATTAATACTAGTTTTTCATACATTTTAAAAGGAATATTACTAAACAAATCTGAATTTACCAATTTAGGAAGAAAAATGTAGATGTTCATTATTAACAATATAAATACATTTAAGAGGTAGGGGAAATCTGGAAGCCATTAGGATGATCAGCGTTTTAGACACCAAGTAACTTTGAACCCTGAAGAAGGTAGTGAATGAACAGGCAAAGTCTTGGAGATGTATGTAAGATACGGACTTTTTCTCTTTTTTTAAATCCAAAACACTGTAAATGGAAAAATGTTAGAGATTTTCTTTTTTAGTGAAGAATAAATAAAGTAAGGACTAAATTAGATGGTGAAGAAGATTCACCTCAGATCTATTATTGTATTTTTAAAAAACTTGCTCTAAATTCAGTTTCCATTTGTTAATTTTAAAAACCTTTGAGTGCTATTTATAGTGAGTTTTGTTCTTGTAGACAAGGAATAAGTGATTTATGGCCAAAGGGCTGCTGTCTGCTGTCTGTGCTGGGGGAAGTCCAATAAATTTGGTCATGAAGCCCAAGGGAGGTAACTGCTTACCAGTGACCTGGTAACTGCTGATTGAAAGGCAGGTATGGTAACCAGTGCTAGGACCCTCCCTTCAAGCCAGCAAAAAGCAGAAGAGGATGGATCTTGTATCTGGAGCCAATCCCACCTAAATTTTTTTTGCTTCTGAAAATAAGATTTGAGCAAGGTCTTCAACAGGAACCAAGAGTGGAATTGAGTTCAGAGTTCGTAGAAGATTGGGAGGATGCAGAGAAGTTCAGCACTGGGGCTGTGAGAACCCTTTCACAGAGCAAAGAGCAGTATGGCCAGGACGTCCTGCTTCTCCCAGCCTGGTTCCGACATCATGCCTTAGATGTCCTAAATAACACTCCAACACCAGGTTTCTCAATACTTTGTGACTCTGGGCTGATTCTCTTCAGTCTGCCCTCTTGGTCAGTCCTAGTGGGGCCCCTAATCAAGATAGCATCTCTGTAGTGCAGGATGAGTTACACATTTGAGCAAGCAGCCATGGGAATGATTATGCCCATCCACATTCTTCCCAGCAGAGCCCCAGGACATGCTGGAATATCTGGAATCCTGTGGGCAGTTCCTCTTGCAGCTCCCACCATGTCCAGTATCTGCTCACAGTTGGTCTGCAAATCCCTTGACACCTTCACAGGGTTGAGGACTTGGTATCCAAGCTCTTTATATACCAGCCTCTGGCTTTGACAAGTCTGTCCTCTCACATCAGGGGCATTTGATGATTAAAGAATCTTAACTCTACTTGACAGGTGAGAGAGAGTGGGACTGATCTGATGGGGGTGTTCTGGCAGGTTCCCTTCCTGGGTGCCCCAGATGTTTCATCGCAGCCTGCATTTCCACAACAACAAGCCTAGTAAATCAAATGTGAAGGTATATGATCTGATACAATAACAAAGTAACAGGGACCTGAGTGTGCTGCAGCCCACTCGGGGTGAGCTAGGTCTTTGTGAATTCCCCCTGAACACTCTTCACTTGGCTCAGAAAGTTCCCCTGTTCTCTCCTGTACCTGGACACAAGCAAGTACAGTCAGCCAGGCCAGCAAGAAAAGGGGACAGTCCAACCCTCTCACAGCTTTTCTCTCTGCAGAGCTTGCTGGTAGTGCTAGCTCCAGAAACTCCTCACCTTCCCATGACCTTGGCTCCTTTTGCTTCCTTGCCCATCCTACCCTCACCCCAACAAAGAGTCAATTACAGGAACAGGCAAGTCTGAATCTCCCTGCTATTGCTGCCCCTATAGCCCCTGCCATCCCTATGTTCTCATGACCACATGCCCCCCTCCCCAGATCCTAGGTACAAGAAGACATCTCTTTATTGCAGTGGTTCTCAAAATGTAGTCCCTCGCCTGCAGCAGCCATGTCATCTGGGAACTTCTGAGAAAGACAAATTCTTAGGCCCCAAGCCAGACCTCCCAAATGAGAAATACTGGGATTGGGGCCCAGCATTCTATACCTAGCAAGACTACCAGGTGATTCTGATACATGCCAAAGTTTGATAATTCGCATTTCTAACAATTTCCCAGGTAATGCTGATGCTGTTGATTGGAAGGCCACACACTGAGCACCACTGTTTGTGGGCTTGGAGAAATTATTCTCTACTAGGGTTTGCCAAAGGAGAGTCATGGTCCAAATCCAGCCCACTGTCTGTTTTGTAAATAAAGTTTTATTGGAACATGGCCACACCCATTAATTTACATATTGTCTCTGGATGTTATACTACAGTGGCAGAATTGAATAGTTGCAACAGAGACAATATGGCTAGCAAAGCTGAAAATATTTACAGATAAATGTGGTTGACCCCTGCTCTACACAGACATATCCTCTTTGGCACAGACTACGTGGCCCCTTTCCAAATGGAGTTTAGGCAAAGACAATAACAGTAATAACACAGCGGGGAACCAGACACTTGCATATTGCTTCTGTCTAGAAATGAAAGGGCTTTCTTCAAACCCATGAAAGCAGCTGTAGCTGAGATCAGAAGTCTCTGGTAGAGGCTGTCACTGGCAATGTGACCGGGGC
Organism: Mesoplodon densirostris; assembly: GCF_025265405.1. Lineage (NCBI taxonomy): Eukaryota > Metazoa > Chordata > Mammalia > Artiodactyla > Ziphiidae > Mesoplodon > Mesoplodon densirostris. The sequence goes on from NC_082665.1 coordinate 81,039,280, forward strand.
TACCTCAGCACTGGGGGCTGGACCAGTAGCAGAATTTGCAGGTGCACATGAATGGAGAGGCAGAAGTGCTGGGCTGTCAGTTATGTATCGAAGAAGCTAATTTTTAGTAGTATACTCATTCCTTGACTTAAAAAAAAAGCAACTGATTGCTCTTTCAGATCAACATGTCGAAAAACTGAAAGATTTTAAAGGCATATTTGATCAGTTTGGACTCTTTTTAAAAAGCGGTAATTGAATTCTTTCCCCAAGCAGCTAAGAAAGCCCATTTTTCTCTGTTGACTCTCTCTTTAGTGATTAAAAATGCTTTCCCCACACTTCCCAGTTGCAAGCTTTTCCAGAACATGAGCAGTCTGTAAATGTCTAAAGCTGAAGAATGTCATTAGATCAGGCTTCCAATTTAGATGTGTGGTTCTGTCTCTGATATTCATGGGGAGGGAGGGTATCCTCTGCTTTGAAAAGAGGGTATTTTCACTTTTTCTTAAGAAATACAGAAAATAGGAATAGCCATTCTGAGACAGCAATCTCTGAAGTTCAAGAAGGCAATCTAGTAGAGTGGCAAGAAATAGCTGCTGGAATTTAGCTGGAATTTTTGAATACCCAGATTGAAATCTCAGTCCTATATTTCTCTACTACTGTGGCCTTGGGCAAGTTGCTTTAATCTTTGCCTCTCTGAACCTGGTTCCTCATCTATAAAATAAGGATAATCACATCTAGATCAAAGATTAACTTAAACTTGATGTGATAGGTCCCTAACATGGTATGGGGGCCCTCAATCAAAGTTATCTGCATTTGTTCCTCTGGCCTGTTGGTAGAAATTTTCTTTTTCTGTTCTAGGATTTCTTTGCTTTGTAATTTCAGAAAATTTAGCAGAACTGAGAAAAGAGAGGTGAGGTTCTTTGGAAACAAATTGTGCTGCTTTAGGAGAGCTAAAAGAACATCTCTAATGTGAGGAAAGTGATCCTTTTATTCATATCTCCTGAGTAGCTGCCTTTGAAATTGCTTAGTCCTGGGTTAAATATCTCTCCAGGATGCTGGAGGAGGAATTCCTGGCCGAGGAGAAGGATTCGAGGCACATCCTAACTAACACCTGTGGCAGGGGAGAAACTACGTGTATAGATAATTCTAACAGAATTATCAAAGATAAGATCTAACAGCGCCACAAAGATAATAATTATTAACTAATATCTCAGCCTCTGTAGTTTTCAGATACCCAATAACATGGATCCATTAAGAGGAGAATCTTTGTGACCTCCAGAAATAAAAATACCTTGTCAACAGGTGTTTGGTTATTAAAGGCTCTGTGTGTTATTAAATTATTTATTAATTTAACTAATAAATTAATTAGAGAAAAGGACTGCCATGTTCTTGCTATTCAACATGAATTCTCATTCAAGGCAAAATTCACATTCACTTCCTCAGAGAGGACTTTCCATCCACTAGTCTGAAGTGACCTCTCTCCAGCTAGCCATGTCACTATATCATTATTTGAAATGGTATGTTTTATTTATCTGATTACTTGTTTTTTGTTGGTCTCTCCAACCAGAATGAAAAATGCCTTGGCCTTATTCATTGCTGAATCCTCAGGGCTCAGAGTGGTATCTGACAGGTACTCAATAAACAAGTATTTGATGAAGGACTTGATTTCTCCCCAAAACAATTTTTAAAAATCTGGCTAGAATTTGAGTTCCACCATAAAAGGGAGCTTTCAAACTTAAGTGATTTAGTAGTCTCTCGTTTTAGAAAGAATTTCTTCTATTTTGGGGTTTGTTGTTATCATTCATTGGCTCATTTCTGATCCTTATGCCTTTTATTTCTAGCCTTACTGTACTGGTTCAGTCAGTACAATATTGAATATAATAATAATAATGGGCATCTTTTGCTTATTTCTGATCTCAAAGGGAAAGCTTTCAACATTTCCCAATAAGTATGATATTTGCTATAGGATGCTCATTATCAACTTAGGAAAGTTCTCTTCTATTCCTAATTTGCTAAGTTACTTTTTTAATCATGTATGGATGATAAACAGATATTTTTGCTGTACCTATTAGAATGATTATAGGATTTTTTCTCTTATATTATCAAATGTTAAACCATCCTTACATTCCTGATATGAATTCAACTGGGTCATGATACATTATCTTTTCCATATTTTGCTGGGCTTAATTTGCTAATATTTTGCTTAGGATCTTGGCATCTATGTTTATGAGTGGGATTAACCAGTAATTTTCCTTTCTCGTAATGTCCTTTGTCCAGTATGGATATCAAGGTTATGTTGGCCTCATAGATAAAGTGGGAATATTCCTTCTTTTTCTAATTTCTGGAAGTTTGTGTAGGATGTGTGTTATTTCTCCCTGCAATATTTGATAGAGTTCACTAATGAAGCCATCTAGGCCTTGAGTTTTCCTGTGCTTCTCATGTGTTAGGAAAGCAGCAGATCTTATTAATCCAATTTTAGGGCTTGAGAGGATGCAAAGTTGGACTGCAGTCCCTTCAATGACCAGTCTACTTCCAATTCAGTCTAACTTCTGGGGTTTAGCTATTCAGGGTCCCAAAGTAAAGTGTAGGGAGTTTATCAAGCCCCCTACCATCATCCAGGCCCAGGAAGGATGTACAAAGTGCTGTTCAGCTCATCAGCCTTTTCCTTTGATAATCAGTGGAAGAACCTGGGGGCAAGGCAGTCCCTAAATCCAAGCTTATTGCTCGGGTTTCCAGCTTCTCCCAGATCTTGGTTCGATGGTGCTCCACTGTCCTGTTACTTTTCTAATATCTTCAAACATATATACTTTTATTCTGTCCAGCTTTTAAATTCTCTTCAGTTGGATAGCTTTTCTGAACTACATAGTCCATTATTACCAGAAAGTTGTTTGGTTTTTCCTTCCTCAAACAAAAAAGCGGACTAGAATCTGGACACCCAAGTGAAGTCTTTCAAAATAATAACTTGTGGTGGTCCTGGTGGTCCACATACCTATTCCTTATATGCTGCCTTTGCCCCAAAACTCTTTGGATCTCCTCATTAGCATCATCTTCAGGGCCAGGCTTGATCCACACCCCCTTATGCAAATCAGTTCAAAAAGTATTCCAGAATTCTTACTGGTACCAGATGCCCTGTAGGTACTAAGAATACAGAGCAGAATAACAGGGGTCACAGTCTACTGCAGAGACAGGCATCAAGACAGAAACATTACAGCAAAATGTAGGTACTATTGCAGACAGGAGCCAAGGTTATTTGCACAGAGAGGACAGACAGCATACTGATACTGCCTGAGGCGCTAGTTAATAGGTTATATTCTAGTCTGAGCTCTAAAGGAAGAGCAGAAGTTCAACAGAAGAGAAGAGGAGGAATTGTCACTCCAGGGAGAGGACAAAGAGTGCAAAGAGGAAACAGGGACAAGTTGAGAGACCACCAGGCACACCATGAAGAAAGTGACACCCGGTGTGAGGATATTGGAGCTGATAGCACTTCCCTGGTCATGTTACTTAACCTTTTAAGTCTCACTTCCCACTTCTGTAAAATAAGGGTAACAATCATTTCTACCTCATCAGTTTAATTAAATGAGATGTTACCTGTAAAGGGCATGAAACAATGCTTAATACATAACAAGCACTCATTAATTATTACAGTATATGATGTAGGGGAAGGGGAGGGTAAGGGATGGGAAAAACAGACTTATTTCAGCTGGCTGTTAAAGAAAAGAAAACACTATTGGGAATATTCAGAGAGTTATGTTAGAGTTGGAAAAACATGGAAAAGAGTTAGAGGATCCCTCCCAAAGAGCTCTAGGACCAGCTTGCATGAGGCAGAATTATAGGAATTAGTGTTTAGATTCCCAAGAACATGGCTCTGAAGGAGGTGGCACTTATCTGGATGAACAAGGCTGAACTTATTTTATTTATTTATTTATTTATACATTTGTAGTAAATATTTTATTTAACTCAATATATCAAAAGTATTATTTCAACATGTAAATGATACACACATTATTAAGGACATACTATATATACTTTGCAATTGGATATGTAGTTATCATTTTGGAGTAGCCACATTTCAAGTGGCTTGGCAGGTGGCTATCGTATTGGATTTCTCAGGTCTTGATGATATCTAGGATTTTTATTGCCTATTTTCCAGTTAACCGATTTAAAACCATGCTGTTGCTTTATCTTAAGCTAGAATGATGGTGAAAGTGTAAGCTTATGCTGTGTATAGCATTCTGTAGGCAACTTTATAGCATCTTTCTACCAGTGCAACCTTCGCTAGCTTGGCGATGGTCAGTGATGGTTCTCTCAGGGGCCCTGCAGTTACTTCAAAGTACAATAGGTTGTCTCTCTGGTGTGTTTGTCCCCTAGGCACATCCCCTTCCTCAGAGCAACCCCACCTGTTCCTCTCCACTTCTGCACCTTCACTGCCTCTTTCTCTGGAGAAGTCTCCCCAGCCCCCAGCCCATGGCTGCTCAAATCCCACCTTACTGCCAAGCCCCACCTCTTCTGTGGACCCCTCCTCTTACTAATCCAGTCTCCACTACCTTCCTCACGGCTGCAGCAACCGCACTGCACAACTAAGCATTTCACTCCTTCCCTCTTTGCTTTTCTGTATTTATTATTCCAAGTCACCATTCATGTCTGTCAACCCAAAGGGCAACCTTTTTCAAGGCAAGGATCAAGCTTCCCCGCCTCACGTGGTACTCCCATCTCAACAAATGCTCTTGAATTCAAAAATAACAGCCAGCGAGTGACAGAATAAGTGGTGAGGTCTTATTCTCCCTCCATACCCTCATTCTGGAGAGGGTTAAAGACAGGATATTCAAAAGAAAATAGCTCGATCTAGTTGAGAAATATGTGATTAATCTATTCATCTGCACAAATTGGAACCTGTGTTAAATTGCCAAGCTGAAAATGGTTACCACAGCAGTGCCAGGAAGAAGATGCTGAAGAGAAAGGCTTTTTCTTATCTTTAAAACCTTTTCTTCACTGGATGAGAGTGGCACGGTAGCTTAAGGAGAGAACACCAGCCCAGGAATCAGATGAATTGGGTTAGAGGTCAGCGTCTGTCCTTTCATTTCTTCTCTGCAAAGTCAGTTAACCCCTAGAGTGTCAATTAGACATTCATGAGGCAAGAGCAGGACCTACCCTGCCCACTTTGAATCAGAATAATGAGTCTAGTGGGTTCAAATGAGACAGATCTATATAGATACACAGTAGCTCTTTCACAGAGGCAGGATCTGGCTTATGCTCAGGAAGAAAAACCTGGAAATAAACATTCCATCTTTATTAGCCTCACCACCTCTTCTACAGTCTTCTAGAGTGGGGCTCAGCAGTAGTGAGGGAGCTAGAATAAGACAAATGTTGATTCTGCCATATTCTAAAAAGAATCCCACAGGAGTGAAGCCTATTTTCAAAGGTAGGGGCAAGAAGTAGGTGGGGGGGAATTTGGGCTAAGATTAGAACAAAGAGCCTTAGAGGTGTTTTGGCCCTCAGGGATGTCACAGAGTGCTGATTTGGGGCAGAGGAGAGGGGAAGAGAAACCTCCTCCTTAGCTGACTTGTGCAAGGGAGGGGGTGCCCTCCCAACCATGTGTCAGCCTCTTACCTCTACTGACACGGCGAGGACGAGCCCCATGGGGCTGGAAAGAAAAAAAAGTATATTTGAGGCCAAATCTCTTAGAGGAATTTGACATGTTTGCCTCAGGTAGATACCGTGAAGCTGTTTGGCCTCCATGTCACCCCTAAACACAGCACACCAAGCACAGTCACTACACTAATTTTTGTAACTACCAATTAATTTCCAGTTTTTGTATATTTTTGTTTTCCAGCTTTATTCTGTTCTCCTCAAGTCCAAGAAAGACTGTGATAGGAGTTCCCTCCTCTTTTTCATTCAGTGAAACTAGGAAATGTCTCAGGATATAAAATGAACATAATAATTCTGTGTCAATCATCCAGTGTTATTGAAAGCTGCTCGCAGCAAAAATGGATGTATTCCTAAATAACCAAAGGCAGCGATTTGGGAGCTGTTTTAAATGCAAGCTCTTGTTCCTCTTTTGCTATTCTATTTCATATAACTTTCAGGTATAAACTAGAACTTCTCTAAATTAGTTTTCTTGGCCTTCTTTGTTCAAAATATTGAAGTAATGGACTTGCAGTCTTTAATCTTAAGAATGCGGTCATCTTTCTTTCCAGATATAAATGCTCACAATACATGGTCCGATTTTCATGTATCAAGACAAATGCCTTTGTGTACTTAATCAATAAGCTTTCAGCCACATTGTAACTTGTAGCCTCAACACCAGGAGTTCTCATTGGTGAAGGCCGTCATCGGTCCCAACCAACTGTTTTCGAAAGGAAGCTGTTGTTGACATTTTTATTGTTTTTTTTTTTCCTCCTAAGAAAACAATAGATTGTGGATTTGAGGTAAACAGTCCCAAAGCAGAATGTTTTATTTGAGGAAGCTCTCTCTTTCCATGTTTTACTATGTACACTGCCAGTGGGGTGCACGAACCCCTATGTGGGCAGGTGGTAAGGGGCAGACTCAGGGCTGCAAAGAGCCTCAAATACTCAGGAAAAGCAGCCTCCTTCCTTCCTCCTTTACACGTGGTGACCAATGTGGGAAACATCCACTCAGCCCTGCCCGGGTTTGGTGCTTTTAAAGGACAGTCAAACTGAACTAGATGAGTATTACTATGAAGGGACAATGTGCTGGGGACTAGCAAAGAGAAGTTTAAACTGTACAGTGAACTCAGAAGATTCTGGTGGAACAATCTGGCTGTGTAAACCTTGTTTTAGATGACTTTGAAAGGCTAAAGAACATCCCCATTTGGAAAAGTCTTGTTTGTTTTCTTCTCTGAAGTCAGCTCTAATAATTCTAATGCATTTATTGGCCCTTGATGGTTTTTTAGGCATGGCCAGCGCTAATCTTGCTGTTTGCAGGTAGGTAGAGCTAACTCCGATGGACCTATTTCAACATGTATATTATGCAAATTCTAAAAGGAAGTGAGAAACTCTCTTTTGTTTAATTTTTTTAAAGCCACAAAAGCTATAAAATTAAAATTCAATATAATTATTGAACAGGGCAACCACTTTCATTCTCTTATACTTAAAATGTAGCTTTTCTACCAGAACGAGGCAAAGATTTCTCACCATGTTTTGCTTAGATTGGCCTCATTTACCAAAGAGCTCAGTCACAGCACATCAGAACCAATCAACCAGATAGAATGTTCAATATTTCCACTTGTTTGTCTCTGCCTCCTGTGACTTTAAGCCCTCCCACCAATTATAGGACCAAAAGAACATTGTAGAGGAGTCTAAAGCTTTCTGGCAAATACACAGTTTAAGTAAACATATGATTTCTACTGCCCTAAGTTTTCTAGGTAAGCCTTATCTGTCTGGGTATATATTTGATAGGAATACTCTTTTTTTCAACATTTTCAGTGACAATTAATTATTCTAAAAATAGGAGTAGACAGCAGATGTGTAATCACTCAGGAAGTTTACACGAGCAGCATTGGGGCTGGGAAGCCTGAGGTTCACAAGGAATTCTATTTGAGTGGCTCTGGCATTCACAGAACCAGTTACTTCAGTTCAGATTCCTTTCATCGTAATTAGGACAGGCGATGTAATGACACAAACAAACACGTATGGAAGAATTATAAAACATTTAGGAAGACTGCTGGCTGCTGATCTGGTGGTATTTACTAGAATATATTGATGTGCATGTGTAAAAATATTGGGCTGAGGAGTAGGAATCACCACTGTGCCTTGAGGCAAGAGAAATAACACACTCTGGCTACCAGAAACCACACCAGGTCATCAGAAGCTAGGCATCCTTTTACAAAACATTCAAGAGCCATGTGACATGGCAGAGTCAGGCAGGATTGAGTGGAATTCTCATAACACTTGCTAGCTAAGATACCTTGTATCAGTCACTAAAATTCTCTGTGACTTAGTGTTCTTCCCTGAAAAATGAGAGAGCTATCAAGTCTCAGTTGTTATTTATAAGGCATAGATGAGGTAATGTATGTTAAGAGCTTGGTACAAGTTTTCTGTAAAGAGAATATTACTGTGAGTACTGGGTACCTACTGTGCAGATTTGAATCTCTTTGTGAACTTCTGAATTGCCTATATGTTTAGTTTACACTAACTTGAAGAAAGATCTCTAGAACAGTTCACATGGGAAGTCAAGCTGCCTTTGTGAAGAAATGGAATTATCAAAATTTTCCATGCCTTTCTGTTCTGCTTTATAATGACACACACTGCCTCCTGGAGAACTGTAATGGCTTGGCTTCCGACAGCCGATATGAAGATGTCTGTGTTTCCTTCCTATTTCCTTTCATAGGGCATTTAAAAACTCCTTTCCTTTGGTGTATTAAGAATCCCATACACACAAGAATAACAACATCAACCCCCAGGGACCCATCCTATTACTGGTAAAACGGATGATCTTTGTTCTTCATCTCCATTCTACTCATTCTTTTTGTTACATCTGTCCTGATCTTTGAGAACCATTACCGTGCTCGTGTGTGTGTGTGTGTGTGTGTGTGTGTGTGTGGATCTGAGAAAACAGCAGCTATTGAATGTATGTTATGTATATGTATATTTTCAGCTCCCTAAGTAGAATGTCAGCTCTTCGAAAACAGGACCTTTGATGGATGGATTGTTTGTGCCATGGCAGGTATCTCCACGGTGCTTTCATTGTGTGCCTTAATTGGAAAAAACAGGCACTTCCAATAAATGAATATTTATTTTTAAAATCTGTGCATGTATTACTCTGCCAATATTATAGTAATTATAAAGTATATTTTAAAGTAGACATTTTAAAAAGAAGGGAATTAAAGATGCAAATATGAGTACTTGTCATCTTTCTTACCACACTGCAGTGAGCTGTCTTGTAGGGCATGTACATCTCTTTTGGAGATGGCTGCCCCCAGCACTGAGGAAGGGACCAGTTTGTTTTAGGGCTGAGCAGTAACACTGGCCACCCAGGACCCAGACGTCAACTCCAGGTAGCTTTTTTCCTGCCCACCAGTCTTCTGCCCACCATGCTCTCTCTCTTCACTGCCTCCCCCGCACACACTGACTCTGCAGGTATTTGGGGGAACATCTGGGTGACTAATTTCTTACTTAACTCATACTCGTGCTTTTCATGATTGTTCTCCTGGATGCAAAAGTTGCACCAGCAGCCTGCATTTTCCCTTCTTGCTAATAGATACAAGATGCCCCTAGAGGCTATGGTTCGCAAGGATCCTGCCGTCTGCCCGGTTACTCAGTCACGTTAAGTGTGCCATGTGGAACGGCCACCCACGAAAATTGTGGAAAACATTCTTTACAGAAACAATCGGGCTTTTCATTCCAGGGTACAGATGGTGGTGTGGTAAAGGGGTGGTGGGGATGGCTGGGGTATGTGTGACAGTAGAACCTGGGCCATCTTGTGGGTTTTTCAGGAAGCCCACACAATAGCTCTCTCACCAAACATGTGCTGAGGTCCTATTATAGGCTGAGAACTTCAAGACAGGGTTGTTCTCTGCAGGGAGTTTTCGGTCTTCCTGTGAAGACCAAGTGGGGACTAGAGAAATGAAATTACACAGCAAGCAGCTGCTATTGACAGGACGTGGCAAACTCATCCGTAGGAAGATGTTTGTGTCCTATTCGAGGCCTGCCAACACAGCCTATGAGACCATGACTGCCCAAAAGAGTTGCCCAAATTGACCAGAAATGGAAACTCGCGCTGAACGGGGTTCTGAATGCAGCCCTTGCAGTGGTTCCAGAAGCCATTCTTGATGAGTAGAATCAGCCTTGAAAAAGCAGACTGTAAAGTAAAATTTAAGAGGTGGGCAAGTCTCATCACTGGGAAAATTTTCCATCACTAAAAGCAGAAAAATAAAAATCATTCAATCGTAAAACAGTCTGCAGTCATCCACTTCAGAAGCAATCTCACATTACTGCCTCACCTTTTCAACCATCACTCTTCCCTCTGGCTTTGGGCCTCCATTTCTCCAGCTCAGGTCCCAGCATCGTCTGTTATTTTCTACAACCCACAGAGGCAACACTGTGCTCCTCACTCACCTGTATCAGAAGGGGTGCTCCTCTGTGGTGGCCACAGTTCTAAGCACCTGAGAGTCAAGACGAATCCATGAGTTCTTCGCAGGATTCCCAAATGTGAGCCTTTCATTTGCTTTCCATGCCTCCTAGGGAGAAAAAGAAGTTATCCATCAGTGACATAGAAATGAGGAGGAAAGGTTGCAAAGGTCTGAGGTTATTGCAAAAAAAAAATGTTTATATTTCCTGAGGATGATTCCTGGGTTGGTCTCCCTTCATTCACCAAACACACAAGCAGTGTTTTTAGAGCCTGTAAAACTCTGCAGTCTGTGAGGATAACAGCTGCTGTACCCCAGATCCCTTACAGACCTCTTGTCAATCAAAGGCAGCTGCTCTTGTTTAGACTCTGAGACTCTCTTCTGTAGACTGCTGAGATCACCTCCTAATTGATCTCCCTCCCGCCAATCACTGCCTCCTCCAAGCCATCCTCCACACTGCTGTCAGTATCTTTCTGCAATGTAAATTGGGTGATAGTTCATCCTTGCTTAAGTACTCTGATAGCTCTGCATCACCCACAGGTTACATTTCAAATTAACTAAACATGGCATTCAAGCCCTTCTCACTCTAGTCCCGATTGACCTTTCTAGCCCTGTTTCAAGATCCTCACTTTGACCCACTGTTAATCCATTCAACCATACCATCTGGTTTAGGTGCATCTCTCTATTCAAACCAGCTCCTCTGCTTGGGACGCCTCCCCCACCCCTTCACCTGTAAATACCTTCTCTCTCCTCAAATCTTAACTCAGAGCCTTCCTTCCTGAAGCTTCATCCAAACACCACCAAGCCGGGGTCCTCACCCACTTCTCTGCTCCTATCCCACCTCCCAGTTAGCTCTGCTGTGCACTCCCCAGTGGCATACACTGATTCTTGTCTACATATCATCCTTTTTGCCTCTATACCCCTAGACACTGACACAGTGATACCAAGGGCTACTCAGTAAATCCTCCATGAGTGACTACACGAAAGGAACTTAGTGATCTTTAAGGTTTCTCAATGAGGAAATCTCCTTCCTGAGGGGTTTATATAATCCTTGGTTGTAATTGGCCCAGTCCCCAGGTCTGGACATGGAGGACCTCAGACGCAGCCACCACTTCTCTATAAACATCTTAAATCAAATTATAGGGCTTTCTGTAAAACCTCAAACTGAAATAGAATATAAACAGCAACATTATTCAGAAAATGTCCTTCAGTGCTAATTTGTCTTCCTCTCACAGATATTGGCCACCTTTTAGATCTTAGTTCTGCTTTATGTATACATGTATGTGCAAACTGCATAAATCCTGGGCAAACCAGCTGCAAGTTGGATTTCATCAGCAACTCTACATCCGATGTTCTATGATTGGACCGGCCCTCGACATATAAGATGTACTTAATGAGTCACTGAATTGGGTCTTGATTGTCTTTTTTTCCCCTAATTTTATAGGGAGGCAGTGAATTCCAAGTTAATGGTGGTGGCTAATTGCTGCATCTTAGCTATGAAATGAGGCTGCTTTGACCCATCAGTGTCCAGGTTCATTCATTTAATCCGTAGAAAAGACTCCAGGAATGTCTGAGTCCAGATTTCCATTCTCTTTGTCTAACGATTAGAACCCACTTTCCTTTCAGCTAACGATTCACCACACCAAGGACCCGCCCCCCCCAATGGAATCGTCATGTTTTATAGAACAGCAACAAAGGCGTATAGCCAGTTTTCCAAAGTACTCTTTCCAAAATGAGCCAAATTAAATTTAAAGCTCATTCCAGAACATGTTCCTCTCTACATTTATAAAAGAATGACTGCTTGGCAAGGCACTATTAAGAGAAAAGGGCAGAGTCTCCACAAAGATTTTCAACTTTATTTTTTATACCAGTTAGAAAACTGTTTGGAAAAGCAAATTTCAGTTTGACTTAAAAAAAGAAAAGAAAAAGTGTTATGGGTGGGAACACGTTAAGAAATGCAACAATCATAGTGTTCTATAATCCTTTGAGACCAATATTAAGTACTAGCAGAATCTGATATCTCTAAATGTAGAAATAATATATTTACCAGTTAATCTAAGGGATACATTTTGTTGTTCACTGAGAGAAAAGAAATAGTTCTGTTCTTAAACGTCACACAAGCTCTCTTTGTAAACACACACTTTTGACTTACCAGGATTTTCACTGAAAATATTTATTTTAAATGTAATTGTCATCAAACTGCCCAGAGTTAAATAAATAGATTCTCAATAATTTAATCCACATTCCTCCAACACCTGCTATTTTAATAATAAATCTAGAGCATATTTTCCCCCTTTGCAGAACAGACAGGGCAATGACATGTAATTATTCAAAATGTATCTTGTCCAGCTAGAGAAGATTGGGACACTGGGATTTCCTTATCCGAGTAAGATCAATAGAGACTATAATCTATTAGCTTGCCTCTGGCGGATCCTGTGTAAAGGGCCATAAAGGAAGGTTAAATCCTTGTGATATCTGAGACTAGCTTGTAATATGATACCACAGGGAGACATAGTGCTGTCTAAGGCTCAGTAGCTGACAAAGATGATTCTCTAAATTCCTTAGTTGTTTTTTTCCTTCCCTGTTATGGTAACTCGATTTTTGAATATTAGTTCAGGAAGCATTTTAATATTTCTGCAGGATTATACTTGAATAGTCCAGGGTTGTTTTGTCTTTCTTGGTGTGATTTGAAGTTAGAGTCTCCATTCAATGAACATTTGTTGAGGGTCTCCCCTTTCCCTGGCCCTGAGCTGAGCTCTGAGGATATAAGTGTAGACTGGATGATATTTGCCCCTACTATTGATACTTACATGTGAAGGAAAAAAGACATTTCTTTGATTCTTATAACGGATCTTATTTTTCACTAAAGTCTCCATTCTTGCTGAGGCAGATGAGAGGGCATTTAAAATACCCCATTCAAAGCTAATTGTCTCTCTTCTGATTTTAAGGGTCAAACTCTCGATTAGGAATCTCTCTTCCCTCTTCCCCAGATGGTGTCAATGAGTAGGAGAAAGCTTAGGAGGCTTGCTGTCCTGCTCTCCTAGCCACGTGAGATTAGTGTGAAGCTTCCTGCTAGGACTCAGAATTCTCCTGGGCACCCTGGAGCCCAAGGAGCATGTACTTGGTCTGAGATTCCCACAGACCTCTCTGGTTATTTCTAATCCCTTCTCACTCTGGAGAGCCTTAACCATAGTGGGCAGGTGGGAGGAAAGTGGGAAGGTGTGAGCCTAGTCACTCACTTCTGATATTTCTTTTCCTCTCTGGCTGAAGGAGGCTCTATTTTCCTTCCAGTCTGATGCTGAAGGTCACATAGTTAACAACTGGATTAGATTAAGGTGATCACATACTTTATTATCCAAAGTAGTATACTCTGGAAAGTGAAAGAAGGGGTGGTCCCAAGAATAACTGTGCACCAAGTAATCAGAGGCTGGCCTGGATTAACCAAGATGTATGGTCTCTAGTTAAGTGGGACTATTCCACTTCCAGATTTAAGATTCTTTGCTTTTTGTTTCTATTATTCTTCCTAAATAACAGTGTACAGTGATGCAGCAAGAAATCTCCCAGTAAATTCTTTGTATATACTGGAGTTCTGAAAGGAAAGATTACCTGTGTATGTGTATATCCAAGAGTCTAGAGACATAAGTAGCCACTGACTGAACCCAGTAATGGAATCATCTTGACAGCTTCTTTTGTATTATAACCATGGAAAGAAAGGCACAAACAATAGAGGGTAGGAGCATAGGTGAATTTTGACCTGTAAAACATTGTCTAAGTCTACCTTGTGGATTAGTTACTCAGTTGATTCTTGTGGTTGTGGTTGTTTTTTGCAGCATTTAGATCCATTAAGTGTTAACTCAGGGAAGCAATGTATCCATTCATGTCTGAGGAGATATAAAAGTCAAGGAATGAGTTAGTATGAGTCAGAGTTCTCCTTGTTCTGTGAAATTGTAGGGAGAATGTCCAACTCCCAAGTACTATTTATCTACCTGAAAGAGCTATTTCTTGACTTAGTTGAGAGAGTTCATTCATGTATCCATCCATCACTCCATCCTTCCATCCACCCATTCATCCATACCATGTGTTATTCTAGTCAAGAAAAATAAGGTGGTGACCAAAAATAGAGCCAAGGATGAGATTAAATATGCATACTCTAACGATGTAAAATTGTTATCCTCTGGGCCACATATTTGATTCTAAGCTTTCTAGGAGCCTATCAAAAATTGCTTGCAAGTTTCACAACTTAAAGTCCATTAGACAATAGCTTATAAGGTAATAATTATAACAGGTAACACTTACTGAGTGCTTACTGTATGGTGGGTACTGAGCTAGGCTTTGTACATGAATAATTTTTAAGTCCCTTCAGTAATCCTAACAGATAAAAACTAAGAAATATCTATTTTATAGATGTGGAAGTAAAGCCTTAAACAGAATAAGTGAAATAGCCATAATCAGATCCAGGGACTGACCTTGAGAGCGCTTATTCTCTGCTTTAAATGCTCAAAAAATTCATTCCTTTTTGGTTTTGGTTCTAGATTTCACAGTGACTTCTTCTTGAGGGGTTTTATAATAAGGATGTCTTAGGCTGTGATACACTAGGCCTTTGACAACATGGGGGATGTGCTCATTGTACCCTGTACTTCTCCTTTGTAACCCTAACACAATGTAATAACATAATTATTTGTGTAATGTTTATCTCCCCAGCTTTAAAGACCATGAGGGCAAAGTGTGTTTGTCTTTTCTACTGCCTTGTCATCCCTTGCATACAGTGGACGTTTAACACGTATTTGTTGAATAAACAAATGAAGTAGGAAACTCGGAACTATTTATAAAATAATTTGCAATTGCACAAAGGAACTTCAGTTTAGTCTGAACATGATATTTTATTTTTCTTCCTATTTTTCGCCTCAATTCTGCTTATCCTATTCCTCTCCACCCCTGTCACACACACACACACACACACACACACACACGCACACACACTATTTACTACCTTGATAATTTAAGCGAAATCACTTCCTAATTTCTTACGTTGTCCTGAATTTGAGTGCAGGTCTCAATGAAAAAGGAGGGAATATGAACTTTCTTTTGTCACAAAATATTTGTCTTCACTTCTATTCAGAATATTTCTCTTTTTTTAAATTGGAGTATAATTGCTTTACAATCTTGTGTAGTTTCTGCTGTACAGTGAAGTGAATCAGCTATATGTCTACCTATATCCCCTCCCTCTTGGATCTCCCTCCCCCTCCTCCCACCCATCTAGATCATCACAGAGCACCAAGCAGAGTTCCCTGTGCTATGCAGCAGGTTCCCACTAGCTATTATTTTACTCATGGTAGTGTATTTATGTCAAACCTAATCTCCCAGTTCATCCCACCCTCCTCTTCCCTCCCTCTGTCCACACATCTGTTCTCTACTTCTGCATTTCTATTCCTGCCCTGCAAATAGGTTCATCTGTACCATTTTCCTAGATTCCACATATATGCACTAATATATGATATTTGTTTTTCTTTTTCTGACTTACTTCACTCTGTATAACAGACTCTAGGTCCATCCACATCTCTACAAATGACCCAATTTCACTTCTTTTTAGGGCTGAGTAATATTCCATTATATATATGTACCACATCTTCTTTATCCATCTGTTGATGGACATTTAGGTTGTTTCCATGTCCTGGCTATTGTAAATAGTGCTGCAATGAACACTGGGGTACTTGTGTCTTTTTGAATTATGGTTTTCTCAGGGTATATGCCCAGTAGTGTGATTTCTGGGTCATATGGTAGTTCTATTTTTAGTTTGATTGTGTTTTTTGAATTTTATTTTATTTATTTTTTTATACAGCAGGTTCTTCTTAGTTATCCATTTTATACATATTAGTGTATACATGTCAATCCCAATCTCCCAATTCATCCCACCACCACCACCACCCCCGCCACTTTCCCCCCTTGGTGTCCGTACGTTTGTTCTCTACATCTGTGTCTCTATTTCTGCCATTTGTTCTCTACATCTGTGTCTCTATTTCTGCCCTGCAAACCAGTTCATCTGTACCATTTTTCTAGGTTCCACATATATGCATTAATATATGATGTTTGTTTTTCTCTTTCTGACTTACTTCACTCTGTATGACAGTCTCTAGATCTATCTATGTCTCTACAAATGACCCAATTTCATTCCTTTTTATGGCTGAGTAATATTCCATTGTATATATGTGCCATATCTTCTTTATCCACTCATCTGTCGATGGACACTTAGGTTGCTTCTATGTCCTGGCTATTGTAAATAGTGCTGCAATGAACATTGGGGTGCATGTGTCTTTTTGAATTATGGTTTTCTCAGGGTATATGCCTGGTAGAGGGATTGTGGGGTCATATGGTAGTTCTATTTTTAGTTTTTTAAGGAACCTCCATACTGTTCTCCACAGTGGCTGTATCAATTTACATTCCCACCAACACTGCAAAAGGGTTCCCTTTTCTCCGCACCCTCTCCAGCATTTATTGTTTGTAGATTTTTTTGATGATGGCCATTCTGACCCATGTTAGGTGACACCTCATTGTATCACTGTATCATATTCTCTAATAATTAGTGATTTTGAGCATCTTTTCATGTGCGTCTTGACCATCTGTATGTATTCTTTGGTGAAATGTCTATTTAGGTCTTTCACAAT
This sequence comes from Mesoplodon densirostris, assembly GCF_025265405.1. NCBI lineage: Eukaryota > Metazoa > Chordata > Mammalia > Artiodactyla > Ziphiidae > Mesoplodon > Mesoplodon densirostris. The sequence goes on from NC_082665.1 coordinate 81,056,002, forward strand.
TTTTTGATTGGATTGTCTGTTTTCTTGATATTGAGCTGCATGAGCTGTTTGTATATTTTGGAGATTAATCCTTTGTCCATTGCTTCATTTGCAAATATTTTCTCCCATTCTGTGTGTTGTCTTTTCATCTTGTTTATGATCTCCTTTGCTGTGCCAAAGCTTTCAAATTTAATTAGGTCCCATTTGCTTATTTTTGTTTTTATTTTCATTACTCTAGGAGGTGGGTCATAAAAGATCTTGCTGTGATTTATGTCAAAGTGTGTTTTTCCTATGTTTTCCTCTAAGAGTTTTATAGTGTCTGGTCTTACATTTAGGTCTTTAATCCATTTTGAGTTTATTTTTGTGTATGGTATTAGGTAGTGTTCTAATTTCATTCTTTAAACCCTTTTTTTTTTTCTTTTTGCTGCATAACTGGCTACACAGAACATTTCAGCAGAGTTCTTAACAGTGTGAATGATTTGATTCACTACAAAGTCTGTCCACCAGTCCATGGAACCTAAGGCTACTGTTCCCCCTGAGAGCACAGAAATGATGGATTGCCTTTTCCCCACTGTTTCACCTTAAGCAGCAGCTCCTGAAGCTATTAATCCCATTAGTTATTATCATGGCAATAACTAAGATTTGTAAAGACCTCTAAAACTCTGTAGGCCTTAACATACTTTATCTCATTTGATCCTCCCTACTACCTGTGAGCAGATTAGGCAAGGCACTGTGTTTATGCATATTTCACATATGGAGACACTGAGGCTTGGGGAGGCTAAGTGCCTAGCCCAGCAACCTGGTTTGAGTGATGGGTGGAGCCCAGCCTTAAAATCAGACATCTTTGCTGCTGATTCCAGCTTCTCAACATTACACCTCCTTGTCTCCACTTTCACTTGAAATATTTTTTTCTTTTGAGGAGGGTAGGGGTGTTATGGGAAGAGTAGTCAAAAATGACTTCGTGCAAAACAGTTTGAGGCTTTGTTGCTGAATGTTTCTGTTTGAGGAGAATGAGAAAAGAAGGTATCAGCCATAAGCAAGATGAGCTTAAGATTCAGAAGCAAAACTTAAGAGAGCTCACTGGGGGTCCCGAGCTGTATGTAGGTGTTTTGTTCCTGCGGGGTCAGGGTTGAGTTTCTGCAGCCCTCGGAGATCTGCTGTAACCTTCAGTCAGGCCTAGAAGTTCAGCTCCTTGTGATGGTTAGTTAACATCACTAGACGGTGATAAACTACACTAACAACAGAGTCTTAAGCTACAAAAAATGCCAAAAGAAAGTGATCCCTGCTGAGACTAAAAGCTCACTATAGCTGTGTTGAAACAAACCCAGAAAGGTGGTTCTTGATCAGCTGGGCAGCTAGTCTGGGACCAGAGCCTTTGTTCTACTTGGCCAAACCTGGAGGATTCACAGTTTCATCCTAGGCTTGCCCTAGGCAAGATGGAGCTACCCCAGAACGTGTCTTCTGTGCCCTCCCATCTCCTGGTATTCGCTTTTCCCGATTCCACCTGCAGGGGGCAGCACCCTAGACTGCCAGCTGGGCCCTCCGTGCTGTTCTCACACAGGCACAGGCTCATCTTGCCTATAAAGCTGTCCCCATCCCCTCCGGTCCTATCCTCTTTCTGTGATTGATCTTAGCAACTAGGAAAAGTGGTTCTGGTTTTCCAATACAATATATTTCCTTTTTTCCATCATAAAAGCAATACATGCTAAGTACAAAATGTTTATAAAATATAAATATATGGAAACTAAAAGTCAACCAATATCTTACCACTTAGAAGAACTACCACTATTTACATTTTTAGTGAATTTCCTCACAGGATTTCTTCTGTGCATTTTAAAAGATCATACTGCAACAAGTTTTATATCCTGCTTTTATCATTTAACATGGTAATGCAAGCGTTTCTTGTGTTAATAAAACATTCTTTTTAATGTAATTTTAAGTAGTTACATAAGAATCCATCATACTGATGAAACTTTACTTTGATTCTCCTCGTATTATTGAATGGTTTTCTTCCTTTGACCATTATAAATAATGATTACAATCCATATTTTTGTACATAAAACTAATTGCAGATCTCTAAATTTTCCACTAGGTAGATTAGAAAAAGTAGAATTATAAGGCCTTGACTTGGGATTCTTGATTCATTACATGGGGGAAAAAAAGCAGTTCCTTGTAAACTCCTTAGTATTTTGGTGTGAGTGATGAGACCGTGTGTTGCACAGAGCAGAGACACAATAAATGTGTTTTGTATGAATGAATGGACTTAACCCCATTAGGAATATTTGCATGTTAAAAGAGGAAATTTGTCAACCAATGCATCTTAAATGGGTAGTAATTCAGGCTGCAATATTTACAATATTGAAGAAATCAAAGTTGTAATGAATGCAGGTCTGTCAAGAAAGGAAGTTTTGGGTTTCCCTGGTGGTGCAGTGGTTGAGAGTCCACCTGCTGATGCAAGGGACACAGGTTCGTGCCCCGGTCTGGGAAGACCCCACATGCCACAGAGCGGCTGGGCCCGTGAGCCATGGCCACTGAGCCTGTGCTCTGGAGCCTGTGCTCCACAACGGGAGAGGCCACAACAGTGAGAGGCCTGTGTACCGCAAAAAAAAAAAAAAAAAAAAAAAAAAAGGAAGTTTTTCTAATAAGCATTAATTAAACTCAGCCCCGTGAAAATCATAGCCTACTATGATCAAAGTAAACACAGCTCTTAATGACCATTCCCAGCTCCTTGTTCAGATGGTCAACATGAGCATGGCATCATGTCAGGGCCCGAGGAACAGGAGAATGAGATATGGTGTCTGTCCTCAAGAAGTCCACAAGCCTGTAGGGCGACAGATCAATCAGACAATGAACAAAGTAACACAGGAAGGGCAGAACTGAGATGCAAACTCAGTGGAAGAAGTTAATAGCTCTTCCTTAGGGAGCCTCCTTGGGAAGGGGAATTTGGAGCTGGGTCTTGAGTGAGAATATGTGAGAAAAGCATTCCAAACAGACGCACATGCGAAGAGCACTTCTTCCTGATTCCTGAGAATCACAGGGTGCTGATTTCCTCTTCCAGCACTTTGTTCATGTTGATCATTTACACCTTAGTGAGAATGAGTTGTTCTGACTTTCCTGAGAGCAGAATTTGATAAAAGGAAAAGAGACAGAGCCTGAGAACTGGAGATACTTGAGACCAGAAGGAGCAAAAGAGAATACCATAAAGGAAAGGGGTACAGAAAGGGGAAGCAGGGAGCCCAAGACAGGACCACTGAACTGTACAGCTGGGAAATGGAGGTTATGCACATAGAATACAATGGGCCCCCAGAGCTGTGCAACAAGACAACCCGAGGTCCCAAACGCCACAACCATCACCAGTCTAGGGAGGTGTGACCTGGCCCCAGATGAAGCTTCCTTACCCTGATCTACAAAGTCTCAGTTCTCTTCTAAAACTTCTCCAGCAAAGATTAATCCGCTCTCTATTTTACAGCTCTATTTAAATAAAATAGTTCTTCGTATACAGTCCATAGCAATTTGGGGACCATTTCTACCTTCGCTGCCCAGGTAGAGAGTTAAGCTGGTTGCCAGCAGCCTTGTAAGTCCTGGCTCCCATCTCTCTCTCTAACCTCATCTTGAACTGCACCTGCCTCACACACTCACCTCCATCACAGTCTCTTCCTTCTGCTCCTTGAGCTTGTCCCATCTCAGGGCCTTGCTTATCTCTCTGTCTGAAACTCTCTTCCCCAAGATCTTTTTGGGGTTGACTTGGCTCCTTCTCATCCTTCATGCCCCTGCTTAGGTGTCAGCTCTTCAGAGGGGCTTCCACTGACCACCTTGCCTTTGCCATGAGCCAGCGTCTATGTTTTCAGAGCACCTCTCATTCACTGAACTTATTACTGTGTTGACTTATTTACTGTGGCCACCCCACTAGAATGTAAGCCTTATGAGGTCAAGAATCTGATTTGTTTTGTTCACTGTCACAGCCCTGGAACCTAGAAGAATGTCTGCAGTAGGTGCTCAATAAACATGTACTGAGTGAATGAATAATCCAGCTTTGAGATGTGAATTATTCAAGGTTATGTCCTTAGCTCCCTGCCCACGGTAACTCCAAAGTGTTCATTGGATGGTTGTGCTAAAAATCATTCTTGATCCAGCCTTCTTTTTCAGGCAAGGCTACCTCAGTCCTTCTGAACTTTCCTTCCCATTCCCCTTTCCATGCCCTTAACCCCACACCCCACAAGTTGTGAACGTGGTCTATTCCAGCCCCATTGGTCATCCCTTCTCCAATCAGCAGAGCACACTGATGACTTCATTTTTTTTCTCTTTTCAAAGAGCAAAGAACAGGAGGAAATCAGTTCTGTTGAAATGTGAACCAGTATGAGTGGTACATTTCCTTCTGCCTATTTTCTTCTCCAGTTGTTTCAGTCTGAAGGCTGATGGGGAGAGGGGTGAGATGAGTGGCAGTTCACCAACTCCTACCACTGCCATGGCATCAATCACAGAGACTGTGGAAAGCTACAGTCAGAGGTGGGAGGTTGGGGGGCCCAGAACAGATGGGGAGGCACCAGGAGCAGGTGTGGAAGCCTCGCAAGAGTCGCAGAAACTCAATTTCTCTCTTCCCTAGGCCTCCCAAAATGGCCTACTCCAGGCAGGGACCCCATCACTGCCTGTCTCTCTAGGGAATCACTAACAGTTGGGTCATTTCCGATGTGCAGGCCATGTGAAGGCAGGGAACAGTGGAAGGAACACACACTTCAACAGCAGACAGAGTTCTGCTCCTGACTCTGCCACATGCTAGGTGTGTGGGACCCTGGTCTGTTACCTAACCTCAGCCACCACCTCCTCATGGATAAAATGAGCACAGGAGCGTCTACTTGGAAAGACTGTGTGCCTTTATATGTGTGAATTATGTGTAAAAGCACTTAGGACAGTGCTGGCATATGGTAGGTACTCTATAAATTGTTGCTATTATTAAAAAGCCGAGTTCAGCTACAGGGAAAATAAAGTGTGTTTATGTTTACTCAATACGTGAAAAATAAAAAATAGATGATTGCCTGTACTTTTCCATTTTATTTATTTATTTATTTATTCATTCATTCATTCATTATTTTTGGCTGCATTGGGTCTTCGTTGCTGCACATCAGCTTTCTCTAGCTGCGGCAAGTGGGGGCTACTCTTTGTTGTGGTGAGCGGGCTTCTCATTGTGGTGGCTTCTCTCATTGTGGAGCACGGGCTCTAGGCGCGAGGGCTTCAGTAGTTGTGGCACGCAGTCTTAATTGCTGCTCCACATGTGGGATCTTCTCGGACCAGGGATCGAACCCATGTCCCCTGCATTGGCAGGCGGATTCTTAACCACCATACCACCAGGGAAGTCCTACTTTTCCATTTAAAAAGTCAAAGACATGTGTTATAGATGTTAAACATCCTAGTAGATTCAAAGTGGATTCAAAACTTTTATTCAATCGTCCAGTTTGGCATCATACTGTCAAAAAATTAGGCTTCATCAGTTCTTACTAAAATAACCAGCTCTTTGCCTGCCATTGTGTAGACAGCACCTACTTCCCATCATGATTTTCCTTCTCATCATATGATGATGATACTGGAGTTGGAAATTGACTTCTTTGGGGCCACATCAAAGAATTATCAGATCCTCAGCTATTCTGCCATCAATATTGAGCCCTATCCTGTGAATTCCTACCATCTAAATCTTGCTTAGGACCAGTTAGTCAACTTGAATGAAGTACCACTAATGATTTTAACCAACTGAAATTAATTAATTTCTGAGGATGGACTAATTCACAAATGCATAAAGCAAGATTATTTCACAGGATTCTATAGTTGCCATGTGTTGATTATTTTAAAATGCCTGGAGTCCATTTTTAAAAATTATATGTATTAGTAAAAATTTACCCAAGCCCAAGGAGAGAGAACTTTGATTTCATTTTCAAGAGAATTTCAGAAAGATCTTAAGGTCCTAAAGAATATATTCTGATGCCTTGCTGTTTCATAAGAGGGTGGTCTTCTCTCCCGTCCTCCCTTTCATGGATCTATAGGCAGAGCTTTCCCTTTGTATCAAGTGCAATCAGAAAGGACTGGAACAGAGAGAGCTCCTCATTTTGGAGAGCAATTCTCATGGCTGTAGGTGAGTGTTTTCCTAGTCACCACGAGAAGGTGCAGTTCTCTGCCCTCTAGTGAGCACTGTCACCACAGAATGAGGTGCAGTTTCCCTACTTTTGAGACATCACAAGCTAAGATATCCAGAAGAATTATAAAAGACCAACATAGAGGTTGGAGAATGAAAATAAACTAAATCCAACACTCCAGACTGACCAATCATTAGCCATTTATAACAGCTCAAAATCATCACGGGCCAACTGCATTCAGTTCTCACTAGTTCCCAGGTCAGTTTTTGATTTGTTATTCTTCTGGAGAGAAAGAGCATGCATTAACCTCAAAATCAGTGATGAACTCTGGATGCATCTTAGTAGCTGCTGAGTAAACATCTGCTGAATTAGAAAAGCAAAGAAGAAACAAACAACCAATGTTCTGTCAATGTGAGAGTGTTTACATATAAAATGAAACTAAATGAGAAAGGGATGTTGGCTTCAAAGGGTCCTCAATTTTGTTCTATTTTTGTTTAGTTTCTGGGTCTAGTGTTCACTCACTACATTTCTTCTTTGTCAACGTTAGTATTCAACCTTAGTTTCAAAATTGCTAATTCATACCCCTGTGAGAGACAAATTTGCCAACTAGACAACAGTGTTTGTGTACAATTCTTTTTGTTCTTAGCCTTATGGTATCCAGTCAAAAGTTATTTAAGTTAGATCCTTCATTCCCCACCCACTTCTGTGTGGTATGTCATCCATTTGTAATACAGTTAGATTCATATCTCACAGTCTGCATCTCATCTTGGGTTCCCCTGACATCCTGGTAGATTTTTTTTTAATTTGCATAGAGTGTATAATTCATTTTTTGTGTTTGTTCAGTTGTATGGATTTTGATAAATGCACAGTCATTCCACCACAGCACCATACAGAATAAATTTCATAACCCCAAAGTATCCCTCATACTGCCTCTTTGTAGTCAATCTCTCCACCCACCTCTAACTCCTGATAATTACTTATCTTTCTCTGCCCTTATAATCCTTCCCAGAATGTCATATAAATGGACTCATACAATATGTAGCCTTTTGATTTAGCAAAATGTATTTAACTGCATTTATATTATTGCATGAATCATGAATCAATAGTTTATTTCTTTTTCTTGTTGAGTGGTATCCCATTGTATGAATACACCTTAATTTGATTATCCATTCATCAGTTGACAGGCATCTGGGTGGTTTCTAGTTTTCAGTGGATTATGAATAAATTTGCTATAAATATTTTCCTAAAGTTGTTTGTGTAAACAAGTTTTTGATTGACTTGGGTAAATATCTAGGAGTGGAATTGCCGAGTCATATGGTATGAGTATGTTTAACTTTATAAGAAATTGTTAAACTGTTTTCCAAAGTGGGGCGTATCATTTTGCATTTCCACCAGCAATGTATGAGTTTCCATTTGTTCTGCATCTTTGCCAGCACTTGGCATTGTGTTTGGTTTTATCTTATACATTCAAATAAGTGTGTAGTGGTATCTCATTATGGTTTTAATTTGTGTTTCCCTAATGCCTAATGATGTTGAGCACTTTTTCATATGTTTAATTGCTATCCAGATATCTTCTTTAGTGAAGTGTCTGTTCAACACTTTTGACTAGACACAGGCCACCTTTTATTGGGTTTTTGCAGTTATTTTCTTCCAGTGTGTAGCTTGTCTTTTCATTCTACTAACAGTGTCTTTCACAGAGCAAAAGTCTTAAATTTTTATGAAGCCCAATTTTTCAAATTTTTTATGGATCATCCTTTTGGTACTATATCTAAAAAACTTTTACCTAACCTAAAGTCTCACAGATTCTCTCATATCATTTTTTTCTAGAAGTTTCATAATATAAAATTTTACATTTAGGACTATGATCCATTTTGAGTTAATTTTTGCCTAAGATGAGAGGTGTGTATCAGGTTCTTTTTTTTTTTTTTTTTTTTTTACATATGGACAATTGTTCCATTTGTTCCAACACCATTTCTTGAAAAGACTATCCTTTCTCTGTTGAATTGGTTTTGCACCTTTGTCAAAAATCAGTTGACTATATTTGTGTGGGCCTATTTCTGGCTTATCTATTCTATTCCATTTACTATCTATTCTGTTCCATTTATATGTGCTTCATTCCTTGTGATAATACCACACTGCTTTGATTACTGTAACTTTATATTAAATCTTGAAATCAAGTAATATGAGTGATTCCTACTTTATTCTTTTTCAAATTCTTTTGAATATTCCACTTCTTTCACCTTGCCGTATAAAGTTGAGAATCACCTTGTTGATCTGTATAAAACATTTTGCTAGGATTTGAATTGGAATTATCTTTACTCCACAGATCAAATTGAGGGGAATAGATAGTTTAGCAATATTGAGTCTTGCAATCCATGAACATGTTATGTCTCTCCGTTTAGTTAAATCCTTTTCCATTTCTTTCTTTAATGTTTTCTAGCTTTTAGCATACAGATACTGCCCATATTTGGATAGATTTGTGAATAAATGTTTCATTCTTGGGGTGCTATTGCAAACAGTTTTTTCTTTGAAGTTTCAGATTCCAATTGTTCATTGCTAGGAATACAACTGACTTTCATATATTGACCTTGTCTTCTGCAACCTTGCTAAATCCACTTATTAGTTCAAGGAGCTCTTTGGTAGATTCTTTGGGATTTTTCTACATAGACAATCATGTTGTCTTCAACAAGAGCCAGTTTTATTATTCCTTTTCGATCTGCGTGCCTTTTATTTCTTTGTATCACCTTATTGCACTATGATGTTGAATAGGTACAACTGAATTTTAATAGTCAATCTAAACACAAAAGACTTAGGACTAAAATAATATCAAACTCTGGAAGTTCACATCAGGAAGGTAAGAAAGGCATCTCAGACTTAGTCATTTGATTGTTAATTTAGTCAATGAAATATTTACTGGTATCTCCATGAGACAAAGTATTATAAGGAAGTCAAATATAAAATCAGGCTTGGATCTCTCCATCAAGTACTTTGCAGTTGAGGAAAGGTAATAAGACATGAAAAATAGTTACTACATACATATAAGAAGGTATAAAACTAATCAGAGATAAACAGCGAAAGAGTAGGAGAGGCTCTAAGGCAGAAGAACAGGTAGGAAGCCATTAATATAAAGGTCGGATCTGGTGGTGGTAACAAAGAAGTCAGGATGTAGGTGAGGGATGGTGCAGAACTGGGCTCCTAGGAATAGGAATAGGAATACAATTGACTTTCGTATATTGACCTTGTATTCTGCAACCTTGCTAAATTCACTTATTAGTTCAAGGAGCTCTTTGGTAGATTCTTTGGGATTTTTCTACATAGACAATCATGTTGTCTTCAACAAGAGTCAGTTTTATTATTCCTTTTCGATCTGCATGCCTTTTATTTCTTTGTATCACCTTATTGCACTATGATGTTGAATAGGTACAACTGAATTTTAATAGTCAATCTAAACACAAAAGACTTAGGACTAAAATAATATCAAACTCTGGAAGTTCACATCAGGAAGGTAAGAAAGGCTTCTCAGACTTAGTCATTTGATTGTTAATTTAGTCAATGAAATATTTACTGGTATCTCCATGAGACAAAGTATTATAAGGAAGTCAAATATAAAATCAGGCTTGGATCTCTCCATCAAGTACTTTGCAGTTGAGGAAAGGTAATAAGACATGAAAAATAGTTACTACATACATATAAGAAGGTATAAAACTAATCAGAGATAAACAGCGAAAGAGTAGGAGAGGCTCTAAGGCAGAAGAACAGGTAGGAAGCCATTAATATAAAGGTCTGATCTGGTGGTGGTAACGAAGAAGTCAGGATGTAGGTGAGGGATGGTGCAGAAGTGGGCTCCTCAGATTTTGCTGACTGATTGGCTGTGGAGGCCAAAGAGAAGGAAGAGATCTGTGGGAGTTAAAATATGTCGCTTATTTTTTGGAGGGGGTAGCGGCGGGGCCACAGATTGATATTCTGGATTTTGAGTGTACACCGAAAGTTCAGATGGGGTGACCTGCAGGTGGACTGACTGAACTAACAAGTAAGAGCAGGCTGGACATAGAAGTTGACCTTGGTCGTGATTCTCCCTTTAGCCCCAGCTCTAGGCTTTGAGGCTGTAAATACTAGAGGGCTGGGATTCACCCTCCCATTGGAACAGTGACCACACTTAACTGAAGGGTCAGGGAGAAGAGGAATGGTATGGGTGGAGATAGAATCCATCTTGCTAAGCAGGTTCCCAAGCTCCAGTCTCTTGTAAAATAGAAGAAGGAGCCCTAACACCTACATTGGTTGAAAGAGTGAAAGGCTACAATGTTTACTGTATCCCTCCACTCAGGGAGAGCATAGAAACTCATTTAACAGAAGAGGGAACCTGTATGAGGTGAAATGAGATGTCCATAGCTACCAGGAACGGAGCTTGGATTCAAACCTGTGTCTATCTGATAACAGCTTGCACTTAGCATTTACCATGTGTGAAGCATTACTTTAAAGGCTTTAATCCTCACACTTAAACCGCACAACAACCCTGTGAGGTAGCTTCTGTTATTATCCCCAGTAACATATGGGGCACAGAGAGGTTTGGTAACTTCCCAAGGTTTCAGTGATAGGAAATAGTACAGGCACTTCTTCACTATAAGCATATCATCACCACACTATGCTGCCCAGTGTTTCCCAGTAAACCACAGAGCCTCCCTAGCCAACAAGAGTAGAACAAGTGAGTGACAATGCAGTCTTTATCCACAGCAAAACGATGGCATCAGAGCACCCACTGTGAGCATCACTGAACACCAACTATGTGCCCAGGACTTTGCTAAGTGCTGGGAATAAACAGATGCATTAGACACAGTCACTACCCTCACAGATCTCAGTCTGGAAGGAGAAACAACCTTGTACACAATGAGTACAATATGCGCTGTGATACATGGCACTCTGACAGCAGGTGTAAAGGATTGGGCACACAGAGAAAACAGGCATTAATTTTATGTTCCTCTGTCAAGGAAAGTGAAAGGCAAACTAATGCCTAATGGCTAGAAGCAACCTTATACTTTTCATTAAGTGCATATTTAAATATCACCCTGCCCCTCAGTCAGGCTCATGCCTCAGTCTCCATCACATGGCTGACTTTACTTTCTAAAGAGAAAGCAAGAAATTCATGCACAGTAAACGGAATTGGGACGATGCGGAGCATGGGCTCTGCCTCAGATGCTTTTTTGTTTGTTTTACTTTGCCTTTGAAAACTACACAGCTCATTACAGTGGAAACTAACACAGCTGTCATTACAAAGTAGATGACAGAGAAGGCTCTACCTTTGCTTCATCTTGTGGAACTTCTTTGAAAATAAATCATCACCCCAGGGTGAAGAAAACTTTGAAATCTTTAGATTCTCTCTTCTTAGTGTTGAAAATGCAAGTACATGTGTGATATTCACATAGGAAAGTGTGATCATTCTGTTGTGAGGATAGAAGTGATCTTGGACAAAATTTGGAAGGTGGAAAAGTGTGTTCTCCCATTTGGGGGCCCACTTCCTTCATCCTCCTGCCACTCCACTTTTTTTTTTTTTTTTTTTTTGCGGTACGCGGGCCTCTCACTGTTGTGGCCTCTCCCATTGCGGAACACAGGCTCCGGACGCACAGGCTCAGTGGCCATGGCTCACAGGCCCAGCCGCTCCGCGGCATGTGGGATCCTCCCGGACCGGGTCACGAACCTATGTCCCCTGCATCGGCAGGAGGATTCTTAACCACTGCGCCACCAGGGAAGTCCATGCACTTCTTTGTGAATATATTAAACAACAAGCTCTAGGAGTGCGTCGAATACCACAATTTCCAAAAGGTGATGAGTGTAAATGGTGAGTGCAAATATTTTTTTGAAATTTTTGAGGCAACTGTGATGTGGTAGAAAAATACCTGTAATTCCTTTTCGCGGCAAAGTAACAGTTAATGTGGGTACTTCTGTGGTTTCTTGCCTACATTCATACTTGAAGGAGAAGCTACATTTCAGTTAGATGTTGGTGAAAATAAAAATGTATTTTTTCTCATTCAAGTTCATGAACCCCAAGTGATATGCCCTGAGATAAAGGTTCTAGATTCTTCTGATTTAAGACTCTGAATTATTGAGTTCCAGCTATTATGCTGCCTTGGATACTTGAGACAGAAAAAGCAGTGAGTAACTTTTATTGAAGTGATAAGTAGATTTTGGTGAGCATTTCTCAACCCTTCTCCCCATCCCCACCCCTGCAGAACAACCAAGTTCTGCCCCATCCGCACAACTTTGTGTTATAACTCTATTTCCCTCCTCCTGGCAATCACAGAAGAAAGGTTCTAAATTTCTCAGACCCACATGATTTCTCCAAACTGCCTTTACCAACCAAGTGTCACCTTCTCCTTCACGTCCCTTATCTATCTTTATCCCCTGTTTCCCACTATCCTAATGATTCTAGCAAAATGACTCACAATTCACATAAAATAGATTCAGGAAGTTTGCAATGTCTAAGCACAAATCCACGAAGTAAGAGGATCATAGAGTCACAGAAGTAGGTCTTAAAAGCCACAGAGGCAACCTCCTAACAGGTTTAGTACCTGAACCAGAACCTCACCAGATTCAGTGTTTGAGACACCACTTTTCCTAGAAAATAAGAAAGGAAGAAAGTAAATAGCATTTATTGAACACTGAAGTATCCTGGGACTGGTGCTGTATTTATATTTTCTCACTCTTTGGAAAATAAAAAGCAGTGAGCTCTTAATATCCCCATTTATGAATGAGGAAAGAGACTTAAAAAGTTTAAGTAACCTGTCCAAGGTCACACACAGTTAGTAAGCATTATTTCTGTACCTCCCCCTCCTCAGTCTGACCGACCTGACACTCACAGAACCACTGAACAGGACACTGAAACCACTCACAGAACCACTGAAATGACTGCCCAGAAGTCGCCAGCAGTCCCTGTGGGGCTGAGCGTGAAGGGCATTCCTCTGTCCTCCCGATGCTGGATCTCCCGCAGCCTTCAGTACTGGCCACTTACACCCTGTTGAAACCGACTCCACCTTTAGCTTTGACAGCATCACTTTCTGGTTTCCTCCTACATCTTGACCCCTCCTTCTCAGTTTCCTTTGCCAGTGTAGCTTCCTCTTGGCCACCTATAATGTTGGAGCCCATCAAAGCCGAGCCTTGGCCCCCTCTTCTCTAACTGAATGCTGTCTCCCTTGGCAAAGCTGACCCCAGCCCATGGCACTCATTACCCTTGATACCCAGAAAAACCCTCTCCCTGCTCTGTGCTCCAGGCAACTAACATGGATATCTTGCCCACATGCCCAAAGGTGGTCAAAACCCTTCTGCTTGTTGAATGAACCCCACTTCAGTGAAAAGCACCTTTCTTCACCCAGCTGCCCAATTCAGAAACCTGAGAATGGCCCCTTACTTCTTCTTCTCTTTCACCCTCCTATTCAAACACCAAGTCCTGTAGATTTTGCCCACTAAGAATACCTGGACTGAATCTGAACTATCACTTATCATCATCATTGCCAAAGCAGCCTCCAAGCTCCTCTTCTTGCCTCCCTTCACCCCATTTCTCCTGCTTAAGGTTTTCAGCAATTTTCCATCACTCCTTCATATTAAGACCAAAATCGGTAACATAATCGGTAAGGCCCAGTTTGAGCTGCTTCGTACCACCTCCAACAGACTCACCCGGGCTCACTCTGCACCCTCCTCTTCCCCTGACCTGTACTTCTTTTAGTTCATCAGTTACCCATGCTTCCTTCAGCCTCTGAGCCTTTGCATGTGCTGTTGACTCTGCTTGGAATACTGATCCCTACTCTTTTCATTAAGTTACTTCCTACTTGTTTGGATTTCAGTTTAAATGCTGCTTGCCTAGGGAAGCTTTTCCTAACCATCCAGACCAGGTCAGCTTCCCCAACAGGGCAATTTTTCACTTAGGGCATACTGTTCTTTTATTTTGTACTATGGTCAAATAATCAATTCACTATTTGACACGTTTCCCCTTCTATGATGTAAGCTCCATGAAAGCAGCAACTATCTGCTACTCAGCCCATCCCCACACCCTAATACAAGGCTTGGTATGTAGTTGAAACTCAGTACACCTCTATTGAACTAATTAATTAATTATAGGGAAGTCTCTTTTTGCCATACTTCTGTAGACTTTTCTAGAATGACACAGACCAACAGGTGATTTTATATGTCCAAAGGAAATGAATAAGAACCTAGTTGGAATTTACAACAGACAATGACTTGAACCTTTAAATCAAAAAATCTGAAATAATCCCATTCTACTTTGCTGCTACTAGATAAAGAAAAGAAAGTTTCATTGTGCTACTTATCAATGTCTGTCATCCAAATGCATGGCTAAATCATTTATGTGCCTGGCGGTTTCCAAATGAATCATTATTCACTATCAACAGTGATGAACGGTGCCCTCATAAGAAAACGTTATTACAGTTTGTAGTCACCTTCATGGCTGTCAAAATGTATGTTCTCATACAACTATCAAAACCAGCTGGCTGACAAATGCACATACTTTCTGCTCTGGATTTTTCAAGAAAGATTAAATGTACATTTCTTTCTTTCTTTCCTTCTTTCTTTTTTTTTTTTTCATTCCATACCCCAGATTTGACTAGTAGCTTCCAGGTAAGGCACCACACACAGCAGAGTGTGATTTAGAGGGATCAGAAAGTTGTTCAAGTAGACTAAAACAGCAGATGATGTAATGATCTGAGCACATGAAAACCAGGTCAAACCAAACTTGTTTCTGCCAGCTTGACAAGGCCACTGGAGTCCCTTACATGTGCTTTCAGGTTGTCTCTGTTGTGTCAACCTTTAAATAAGGGATTTTTGTCCTATGCAATATGCATCTTTCTTGGTCAAATGCAAGGTACCTATTTTAGCTAGCTATTCCTCTCTTCCAAGCAGTTTACAACTCTGAGTAATGTCTAAGATATATGTATTCAGAAGCAAGCAATTTAAAACAGCACATTTAGGTTGCTAATCTTCTGCTTTAAGCATCTTTGATTTGTAAAGGACCTGTAAGCATCAAGTGGCATTTGATACTGTGCCTAAGTGACACTGGATTTTACTTCTCACAATTCTATTATCGCCTTAAAATTAAAAGTGCATGATGGATGCTCCACAAAATGACACTAGAAATTATATTTAATGCATCTGCCATGGAACTAACCATTGTTCTAAAACAAGTTCAGACACTGAGAGAACAATTCTGCCTTCAGAAAGAAGAAATGTAACCTTGGCTTCTCAAGAAGCTATATCCCTTCTGCAGTAACTCTTTCCTGAAGCTTTGATTTAAGATTTAGGATTTCCAAAATTTGACTGACAAAGCTGTGTGTCCCGTGCCCCCATACTGATGTCATTCATTTCTAATATTAGCAGACGAGCAGCTCAGGTTCACCTGGGAAAGAGGAGATTTTATTTTGAGTTGAACAGGAGCACATACTAAAAATGAACACAGTGAGACTTCCTTCTGGTGTAGCTGACACAGATAAAATAGGAAAACCAGTACAATGCAACTGTTTTGAATCAAATGGGAAAGAAATTCAATCTAATTATACATTTGATGTGCTTACAGAATCTTTTTGTGGCCTCACCTGTGCTAACGCTGAGGAATTAAGAAATAAAATGCAATTACATTAAGTTGTTTCAATGCACAATGTCACACAAGGTCATGAAGTGTGCATGAAAATTCCTTATGACTGGGATAAAGAAGGTTCCAGGACATCTGTCACAGCCCAGCATGATGTGTAAACTTGGCCATTATTCGGTGTTATAGCCACACAAACAAGCTTTCAGATGATGTATTTTGGGCTCATTAGATCAAATGTGTCAAGTATTTGGGCTTCTATTATCCAGCAGAGCTCAAATGGATCAGAGGGGCTAAACAATCACCCTACCTCCACTTAGTATTGTGAAGACATGAACGCGGGATTACCCCTGGAAAAAATAAGACTTAGAGACCAGATATGGCTTATGCACGGAAAATACCTCTCACCTTACAAACAACCAACTGTAAGGAATTCCCTGGTAGTCCAGTGACTAACACTCCCTGCTCCCAGTGCAGGGGGCCCAGGTTCGATCCCTGGCCAGGGAACTAGATCCCACATGCCACAACTGAAGATCCCGCGTGCTGCAACTAAGACCTGGTGCAGCCAAATAAATAAACAAATAAATATTAAAAATAAAAATAAAAACAACCAACTCTATTTGGTAATCATTCCTTCTAGCAGGTAAAAATATTCAGAGAAAGAGTTAAAGGAAATAAAAACACTAAGGCTCAATGCGGGACTTATCACCACTGTATCAATATTTGTCTCTAATTGAACTTTTCTTACAGTGCAAAATCTTCTAAGGCTTTCATTCAAGAAAATCTGGCCTGGGTGTTTAAACAGCAATGGCAATAAAATGGGCCATGTTGAGTACTTGTTACTTTGCAGTTTGTGTTGGCTGACAATTCTCAAGTTTCTCAAGTGTGGCCTTCCAAACCCATAGCAGAGTGATCATTATCTCCCTAAGTCACTGTCGTAAGGGAACTTAGGGCAGGTCTCCCTACCTTGGGTGCTGAGATGCTGCTCAGCAAGTGCCCAGTGTCATAACCTTGCCCTATTTGAGTTTGTTAGAAAAATTTCTGCCTTTGCATAGTTTTCTGCACCAAGTTACGGTTCCCTATTGTGCTCAGAGTCACTGAAAGATTTTAAAATTACATGAAACTCCTTACCTAGATCTTTTCCCCCATGACACCCACATAGTTATGCAAATACAAACCTGAGATAGCTCCTCCATGTGCTCTCAAAGACCTCCATGGGAGGATATACCCCACTGTATTGTGATTATATGGTTGCTTTTCTGTGTCCCTCAGAAAAGGTAGAGGATAGAGAACTCCTTAAGGGTAGAGAACGGTGCCTTGTTCCTCTCTGTATCCGCATGTCCTTGCACATTGCCTTGAACATGGTAACCCATGAATAAATCTTCACTAATTCATCAATGTCAAGTATCTCTACCTGGAAGACTGTTATTCACTTATGTATTTTTTTTGCTTTTTTTGTTCTGGTGTAGGTCTTTTTTTATTCTCCCCACTATATAGCTTTTGCTCTAGATTCCTATCCTTTAAAATCAGCAGACTTTGGGAATTCCCTGACGGTCCAGTGGTTAGGACTCGGAGCTTAACTGCAAGGGGCATGGGTTCGATCCCTGGTAGGGGAAATAAGATCCCACATGCCCTGTGGCACGGCCAAAAAAAAAAAAAAAAAGTAGACTTTTAGACCACAAAGCAAGATCTTTTGGCTGTACATCCTGTGGTTTTCTGAGAAACTACTAAAAGAACAATTCCTGGTGCAAATTATTTTCATGGGAGAGGTCCAATTATTTTTCTCCTATTTAGCAGTTCAAAATATTTTTCACACATGCCTTTATGCAATAGTTTCCTGCCAGGTGGACATATCCAATTCATATGGAAAATTTAGCACTATGTCTGAGAGGGTGAGTAGAGTCAGAAAGCACCAAAAATAATTATGCTTTGCATTCGTTTACTGTGAACACATTAGCATACATTATCATGTTCTAGCCCCACCACAGTGATGCTGAATGAATGGCATAAGTATTAATACCCCATCGTACTATGAAGAAATTGAACTCCAAGGAAGGAAGTGATTTCTCTGAGGTCACCTAGCTAGTTGCAACAAATGCACAGAAACCTGGGTCTTTCAACTCTTTGCAGTGTGATGCACTTTGGACCATGCTAGGAAATGAAATGTGTTGCTTAGGTGGAATTTTATAGACAATAATAGCAAGCAGCGAAAAGAAATAGATGCAAAAACAGGAGCACTGGCTACTAGCTCTAAAGAAGGCAAACTGGGGAGGAATCAAGAGAGAACCTGGAAGAACCGAGCTGTGGAAAATTTTATTGGAAAAGTTGGTGCTGTTTTGTTTGGGTAGAAGCAAGGAGAAGAGTTGTGCTCTTATAAGAGCATCTGATCAGAGAATAAGAAATACACTTTTCTACCATGTTTCAATAGTGTAGATTCATCTCCTCACACTGGACCCCTACAAAATTCTATGAGGCATCCTCTCTGAGAATTTGATTTCTTCTCTGATGGCAGTTAGGTGGATGACCGGAAAATGGGTTGGGTCTGGGTCTCCACAGACAAACACTTTACAGTGAAGATTAGAGCACCTAGTTCTCTCCCTACTTAGAGAATGAAAATATATTTCCTTTCCCTGGATTAACTTTTAAGGATGAAAAGCAAAGGTGTTAATGAGGAAAGGAAGAATCATTTAAGGACTATCCGACCTTCTTGTAGGAATTTTGTGTAGGTTTTTTTAGGTTTGCATTTTCAGCTTTTTAATTTTTATTTATTTATTTATTTATTCATTCATTCATTCATTCATTCATTTTGGCTGCATCGGGTCTTAGTTGCAGCACTCAAGATCTTTGTTACGGCATGCGGGATCTTTTGTTGCAGCACACAGGCTCTTTGTTGAAGAGTGCAGGCTTCTCTCTAGTTGTGGCATATGGGCTCCAGAGGGTGCTGGCTCAGTAGTTGCAGTGCACAGGCTTAGTTGCCCCGCGGCATGTGGGATCTTAGTTCCCGACCAGGGATCGAACCCACCTCCCCTGCTTTGGAAGGCGGATTCTTAACCACTGGACCACCAGGGAAGTCCCTGTGTAGTTTTTTTTTTTTTTTAAATAATATATCAACCATAAAAAGAAATGAAATTGAGTTATTTGTAGTGAGGTGAATGGACCTGGAGTCTGTCATACAGAGTGAAGTAAGTCAGAAAGAGGAAAACAAATACAGTATGCTAACACATATATATGGAATCTAAAAAAAAAAAATGGTTCTGAAGAACCTAGGGGCAGGATATGAGTAAAGACGCAGATGTAGAGAATGGACTTGAGGACACGGGGAGGGGGAGGGGTAAGCTGGGACAAAGTGAGAGAGTGGCATGGACATATATACACTACCAGATGTAAAATAGATAGGTGGTGGGAAGCAGCCACATAGCACAGGGAAATCAGCTCAGTGCTTTGTGACCACCTAGAGGGGTAGGATAGGGAGGGTGGGAGGAAGATGCAAGAGGGAGGAGATATGGGGATGTATGTATGTGTATAGCTGATTCACTTTGTTATACAGCAGAAACTAACACACCATTGTAAAGCAATTATACTCCAATAAAGATGTAAAATATATATATATGTATATATATATATATATATATATATATATATATAATTTAGTGTAAATAGCCTAAAGGATTATTTTGTATTTGTTCTTTTAATAATCCCTATCCATCAAGTTGCCTTCAAGGAACTCACATTCTAGAAGGAGAGAGACAATACATTTGTAAGCAAATTAATGAAGAAGATCATTAGGGCTGAAAAGCTATGTTTTGTGGGGACACTTTGTTGTTGTGCTGAGCCTAAGCACATTTTGGGCTTTCTAGTGCCCAAATGGAGATGAAAGAGTCTCTTCCCCAAACCACAGGCCTGCATCTGAAGCTCTGCCTCTACCATGGCTCTAGTCAGGAGCAACATCATCAAAAGTGAGATTTATACATCTGAAACGAACACAACATTGTAAATCAACTGTATTTCAATTAAAAAAAATTTTAAGTGAGATTTAATACTCCCAGTTAAAATTCACCTGATGAAATGACCATGTGTTGCTTTATTTTTATTCTAGGAATCTTGGAAAATCAGGACTCAGAGTTTCTTGCTTGGGTCTTGGTAAGTACTCAGGGTATCATGTGGGGGGTGGGGCTGGGATGTGGGAGATTGGGGAGGATACCAGGGAATGACTGGGGTGTAGGTCAGGACCCAGTCTCAGGTGAGAAGGGACTTCCTGACCAACATTGCCTCACTTCTCCTTCTGAGCCTTTCCTGCCCCACACAGCCCTCCCCTTCTCAGACCCAAGGAGCCACTGTGATCATGATGCCTTATGGGGTCCCATTAAGCAAAAAGAAACCTGATATTAAAGCACATCTTAGAGGAAGAGACTCCTCTGTTATTCCCATTTAGCAAGTGTGAAGAACCTTGTGGCATGTATTTGTATGCTCACCTCACCTGCAGCATCATATGAATTTTTTTCTATCCTTATCTTCCCTTTGCCTAATTTTCTCACTTTTTTCTATATTTTAATGTATTTTATGTACTTTTATAATGTACCTTAAATGTTTTAGGGATAAAGTTTTATATATACATTTCCCCCCAGAAACTGTAAATATCTAAAGAATAGTAAGTAGAGATGGCAATTTTAACATCATAAGAATGAATCTGAAATGGTAAGATCTGAGTGTGAGACTTGGGGTAGCATACAGCTTCCAGACATCCCCCAGACAAGGGAAAAGGCAGCCTTGGTCTTCAGGCAATTCAACATCATCAGAACTATTTCTGTAACCTAAGAGAGTCTAGACCAGGATGATAGCTGAGGAAGTAGTGAGAAATGGTCAGATTATAGCTATGTTTTGAAGGTCAAGCCTGGCAGATCTTCTGTTGGACTCTATTTGGGATGCAAGAGAAAAAAGAAGAGTCAAAGATGACTGTAAGGTTTTTTTTTTTGCCTGAGAAACAGAAAAGATGGAGTCGCCAGTAAGAGAAATGTGGAAGAATGAAGGAAGAGAGACTTAGGAAGGAGGGAGAGCCAATTGATTTGGGACATATTAGACATCCAAGAAAAGAGGTATATAGGCTAATGGATATATGAATCCAGAGTTTAGAAGAGAGATGTGAGCTGGATGTAGGATGACTTGAGAGTCACCAATATGTAGATACTGTTTAAGCCATGAGACTGAATAAGAATATTAAGGGAGTGAGCATAGATAGTACAGAAAACAAAAGCACATGGTCTGTGACCTGGGAAGTCCATTAAGAAGTTGGGGAAATGAGGAAGAGCCAACAAAGAACATTGAAAACAAGCAGTGGGTATGGAGGAGGAGAACCAGGAGAGCAGGGAGTCCTAAGAATCCAGCGTTTCAAGAGGGATGGAGACCAGCCCTGTCCAATGCTGCTCATAGGTCAAGCAAGATGAGGGCCAAGAATTGATCATTCAATTTAGCAACATGGAAGTCACTGATGACTTTGAAAAGATCGGTTTTGGTGGAGTCAGGGGCTCACGCATGATTGGAATAGGTTCAAGAGAGCATGGAAAGAGAAACACTGGTGGCTGCTCTTTTGATGACTATTTTTATAAAGAGAAGCCTAGAAAGGGAATGGAAGCTGGACAGGCAAGTGTGGTCAGAGAGGGTACCTTTACACACAAAAGAAATGACAGTATATTTACATACTGATTAAGAAATTCTTTTGAGAAGGAAAAAAAATGGTTAAGATAAGTAGAGAGGGCCTCCCTGGTGGCGCAGTGGTTGAGAGTCCGCCTGCCGATGCAGGGGATACGGGTTCGTGCCCCGGTCTGGGAGGATCCCATATGCCGTGGAGCGGCTGGGCCCGTGAGCCATGGCCGCTGGGCCTGCGCGTCCGGAGCCTGTGCTCCGCAACGGGAGAGGCCACAACAGTGAGAGGCCCGCATACCGCAAAAAGAAAAAAAAAAAAAAAAAAAAAAAAAAGATAAGTAGAGAAAAAAAAATACCTGGAATGATTTCTTGAGGACACAAGAGGAAAGTAACATGAAATAAGGCAGAGTACATGGGCTTTGAGGCTGGTAGGTGGGTTGATGGGGTGGCAGTGGTGGTATCCTTAGAAATTATCTTCTACTGCTTCGGTATTCTCAGTGAAATCAGAAGCAAGGTCATCGGCTGTTAGTGAGGATGAAAGGGCGGTGTTGAAAGTTCGAGGAGAGAAAGGATGATGAGAGCAGAAGAGTGAATGGGCCAAAGGGATGGATCAAAGTGGCCAGACAGCATTAAGGACCTGCTTGAGATTCATGCTAATAAATTTGAAGTGAGACCATCTCTATGGCCATGTGTTTTTCCTCCAGTCATGTTCAACCATGCAGGTCCAGGTGGGGTTTTTCAAGGGCATAAGATAAGAAAAGAGAGGCAGAGACGCTGAGAGTTTATGCAAAGGGGTGATTGTAATGGTGGACTTTGGGGTTGAAGCTGAGCAGGGAGGAAAATGAGGACTGAAGCCAGGAAAATGAGGAGGCATAGGGACAGTGAAAAGTGGGCAGGATAAGTGAATTGTACCTCCAGAGGCCCAAAGGATTGTTGGAGTAAGATCAGCAGAGATAGTAAGTTGGAAGAATAGAAAGTGGTGGTTTGAAAGGGGGATCTTGAAACTGAGGTCATGGGGGGTTCAGCTATTGGTAATGACAAAGTCTAAGGCATATCCATTGGGAGAGAGTGGCTGAGGTTGTGCTGAGTGCAAGATCAGTAGACCAGAAGAGGTCAAGGGCCTGAAAGATAAAGGTTCAGGGAAGGATTACTTTGGGGGTCATTGAAATCACTAAAACGTATGGCAAAACTAATATTGGAGAGAGTGACAGTGAACCAGAGCTAAAATTTTCAGATGAGAGGGATTGACTAGGGATGGGTAAGTGACTGCAACATGGGGGGACTGATGATGTGAGATCCAAAGCTGGTTGGGGGGAGGAATTGGGAGGAGGGTTTCTTGAACCCTGTTGAATGGAAGTGTGGAGACCAGGGGAGGGATGGTAGTGAAAGAATAAAAGATAGTGTCAACAAAAAAATAAAAAATAAATAAAAGATAGTGGCAACAATTTCTGCCTCCTTTTACAGTATTGCAAAAACATTGAAGGCTAGTGATGCCTGAGTTTTTCTGATTCTTCTTAATGATATGATTTGGGAGGTGAGGGTGGTCTTTGCTCACCATAAAACTAAGGGAATTTGACATTTGCTTAATTTGTGGCTTTGATTTTGTTACCACTTACTTGTATTTGAAAGACCCTGTAGATTCATTATCAGGGATATTCTAACCTTAGTTTTTTTTGAGAGTGCTTAATGGTAAATAACTATTCACTATTTATTATTGAAAGAAATTAAGAAATATAGCAATTTAAGAAAATATGAATTAAGAAATACGGTAAACAATCATACACAATTATCTCATAGAATCAGTATCTATGGTGGAAAATAATTTCATCAAAAGTACTGAGAAAACTCAACCAAAAGCCCTTAAGACATAAAAAATTCAGGTGCCTATGAAGTGCCACATGTAAATGAGTCTTCAGAGGACAGACTACAGTTTTTTAAAACTGTGTGTGAGCTGTAGGTATTTTGGTGAACTTTGAAACAGACTTGATTCAGGAGCAGAAAGTCCTGATTTGAGCTTCAAGTTTTTTCTAAGATCTTGAATGCTTGTGGTTAGACACTGTGTGAAAAATTAGGAGGAAACAGGGAAGTTCATGGGATTGACTGGCTTCATTCAAAACAGGTAACAAAGCTTGAATAAGTATTCTTTGAGAACTTTTCTGAGCTACCTCTGTAAACCATAGGAGACCAAAAAATTCATAAAAAGGAATAATGCACCAGCCTTAGATAATTTGTCAGGCTCTGCGGACCTCAGCTCTCAAGTCCAGGTGGAGCTGGGTTTACTGTTATAGGCTTGGGATATCAGTTCAGTTACAGCCCATGTTCAACTGAGGCTTTGAAAATTAAGTATTAAATATTCCAAGCAATCACACAACTACAGATGTCTTTTATTGAAGTACTTTAAAGGTCATATTAAAGCTAACAATTCTGACTTTCTTCTCCACCAGAGGACAGGCTGGGAATTTCTTGCCCTGCCAAGCTTCCTTTTGATAAACTAAGAGCATATGTAAATGGGAGCAGAAAGGTGAAATAACCCAAGGACGAACTGAAGATACATCTAAAGGAACACAGTTCTGCTAACAAAAGAATAGGGGAAAAAAATAAGTGGAAACCTGCCTGTGGGCTGCTGTGGCTGGACTGGTTTGTTAATACACTGACCACTGCTATCAAGACCCAAAGTCAAAGAAACTGATGGGAAGGGAGAAAATCCACCAAAGAGTGATCGAGCGTCATCTCAGTCTAGTGGGAAGTGGGATCATCTTCTGAGAGAATTTATGTATTCATTCATTCATTCACTCATTCATTCTCAGCAAACATTTAGGAAGCCAGGCATCATGCTGGTTACAGGGGATATCCAGATGAAAGAAGCAAGGGCCCTGCTCTCAAACTGCTCACAGCGTAGTAGGAGTCAGACACACAAAAATAGTGCATTGGATGGATGCCATGATGGAGAGTACAGGATGAATCAAGCATGAGGAAGGTCTTCTGGGGAATCTGGAGCAGCTTCATAGGGGAAGTGCTGCTTGAGTTGAGACTTGAAGGGAGTCATTAAGTAGAGAAAGAGGCTGAAGGATGCAAGACAGAGGAGGCAACACGAGCAATGGCCTGGAGGGAGACCCATGGAGCAGGAGGTAGTGTGGGAAACACTAGTGCATGTGCAGAATATTTCGAATGCAGGGTGTTAGGGAACCACAAGAACCGAGCCTGGAAGGAAAGCTAGGCCTTATCAGGAGGGCCATTGTTTGCCTTGCTAAGACATTGAGCTCTAGTCCTCTAGGTCTCTGGTGTTCCTCCAAGTCCTACATCCCCAAGGTCTCAGGGAATACTTGGGGGATGAGGGACAGACAGGGCTCCACCTCTCCCTGCCCTCCTCCTTCCATTGCCACCGCTTCCATCAATGTAGCTCCACTTTTTCTAAATGCAAATATAAATATGACTTTTAGTGTAAATTTAAATGTAAAATTTTAATGTAGTATGTCATAAATGACTTCATGTTTTAGAACAGAAGTAGGTTCACAGCAAAATTGAGCAGAAAGTACAGAAATTTCCCCTCACCTCATATGCACACAACTTCCCCCACTATCAACAACCCACATCAGAGTAGTACATTCATTACCGTCCTGCACTGACACACCATTATCACCCAAAGACTATAGTTTACATTAGGTATATGTATAACTTTGGTGTTTTACATTCTATGGGTTTGGACAAATGTAATGACAGGTATCTGCCATTATAGTATCATACAGAGTAGTTTCACTGCCCTTAAAATCCTCTGTGCTCGGCCTATTTATTTCTCTCTGACCCCTAACACCTGGCATCCACTGATCCTTTTACTGTTTTCATAGTTTCGCATTTTCCAGAATTTCATACAGTATGGATATACTACAGTATCTAGCCTTTGCAATTGGCTTCTTTTACTTAGTAATATGCATTTAAGTTTCCTCCGTGTCTTTTCATGGTTTGATAGCTCATTTCTTTTTAGTGCTTCATATTACATTTTGAAGGAAAATAAGCATCCTTCTTCCAAAAGAAAAAGAGTTTTAAAACCCTGCTCCAGCTTGTGAAAAGCCATTGAGAAACTTGGATCAGGAGTAGGACATGATAAGATGTATCAGCACTGTTTTCTGGCAATGATATGAAGGCTAGATTAGAGGGGGAAAGGGTTGAGACTGGAGTCAAGATGATGAGGTAGTGGTATTAAAGATGTACAGGAAGAGGGTGATTTTTTAGGAGGAAAAATAAACAGGACTTGGTGACCTTGGGATGCAGAATGAGAGGTCTACCTGAGCAGAGGAGGGTGCCCCAGTTCCTGGGTTGGGTGTGAAGGTGGACGGGCTGAAATCTCAGAAGAAGAAGATGCAGGAGGGAGTAGGAAGAGGAAGGAGAACGGAGGAGAAGCAGGAGCAGTGTTGGGAAGAGGAGACCCGAGAGCCTGCCAGCTTCAGCCTCAGATATCCAGAGGGCACAGGGAGGGCTGGAGAGAGCTCCGGCTGAAAAAAAAGACCCAGGAAATTCTAACAAGGCTGAACCCATGGTTGTCACTGAGGTCACCTGCAAATACAGAGGACTGAGGTATTTGGACAGGTTTAGGACACCTGCCTTTTGGAGTCTGTCAGACTCCATGCTCCCAGAGATCACCTCTGTTTTTTCTACACCCCTATCGTACTGTCAGCAGATCACAGTATCTAGCAAGCAGTAGGTGCACAAATGTAGTTATTGAATGTATGACTGGGTACATGGGTCAATCTCTAAGGAATGACAAAATGCACAGTGGGTAATAGTGAAGATCCAAGGAAAGTCAGAAATCATGAAATGCTGCGGTCCAGCCAACCTGGTTCTTTGGCTTTCTCCAGTAGCGTATCAACACAGAAACCAAGAAGGCCAAGTGGAGGTGAGGAGAGGGGATAGAGAGAGGCCCAGCATCGAGGGTTATCCCCAACATGCGTCAGGGACCAGGGCGTCTACTCTATACACAGTGACATGAGTCTAGGCTGGGTTGGGGCTCAGAGTATGCAGCAGGGCTCTCACTGCTGCAGATGGAAAGGGCATCTACCCACACACATTAGGGGCAGGGGGCGCTTCTGATTCATGCCACTGGAGGTCACACCCCACAGCAGGCAGCTGCTCCTACAGGTGCTCAAAAGGGGCAGACTTTACCCTGTGCCACTCACCGTGGGATACACATGCTCCCCTCCACATAAGAGGCTTGCAGGAATAAAGGCATGTGATAGTTAACTTTATGTCAACTTGACTGTGCCACAGGGTGCCTGAATTGGTCAAACATTATTCTGGGTGTGTCGTGAGGATGACTTTGGATGTAATGAACATTTGAATTCATAGACTATGTAACGCAGATTGCCTTCCCTAATGTGGGTGATGGCCCCCCTTCAGTCAGCTGAAGGCCTGAATAATACATAAAGGCTGAGCCCCCTCAGATAAGAGGGGACTCCTCCTGCCTGACTGCTTTGAGCTAGAACATCAGATTTTTCTGACCCTTGGACTCAAAATGAAACGTTGTCTCTTCTTGGGTCCTGCTGGCTTTTGGACTAGAACTTACACACCACCGGCTCTTTTGGTCCTCAGGCCTTCAGACTCAGACTGAATCTACACATGGGTTATCGTGGGTCTTGAACTGCAGATGACAGATCTTGGGACTTCTCAGCCTTCACAATCATGGGACGCAATTCTTTACAATAAATCAATCTCTCTCTCTCCATATATATATATGTGTGTGTGTGTGTATGTATATATATAATTTCTCTCTATGTAAATATATTTTATTATATATTATAATTATATAGAAAATATATATAAGTATAAAATATTAATATTTATATATATAAATATATAATAAATTCTATAAGAAATTATAAGGTTCTATTTCTCTGGAGAACCCTAACTAATAAAAGCATTTTGCTAGTTTTGTAAAACATTGCACAGGTGTATGTGGCAAAGCAAACAGTCAGGTATTTCTAGGGAGTGAGCAAGGTTATGGGAAGATGGGAGGAGCACAGATGAGGGGGTATGTGGTCACTTGCTCATTTTTCAGCTGAGCACATATGGATCCTCATGTAGAAGACCATCATCCCCAAAGGAGTCCTCTTGGGGTGTTCACTGGTCAGGAGGGCATGTTACGTGTTCCTGCCCGACAGGGCTGGGTCTGGATCTAGCAGTGAAGAAGGGAAGGAACACCCTGTGCCTTTGGTGCCTGATTTCCATAAACGTCAAGGCGGTAATTCCCAGGCAGAGCAAACTGACTCCACGATCATCATGTTCTGTGTTCATTCAGGCAGGCCTTTCACACTTCATCTTTGAAGGAATGATGTCATAAAGTAAAATATTTAACACTGAGTCTCTCAAGAGGTGTTTCTTCCCAATTCTGGCTGCACAGCAGAATTACCTGTGGTGCTTTTTACAAAGCAGATAACCAGTCTCCACCCAGACCTTTTGAATAAGAGTCTCCCAAGGCACAGGTGTTTTTAAAAGACTGTCCCGATGATTCTGAGGCGTAGTGGTAGGGTTGGAACCCGTTGTCCTCACCAGGTGGAAGGAGATGGCAACATGTGTGGACTGGTATCTGGTGAGCCAGGTGCTGGCTGTGTTTCTCTCCTGGCTGCTGCCTCCAGGCCCAGGCCCTGGAGCTGGCTGAGGCATCTCCACCTGAACTGCAGTCGCCAAGAGGAAAACCTGCCCAGCTCAGGGTTGGCCTCGGTGTTCGCTGGAGCCAGTGTCCTGGGAAGGCTCCTGGGGCAGGCAGATTGAGCTCACCTCCCCTTCCATTCAGCGCCTGCCCCCTGGGCCTGTCTGCCTTGTGCCCTGCCCTAGCCGAGGGAACCTTCTAGAGCAAAAGCAGTGAATCTTATGACTAAACTGTGTGGGCTTCTTCTTAATGTGTTGCATATGTGCAGAATGTACTCCTGGCTCATCTCCCTCTGCCTTAGAGATGCTCTCACTGCACTAAATATTTTGACACTAGGAAAACATGACATTAAATGTTTAACATGAATGATATTATTTTTGACACCCTTCATGACTCTCATTCTTGTTGCTAAACCCAATGTAAACTGGCCATCTCTCCTATTATTATAATAACATAACAATGAGAACATTAAGTATTTATAAACTGCCTCTGAGACACGAGAAGCAATTTTAAAAGGGCAATTTCTTCTCTCAGAACGTTTACCAGTTTTTTTGCTTAACACAAAGTGAACTATCTTAAGACCAGGATACCCACAGAATTTAAATCGTGCATGAATATTAAACATATAACAAGAGAATTATAGGCTTGTCACTTTTCCTGGAACGTCTACCTTGAATAAATGCCATGGTGCATACACATTAAAAATGAAGAGGCATTTATATTTTTATAAAATTGTTTTAGAATATTTCTTCCTCATTTTCTACTTTGATGGATAAAATCCTTCTTCAGAATTGCTGATAACTTGGTTGCCCTCTGAATTATCAGTGGCTGCCAGCCATGAGCCATTGCTTCCCTCATAGAGGGTGTCAGGAGCTGAGACACAGCTGGGTGACAAACGGGCAGCCTGATGCTCCACACATTGTCAGAGTTGGGCTCAGGGAAGAACTTGAGAAGAGAAAGCAGAAGAGTCTACACAACCACAAGTGTACACACACACACACACACACACACACACACACACCCTAATCTCCCTCAGTGCAGTTATAAAAGGATGAGTAGCCCTCATTTGTTAATCTGTGATCCAAAAGTAAAACAAGTAGTTGCAAAACCATCAGATAGTTGGGGAGAAAAGGTTTTCCCCAGACCCAGATATGGGCAATGTGTTGGAAGTGATGATAATTTGTAAACATGGTCTCACATCTGTGAAACGAATTAGTCTTTGCAGTCATCCCTGCCTTTACAGATGAAAAAAACAGACAGGAAGAGGGGAAACGTCTCCTTCAAGGCCAGTGGTAGAGACGACAAAGCCCGCATCTCCTGCCCCTTCACCTCAGGATGGCCTGTTCCCCGCCATCCCCCACCTCCAGTCTCCATGGTCCCACAGCCACTGCCCTCTCCACCTCTCTCCTCCTTCAGAAGTGAACAGCTGGACCAGGCATGTAAGGCCCCCTCTAGCTCTATCAGCCGTGATATGGACAACAGTCAAGTTCACTAAGACTCCAGGGTGGCAGCTGGGTGAAAGTGCCTTTACTCTACTTTAGAACTAGAAAATGTCAGAGCCTAAACAACTCCTGGCATCACTCTCCAGAGTAGGGTAGACAAAGATCCGTCCAAGCTCCACAGGCAGAATGGGGGCCAGAATCTGTGACTCTGGTGCATGATCAGGTGAGCTGTCCCCATAAGAGATTTCAAAGTGAGAAGACAGCTGAGTGCAAACATTTTGTTTCTGTGTGGATGCCCTGAATGACTTTCCCTCCTGTGCAGCCCTAAAGACCTAAAGACCTCATGAAGTCCTGCCATAGCTCCTGTACTCAAAGAAGAAACATACCTGTGTATATGCAAGTGTATTCATATTGTTTACCCAGACTGTGCCCTATAAACACTCTACATTTATGAAGAGTACATTTATAAGATTATTTTCCTATACCCCCTTATTTTTTTTAAATCCAGGGATCGAACCCGTGCCCCCTGCATTGGAAGGGCAGAGTCTTTAACTACTGGACTGCCAGGGAACTCCCTCCTATACCCTTTGCAATATAAAAACCAAAATGAAAGTTTCAATTTCAATCAACCATGCAATTGAGCTACTCCAATAGTGAAGCTAAAACATGAGGAAACCCGATGGGGTGCTGTCTTCTCGTATGGTTGGGGCCGTGCCTCTGGTGTGCTTGGCTTAAGTGAGGCAGGGCCATAGGGAGCCATTCCTGGTGGGCAGCATAATGCCTGAGGGGCAGGCTGCTGTGGGTTAACACACTGAGGGGAAATGCATGGAGATTTGTATGTAGGCCTTTGAGGCCTCAGCTGGATGAAGTTAGGAATAAAAGCCCAGTTCTTTTTAGCACTACTAAATCAACCAGGAGCCTTCTAGAGTCAGTGAACAGAAAACCCAATTCGAAGCAAAGCGAAAGCATCAGCTTAAGCAGAAACAGAAATTTTTAGGCTCATAGGGACAGTGGACCCAAATGGCTTGATCCAGGGATCAGACTATGAGCTCTGCAAGCTGGAGGCTTGTCCATTCTCAGGCTGCCCTCAGGGTGACAAGATGGCTGCATATGCTCCAAGCCATATATCCCATTGGCTCTGCCTGCCTTATATATCCATCTGTGAATCGGTCACTGAAGAACTGCCGGCAATCAGGAACCACCCCTGAAGCTGGGGAAGGGTTTAAATCCACCCCAACCACAGAATGCAGATTCCTAAAGGAAATTTAAAGCACTCTTGCTTAAAGTGCTCTGAGTTTCTCTGCTCTGAGTTAAGAAGAAAAGATATCCCTGGATCCTGAAAGCCCTTCCCCCACTTACTTTAGCTTATCTGAGCCTTTTCTATGTCTTTGGTAGCCAAGGCTGGAAATCAAAATTCTCCCAGCCCTTTCTGTAGCATGAGGTATGCTCAGAGTTTGCTGAGTCAGCTCATGTTTACCTTCTGCTCCCTCAGTTTGCCTAATGGACAGAATTTTCCTCAGCAGGATAAATATGTAGCTTTGCCTTTTTAATACTTCCCCATCATGTTAAAGGATCAGTGAGACCTGAGGCTCATTTGCAAATAAAAGCTTCATCCTAACACCTGGAATATGCAAAGGAGGACCTCCAGGAGAGCAAAGCAGAAAATACCATCAATGCTCACTTTATATCTGACTACTAATTAAAATGAGAGGAGGAGGAGGCTACCCAACATGCAATTACAGAAAATGGGTGATGAGGTAATGAGCAGTAGCTAAATTAGAGCTGACAATCTAACCATGGGGATTCCTTCAGGCTGAAGAAAAGGAAACAGGAGATGAAGGTCCTGGCTTGGCTCTGCTTGCAATTACTAGAAACAAGTTTTCTGGGGGAACTTGTCATGTTTCTTCTTAGTCTCTTACTCTACCTTCCTTCCCGTTTCTCCACCCTCTGCTCTATGCCACCCTTTCCTTTGGCCCTTTCTGAGCAGAAACTGTAGCCCAACTCAGCCGACCTGCTTTCAGTGGTGATACTTAACTGCTTCTGGCTGAAGAGAGAAGGCAAGACTGGCCCTGAGACTCATTTCTAGAAGTGACCCTCTGTCTGGCTTTGTTACCTGTCACACCATTCCAGTCACCCTTCCTTCCAGCACCTTCTTGGGAGGGCTGGTTGGCTGCCCTGGTCCTGCTGGTGAATGGGCTGCCTCTGATGCCACCCATGTCTCAGTTTGAGCTCTTAGAGGGTAGAAACTGAGGCTGATTCCATCATCCCTGGAAAGCACTGGATCAGCGCTCCTCTCCTTCATTTGTGTGTCCAAAGATTTCACAAGATGTACCAGATGGCATGCTGGGGAAACAGGAGAAAAAACACACCAGAGCACCAGTGGCCACCCTCACTCAGCCCACAAGCACGGAGGCGGGGGGAGGCAGTGACCTGATTCCCAGGCAAAATGAGATCCTTGGCCTGTGTGCCCCCAGAGGACACCTTGCTTTTATGTTTGCTGGTGATAGCTTATTAGTCTGACTTATTACCTGCTTGATTATCAGTTCAGAACACATGCCTAGATCAGAGAAGCTGCTTATATATACTCATTTATGGAATGAATGAATGAATGAATGAATCACAGTGTGACCAGGGCTCTGAGAGAAATATGAGGTGCCATGCGAACACACATGAGGGCTGCCTTAAGAGGAGATCATGGAAGGCTTCCTGGGGCAAGAAATACCTGAGCTGAGTATGAAAGGATGAATAGGGTAGCATAGAGCCAGGTCAAAGAGAAAACAAGGAAAAAGCAGTTTAACAATAATAGAGGTAGAGAGACAGAGAGATAGAGGTATAGGACACAGAAACGGCACAGATGATGAAGCAACCGCCTCTTCTGGGGAATGAGGAAGGTGCTGATGGGGCAGTGGGGTTTTGAAGGATGGATAGGAATCTGTCAGGTGGATAAGGAAAAAAAGCCACAGGCATTCCTTTTTTTTTTTTTTTTTTTTTTTTGCGGTACACGGGCCTCTCACTGTTGTGGCCTCTCCCGTTGCGGAGCACAGGCTCCGGATGTGCAGGCTCAGCGGCCATGGCTCACAGGCCCAGCCGCTCCGCGGCATGTGGGATCTTCCCGGACCGGGGGACGAACCCGTGTCTCCTGCATCGGCAGGCGGACTCTCAACCACTGCGCCACCAGGGAAGCCCCACAGGCATTCCTTTTAAAGAAATTTCCTACTTACCCTTCACTCAGATCTAGGTTTGATGGTTGCTTTCCTGACATCCACGTCTAGACAGAGGCTTCCTGTTAGTTCTCATCACAACCCCTCTTACCAGGATGTGGTATTTTTCTGTCTTCCCCACTGGACTGGGAGCTCCAGGAAGAAGACACCATTATTATTATTTGCCATTTTGACCCCACCATCTGGCATGGCTCTGAAAAATTATGGGGCTCAATAAGTATTTTCTAAATGAATTGATAAATAAAGTTCAGGAAGAGAAGCCTGGGAGTCTAAACCAGCATGGCCTGGAGAAGGAACTACATGGGAGAGAAAATGATGAGAGATGACTTTGGGAAGATTATGAATAACGTTGGAAGCCATGCCACGAAGCTTGGAATGTATCTGTTTTGTGATGAGGAGTCGCTGAAATATTTCACTCCCGGTGTTGCTTGGCCAGATACATTTTAGGAAGCTCATTCTGGTCGCTGTGGTCACACTGCAGACAGCAAATTCGAGAGGACTGGGAATAGAGGCAAGGAGACGGGCTGCAAGCGACTCAAATATTCTCACTTTTACAGAAGATTAAATGTAACAGTCAGTTAATTGCCCACTAACTGTGAGCCCAGTTCATCACACTGTGAGCATATACACAGATCCTGTGCAGAATATGTAGGGGGACTGTGAGGTAAATGAGGCTTGACCAAATTAGCAAAATACTGGTAAAGAAAATACAGAAGGAAGTGTTTTTAAAAGCATAAAATATCTGAAGTAAAGAACTAACATAGGTGTCAGTGTAGTAAATTACAAAGTTTCAGTGATTGGGTTAAAAAAAAAAGTTCCTAGATATCTTCTTTAAGGGAGAGGATGGAGATAAATGGAAAATTTTTAAACAGGCAAATAAAAATTAGACAAATATGAACCAAAAGGAAGTGAAATGTGAGTGTAAAATTAATGAAATAAAGTAGGGGGTGGGTGGGATGGATTGGGAGTTTGGGATTTATATATATACACTACTATGTATAAAATAGATAACTAATGAGAACAGACTGTATAGCTCAGGGAACTCTACTCAGTGCTCTGTGATGACCTAAATCGGAAGAAAATCCAAGGAAGAGGGGATATATGTATACGTATAGCTGATTCACTTTGCTGTACAGCAGAAACTAACACAACATTGTAAAGCAACTATACTCCAATAAAAAAAAAAAAAGTAGAATTCAAGCAAAGAGAAGATGCAGTCATGAGAGATGATAGTCAATGGAGTGAGGGCCCTGAGAAGGACAAGGAGATGGGATCAGCAGAGAAACAGCCTCGGAAAGAAAAGGGACACTCTTCCACAGGGACAGGAAGCAAGGAGGAAAGGTTGGGTGTTGTCTTATTCTGTGCTCCCTTACCTCGCAAGCCAATGTTGAGCGCACACCCACCTGAGGGTGAGGGAGGTGGGCTGTTCTCATACCAGAGGCAGCTGGAAGCCCACATGGAAATGGGCAGTCACATCTGATAGTTTGATAGCTTTGGTAGCAGGAAGTAGAGGGTTTACATTTTATTTCTTTTATGTTCTCTGTGAAGCAGGAGGCAGGTTTATTTGGTGACATTAAAGAAGGAGGAGGTAGGACTGAAGTTGAGAAAAGCAGGGCAGGTTTGAAATCCAAATGGGGTGGGGGGAATGATTAAAAACCAGAGGACTGGTGGGCTCTCTGTGTAGTTACTGAAGACCAAGAATTTACGATGCATGTTCCTCTGCAGTCCGTGATTTTCTCCAGCACAGCTCAGCGTCTTGGTTATAGGTGATGAGCAGCCGGACAGTCAGACTCATCCAGGTGTGAATTTTTGCCAGGCAGGTGAAATGAAGGAACAGTGAAGCAATGGAGCTGAGAATAGGGCAACAGAATCTTCTAAATGGTGAACCACGTCATCCAGCTAGCCTAAGCTCCCTGGTTAAGGAAGGAATTGAAGTCAGAATAGATAGACTGGAGGAAGGTAAAGAGTTTGAGGGCAATGTGTATGGGGATGTACCTACACAAAATCTGCAAGAGTGACAGCTTGTAGCATGTGAGGGCTTATGACCTGGTCATTAATGCATATATTTGGAATACAAATGAGGCACACCTCCACCCAAGTTCTCTTGTGTGCAAGTTCAGTTCTATTGTTCATGGCACTGTTGTGGTCTTCTATTTCCACCCCATCAACCTTTACTACCATTTCTTCTGATGATCATTGCCTACATTTTCTGAAACTGAGTTTTATACTTGAGAGTTTGCAAATTCCAGGGTGTGCTAAATGTCTGTAGTTTCCAGTGTGACTTTAAAAAGACTGGGCACTTTATTCAGACACTTTAGTGGCTGCTGTGTTGCCCTTCCAGTTGAGCCACTGGAGACAGACATAAGGAAAAGACAGCAGACTCTCAACTACCTCTGATAAGAGAGGGGACAGTGACACAGAAAACTGAACATGCATTTACGTTTGTCTTTGGAGTGAACTTTGTATTTCTTTTGAATACGGGTGCCATAGACATGAAAACCTGTTAGTGAAAAATCAAGAGTTGTCTAGAGGTAATAAAACATGTAGGAACAGTGTAATGATCTCATAGTGCATCTCTGACTAGGCTTCAGCGAAGCTTTCAACTTTCCATAATGAATTAATCATTCTATATGGCACCACTGGGAGAAATTCCACCCTGACCCCATCAAACTGATGTGTCTCACTTGTACCCTATTCTGTTAGGATTGGTGGCCGTTGTAATCTTGTCCCAGAAAACAAGACTGCTGATGCTCTTTTTTATTCCACCCTTTTTTATTTCCACTAAGCTATTTTTGCTGCAGTCATTTACTGCCACGGGGATTTTTGCAGAAGATTAATAGTACTAATAAAATGAAGGGCAAAGTGCCAAAGAGAGCATCTTGAAAGAATAGTCTGTAACCCTTTATGTGGTCAGGGCTAAAGACTCTAAAAAGGCATTACATTCTCCAGTTTGGGGTCAAAGCCAACTTCCACCTTCTTTGTTGAATTGTTCTTCAGCCTCTGGGCCCAGTACGTAATGTCTCTCTCCCTACCACTCTGGGGCTTCCCATCAAACTGGGAGCTTGCAGAGGAATTGAGTTCATTCAATGACATCCTGACTGCTGCCTAGACCAGTTTTCAACTCCGGCTACCAGTACAGTTGCATGGGAGCTTTTAAAAAATACCTGTGCCTGGGCACTTCCTCAGATCAACCAGACTAGAATCTCTGGGGTGGGGCAGGGCATCAGCTCCCAGGTGGTCCTACTAACTGGGCCAGAGTTGAGGATAGCTGGCCTGGCTCGCCACCTGAGTTACTTGCCCATCAGATGGCTGGGTCCACCATGGAGGCTTTGAGCACCTAAGAGATTTGGATTCCCAGGCAGCATGCAGGAGGCACAACCAGAGAACAAGACGGATGCCACTTCTGGTGCCCAATTAAGAAACAAGTACCAGGTGGGGTGTTTGTCTTTCATCTAGCTTTAGTCCAACTGAAACTCAGAATTTTGCAGCATTTTTGACGTTTTAGTCTATTCCTCACTCTCCATGTGTCGCTTCAGAATGATCTGTAATAAATAATAAATCTTCCTGAGCTTTGTTGAGATGAGTAGACTGTTAGAATTGGCGCATTCCAATGTTAACTTTGGCTTTCACTGCCATCTCAGGAAAAGTCATTTATCTTCCTATGGAACTTTTGCTGCTTCAAATAGTATCTCTCGGGAAGATAAGAAGGAAAGTAACATTTAGTGAGCACCTGTTGTATGCTCGGTACTGTCCTAGACACTTGGCATGTACTACTGAAATTGTTAAGGGTGTGGACTGTGGAGTCACTCTGCCTGGGCTCACATCCCGGCTCAACCACCCCCTCCCCCTCCCCAGCAAATAAACTCAAATCAGAGTGGTCACGAGTTCCAAATGAGATCATGTCTATAAAGTGTGTAGCACAGCGCCTGGCACAAGGTAAGTTCTCCAGAAAGTGTTCATCGTTGTCTCGTTTAGTTCTCACAGCAATACTGGAGTGTAGGTATCAGTGTCTATTTTAGAGATGAACCGGGTCTCAAAAGGTGAACCATAGCCACAGACATAATGAACGTCAGGTGTATCTGAAAGAAAATGAAAATACCTACGCTTCATGATTTTTTGAAAAATAAGAGATGATTTGGAATGCTTTGCATAGGACATGTGAGATAGTTGATCTGCAAAACTCAAATCTGTGCTAGGTGTTGGAGAGGCAGTGATGAACAAGACAGAGAGATCCCCTGTCCTTGGGGAGGGTAGGCTGAGCTCTCCACCCAGCCTTCAGGAATCATGAGGGGTTGTACACAGCCAACTTTTTGGCAGCACACTCTTCACTGCCGTTAGGTACTCTTTTTCTTTCCTAGTTAACAGAAGGTTCTGATTTCTTCATAGTGAGTGATCCTTAAGGTTCTTGATTAACCACAAAATGATCAAAGATGGAGAGTCACCAGGAGGTTATCTTTGCTGCCCCAGGAGTTCCTTCTGGGCACACCCTCCCTTGCTTCCCCAAATCAGGGCCCCTGGTGCTAGCAGAAGGAGAAATAGATGCCATCACTGCCTTAAGATGGCAAATGCAAGTGTTATTTCTACCATAATGACTCCCTAGATCCAGGCCAAGCTGCCAGCCACCCTTCAGAATGTTCTCTCACTGTGTATATCAGTGTGGTGGCTGATAGGTACCCAGGTCACAGACTCATATAAAGGCCACAGATGGATTTATTCATATTTACTCATTTCCAAGCAATGAATTAATGAAAAGAAAATCAGCAGGCAATTAAAGAGTTTATTGAACACTACTTCTCTGAGGATCACTTCTTCTCTGCTTTTCTTGAATTCATTCATTCAAACACTTAATAAGCCCCTCCTATGTACCAGGTTTTATGTAATCTCTGGGGACACAGAGATTATCCCAAGATGTTAGTAGTTTTGAAAATGTCTCAAGAAGGGCTGTCCTCTGTGTTTGAGAACAATCCAAAGTATTGTTGACATAGCAGTATATTTTTTCTATTTTTTGATGCCTCTGATTATCTACATTTAACTTTCTATATAGCATGTTAGGAAATTTCATTCCAACCTGTAAAATCAGACTATGTGTTTATAATACTGCCATTGCCTCAGTGCCAAAGCCTGGGGGCACCAGTGTCCAGATGAGGCTGCCAGGAGCTGTTCTGGGCTTCTTCCATACCACAATTAAGCTTTCAGTATAATATAAAATATCATTTCAAAGGTGAGTGACTCTATGTAGAATTTGAATTAAACGGAATCTCCTAAAACTAAAGATATACCAACATGGTTTTATGATTTAGTATTGCTCTGTTTTCTTCAACATGATAAATTTCTACATACAGTCACTGAAAGAGGAAGACCTTTGTGGCTTAGTTAGAAATAGAGAAAGAGTGCATAAAAAATTTCATACATAGTTCTATGGAAAATGCTAAAATACCTCCTAATTTTAATCTATAATGTCCTTTTCCTAATTTTCCATTAGGAAAAGGACATTATAAATTTAAAAGAAAAAGCTGAAATCATTAACAG
Source organism: Mesoplodon densirostris (assembly GCF_025265405.1). Taxonomy (NCBI): domain Eukaryota; kingdom Metazoa; phylum Chordata; class Mammalia; order Artiodactyla; family Ziphiidae; genus Mesoplodon; species Mesoplodon densirostris. Next base: position 81,094,161 of record NC_082665.1, read on the forward strand.
CTACAGATAAAATAAGCTAATCTTTGTATGTAAATATATAAATCTACAGGGAAACATGGGAATGGGGTTAACTTGAGTGTAATAGGGTTGGGAACTTCTTAAAACCTTTAAGTTTTTGCTAAATTATCCCTTATATATTTCCTCAGTTTTAATTTCTCTACATTTCAAAAACTTCATAGTCAAAAAGCATGTGAAGCACTTTGTATTCCAACTTTGAGTTTTCATTAGTGATATTTAATACAATAAACATCATGAAACTCACAGCACAAGAGGGAGAATTTGAAAGGACTGTTACAAAATTTTTTCATTCTTTTTCACAATATATTATCCCTATCTTGTTTTCACTAAGAAAGTTTCTTTGCCTCGCCATGGAATTAAAATTTATTTCCCAGTATATCTTGATAGTCCTGTGAGCACAAACTGTCTTTTATGTACAGCTACACCAGAGTTATTCAAAATTATTACTGTTTGGGGGAGAATAACTCACTGAACTATCAAAGAGATATATCCCTTCACAAAGATAAAGATTTGCCGTGAACTTTTTAAAGATAAAAGTAAGTGTACAGGAGGTCACCTTGACTTTCAAACTTCTTGACAGTAGTGTTTTTCCAGAGAGTTCTTATTCATAGTAACTTACTATGGAAAGACAAGAGATAAAGCCAAAAATAAAAATAAAAATATGTATTTGAGCACATACTGTGTTTCAGGTCCCATGTTAGGAGTTCACAGAAAAAGAAAAAAAAATATGTATATACATACTTTCAACCTTAATGATAGATCCCATTTTAGAATAAGATATTGAAAATATCTGAATTTGTTTAAAAAAAACGGAAGTTGCCATTTAGTCCTAGTATCCCATAGTGTCTAATTTTATTCCAACAGTGTTATTCCACTTATGTTAAATATTCTGTACATTTCTTTTTTTTAATTGAAGTATAGTTGACTTACAATATTATATTAGTTTGGGGTGTACAACATAGGGATTCAATATTTTTATAGATTATACCCCATTTAAAGTCATTATAAAATATTGGCCATAGTCCCTGTGCTATACAATATATCTATGTAGCTTATTTATTTCATACATAATGGTTTGTACCTCTTAATCCCCTACCCCTCTCTTGCCCCTCCTTTTTCTCCACTCCCCACTGGTAACCACTAGTTGGTTCTCTATATCTGTGAGTCTGTTTCTGTTTTGTTATATTCATTTGTTTGTTTTATTTTTTAGATTCCACATATAAGTGATAAAATACAGTATTTATCTTTCTCTGTCCTACTTATTTCATTCAACATAATGCCTTCCAAGTCTATCCATGTTACTGCAGATGGCAAAATTTCATGCTTTTTTATGGCTGAGTAGTACTCCATTTGTGTGTGTATGTGTGTGTGTACACACACACATACACCACATCTTCTTTATCCATTCATCTGTTGATGGACACTTAGGTTGCTTCCATATCTTGGCTCTTGTAAATAATGCTTCTGTGAACATTGGGGTGCATATATTTTTCTGAATTAGTATTTTCATTTTCTTTGGATATATACCCAGGAGTGGAATTGCTGGATCATATAGTAGTTCTATTTCCAGTTTTTTGAGGAACCTACATGCTGTTTTCCACAGTGGATGTACCAATTTACATTTTCACCAACAGTGTGCTAGGGTTCTCTTTTCTCCACATCCTTGCCAACATTTTTTATTTATTGTCCTTTTGGCAATAGTCATTCTGACAGGTGTGAAGTGTGAAGTGGTATCTCATTGTGGTTTCAATTTGCATTTCCCTGATGATTAGTGATGCTGAGCATCTTTTCATGTGCCTATTGGCCATCTGTATATCTTCTTTGGGAAAATATCTATTCAGGTCTCCTGCCCATTTTTTAGTCAGCTTATTTGTTTTTCAGGGTTTATTTATAGTGAGTTGTATGAACTGTTTATATATTTTGGATATTAACCCCTTAGCAGTCATGTCATTTGCAAATATTTTCTCCCATTCTGTAGGGTTTTTTGTTTTGTTGATGGTTTCCTTTGCTGTGCAAAAGCTTTTAAGTTTAATTAGGTTCCGTTGTTTATTTTTCCTTTAGTTTCCTTTGCCTGAGGAGACAGATCCAAAAAAAATATTGCTAAGACCAATGTCAAAGAGTGTTCTGCCTATGCTTTCTTCTAGCAGTCTTATGGTTTCTGGTCTTACATTTAGGTCTTTAATCCGTTTTGGATCTATTTTTTTATGTGGCTTGAGAAAATGTTCTGATTTTGTTCTTTTACATGTCCAGCTGTCCAGTTTTCCCAGCACCACTATTCTGTTCATTTCTTATAGGAGTGCTTCCAAAGAACAAAATGAATAAGGCACATTAATGATGCATGCTGGTTATAAGTGCCCTGGAAACTTTGTTGTAAGAAATAATTTTCAACATGTAAATATTAGTACAATAAAACATGAGAAATTTGACCAAGAAACTTATTAACAAAATGTAAACAGTGCCTCTGCCTCTTTTTCATGTTCAGGAAATAGGAAGAGTTGTAATTTGTTAGAATCCTTGTTTATCAATGGATTTCCCAGTAAAGCAATACGGATTTTTTTTTAAACTTTCGCTTCTTATTATAAAAGTAGTAATATTTATTCCAATAGTGTGGGCAGAAAATTAAAACACCCTAGGAAGAAAAACTCATCAAAGAATTTTTTGGCTTTATTTTATTTAAACTTTTCATAACAGGCTAAAGGTGCTAAATCAACCAATTCAGGAGTCACACCTACATGAGGAAATGTAAGAAGCTTTAGCCATGGATTTACATTACTAGGTATCATTAATTCTAACATTTAAATTTGGGCAGTGGGTCATTGCTTTCTGGGGGAAGATTTAAGGCAGTGAAATTTCATTCCTATGCTATGTGCGCAGCAGCTCCTGAGGGGACTGTCAACCCTGGCATTCTGCTTTATAGAACAGAACTGCCTCTTCTAAACTTCTCCCCCAATCCTTCATCCTACTTCTGTTACTACACTGCCTTGTCTTTAAACTTTACTGATGAGATTAATGGAGAAACAAAACAAAGTGGTTCCAGGTAGATTTGCCCTGAAACAAATCTTAAGACAAAATGGAGCTAGCAGTATCCCTCGGAATTAAAAGTACATAAAACTTTAAGTCAAAGAAAGAAGGAAAATATCAAATATTTGTACATTCTCTATAAGGATCGTGAAGGATGTAATGTCAGTCCTAGACGTTTAACCCTCAAAACCGCCAGCCTTCAGACAAGTATTAGAAGAAGGTCCACAGGTTTTTCTGGAAGACCCAGCCAGCCAGCTCTACGTTGGCCTTGCCTAATCTAAGACCAGGCTCCCCTCTGCCACTGCCTTGCCCACTGGTACACTCTGCTCCTTCATACACCCAAGAATACACCCAAGAATTCCTTCAATGACAGGTACATCTCATTATGACTCCACTCTCAGTCCTGGCTCTTAAGGGTTTGAGAGCTTAAAGCCCAGGATTGCTCTGTGCATGAGGTCTCATGGGAAGACGAGATAAAACCTGTCCTCAGGTGGAAATGGGAGAATCTGGGAGCAGGGAGGTGGCCCAGAGGAGTGGCCTGTTCTTCATCCATAGACAAGGAAGTTTGTGGGCAGAAACAGATGTAAAGCTTATCATAAGGAAGGTTCAGTCAGGAGGCATTTGGCAGAGGGAAGAAAGTGGGAAGATTCATGAAAGCAAGATATTGTTACAAGCATTCAGAGCAAACGCTAGGCCATACCATTTTGGCTGGAGCAGAGTATGTGGGGGAGATGGGGAGGCATCATTACCAGAAAACAGCATGAGGCTGGGGGAGACCACGGCCTTGGAGATCCCACCACTAACCACCTGTGGAAAGTCATTTCTCTACCACTTCACTTCCTCATCTTTATATACATGGAATTCTTCAGGTCTTGCAGAGTTGCCTGTGAATGAGCATACTACTTGCACTTCCCTTGCCTGAGAGCCCACTTTTATTCTGCATGGCCTTGACCACTTCCTTGCCTAGTTGCATTGCTATTTCAAGCTCTTTTATAAAGTGCAAGTGTGAAAGCAGCCCTTCATTGCCCCCCTCCCTGCCCAGAGTTTAAATAGTATTATTGGGTCTTGCAAGAAAAGGTAACCAAAGTAAAACAGTAAAGACTAGGCTGTTATCACTCCTGTTATCTCAGGCCAGATGCTCATTAGCAGTACACTAGTAACCAAAAAACGAGAGACCAGACTGCAGCTTGGATCCAATAATAAGGGCCAGGCTCGGTAGAAAACAAATACAAACCAGATATAAGAAAGAATGCTTTTTCTGTACCATTTGAAAAAGATAGAGCCTTGAGCTATGTCCCACATGCCCAGACATAGGTCTACATCCAGTTCTTCTACAGTGGCCACAATGGGGTTGCTCAGAATGTTGTTTTGCTACTTAGCCACTCACTCTGCTGCCTCCCCAGCAGGAGGACAGCTCCATTCCATGCCCTTCAAGAGGGCACCAAAGGCAATAAGCCAATTCTTCACCTCTGTCACCTGTCTATACATCTCAATCCCATTTTCTGAGACTTTCTCTCAGGCCTGATTTCTAGGTATCTGCTTTCTGTTTGTTTTGTTTTGATCCTGCATCAATATGAACATTAAGGTAACTGTGCAACTCACCTATCTTCCTGAAAGAACAGCAATCTTTCCATACCATACTGTGATTAAGAGTGCGATATTGGTTAAATCCTGGCTCCAACTCCACCAATTACTAGTTACTTGGACTCTGGGCAAGTAACTTAACCTCTGAACATGGGAATGGTAAAGTAACAGCTGAGTAAAAGAATTAGAAAGGCAAGTCAGAGTGTAAAGAAAAGGAAGAGGTACTAAAATATCAGTATGTGAAGAGTCTAGAACTGTGGTCCTCCAGTTAGTCTTCGACAAAAAAGGCAAGAGTATACAATGGGGAAAAGAGAGTCTCTTCAGCAAGTGACATTGGGAAAGTTGGACAGCCACATGTACATCAATGAAGCTAGAACACACCCTCACACCATATACAAAAATAAATTCAAAATGGCTTAAAGACTTAAATATAAGACAATACACCATAAAACTCCTAGAACAGAACATAGGCAAAACATTCTCTGACATAAATCATACCAATGTTTTTAGATCAGTCTCCCAGGGCAATAGAAATAAAAGCAAAAATAAACAAATGGGACCTAATCAAACTTATAAGCCTTTGCACAACAAAGGAAACCATAAACAAAATGAAAAGACATTCTACGGACTGGGAGAAATATTTGCAAATGAAGTGACCAACAAGGGCTTAATTTCCAAAATATACAAACAGCTCCTACAATTCAATAACAACAACAACAACAAAACAAACAACCCAATCGAAAAATGGGCAGAAGAACTAAATAGACATTTCTCCAAAGAAGACATGCAGATGGACAATAGGCACATGAAAAGATGCTCATCATTGCTAATTATTAGAGAAATGCGAATCAAAACTACAACGAGGTACCACCTCCCACCAGTCAGAATGGCCATCATTAAAAAGTCTACAAATAATAAATGCTGGAGAGGGTGTGGAGAAAAGGGAACCCTCTTACACTGTTGATGAGAATGTAAATCGGTGCACCCACTATGGAAAACAGTATGGAGTTTCCTCAAAAAACTAAAAATAGAGTTGCCATATGATCTAGCAATCCCACTCCTGGGCATATACCCAGACAAAACTATAATTCAAAAAGATGCATGCACCCCTATGTTCATAGCAGCACTGTTGACAATAGCCAAGACATGGAAACAACCTAAATGTCCATCAACAGATGAATGGATAAAGAAAATGTGATATGGATAGAAAGATATATATAGATATAGATACATATATTTTGATATATATATATATATATACATACACACAATGGACTATTACTCAACCATTTAAAAGAACGACATAATGCCATTTGCAGCAACATGGATGGACCTAGAGATTATCTTACTAAGCAAAATAAGTCAGAAATAGAAAGACAAATACCATATGATATCACTTATATGTGGAATCTAAAATACGACAGAAATGAACATATCTACGAAACAGAAACAGACTCACAGACATAGAGAACAGACCTGTGGTTGCCAAGGAAGGGGCTTGTGGGAGGGAAGGATTAGGAGTTTGGGATTAGCAGATGCAAGCTACTATATATAGGATGGATAAACAAGATCCTACTACATAGCACAGGGAACTGTATTCAATATCCTGAGATAAACCATAATGGAAAAGAGTATGAAAAAATATATATGTGTATAACTGAGTCACTTTGCTGTACAGCAGAAAGTAACACAACAATGTAAATCAACTATACTTCAATAAAGTTAAAAAAAATAGAACTATGGTCCTCAACCCTGGCTGCAATTAGGATTATCTGAAGATCTTTTAAGAATTCTGATGCTGGGGGTCCTGTTTCCAGAGATTCTGATTTAACTGGTCTGATGAGGGACCAGGTCAGCAGAGTCATTGAAAGCTCCCCAGTATATTCAAATGTGCATCCAGGCTTGAAAACCTCTGATCCAATGTAGTGAATCAGGGAAACAACCAACATGTTCTCATGTTAGAGACATTTCTTACAGGGCTGGATGCCCGAGTTTTTTTGTTTTGTTTATTTTCCTTACATTTTTGGCTGCGTCGGGTCTTAGTTGTGGCACACAGTATCTTCGTTGAGGCCTGTGGGGTCTTTTGTCACAGCTCACAGGCTTCTCTCTAGTTGTGGCGCATGGGCTCCAGGGCGCATGGGCTCTGTAGTTTGCAGCACGCGGGCTCTCTTGTTGAGGTGCACAAGATCAATAGTTGTGGAGCACAGCCTTGGTTGCCCTGCAGCATGTGGGATCTCAGTTCCCCGACCAGGGATCGAACCCACATCCCTTGCATTGGAAGGTGGATTCTTTACCACTGGACTACCAGGGAAATCCCTGGACACCCAAATTTTTAAAGTGTTTATTTACTGATTCAGTGAATGATTATTAAACACCTACTATGTGCCAGGCTTCACTTCAGTGGCTAGAATTAAAGATTTAGATTAAACTTGGTCCCTCCCCTCAGGACAGATGCAGTCTGGTGAACAAGTCATATGTGAAAAAAAATTTAAGTAGTTACAATGCGATATGGTTGGTGTGGTAATAATGCTTTGTTCAAAGTGGTAGAATGGGATGAGTTCTTCACCCTTCAAAGCCCAGCCACAGAATCATGAAATCATAGAGATGAAGGAAGCTTAAGGTCCCTAATTTTCTGTGTGAGGAAACTTGAAATCAAGAGGTTGGGACTTTCCTAGGGTCATAGAGTTAATGGAACAGAGACCTACAGGAGAGGAAGTGTTAAGGAACTGGTCCAGCAGCACTGGACTCTGAGGCTGAAGTTCTGGGTCCTGAGGAATAAGTAGGATTTGGATGTAAGGACATGGGGAAGGGTTCCATTCTCAGAAGACTCAGCCCAGAGCTAAGAGGGGAAGTGCACACAGTGCACTTGGAATGTGCAAGGAATGCCCTGGCCCTGGTGTCAGGTAGTGGCCAACAGCTTAGCACTTCGTCCTCCAAGTCAACACTGATTTGGGCTTACACTCTGTTTCCTGCTTTCCATGAAATTTGGGGGGATGCTCTACACTCTGTTTCCTGCTTTCCATGAAATTTGGGGGGGATGCTCCCACCCCCAGTTCTACTTCTCTCTGGGAATAATTCTATTAAAATGAGATGGTGAACACATTAATTTTGTGCAGTGTGTAGTCTAAGTTCACTGAGATCTGGGGTTTGAATCTCCAGCCTTAAATTCTTCAGTGATGTAACAGATGAATAACTCTAAACACCAGTAGATTCTTGATCATTTGGTCAGCCTTGACTACATTAACCTGGAGTCAATGTGTGCTCTATTTACCAAACTTAAAAACTGTCAAATCCAGAGTGAAGTGTGTTGAATTGGCTCTCTACTCTCCCCTGGCTCTGACCTTGATGTTGTACTTGAAGTCTCACCTTCTCTCACACCCTACATCCTTTTAATCGGCAAATCTTATTGCCTCTCCTTCAAAATCTATCAGAAACTCAAGCACTTCTGACTGTCCTCACTACCACCACCTCAGACCAAACCACTGTCATGTCTCACCTGGATTTACCATGACAGCCTCCTCACTGGTGCTGATGCTTCAGCCTCAGCCTCAGAGGTGTGCCATCAACACCACAGCAGAGGTTCCTTTTCAAAGAGTGTCAGACTGTGTCACTTCTCTATTTAAAACTCCTCTCCAAGGTCCTTCTTATGATTGATATCACCCCATACAATCTGTTCCCCATTACCCCTCAGACCTCATCTTCTCTTCTCTGGCCACACTGGCTTCCTCATTGACCTTGAACATGCCAAGTAAGCCCCCTCCACATTGTTTTCCCCATTTTCCCCATTGAAACGTTCTTCCCCAAGGTAACAGCATGGCAAGCTCCTTTACTTTCTTTGGGTCTTTTCTCAAAAGCCACTTTCATTGTGAACCTTATCTGGCCACCCCATCTAAAATCTCAACCCCATCCCCTGACATTTTACCTACTGTAGCCCACCTTATAAACATGACTTTCTTTAACACTCATCAGTCAACTGCATTTTATATTTTATTTATTGATGAAATTAACATTTGTAAATAAACACTATGTATTTAACTTATTTTTCTTATTATTTATTATTTATTATTATTCTGTCTTTCCTTTTAAATCTCCATGAGGGGAGAAATAATTTTCTCACTGTTGTATCCTGATAATTTAAGTACAAGGCCTGGCACATGGTAGACTCAAATAAATACTTGTTTAATAAAAGAATGAAGAAAAGTTAACTGTGGCATAATAAATATTATAATTGCATTTTTATATTGCCTTCTTGATAGTTATAAAAATATAGTTATAAAAATAAAATAAACATAAACAAGTCAAACTACAGTATAGAAAAAGAAGTCACCAAATCTATAAACCTAAAATGATCCAAACCCTAATTGAGGGACATTCTATCAAGTACTTGATCAGTGCTCTTCAAAAGTGTCAGACAAGGAAAGACTGAGGAATGTCACAGATCAGAGGACACTAAGGAGACATGAACATGAAATTCAATGTTGGGTCCTGCCTAGGATCCTGGAACAGAAAAAAGGGAAAATGAAATTCAAAACAAAGTCTGTAGTTTAGTTACTAGTACTGTACTAGTGTCCATTTCCCGGTTTTGATAATTGCACTATGGTGATGTGAGATGTTAAAGGGCCAGGGAGGTAGCCTACCTGCACAAACATTATTACTTCTGAATATCTAAATATGTCTTCATACAGGCAAGGGGATCATTTAAATGATATGCATGTTTACTTACGCTTAGCAAATACCCTGTAAACCACCACCAAGGTAATTAAGTAACCAAGATAGGTATGTGTGTGTGTGTCAAGGTAGTTTTCATTTTCTTTTTATGTTTCACCAATCATTTTCTATGCCCTGGTAGGTGTATGCCAAGGGCCTCAAACAGAGGTTTTCAAAGCATATATTTCTTGGTACATGAAGGAGTTTCATCAGAAGACACAATAACAGTTCAAAGTTCTCTTTATACTCCCTCTGCTTTTAAAAGGTTAGAAATAACAACTGTCAGTTAAGTAAAATGATCTTCTAAATGACATCCCACTAATTTGAGATTTCACAGTGAAATAATCATATACCATCCTATGTCTCAAGCAGGTGTGTTCTCATTAGAGGGAGAAAAACAATCAAGGGAACTGCCACCAAAGGTTTTTGAGAATTGTATTAATTAATAAACCACTGTATATCTTGTGGAGGGGGGTAGTAGAGATAAAATCGTACAAGCAGAGTTCCCATGTCTGGAAAGCTGCCACTTGATCCCTCTCCATCCTGAGGGAATATGTCCCATTTTTAAGTGGCAACTCTTCCTCATGGGTGGCGGTGGACCCTGCCTACACTGTGCCCTCACCCCCAACCCCCAGGCCTTGCAGCCAGGGAGAAGGACCTTCCACCTGCCCTTCTCCGGGGCGGGGGGCACTGCTGCGTGGGTACCAGGGGATGGGGAGAAACACATCAATCTCATAGGGACTAGAACTGAAGACTATTGATGAGCATTTTTCATGTTTCTATAAATCAAAATAAACGTTTATTTGGTGGGAAACTATCCCAGTATTTTGTACATTAATGATAGTCAAAAAGCCAATTCAATTCAATTTAACCAGATAATTACCAACCATCTACTAAGGACTCACCTTCATTCTAGGGCTGTGGAGGTAAGAAGATAAATGAAATAAAATCCTAACCCTCAGATAGCTTACTCTCTAGTAAAGGATATAAAGTTTGTAAACAAGTAACTATAAAAGATATAAATAACAAATGTCTAAAGGGCCAAGGATGTAGCCTACCTAAACAAAGTAAGCTGAATGGAAGAATGACAAAATCCCCAGAAGGAACCAAACTCTTCATTTTTACTACATTATGGTGTAGGCGTATAACTTAATGTAAATATATATGGTAGCCATACTCTTTTTTTTTTAGTAAAAAGGACTACAACTTTATTAAAAGTAAATAAATGTAACATATAATGTGTACAGATGGCACATGGTGCCAATTTTATTTGCAGATTTTATAGTATTCCAAAGTTCGCAAGTTACACATTTGCCACAGCCTTGGCTAAATCTTGAACTAGTGCAGAATTCAGCTGTGCTAGAGTGCTGATCTTAGTATGCTTAGATGTGGCATACTTGTTCTTGATAGTCGTGTGCTTTGTAAGCCCACGATTCACCATGACTATATTCTTAGCCAGGTGTTGCATAACAACAAGAAGGGATTCTTCAGTGTATGACAGGTAATGCTGTAGAGTTGGTGTCCATTCACCATTATCAGGAATTTTCAGTGCTAAGCAAAAAGCTCCCACTGCAATCTGAGAAGGAGGAAATTACACCATATGGTAGTTCAACATAGTTAGTTCCATCAGATATTTGGCCAAAGTATGTAGCTCAACATCAACCTCTCCAATCTTAGATGCTCTCCGAAGGAAATGCAGGGGTAGAGGGTGACCCAGACTAAAATTTAAAGCTCTCAGAATCTCCATTTCCATCTGTCTGATTTGGTACTTAGTGTAAGTGTTGTCAGTCACAAAGGCAAAGTCACCAATTTCTGGAGGGTACATTTCCTCATATTTGCTTGCAATAAACATGGCAGTGACACCAACCAGCTGCAGCATCTTCTTGGGCACACAATTATCCTGCATGAACTGATCAATAATGGAAACAGTCATGTACATGGTCTCCTGGAGTAACTGAATTTCATTTGAACCTGCACTAGCCAGTCAATTAGAATGGCTCTCATGTTTCCAGTGACTTCATGACCCAGTAGGTATTTTGGTCTGACTGCTTGCTCTTCCTCAAGTTGTCTCAGATAAGCATAGATATCTTTTACATGTTCACTACAAAGGTTTGGATCCGCTCCATCTTCTGCATCCACGTCATTCACTGTAAGAATTACGTCAGAGAAAGCCTGACACACGTATTCTTCTGCAGGGGCACAGCCAGATGTTTCCATGGGGCTTGGAGAGGGAGTATCAACCAAAATAGGCTCAGGAGGAAGTTTTTGTTCTTTAACAGGCTAGGGTTCTGGCTCTGGCTCCAGCTGGGGCTCCAGCACAGGTACAGGAGTCTTTTCCAGAGGTTTTGGTAGTTTTTTAGCAGTAACTTTTCCAGCAGCTAAAGTTTTTGCTTCCTTTTTCAGGGGCAGTTTGGCCTGTGGCTCTTCACTGACTGTTACCGATGTCCCCAAGAGCTGTTCTTGGCCTCAGCCCGGGCTTAGAGGCTGCAACAGTGGCCACAGGCACGTACTTTGCGCCTGCCATACTGACCTTCAACTTACTTTCAGCATTAATGCTCATGTTCCTGGTGATCCAGAGAGCCATGGCTTCCTCTGCACCAGGCAGTAGGTCAGTGGGGAGAAGCATAGCATGGAAGCCCCCGACCATCCAGGGACCTTGAACCCACCACAGGCCAACAGCCATTCCTCCGCAGCACTGATACCCATATTCTATTTTATATTTAAACTTTTGATCTAAAACTGAAAAAGAAAAACATTTATTATTATTATTATCATTACCTTATAATTCATTACTGCTTTGACCTGACATCAGAAACCTAATGTCTTTTCTTCTGTACCAAAATGTCAGTCAGGCCCTGTGGTTTTCTCTGTGATGTATGGTATGCAGCCTTAAATATGTAAACTAGGGTTGGTAAGTAGTTTTTTCAGATTAATTTTGGAATAAAACTGCTCCTAAACATAAGCTCTTCCCAATGTGGATAGGAAGATTATTTCCTCCAAGATGGGTGTACAGTCCCAGCTTTCAATGTTGTCATAGTCTTCAATACCATTTTGTAGTACAGTTTGATAACTTCATAGCCCTGCATCTATACTATCAAAAATTAATTAAGAAAGGTAAGCTAAATAATACTAGTTTATTTTCCTAAAGCATGAAATCCAGTATTCAAAAGCCCCATTTCAGAGAATAAATTTCAGGCTACCATTTTCATATCTGGAAACTGACTGCAATGTTGGAAGATGAACCAAATTATTCTTTAACAAATGAATTTTCCAAAGACTTTGTTGTCAGTACTGAGAGAAGCAAATGGGACATTTGTACAAATACTTCTGAATGCCCCAATAGAAAAATATTCACAAGGTGTTGATGAGGTATGATGTCAGCAAGAAGCTTGGGACTTTGAGCCAATCTTTGCTGCTAAGTGGAAATGGGCCTATTTCCTTTGATGTCATGAACAGTTAAAAAAAAAATTCTCTCCAACATCACAGCACAAGTAAGCCAGCAAATTCATTAAGCAAACACTGACCTGATTTTGCTCCAAGATGTAGAAGAATAGCTGATTCAGGATATTAATTAGTGAATCCATGGCCTGTTTCGTTTTAGCCCAAGCAATTCCTGATGAATGAGGAAATTAATGGATTTATGCATAGTGCCCCTACAAAATACTGTCACCTCTGATCTGTCGCTTGATGGGTCCAAGGTCAGCCCTACCCTTTGTGAGAACCTGATCTGTAGTAACACAATTTGGAACAGTGCCTTCTATATCCAGTGGTCTGAGACCCTTCTCATCACAAAGTAATTTTGCCTTGCAGAGACTTCTTGTTCAAAAATTCTTTGACCCCTCCAAGATTCTCAAAACATCACAAATAAATATAGCTAACAGTGTGCTGTTATTTATATCTGTGTGCTCATTTGCTGCAATAGAAGATGCCACCAATAATTTAACTTATCCTGAAAGTTCTCAGCCGTATTTTTTTTAAATTAATTAATTTATTTATTTTTCGGCTGTGTTGGGTCTTTGTTTCTGTGCGAGGGCTTTCTCTAGTTGTGGCAAGCAGGGACCACTCTTCATCGCGGTGCGCGGGCCTCTCACTATCGCGGCCTCTCGTTGCAGAGCACAGGCTCCAGACGTGCAGGCTCAGTAGTTGTGGCTCACGGGCCTAGTTGCTCCGTGGCATGTGGGATCTTCCCAGACCAGGGCTCAAACCCGTGTCCCCTGCATTGGCAGGCAGATTCTCAACCACTGCGCCACCAGGGAAGCCCTCAGCTGTATTTTTAACATGCTGAGCAACAATGTTTCTGATTATACGAACATTTACAAGTTCTTGTTTATGCTCTGGACACAATTTCTGCTACATTCAAAAGAAACTCTTTTATAAAAGTGTTGTCTGTAAAAAGGTTTAGATGCCAAGGCAATTTTTTCACTTAATAGAGAACTGCATTTCACAGCAGATCATTTGTTTTATTCTCATTCAAAACAAATGCTGCGGGCCTCCCTGGTGGCACAGTGGTTGAGAGTCCGCCTGCCGATGCAGGGGATACGGGTTCGTGCCCCGGTCTGGGAGGATCCCATATGCCGCGGAGCGGCTGGGCCCGTGAGCCATGGCCGCTGGGCCTGCGCATCCGGAGCCTGTGCTCCGCAACGGGAGAGGCCACAACAGTGAGAGGCCCGCATACCGCAAAAAGAAAAAAAAAAAAAAAAAACCAAATGCTGCCATTTCTTCAGTCCATTAAGTTTCCCAACGCCCATCTTTTCTGTGTACCAGTCATGGCTTGTTTAATTATAGTGCCTTAAGTTGTAATTTTTCTGTTGTAAATATTTTTTGTTTGGATATTCTTCACATCCACCAAAAAAAAAAGTGCACCCCTATTTTTTCTTGAAATACTAAACTTTGTTTTTTAGGAGATGCACAAGTCCATTTTTCTCTAAATTTTACAATAAGAAAAATAGCAGTAAACACATGGTACTAAATAACGACTGCCAATTGATTTCAGTGTTGGAAATACAAAGGAAAGTGACCTTTGACTAAACAGGGAGGGTATAGCCCTTCCACAGAGGGCATTGCCCCTCAGATTTAGGGGATGTCTGCCGTGTGGGGACACTGATCCTCTGTTGTTAAGAGAAGCTAGAAATCAGACTTTTAAAAGAAATATCTCGGGCTTCCCTGGTGGCGCAGTGGTTGAGAGTCCGCCTGCCGCTGCACGGGACACGGGTTCGTGCCCCGGTCTGGGAAGATCCCACATGCCGCGGAGCGGCTGGGCCCGTGAGCCATGACCACTGAGCCTGCGCGTCCGGAGCCTGTGCTCCACAACGGGAGAGGCCACAGCAGTGAGAGGCCCGTGTACCGCAAAAAAAAAAAAAGTAAAAGAAATATCTCCTAAGATTAAGGAGATTAATCTCTTAAGTTATCAAAATGTTGATAACTTATTCCAAGTTTATTAAAATATCATGTGGGTCAACATTGTTCTTGCCAGGCAAAACAAGTCTGCAAGCTGAGTGCAATCTGTAGGCCACCCATTAACAACCTCTGGGGATGTAGAGTGTAACAGTAAAATAACCTATATTCTACCTCTGTTTAGTCCCTGAGAACTAAGAAGAAAACAGGTACAGTTACATCAACATGCTTCTATGGAATATGAATCCAAGTGCCATAATTAATTTGGAAGCTTACTGATGAGGCAGCAAAATTCAGTGGAAAGGAAGCCCAGCATGTGCAGGAATCCCGAGTGTATCACTTATTAGGTTGGTTGATGTTAGAGTCCTCATCTGGAAATTGGGATAATAAAATTGCCTTGTAAGTTTGTCAAAATTATTAGAGATGAAAGTATACACGTTTCTCAGTGTAATGTTGGCATTTGGAAGATGTTCCATAAACAGTAGCTATCCTGTTATTACACACCACAAAACGTAAGTTTCCAACCATATTTCTTCGTTGCCCCCACAAACACGAACGGTGTCCAGCCACCTCCTGCCACCCCTCCCTCTTCACATCATGTTTCACTCCTTGGGGCAGGAGCCCACGCCATGGCTCATCAGCCCACTCAAGTTTTCTACTTGCCTTGCCCATGCTCTTACCTGTACCTGGAATGCCTGTCCCTCCCCTCTTCATTCAGCTCCTTCCTTTGCAACTCAACCAAAGTGTCACCTATTCTGGGAAGTCTTTCTTGAGGGCCACCTCCAGTCTGAATAGAGCACTCCCTCCCTTCCTGCCTTGTGTTTGCGTCCGTCATAGCATTTGTCGATAGTATTGTCAACTGTGAGCTCCTGAGACAGAGGAGCTGAGGCAGTCACCTCACTGTCCTGAGCACCTGGGTGCAGTGTCTTCGCCTGGCATGTAATTATGGCTCAAAAAAAAAAAAAAAGATCAAGGAGAGAATTATGAATACGAATGAGGTGACTATAGACTGGAGTGGAAACAGCCCACTCTGTGTCTGCTTCCCTCTTGTTTTACAAATGCAAATCTTTGGCTACTGGTTATGCCTCTCCTCCTTGCCTTCCCAAACCTCACACTGGCTACTGCCTCTACCCCACCCCAAAACCAATGACAATTTCCATTCTGGAGTAGCAGGTCATAAGAGAGAAGATGCTTAAGTGTCATCTCCTGGGGCTTGGAAGTGGGGACTGGAAGGACCCCTGAGAGGGTTCCTTTTGAAAGGGAATAGAGAACACAAAATAGAGTCCCTCACTGGAGGCAAAGAAAGGGAGAAATGTGACCCAAGGTCTTACCTTCATTTTCAGAACTGATAACTTCTTAGCTAACCTGGAGCAAGAATGGGTGTGCACCGAAGTGGGCTTGGGGCTTTTTGCACAGCAGCATACATGGTCCTACCATGAAAAAGAATTTAGTAGACAGGGCTGCCATTAGCATATACTGGGCCTTTGAATGAAGAAAAGGCATCCGGAGGGATGCAGAGGAATACAGATCCCTGTTGGGGAACTTAGTGACAGGAGGAGGATGGGCAGGACTTCAGCCCCCAAGTGCCCCTCATCCAAGTACCTTCATGAACAACCTACTGAAGTAGCCCTGATGTAAGAAAAAGTGTTTCCCTTAATGTGCAATATTAGAAAAATGATTATGAATCACATGCAAATATTTATTCTTTTCCAGGAACATGGGTGACGTTTGGAGGTCAAATTTCAGATGAGGTGAGTTACTTTTGGCTTCCATTATGCTGATTGGAGAAAATGCAGAGCAAACTATTTTACAGTACAGTTTCTGGGATTTTGGCATTTTACAAGGATAATAGTTCAATCACAGGAAATGGCTAAGACTGACTTAAAGATTATTTTCCATTTTATCTTGCTTCTTGTATTTTTCACATTTAGACTATTAATAACCCTTGAAGCTGTCAATCTATTGTAAGTGCAGTGCAGCCTCAGTAATTAGAGAACAAACCAGTTTGGAATTAATATTTAGTAACTTAATGAAAATTTTATTGCTGGTGTGTGTGTTTTGTGTGTTTTAGCTTCACCTAGAGTGACCAACAAGTCCCAGTTTGCATCGTTTCCATTTTAATATCTCTCAGTCTTGGAAAAACTGGGACAGTTGGTCACCCTGGCTTGGGCAAGTTAATGCAACCTCTCTGTTCCTCATTTTCTCATATGCAAAGTGGGATGATAATGTTGACCTTGAAGATCTGTTGAAAAGATTAACCATGTAGGGTAGCAAACACACAATAAATGGGACCTATAATAATTGTATTTACTACAAAACTCCTTTAAACCTTCATTTACACATTCAGAGCAGTGCTTACCAAAGTAATATTCTTGCCATTGCCTTTAACGATTACCTTCATGGCTTAAGTGAGCTATGCAGGCATTGAGTACCAACAACTTCCCTGAGGAAACCCCCTCAGGTCCCTCCAAGCCTTTCTTGCCTTCCTCCATACCACTGAGGAGTCAGGGATAGTGTATTTGAGTGGATACACTCAGTGGGATCCAGCTCACTCTGCATTAACAATAGATTCATTAACATTTCCCTTTACCAACAATTGCCACATCTGTAAAACACAGATGATGGCCCCTAAGATTAATGAAGGGCTCAGCCTGGTGCCTGGCCCAGGACAAGCCCTTTATAAGGGTAGTTCTTACTATCATTCCTAAGGAGATGCTTGGGGAGATAAAGGGTCTTTTCCACAACTCGAAATGTCACCATGTTATTTAATAGATCCATAGGGAGGAGTCTTATCTGCATATTTTTATCTGTCTGAATTTCTGTTCCCAGTATTGGGCATAGGTCACCACAGAGAGCTTGTTGCAGAGGGGAGTCCTTGGGAAGCAGACCTCTGGTGGAAATTAGCATGCAGAACAGTTATCAGGAAGTCGGGCCATGATGCAGTCTCAGCAATGACCTCAGCTGACCCCATGGGGAGCTCTGAAGCTCAGATGGCCCTGCAGGGTTGTTCCAAGTTGGGGCAAGAGGAGTTGAGTGTTTATATCCCTTGTATGACCAGTCGCTGGATAGAGGCAGCCCTGGGAGGCAGGTCTGACCTTGGGGTAGGTGACTCTCTTTAGCCAGGTGCCTTCTGATGGCAGCATTCCTACGAGCTGGGGGAATAAGTCCTTGAGCTCTGAAGGAGGACCAGGGTGGTCATCACAGGGTCCACTCCAGGGCCCTCTGACTGGCATCAGGAAGGGTGAGTTGAGGAGGCACAGAGGCAAATCCACAGATATCAAAGCAATGGCTGCAGACGTTAATCAGATGCACCATAAATGACAAGGAAGGAAGGAGGTCTAAAGTTAATAATCCCCTGTATCTAGCATGTGCGTAACCTTTTACTGCCTGGTATGGTTTTTGGAGCAGAGAAAGACAAATACATCTTCCCTTTCGGAGCAGAAGGATCAACTGTAAGCATATTATTTCCCCCTTCATCTTTGCCCTCCCCTTGACAGTGTCTCCTTTCTGCTGCAGTGAGCCCAGCTTGCCCAGGTCAGAGTATGCAGGGCTGGCCTCTGAAATAAATCATTTCAAAATTATGATTCTAAAAACTACATAGTAAAGCTGCTGTGAATGACTGCAGAGGATCTCACCTCAAACGCAGACCAAATAGCAGTTGTGCTTCCCAAGAGCAGCTGTGGCTTCCCCCCAGGGCCTGGCAGAGAGACTGCCAGCAAGGAGGAATGAAGGCACAGCCAGACCACAGTCACACCCATGGCTGAATTGATGGAGCTCAACTATTTCCATGTGGCAACGTAGGCACAAAGCAGATACAAATATGGGATCCCTGGATGAGCGCACTGTAATGTGCTGAGTGACATAATCATTAGTGCCACCTTGGGAGGTGGTGATGTCCCCATTACTGGGAGAGTTCAACCATTTATTGAATAGCCACTTGGCAGGAATATTATCGAAAGGGTTCAAACTGGAAACTAGATAACTCTGTGAGGTACCTCCCAAAGATGATTTGGCTTCATCATAAAACCAAGATAGATGTTACTCACGTGAATTATAATATTTTAAAATAATGATAAGAGTATATTACCATCTTATAGCACTTAATTTTTGGAGTTTTATTTATGTTTTCTCATCTGTGACATAGTTAAGCTTCCTTCATTTGCAGGTAACAGTAAACTCAACTGAAATTGGCTTAACCAATAAGGGAAAAAAATATTTTTACTTTTAAATTAGAAGTGCAGAGATAGAGCAGGCTTCCAGGTTGACTCATTCAGAGCCTCCACTCTATTTCCTAGTGATTCTCCTGACCCTGTGTTCCTTCGTATATCAACTTCATCCTCAGGTAGCAGCAGGAATTCTAGACCTCAGTTAGAATAGTAACTCCAGGGAAAGAGTGTCGCTTCTAGAAACTCTGCAAGCAAGTGTTCCCAGAAGTCCTCAGCCAATCTCCTCTCACATCTCATTGGCCCAGATGTGTCACATGACCTTCCCTGAACCATGTCAGGCCCACCAGGCCCCCCTTAGAGGGAGGTAAGGTCAGCTTCCCCTGAGACCTGTGGGCTCCCTAGGGGGCCTGAACAGAATCATCCTCATTTTACAGATAAAGAAACTAAAACACAGAGAGGTCAAATGATTTGCCCATGTTTATGTATCCAGTAAGTGGTACACTCAAGGCTGGACACTGATCTTCTGACTTAGTTCAGTGATTTCTTTTCATTATTCCACATTTGGATCTTCAAATCCCATGATTGGGAAACATCTCAGCAATCATTTAGTTCAATTCTCCATTCAGAATTCTCCATCTTATCTTAAAATTTCTCCCTAGGTAAGATTTATTATACACATTTCCCAATCATAATCTACTAGTATGTCATGTGACATAACACAAGGATGATACACAATACAAGCAAGCAAAATAATTTCTAAAATATAGGGCATGGGACTTCCCTGGTGGTCCAATGGTTAAGACTCCATGCTTCCACTGCATGGGGCATGGGGTCGATCCCTGGTCAGGGAACTAGGATCCCACATACTGCACGGGCCAGCCAAAAATATTTTAAAAATTTAAAAATATATATATATGGCAGTCATGATGGAAAAACTATACCGTTCTTAACTTTTAACTTCTACTTAAGAGAAATGTCATAACGGTAGCAAATTTAAAGCAGTAATAACATTTTTGCTGCTATTATTCTAAAGGATTTGCATGGAGTCCATTGTGCTAGCCTGACAATTTTCTTGGTATGCCAATTTAAAAAACAACAGGAAAAGAGTTTATCTTGGAAATGCTGATGAAGCACCTTTAGCCCACAATGAAAAACATGATGGAAAAATCAATTTCAAATATTTGTGAGGTGTGTAATTTTTCAGTTGCCTAATAAGTCTATCAGCAAAATGAAAAAAATGTCCTTTCTCCAGTGTTGTTTATGGCTGTCCCTCCAGAGCCATCCCTCAAGGTGTGGTTTACAGCGATTCCCTGTGCTCTTCTGTCGCACTTGCCACTTGTGTTCAGCAGCACGCAGGAAGGAGCAAGGAGCTTGGAGGTCTTAGGCTGACCTGTGAGGCGCCGGTGCACTCACCCCCTCCTCTCCATGTAGTGTCAGTGCGGCTGGTGGTCGTTCTGTGATGGTGCCTGGGGTTGTGCGTGGCAGGAGCTTTCCAACAGTCCCAGCTCCATGTAACTTTTGGTTCATCAGTACAGTCTGCTAAGCCTCCAGGGAAAAAAGTCACAAGCTTTTAGGTCAGGAGTCACCCAGCTGCCAGAACCTACTGTCTTGGGGAAAAGAGAAAGAAGAGAAATGAAGTCACCAGGGATATAAATGACCCTCTTGGTCAGTGAGATTGCAATGCCACAGAGCATGTTGTCAAACCACGTCTTCCAAGCAGAATGAGAAACACAAGTCTCTCCATCTCACTGTGTTCCTGGTGGCTGACTTATCCCAGCGCTGAAGGAAATCCCTCAGTACCCAGTATAGGTCTGAGGGAAGCGATACTTATACCCTATTCAGGCCGGTTGAATCTTCTTTTTTCTTCCTTTCTTTAATACAACTGAGAAAAACAAGAATGGCCAGTGAAATTTCCATGTTCATAAAGACCACCAGAGGATTCCAAGTTGCTTCACAGCTTTAGAAAGTATTTGGCTTTTACGACTGACCTTTTTTTTTTTAACATCTTTATTGGAGTATAATTGCTTTACAATGTTGTGTTAGTTTCTACTGTATAACAAAGTGAATCAGCTATAGGTATACATATATCCCTATATCCCCTCCCTCTTGCATTTCCCTCCCACCCTCCCTATCCCACCCCTCTAGGTGGTCACAAAGCACCGAGCTGATCTCCCTGTGCTATATGGCTGCTTCCCACTAGCTATCTATTTTACATTTGGTAGTGTGTATATAAGTCCATGCCACTCTCTCACTTCATCCCAGCTTACCCTTCCCCCTCCCCGTGACCTTTGCATCCTCTTGCAGGTTGCTGAACGGCTGATGACAATTGCCTACGAGAGTGGAGTGAATCTCTTTGATACGGCTGAGGTCTACGCTGCTGGAAAGTAAGTCAGTGCCTGATGTGTCTCTCAGGTGTCATTTCTGGAACCAAGAGACTCTGCCCAGACCATTGCTGACAAGGATCTGTCCTCACCACACATGTTGATGCCGCTGCTTTTCTCCCTCCCTCTCCCACCATCACCAGAACTGGGGCTATTGACCATCTCTGGGCCCCTCTGCCTACCTCTGGTCCCTATATGAAGAATGGACTGGAAACAATTGCCACATGAGGGGCAGAGGTGGTTGAGATCAGAGTGGTGGCAGTGGAGATCTATAAGTATTAGCTGAATGTAATTAACATAAGTGAGCAGATTCCAGCGTGGTGTTCCAAAGCTAGTCTCATAATTTAATAACCACACCTCGTAGTTCCTCAACCCCGAGGGAAATGGACACATTCTCTCTGCAGGGAAGCAGGGACTGCTTTTCCTGTTTGCAGGCCTGTCCCTCCACCGGGCATTACAGGTAAATCAGAGATTAAAGGAGGGACTCCCAAAGATGCCAAGAAACCCAATATCTTTTATAAGAGGACATTTCAGACCCCATTCTAAGGACAGAGAGCGCTGCAAAGAGGCCTTGCTTCTTTTGCTGGAGAAGTCACAACTAGCTATAATCTTCTTATGGACCTGAGAGCAGGTTTGGGGCTCTAGGACAGGGCTCACTGCTAAGTCAGAACACATGGGTGCTGTGCCTTCAGGGTTCATGCCCTCTGTTCCTGCACAATAAGCACATTCAACAGAAGTGGAACGCCTTGGCCTCCTGCTATGAGCGTGGATGCAGGAAAGAAGCTAAACATCTGGACAGCTGCTTGAGCAGCTCTGCAATTTTTTAACAGGGCTGAGGAGTGTAATCACCTGTACGCCTAATTCCCCCGCTTCCAGGTAAGAATAACAATCAAACTGCTGAATCAGGTTCATCACTGCCTGATAAAAGTGCATTTTCCTAGCCTGGGTTTCCTCCTTTTCAAGGGCAGGTCTATGTTTAAGGACCATCAGGGAGGTTCAGAGCCCACATCCTTGATGTTTTCTATTGAGTCCAAGGAGAGAAAATACAATTGACGAGGCCTTGTTCCTTTCCACATCCTACCCTATCTCAGCGTTTTCTTCTTTTGTTAAATCCTGCTTATTACCAAATGGGCCTAAGGCTGAAAAAGGGGGAGTGATTAACAAGTCTTTTAGAGCTCTGTTTGTATTCCTGTTGTGAAGGATAATCGGTCCTGATTAATTATTGATTGATTGTCCGTGTGTAATGAGATAGGTTCCCACTGTGAAATGCAAGGTTGCAAGAGAGACTGGGGAAAGAACCCAGAAGTAACATTCAACACGTGTCTACTTGGGGCATGCCCCGCAGCTAACCCACCTCATGGTTTATTGCCAGGCTGTACACTTCAACAGAGACAGATGCTAATGGACAAAGTGCTGATTATATTGATGTCCCCATTCAAAAAGCCTGAGAGCCCACCTACTTCTTACAATGTTGGTCTGGCTGGGAGGAACCTAGAAGAAAGTTTTGGTCTCCTTAAGCTTGGGTCCCAGCTGGGGTAGGTGGAGGGGGAGAGGATGGTGAGGGTGTCTTCAGTATAACTCTCCACGACTGGTGTCAGCGGCAGGAAGGACACTTCCCTACGACTTCTTATATCCTCCTCCTATGACAACACTTGTCACTGGAACCCAGGACATTCTCTATGTGGGCTGCTGTATCTACAATCCTGGCTTTGGGACATCTAAAGCCACACATGGGTTCTTTTACCCTGCAAGATCACCTGGAGTCAGTATTTTCTGTCTGAAAAGCATGAGGTCTCATTGTCCTCCCCAGTCACAATCGGAGACCACAGCCATTAGAAAGAAACCCTTGACTCCCTTTGGACACCGCCAAGCAGGACAGTTATATATGGGATCGTTGGTTTAAGAACACCAAACTGCCAAGTGACTCTGCTGTTTCCTAGTATCAGGACTGCAGGCGGTCTCCTGCCAGTGTGTCAGGATTTGGCAGGTGCTTCTGGAATGCTCCAGGAGCAGGATTCCGCAGGCACAAGCAGAAACAGTGGAAACTGTGCTACCAGCCGAGAGCAGCTTCTATTTTCGGGACATGTAGGCATTGAGAGTTCGAACAAGGAGGCGATCTGGTGTTTTGGATTGACTCTTGCGTTTCCAGGACACTGTATCCTAAGACATTATCTGTTTCCCCTTCAGGGCAGAAGTGATTCTGGGGAGCATTATCAAGAAGAAAGGCTGGAGGTAATGCATTCACCATAATCATTTACTTGCCTTTAAAAAGACTGTTGTTATCTTGTACCAGAGAAGAGAGAATAAAATTGCATGACAACTGACCAAAAGGCTGTCAAAAAAAAGTCAATTCTTAGTAAAGAAATGATTTACAGCACTTTGAAAATAAGTATTAGCTAGTTCATTACTTGTGCTTCAAAAATTATTGACTTGTCATTGATCACAATGAATTACCATGGGTTGAGCAGAGAATGTTCATGAGATATTTGTGCGTAAAAGAAAGTGGCATTTTCATGGTTTCTGACTGCCATTTGTGGTAATCTGGTGAAGGAAGCCAGCTGACAGAAAACTTATTATCTCTACACACATATTTATGTTCATTGTTCATTTTATTAACTCTGGATGCAAAGAAATGATGAAACAAGAAACCCTTGGGATAAATATCCCAAAGCTTTCTTATCTGAACACAATTAGCCAGCATCTCTCCTGTGCGCTGGGAGCCCTATTATCTGGGCATTCAGGAAAATGCTTCATCTGCTATCCTTGAGGGGTCCTGTTGCATCCCATCACCTTCTGTAGCCAAAACCAGTAGTAACGAGTGATGCAATAGCGGTGGCAGGGTGGGGGGCCAACCCCCTCCATCTCAGTACACCTGTCAGCCCCAACAGCTACTTCTCCCCCCACCTGTCAGCCCCAACAGCTACTTCTCCCCCAGCATGAGTACAGGATCAGGCCGAGTCCAGCCAAGGCCACCGGGCAAATCTGGAGTCCTCTTCTGCTCTGGTATAAGATCTGCTGACGGCCAAATAAATAACCATTCTATAGGACGAGTGGAAATGGAAACCCAGAAGTGTATGGCGATATGAACAAATAAACTTTGGTGACCTACTTTCTCCCTCTCCCTCTCCTCTTTCCCTACTCCAAGGACTGTAAGAGTGTGAAAAGAAAATTGTATTCAACCTTAAATACGGAAAAATATCCACATCCCCACCCAGTCCTCCACCTTGCCTGAGTCACCTTCCTACTCAGAATGTTGGCTCACCCATCACTGCTCAGATAGGACTGTATCACTTTCTTAGGGTGCTGTAACAATGTACTACAAACTGGGTGGCTTAAAACAACAGTAATTTATTCTCTCTGTTCTGGGGTCCAAAAGTACAAAATGAATATCTGGGCAAGGGCATGCTCTTTCTGAATCCTTCTTTGCCTCTTCCTAGCTTCTAGTGGTTGCTGGCCATCATTGGCATTCTGTGGCTTACAACTGCAGCTCTTCAACCTCTGCCTCTGGCTTCATATGGCATTCTCCCCTCGTGTTTCTGTGCATCTTCTTATAAAGACACCAGTCATATTGGATAAAGGGCCCACCTTACTCCAGTATGACCTCATCTTAATTTAACTAATTACATCTGCAATGACCCTATTTCCAAATAATCTCACATTCTGAGGTACTGGGGGATAGGACTTTAACATATCTTTTGCGGGGGACACAATTCAACCTATAACAGAGACCTTGGAGATGAGTCCACTAATGTCCAGTGAAATCAACAGCGAGGTGTCGGCTGCCAGAGTACACCTGAGGATGAAGGGGAAACTTCAGTGCTGTAGTTCTCTTCCCCTCTGCATCCAGAGAATGTCTACTCATCACTCACCATACTTTGCAAAGCTTCTTCTATACATTTTGTAGAAAATAGATTAACATGCATCTTTCACAAACTGCCTTTCTGTCTTGCAAATAAAAACTCAAGCTATCCCCATGCTACAGAAAATTGATATCAGGTCATATCAGTTCACAGCTGCCCACCCGAGATTGCTGAAAAGATAAACCATAACATCACAGCATGGAGGCTACAAAAGCAGTTTCAACCAGCATCCTTGCCTACTTGTCCCAAGACCACCACTTGCTAGGTGCATTGTCCAGGGCAAGTTACTTCTCTTTTCTGAGGCTCACTTTCCCCACCTGTAAAATGGATGGCATAACTGTTCATGGAGTGTTGTGCTGATAAAGTGAGATAAGGTGGACAAAAAAATATTGAAAGCTGTGCTATATCAATGTGAAATACTCAAAATATCATTCTTCACGCACTCAGAAGAATTGCTCTAGATGCCTCTGTGAGGTCAGTGATGATTCATCAGGTTGTTGTCTACTCTTGCTATTTGAACATAAATATTAGTGTGCACATCCATAGAGGCCAAACATTTTACAGAAAGCCTAATTTTGGAAAAATAAGTCTATGGTGGTCTAAGGATAGAATGTGCAGCCTTGGCAGGCCCAATTGCTCTGAATAATCCAGAGGGCTGCACTCATTTTTTAATCAGATTCCATCCAGAGCTTTGTGTTGAAGCTCTGAAAATGTTTGCTGAAGGAGACCCAACTCCCCTGTGGCAGATTGCTATTATACTGCGTGTCACGAGGTTGATGGATTAACCTGGAAAGTGCATCAGCCCTTTTGGGGTGTGTAATCTCCAGATGCATATATTTGTAGACCTTCTGTTACAGTGATTCAAATTACTTTTCAGGGAATTAACTTCAGGGGGATGGGGTTACTGACATTTTCTACAAATTTTTCTTGTTGCAGCCAAGTTGTCACCGCCATTCCGCATTGGTTATCATTAATTATGCTAGGCTTTTATATCTGAGGGCCCCAGGCATCGACTCCACAGCTGAATTATAAATGCCTTGTTTCAAATACTCCTGAAGTTTGGTCTTAACCTTTGAATCTCAAATGCCTTTTTTTTCCTGGACCAGTTCAATTGAATTATGTACTTGGAGAAAGTAAATTACATTGAGATCTGCCTCCCAATTTTAAATTATATGACTATAGTTCTCAAGACATATTCATATTCCACAATCATAATGGTGCGATTGCATTTCCTGCCCTTGGGTGTGGTTTTGAGGAAGTAATGAATTTGCTGACAAGATTTCCACATTTCATTCCCTTAGGAATTAAGTGGTAAAACTTTGAGTTAAGGATTTTTAGGATTGTTTTTCTAAAATAACATTTCCATTTAATAAGACACTCAAAGAAATTTTATTCCTATTTATTGACTAAATTTATTCGTATTTCCATGCAGTCAGTTCTTTCCTGTGAATGCAATTGGTTGCATGACTCTTTCCAATTGGTTGGAAAGAGTCATAACTCAGAGACACTAAGGTCCATTGCCCTTGGCAGAGGGTGGATGTACCCCCAGGAAAGTTCATGCTCAGTCAACACTATGTCAGATGCTCGATGAGTGTTAGTTGGTGACTGTCTATTTGAGTTCCTAATGCAGTCCATGCTTTAAGTCTTCTTACTTACTCTTCTCACTTTCCTTTCTGACTCTCCATGCCTACCACTCACCTTTGCTTTACTACCACCCAATCACCTGTGTGTTGTCACAGCCCTCCTCCTCCTCATCTGGCCCCTCCAAGTAAAGTTCCCTTCCCTTCAGAACTCCTTCTCTTGGATCTGACTTCAAGTCCCCACTCATCAGCTTCCCTTTGTCCTTAGGTTTCAATGACATAAATGAACAAGTTTATCTCTTCACCAATTTCTTAAAATGTGAGGTACAATAAATTCTTTCTGGTGCTATAATAATAATATGACTCAGTACTATAACCAGCAATTTACTTACTGTTTCTCTGTGTGTTTGTTTAACATACAGGAGGTCCAGCCTGGTCATAACAACCAAACTCTACTGGGGTGGAAAGTAAGTTAAACACCTTTTATTTCCTTGACAAGAAACAACTAGTAGTTTGTGCTTTGATTCTTTTAGGCAACCATTTTACATCTAACATACTAAAATTAATTGGTTTGGAAAGAAAGATTTTTTTTTCACTTGAAGGAAATAGCAATTAGCCTAGGATTCAATTTTAGCTAGATACCCCCAAAGAAGTTTAGTGCAAAGCATGTGGTCACTTGTTACTAAGTGATTCATGGAGATTTTCAAATACCAACATCATACTTAGAACCATTTCCAAAATAGAGTTCAAATTTCAGGAAAAGAAAATAAGCACATAGCATCACAGAAGAAAAGCTACTCAAATCTGCCAAAAACTCAGAGACTTCTACGGAAAACGATGATAAAAATATCTTGTCTGGCCCCACGTGTAAGTCTCTGATCATTTCTGCAGAGGGCTCTGAAAATGCTGATCAAAAGGACCATTTCATCAAAGAATAACAGGAAGCTGCCTGTATCACTCTCTGTCAGGCCAAATGAAAGAGTGGTCCTCTCTCTGTTGTGGGATGCAGAACAAATTTCACAGGATGAATTGGCTTCTGATGGGCCTATTGGTATTTGAACTGGTACTTATATTATTCAGCAGGACTTAGAAGACTGGCCTCTTTGTCAGACATGTGAGAAAACAGCAAGCTATTCCCTATTCTTTTTCATGGAAATCTCAACGATCTCCATGGAGTTCTAACAAAAAACAAAGCAGGGCTTCCCTGGTGGTGCAGTGGTTGAGAGTCTGCCTGCTGATGCAGGGGACACGGGTTCGTGCCCTGGTCCGGGAAGATCCCACATGCCGCAGAGCGGCTAGGCCCGTGAGCCATGGCCGCTGAGCCTGCGCGTCCGGAGCCTGTGCTCCACAACGGGAGAGACCACAACAGTGAGAGGCCCGCATACTGCAAAAAAAAAAAAAAAAAAAAAAAAAAGCAAACACAAACAAACAAAACCTTATTTATTTCCCTATAATTCATAAGGAATCGTTAAAGATAAAATTGAAGGGGAATCTTCCAATCAAAATGTATATGTGTATACGCACACTCATATTTTAATGCTGATTTTGAGTTTGTTTATGATAAATAAGAAAGAAATATGAAACTTAGATTTTTATACCTATTGTAGTCTATATGAAAATAAAGTCGCATGGTGCATATGAGAAACGTAGGTTTATATTGTGTATACTCTGACTCATGGTTCCATTGCCTGGTGCTATTGTCTATGATTTAGTAGTACTGAAAACCTTGCCTATGATTTAGAGATAAACAGGAAATATGACAGTCTGAAAGAACCATTATGTAGTAGAGTACTACATACAGTATTATCTAATATACTTCTAAAAGATACAAAATCAGCAAAGGCACATGATAAACTACTATGTTTTAAAAGGGGGTTGCTGGGACTTCCCTCCCTGGTGGTGCAGTGGTTAAGAATCCACCTGCCAATGCAGGGGACATGGGTTCGATCCCTGGCCTGGGAAGTTCCCACGTGCCGCGGAGCAACTAAACCTGTGTGCCGTGCGCCACTACTACTGAGCCTGTGCTCTAGAGCCTGCGAGCCAAAACCACTGAAGCCCGCGTGCCTAGAGCCCATGCTCCGCAACAAGAGAAGCTACCGCAATGAGAAACATGCACACCGCAACAAAGAGTAGCCCCTGCTCACAATTAGAGAAAGACGGCATGCAGCAATGAAGACCCGACACAGCCAAAAATAAAATAAATTAAAAAAAAAATTTTAAAGGGGGTTGCCAAAGGTATTGGTGTTAAAGAAGTATTTCATCAGTACTTTAAAACTCAAGGATCACATTTCTTTCTAATTGGCTAGAGTCTGAGAATGGTGTGGGCAGGCAAAAGTCCATTAAATATTCATCTTCTTAGGAAACTAATTTAAGGAAGACTCGGTACATCACCTTTTAAAAGAAAATAGTTGTTTGATTTCTTTTGAAAGTCAAAAGTCACTTTCAGATATGCTTCCTTTCTCAGAAAACCAATGCTGTCAATAGCCCTACAGTCTTATAGTAAGCTCGCAAACTTACGTCAAGTTTTTGTTTTGTTTTGTTTTTTTTGGCTTGGGATTGGTTAAAAACAAGGTGGGAAGGTTGAGCCATGTGTCAAGTGTCAAATTATATATGGACAAGGTGTGCACAGCTGAGTTGTTATTTACGTGGTGCGATGACAGTGATGGTTAGTTTATCTCCTGGGGTCTCCAAAGAAAAGCCGCTACATGTGCTGCCCACCAGCCTTCTCTCCCCAGCCTGCAGTGGTGCAGAATTTGCTAAGAACAGGGAATACCATTAACAACTCAGTCTAGAATGATTGTTCTGTCCTTTTGAAACAGTGATTTTTAAAAAAGCACACCTCCACTCAAAGTCATTTGCTTCTTTTTCCTGTCAGAGCTGAGACGGAGAGAGGGTTGTCAAGAAAACATATTATTGAAGGTGAGTATTGCTTCCATTTTATCTTTGTGGGCTGCCGATTCAAGAAAGGTATCAACCAAACAAGTTCAAAACACATTGGAAGGGGAAAAAAATTCTCTATGAAAAGAACCACAATCAACCACGTTTCTTCCTGGGGTTGAGTGTGGGGAGTGTAGTGATATAGAGGGCAAAATGAAAACTCAAAAGAAAAAGACTGGATCCTCTAGAACTCTTCTCTTTTACAGCTATGCTAATGTTAATAAAGCACTTCTGTAAGATTTTTTTTAAACTTTTTGAGATATAATTTATATACCATAAAAGTTTACCCATTTCAAATATACAATTCATTGATTCTGAGAATAATTACAGAGTGTTCAATCATCATCATCATTTGATTTTAAAACACCTTCATCTCCCCTTGTACCTACTAAGAGTCACTTCTTATCCCCTCCTTACCCACAGCCCAAACAACCATTAATTTACTTTTGTCTCATTTCATACACATGAGATCATACAATATGTAATATTTTGTGACTGGCTTCTTTCACTTAGCATAAAGTTCATCCATGTTGTAGCATGTATCAGTACTTCATTCCTTTTTGTTACCAAATAAAATTCCATTGTATGAGTATACCACAGTTTGTTTATCCAATCATCAGTCGATGACATTTGAGTTTTCACTTTTTGACTATCATGAATAATGCTGCTTTGAACATCTGTGTACAAGTTTTTATGTGGACATATGTTAAGACTACTATGCTTTTTTTAAAGGAGCATCTATGCATTAAAAAAAACTGGTGGAAAGTTACTACTAGGTACTTGATTCACAGTGCCATTGCTTTTGCAATGGTACTCAAAAATGGTATCATTTAGAAATAAACAAGAAATAATACAGTCTCCAAGATCTATTATGTAGTAGAGTACTGGTACTCTACTGTGAGGATTATGAGAATTGTGAGGAATTTTTTATTTATTTCTTGCTTGTCTATATATTACAAAAATTTTATGCTTCTACATTTTGCAATAAAGGAAAAATGTTAAAAGGGGCCGCCATATGTTTCTAACATCTTTACACTAGTTCCTGAACAATTCCATAAAAATTCAAGATTTTTATAACTTTAGATTCATAATTAATCATTGAGACAAATGATTCTCCATTTTAAAACTAATTTCATTTATGAAATACCAGAGTCACCCAAAACATAAGATGTACTCTAATCCCACTACTTTGAAAATAAATTTAGTTAAAGAAGTAAATTCCTCCCTTTGGTCACCTCATCTCATTCCACAGTTTGACAATACAGTGCATAGCCTGCCCTACTTTTCCCTGTAGTTTCACTGACTTATCTATCTACCTGTACACACTTACTTATAAATACAAAAATGTATGTATTAATCACTAACTGGTTTTTAGTATAGTTGTAGGTATCTGGGCTTTGAAATCAGAAAAACATTGGTTCAAGTTCCAACTCTTGTCATTTATGAGCTGGGGGACTTTGTGCAAGTTACTTAACCTCACTCATCCTGATCTCCTGGACTCTGAGATGGGCTATCAATATCCTACCTCACAAGGCTACTATTCAGGGATTGAACTTAGATTGTTCACATTGAGCACAGTGTCTGTCATATAATAAGCACTTAATAAATGTTATTTTTGTCATCATCACCATCATCATCGTTCTTAATAGTGTAACTACCAGTCTTCTTCCTATGGATAAGGACACTAAGTAAGTAATATTCTGAGGCTGCCACAATGAATGACCACATTCTAGCTCTTGAGAAAGCTTGCAAATTCCTTACCCAAACAAAATCCCTCCTCAGGTCATAGTATCCAATTTGACATTGTACAATCAAACCCAGCCTGCCTCCCCAAACTGTTACCATTCCTGCTCTAGCATTTGCCCCATGACTTGTGTCATCTACCACAAAGTTTGTCAAACAGAAAAAATCCAAGTCTTTGGCTTGTGTACCAAGCTGAACAAACATGGCAGGAGTGTGCTGCCTAGAAAGTTCTTGTTTTTCTTTTCTTTTCTTTTTGATCTTATTGATTCAAAAAGAGATTCAGAAATTGATTTACACTAGCTATCAACATAGAAATAGAAAAATTGATGAGAAAAAGAATGGAGAAGTTGTGCTACTGTGCTTTTCACTGAATCTCTATTGCTTTAATATTTACCAGTGTGTATTCATAATTTCAGAACTCTCCTTTTTAAGTCAGTTTTCTTCAAGCCACATACAACTCAATAGAAATAAAATTCTCTCCCCTTTTAAATGTCAGAAATCCTCTTGGGAACTAATCTCTCAGGATGGATAAAGCAGTTCAGCTGAAATTCAAATTGACCCAGATTCAAGCTAACACAAAATTTCAAACTTTTGAGGTTGAAGAAGAATTGGGATCAATTATTATGTTGTTACTGTTGGTGGTATTTTGCAGTTTATAGTTTCAGCCAAAGACAAAAATACTTATGACTGCAAGAGAGTCAGCTCAAAGGATATTTCTAGGCAGGCTGAAATTAGGGAATTGAGCAAATTTTACAGAAAAAAAGAAGGGACATGAGATTTCTAGACCCAGAATAAATTTTGAAAAAGTTTACAGATCATTATCCTCAGGTTTCATTGGATTGGTACTTGGCCTGTGATGAGGATGACCTTATTCAACATTGGAGTTTCATATGCACATTAAATTTGAGAAGCACTGTTAAAGAATGAGACAGAAGTCCAATTCATGTAGAGTTCAGGCCACTTGTGTGCTGGGTGACCTTGGCCACCTGAGTTAGTTTTTAGAGTGTAAAATTAGCCTGATTGGGGCATAATGCAATTTTGAAAAAAGTCATATGAAAGACCTTTTCAGCGAGCCCAAAGTCCTTGACTTAGATCCAGCTAGAAACAACATTCTTCTTAGATTCATAAGGAGGGAGTAGAAATTTCACTAATAGGTTTATTATATTCATTTGGGAATCACAAGATCCTCTCAGGCTCTGAAAGTCTATTTATCCATTCAGCCATTCCACAAACATTCATTAAACCCAAATTTGTGCCAGTGTTAAAATTTAGCAGATCAAAGTTCTTTAGTATCTAACATGAAAGAATGGAAATAGTTTGGTAAGTCAAATTGTAAGCTTAAGTAACTTGTTTCTATGCTTTTATAGGCAAAAGCTGTGTTTAAGTCTGTATTTGCCTTTCAGGTAAACAACAGTTTTGTTATGTGTTCAATACACAAACCCACTGTCCTTGTTTTAGGAGGAGGAGAGGAAAATAATCTGAGAAAGCTCTGCTTGAAACTTTTTAATGAATGGCAAATATTAAACCCTCCTATCTGAACTTTTTAAAAAAAGAGACAATTGATGATTTTTCAATTAAAGAATAAATTTCTTAACAAATGGATTCACCACAGGATTCCTTCCCAGTGCACCACATTCATGATAAACTGAACTCACTCACCCAAAACAATCATGTTTCATAATGGGAGGTGTAGCCAGTTATATTATTCTAACGCAGGGCAGTCTTTATAAAAAGAAGCATGTCTCAAATCATGACTGAAAGGTCTGCTGAGAAGAAGCTGGAAAATTATATTGGGAAGCAGTGTACATTATTTAAGGCAACATTTTTTTTCTAGCCTGATCGGAAAACAAATATGCCATAGGGGTAGAAGATGATGACACAGCATATTTGAAGAGAACATTGCAGAATTTCCAAAGTACTTGTGGCCTTGTTTCTACAGAGTTAAATCTGCAACAATGAACACATGTTCCACCTCTAACCCTGCCAAACTGCTTAACATCTGGAATGAACATATTCCTTTAGACGCCTATGAAATAGGCTTAAATTGAATCAATTTTTACCTTACAAACAATAGAGTTTCTGTTACACTTCAGAACCTAAAAGAGAGATTAACTTAGATTTCTTTTTACTATAGTCACTTGAAAGCTATTTTCTTTACATAATTTATTCTCCTGTGGACTTTTGAGGACTTGCCAGTTAACATCTAGACATCTCCTCAAGAGGAGGGAACGTTTCTCCTGCTTCTCCTGTCTTCACTCCCACAGACACTGGGTTAGCGCCAAGGGACAGACTAATGTCAAAAGTGCCTTCAGCAAGTACATTCACTGCACGGGATCACTTACCTCCTTAGGTCATGATTAGCCATTCGGATGCCCCTCTGGAGCCAAGGTTAATGCATTTTTGCACATCTACTTAAACTTAAAAACAATACTTGGCCCCAAGCCAATGCTCAACAAACATTTGCTAAGTAGAGGTAGAATATGACTATTTGTTTATTGGAGATAAACCCTAAATAGCTCTCAAGGAGACACTTGTTAGCATGTGTTTATGTTGTTACAGATTAAAGCATCCAAATACAAAAAGCCAGGACTACCTGATTTGTTTTGTAGTCACATGAAAGATCAAAACAGAAAGACCATCCAGCTCCATTTGTCTGTGGACAGATAAGTCTACTAAGGTCCAAAGAGGCTAAGAGACTGGCAAAGTCATTGAAGCCAGTGCGCTTTAGTACCCTGGATCCCAAGGCCTGTGCCCCACCTGCATGAAGACCTCTCCTCTGAATGCCAGACTGGTCCATCCAGCTGTCAAGAGCTCCGTGGGGTTGACTGATGTGCTGCTCAGACCCATCATGGCTCCCACCACCACCACCAATCTGCTTCTCCCATGACTTTCTCATTTACTAACAGTCACTTAACTTCTCAGGCCAAAAGTCTAAGAGTCCTCCTCGATACCTCTACCTCCACACTCTATATTCAGCACACCAAGAGTCCTCTTATTTCCACCTATACAACTTGTCCCGAGTTTGAACACTTCTCATCAACTCTGTCCAAGCGTTGTCTACTACAGTGACCTCCTCACTGGTCTCCCCTCCCTGCTGTCACTCTTGCCCCTGAAGGTCATTGTCAGCAGGCCAAGTGATCAGTTCAGAACGCAAATCTGATAGCATCGTTTCCCCAACTTAACTCCATTTCTTTACCTCCCAGCCCCTCACCAATGTCTTTCCATCTCACATAGAGTAAAATCCAAAATTCATGCCATGGATTACAAGACTTTATGTGATTGAGATTTTCAAAGTGAGCAGTGTCTCTTAGGTGCACAACCTCCTTTTACTCCACTTCAGAGTCAGAGTAGAGACCTGGTGGATCACTGATAGGATGCAACACATCATTTCTTATATTCTCACATGAATACTCTTGAATCTTGGCCTAAATATCAAGAAAAAAGGCTTTCCAGAGAAAGAATCGAGAGATGAGGAATGACTGAATACAATGAGACTGTCATTCTATCAAATCCATGTCATTATTTATGGATGCATACTATTACCTTGAACTATGAACCTATGCCAATAGATGCTCTCAGTATGTACTGTTTGCTCCCTGGAGAAAAATACCATGTCCATGCATCTTTAAGCCCCCAGAGCCCAGCACAGTTTCAGACCAAATTGGAACTCAGTGCTTGCTTATGGCATGGAAGAGGAAAGGACTTATGTTGTGACTGATCACACTGCATTCCAACAGGTCAGAGTTAGTCATAGCTCCTTCTAATTTCTCTCAGCCCACACTGAGCTGTTCAGAAGAGCACAGAGGGAGAGTGCCATCATCAGAAAGGAGGACACTTTGTTTCCAGTGCCAGGCATGGGCCAGAACTGTCACTAAATGTCTCTCTTTAAAACCAGGAGGTCCAGTGAAAATCTTTGGCATCTAGTCTTTGGCACTGTTCATCCTGAGTCTTTCCAGATGTGAGCGCCACTGTTATAACTACCACACTTCTATAGACTGTTGCACTTACCAAGTGCTTGCCAACTGATTTTATTTGCTGTCTGGAGCAGCGATTCTGAAGGTTGTAAGTATTGTTATCTCCACTACAGGTTAGAGAACTGAGTCACACACAAAAAGGTCAAATAACCCAAGTGGGATCACATGCTAGAGTACAGATTTCCAACCCTTCAGACCTTGGGATACCCTATTATTGTTTGCTTAATTATCTTTTCCTCTCCTTACCTCCTCCATACACACAGCTGCTTCCAAAGGTGGCTCATATCATAGTGCTTTTTAAGCTGAATTTAATTTCAAGATGCCCATTGAGATAGCTGGTAATACCCCGAGCCTGAAAGTCACTGGTTTTTTAAGAACAGGCATTAGACCTTACAACACCTGTCTGCCCTAATCTCTTCATCAGTGCTTCTTTTAACAAGCTACCATCACAGACAATCCTTTCTCAATTAATGAAAAAACATTTCCGGAACTGTATTCAAGCACTCCATCTTCCTGTCAGACAAGTAATTGTGGCTGGCTGATAAGCCAGTTCGAAAAATCAAATTTAAATGAGCCAAATTTAAATTTATAAGAGCCTCATTTAACATGCAATTAATTTTATGCCTATAATAAAAAGAAAAAAACCCTCAGTCTTCCTGTGGAATTAAATAGGCTGATAAGGAAATGCTGTGTGCCTCATAGAAATGAGATAAAATAATTCTTGAACACTGTCATCCTTTTGGTTGCATAATACTATATACAATATGTTCTGTCTCAGGGAAGTATTAATTGTACCGAAATTAAATATTTTTTGTGCATAATCATAGGAATGTGACTCAGTGGTTAGGGTTGAGACATAGATTATTGGCTCCAGATTTTTTTTTTTTTAAGCTCTCACTCTCTCCTTTATATTACCCCTTAAATCTTTAGGGCTTCTAGTGTTTTTGTTTCTTCTCAAAAGAATGGGGAATAATAGAAACGGTAGGGCTCAACTATATTTAAGGTTCTTCGAACTATTGTTTTAATTAGTAAAATGTTGAGCAAAGCATTTGCCAACCCTTTTATTCCTATTAAAACCCATGTGTACATTAAGATAGGGTTATCAGTCACTTATTTATGACTTACACCATTTTAATGTTTTTTTTTTTTTTTTTTTCTTTTTTGCGGTATGCGGGCCTCTCACTGTCGTGGCCTCCCCCGCTGCGGAGCACAGGCTCCGGACGCGCAGGCCCAGCGGCCATGGCTCACGGGCCCAGCCGCTCCGCGGCATATGGGATCCTCCCAGATCGGGGCACGAACCCGTATCCCCTGCATCGGCAGGCGGACTCTCAACCACTGCGCCACCAGGGAGGCCCATTTTAATGTTTTTGATATGCAATAAATATATCTCCATCCCATTATAAGCCCATTAAATAATTCAAAACATGACATTAACTTGCATTTTTCAAGAAGAAAGAAGTTAAACTCAGGCTGCTTTTTATTCTAAACTTTGCTTCTAGACACAGCCACACAGGAGCCACCGTGAAAAGTCATTACCAAGTGTGGATTTCCGGTGGAGCACTAATACCATTGAGAAAGTTCTAAGGCTTTTCTTTGTTGGGGACAACGTCAGCCCTTGATATATTTTTAAAAGGTTCTAGGGGCCAATGAACACATCACAGTATTCAATGTCTTTTTTGAAACTAATCCAATGCTTTTTCTTTTTTAAAGTAAATTCTTGAAGGAAACCAAGCTTCAACTATTTCTAATAGTGCTCATATTTAGATTTTTTGAGGTTTTCCTGCTTGTTCCCAGGACTGAAGGGCTCCCTCCAGAGGCTGCAGCTTGAGTATGTGGATGTAGTCTTCGCAAATCGACCAGACAGTAACACCCCCATGGAAGGTGAGTGAAGAAATTTAATAAAAGACGCTAGAGTTATTGATTCTAGCTTGACGACTTATTCCACTCACAGTAGGAAATGAAATATATTCAGACTGATTTGACTGAATGTGAAAAATAAAAACCTTTCCAGTTGATGTCTTTCAGCCTCAATATTTACCCACAAAGTCAGTGCTCCACATCTTGCATCTTCATTAATTTTTAAGCAGTTGCAGGCACTGGGAGTGTGGCTCCTACCATTACAGTGCTCGCTTTCTCCAGGTTCGTTTCACTTCTGTGATTTTATCAACTAAAACAATAAACGTAATTGGAAGGGGAGTTTATAACCCAGCCATCATTATTTTGGAGTGAGTTCTCTGAGGGTCTTCTTACTTTATAATGACTCTAGGTCAGATTAGTCTCCAATCTGTGGTGATAAGTGCTGAGTGCTACCATGAGCAGAGGCTTTACAGGAGCAACTACTTGAAAATGTGACTCTTTGTTGCAATCTGGTTTTTGATTCTCAAGGAGCTGCAATATTTTATCCCCATTGTGTTAACAACTGTTTAAAGACAATTTAAGTATCTCCCTGTGGAAGCTTTCAGAATGTTCCTAAAACCAGATTTTCTTCAATCTGCATTTATTTACGGAAACTACCTAGGATGATTGAAGATAGTTTAGGAGGAAAATTTTAAAAGAAGGTTCTAGTTAATTGAGATTTATAATCATATGGATTATCATATACCTGAGGTGAATGAGAATGAAGATATTTGGGAAAAAGAAGGAAAAAAGTAATGTTTTGGTTATTTGAGGTTTACTATATGACATGGATTTTACAAATTTTTAAAGAATTAGAATACTTGACAAAAAATTACACTAAGGTAAATTTAGTTTTGATGATTCAAAAGGTAGTTCAGGATCTTGTGATAAATCAGGTTCTGTAAAGGTTTGTTCTTGCTAGAGGGTTATAGAAGTTATGGAAGTTATAAATGATTGCAGTATATATAAATATTTCTGTAGGCTGCATTTCTGAAAATAAAAGTTGTGGAACCTATTTTCCTTGCTATTTATGTCTTTCTCAACCACAGAGAAATGGTTAAAATATATATTTATATATCTAATTTTCTCCTAGAGTTTTCTGCTTTTTTTGATTTGAGTAAATTAGGAGTTTATTATAAAGCAATATCAGTGTTGGAAATTCATAATAAGAAATTATCCATGGAAATGACATAAAATGCATATTTTTCTAAAAGCAAAGAATAGGTGTTTTATAAAGCAAACCATAAACATTTTATTAGTGTAAGAAGTGCTTATTGCAAGGATAATATGATGTCACACTATTCTCAATGCCACATTAAAACAGAGCACTGAAGCTATCGCGTGAGCACAATTGTCAAGTAAAATGCCATTCAGTGGCGGCTGTGAAAGACTGAAATTGCTTCCCATTTTAAGTGCCTAGTGACTGTTTTCCTCTTTGGAAAAATGTCCTTTGCAATTATGCTATGTACAGGAAAGAAGAACATCTGGGATTTTTCAGCATCTTTTTTTTTGGGGCTCATTTTCCCCATTCTACCACTATCTTTAATCTGAGGGATATAATATAGAAGTCTCTAAAACAGAAAACATTATAATTTGCATTATATACCTACAGAAGGAGAAAATTCTCAGTTAGGAGCCAAACTATGTGATACTGATAAGATAATGGTATCTCTTATATAAAGACTAATTATGTGTTGACATTTATCAGAAGGGAGCTTCAAAACATAGAAAACAAAAACCAGATTGCTACCTGATAGAATGTATAACTGCAGCATTAACCAGTCTCCACTGGAATCAGAGAATATTTACATTTTCTCTGAGTTTCTTACAAAAAATACCACAAAGCAGAATAAGAAGCTGGTTTTTTGGGGGTTTTGGGGGAGTTTTTTGCGGTACGCGGGCCTCTCACTGTTGTGGCCTCTCCCGTTGCGGAGCACAGGCTCCAGACACGCAGGCTCAGCGGCCATGGCTCACGGGCCCAGCCGCTCCATGGCATGTGGGATCTTCCCGGACCGGGGCACGAACCCGTGTCCCCTGCATCGGCAGGCGGACTCCCAACCACTGCGCCACCAGGGAAGCCCA
Source organism: Mesoplodon densirostris (assembly GCF_025265405.1). Lineage (NCBI taxonomy): Eukaryota > Metazoa > Chordata > Mammalia > Artiodactyla > Ziphiidae > Mesoplodon > Mesoplodon densirostris. Next base: position 81,133,504 of record NC_082665.1, read on the forward strand.
GGAAGCTGTTTTATCATGAGTCATTGTCCAAGTTCAGAAGTCTAATGAAGGGTGTCAAATAGAGATTTGTACTTGTTGATAAGGTCAAGAAACATGGCATTTCAAAGCTCTGCAGCAACCAACCTCCTTATGCTGGAATGTAGCCTGCTCTCTCCCACCCCCAGCAAAGGGAGATCCACTCCTGGCTGGCAAATAAGACTCTGAGGCTTATTCCTCTGGGATGACTTAGCAGGTTCACACTACAGGCAAGTCCCCATGTAGGACTTATTCCAGATTGAAATAGTTTCCCTGTGATGTCTCCCTAGCTTTGCAGAAAATGTGTATCCTCAAACAATATACTTATTTGTTCCAAGGTGAACCAGATGGGAGGGCCAGTTTGGTATTAGTCTCTAGAAACTCATTCTCTACATTTAGTCTTTCCTTCTTTACTGTAACAGAGGAAAGGACTGATCTGGGCAACAGAGAGAAGAAGAAATAGGAAATAAGAAAAAAAATAAGAAAAAGACAGGGATTTCCAGGTAGCCTTGTGTGCATTTTCTCTTCTACAAATGAAAAAAAAAAAAAAAAAGGTGTGTAAGCTATGTCTGGATTCCATGTTGTTATTAAGTTTCATTTTTGCAATGATTTTGTGAATCATATATGTGGGTATGTGAGTGAGAGTTGTACCTGTACAATGGGGTCTACCTTAGGAACGCTATTAGGGTTTCTAAAAACAATAGAAAAGTAAATGTTACATATAATCAAAATTACCCTTGAAAACCCTATAGTAATGACTTGTTTGTCAATGTTACTCTATAGCCTTTAATTACTCAATTTCTTCTCCAAATATAGTGACAAAACCATCACTAGATACTTTCCCAGACACCTTTTTATTTTTGGTAACGGCCTTAATATCATTCACATACTTTTCTTACTTTAGCAACTCACATTGGCAATTTTAGGCTCAACTGCATCCATTTCTGTCTAATATAAGCGATGGAACAGTGGTTGCCAAGTGCATATTGCTGAATTTTCCTATATTAAATCTACATATGTTGGCACTGTTCTTTGTATGTGTGCCTCACAGTACACCCTTAGCATTTGTAGATAACCTTTATTGGTTTCAACCATTCCCGTCAATTCCATGGACCCACAACACACCCTAACTTATGATTTTGCCAAGGCACCTATATTAAACCCTGGGGAACTAATGAGAGAACTTAGCCCAGCTTTCTAAGACTCATTTTAAACAACTTTGATTTAAATTTATTAAAATGCCAACCCCATCCTCTTGATTCGCACCATGAAAGGATGTTAATTGGGAACACTTCTAGAATAAACCAACGTGAGTTTCATCCAGTTTCTACATATCACATGACGACAAATTGAGCCAGAAAGAGATTAGCAGTAGTATCTTCATAATATTGGCATCATGTATCAAATTAGTTGTTGCCTTCCCTCCTTCCTTAGAAAGCCACTAGACAAAAAGTGAGTCCTTTCAAAAGAATGGCCGTAAATTCCCAAAGTGCAACCAATGGAGAAGGGGGTGAGACTGCCTTTGTAATCTACAACCCTGTGGAATGCAATTAGACATTTTACAGCTATGGGAAGATGTTCCTGACAACAGAGGGGAACTTGTATACTTTTTCCTCTGTCCTTCTTGTTTATTTTTTCTGGTTCACCTAGTATTAAGTCATTTTTCTTTCACAGCACCTGCCATGCCATCTGTCTCTGCTATAATATCTGGCGTTGATGGCATGTTTTCCAATTCCAGAACAAAGCAGTCCCATGTCCCATTTCTTCTTTCTTATACTTCTGTGTTCTTCCCAGTAGAGTCACTGACAGTTCCTTGAGCTCCATGATACTCACATTCTTAAGTCTCTCACTTCCATAAATCCCCAAAGTATATTTCAAAATCTTCTCTTAAGCTCATTAGTCAAGAGAAAGTTCATTCCAACATGAATCATGTTGGACATGGATAGACACAGCATTTGTGTGTCTGAGGACCTGCACTAGGAGTTTTTGGTGTGGTTTTCTGTCATTCACAAGTGCTAGGCTAACTTCTCCATCCATACTCTTCTCATTGATCCAGAGAAGAAATAACTGAGCATGATTGTGGGCATGAAAGGAGGCTATAAATCATGTACCACTTGTGAATAGTAGAAAAAAGAGGGGACCCATTTTAGTTTAAGTAGCTTTTTTAAAAAGGAAAGAAGAAAGGCCACTAAATTCATTGATCTGAGAATATGATGATTTTAAAATTAAATTACATTTTAATTAAATTTTAATTTAAAAAAATTTGGAATTGAGTCCTCTTTTATTTATTTAGAATTTTTTGCCAAAACTAGTTAATCTCGCAAACTCCCTGAGTCATTAGATATTATTCTCAATCTAATTACAGTTCAAATTATTTATTTTTTTCCTGCTAGTAGGTCAATGCAGACATAAAACAACCCAGATGTCTTATTTCAAATAAGAGAGACAAGATCAAAGTTAGCTTCACTTAATTCCCATAACATCATCATGTCAAACAACCTATTCCAAAAGAATTTCCTTCCTTCTAAGCCATCTTTTTACTGTCCACATATGCCAGCAGGAATCTACAGATATTCAGGAATCTAGGACATCCAATGACAGCTCAGGAAATACCAGAGAGTGGCAAACATTACAGGATCCCAAATTTTCTACACTTTCTCAATTCCAGAACACTGGACCTGGATATTTAACATCCAAAGTAAAGTTTTCAGAACAAAAATGTAATGACCCCCAAGCCTAGAAATATTGTCTAACCACCATGGATCATCCCTTCTGCCTTTGTATTTTATTGACTTCCCTGAAAGACACCCTCAATTTGTCCCCTCCAAAAAAACATAATAGGAAGAAATCTTCTGCACATAGGCTATAACAGTCTGTTCCATAGAAATATTTTGAAAGCCACATATGTATTTTCAATTTTCTATTACTTACATTTAAAAAGTAAAAAGAAACAGGTGAGATTAATTGTAAAAATATATTTTAATTTAAGCCAATATATAAAAAATTATCATTTCAACATGTAATCAGTATAAAAATTACTGAGGAGATATTTTACATTACTTTTTTTCATACTAGTCTTTGAAATCTGTTATGTATTTCACACTTATAGCACATCTTAATTTGGGCCAGCCACATTTCAAGTGCTCAATAACCACATGTGGCTAGTGGCTACTATTTGATCACTTAGGTCTATAAACTCTAGTTCAAGTCTAGCAGAGCACCAGACACATACTGGGGGCTCAATAAGTATTTATTGTGTGGATGGATGGATGGATAGATGGATGATTAGATGGATGAGTGAACAAGTTGTTTGATTGAATGAATGAAGCTCTAAAGTTAAATAGATCCACCATCACCTTCTCTACTTGAAAACCTATTTCGGTTTCCTAACATCTATGAACATTCTGGTACCTGATCTGGTTCAGCATATTTTAGGGTGATATTAAGAAGGATAGGTTGCTGGCAAAAGGCGCCGGGACACTCTTACATCCTGTTTCTCCTCATCTGCCTTAACAGCAGCATCCAGATGCCAGATCTCTCTCCAGAAATCTGGCTGATATCTAAATGAGCAGAAATGAATGGAGGCATGATTCTTTTGCAGTTCAGTTGCCCCTGAGGATTACTATATCAAATATTAAAATTATCTAACCCATTTCATTTATGACCCTGGCCAGGATGCTCTGAGGGCCTCTGGTGTTCATCAGATCAATCTAACCTCCTGGCTTGAAAGGCTAGGACAGCTGAGTTTTCAAGAAATTAATTTGGAGAAAGTGATTTTCATATTTAAGAGGATGAGCCAAACCCTACCAAGCCCATGGCAAAAAAAAAAAAAAAAAAAATTGTGTTCCAACTTTACTAAATCAGTTTTATTTCCATTTTAACTGTGAATTCACCAAACATTTCACTGCTACTTTAGACATATTCAGCTGATATTTTATCCGTTACAAAACACCAAGTCATGCTGTTAAAAAAGAAATTAATTTCATTCGTTCTAAGAAATAACATGGGGGGATGGTTGAGTTCACTTTGTGTTCTTTCAGTCTCTGGTGTGGTTTTTTAGAAAAATCTCATGTTTCTGTCATCGTGGGCCTCCTTCTCATTAGGACAATATTTCTATAAAATGGACTGGGAGGGCATCAGATAGACACAGCTTTAAATCCTGGCTTTGCTACCTATTAGACTATATGCCTAGGGCAAGTTTCTATCCTCACTGAGGCTCAGTCTCCTCCCCTGAAATGGAGGTAACATATAAAGTGGCTTCTGAAGTAGTTAGCAGTGTGGGTACAGCACCTCACTCACAGCAGGGGAAGAAACAGAAGCCTCATTTCTAGAACGCCCCGCACAACACACATACACATAAAACTCCCTTCTCTCTGGGTCTCTCTCAAAGTTAAGCATAGGAGATGACTAAGACCCTAAAATTATGTGATGAAAATCAAATGAAGGTGGCCAAGCTTCAGGGTTAGCCAGGGTCTGTGGTGAGGCCATGTAGAATCAAGGTACACAGTTGGCAATGGAATTTTCTTCTAACTCACATTTTTCTCCTTGAAATTTTGTTCTGAAATTCTCCATGCCCTTTAAAATTATGTAATTACAGATTTTCCAGGGTTAATCTATTTAGTCAAAAAGTAATCTTAAGCCTGTGATTTTATTTTCAAAAGTGTATCTAGAAAAAAACTCAATAATAAGATTCACTCATTCATTCAATTGATATTTTTTGAATATCTGCACCAGCAGACAGAAGGTGCCTGGGTCAATAGCACACTTACTCTATTGGAAAGACTCAGGGACAAATCCACCTAGCCATTAACTGTAGTTCACCAGTTAGTCTGATGTGCAGATATGGACTCTTTGCATTTCTTGCATAGAGGATTTTTGAAGCCAAAATGGGGTCACCAGTGGGTGACTAATTTAAGACCACACTTGACAATAAAAATTATACAAAAAAAAAGACTTTGAGTCCTCATATGGTTCATGTATATTTAGTGTATCTTTTTTCTTTAAATTTATTTTATTTTTGGCTGCGTTGGGTCTTCGTTGCTGCACGCGGGCTTTCTCTAGTTGCAGCGAGCGGGAGCTACTCTTCATTGCAGTGAGCAGGCATCTCACCACGGTGGCTTTTCTTGTTGCAGAGCGCGGGCTCTAGGCGCACAGGCTTCAGTAGTTGTGGCATGCGGGCTCAGTAGTTGTGGCTCGCGGGCTCTAGAGCTCAGGCTCAGTAGTTGTACAGCATGGGCTTAGTTGCTCCGTGGCATGTGGGATCTTCCTGGACCAGGGCTCGAACCCATGTCCCCTGCATTGGCAGGCAGATTCTTAACCACTGTGCCACCAGGGAAGCCCTATTTATTGTATCTTGAATGATTTGTGTTTCATGTCATAGGCGTAAGGATGCATTGTGAATATCATTGTGAATATCATCACCCTTCCCTCAATGCTCAGTACACACATTTTCTACTTTGTCTATGGCTACCGTGACTCAGAGCTTACTAATCCACTTACTCTTACTATTATGTGAACTCACACATTATGTGAATTCTGCCTGTTTCACAAGCTTCTTGTTTCTCTAGCCAGTTTCATTTATCCTCCTTATTCACTTCTCTCACTTTCTTGAGCAAAACTGAATAATCTTAAGTAACACAGCAAAGGCACATTACAGAGTTCACCACCCTTACTTGTTGGCATGCTGCCTCAGATTTGCAGGGTCAACTTCTAGGGCCATTGGAAAAGTTTCCAGAGTTTGGAGCACGGATCACTCTGATATGTATCTAACAGGAACAGAGCCCTGGTCAACAATTTTCATTTTCCAGCTAGATTCCATAGAGAGAATAGGAGTTTTAGAACATACTGAGAAGTAAAGTTTGCCAAGGCTGAAGAAAATATGTGATGAGCTGGCTTTAGATGAAACAATATTCCCGATAATAATTTGTAAACATTTACGGGTATATTTTGTGCCTTCTATGGAAGCCAAAGATTCCTAACCTCGTTTCATAAAATCCTTTTGGAAGGGAGGATCCTGGTAATATTCTATGCAATTTACCTACTTCCTCTGTTCTCTCTCCCTTTTTTCCCTTTCTTCACATCTTCAGTCAACAGTGAAGGCAGAAGGGATACAACTGCTATCACTAGTAACACACAAAAGGAGAAACAACGTGGGCCACGTGTCTGGAGGCCCACTGTACCTCCTCACCACAAATTTGTGGTCTTCACCAAGCTCAGAAAGGGTGTTGTGTTTTTTTTCTCCTTAAGTTGTTTTTAATCAAGAAAAAAGAGAGAGAGAACAGAGACGGCTTCTGCTCACCCCAGGTGTCAGGTGGAAACAGAATTGCTTAGTATTCTGGGGCTGTGGGTTTGTGACTCATGTGAGCTTCCTTCTCTGTGAGTTCTCTCTCTGAAAGTAGCTGAAGTTGTGACAGTATTCACCTCCATATTCTGAGGGGATGTCAGCTCAATCTCAGGGGAATTCATCTCTTTAAGTTCCTCATTGTGCTGTAGCTGATCTGCGGTGACATGGGGAGACTAACATTATCCAGCTCTCCAGCCCGGACAGGTGGGGCTGTGGGTTTTAGCTGTCTGTCAAAGCAGCGTCTCGCTCAGGGTTTACTAGTATGTGGATTCAGTGGGCTGAGCAGAGCCACCTGTGGCATGGCTAATCTGGAATTCTCAGACAGTGGGGATAAACAAATACCCTTAAGACTCTGTCTCACTGTCTGTAAAAAATGAAGTAATGAAAGGCTCAATGGCTTTTTAAAGCCCTCCTGGATGCTGAATATGTGTAATGAAAAAATACAGGATCTGCAATCAGAGGACGAGGGTTCTAGTCTTAGGTGTGTGAACTTGCTTGAGTTGCTCAGTTACTGCTGCTCCGTTTTTCATTTGGAAAATGGGAAGAATAGAAACAGTGCCTGGTCTCTCTATTTCCAAGATTGTTGTGACAATAATGTGAGATAAGTGGAAACGTTTGATTCGTAATGCCCTGCGCAAATATTTTGAGATTGTGATTGTTACGAGTGTGTGTGTGTGTGTGTATATATAATACATATATTAAGGTGTCATAACTGAAGTTTCAACCAGGCATGGAGACACAGCTGAAAATTGGTGAATTTCAAAGAGAGGTGTCAAATCTTCATTTGTATATAGTAAGTATCCTACATATGAACGAATTCTGTTCCAAGAGTGCGTTTGTATGTCCAATTTGTTCATAAGTCCGACAAAGTTAGCCTAGGTACCCAACTAACGCAATCACCTGTATAGTACTGTACTGTAATAGGTTTATAATACTTTTCACACAAATAGTACATAGAAAACAAACAAACACAAAAAATAAATAAAACAGTTTTAATCTTACAGTACAGTACCTTGAAAAGTACAGTAGTACCAGCTACATCACCGCTGCTTTTACGCTTGCTTCTGGACATCCTGGGCTTGAAATAAAGATACTGTACTACTGTACTCTATACAGTACTGTACAGTAAAGTACACAAAAGCACAACCCCTTGTAGAGGATGCACGCATGTGACAGTGTACGCCAGACACGTGAACTAACTTAGGTGATTGGACATGCGAACGCACGTTCCCATCTTTGAAAGTTTGCACCTTGCAGGTGCATATGTAGGGGACTTACTGTACTTGTAAAGGAAAAGGGCCAGAGCTGGCTCTGTGTCTCTTTCTTCCCCTGATATTTTATTATGAGAAATTTAAAACCTACAGAAAAGTTAAAGAAATAAACAGCCAACGCTCTTTACCTAGATTTACCAAATTGTGCTATATTTTGTCTCTATTTTGCCCTCTCTTATTCTCTTGCACTGTGACCTTTCACCCATAAATACTTTCTTCTCTCTCTCCTGAGATGCAGCATTCTTCTACAAAAGCATCATGCACTCATCACACTCAAGAACTTTAACGTTGATACACCACTGTTATCTGCACAAGCCATACTAAAATTTCCTAAAATGTCCTTTTTAGGATTCTGTTGTTATTGTTGTTTGAGAGGGAGATGAGTCTGTGTTTGAATTAAGAGCCCCACATTACATTTAGTAGTAATGTTTTTTTAATCTCTTATAGTCTAAAATCGTTCCTCACCTTTTTTCTCTTTAACAACAATGACATTTTTTAAAAAATCCAAGCCAGTTGTTTTGGAGAATGTCTCTCAGTCTGGATTTGTCTGGTTGTTTTCTCATGATTATATTAAGATCAAGCATCTTTGGCAAGAAGATACACAGGTGATGTTGGGTCCTTCTCAGTGTGTCTCTCTGCAGTCCCTGGAGGGTCACTCTCTATTACTGGTCATATTAAAGTTGATCACTCGGTTAAGGTGATATCTGTCAGTTTTCTTCACTGTGACGGTACCTTTAAGACTTGGTACCATAGTGAATAAATAAGCTGGGGTGTGATTCTTTGTGACCATGTGAATAGCCTGGTTCCTCACAGCCGGATTTGGCATCCACTGCCGATCCCTGCCTGCAGCAGTTATTATAGTAGGGAGTTATTACAATTACCCTCCCCCATTTATGAATGAGCATTCTGCCATAAAGACGAACGTTCCCTCACTCTCAGTTCTATGCCTCTGGAGTCCCCTCACCTTGCTTCAAGAAAATAAAAGTTGAAAGAGAGAAGGTGCAGCCAGGAGAGTATAGCCTCCCTGGGGGTGACCGGAAGGGCAACTGTGAATGTTTCCTGTGTGGGGTCATCTTGGGTCTGTTCTCTAGGAGAACATCCTCCTGGAGGGTGTGGGCTGGATCTGGACACCCAGAGCCACTAGGAGAGGGCTCAGGGGAGAAGCAGAAAGTAGAGGAATAGAGAAGCCAGCCATGCCCCATCTCACTACCCCCTGCTGCAGGTGTTTAGCCTAAGCAGGTCCCAGCTAGAAAAGGGAAAGGAATTTGAGTTTGGAGTTTTGACTGAGATCTATAGAGGCTGTGTTTACAATCTAAAAGGGTGTCAGGACTGTCTGTTACCCAAGAGTGGGCAGAAAAGCTGTGGGACCAGTCTGAGTTTTCATCAGGGCCAAGTTTTCATTCTTCCTACTGAATATAAAGTGCTAGCGGGAGATTAAAAAATAAAGCTGGGTTGTAATTACATTACAACGAGTATGCTTGTTCCACATACTATTTACATATGTTTAAATACCTAATTTTAAATTGATCTGACTTAAATTACACATGAAAAAACTAACTTTTCCATTAGTTTCAGAAAACAAATTTGTTTGCTTTATAATACCATTATGTCCAATATAACTGGAAATTCAGGAAAACCTTGTGTGCTAAAGATTCAAATCTCCACAAATTACAAAATAACGCTCTTGGTCACCTGTATGAAGTGTGTACATTACACACAGACATCCCTTGTACCTCGCAAACCCTCCCGAGGCATTTGAGGACTTTTGAAAGTGTCACTTCTATTTTGGGGAGTAATTGTTTGTCAGTGTTCAAACACTAGAAAAGATGATAAGCCACAAAACCTCGACCTCTGCAGTTTGAACTTTATCCATCCTTTCTAAATGCATTTTTATGTTAGGTTTTATTTATTTGTTTTAAATACTGAAAGGTGACCAGTGTGACTAGCTTCAATGAAACCAATCATACAAAATTAATAACTAAATGAGATCCTTTTAGACAACTTTCTGAAACCCTAGTGGAGTCAACTCAGAATTAACTTATAAAAGAAAATTCATTTTTTGTTGTTGTTATTTTTTAAAGGCCAATGGACAGAAGGTGTGGGCACAGAAAAGCAGTAGAAAGAAGAGGAAAGTTTAGTATTATCAATATCTTCCTTTACTTGCATGAAAAAAGAAAATGTATCACTCGCATGGAAAATGGAAGTATATTTGGTGATGGAATGAACCGAATTACCCCTAGAAATGAGTGCATAATAAGACAAGAGAATAAACAAAATGACGTAAGAATTCACACAAAACTTAACAGAAAGCAAAAAAAGGAGATATGGGGACCAAAAAGAAAAATTGGGGAAGGGAAAAAGAATGAAATTTTATTTCTCCCATCCATTTCCCCTACTTCCTTCTCAAGCACAGTACAAATCTCACAAGCCCCTCCTCAAAACATAATGTCATCATACCACACTCAGGATGGCCCAGGGGAGAACATTATATAGTAAAAATACTCAGGTCTAAAACCTGCGTCATTCATTTATTCATATTCAACTAATATTTTTGAGTGTCTGCTATACACTAGACATTGTTCTTGATGCATGGGATAGACAAGAGAACAAAATAGACAAAGATCCCCATCCCTGTGGGACACAGTCATTCTAGCAGGAGAGACAGGAAATAAACAGTAAAACAATAAAAATTAACTTATATAGACTATTAGAGGATGATAAGTGTTATGGAATAAAGAAAAAGTAGAACAGGGTAATGAGAATGGGAATGCTGGGAGTCAGGAGTGGTCACTGAAAAGGTAGAGACTTGACGGAGTAAAGTGAGTAACTGGGAGGGAGATAAGGATAGCGTTTATGGCCGTAGAAACAGTGCAGAGGACCTGAGATGGAAGCAGCCTGCTGTGTTTGGGGAACATCAAGGACACCAGTGTGGCTGCAGAAAGGAAAGAGGAGTGTAGAAAAAGGTGAGTTTAGAGAGATTACAGGGTCCATATCTTTTGGGACCCTCCGAATTTTGGACAAAGAAGTGATGTGATTTGACTTACATTTTTAAAGGATCCCTTTAGCCTGGAATTAGAATACATTATAAAGGGGCAAATGTAGGAGCAGGGAGACATGTTAGGAAATAATTGTAGGGGTTCCCCTGGCGGTCTAGTGGTTAAGAATCCACGCTTCCTTGGGTTTCCCTGGTGGTGCAGTGGTTGAGAGTCCACCTGCCGCTGCAGGGGACATGGGTTCGTGTCCCGGTCCGGGAAGATCCCACATGCCATGGAGCGGCTGGGCCCGTGAGCCATGGCCGCTGAGCCTGCGTGTCCGGAGCCTGTGCTCCGCAACGGGAGAGGCCACAACAGTGAGAGGCCTGCGTACCGGTAAAAAAAAAAAAAAAGAATCCACGCTTCCACTGCAGGGTGTGTGAGTTCAATCCCTGATCCCTGGTCAGGGAACTAAGATCCCGCATGCCGTGAGCTGTGGCCAAAAAAAAAAAACAGAAAGAAAGAGTTGTAACAATCTAGGTGAGAGATGATGATGGCTCAGACAAGGGTGCTAGCTGTGGAAGTGTAAAAGTGGTCTGATTTAGAGAAATACTGAATGTAGAGCCAGAAGTTCCTGATGGATTGATGTCGGTGTAACAGAAAGAAAGGAGTGAAAAATGATGCCAAGGTTTTTGACCTGAGTCAACAGAAGAATGGAGCTGCCAGCAACTGATATGGGGAATACCATGGGTGGAGCTGGTTTGTGGGGGAAGATCGGGGGTCTGGGTTTAGCCATCTTGAGTTTGAGATGTTCATGAGACATCCAAATGGAGATGTTGAGTAGGCAGTTGGACACTGATTCTGAAACTCAGGAGACAGTCTTGGGATGGAGATGCAAATTTGGAAGTTGTCTGCATGTAAATGGTATTTAAAGCTTTGAGAATTGATAAAACCACACGGGGAGTAAAAATAGAAAGACAGAAAAAGCAAAAAAGGACATAGAAAGAAAGGACCAAGGACTGAGCCCTGGAGATTCCAGTATTAGGAGGTTGGGAGAAGGGGGAGAAGAGTGTGGTGCCCAAGGAGCAGGTAAAGAAAACATCAAGGAAGAGGAAGTAATCAATTGTATCAAATGCTACTGATGGGTCAAGTAAGATGAGAACTGGGAATTGTCCATTGGTGTTAACAGTGTGGAGATCGTCAATAACTTTGACAAAGAGTGGTTTGGGTGAAATAGGGAGTGGGTGAGGAAGTTAAAGCCATCTAATCTCTGAGTCTCAGTTTCCTCATTTGGAAAACAGTGAGGAAACCTCTTGATTTAGGATGACCAAGTAATATATTTCTGCTCCTTTCTCTTAAAAAAAAAATAACATACAAGGAACAGAAATAGAAACTTCCTTTCTGATGAAAGTAGCAGACAACTGGAAACCTGGACCAATATATATGAAAGTGGAAAAGGGATGGAGGAATGGTAAATGACTTAGCAAAACTGAGGAAAGATTTATTTAAAGTGCCCACAAGAAGCAAGTTAATTTGTACCACACAACCTCAGAATGGTTAAGGCATGAGAGGCATAAATGTCACAGAAGATGGGGGTGAGGTGGGAGCTAGAAACAAGGCAGTTTTTCAAAAAACTGTACAGAACCATTAGAGCTCCATATCCCCAGATCTGCAGGCAGGGTCCTGCCTTTCCCCTCCAGTGAAGGAGGCAAGAGATATTTTACCTCGAGAAATTGAGTTGAGAGGCTCTAGACTGAGGGGTACCAGATACAGAGGAAGGTGAGGCCAGGCTGAAAAAAAAAGAATTATGAAGTTTGAGATCCCCAGACCTCTCCTCTCACTTACCTCCAGGTCACTAACAACCAAGTTACACTTTCCCCAGGCAGAAAATAATAGAATATTTCTCTGGAGAAAATAAACTATCCCAGAAAAAAAAATCTACATTGTTGTGAAAGAAAATCCCAGTGGGAAAACGTGGCAAGTGCCCTAACTTCTCCCACAGTGACAAATGCTGTCCACACACAATTTTAGTGCTTTATTCTTAAATGTGAACAGAAACCCAAGAATCACCTGACATTCACAGAAAGCTACTGATGAAAAAAAGAGAGCTCAAGTAAATAGAAGAAAAGAAAACAGACTAATGCAGAGATATAAGAATGTTCAAAGAAACTGTAATTAATATACTTAATGAGATAAGAGAAGATATGGCATCAATTAAATAAGAACAGGATGAAAGAGAGAGCAAGAACAGCATAGAACTAGTAAAAAATCTTAGCCATTAAAAAATATAATGGCTAAAAAATTTTTAAGTCAATAAAGATGTTGGACGTTAAAGTTGAGGAAATATTCCAGACAGTAGGGGAAAAAAATGGACAATAGGAGTGAAAAGATAAGAAAATTAAGATTCTGTCCAGGAAGTCTGACATTTATTCAACTGAAAGATTTCTAGAGAGAGAATAGATAAAATGGAGGAGAGGTAAACAAACAAACAAACAAAAAGCCAATACAAGAAAATTTCCAGATTTAAAGAACATGAGTCTCCTCGGGGCTTCCCTGGTGGCGCAGTGGTTGAGAGTCCGCCTGCCGATGCAGGGGACACAGGTTCGTGCCCCGGTCTGGGAAGATCCCACATGCTGTGGAGCGTCTGGGCTCGTGAGCCATGGCCGCTGAGCCTGCGCTCTGCAATGGGAGAGGCCACAACAGTGAGAGGCCCACGTACAGCAAAAAAAAAAAAAAAAAAAAGAACATGAGTCTCCAGATCAATAGTGCCTACCAAGTACCCAAGACAATGAAAGAATAAAGTCCCGCACGAAGTAACATTATAATGACATTTCACAAGTGAAAAGATAAGGAAAAGCATCCTAAAGTATTCCAGAGACTTCGTAGAGTGTACACAAGAAGGATCAAGAATAAGGATTGCCTAGGGGTTTTCAACAGCAAAATTGAGAGCCAGAAGACCATGGAACAAGGCTTCAAAATTCCAAGAAAAAGATGGTGGACAAACTACCAGCCAGGGGTGAGGAAATAATAGCATTTTGGCTTTCTTGTCTCCCAAACACAATTCCTCAGAAGCTACTGGAAAATGGGCTCCACCAAAGTGAAAGGATAAAGCCACAAAGAGGAAGCCATTGATCCAACTCATTCAAGGCCAGAAGGGAATTTGTAGGATGACAGAGTGAGAGGTGCTGGGATGACAGTCATGCAGCAGGCATTGAGAGCACCAACGTAGGCTGTGGCAGGAGGATGGGGGTGGTGTTCTAGATGGAATGTTGCCAGGGGGTAAAAAAAAGGAAATGAATTTCTCACAAGCTCAACCAACACAGAAAACTGTATTGAGAGACACTTGCACAAATTACAGGAAGCGTTAGCTGTAGTGCCAAAGAAAACTAAGCGAATGAAGCAATTGTCAACTAAAGGAAAATGAAAAGGTATAGAAGACGGGAGATGTAATCATTGAAACTACTCTGCTCAACAGTGGACACTAAGTACGCAGTCATTGAAATGAACACACAGAGTATGAATTTAACCCTAACTGAGATGTGAATATATTGGGAAGATAGCGAACGAGCAGGAGCTAAAGCTCTCACCTCCACAAGAAATCAATGGATAATGTCTAAAAAAACTGGGCCAAGAAAATAATATGTACATATTATTGAGAAATGTAGAGGTTAATATCAGAAAAAACAGCTACATACGTTGGAAGTGGTTACCACCTCTGGGGTGCATGCAAAGTCAAAAGACTGCTGCTTTTTGTTACAAGCCTTTTGGCATCGACTCTTTAAACACTCTGCATGTGTTACTTTGACAAAGCTAGAGATTAGAACAATAACCACACACATACACACAAATGAGATAAAAATGCCAGTGGTATTGAGTTGTCGACATTAACTATGATATCATGGCTGTCCAAGTCCAGGCATAGTCCTGGGGATTTAGAAATACACAATCAATACTAGTTTTTCTACCCCAGATTCCATGATCAGAAGCCAACCCATTTCTCACCGCATCCTTCCAAAAACATGCCAGCACCAGAGACCCACTCACCATTTCCTAAACTAGCTGTGCTGAGCCAGACTCCCTCCCTCAGTGGCCTCCGAAGCAGGCTGTGCCAGATAACCCTTTGCAGGATGAAAAGAAAACATAATTTCCACTTATTTTATATCTTATTATTTTTAAAGTTTCTATTTGCTGTATATGTTTTACTTTTTCTATTTTTAAACTATCCACTGGTATAATTTCAGACATTAAAAAGTAGCAAAAATAGTACAAAAGACTCCTATATACCCCTCACCCAGATTCCCTGTTAGCATCTTACATTACCATTGTGTAAGTATCAAAATCTGGAAATTTACATTGACACAATAATATTGTATAATCTATGGATCTTATTCATATTTCTCCAGTCATCCCATTAATATCCTTTTCTGGCCCAAATCCAACTCAAAATCACATGTTGCAGTTCACTGTGATGTGTCTTGGGCTACTTTAAGCTGGATCAGTTGCTCATTCTTTCTTTGTCTTTCGTAATTTTGACACTTTAGAATACTATTAGCCAGTTATTTTGTAGAATGTCCCTCAGTAGGAGTTTTTCAGATGTTTACTAGTGATTAAATTCAGGTTAGGCATTTTTGGCAAGAGTACCACAGAAATGATGTTGTGTCCTTTTTGGTGTATTACATCAGGGGGTGCATACTGTCTATTTTTCCCATTAGTGATGATGTTAACTTTGCTCTCTTGGTTAAGGTGATAACTACCAGGTTTCCCCATTGTAAAGTTACTATTTTTCCTTTAGTATATACCTTTTCCTTTAGTATGTATTAGGTATGTGTGTGTATTCATATATATCACTCCAATGAGTATCTTTGGGGGAGACACTTCAAAATTATGCAAATATCTTATTTCTCATCACATTTTGCCTACTTGATTTTAGTACTCTTCAATGATTCTTGCCTGAAACTAGTACTGTGGTGTTTGCCAGATGGTGATTTTTCTATTTCCATCATACTTTCTACATTTTTTAGCTGGCATTCTACTGTAAGGAAGAGATTTCCCTTCTCCCTGTTTAGTTATTCATTTATTTAATAATTTTATTCAGTTATTTATATCAGTATGAACTCATGGATTCTGATTTTTTTCCAATGATTTATGATTCATTACTATCATTATTTTGTTGCTACAGTTATCCCCAACATGGCCATTTGAAGCATCTTTGACAGGTCTTTTGTGTTCTTTTGGCATGTCTCCATCTTTTTTTTTTTAAGGACTTATTTTGCTTCCCAGCACAAGGTGTTCCAAGCTCACCTGTGCTTTCCCCAGCCCTGTAATCAGCCATTTCTCTAAGGAGCCTTGGTTCCTTTTAATTGAAGCCAAGATGTGGGTGCCATTATATATATTTTATAACGTATTAGCTTGGTAGTACAGGTACTTACTTTACATATTAACCAATGTATCTTTGTTTAATTGATTGGAAAGCATAATAAATATTTTTGAAAAGCAGTGCTCTTTGTTTAAAAAACACTGCTCATTGCTTCCTTAGCCTGGGAAGCCATGGTGGGATTAACAGCTCTCCCTTTTCACCTGTACAGCATGAGGCCTCTTTCTCTATTTAGCGCTTACCTTTTCCTGCCTTATGTAGTAGACGGTAGTTCACTCAATCGTCTGTGTCTATCCTTCAACTTCCTATATTGAAGGAGGTTCATATGTAAAAGTTGAATGGCAATGAAAGCCAAGCAGGGAAGAGAGACTGTCCATAGTGTTGCCATGTCCCAGAGGAGCACCAGGTGGTCACACACACACTGGGCAGCCACCCATACAAAGGACATGCTCTCAGAAGACAGAGAAAGCTTTCTGTGGTTCCCAAAGGAGCCCTGTAGTTGCATTTAACTTCATAAATGTAACTGTGATGCTCTATCACAGCTTCCGGGTCCACCTTGCTGGATACAAGTCTGTCATTTGTAACTTGCCGAAGTGTTCTCTGTGGTTAAAAGCAGAGGAGAGGGACTTCCCTGGTGGCACAGTGGTTAAGAATCCACTTGCCAATGCAGGGGACATGGGTTCGAGCCCTGGTCCGGGAAGATCCCACATGCCACAGAGCAACTAAGCCTGTGCGCCACAGCTACTGACCCTGTGCTCTAGAGCCCACGCACCACAACTGCTGAAGCCCACATGCCTAGAGCCCATGCTCCGCGACAAGAGAAGCCACCACAATGAGAAGCCCGTGCACCAAAATGAAGAGTAACCCCCGCTCGCCACAACTAGAGAAAGCCCATGCGCGGCAACAAAGACCCAATGCAGCCAAAAATAAATAAATAAATTTATTTTTAAAAAAGCAGAGGAGAGCCAGATTGCTTACTTTCAAATCCTGACCCTGACACTTACTAGCTGGGTAACCTTGAGTAATTTACTCCCCTTTGTTGTGCCTCAGTTTCCTCATGTGCAAAACAAGATAATAACAACAACAGACCTATGCTATAATAAGATTGTTGTGCAGATTAAATGAGTTAATATACATAAAGTGTTCAGAACAAAACCAAGTACATTATACGTGCTAAATTAGTGTAAATTATTGTCATTAATACTCCAGAAGACAGAAGACCTTTATGTCTATGTGAGGGGGCCTCATAAAATGTGGCGTGGAAATATATAAAAGTTCAGGGCATAACAAGGGCTCTGTGTCTAATTAATGACCATTGCCCAAGAGGGACAACTCATTCCACCTTTTCAGTCACTGACCCCCTCTCCCTGCTCTTTGCCTCACAGCCAGGCATGCATTTCCCCTGAAGCACAGGAAGTGTGCTGTGTGTGGATAAGGTGGCTATGGGTGGCTGAGGGGAGTCAGACAAAAGCCACAGAGTAGACAGGAGACTGTTTCCTTTCATGGCAGTTTTACTCAAAGATTTATAAAGAAAAATATTATTGTTTTAAAGCAAATGCTTTATTACGGTATAAAATAGAGATTTGCATAAATTTCTATGCTAAAGCCAAGCCTTCTAATAACATATGCTTTTGTGTCCACTTTAGTGGGTTACATGATTGGAATGTTTAAGAAGCACCATCTTACCGTGAAACACCTTGATAAATCTTCCCTCAGCATAAAATTCTAATGGAGGAAATAGGGAGAAACAGCCATCTTTGGGTGGGGAGGGTAGAGAAGAACCTCAGAAATGGGAAAGGCCCCCCCCAAAAGAAGACATTAAGAGTCCTAGATACAAGCAGACAACTGTGGAACAGTGAAGTAGGTACTAGGAAAAGAAGGTGGGTGTCCCTGTGGACAGGGCAGCCTCCTCTGCAATGGCTCTTGCAGTGAATGTTGCCTAGCCACTACTGGGCCTGCCTTACATTTGAACGTAACAGAGCAGAAGGTGCCTCATTTTAAAATATTAACAGAGTGAGTAGCTCCTCTTTTTACCAAGTAGTTCACTGTTGAAAAGCTGAGAAAATCATTCCACTCCACCATGTCAAGTTTAAAGTTGCCTTTTGTTTAGTTACCAGATACCTGGCAAATACAGATAAGAACTGTGGAGCCAAAAAGGATTTGGGGCTGCCAGTGAGTTGCATCTGCTGTAGGGTAGAGGTTTTAATATCATTAAGATTAAGACAGCATCTCCTTCCAGACGCCTCCCATGGTAGAACCAGGAAGTAAAGCCAGCTCTACACTTTCAAAGAAGCAATAAAGATTGCCTCCTGTTAAAGCATGAAACTGGATTTGCCAGTAGAAAATCTCATTAGGGTAAATATTTTTTACTCTTATCAATCCTCTGCCAAGTTGGCTTGCTTTATTCTTTCCTCCAGAAGATAGAATTCCTTTCAAGATAAAGCCTGTCCCAAGAAGCTGATACACACTTGTATAAATAAAAAGCTCCAGATAGTATAATAGAATAAGAAGCTACATGTCAACTTTCCACATCTGTCTGTTTGACCAATGAGGACGACAGTCACACAGTTTAAAAGATCAGAAATTCGAGGCTTGAGTCAGGTAATCTACAATGCAATGACAGATGCTCCCAAATATAAAAACAACCACTGATAATGGATACAGAAATATTAGGCATTATGTAGAATGGGTGGATTTGGGTTAAATTTATGTTTTAGTATCTCAATGAACGTTTAGAAAACTATTCTTTATCGAGTGTTTTGCATAATACATTTCCTTTTGATATGTCTATATAATTTATGTACTCAAATAACAGAATCAAAAGAGTGGGCATAAAATATACAAATATGGATGAAAAAGGGAAAAAGATATTCTGCTTCATTTTGTTTGAGCATGGGGCTGGTTTTAGAGGAAATGTGCAAACCTGGCTTCATCAAGTTTTTAATCTCTTTGAGCTTCAATTGCCTCAAATATAAAATGGAAATGTAATAATACTGCCGCATAGGACTGCAGTAAAACTCGAATGCAGTAATGTTGGTAAAATGCCCAGCACGGAGCCCAGCACATAGTAGGCACTCAGTAGAGTTAGGTCTCTCCCTGGGCCCTCTGTTGTTGGTGTGCCCAGCAAGACCCTGTCTGAGCATAGTGAAAATTTTTGGTTGTCTGCCCAGCAGACATCCCTTCTCAGGTATCCACATTTTCATGTGGGTGATGACCCTTCCCCAGACTGCCAATTGACCCAGAGGAAGGCTGCTTCCTTTCCTTTTGCTGGACCTCGTTCCAAGGTGGGCTCTGCATTGTGTTAAACCTATCAGCCCATCTTTTCCTTAGCTAGAATCACTGGTTCGTGTGACCAAAGCAGCCTAATTAGAGTGAATCTCAGGGGTTGTGGAATACTGAGGCAAAAGGGCCCTGCTCAGTATGGATAAAAAACCACATGGCCATAAATACTACTGAGAGCCACCCTAATGTGACAAGGGAAACCAGTCTGGGGATAGCAGAGCGGAGAGTTAGAAAAAAGCTGATCCTCAACAACTTGGTTCTCTTTTATAATTTAAGGACTTTCAACTGAGTTTTCAATAACTTACTCCATAAAAAAAGCCCTGAAACTTAATTGATACACCAAGAAGTTTGAAACATCCTCATTTCTCAGTGAGGAAAGCTACAACCCACAGCTCAAGAGGATTGCAAAATAAAAAGCTAGTAATTCTCAAATCTTCAGACCTTTTATATATTATAGCTGACTGAAGGGTATCTGTAACTTCTATCATATCTTTCTATGTGATGCCGATATGTTTTATTGTCATATACCAGAATTAACTTCTTCCATAATTGTTTCTGATACATAAGAATCACTTCACTTAGCTATTCTAAAGTTAGAATAAATTGGTTCTATCAAATAAATCTACAAGGCAGATTAATTTCCTTGTTTATTTCTGCATACATTTTGTAGATTATTCATCCTGGTACATTCACTAGAAAAAAATCAGATGTTCACGGGAATGTCATCTATAGAAAGGATGAGCAGCTGGTAACAACTGCTTTGAGACTTTCCTAGGACATTGCCATAGCCTGAATGTTTGTGTCCCCGCAAAATCCATATGTTGAAACTTAACCCCCAAAATGATGCTATTAAGAGGTGGGGCCTTGGTAAGTGACTAGCTCATGAGGGTGGAGCCCTCATGAAAGGGATTAGTGCCCTTATAAAAGAGACCCCAGACAGCTCCCTCACCCCTTCCACCATGTGACAACAAAGTGAGAAGGTGGCTGTCTATGAACCAGGAAGAGAGCTCTCACCAGATAACAAATCTGCCAGAGTCTTGATCTTGGACTTCCCAGGCTCCAGACTGTGAGAAATGAATGTTTGCTGTTTAAGCCATCTATGGTATTTTTGTATTTTTGTTACATGTCTATGGTATATTTGTTACTGCAGCCCAAATGTACTAAGACAGCCATATTCTATGATAAAATTTGTGGGACTTAATTGACAAGAGCAAAACGTTAAAAATTTTAGAAAAAGAATCTTTTTCCAAATTTTAATTTTTTAAATTTATGTCAGAGGGATATAAATTAAGGGTGGGATATCCCACATTTGAATATGGGGAATGCTCATATTCAAACTACTAAACAGCCTTTTTTAAAGGTTGACTAATAAGATTGTCAAAGGAAATCCCGGATGTCAAAGGAAATCCCAGATGTCAAAGGAAACAAACCACTGATGATATAACTTTTAGCTTCACAGATGAATATATAAGTCAGGTATCTAGGAAATATGCTCAAGCCTGGAGTTTTATAGTTCATTTAGATTTGTTTCTTTAAATTTGTTTGTTGCCTTGCTCCAGACAAAATTTAAGGCAACAGGTTTACTTATTCTTATTTTGAATGTTTTTAAATGAATTGGAATGCATTCCCCTGTTCACAAATCCTATAGAATTTGACCTATGCAGGAAGAGCACTGTATTCTCTGCTCCTCATAAATGCTGCCTCCCTTTCATCAGGACAGAAATCACCTCTTTGATTACTATTTAGTATTAACCAACAGAAGAATTACAAACTGATAGGTTGGAATCACCAGGTTTTAGCAGGAAATAGTGGGCACCATGTTTAGATTATGTTGAGGAAAGAGGTGCAAATTTTTTTTAACATCTTTATTGGAGTATAATTGCTTTACAATGGTATGTTAGTTTCTGCTTTATAACAAAGTGAATCAGCTATACATATACATATATCCCCATATCCCCTCCCTCTGCGTCTCCCTCCCACCCTCCCTATCCCATCCCTCTAGGTGGTCGCAAAGCACCAAGCTGATCTCCCTGTGCTGTACGGCTGCTTCCCACTAGCTATCTATTTTACGTTTGGTAGTGTATATATGTCCATGCCACTCTCTCACTTTGTCCCAGCTTACCCTTCCTCCTCCTTGTGTCCTCAAGTTCATTCTCTACGTCTGTGTCTTTATTACTGTCCTGCCCCTAGGTTCTTCGGAACCATTTTTTTTTTTTAGAATCCATATATATGTGTTAGCATATGGTATTTGTTTTTCTTTCTGACTTACTTCACTCTGTATGACAGACTCTAGGTCCATCCACCTCACTGCAAATAACTCAATTTCGTTTCTTTTTATGGCTGAGTAATATTCCATTGTATATATGTGCCACATCTTCTTTATCCATTCATCTGTCGATGGACACTTAGGTTGCTTGCATGCCCTGGCTATTGTAAATAGTGCTGCAATGAACATTGTGGTACATGACTCTTTTTGAATTATGGTTTTCTCTGGGTATATGCCCAGTAGTGGATTGCTGGGTCGTATGGTAGTTCTATTTTTATTTTTTTAATGAATCTCCATACTGTTCTCCATAGTCGCTGTATCAATTTACATTCCCACCAACAGTGGGTTGTTTTTCTCCACACCCTCTCCAACATTTATTGTTTGTAGACATTTTCCTGATGGCCAATCTGACTGGTGTGAGGTGATACCTCATTGTAGTTTTTTTTTTTTTTTAACGGCCGATTATCAATTTATTAGAGCTGCTGGCTCAAGCATCTGCAATGGTGACTTCCACCTCGACTCCGGGCTCAATGCTGATGGAAGTGATCTGCTTGATGATCTCGGAAGGGCTGTGCAGGTCAGTGAGGCACTTGTGGATCCTCATCTGGAAACGGTCCCAAGTCTTAGAACCTTCCCCGCAGGGGGTTTTCCTCCTCGTTATTCTCAGGGTCTTGGTGGGCATCCGCACTGGCCCCTTCACCTTGAGATTCTTCTTCTTCGCGCCTCTGATCAGGTCGGCACACACCTTCTCCAGCAACTTCACGTTGCGGCTGGTGAGAGTGATCCTAATCCGGTGGATCGCCACCTCGGGCTCCACGGGAGTCTTTCCGGTGTCCTTAAAAGCCATGGCTGCAGTGCGGCCTCCTGACCAACTTGTTCCTCCGCGAGAGCGAACAGCGGTGAGTCAGGAGTGGGGGCGGGAGCGGGAAACCCGAAACTCCGCAGCAGCTGCTACCGCGTCTTCCTCCAAGAGTCTCACTGTAGTTTTGATTTGCATTTCTCTAATGATTAGTGAAGTTGAGCATCCTTTCATGTGTTTCTTGGCAATCTGTATATCTTCTTTGGAGAAATGTCTGTTTAGGTCTTCTGCCCATTCTTGGATTGGGTTGTTTGTTTTTTTGATATTGAGCTGCATGAGCTGCTTGTATGTTTTGGTAATTAATCCTCTGTTAGTTCCTTCGTTTGCAAATATTTTTTCCCATTCTGTGGATTGTCTTTTCATCTTGTTTATGGTTTCCTTTGCTGTGCAAAAGCTTTTAAGTTTCATTAGGTCCCATTTGTTTATTTTTGTTTTTATTTCCATTTCTCTAAGAGGTGGGTAAAAAGGATCTTGCTGTGATTTATGCCATAGAGGGTTCTGCCTATGTTTTCCTCTAAGAGTTTCATAGTGTCTGGCCTTACATTTAGGTCTTTAATCCATTTTGAGTTTATTTTTGTGTATGGTGTTAGGAAGTGTTCTAATTTCATTCTTTTAAATGTAGCCGTCCAGTTTCCCCAGCACCACTTATTCTCCACTTATTCCTCCTTTATCAAACATAACGTGACCATATATGTGTGGGTTTACCACTGCATTTTCTATCCTGTTCCATTGATCTATATTTCTGTTTTTGTGCCAGTACCATGCTGTCTTGAATACTGTAGGTTTGTAGTATTGTCTGAAGTCCGGGAGCCAGATTCCTCCAGCTCTGTTTTTCTTTCTCAAGATTGCTTTGGCTATTCGGGGTCTTTTGTGTTTCCATACAAATTGTGAAATTTTTTGTTCTAGTTCTGTGAAAAATTCCATTGGTAATTGGATAGGGATTGCATTGAATCTGTAGATTGCTTTGGGTAGTATAGGCATTTTTACAATGTTGATTCTTCCAATCCAGGAACATGGTATATCTCTCCATCTGTTTGTATCATCTTTAATTTTTTTCATCAGTGTCTTATAGTTTTCTGCATACAGGTCTTTTGTCTCCTTAGGCAGGCTTATTCCTAGGTATTTTATTCTTTTTGTTGCAGTGGTAAATGGGAGTGTTTCCTTCATTTCTCTTTCAGATTTTTCATCATTAGTGTATAGGAATGCAAGAGATTTCTGTGCATTAATTTTGTATCCTGCTACTTTACCAAATTCATTGATTAGCTCTAGTAGTTTTCTGGTAGCATCTTTAGAATTCTCTATATATAGTATCATGTCATCTGCAAACAGTGACAGTTTTACTTCTTCTTTTCCGATTTGGATTCCTTTCATTTCTTTCTCTTCTCTGATTGCTGTGGCTAAAACTTCCAAAACTATGTTGAATAAGAATGGTGAGAGTGGGCAACCTTGTCTTGTTCCTGATCTTAGTGGAAATGCTTTCAGTTTTTCACCATTGAGAATGATGTTGGCTGTGGGTTTGTCATATATGGCCTTTATTATGTTGAGGAAAGTTCCCTCTATGCCTACTTTCTGCAGGGTTTTTTATCATAAATGGCTGTTGAATCTTGTTGATAGCTTTTTCTGCATCTATTGAGATGATCATATGGTTTTTCTCCTTCAATTTGTTAATATGGTGTATGACATTGATTGATTTGTGTATCTTGGAGAATCCTTGCATTCCTGGGATAAACCCCACTTGATCATGGTGTTTGATCCTTTTAATGTGCTGTTGGATTCTGTTTGCTAGTATTTTGTTGAAGATTATTGCATCTATGTTCATCAGTGATACTGGCCTGTAGTTTTCTTTTTTGTGACATCTTTGTCTGGTTTTGGTATCAGCGTGATGGTGGCCTTGTAGAATGAGTTTGGGAGTGTTCCTCCCTCTGCTATATTTTGGAAGAATTTGAGAAGGATAGGTGTTAGCTCTTTTCTAAATGTTTGATAGAATTCGCCTGTGAAGCCATCTGGTCCTGGGCTTTTGTTTGTTGGAAGATTTTTAATCATAGTTTCAATTTCAGTGCTTGTGATTGGTCTGTTCATATTTTCTCTTTCTTCCTGGTTCAGTCATGAAGGTTGTGCCTTTCTAAGAATGTGTCCATTTCCTCCAGGTTGTCCATTTTATTGGCATATAATTGCTTGTAGTAATCTCTCGTGATCCTTTGTATTTCTGCAGTGTCAGTTGTTACTTCTCCTTTTTCATTTCCAATTCTATTGATTTGAGTCTTCTCCCTTTTTTTCTTGATGAGTCTGGCTAAAGGTTTATCAATTTTGTTTATCTTCTCAAAGAACCAGCTTTTAGTCTTATTGATCTTTGCTAGCATTTCCTTCATTTCTTTTTCATTTATTGCTGATCTAATCTTTATGATTTCTTTCCTTCTGCTAACTTCAGGGTTTTATTTGTTCTTTCTCTAATTGCTTTAGGTTTTTTGAGATGTTTCTTGTTTCTTGAGGTAGGATTGTATTGCTGTAAACTTCCCTGTTAGAACTGCTTTTGCTGCATCCCATAGGTTTTGGGTCGTCGTGTTTTCATTGTCATTTGTTTCTAGGTATTTTTTGATTTCCTCTTTTTTTTTTTTTTTTTTTGCAATACACCGGCCTCTCACTGTTTTGGCCTCTTCTGTCACGGAGCACAGGCTCCGGACGTGCAGGCTCAGTGGCCATGGCTCACGGGCCTAGCCACTCCGCGGCATGTGGGATCTTCCCAGACCGGGGCACGAACCTGTGTCTCCTGCATCGGCAGGCAGACTCTCAACCACTGTGCTACCAGGGAAGCCCTGATTTCCTCTGTGATTTCTTCAGTGACCTCTTGGTTATTTAGTAGTGTATTGTTTAGCTTCCATGTTTTTTTTCCTGTAATTGATATCTAGTCTTATAGTGTTGTGGTCGGAAAAGATACTTGATACGATTTCAATTTTCTTAAATTTACCAAGGCTTGATTTGTGACCCAAGATATGATCTATCCTGAAGAATGTTCCATGAGCACTTGAGAAGAGAGTGTATTCTGGGTTTTTTTGTCCTATATGTATCAATTAAGTCCATTTTGTTTAATGTATCATTTAAAGTTTGTGTTTCCTTACTTATTTTCATTTTGGATGATCTGTCCATTGGTGAAAGTGGGGTGTTTTTAATGTTCCCTACTATTATTGTGTTACTATCGATTTCCCCTTTTATGGTTGTTAGCACTTGCCTTATGTATTGAGGTGCTCCTATGTTGGATGCATAAATATTTACAATTGTTATATCTTCTTCTTGGATTGATCCCTTGATCATTATATAGTGTCCATCTTTGTCTCTTGTAATAATCTTTATTTTAAAGTCTATTTTGTCTGATATAAGAATTGCTACTCCAGCTTTCTTGTGATTTCCATTTTCATGGAATATCTTTTTCCATCCCCTCACTTTCAGTCTGTATGGGTCCCTAGGTCTGAAGTGGGTCTCCTGTAGACAGCATATATACGGGTCTGGTTTTTTTTATCCATTCAGCCAGTCTATATCTGTTGGTTGGAGCATTTAATCCATTTACATCTAAGGTAATTATCAATATGTATGTTCCTATTACCATTGTCATAATTGTTTTGGGTTTGTTATTGTAGGTCATTTCCTCCTCTTGTGTTTCCTGCCTAGAGAAGTTCCTTTAGTATTTGTTGTAAATCTGGTTTGGTGGTGCTGAATTCTCTTAGCTTTTGCTTGTCCCCAAAGGTTTTAATTTCTCCCTTGAATCTCACTGAGATCCCTGCTGGGTAGAATAATCTTGATTGTAGGTGTTTCCCTCTCATCATTTTAAATATGTCCTGCCACTCCTTTCTGGCCTGCAGAGTTTCTGCTGAAAGATCAGCTGTTAACCTTTTGGGGATTCCCTTGTATGTTATTTGTTGCTTTTCCCTTGCTGCTTTTAATATTTTTTCCTTGTATTTAATTTTTGATAGTTTGATTAATATGTGTCTTGGCATGTCTCTCCTTGGATTTATCCTATATAAACTATTTATACTTAATTAACTATTTCCTTTCCCATATTAGGGAAGTTTTCAACTATAATCTCTTCAAATATTTTCTCAGTCCCTTTCTTTTTCTCTTCTTCTTCTGGGACCCCATAATTTGAATGTTGGTGTGTTTAATGTTGTCCCAGAGGACTGTCCTCAATTCTTTTCATTCTTTTTTCTTTATTCTGCTCTGCGGTAGTTATTTCCACTGTTTTATCTTCCAGGTTATTTATCCATCCTTCTGCCTCAGTTATTCTGCTACTGATTCCTTCTAGAGAATTTTTAATTTCATTTAGTATGTTGTTCATCATTGTTTGTTTGCTCTTTAGTTCTTCTCGGTCCTTGTTAAACGTTTCTTGTATTTTCTTCATTCTCTTTCCAAGATTTTGGATCATCTTTACTATCATTACTCTGATTTCTTTTCCAGGTAGACTGCCTATTTCTTTTCATTTGTTTGGTCTGGTGGGTTTTTACCTTGCTCCCTCATCTGCTGTGTGTTTTTCTGTCTTCTCATTTTGCTTAACTTACTGTGTTTGGGGTCTCCTTTTCACAGGCTGCAGGTTCGTAGTTCCTGTTGTTTTTGATGTCTTCCCCCAGTGGGTAAGGTTGGTTCAGTGGGTTGTATAGGCTTCCTGGTGGAGGGTACTTGTGCCTGTGTTCTGATGGATGAGGCTGGATCTTGTCTTTCTGGTGGGCAGGACTATGTCTGGTGCTGTGTTTTGGGTTGTCTGTGAACTTAGTGTTATTTTAGGCAGCCTCTCTGCTAATGGGTGGGGTTGTGTTCCTGTCTTGCTAGTTGTTTGGCATGGGGTGTCCAGCACTGGAGTTTGCTGGTCGTTGCGTGGAGCTGGGTCTTAGCATTGAGGTGGAGATCTCTGGGAGAGCTTTCGACAATTGATATTATGAGGGGCCGGGAGGTTTCTGTGGACCAATGTCCTGAACTCGGCTCTCCCACTGCAGAGGCTCAGGCCTGGCACCCAGCCGGAGCACCAAGACCCTATTAGCCACATGGCCAGGTACATGGGGAGTTTCTTGCCTTTTGGGAAGTCTGAGGTCTTCTGCCAGCATTCAGTAGGTGTTCTGTAGGAGTTGTTCCACATGTAGATGTATTTTTGATATATTTGTGGGGAGGAAGGTGATCTCCACATCTTACTCCTCCGCCATCTTGAAGGTCCTCTCTCCAAACTCCAGAATTGCACGCTCCAGAGGCCCTCCTTTCAACGTGCTGCCTCTCCGCTTCTGCCTAAATGACAAATCTTTATTTACTTTGCCACTCTGTTCTGACAGCATGTTACAATTGGAGTGGGTACTGAAGGGTGTAGCTGGACCCCCAAAATCCCAGCATTCCCTTCGGGACTCCACCAACATTGCGGCACCCATGTTGCAGTCCTTTACCTCAGGCAGGTGGTTTGGTGCCCCAGGTCCTTCAGGAGTCTTGCCCCTGCGGCTGCGTGAGGCCCACTCTCAAGAGGTGCAATTTTATGATCCATATTCTACGTTATTTCTTGGAGTGTCAGCAGGTAAGAAGCTGGAAAGACTTGATGTAGTGATAAGAGGATTACAGAGAAATAATGAGGATAGAGAAGTATTGAAAGATAAGAAAGCTATTCATTGCCTGAAGCAAGTCACTTGGCCATTCTTATCTAAATGCAAAGTGAACATTTGCTGTCTTGCCAGGATTAAAGAGCACATGTCTGGTGCAGGAAGAAATAATATTAAAAGTATACAGCATCATGTAGCCTCCCCCTCTGTAGTGGGGAGCTGAACAAGGAATGAGCAGAATCCCCAGAACAGCCTGTGTTTGACTGTTGGAAAAAAAAGCACAGCATTCAGATCCTTACTGCAGGGAGCTGTCCTTGTTTGCAAGTTCTGCAAATGGGATTTTTAGTTTCTGGAGTTTTATTCAGTTCGAGACAAGGTGAAAGATGGAGGGGGGAGGGTGGCATCACAGGGGAAGGTAGGAAAATGTCACAGAACTCAAACAAGTCCAAATAAATTGTCTCTCAACCCTCACCTCCACCCACTGATTCTTTTAAGGTAGGGATTGACCTAAAGACGGCCAAACCTTTTTTAACCAGTCCTACACAGGTGGCCTAGTACCTCACTTCGGAACTTAGGGGTACTTACCAACTACTACTTTTGTTCAGGACCTTTGGTCTTTAGGTAAAAGTGAGGCTAAAAATGTCCCACTTCAATAACCTTTTCTATATTTCAGAAAACGTTTCAGAATTCACATCTGGGCAATTTCAAAGTCTCAGTTCAAACTGTCGGGGTCAGGGAAAACCAGTGTGTCAGAGCAGAGAGGCTGAGGACCCTGTGCCCTTAGAGAGGGTGTTCTGGGAAGCTTCAGGGTGAGGACGGTGTATTGTCCTTGGAGACACACAGCTCTATTCTGGGGTGAGAATTTGGAACAAGGTTTAATTTCTCCAGATAGTAGAGGTTTTACTGACTTGGCTTGGTGTGTGTAATCCTTTCTAGTCTCTTGAATCTGGTCTGTTCTGATAGAGAATCATTTTGGCCCTCGCCCTGATCCAGAAAGCTTATTCCTAGCAAACTATCTTGTGAAGACCACTCTGTTTCTAAGCTTCAACAGGTCACACACAGACTCAAACCTATTTTTTGTTTCTTTTTTCAAAGAATCATCAGATTTGAGGTCTTTCTTCAAGGAAGCAAAAAGATAGCTCACATTTCCCAAGTCATTCATATACATCATGAACTATAAGTCATCGGCATATGAAATGCAAAGGGACAGATAGACCCACACACAAGGCATCGTACATTCACAAATACACAATGAGGTCAATTAAGTAAATGCCCTGTTATTTTTTTGTCCCCAACCCACCTTCTCCCACAGTGTACTATCAAAGCCTTCCAGGATGACCACTTCTAGCTTCAAAGCTAGAAGTGGCCTTACCGACTATCTGCTGAGAAGCTGCCCAAGTGACTACCTTTTTGAGTCTCAGGTTCCTCATCAATAAAATAAGGATTAAGATATTACCCACCTAAACAGTTATTATAAAGATTACCTATATGCTCAATTAATATCAGTCTGTTCATTTGTGTTGAAGAAACTGAGATTCAGCAAGGTTGAAGAACATGTCCAAGCTCATGACAGTGAAGGGACAAAAACCAGAGTCTCCCGTGTGCTCTGGAAGGCAAATGGAGCCAGGCTGTCTTCAGACAGTCGGCAAACCTTTAAGGGTAAACATGGCATGACTCCATTTATGGTTATGAGTTTCCATTCCAGTGAGAAAAGGTGGTCCTCTGTCTCCAGATAGAGGAGCACTGAGTGAGGATTCTCCACAGCCATGGTGGTAAATGACTGATGAATATCCAAGAGGAATCCTCTAAGCCACAAAAAGGCATGATTATAAACCACCACAAGCTTCTGA
This sequence comes from Mesoplodon densirostris, assembly GCF_025265405.1. Lineage (NCBI taxonomy): Eukaryota > Metazoa > Chordata > Mammalia > Artiodactyla > Ziphiidae > Mesoplodon > Mesoplodon densirostris. Next base: position 81,163,297 of record NC_082665.1, read on the forward strand.
AGTTAAAGTAAATAAACAGCTGAAGTTAGATAAATAACAAACAGCTGGTCTGGAGTAAAAATTGTGCCCGTGTCTAGACCTGTTTTTATTAGTGTTTACGACTCCTCTGTTGAAACCAAGTCTCTGCATTCTACCAGTGCCCCAGCCTCCACATGGTCCCAGTAAAAAAGATCAACCATTTTTGGCCTTTAAAAGTGGAAATTGCGTTTAGTTAAACCTAACATTTGTGAATGAACCTATAACATGTTAGTGTTTTAAAGTGGTGCTTTGCTGTGTTAGGGAATCTTCTTTCTTTTTTCTTTTTTAAATTATGAAAGTATGATAACACATTTACAGGGGACTTGAAAAATATAGAACAAAGTTACATACAGTTCCACTACATATTACAATTATTATTTTGTATATTTACTCTCAGCATTTTGTAAGCATATCTGAAATATTTATAATTGTTAACAATATTCAAGCTTTTAATTATTCCTTAAAACAATGAACTCCTAGCCTGTTTCCTTATCTAGAGTAAGAGGAAACTACACTGAATTATCTCTAAGGTTTCTTTTGTTTTCATCATTTTGTGTCCGTATGGCCAGATTAACTTGAGTACATTTGATCTGATAAAAACACTAATTTCTGCATATTTGTGTCTTTAGTCCCTATGATTTATTGTTCATGCAGTAAAGCCACTTGCGTACAACTTTCAAAGTTCTAGGGAACATTTCACGTGAAAAAGACTTAATGTGAGCAGCCAATTTTTTGCATGAGGGCCAATTGAAAAAATAAACATGTCTATCAACAAATTTCTTTCACTCAAAATAAATAGTTTTATTAAGTCCTTTCACATAAAATACATATTTTTAAACACAGATGACCTATGTTACTGAAAAGAATATCAACTTTTTTTTTTTTTGGTAACTAAAATGTTAGAATCTGAGCTTATTGGAGAATAAACAACCAGGGCCACATCCTGCTTACTTGTTACTCAGTTTGTGTTACTCTTTCAGATTCACAAATTGGTCTACACATATCATCTCATGTCAAGCTTTGAAAGAATTACACAGGATCAATACAGACTCCCTTTACAGATGGGAAATTGGGATACTCAGAGAAACAAAGTTGACTTGCAGCTTTTATAGAGGCCAGCTTTCTGACAAGAGTCCAGGGAATAAGAGAGTGCTGCCTGTGGCCTGTGGGTTATATAATAATGATTTCAACCTGGAAAGGAGTGCACAGGAAGGATTTAACCAAGTTTTCCCATAGTTTAGAAGTGTTGCTCAATCACTGAGATTTGAGAGCTAACGAACGTAATACAAAGGCCCAGGCTCATTGAAGTAGACTAGAACTTGGACCTCTGCATTTTCTTCAAATTCCTCTAATTCATGCTAAAGTGTGTATGTGCTTGTGTGTGTGTGTACATGCATGCATGCATGTCACAGTGACTGTTTGCATATGTACTAAAGCAAATAAAGGTTAAAGTATAGCATGAATCACTAAGATTAGATGACAGAGCGGAAGAGGAAATATGGGAGGAAGTTGATACTCACTGACATGGCTTACTTGGGGATGGTATAAAGCAGTGGTTCTCAACCTTTAGTCTGTACTAAAATTGCTCGGAGAGCTGCTTAAAACAGAATGCTGGGCCCTACCCACGTCCAGAATTTGTAATTCAGTACATCTGGAGTAAGACCCTAGGATATGCATTTCTACCGGGTTCCAGGGGTTGCTGTGGTCCAGGGGCCACACTTTAGGACCAGCCGTGTAGACAAGCACAGCAAGCAGCCCTGAACCCTGGCTGCACACTGGAATCATCTGGGATGAGACTGATGCCCAGCCTCACCCCCAGAGATTCTGATATAATAGAACTTCCGTGGAGCCTGGATAGTGTAGTTTTCAAAGCTGCCCAGGTGTTTTAATGTGCAGTCAGGGTTGAGAACCACTGGTGCCAAGGCTTCCTGGAAAAGTGGGCGAGTCTGGGCTCCAGGAGCCACATTCAGTCCTGAGTTGCCGGATTTAATCAGTTTGTCTGCATGTCCTTTCCCAGGGGCAGGTGAAAGCAATGCACTTTTAGTGATTTTCTTAAGGGCCTTTTCCCCACTCAGTACTGAGGCTCTGACTAGGATGCTTTAAAAACGCATTTCCGTGATGTACAAGTAAAACAAGCATTTAGACTCAGTTGATCTTTTTTCTTAACAATGCTGCCCTCTAGTGTCCTTTTGGTAGAATTATGTTAAAAACCCACCTCAGCTCTCAGTAGTTATTTCCTGTTATGTTAGATAGCTAAAAACTTCGGGGATTTTTCTCTGACATTAAAAAAAAAAAAAAATGAAGTGGGAATTCCCTGGCTGTCCAGTGGTTAGGGCTTCGCGCTTCCACTGCAGGGGGCACAGGTTCAATCCCTGGTCGGGGAACTAAGACTCCGCATGCTTGTGTGGGACAAAAAAAAAAAAAAATGAATATGCATTAAATTCCGTTTTCCTTTGTGGCAATGTGGATCTCTAACTGTGGCCTCTACATTCTCTGCATTCCTCCCTGCATTCCACGCTGCAGCCTCCTCCTCCCAGACTCCTTTCTGCATCCCACCAGCCCTTTCCTGCAGAGTCAGTAGCCAAACAAATCACGGAGCAAAGAAATTAACCCTCAACTAAAGTACCTGGGGCATAAGGGCATCTTGCACAGGCTCTTCCACGCTCAGAGCTGTTCCTTCTCACCTTTTCCTCACTTCCCACCTCTTTTTCACTTGATTGATAGTTTATTGAGAATTGAATTCATCAAACAGGGGCTCCCCTGTCTTCCTATGATGAGTTCTCCAAACCTCCTGAGGTCCCACCATCTTGCCAGAAGTGTCCTTCCCACCCCCAGGAGTGTTGTTCTCCTCCATCTCCCTGCGTCAAGTCTCTCCCCCTCCATACTCCCCAGCCCTCTAGCCCACATCCTCAGTAACTCCCGTATCTAGATCACTCCCAGTGGCATACAGGCTTACTCTTACATCTTCCAATTTTACAATAAAACTCTCCTTTGACTCTAAGTACCCCTTCAGCTGCTGCCCTCTTTCTCTGCTCCATTCATTTCCTAACTTGAGTCTACCCAGGTTGTCTCTAACGCCTTCCCTTCCCCACGCCCATTCTACCACTGGCTCCAGCCTGGTCTTGGTCCCAACACACCACAGACACTGACAGCACTCTTTTCATGGTCTGCAGTGACCTCCCTGTCACACAGCCAAATCCTGTAGACGCTGTTTTGTGCCCTTCTGACTCGAATGCTCATGTGTTCCAGTTCTCGGGCACAGCTCCTTCTGCAAGCACTCCCTATTCTTGATTCTGAACTGTCCCCCCATCTGGCTTCCTTCCTGCCCCTCTGGCTGCAGTGACCTCTCCCCGACTCCTGCTCTGGCTCTTTTCTCTGGGCAGACTTCCCTTTTATAGTCTCATCCACTTCCATGGATTTAAATACAGTTAAAGACTGGTAATTAATAAATAGCTCGCTTCCAGCCCAGGTTGTTCACCGTGTCATTATCCAGTTATCTCCACTCGACATCTCCCCTCAGTCTCTCACAGTCATCTCCATTTTTGGCATGTCCAAGGGGAGACCCTGGCTCTTCCTCCCAAACCTGTTCCTCGCTCAGTGCCCTGCATCTTGGTGAATGGCCAGTTATCTGGGAGATTGTCTTGATTCCTCCTCGTCCTCACTTGCCACGTTCAGTCCATCTGAAAGTCTAGGGGATACTACACCCCAAACAGATTTTGATCCATTCATGCCTCTGTCTTTGCTACCACCTCCTGATTCCAAGCCCCCTCAATTCCTGCCTGGGGTACTGCAATACCTTCCTAAAGATCTTTCTGCTTCCTCCAGGCCCCCCGCACCCCCACAGCACGGTCAGATAGTGTTCTGAAATGTTCACTGCATCGTCATTTCCTTATCTAAAAATGTTAATGATTTCCCATCAAGCCCTGAATAACAGACAAATAACATGGTTTGCCCTCTGCCAATTTCATCTTGTAGCCCTGTCCTCCTTCCTGACTCAGCTTCCATGGCTTCCTGATTGCGGGAACTCACCAAGCTCTGTCCAGCCTCAGGGCCTTTGCACATGCTGCTCCAGTGGCCTAGAATCCTCCTCCACTGTTCTTCACCTGACTGGTCCCTATTTATTTTTTGTGCCTGAACATTACTCCTCAGGGAGACCTTCCTTGACCAACTAAAATCGGTCTTCCCTCTTATTCCCTATCTCAGCCCCCTATTGGTTTTCTTCATAACATGTCACATTTTGTAATTACCTACTTGTTTACATCTCCATGTTCCCCACTCAAGTCAAAACTCAAGGACCTTTGTATCTGTTTTACTCACAGATGAACCCAGTACCTGGCAAATATTAAGCTCTTAATACGTGTGTGTGAAACAAGGGAATGAAGGTACAGGAGGAGTACCACCTCCACTCCACCTTACCTGCTCTTGCCAAGGCCTCAGTAACTGCCGCATGGCCAAGCCACTGGCCAGTCCTGTGCTCATCTTACGTGATTACAGAATGGAGGCAGGGGAGGCTCTCGGGCTCATTTTATTCTGTTAACCTCCTCAGTGTTTACCAACGTGTTTGATTTGCCACAATATCCCCAACCCCCAGCATAGCAGACACCTCATAAATCCTGTTGACTGGATGAACATCTCAGCTCTGGATGAAACAGGATGTGAAAGGAAAGGGGACTAGCACAACGATGGAGATCTCCAAAGAGAGAATACTTTGGGGCAGAGATTTAAATAATGGCTTTAGACTTCCAGAAATTTTAGCACAGGTACTTATTTCCATTTGTATAATAAAAGGAAAGAAAAGGTTTCATATAACTTTTTGTATCTCATTTGCTTTATAAATCTTCATAGATTTAGTTGCTGAGTAATAAACTGATATTTAGGAGTCTTTCTCCAAGAAAGAAAAATATTTTCCTTATAAGCCAAGTTCTACCTCTGTTGGGACTCTGGTGAGTAAAAGCATTCCCATCTTCCAAACAAAGAAACCAAGGGCAATTTAAAATGGTTTACATAAGCCAAACAAGCAAGCAAGCTAAGACCCTAACCCTCGCTGTCTCATTCATCCTGTCCCTGATCAATTAAAGCAGTGCTTGCTGGTGAGAAATAAAAGAAGAACACATCTACTCAACTCGAGTTTGAGAAAGGATTTGAGTCTTCTGAAGGACACGTAACCTACCAGATATTAGTGGGGCAAGAAAAGCCCGTGGCCTGCAGCCCCTTGAAAATGTCAAATGACCTAGCATCCTGGGTATTTGGCTGACCTGCTTTGTAGAAGAAATCCAACCGTGTCTGTGACTTATCACTCAATTGAACTTGAGGTTCTCCATGCTCCCTGATTCTGCATCACATCGGCTGGTGCCAAGAAGATTAGCTCAGCTCCACCCCTCTGGGAAGGGGTTCATTCTCCTATTTAGGAAATATGATGTCAAGCTGAAAGAGGCTGATGAGCAAGCAGGGCGGGGCCACACGCAGGCACCGGTGAAATGCATGACATGGGTGTCTTAGAATGAACTGTGGTCCAAAGTGGTCAAGGACAGAGTATGCCAGTGTGGGCTGGGAGCCACTGTGGCTTTGGCTGTTTGTTCAGCATTTAATATGTTTATCTTTCTGCCAAACACATTGTTGTTGAGTCATCTCTATTAAACAGCCACCCTGAGTGAGTCTTAGCTCTGCAGATCCCACACACAGAGGCAGGCCTTCTATCCCCAATGACCCTCCATTCTACAAAGTCAAAACAAATGCTTTCTCTCACTTCTCACTTTAGTGAGCCCTTAAGGTCCCCACGTTCTGAAAGAGGTGAATCATGTGTTCTTTTATCCAGCCAGGAACCCTGAAGCAATAAAAGTAAAGGAAGGACTTAAAGTGATCATTCTGTTTTTAATATCATTTCATGTTGTTGCTGCAATCTGAAAATGGAACGTCAGTTTACCCAAAAGTACCAACCACCTCCAAACTATCAATATTTTATGTTAGACTATTATGTTATCACCAGTGTCAAAGTAATTATATTAATCCAACAAATAATTGCATTAAATATCTAAGCTTTGGGCAGGAAAAAAAAAGACTATATAACTTTGAAAGGTACATGTAATGCTAACTATTTGGCTTTCCATAGAAATCGTTCGAGCCATGACACATGTGATAAACCAAGGAATGGCAATGTACTGGGGAACCTCCCGCTGGAGTGCCATGGAGATCATGGTAATTTCATTTCTGTTTTTAAATGGCCATTGAGTACCTATTATTGTTTGTTAGATATCCTATGTAAGTTGTAAGATCTTTTGCAAACTTTCTTCACAGTCACAATGGCACTAGAATTCTATGATCAATTCCATCAGTAATAGAGATGGATATGGGGGGTGGATCTCTTCAGCTCAGAATACAATAGGGAGGGTGCAGGTATCTAACAGGAATTGTGCTTTAGCATGTTCTCTGGTAGTAAGAGAGTAAATTTCTCAGCTAACAAGACATATGAACACAATATTCCAGGGTTTTTTTTAATGTATTAAATAATGGTACTGTTCATAACATGCTAATTACAGATCATTTTTATGTTATATATTAGTTAAGTTTTATTTCTTTAGGAACCTAGAAATAGTCAAACTACGTTTTCTTTGTAATAGTCCATAATTCATACTTTGACTAATTTTCCCTGGACCTTACTCATTCCAAAACCTCTCAAAGAATAATAAGGATTTCCCGCATTGGTATTTCTTAGTGAAATTGATGGTCATAACTTTGCTTACTATTTGGCCATCTACATTTTTCTTGGTTTATATTGATTTCACCAAAATGAAATTTTTTCATGCATACAGCCTTATTTCTCATCAGCTATAAATTCAGTTGCACTTTTATTTCTCCCTAGGAAGCCTACTCTGTAGCAAGACAATTCAACATGATCCCACCAGTCTGTGAACAAGCTGAGTACCATCTTTTTCAGAGAGAGAAAGTGGAGGTTCAGCTACCAGAGCTCTACCATAAAATAGGTAATCTTCACAATCAAATTTGCTGATTATTTTTAACAACAGGATGATCAGTGATCCAGAAAAAGAAATGTTACTGAAATGCTTTCCTAAATGTTCCTAATTAACCTAGGGGTTGTCAGCACTATGCATTCCAGAGACTGGAAGAATCAAAAGTGCCTGTATGTAGCCTCCAGAGTATCACTCATGAAAGCCAAGCAGAGCTGTAAATTGTGACTGGTGTACAAGCTGTACTCAGTAGGTGTTCAAAAAATGCATATAGAATGAAGGGAAGAAACAATGAATAAAAGTATTTTTCATAGGGTAGTTGCTCTAGCCAAGAATGCATCTCTGAGTGGATTATGACTGCCTTTCCCCAAAATTATGGATTTATACATCTGTATCTCCTACTTTGCCTAGAACTGAGTCAGAATGGGAATTGAGGAACGGCTGACAAGCCAGGGACACATGTTTTTGTAGGTAGACATAATGACAGAGGGAAAAAATATATACACAACATGTACACGAGAATTTTGGACATCAGAAAAACTTATGTAAGCCACATTTTCAGGCGTACTTATTAAAGCAGCTTCCAGAGATAATTTTCTTCATAAGAAATGGGGGTTTACACAAGTGGGAAAATGCTGGGTAAGAAAAAAAGGATAAAAAAGTTCAACAGGGCTTCCCTGGTGGCGCAGTGGTTGAGACTCCGCCTGCCGATGCAGGAGACGTGGGTTCGTGCCCCGGTCCGGGAGGATCCCACACGCCGCGGAGCGGCTGGGCCCGTGAGCCATGGCCGCTGGGCCTGCGCGTCCGGAGCCTGTGCTCCGCAACGGGAGAGGCCACAACAGTGAGAGGCCCGTGTACCACAAAAACAAACAAACAAACAAACAAAAAAGTTCAACAACAGCAATAACAATGGTTGTTATTGCTATCACTGCGTGTTTACTGTGCAGGGGGCATTGTGCTCCTGCTTTGCACCAGGCATTATTAAGGCACTGAGTGAACAAGCGAAGAGCTGGATTTCTGTGCAAGGAAAAGTGTTTCTTTTTACACTGAGTGTAAAAAGAAACATAAATTTTGGTCATCCGAAAACTATGGATAAGCCACATTTTCAGGCTTGATTATGTGGCCTGTTCCCCATAACCAACAGTGCACGTTTGATAGGTTTATAAAAATGAAGCACGATTTGTAGACGCCTAAACTGTAATAGAAAGATTTATGCTGATATTAGCTCATGTATCTGGCCAGTTTTCCCCACAACTAACCAAGTCCTTTCTAAACACCCCAGCACTTTTGATCCCAGTTTGCAGAAGTAACTTTTTAAGGTTTTTTCTTCTGTAGGCGTTGGAGCAATGACATGGTCTCCACTGGCCTGTGGCATCATCTCAGGAAAATATGGAAATGGGGTGCCTGAAAGTTCCAGGGCTTCACTGAAGGTATTTTCCTCCACCTCTAGGAAAGAGTCTGGGGATAGGAGCAAGGGGAAAAAGGAGATCGAACAGAACAGTTCTGCAGCAGCCTGTGGCTCCCTAGCTCAGGCCGAGTGTGGCCTTGGGCTGGCCGGTGTTCTCTGGCCAGCTCCCCAAGCCCTCTGGAGGTCTCTACTTCTGGTCAGGCATCAGTGCAGAAAGTTCTCCTCCTCTGGGGATCGGGGGAGATGCCCAATGACCTGGTTGGATTTGTAGACTCGAATTCTTACACTTATTCTTATATTCAAGGAGGCATTTCATTCCTCCTTCGAAACTTAGGAAACGTAAAATCCCTTTTCTATATAAGAGGATCTAATTTTACTTTTCTTGACAAAACAAAACTTAAGCCACAGAGGTTTAATCCACATGTGGCAAACCGGTTGTAGTTGAATAGGTTTGAGGTCGGTTGACGTTTTTTAATATGTGAGGATGGGGAGTAAGGAGGGAGGGTTTGGGAAGCAGTTACAGAGCCAAGCCTCTGTCACGGGGGCTCAGGGCCGGCATTTGCAGAGATCAACTTCGGCTGCTCAGTCTTGCAGCTTAATTTCTTCTCTGAAGCATAAAGATATTGAAGATCATTGACATAAAGTTACCTCCATTCAGAAGATCTTGATGATTAATTTACTGGAGAGTACTCCAAAATCTCTCCTTGTTAATAACAACATGTCTGTTTTTAAAAACTTGAGAGAATGTGTAATAACATTAGAATCACAAATTACTCTGTAATATCTAGGGAGAGAGCATAGGCATTTTCAAAATTCACACATGCCAAAAGCCCCAAAGAGGAAGCAGAAGTCTGACACAGCCTCTTGTCTCCATCAGCACAAAGTCAGCACAAGGACAACTCAAGTTAAGCCCAAACCAGCAACCCTTTAATCAGTGTGGCTGGAACCCCACCGTGTGCTTCCCTAATCAGGACCTTCTCCAGACTCTAGGTCTATCACTTTTCTCTCTGCTGTACCAGTTGACCTATTAGCTTGTTTGTTCTCTAAGATAATACAACATAAATATTTCCTAAAACATGGTGACATGGTCCTGCTTCTAGTTTTGCATTATTACAGTAATTATCCTAGAATATTATATAGGGTCTTGTTTCTGAAAAATGGAAGGTTTTGAATAAGTCAGCAAAGAAAAATGAAAAGCATCTTAGGAAAGAAAGGATAAAAGGTGGATGGCAAGAAAAGAGTGAAGAAAGAAAAGCATTGAAAATTGTGATTTTGCTGAGCACCTACTATGTGCCAAGCACCGGGCTAAGTGTTTTTATTCATCTCCTTTTTTCCTTGCAAAGATAAATGGATACAGATGGCTTTTAGTCAGTTGTAGCCAAGCATGTTGTCTTACATTCTTTCAGAGACTTTCTGAAAAACTCAAAGTGCTTCCATATATACCAGGTGTTTGTTCCAGACTATCCTTATAAGAGGGTAAACCTTTTCCAGATGCAGAAACTGAGCACAAAGAGATTAGATACAATCCAAACACATAAACTCATAATAGAAAAAGTTAATAGTAGAACCCAGGGTTCCTGGCTCTCAGTGCATCTCCCTAAAGGCATTTTTGTTTCCCTTCAAACTCAGGTTTTTAAAGGAGGAAGAAGTAGCTACTACACTGTATTTGGAGTATATGATTGGCTGATCTCCATCACTGTTTGAGAAAAGCTTACAAACAGCTGAAAAGCTTTTAAAAATGCACAACGAAAGGAGGAAAGAAAAAGAGATGCAAAATATTTGAAGGTGACTAAGCCCAAGAGCAACCCCAAAAATATTTCTGTTGTTGACTTTTCAGCATCTATTGAAACATCCTTAGCAATAAATAAGGACTCTCAACAGGTGAAAGGCAGCCAGTCACAAAGCGCGCTTCTTTAGAGCTCCGCAGACGCTCAAGGCTTCTTAATTCATCAGTCCAAGTGCTTTCTGGACTAATATATGTACACTTAGAAAAGCCACTTGAGTAGAGTAACTAAAGCAAAAAATACTACTACTACTAATTATATACATATATATATATATGTGTGTGTATATATATATATATATATATATTTCAACCTTAAGATTGAATGAGAATTCTAATAGTAAAAACATTTAGGGCTTCCCTCGTGGCGCAGTGGTTGAGAGTCCGCCTGCCGATGCAGGGGACACAGGTTCGTGCCCCGGTCCGGGAAGATCCCACATGCTGCAGGGCGGCTAGGCCCGTGAGCCATGGCCGCTAAGCCTAAGCATCCGGAGCCTGTGCTCCGCGACGGGAGAGGCCACAACAGTGAGAGGTCCGCCTACCACAAAAAAAAAAAAAAAAAAAAAATTAAAAAAAAATAAAGACCTAGGCAAATAGATAAATGAGATGGCAACTTTCACCTTCCCCCAAAATAGAATAAATGGTTGGTATTTCACACTGGCTGTTTTAAGTTACACCAATAAAATAAGGATGCTAATATTTTGTTTCTACTATAAATATTGAACTAGATTTGAAGGATAAACTAACTGAGTGTGAAAAAATACCTATCTTTTAGAAAGTAGTACTGCCCAGGGGGTTTTCTGGGAGGCTGCATCTGGCCCACCACTGTTACAAAGACTTCTAAATCAGTGTCATCAGCACTGACTCACCGCTGAGCTAAACACCACTACTTCTTCATGTCTATCGGACATCTCCATGTGGCTGTCCCATGGGCATCTGTCCTGCCTAATGGAATCTGTCCTCACTCCCCAGAATCTACTCTTCCTTCTCATTTAACAATGCCTCCACCCATCCATCTGGTCATCCCAGTCAGAAGCCAAGGCATTATCTCAGCTGCCTCTTCTCCTCCCTGTCTTATCCATCAGGGCACCAACTCCTCCAGTCCACATCCTGACGCTCTGTGGTCCATTCCTTGTACCACCCTTGTTCAGATCTTCATCATTGCTTACTTGGTTTGTTGCATTAACCTCCCATCTGGACTCTCTGATTCCCCCCCTGCCTTTTTCAGCTACCCACCAATTTTCTATTATCTATCTCAACTATGTGACCAATTATCTTTCTAAAAGATTAATCTGACTATATCATAACCCTGCTTAAAATCCTTTAATGACTTCCCAATCACTGATTATAGGACAAAACCTAAAACCCACAGAAAAAGCATTGAAGGAAATACTCTTGAACCCGTTTTTCATTCTTGTCTCTCCCCAAATCATATTACTTCATTTTTCACCCAAATGCACTGTACTCTTTTTTGCCTCCCAAAAATGCCCTTCTTTACATCCTGCTGTGGAAGCTCTCCTCATCTCTAAAGACGAATCTTGGTTGTCTTCACTCTGTGAAACCTGTCCTCACTTTATAAAAACTCAGTTATTGGTACTTTCTTCTATCATTCCATAAACACTTCTTACAGAGTCTTAGAATCCTCTGGCTGTAAGCAATAGAATACAGTTCAACCTAATTTAATCAAAGAAGGGAACACATAGACAGACACTCCCTGGGAAGGGTGGAGTGGGATGGCCTCAGGGGTGACTCCATCCATAGATTTGCACATCGTCAGGACTCTCCATCTCCTCTATTTCTCCCTGCGTGTGAGTGTCATTTTCTTCTACTACAAGTGGGTCTTCTCCACGAGGCCAGGAGCAGGAATGCTGGTGACTGCAGGCTTACATCCTTAAAGTCATATAACCTGAGAGAAAAGAGACTTTTTCTTTATCAGCTTCAGTCCAGAGAAGACTGGCCAAGCTTGGGTCATGTGCCAACCTGATAAACCAATGACAGTGGCCCAAAGGATAAGGTGCTGTGACCAGCTCACGTCATGCACCTACGGTGATCTATTTCCCATAAAGAGGCAGTACAAACAAGGCTTCTAAGGAAATCATTGAGGGGGCAATCCAACTCAAAACACTTCTCAAGTTACCAGACAATGATTTGTGAGTACCTATAGGACAGAAACTGAAACTCACCTTAACTCATCACAGAGCCTGGCACATGCTAGGTACTCAGTAAATGGTTCTGGAGTGAGTGCAATGGGCCATAACTGAGGATCAACAAAGTCTGATCAAGAGACCAGATGAGCAGCTTTTAAAGAGAAATTTTAAATAGAAATGAAAAGTGCAATAAAATTTATGGACAGCTCTTCCCTACTGGTGGGAAAATACCTTATAGAAAAATCATAAAAATAGATACCCTTCTGTCAAAGGTAAACAGGAAACATGCAAACTTATGTAGATCAAAGTGGGTGGAGAGGGGCAGTCCAAGTACCCCAGGTGTTCACATTAAGAAACTAAGGATATTGCACATTATGGTACAATTTCAGAAGGAAATTTTTTAGCTCCAGCATTTTACCTAGAGATTTTCACCTCAGTCGTGAAAACTTTGCTGCTCTTTTGAGCCAAAGACTTCGATGTTTAGATAGAAATAGTCAATGATCTTGAATGCTAAATTATTCTAGACAAGGCCCAGTAATGAAATGTGACTGATTCTGTCCATGGCTTTATAGTTGCTCCCTGAGTTCTAATCTACGATTAACTAACAGGCAACTGAGGGATTTGGGGCTGATCTCACTATTCCCACCCTGTTATGGCTACCTGTAATATGGGTGTCATACAGATAATGGTGACAGAAATAGGAGATGGCAAAGAAACAGGCTTTAGGAAAATTTAAAGAATTTTGTGACATGTATAAAAGTAATAGCCCACTAATCTGTGGAGAAAAGCTCATTCAGTTGTTCTTTTGGCAAATATTTACTGAGTGTCTACTCAGTGCTGGGCCCTGTGCTGAGGGCTGAGGATACAGGGACAGTCTCAGTGTAACTCAGGGTCTTGCTGGAGACAGACATGAGAAGGGGTGAATTATGAAACTATGTGGAATCCACAAGCACTGTGGAAGCACGCAGGGCTGCCAGCTGAGCTGTACTTCTTTAAGGAGGAAGTGTCTGTGCTCAATCTGAAAAATTGAAGAGATCTATCTTTACCCTGTGGAGCCCTGGTTTCTCAGATCCCTTCCTCACCACCATATTGGCTGAGCCCCTTCTCTGGGCCAACCACTGTGTCAAGACTGGAGATGTTGAGATGAACGAGAAGCCATCCCTGCCTTCCACTTACTTAGAAAGAACAAGCAACATGTAATCAAACCACTGCAGGAATAGGATTAAGCAAGTGGAATGGAAGATGAAATTTCATCTTCTGATTCGTGGATTATTATTATTATTATTGCATACAACCACACCCACCACCAGCCTTCTTACCAAAAACACTGGTTCACTTCCATATTTAATTAATATTTTAGTTAAGCCTCATCTCCTCCGTATGCTAACATTTTCCCACTTGTAAAGCAGTTCAAGTTATGTATTTCTGAAACACATTTGTTTCCTTTGGTATGAGGAAAGCAGTAGAAATACTATGCATCTACTTTTTAAAAACCTAACCTGCTTATGTTTTCCAGTGATTAGAGTGAGATTTATGTTGAGGGTGGGAAGAAAGGTACTCAATAAATGAATGTTTAGTATTTGTTACTTTTAGAAGTCTTCCTAAAGATTGATGAATCAGTCAATCTTTATGTGTGTGGTATATGTTGAAACCTCAGGAACTCTCCTAGTTCTAATAAAAAGCAAGTGTTCAAGAAGCATTTGGCTATTGGTTTTCAACCATGGTTTTTTTTTTTTTTTTTTCATTTGAATAACATTCAGAGATACTCGTCCTCTGAAAAATGTTTTGAAACTAAAGTGAGGATTGGTGATGTTTTTCCCCTTGAGGACAGTAGAAGTAGGTTCAGGGGCTCTGATGTACCCAGCATGCTGCCGGGACTGGGAAAACTCTTGGCCATCTCTCTAAGCAAACTTCATGTGAGGAGCCAGACCATAAGCCTCTGAGATCTAGGAGGAGAACAGAACTGGGGCCGCTTGTTCTTTTTTCTTTTCACATCTGCAAAATTATTCCAAAAATCATAACAAAACATAATGCGGTTTTTTCTTTGGAAATACTGTCTTAGAATGATGAAAAAATACTTAAAAAAAACAAAAGCCAGCAGCCCATTGAAATCATATGGGTGGAGATTTTGTGATGATTGCCCAGCTTTCCACTGCCTTTGAGAAGGTAAAGGTCTGTGGTGGTAATTATGTCATGAACGCATACAATGGAGAAAGTCCACGTTGCCACACAGGGAGATGGTTTTTATTATTGTCACTAAAACAGACTAACCGATTCTTACAAATATTCTTTTCCTTTGGGTGTTGCTGCATAGTGCTAGCTTTGTACGTAAGAGTCTATTGTTCCTCCTTTCATAGTAAGAGCAGAACCTTCTGAAAAATAGGGCATTGAGAAATTCTAAAATATTCTTTTCCTTATATTTAGGAAATCAGGCTCACTTCATAGTCTACATCAGGGTCAGTCTCTTCTCAGAGGTTTTAAAGATTAGTTTCTCATTTACCTTTTTAAGTTCCCTTGCCTTTTTAAGTTTCAAATGTTATACAAAAGGTAATACACGTTTGGGAAAGTGTTTATCCACTTTAAAACTTTAAAATGGGACTTCTCTGGTGGTCCAGTGGTTAAGACTCTGAGCTTCCACTGCAGGGGGCACGGGTTCCATCCCTGGTCGGGGAAGTTCCAAATGCATCGTGGTGTGACTTTAAAATGTACTCGGTACCTATCAATTACACCATTCACATTTGCTTCTAGGAAGGAGCAGAGAAAGCTAACAATAAAACACTATTATAAGAATACTGAAGAGACTAGGAGTAAATTGAAGGCAAGAGGGAGAAAGATAGTTACAGTAGGAAATGTAAGATAATGACTTCCTTTGAGAAGAAAGCTTGGCACCCAACTTCCTTGACAAAAAGGAAACATAATAGACCCTGGTGAAATGTAAATGCTTTTTCCCCCTACATTCTAAAGGCTATTGCAATATGAAACATCATGTCCAGATGGGATCTAATTGATTATATGTTAGGATTTTAACAACTTTTGTGCATGTCGATGGATCTGAATGGTGAGTTTTAGTCAAAATCAATCTGTCTTGAATCAGTAAACAAGGAAGGAGACCCGTGGGGAACATTTCCTTGCATGAAGACATAGGCATCCTTGTCACCATCAAACAGAAAGGTCAGAGCCAAGAAGATTCAGGAATTCACCACGAGGCTCTTATATTTTATTGAATTAACAATCTTTGCATCAAACCCTTACCAGACATTAATATTTAAATATTCTTCTTATCTCTAGTGCTACCAGTGGTTGAAGGAAAGGATTGTGAGTGAAGAAGGGAGAAAACAGCAAAACAAGCTGAAAGACCTTTCGCCGATTGCGGAGCGTCTGGGATGCACGCTACCTCAGCTAGCCGTGGGTGAGAAAGTCACTTGGGAGGGGAAGCCTTGCTGGATCATGGAAAATGAAATCATTCTCTATTGTTGATCCACATCTCTTGCATGATAACATACCTATTGCAGGGGCAGATGATCTCTGAAGCACAGACTCCTGGTTCATACTATCTAAAACGAGAGATAGTATTAGATAGGTTTTTCAGAGTTCCCTAGAGTAGTTCCACATGCTGAAACAGTTTTCCTACTTCCTTCTCCTTTCCCTTATAACACAGTTTAAACAAGAACACGTCAGTGAAAACGCACACATCCTCACAGTGTCAAGGGTGAGCACCCCTGAGCTGTGTAGTGACATCCACTGCTTCTGGCTCAATTTACCATCCCCGTCGAAGGTCAGGCGGGGTTGGTGAGAGGCTGAGGAGCAGGGCTGCGACCGTGGCCAAGGCTACTGCCACATGGAAGGCCTATCCCATGGGAGCAGCGTCACCGTGAAACTTCCAGAGCCACGACGATGGCTCTTCCAACATTGTGGAGTCAATGAAAGGTCATGATCACGGGTAACAGTTGAAAGCCACGTTGCACCAGAACAGTCCTGTAGAAATATAATGTGCACCATGCGTTTAATCTTTAAATTTCCAGTGGCCATATTAAAATAGTAAAATGGAAATAGGTGAAATTAATTTTTAAATGGATTTTATTTAACCCAATATAGCCAACATATTATCATTTTTAACATGTAGTAAATGTAAAAAGTTACTGAGATATATCACACTCTATTTTTCATACTAAGTCTTCAAAATCCAGAGTGTATTTTATACCTACAGCACATGTCAATTCAGGCGAAACACATCTCCCGGGTTCAATAGCCACCAGTGGCTAGAGACTAGGGATTAGACAGAAAAGCATTTAAACTTTCAGTTCCCTTGCTGGAGAGTATCTGCCAGGCTCTGTGATGAGCTCTTTAATGCTCATCTTCTTGTCTCCTTAATCGTGGGTCCCGCGAGGTGTGTACTAATCGAGGTGTATACTAATCGTAGCCCTATCTTACAGATGTTAATGGAGTTTTGCTACTATTATCTCCACTTTACAAATGAAGAAGAGGCTGAAGAGAAAAGAATTCATGTGGTAGCTAGGAGAAAAGAATAAAATGGGTATAGAGTCTAGAAAAAACTCCTAAGGATTAAGAAATAGCAGGAATTGGGACAAATCAGATACAGTGAGCCAACGAGATAAAAAGCTCAAGATAAGTTCTATGCAAATAAAATAAAAGAATATTTGTTAGATGCTTGACTCTTCTGAGGCTGGAAGGCAGGAAAATGGTAGCTGCAGTTAATAGTCACAGAAAGATGGAAATGGGAGACGGTTT
The DNA here is from genome assembly GCF_025265405.1 of Mesoplodon densirostris. NCBI lineage: Eukaryota > Metazoa > Chordata > Mammalia > Artiodactyla > Ziphiidae > Mesoplodon > Mesoplodon densirostris. Next base: position 81,180,367 of record NC_082665.1, read on the forward strand.
TAGGAGAGAAATACCAGTTACCTAAGTATATGTGTAACTATTGCTGTAATCCTTTCTTCCAAAAAACAAAAAACAATGATCATATTTAATGTGATTAGTTAGCATCGCTATGCTTTAATGAGCCCAGTAAAAGGTATTAGCTATCGACCATGAGCGAGTTATTTAACCTGATTATCAATTTTCTCATCTGTAAAACGGGTATAGTAGTATATATCTTACAAACTTGTTGAGCAAAAGGAAATTATGTATGTAAAGAAAAGAGTAGGTGCTCAGTAACTGGTGAAGATGAGGATGAAGATGATGATGTTTTTGCAAAGAATTAGACACCCTCTGCCAAAACTCTGTCCACTCCTAGCCGTCATATATGGTCAGAGGCACAAGCACAAAGAGGAACACCTATTCTTAAACCATAGCCATAAATACAATCTTTAGGTGGTAACAAGAAAGCAAGTATTGAATCTAGCTCTGAAAGAGATAGAAGAACACTGTCTTTGTAAAGAGAAAATCTTTACAACATTTAGACTTTCACTGGATGTCAGATGTACATGACTCTTTACAGAGTCTGAGTTTAAATTAAAACATGCTTTGTTTCTCCTTTTCCTCCCTCTGTGCCCCCAGATGTCTTTCTCGCCTGTCATTTTTTTCTTTTCTTTGTAAACAGGTAGTTTTGTTTTTAACCACAGAACTCTCAAACCAAGAGGGAAATTATTTCCAGGCATATTACCTTTGATCTGCTAGAAGCGTGTCAGGGGAGGGGAGATCCTCTGGCAGGAAACAAACTACTTCAACCCAACTGTGGGCTGGTGCCCGTGTCTCACGGCTGCACAGGAGCCAGCATTCACACCTTGCTCATAGACACTCTGGATGTGCCTGTGGGGGACACTTGAGAAGATGCTAATTATCTGGAATCATCTACGTTACCTCTGGCATTGGCCAGCTCTGCCCAGTGGGTTCTCCTACATGGCCCAGCAGCCCGTGGGGGAATCATCTGTTGCTGGCATCAGGTAGTTTATGGGCAATAATTTTCTCAGTGCCCTGCTTTGCCCTCAGAACTTCCACTAGTGCCAAAAAAGAGTTCTAAGTGCAAAGTAGGAAATAAGGCGGCCAAAAAAGAAAATAGAAAGAAAAAGCCCAGGATCACTTGGCTTGTTGCCTTCATAGAGCATTATTTTTTCCACATGGAAGGATTTAGTGATTGCCTTAAAAGGTCTGAGTGTGGTAACAGCTTAACAGTATCAGTTGACAGCATGGCCTGACCAAATGGGGGCAGAAGAAGAGGTGTTCAGGGATGTCCGTCAATCATCCATGTCTCCATTTATTCAACAAACATCTAATGAGCACCTACTATGTGCAGGTGCTGGGCTGGGTGCTGAGCATCCAACTGCAAATAACACACACAGTCTGGTGGGCAAGTCAAGAAATTAACAGATAATTTTAATACAGTGTGAGAGTAAAATAATTGAGACGGGCAGGGTGGGCCGGGGGCGGGCGTGGGGGCGGTTTGGGAGTAAAATGTAGGAGCTCCCAACCCGGCCTGGGACTCAGGGAAGGACTTTAGGAGAAGGCGGTGCCCACGAGGAATCCCAGATGATGAGTAGATATTAGTGAGGCAAAGGAAGGGAGGAGGCAAAGGGACACTCCAGACCCAGGGGACCGCTTGAGCCAAGGGCTTGGGGAGGAGAAACACAGCATGATATTTGGGGATGGGGAGGATTTACAAATAGTGCTGCTGGAGCACTAAGTTCAAGGCAGGGAGTGAGGAGACCAGAAGCTGGAGTGGAGGGCTTTCTAGTAAGGTTTGTCAGGGTGAGAAGTGAGAGCTTCACCTCATAGGACCAGGATCCCGTCAGGCACACGTTGAAGAATGTTTAGCAGGCAAGTGACTTGAACAAATTTGTGTCTGGAGAAGCTACTGCTGGATGTGTGCGGGGTAGGCAGGGACAATCCAAACAAGATGTAGGAAAACCATTTGTGCAGGAGAGACGGTGAGGGCCTGAGGGAGGGAGTGGACAGTTGAACCAGGCAGTGATTTTCCAAGTGTGTTCCCATATCCACACACTGGAATACTGTTCAGCAATAAAAGAAATGATATACTGACCCGTGCTATAACATGGATGAACCGCATAGACATTATGCTAAGTGAAAGAAGTCAGGCACGAAAGACGTACTCCATGATTCCATTTAGGTGAAATGTCCAGAAATAATAAATCCATAGGGGCACAAAGTAGATGAGTGGTTTCCTTGGGTTGGGGGTAGAAATGGGATTAACTGTGAATGGGTATGAAGGATCTTATTGGGATGATGGGAGTGTTCTAAAACTGGATTTTAAATGGTGATGATTGCACACATGATAAATTTATGAAAAATTATTGAATTGTACACCTAAAATGGGTACATTTTACCTCAATAAAGTTGTTTTTAAAAAAAAGAGTACCTGTACCAGCAGCATCAGCATCACCTGGGAACTTGTCAGAAATGCAGATCCTCAGGCCCCACTCCGGACTTTCTGGGTCAGAAATTCGAGGTGAAGCACTGAGTAATCAGTGTTTCACAGGCCCTCCGGGTGACTGAGGCATGCTAAAATTTGAGGACTACTGGATTAGAGAAATATTTAGGAAGGACAATCAGCTAGATGACAATTAAAAAGGAATGTGGGATCAGAAAAGGACAGTGCCCAAGGATAGCTCCCAGGTTTCTGGTTTGGGAGGCCAAGTTGTTGGTGATGCCACCAAATGAGATTGGTAACCCAAGAGGGACAGGCTTAGTTAAGTAGCAAGAAGTTCGCAGTGTCTGTGGGGCGTCTAGCAGGGACATCCAGCAGACACTGCATCCCTGGGCCTAGAGCAATATCTAGTTCCAGGCAGCTACAAACTGCAAAGTCTACTTGAACCACAGGGAGTTTCCTGGGGACCCTGGCTTCTGACATGGTGAGAAGGGGACTGGGATGTGAGGGGGATGCAGGGAGTCTCAACCGGCCTTTTACAAGTTTAAGAAGAGGAGAAGGGTAGGGTGGCAGCTACCCAGGTATGAAGGGCCTGAGGAGGCTTATTTTAGAATGGGAGAAATTTGATTATGCCTTCTTGATAAAGAGAAAGAGGATAGTAAGAAATCAAACATCCAGGAGAGCAAGAGAGGGAGAGAAATAATGGATGAATCAAATCCAAGAAAAGGCAAAAGGAATGGGACCAGGGCAGTGTTTGGCTTTGAACAGACAGCACCCCATAGCCTCTGACACTGGAGTATGTGTGTGTCTACTTGTGTCCATAGGTGAGTGGGAAATTAAGGAATATGCTACCTGAGGGACTCAATTTTCTACATAAAGTAGGCAGCTAGGCCATCTCCTGAGAGGGAGGAGGCCTGGGTTGAAGAGGGTTTAAGTGTAGAGGTTGCTAGAGGCGGAGGAGGGGTGAGGGGTTTGAGGGCTGGTGAGAGAGACGGTCTCCCCAGAATGAACCTCGCGTCAGGAAGAAAGGCAGGTCCAGAGAGGGCTGACAGGTCAGCGGAGACAGAGGACCCAGGTACCCAGAGTCTACACGGACTCTACGTAACAGATGAGGGGGAAGTGAGAGCATGAATGAGATGGAAAAGACAGATGCAAACAGGAATCCAGACGTTCGCCCACGAGCAGTGTCACGTGTCTTCAGGGACAAGACAGTGTTTCTGGGCTGGGCAGCTAGACTGGGTGCCCCAGTTGTGGGGCAGAGGAGCCCGAAGCCCACAGTTCACGGGCACGGGTTCTACCGAGTCCCCCACACAACAGGGGTTGCTGCTGAGGTTTTTAACCCTGGAGCGTGCTGTCCATCCTCCCCCAAGGTTAATATGTTTTGTTTGGTTGTGACAACGGAAGCTACAAATGGTGTTTGCAAACTCATCAACAGTCAGAAGTGCTTTGACTTCCTGACCCACTGCTCTCTCTTCCCAGCGTGGTGCCTGAGAAACGAGGGTGTGAGTTCCGTGCTCCTGGGATCATCCACTCCTGAACAACTCATTGAAAACCTCGGTGCCATCCAGGCAAGTACTGCAGCCCTTTCCAACCAACTCCAGGGAATTCCCTGGTGCCTTTGAAGATGCCCCCAGGCAGTGTCCCGTCTCCCCACCTCTGTCCTTCATTGTGTCACAGCTGAGTGGCATGAAAGCCCCTAATATAGGGAATAGGCTACCTGTTCCTAGATAGGGGAAGAAGGGAAATGGGGACAAAGGCAAAAGAAGCAACAGAACTTTCACAGTATGTGGATCCAGGGATGTCCTCTTCTGATTAACAGGCAGCCTCCTCCGGGCTCATTTCTCAGGATGGCTTGTGTCTGTGGGACAGTGTATTCTATGACCCAAGCAATGTTACACCTGACGACTGGGTTCCCAGGTCGAACCACACAAGCCTGCCTAATAACCAGCTTGAAATGTAGTAGCCATAGGACAATATCCACACATCATGTATTTACTTTTTTCCCCCACAAATATTTATTGCCAATCTACAGTGTGCCAAGCCCCTCCTTTCTGCTCTCCTAGGATCCTGGATCCCTCTCCCCATCACAGCACTTACGATAACGTAGTATAACCACCGCCTGTCTCGTTGAGGTCAGAGACTTGTGTCTTTCTTGCCTCTCCACTGATTTTCCAGTTCCTAGACTCTATGGCCCATAGCCAACACTCAAGAAATACCTATTGAATGAATGAATGTTTGCCACTTTTAAGACAAATAAGCTCAGAATTCCAGGATCACATCTCCCTAACAGCAATTTCAGGAGCGCCCACCCCCATTCCCTCCCCTGCAGGGATTGCTAGGCCTGGAGGGAGCCTGCAGCTGTACCTGGGAAGCCTGTAAGGCAGCAGGAGGGGAAGTGGGAGAGAGATGTTCCTGGGAGTTCTGAGGAGAGGGTGGAGGTTGGTGGCTGTGGTGACCATCCCCTGCCCCCAAAGGTCACATCTCAGTCCTGAGCCTGCCCCACTCTCAGCCCAGCCAGAGGCCGCAGGAACGAGCTCGTCCACAGCTCTTGCCGTAGCTGTATCACCTGCACAAACAGAAGTGCCTCACAGCTTCTCCCCTGTCCATCTGTCCCCGAAACCAGCACTTAGCCCTGTTACCTCTCCCAGAAGGAAGTAGGTGGAGGTGGGGACAAGCTTGATTAAACTTAAAACTTTTAAAAATCCTTTTGAAGAATAGCCTCGAATATGCTGGGAGATAAACGGTGCAGACCTCCTTCTCTACCATCACCTTTCTTAGGGCTATGCAGCTGGGTAATCATCTCTGCCTCTCAGCTTCTGAGAATTCCTCCCAGATTGTGGGGTTCCCTGTCCCTGCCTGGGGAATGCTCTTTTAAGAAAGCCTTCCCAACTTCTCTTATTTTCACTTGTGCTCTGGCAACAGATAAAGGCTCCACAATGACGAGGAGGAAACGGGAACAGTCTATACACAAAAGAACTGAAATGCAAACCAGTGATTTCAATTCCACTAATGCTTATTGAGTACTTATTCTGTGTCTGGCACCATGCTAGGCAGAGAGTGTTCCGAGATAAGCACAGGACGGTGCCCTCAGGAGCTCACGGGCTGCCTGAGAAAGAGGGAATTAAGATTCACTCTAGCCCGTGGTTCATTCAGGAGATCTTTGGGAGCTTACTCTGTACCCAGCACTGGGGACACCACAGGAAACCAGAAAGATATTACCCAACCGTCAAGGAGCTTACATTCCAGTGGCAGAGGCACATAATAAAGAAACATATAAAATAATTTCAAGTGAGAACATTTACTAAGTAAATAAAGATGGTATTGTAATAGAGACTAACTGGGAAATGAGTGAGCCCACTTTAGAGAATGTCCTTGCCAAAAGCCCCTCTGGGATATGTGTATTCTGAAGCCTGGAAGTGGAGGACGCAGCACATGAAAAGCCCTGGAACGAGCAGACACACAGAAGAGCAGTGCAAAGGCCCTGAGATGCAGACGCACTTGGCTTTTTCCAGGAAGCACCAGCCTAAGGCGAATGTGGTCAACATGCATTGAGCATAAAGGATGGTGGGCGCGGGCAGGGGACAGGTCACACGGAACACTAGAAAAGTCAGAATTTTGTTCTACTCACAGCAAATCCTTTGGAGGGTTTTAAGAGGAGGGACACGCTGTTGTTATTTGAATTTTTAAAGATTGCTTTGGCTGTTGTGTGAAAAGCAGAATGAAGAAAGGCAAGGACAGGTTGTCCAGGTGACGGGTGATGGTGGCTTGGACTAGCGAGGATCGTGGCCATGAAGGTCAAGGAGTCCGTAGGTTTTGGAAAGAGAGGCATGACTTGCAGATGGCTTGGCAAGAAAAGGGAGCAGCCAAGGATTCCTGTCATGCTAACAGAGTGATCACTGCCATTCCAAGGGGGAACTCATACTGCCTGGGACGGTAAAAAAGAAAAAAGGTAGCTCCGGGGCTTGGCAATACTCCAGGTAGCCAAAGAGAACATTTCAGAGGAAAACTGAGGCAGTCATCTTCCCAAAGCACTTCCTCCCTAGCAAAGCTCTGGCTGGTAGCAGGATGGGGCTTCCATGCTCAACGCGTAAGAGAAAAGGGATGTTGTCCAAGCAGGGAGGCTGCTACCAGGAGGGTTTACCTTCCCTTTTCCCTTTCTACTCCACCTCCCATGGGCCCAGTGCCACAGATTCCACCCTTGGCAAGCTGTAACTGGGCCCCTTGATGTGGTAAGAGTAGATTGTGTGGCTGGGGGCTCCCTGCAGCGGTTGGTGGGACTGGATAGAGTGCAGTGCCAGCAGCTATAAGGAAAAGAAGTTTCTAATGGGCAAAGGAAGGCAGCTGCTCCAAGGAATGAATGTGCCTAAGGTGAGCATAAACTGGAGGGGCATTTATAAATCAGAGCCTCAAGAGATGAGAGACTGGAGAGAAGCCACAGCTGCAGGCAGCCCATCACCTGCACAGGTCCCCATCCTCCAGCCTTCAAGCCCTTCTGAGGCTCCCCACCATCCACTCAGAAAAGTCCAGGCTCCTCAGCAGTCGGGCCTTCCCATCCACGGCTCATCTCCCCTCCCCCACCTTCCCTGGGATCCCAATCCCCAGAATAGTGGTCCTCCTCCTGCAAAGTGTCCACCACCCCAGGCTGGCCAAATCCGGCTCCATCCCCAAGGTCCATCCTGACAGTGACCCAGTCCTGGGAGAGCTTCCCTAATGCCTGCCAGGCGGCAACGCTGGCCAGACCTCCCCTCACCTGCCAATTACTGCACTCAGGATACTACTACGCCTGCAGTTTGCTAGCTCATGGGATGTTTGTGTGACCTGCAGGGACGAAAATGTTTTAAAACAGTTGCCAACATTAAAAAATTGGGCAACTTCACATAAAATTCTTAATGTATGGCTTCTCTTGTTGAACATTTAGGTCTTATAAGTATATATTTTTTCATGTTTTATTCAGGTACTTTTATGGTTTCATTTTTCTAATGTTTAGATCTCTTTTCTTATTGGTGTAGTGAATGAAGAATTTTTTTCCTCACATGGCTAACCCACTATATTCTAGACACAAAACTTCAAACCAACTTCTAGATTTGAGTCTCACTGTTGCAGTCTCACATTTAAATAGCACAGTAGCTGAGATCCTCTGATGCTCCAAGGCTAGTGGGAAACCCAATCTGCTTTAGCTTCATTCGGAGAGGAAAATGTTACCAGACCAGTGAGGAAGGAGCTATACTACCCTGCCAAACCCTGAGGCTTCTGGGGAGAGCATATGAGTGGAGACAAGGTCACGCTGGCCAACATGACTGCAGCAGAGGAAGGGTGAGGTGGAAACCTCAGAATCAGTCATCATGAATGTATTTCACCAGACTCCACACAGGCTCAGACTATTCCTGCAAGAAGCCTGCCTCTGTCCCTTGTCTTATGGTGTAATGTGTGCCCTTGGCCCACTTCTTGCAATAAATGCTAGCTGGCCTTAGATGATCTCATCCTTCCCCAGGGCTTCAATGAGCATGACCGTGCAAATGACTTGCAAATTCTCAACTCCAGTCCTTCCACTACCACTAAGCTCCACAGCTGCACTTCTGGCTGCCTGCAAGTCACTTCTACATGGGATCCCAAAGGCACCTTCACCTCAACATATCCTACCCCAAACTTCTCCTCCTGGGGTCTCTCAATAATTAATTACCTACACCAGTATCTTCCTAGTTACGCAGTCTTGAGATCACCATGAGCCTCCAAAATGTCTCTCCGAGGCACTCTCCTTTTCTCCTCTACCGCCACTGTCTAGTTAAGGTTCTTAGTGTCTGGCTAGGACTGCAATAAATTTCTAACATCTGTGTCCCCTTTCAATCTCCTTCCAACTCTTCCTTCAGAATACCTCCAGGTGTCTGATGGAGTCACTCCCAGCTGAGAAGTCCTGAGAGGTTCCCCACCACCTTCAGCATAAAGTCCCAACTCCAAAAAATGGCATTCAAGGCCTTCCGCCGTTTACCTCAACTTCCCTTTTCCCTATTCCCACCATCCCCACCCCTCCCCCACTCACTCTACACTTGTATCACCCCGTTTCACGGACTTTTCACTTCTTCATGCTATTCCATCTACCTGGGATGCCTGTTAACCTGTAGCCATCCTTCACCAGGGTTCTGTCCACCAGGTGGGCTGAATCTCTCCTTAGTCTCTAGACCTGTGCTATCCACTACTGTAGCCCCTGGCCACCTGTGGCTATTAAAGCTAATCCAAATGGAGATGTGCTCCAAGTGTAAAATGTACCCTGGATTTCAAAGATTTAGTACTTAAAAACATGTAAAGCATCTAATAATATTCTATACTGACTACATGTTCAAATGATGTTTCGAATATAATGGAGTAAAACATGTATTAATTTCACCTGCTTCTTTCCACTTTCATTACTGTGGCCACTAGAAAATCTAAAAATACATATATGGCTCTCATTTCTATTGGACAGAGCTGCTCTAGATGTTCTATATTTCTATGAGCCTTCATTTACTCAGTCAACCAATAATTATGAGCACCTACTATGGGCCAAGTACTCTTACAGGCTCTGGAGATGCAGTGTCAACAAAACAAGGTCCCTGACCTTAGGGAGCTTCCTGTCTGCTGGGGAGGTAGCATTCTGGTGGTGGTTTATAATTGTATCCAATTCTAGATGACTTTGCTTAATATTGAGCACAAAGAACAAGTACCAAGTACTAACCACATCCTTTGTTCTTCTCATGCTCTCAGGTTCTCCCAAAGATGACATCACACGTGGTAAATGAGATCGATAACATATTGCGCAACAAGCCCTACAGCAAAAAGGACTATAGATCATAAGGCAATGCATGAGCCGCAGGAGCTGCATGGGTAAAGCAGCAGTCTATACAGGTACAGAACGGTGTTACTAGCCAGTGTTCTGAATCACTTAGCAGCCCACTGCTCAACCTCTAGTGTCCCCGGATTCTGAGGTTTCTGCTGTCGCTACCACTGTGCACCTGAATTATGAACACATCTGAAAACTCACAACCAGGAAAATCCATTCTATTTTCTTATCTGGGACTGCAGTCACCTATTCTTACATTGCTCTGTACATCTCATGTTTATGCAGAGGGAAGCATGTGGCGGGGGAAAGACATATTACCTTCAGGCACTTAGTAACTTAAAGAAGGTTGTACAGATATATTTTTTCAAATGAACAACATCCACAGATGCAATGTGCATTGCATCAGAAAGAGTACGCTCTGTTCACTCAGAAGTCTTGCTTGAAAAATCAGCTGAAACAATTGTACATTTTTTTTCTATTATCACATTCATGTTAGCAAGAGTTGTTTTCACTTGTCATTCAACAGAAGTGAAAATGCCTAGGTATTTGCTTTCGTTACCTTTTAAATATTTAGTGTTGCTTGGCCTCAAAAATGGCCCTGTATAGCAATTCCTCCAAGATGGTCTATTAGGATTCTAATAATGTTATGTCCATTTACATGGAGAGATGGTAAAAGGATGAAGACCCTAGTCTTTAACTAGAGACAGTCTGGTTAATTTATGAAAGGGAGAATTACACTACTACGGAAGCCTCGCTTTGAGTAAAATGTATCTGCAATGAAGTGTTCATTTTTACCTACGTTTTCCTAAAACCTGCTTTATACTTCTGACTGCTTGTAGGCACAGCTTCAGCAAGTTTAAATATTTGAGCTTTAAAAATACATATACACATGCTCAGTTTTGTAAGTAAATCTGTAAAATACCCAGAAAGGCAAATGTTTGCTGTTTAATTAGCACTGGGATTTTACATGCTTGGTGTTTTTGAGAAGTTATTAACATGAAAGTGAATCATGGGCTTCGAGAAAAATGCTGTCACTACTCAGCATATGCTGGGTGAAGTAACTTGCCCAAAGAAAAGTAAATGTTAAAGAAAGAACTTCCTAATTCCACAATCACACTATGTGCATTAAACTATATGCATGAAAGTTCTTTGCATGGATTAATGGGGCCTAGCCTTGTGGCACTCAGAAGCTGAGGTATATCCCGCCCTGCCCCTACTGGCTACCTACTCTCATGAATATATCACTTGAGAAAAACTGACAGTATACTGCGTGTACCTGTAAGGAGGGAGAAAACTTTTTTCCCCCACTTTTAAGGTGTATGTAGAGGGGGGAGGGTCCTCTATCTCTATTTGGACACCTGAGCATGTACAAAATTCTAATTTAATTTTCTGGCCAACAGGACCCCATGTAGAAACCACTGAGACTTACAGAAGAAATGTACTATCAGCTTAAAATGCGATTTTCTGCCATCATTTCCAGATATGTATTTCATGATTAAGTTCCCAGTCTTAAAATGTTAGTGTGAAGTACCAACAAATTTTCTTTTTGATTACTATTACCTGTATTCTAATAGGGAAACAGTGCGTTTTTTACCCAAGAGTATCAGATGAATGATGGAAATGGATCATTTTTCAGTTGTTCATTGTGCATTCAATCAATCCAGTGAACTACTGTATGCATAAATGAGCTGAAGTTGTCTAATTGGAACTGCAGTTTATTTGCTTAGAGTAATAAAAGCATTTGTGCATTTAATCTCACAATTAGTTTTTATCTATCATTATAAAGCTATATCATAATACGAGATATACATACATACACACACACACACACACACACACACAATCTTCATAAGAATCACTTAAAAATAATGTTGGCAGGTAAGCTGCACTGAGTGACACCTAACAGAAGTAACTTTACCAAAAGATTTAAATTGCAACCCAAACTTTTTTTCTCTTGTTAATGGAGAAAATGATTAGCTACTGAAGATATTTCTCCTTGGGTTTTAGAAATGTTCTGTACTAAGGTTAAAGCTTCTCAAACTCATTTAAAAGAACCTGCAAATTAAAATCATTGCTTGGCCGTGGGAGCATCTAGTTTTATACAAATCATCTGCCATGGTAAATATACTAGATAAATACATTTCACAGTTCTATCCTTAAGAAAAATTTCCAAGCACTCTCATTTTCTTTTCTTTTCTGGAAAGATTTCCTTGGCAGAGAACATACCATTCCAAAGGGTAACCTGGGTGGCAGCCAGCCACATACTGAAACCTCAGCCAAGGGAAATGAAAATTAGAAGCCCTGTGCCTGGCTTCCCACTTTAAGAACTGCCACTTCATCTTCATCCGTAGTGTGCACCAAGGGTCACCGGATAGACGTCAGGGCTTCAAGGGGCCTTCGCCATCTTTGAGACCACCCCACTCCCTGCAAATGAGGAACCCAGGCCTGAAGAGATTAAAGGACTCACCCAAACTCATACTGCAAGTTGATGGCAGAACCAGGCCTGGAACCCAAGTATTTTGTGTTCCAGTCCAGTGCTCTTTTAGGGATGATTTTTTTAGCTTTAAAGCTTTATGAAAAAGTAAGTGTGTGTGATTTTTTAAGTTAAAAAAACTTGGATATGAATCCAAATTCAGGATCAGTTAAGAAGAAGGAGGGCTTCCCTGGTGGCGCAGTGGTTGAGAGTCCGCCTGCCGATGCAGGGGACACGGGTTCGTGCCCCCGTCCGGGAAGGTCCCACATGCCACGGAGCGGCTGGGCCCGTGAGCCATGGCCGCTGAGCCTGCGCATCTGGAGCCTGTGCTCCGCAACGGGAGAGGCCACAACAGCGAGAGGCCCGCGTACCCCCCAAAAAAAAAAAAAAAAAAAAAAAAGAAGAAGGAAAGGTCAAAGAAATGCAATGAAAACTCATGAAGGCCAATGAGAAGTTCATCTCTAACCACCTCCATGAAAATCAAACCAACCACCCAAAAGACCCTCCTAATCTTCAATGAATCCCCCTACTTGGGAGTCCAAGGAGGTGGGAGATAACCCCTTACAGCCCTTACAAGCATTTGATCAGTAACTACAAAAATGTGCATTTACATGCATGGGAAAGTAAAATAATGGTTAACGTGAAATAATGTAATAAAGATGATATACTTAATCACACGGTTCTTATAAAGAAGTCTAGGGAAAATATAAATTTTACAAAGCAAAACTTAATGATACTCAGTAAGCAAGACCTTTTGGGAATTCCCTAGCGGTCCAGCCGTTAGGACTCTGTGCTTTCACTGCTGAGGGCATGGGTTCAATCCCTGGTCAGGGAACTAAGATCCCACAAGCCATGCGGTGTGACCAAAAAACTGAAAAAACTTAGCAAGACCTTTCATAAGAATTTTGGGTATAAATCCAACCTCCACATTTGTTAACTTCAAATTTGCTTCAAATTATTCTATCCAAGTTAGAATAATATACCATATAGGTCAACCAGTAGATTTTTACTGGCTAAGAATAATTTCAACCCAAGTATTAAGTTATAAATGAACTTCTAACTTATCACAAGGGGTGTAAAAACAGGAATTAAATCACTTTGAATCCCAATTACAGCAAAACCCCTTTTATTTTATTGGTGTTGGATAAGAGGTATTTTTAAGATAAAAATTCTCCAGCAGGCTTTTACTAACTAAGCCAGATCCAGCACATCATAATTCTATGCGCTACACAGTCTTTCTAGGTGACACGGAGAGTGCTGGGGAAAAGGTTCCACAGCTCCTAAGAGTAAAGCACTGTTACAGTAAATCCTTAGTGAAAACTGCAGAACCATCAGAATATGTCTCATAAACTTATATGCCGGAATTTATCTGACAGTATAGAAAGTTAGAAACTATTATCAGGATTAAAAACAAAAAGTGCCACAGGAAAATTTCAGGACCAAAACCAAATTTTGCTTCCTCACTTTTCTACAAATTATTCAGTTTATTAACTCAAGAGGCACTCTTATTAAGAACGTCACACTGATGCCCCTATTTTGCCACCCCATCTCAGGTATACAGTATTATAAGAATTTTTTTCCCGTCTATACAGGCACTGCCATCTAGTGTCAATTTTTTACCTGCAAGTTAAAAATTACAGGTAAAAAATTACTTGACCCAGCTCTGGTAACAAACAGTAGACACTGATGGTTTGTCAAATAGTCATTTTGTCAAATAAGCAAGCGCAATTGGTACAAATGCCACGCCACCAAACTACTGACCAGTTATTAATCAACAGAAAAAAAAAGTTAAAACATAATAAAAATCAACTTCTTATGTGCTACACTAACTACTGTGCAGGGTCTCTCTTCTGACTTCCCCATTAACCCCATATTACCCCGTGGTGGCACACGGATAACAATGTACCAGAGAAAAGTAAAGAACTGCAGACTTCTAAAAGCAATGGTGAAATCTAATCCTCAGTTGAAGATAATGATGATCTGGGTCACTAGGCAAACGTACTCCTGGCCTGTCTTCCTTCCAGGTTCTTAGATGTGACTTCCCAAAACATCCAACAGCATGGAATTGGAAGATGGACTCCTGGTGAATCTCTTTCTGTAGTTATAAACAGTGAATATTATTTGCAACATTCACCTTAAATTTAGAAGTGGAAACCAAACATTAAAGTTAAGATTAGCAACTGGGAATATATTTCCTTTAAGATACTGTTTGTAGAAAAGTACTGGATGTGGTCAAAAGCTGACAGGAATTATCACCTGTGAGTCCATAACCTTTTAAGTGATATAGGTTCAAGAAGAGCTTCCCAAACTTTTTCAAATCATGGCACATAGAAAAAAATAATTACCTGTAAACACACTGGTTAAAAAATGCAAGAGACTGCTCTTGACTGGACCCACAAGGTCTAAAGAGATCAATATTTTGTTTACAATTGATAGGAACCCGTGGACTAAAGGGTCAAATTTACGAAAAGTCCTCATGGAAAAATGCTGACCAGCACGAAAACCACTGTAATTTCTTGGAGGGTTCTTAGAATTCCAGAACTAAGATCACAAAAATTACTTTGGTCTTTTACACATCAATATTCAGGAAAGAGGTTCTCTTACTGAACATTCCTCCAGTGATGTGAGACCCTGGTCAAGAGAAAACAATGGGGCTTCCCTGGTGGTGCTGTGGTTGAGAGTCCGCCTGCCGATGCAGGGAACACAGGTTCGTGCCCCGGTCCGGGAAGATCCCACATGCCGCGGAGGCCCATGAGCCATGGCCGCTAAGCCTGCGCGTCCGGAGCCTGTGCTCCACAATGGGATAGGCCACAATAGTGAGAGGCCCGCGTACCACAAAAGAAAAAAAAAAAAAAAAAGAGAAAACAATGATTCTGTTCTCTTAATAGGTTAAACCAACATGGTAGGGTCAAGCTAACCTCCCTGGACACCCAGGACCAAAGCTATAGAGCTGAACAGTGTGTACTTTAATAACCGCATAGGACAACTCTCATATGCCTAGGCACTATTTTTAGATTATTACCTTGGCTGCCTTTCTTCCTTTAAAAAAAAAAAAAAGAACAACTTTTCCACAAGTTTCTTTTCTCCAAGTTGGAGAAACTAATGTTTTATTTAACTTTCAGTTATTTCAAATCACAAATTCAGAGACTTGCAAACATGAAGCTTCTGTTCAATCCCCCAGAGGGAGAGGACTCATTCTGATATTTATGGTTCAAAAAAAAGTTGTAATATTGTGCTTGGAACACACAGAACCAATTATTAACTTCTTGCTACTATTATAAATAATAACAGCTCAGTCCAGGTTACTGTGACCTCTGACAAGTCAAGGAAACAAGTTATTTTCTCCCCTTGTGATGATAACATATTGCAACACTTTTTGCCTTTTAATAAATGTCCTGGTACTCTGAGTTTCCCTTTCAATTCATTTAATTTCAACAATCTGTCAAAAAAAAAAAAGAGCCAATAAACAAATATTCAATTACATTTTGTTGGGTTTTTCAAACCCTCAAACTCCAGACTTACAAAAACAGCTTGTGTGTCTTCCACCCTGACCACCCTGCTACTTTTCCATATACCACAGGCCACCCATAGACACAAAGCCAGGGCGGTGGAGGGAAGCTGATGTGCTCTACTTGGAGCCAGTAGACAGGAGGGCGATGAGGCCTGAGGAAGCACTTATGGACAAAATGTAGTTCCTGTAAGAATTTAATGTTAAGGAAAAATCAACCCCAAATTGGTTTTCAACAAAACAAAAAGAACCCATCTCTTTGGAATGTACTGTTTCCCTCCTGACACTGTCTAATGACAATAATGTGCAGTCCCAATGTCTGCAAATGCAATTTACAAGAGAGGAGATTATAAAGAATGAAGAACATTCACAGAAAATGTGTTCCAATTTTAAAAAGAAAACACTTGAGACAGAAACCTAGAACACATGATCACAAATAAAACATCTGAATTCCATTTAACCTGCAGGAAACGAACTGATCAAAGAACATGGGGAGGAAGAAGGGATTTGATTTCCCCAACCCCCCAACCCCTCACATCAAGAGCAAAGGAAAAATAAGTCTTTCCTGTCTATCAGTGTTTTGGCTACAGCTAGCCTGTAAAAAGCAAGGATGTTCTGAAAGCCTGCAGCTACTCTCAGCCTCAGGACTAGAGTGTTTGGGGCAAACCACTCCCGTATTCCCAGGAGATACAAGTTGGAGGGTGTCTGATATTTTATTACATCAAAATCTCCAACGGTTTAAAGTCTGGCTGCATATTCCTGGATAATACCTTTAATAAATTACCTTAACAAGAGAAGACTGATTTATGCCCAAAAGCTCAATTTAAGAGCAGCTTCAAACACCGTTAAGCTATTATGAAATGTGCCAATTTAACTCCACTGCCTATCCACCCAACCCCAAAGCCCCAAAGTACCAGCAGACACAGGGCTCATGCCAGGAGGTAGCAAAGAAGCCAAGTTTGCTTTGTCTCCTTAGAACTTTTTTTTAACTAGGCAGGTACACATCATCATATACGTAAGACTGCTTTGTAATACTTGTTACTTATCATGAAGTCTTAATCCATAAACTTAAAAGAACTTCAAATCAAACCAAAAGCCCTTATTTTAAATGTCCAGAAACTTGCCTAAGGTCACAGTGCTTTTTAAAGGACTGACTCCCTGTGTAGTTTTTTGTTACCAGAAAATACTCAGACAAATCAAAACTAAAACGAACTGTTGCTAGACTTCTAAAAAAGATAATCAACCTTTAAAAGGATACACTGTGGGGTTGAAGTTCTTCAATATAAAGAAGGAAGCAACAATGACCAAGACCAGAAATAGGGTGTTATTGTAGAAGATGGAAAATGTTGTAGCTTCATAATCAGCAACTTCATTCTTCTTCCACAAGATTCTGTGGACACAAAACAAGTCATTTAAGTTTTTAAATAGGTACTAAAAATTTTAAATACCCCATGGCTCTAGCTCATAGTAAGTTTTTCCTAAGTGTTCTGGGCAGAATCTGTTTTTAATATTAAATTCAGTCAGCATTGTCCCCTTTTTCCTACTGAAAAAGATATTTCACTTTACTGATGCTCAGGAATTTCCCTGGTGGTCCTGTGGTTAGGACTCGGTGCTTTCACTGCTGGGGTCCAAATTCAATGCCTGGTCAGGGAACTAAGATCCCGCAAGCTGCACGATGCAGCCAAAAAAAAAAAACCAAAAACTTTATCGATGCTCAAGAAACAGTTGCTGGGTATGTTACCTTCTTTCCCAGGCAGTTAGAGCTTTGCAGGAAGTGAATGATTAATTGAAATTAGCTTGGTTTCATCAGCAACTGAAATAGGCATCTTTCTCTAGGTACTCATGGAAAACAAACTTGATGATTAGCAGCCTCACAGGGCTTTCTCAGCTGTTTGAGGCCTGAGACTCTCTACAGTCTACAGATGTCAGCCTTCAATATTTCACCTTAAGACAAGCCCACGGACAAAGCTAGCTGTGGCATCACAGAAGCGGACTTGTCTGCGACTCTCTTTAGCCATGTTTATTTAATTCAAACTAAGAATCCACTTGATCATTAGGAGTTTTTAACTTCTGTGAAACCCATTTACTTTTTATTTAATCTTCTTTACGCATTATGATATCATATTAATTTACTAGTACTTTATCAACCTTTTCTTTTACTTCTTCACACAGGCAACAGGAAGTTCCAGGGTGCCTGTGAATAAGGGAGCCTTTATTCCCTCAGTTAATTAACTTTGTAAAGCAATTTACAAAGTTAAAAGAGTAGGTAGGTTGTGACCCACTAGTGGGACATGAAATCAACTGAGTGGATCTGATGTTTGGGAAAAAAATCACTGGGTGAGTTGAGACCAGCACATTAAAAAAAAAAGAGGAAAAAATAGAAAAGTATCAAGTGCATCACATACAGTAGGGTAATAATTATTGTTCTGTGAAACATTTACATGTGTGTATGTAAAAGTGTATTTGGTCAAAGAGTAAAATATATATATATATTTTTTTTACTGTAGGTCATTATCAAAAAGGCTGTAACTCATTGCCATAGATGTTTTCTCCCCCAGAAAGATACATTACTCTGGGGCCAGATAGTACCCCCAACTAATCCGAAGGACAGCACTATGGCTAACATCAGTAGTAACTGCCATGTTTTAGTCACCAAATGTTCTAATCCAAAGTCAACAAGCATGGCTGTAAAGGAGCTAAATGGAAGGTATTAGCATCTTATCTTCATCAGAAGAAATTTGGTTTTTTTTGTTTGGTTGGTTTTTTTGTGGTACGTGGGCCTCTCACTGTTGTGGCCTCTCCCGTTGCGGAGCACAGGCTCCAGACGTGCAGGCTCAGCGGCCATGGCTCACGGGCCCAGCCGCTCCATGGCATGTGGGATCTTCCTGGACCGGGGCACGAACCCATGTCCCCTGCATTGGCAGGCGGACTC
Organism: Mesoplodon densirostris; assembly: GCF_025265405.1. NCBI lineage: Eukaryota > Metazoa > Chordata > Mammalia > Artiodactyla > Ziphiidae > Mesoplodon > Mesoplodon densirostris. Next base: position 81,198,537 of record NC_082665.1, read on the forward strand.
TCAACCACTGCGCCACCAGGGAAGCCCCATCAGAAGAAATTTGTGGTCTCTAATATATATGCCATATTTCCTTGATTCTGTAGATACCATCAACTTAATAAATCTTCAATTTGCTGTAAACTTTGGAAGAAGTGAAGGACATTACATTAAATGCAGCTATCAACTATAAAACAGCTTCTGATTTCAGAGAAGTTTAAATGTAAATTTAAAAAATATACGTGACTCAGAATTAATACATTATACCATTCTAACAATGATCAAAGAAAACACCAGCCCAGAAATATCCATAGTCCCAACATGGTTTAATGCTACAAAACACTCAGAACAATTGCCTCTGTTTTTAAGACTCCAGCACAAGACCCAGTGAAGACAGGTTCCTTAAGTAGGCCACTAGCATGCCTTTACTGCTGGTGATTAAATTATCACACCTCCACCACAGCACTTTTCCCTAACTCCCCATCGTGCCCTGAATCAGACCATCTTCAAGACATTTTTGATGAAAGAGTGGCTCAATCCTTTAGGTTATCCCAGCTCACAAAGACCATGTGTTACATCAGGGTATACACAGTCAGGACTGTCTGACAGCTCTCAACTTTTTCTAGTCCAGCCTGGTTTATTTTGAAAAAGTTTAGGACCCCCAATTGCCCTCATCAGCAATGGTTCTGCAAAAGCTTCACTGGTAGGAAATCTAGTTTGGGAGAACACTTCTCAAGCAGTCATTTTTCTAAGGAGCACTTCCTAAAACAGGAGAAAAGTTGAGACCAAACTCAATTACTCTTACAATCTGATAATACTAAATGATGGACCATCAGTAAGTCAAGGAGAAATAACATTCATACCTTGGGACAAATGTTAATGAATCTGATTCTCCTCTGCTAATTTCCTTGGATAGGTAGAAAAGTAGGTTCAAAAGTGGCATGTAGTCCATATTCCAAATGATTTTAGATAGAGCTTTGGAGATACCTATCTGGGCAGAAAGATGCGGTAAGCCTTCTCTTAAATCTCCTGGAAGTGACTAATCCTTTGAGGAAGAAAAATACTGGATCTTAAAGGGAGTCTTGGATCCAGTTATCAGCATCAATAATGAGTACAGACCTGGGTACAACTGTATCCAGCATGGCCTTTGCGAGAGAATTACAAACAGCACAAATTTCTACTGGTGGCAAGAATGAAAATTTTATAATCTTCTGACACTCTGCATTTTATATATCAATAAAACCTCCATTTCATCCTACTCTGAAATACCTGGTCCAGGCAACGGCAAAGAGGTTTCATTTCCAATTGCAACTCTGATCCACTAGTAGAGACTACCTGAATACCACACTGAGAAAGATTCTGAGACACATCCCAGGATCAAGAACAAGTGCCAGACCAAATCAGGCAAGTCTGTAGTGGGCAGAAGAGACCCATCTGCCATCTCTGATACAATTAATCACCTAAAACCTGTAAGACCTGTAAGAGCTTGTAACAAGCATTTTGAAATTTGGGTAACTATGATGTGCACTCCAGTTTAAGAACCAATGTTCTAATAAATATTATAATTCGATGAAAAGGTTAAAAGAAAGTGGTCTAGGGCTTCCCTGGTGGCGCAGTGGTTGACAGTCCGCCTGCTGATGCAGGGGACACGGGTTCGTGCCCCGGTCCGGGAAGATCCCACATGCCGTGGAGCAGCTGGGCCCGTGAGCCATGGCCGCTGAGCTGAGCCTGCGCGTCCGGAGCCTGTGCTCCGCAACGGGGGAGGCCACAACAGTGACAGGCCCGTGTACGGCAAAAAAAAAAAAAAAAAAAAAAAAAAAAAGTGGTTTAGATTCTCTATTATCTATCCATATGCAAAACTTTGCAATTAAAAAGCTATGCAGGGCTTCCCTGGTGGCGCAGTGGTTGACAGTCCGCCTGCCGATGCAGGGGACACGGGTTCGTGCCCCAGTTCGGGAAGACCCCACATGCCGCGGAGCAGCTGGGCCCGTGAGCCATGGCTGCTGAGCCTGCGCGTCCGGAGCCTGTGCTCCACAACGGGAGAGGCCACAACAGTGAGAGGCCCGCGTACCGCAAAAAAAAAAAAAGCTATGCAGGGCTTCCCTGGTGGCAGTGGTTGAGAGTCCGCCTGCCGTTGCAGGGGACACGGGTTCGTGTCCCGGTCCGGGAAGATCCCACATGCCGCGGAGCGGCTGGGCCCGTGAGCCATGGCCACTGAGCCTGCACGTCCGGAGCCTGTGCTCCACAACGGGAGAGGCCGCAACAGTGAGAGGCCCGCGTACTGCAAAAAAAAAAAAGCTATGCAGAGGGAGGAGTTGAGTAGCAGAAACTTTAAAAAGGCAAAGTAACTATCTTGTCACATCTCTCCTCCTAGGTAACGTATGCAATAGATTTTTGCCTAGCAATCCATTTGTATTCCAGTATGGCCCAGCATCCATTAGGAAATGCTTCTTTTTGTTTTGTAATATGTGTGTTCCCAGAGGTTGTCATGAATCAGCATGATATTCACAAGAGCTGTACATAAATGTTGAGCAATATTTGGAGATATTAATAAAAATTGTTTAAGGTAGAAATTTATTTCTTTGAAAGTATAATGAATTCTTGTTAATATTTTAAAAGAAAAATAACTTTGCAATTCTAAAAAAAAAAAGCTATGCAGAGCCAGAGGTCTTTAAAGCTGCTCCCTAAAAAATAGGCCTTCACTGTCATGATTTTAATGTTGTGCCTTCAGTTTTGTGAAGGATCCATAGGACATAATCATTTCAATAATGTTTTGGTGCCTGTCCAAAATCACTGTAGAAGACACTGTTCATTAAGTTACTCAGTGTCCCTTAAATAAGGATCCACTTGATAAAGTCCTTCCAAGGTTCAGTGCCAGGAAAGTTTCTTTTCAGAAGGACTTGCGTGCTGCTTCTCATCCGACAATGAAAGCTGGATGACTTTGGATGCTTCCTCTGACACTTGGAAGCTCAGAGCTGAGTTTAGTGCCCAACTGCTGTAACTAATGCTGAGGTCCTTGTTCATCTACCTTTTCTTACTTTTAAACGGTTTCTGATCTTTTTAAATTGTATTGCTTTGTTTCACATGCAGTTTAATATTGCAAGTCCCCACAAAGTCTTTCTGGAGAAAAGTAGGATAAAAATTCCATTTCATAAAGCACCTCATAGATACTAAAATTTAAGATCCATGAAAACAGCCTCGACTCATGACTCTATTAAACCATCTGGCAACTCTTAAGCACAAGTTTACTCAATCATTCAGAGACTTCTACTCAGATGTCAGACTGTTTATTAGCCTTCTAACAGCAGCTGGCAGGAAAGACTGGGGGTGGAACTAACAAATGTGGCACAGAATTCGGCGACAGGAGACAAACCTAATTCTTTTCTTTTTCCCAAACAATGCAGATAACCAAGAACCAGATGTCCCCAGGGAAGCTCAGGAGCAGAAATACCACCACCTAAAAATGCTAACACACAACACAATATAAACTCTTCAGACCCAGAGGGGTTAGGTGATAGCCTCAAGGTCACACAGCTACCAAGTGGCAGAGCCAGCACTGGCCACAGCTCTGCAGGCTCCTAAATTCCAGCAGAGCAGTTGAATACAAGCTCTCAGGTCAGACTGGCTGCATTCTTCTCCTGGTTTTACCACACACTAATCTATGGCCTTGGGCAAGGTACCCGAGCTTTCTGTACCTCAGATTCCTCAGGTGTAAAGTGGAGAAAACAGTACTTACCTCATGGAGCTCTTTGGAGGAATAAATGAACTGTGTACAGCACAAAGAAAAGTATCTGGTAGTAATAAAAACTCAAAAAGTCAGTAGTTATTCTCATTACCATGACTTCTAATACCAACGTTTTCCTCAGATAATTCTAATATCCACATGCTCTAAGCAGAAACCAAAAACTTATTTTCTATAAATAACCCCCTTTTTGATTACCACAAACACTTTAAATAGGGAGCCAAACCTTTCATCTTTTTCCTTCCGAGACATCTTTCTGTTATCAGCTTCAGAAAGTTTTCGAGTCACTTCTTTGGAAACAGCATCCTCCCTCTTCTGTGCTACTCTGGAAGGAAAAGAAAAAAAGTTTCCACATGCTCCAGGAGTGAACATCACACTCTCTCAGAAACACTCTGTACTCATATCTTGTATTGGCAACTGTATACTTTACATTTCAAGAAAATAAGCTGGACAGAAAGTTCCAAGTTTATTACACTGTGCTAGCCAAAAGAGAGGGAGTTCAAGAAACTTCCAAGATGTGGTTTATTAGTGATGTGTTTTGATTTCTGCTTAAAAGGGAGAATTTTCCTAAGTTAGGTATTTAATATGGAAATAAAAGTCAAATGCTATTAACACAGTTTAGTTATGAATCATTATAGCTCCACTTTGTTTTAACTCAAAATTTAACTGTTCCACAAATAAATTTGTTAAGGCATTAGCAAATGATACATGATTTCAATTCCAATAAATAACAGGAGAGAAAACTAAGCTTAACAAAGAGAGAATTAATAGCTGTAATATCTTAAAGTAAAGCTTTTAACTTTACTCCAAAGGGGAATTTCACTAAAAAGAAATAATACCACATGGTTAAGGAGTGACCACAGCACTTTTAGTTAAAAAAACTGCTGGTTTGAGAGTTGCACCAAGAGATAATATGGAATCAGCCAGAAAAGGCTGGAAGGGTTATTCAAGAAATCAGATCAGAATGTTTAGTGATGAGTCAGATAAAGAAAAAAATGACATAATCCTAAAAAAATCTATTAGGTGAATTTTATCAGATGGGGTTGCTAGTTGAAAGAGAGGATAAAATTTAACCTGTGATGAAATACAAAAAGCCTCCCAAAGATTAGACATTTAAATTCAACATGATTTATTTTTCATAATATGGGAGAAACTGGTTAGCCATAAACATAGAAAAAGTAATAACCGATCACAAGCAAAATATAACAAAGTCCCACTAAGAAAACATTCAACACGATACTGAGATGTATTGAAAGCAACAGCATGTGCACCATAGAGATAGACATCTGTTCAATCTATGTTCAATTACTCAATCCCTCATTACTATGTATATTAAGTTCTGGTCAGTGGACCAAAGGAAACTGGGGGAAAATCAGGATGGATTCCTGAAAAGCCCAAGATCATTCAAGGCAATAGTTCTCAACCTTTCTTCAACTACATGATCTTCTGGGCTACAAATTAAGCACAAATTCAGGCTGGTTTTACCTATATCTCCATCTCTATCTCTCACTCAAGAATCAAGTTAGAAGTGACATTATTAAAAAGAAAACATTTAGTCAGCTTCAGCTGATGTATTTTTCCACAAATTGATAACTGGAGAGAGGAAAATCAGTTTGTCTAAAAAAAAACAGGTAAAAGGAAATAAGTTCTGAAACCTAAAGAAAAAAGGCAGCTAAGAGAGCAGGTAGCTGCTTTAAGAGATACTTTAAGACACTATAATGTCCAACTTTCCCTGACTCATTTTATTATGTAAAAGTTCAGTTCCGCAGGGCAGAGACTCTCATCTCTTAATCTCTAGCAAATCCCAGGCACTTATTAAGTGTTTCCTGAACCTCACATAAGACTGCTTTTTTCTAGGAAAGGCCAGTTGATAAGAAATGGACATGGTTTACAGCAGAAACCTTTCTTAGCAGAACAGAGGGTAAAAAAAATACACACACACCACCACCCCCAACTGTCAGGGTGCTAGGACACAGGAATAAACTATTTTCAGAGGAGTTGGCTCTAAGCATCTCTTGGACAAATAGTCATCTGTCCACATGACAAATCTTCCTGAAGACACTGAACCAGATAACTAGTTAATTTCTCTTCTATGTCTACAATTCTATACTCGCCTAACAGAGACATTAACAACCACACTGTAGGCTTATTACAACTCAAGAAGCCCTACCCTCCATCTCAGTGCTCTTAGAAAACAAACCTCACTCAGTGCTGAATGCTCTAAAACAAAACAGGTAAATCCAGGGGCCCAGCTCTCAGCCAACTGAGATAAAAAAAACATCTTTGCAAACATTTTAAAAATCATGCCACCTTAAAAAAAAATTCCTATGGGATCTCTCACCCCCAACCTCTCCAACACTGCACACAAACATTTATTACATGCCAGACACCATGGTTTACGTCGCACGTATCATATTTAATCCTCACCATCCAACAAGGTACCATTAGTACTCCCATTTTACAGCTCAAGAATCTGAAGTGTAGAAAGATGAAATGCATGCCCAAGGCTCTGCATTTAAGAGCAGCAGAGCTGGGACTGGAATCCAGACTGTTGACTCTGAAGCCATTCTCTCTACCACCAACACCTACCCACACTCAGAATCTTGCTGGCTCTTTAAGCCTTAACAATCTTGCCAATCTGTAGTTTTGATGTCAGTAGCAATATTTAATATTACACCAAAACTATGACTAACAAATAATTCCATTCAGAGTGTATTAAGTCAGTAGGTCACTGAAATTTTACTGAACTAAATTAAACGTACCATTAACTATTGTAAGGGAAATTAATAAAAGACATGGCAGTTGCCCTCAAGAAGCCGAAAGGAGAAATGGGGGGAAGGAAAATGATTTTTGACTCCAACAAGGCAAATAAAAATGATATGCAGAACAAGTGAAAAAACACTAGGTCCCAAAGGGACTGAGTTCCAAGGGAATCACAAAGGATGGGTCATGCAAAACGCCCACTTCTGAGGGCTTTGCTATCCACAGATGGCCATGCCTCACAAGAAAGACAGCCCAGGACAGCAGAGGCCGAGACGGGCTGAATCCTGGAATGGCAGTTAGTGAAGAGGGGCTGTCAAGCAGGGAGACAACAAAGATAACCTGGATTTAGCCGTTCTAGCAACAGCCACGCACAACCTGGATTCCTAAGGGTCGAGAACGACAGTGGAGAGGCTGCTGAGGCCAGTTTCAGCTGCTGAGACCATTTCTGGCCTCCTTACAATAAATCCCTGTTAACTGAGATCATCTCAATGTATTTCTACTCCTCATCACTAGAAAGCTTAACACAGGAACAATAAGGACAGTTAAGATTTCTCTGGAAAAGATTCCTAAGTCTTGAAATACCAGGCATGTAAGAATGGAAAGAAAGGGAGATGATTCTAAATGAGGGAGGGAACGAGTCATGTTCAAAGGATGACACAAAAGCTGAGTCAAAAGATCTAAGGCCCAATCCTAAAAGACAAGGCCCCACTGGTAGGAGGCAGAAGACTTGCATTCCGGGGCCTGGAAGAATCTGGATTTAATACATTTAGAAAAGAGAAGGCCATGAAGAGTTGTTAGGAGAGTGACACGATAAAATGAAGGTAGAAATAGAGGAAATATAGTAACCTTTTACATTTTCATATTCTCATAAGAAAAAATGCAATTAGCATTAAAAATGTCAGTGTTGAATATAAGAAAAAAAGACCACTTCTTTCACATCCAAAAATTCTACATGGTGAGCCCAGAACAATTCCTTCTAGAAAGAATTCCATTTGACTTCTAAAATGTTACTTTACTTGGTGGATTTGTTTTTCTGAACCCCATGATTAAGGATGGTACTTAAGTGTTTTAATTCCACCATCAATACCCACTTCCATAGCAGTGTTAGAATCACTGTCTCTGCTTTTCGGTTAGTTGCTACTCCTTCATACCATTAATGTGCCTCCCCCTCCAAATATACATACATATATATCTCAAGATAGTGCTTACTCTAACCCACACACACAAATGGTCTTTAAGAAGACCTCCTACTATATAAAAATGCAACAATATATACTTTCTCTTGAGAAATATACTTACTTGTGCTTGAGAACAAATTTCACATTTTTGTATGCAAAGGCTACCAAATAAGTGCTTACTAGGGTCATCACACTATACAGAACAGCAGACTGAATAAGATCCATATGCCATATTCGCCAATATAGCCCTGAATTAAGATAAAAGGGGGAGAGGGGGGTACAAAAAGAAACAAAAGATTACCAGCCAGTTACAAAAGCCTGCTGAATTAATTATAGCTAAACCTAGTAAAATACAGCTGATTGGGGAATCCAATACAGTATAAGGGGAACTTAAGAAGTGTGATATCCAGTAAAACGTTAGTCTCAAGTTTCCCTAGTCGAGAACACTTGAAAAACATAACCTTTCTATAACTAGTCCATTATGAGATTTCTGCTTCTAAAATGAGAACCCTGGCTCAACAAAATCACAATTCAGACTTCAAATTTCATTCTAAAGGGTACTATCACGCTAACTACAGGCCATTCCAAAACGCCATGTGCAGCCCCAAACCAGAGTTTACACGCTGACGTGGCTGTTATCTGAAATCAAGGCAGTGCTCAGTGCAGCCAGTGAACCAAAAGGCTCCACACCACGTTAACTGCACGCTGGGTTTTATAAAGCCGAAAGAGAAAATATATCTGGATTTGACTGTCCAACAACAGTGCAGCAATGTGAGAGGAAATTCACATTCGGGAAACCTGCGCTCTAAAAACGACCTTGGCCAAGACTGTATAGTTTTTCCATCCAAGTAAGAATTCTAGAATTGCACTAATAGGCTTATTAAAAGGGTTACTACACATTGTAGAGCGCGGGCCCTTGGCACTGGTCCAACTTCTCTCGTCAAACTAGGAAAATAATGTTCTGCGTGAAGCAGTTCTCTTAAAGCTACACTTCTAATTCAGTGCGGGTGTTAATGTCTCTCGTCTTAATTCATGAGTTTCTCCAAAATAAGTAATAAGTTTAAGATCTCGTAACAGCAAACGACAGTTGTAGGGGAAAAAAGCAAATAGCAGGCTATATGCCTAAATGTTAGCATCACAAGATCTTAACCCGAGCGTTAGTTTTAATACTGATTCGGGGCCGCCATCCCGGAACGAGTAACTCACAATCCGCAGGAGTGAGGCCCTGGAACGAGCTAGCGTACTTTTAAAACGCGCCACAGGTGACTCTCCTGGGATGCCACCCACCACTACCCTGGACCAGATCACGGAGGCCCACAGAGGCTACGTGCTGCCCCCGAGCCCAGGGCGCGCTGGGGAGAGCGCGGGCCGCGGCTCACGCCTCGCCGGTCCGCCCGGCCCTGCCACGTCCCCGCCCAGGCCGACCCGCCGGCGGCCTCCCCGCCCGCCTCTCTCCAAGTGCTCACAGATGGGGATGGCAGACACGATGAAGGCGTTCCCGAAGAAGAGCGCCGAGGACTTGGCCGAGAGGTTGCGGCTGAAATCCTGCAGGAGCAGGTCCTCCTCGGACTGCTGCTTGGAGCCGCCTTTGGGAGCCATGGTGGAACCGCAGCTGCGAGACGAGAGGGCCGAGTCAGGCTCCGAGCCGGGCGCCGAGCGGAGCAGAGGCCGCTGGCACCACCCCTGCGGCCACCGTATCCGCTAACGACCCGTCAGCGCCGCGCGCGGAAGAGGGACCCGGCGTTGCGCGGCGCGGGGCAAGCGTCCGCGGGATTGGCCAGTCTGGCGCCGCTACGTAGGCTTCTCGGCATGATTGGGCGAGCGGGCCAGACTTCCGGATTCCTGGCAAGCCACGTGACTCGTCAGTTTCTAGGAGGAAGCCGGGACTTGTAGTTTAGTGGGTGCTTTTTTTTTTTTTTTCTAAATTAACAAAACGTTATTGACATTACAGTTCACAGATGCTGGTAGACTCATGCTTTCCAAGCCGTCGAAATTCCAAAATAAGGAGCTCTGAGTCATATGGTCATTCATTCAACGGGCGCATGGTTAGCCGGCTCTGTGGGTACCTACACTGGGGCGTTGGAAGAGGAAGAGGAGAAAGATAAGTATAGGTAGGTAGTATGTGTCGAGCCCCTTCTTTACACAGCCATTATTTCATTAAATATCCTCAAGAATCCTATGATATGCCCATTTTGAGGGTGAGAGACCAGTGCTGGTCTCCAGGGAGTGGGATCTTTTCAACAAAGTAACAGCCTACCTTTGTACAAAAAAAGTCACTCTTGCTTATAAGGAACTCATGGTCTCATTGCTGAAGATAATACTTAACATGTGTCCAATACATTTACAAATTACTACACTTTTATTACTTTAAAGATTTAGTTGAAATAATGTGGCCTCCAAAGCCATGCTAGGTAAAATAATACTAAGTAAGGACAATATGTTGGCTGGACAGGCCTCTGAAGTTCAGAAAATTGAATATGCTGATTAAAACAACTAAATACCATTAACTCGAGTTATCACTTTTTCTTCAAAAATTAATGCTCAACCACTTCACTCTCAGCAAAAGCTTCTTTCATCTACTGACATCAGGCAAAACTTCAACAACCAACTTAACAGATCTGTTAATAGAGATCTTTCTCACCTTCTCCAGTTGTAATTGACCTTCACAGCTTCCGTTCTAATGGAGCTTTCTGTCTTCAAGCTTTTTCAACCTATTCTCTTTTTTAAAAAAAAATTATTTATATTTTTAAAATTTTGGGCTGCATTGGGTCTTTGTTGCTGCGCACAGGCTTTCCTCTGGTTGCGGCAAGAGCGGTGTCTACTCTTGGTTGCGGTGCGCGGGCTTCTCATTGCGTTGGCTTCTCTTACTGCGGAGCATGGGCTCTAGGCGCGGGGGCTTCAGAAGTTGTGGCTCACGGGCTTAGTTGCCCTGCGGCATGTGGAATCTTCATAGACCAGGGCTCGAACCCGTGTTCCCTGCATTGGCAGGCAGATTCTTAACTACTGCACCACCAGAGAAGTCCTCAACCTATTTTCTGTATAGATACCACAGTGAGTCTTCCTGAAATATAAATCCTTTCATCATCTACAGCAAGTATTCCCAAATGCCAGAAGTTTTCACCAATCGCGGCAAAATAAGAAGAAAAAATGGACCATCTAGTGAATTTTTCAGAAAACAAACTATTCATTTAAAAATATCTACATTTATGTCTTCTTTTTTTTAATGTCTAAATGCACTTTCTTTATTATGTGGTGGTGGTGATAGTGAAGAAACTCGTATTTTTCTCTTCCAAAATATTCCTCTCTGTTTTTCCTACCTTAATAAATCACATCCTTTTTCACCATTTGCTAGGGCTAAAATATTGTTTCAACACTTAATTCCTTCCTTTTGCTCTCCATTTGTGACCAATTTATCAGCAAAACCTTTTGGATCTGTCTCTTTAACTAGATTCTTGCTTGCTATTTATAAATCAATGATATAAAAAGAAGATAACAGATAAAATCAGAAACTGTAAGATCAAAATCAACAAGCTAGTTAAAAGTAAAAGAGGAAGAAAATAAGAAACAATAATGATGAGGTTAAAAATAATTACACCTGAGAAAAATATCTAAACAATTAAAAAAAGATAAAAGTTTGAAATGTTAGTAGATAAAAATTAATGCACTTTGTAAACCAAGAATATAAACTAAAGGTAATAAATTTAAACAGAAGAGAATCTAAAATAGTAGGAATTTATAATTTATGGGGTAAGTATAAGAACTATGATAAGCAATGATGCTTATGACAGAGGTTTTTTCATTATGTTAACAATGAAAATCATGAAGGTAGTAGCACACCTGAAGTACTGGAGCAGTGTTTTTGTTGTTGTTGTTGTTGTTGTTGTTGTTTTTGTTTTTTTATTTTTGGCTGTGTTGGGTCTTCATTGCTGTGCACGGGCTTTCTCTAGGTGTGGCGAGCAGGGTCTACTCTTCATTGAGGTGTGCAGCCTTCTCATTGCGGTGGCTTCTCTTGTTGTGGAGCATGGCTCTAGGCACACGGGCTGCAGTAGTTGTGGCGCGCAGGCTCAGTAGTTGTGGTGCACGGGCTTAGTTGTTCCGCGGCATGTGGGATCTTCCTGGACCAGGGCTCGAACCCGTGTCTCCTGCATTGGCAGGTGGATTCTTAACCACTGCGCCACCAGGGAAGCCCAGGAGCAGTGTCTTTTTATACCAAATGCTATCTAGTACCTTTGGAAGAATAACAAGGTCTAAGGATCATCTATAAATGGCACATATGTCTATGGCACATTGGACAGCAGAGATAACAATCTGCTAAAATACAAAAAGAAGGGTGGGCAATAGATTCTATTCAAACAAAGATCTGCAATATATTTTTCCTATTTCAATATAGTTCAATTCTATGAAGGAGACAGATAGATGGACTTGATTCCATACCAGCCGGCTTCTAATCTGTGAATTTCAAGCTTAACATTTTCATTATATCACTTCACATTATCAGAATTTAAAAAAAAAGAAAAAGAGAAAAAATTTAAAGCAGTAATATTTATTGCTGGCAGGGATATGGATCACAAATTTCTCTCATCCACTGCTATTGGCTTTGTGGAAGAAAATCTGGCAAGTTAAAATTTAATATATCTTTCTGTGGCAGACACTGCAAGTTGCCTAGCCAATAAAGAAAACTACTGCTAGCTTTACACTGGGACATCATGAAGATTAACAAATGGATCATCTAGTACTACTCTAGGGACTGTGGGGTGGGGAAGCTCTCTGTTAAAAAGCCCATTTGCTATGCAACTCTCATTATGGAAATAATTTTTGAAAGAAGAGATGAAATACTTATATTAGTCTCTAGGTACAATATTTTAAAGTCCTACCTGGGAGACAATTTACTCAGCCAAACTACATATTTTAGGCACTGCTCTGTGATTAATTCATTGCTTCATGAATTCATTCAGCAAGTATTTTTAAAAAGCTACTATGTGAAAGGCACTGTGCTAGACCTTTGGAAGTATCCAAATAACAGCCATGATAATTATGATTATGATAACCAACATTTATTGAGTCTTTCTGTTTTATGTCCAGCTCTATGCTAGACCCTTCACATACATCATTTAATTTAATCCTTACAGCAGCACTATGAGATGTGTGTTATTATTATCCCCATTTGTCAGATGAAGAAACTGAGGCACAGATTAGTACAGTAACTCACCTAAGATCCCACAACTAGTAAGTGGTAGAGTCAAGCTATGAACCCCAGGCAATATGACTCCAGGACGTATGCTCTTAACTGCAATTGAGTTCTGGTCTCCTCTGTACCAGTGACGTCTCAGATTCTAAGTGCTTGCCCCCAAAAGTTCTATTTTGGACAAGCAGCCAAGGGTAGTTTCTTGTGTACCAGTTGCCTTGCAGAGTCATGTCACACACAGCAGCTCTGGCCAGCACATCCTTGGACAGACAGGATTCTGCATCTTATCCATAGGGAAACCTCAGTGAGCAAGCCTGGGCTCTCCATAGTGGATTCTCTGTCTCAGTGGGTTTGAACATAAAATCCCGGAAAGCGACACAATTAATAGAGGTGTTCAGAAACAGGTCAGACTGAGAAGAGGTGGAAAGCACAAACCATAACTCACCAGCAGCCATATATTAGAGAAAGGGTGATTGGAGAAATGCTCAAGGTTTCCTCATTTCCCTCTGTAAGCCAGAAAGAGACCCCCATCACCTGCAATAAAGCAAAAATGCTCCAAAAATGAAAACAAAACAGATGTGAAGTACAGTAAAAATAATATAAACAGATATAAAAATAATATAAAATAATATAAACATAAATAATATAAACAAAAACATAGATGAATGATTTTGCTCAATGTAATTTATCAATTTATATATCACCCCTCCCCCAATATGTTTAAGGCAAAAGTAAGGAAATCAAATTCATACAAGATTCAAGCAAGTACTCTGTGACATAATAAGAATTACATATTTGGTCTCTGCCCAGCTTCCTAACAGAGCTCCTAAAATCCTTGGAATTACCTGAGTAATGGGGGTGAGAAAAGCATCTCTGGTTTTTCTTCATAAACCCCTTTCAGCCATCTCTGAGTTTGTGCTAATGAGCTGGCCCGGGGAGAATGGGGGCTGATTGCTGGAGGAACCAACCATGTGAGGGTTGGAAGTTTCAGCCCCATTCCACCCGCCACTACCCTGGGGAGCGGAAGAAGATAAGGGCCTGGAGATCGACTTAATCACCAGTGGCCAATGATTTAATCAGTCATACCTGCGTAATGAGCCTCCATAAAACCCTTAAACAATGGGGTTCAGAGAGCCTCTGGGTTGGTGCTGGGAGGGCGGGGTGCCCGGAGATCACAGGGTATCTTCGTGCACCTTCCCACATAATTTGCCCCCATGCATCTCTTCCATTTGGCTGTTCCTGAGTTGTAAACTTTATCATAAACCAGTAATCATAAGTAAAGCACTTTCCTGAGTTCTCTGATCCAGTCTCACAAATTATCAAACCTGAGGAGGGAATTGTGGGAACCCTCGATGTATAGTCATTTAGTCAGAAGCACAAGCAACAACCTGGGACTTGAGATTGGCATCTGAAGTGGGGGGCAGTCTTGTGGGACTAAGCCCTTAACCTACGAGGTTTGCACTGACTCCGGGTAGTTCGTGTCAGAATTGAGTTAAATTGTAGGACACCCAGTCGGTGTCCACCAAAAATTAGAGGCTAGCTTAGGGTGGAGAAACCCACACCTTCAGTGTCAGAAATGTGGGAGTAGCGTAGAAGGAAATAGGTTTTTTCCTTTTATAACTCCAGTGAGTGAATTGTGCCAGGTATAGAACATAAGACATAAGGGATCTTGTAAAGCAACCATACTCCCAATAAAATTTTTTTAAAAAAAGAAAAAGACAGTGGCGGGATCAATATAACTGAAAAGCTCACTTTGCCAAAGGCCATCAAACTGAGATAGACAGAATCAACAACCAATGTGATGTAGGCCAAATACAACATGTCTGGGCTTGAATCTGCACCATAAACTCCCCGATTAATGGAGACTTAACTGTACACAAAAAAGAAAAAAATTAAGGTGTTACGATGTGTTTTTTCCCATACCTCTAAGCAATTAACTCAATTCCCTGAAACTCTGACCAGATGTCCCACAAATTGAACTCAATTCTGGCACTATATACCTGACCTGTCAGATCCCACAGGTTAAGGGCTCAGTCCCTCAAAACTGCCCCCCAAGTCAGACACCAATTGCAAGTCCAGGTTGTCACCCACACTTCTGACTGACTGGCTATAAATTGGAGGTTCCCGTGACCCCCTCCTAGGGTTGAATTAATTTGCTAGAGCAGCTCACAGAACTCAGGAAATCAGCTTACTCCCTAGTTTATCTTTTTTTTTTTTTTTTTACAAAAGATATTAAAGGATAAGAATTGAACAGCCAGATAAAGAGACACAGAGATCGAAGTCTAGCACACAGGAGCTTCTATTCCAATAGACTCTGGGACCCAGCACGTGAAAGCATTCTGGTTCACCAACCTGGAAGCTTTTCCAACCTTTTGGGTTTTTATGGAGGCTCCATTGTACAGGCATAGTTGATTAAATCATTGGCCACTGGTGATTGATTCAACTTCCAGCCCCTCTTCCCTCCCCAGAGGTCAGGGGGGTGGGAAGGAAAGGTCCAACCCTCTAATCAGGCTTGGTTCCCCTGGCAACCAGCCCCCATCCTTACATTACCAAGGGGCTTTCCAAAAGTAATCTCATTAACATAACAAAGGACACCCTTATTACTCTCAACACTTTAGGAAATCGCGTTTTAGGAGCTGCCTGCAGGAACAATGGACAAAGACCAAATATATATTTCTCATTAAAGTCACAGTGTCACAGGTGTAATGAAAAAAGCCTTACCATTCAGAAAGAAAGGTGCCCTTTTGTAGAGAATGCTGGGGAACGTTGGCCCTTAGACTTGTTCAGGCCCCTTCTCCCACCCACCAAACACACACCTTGACATTGACAGATGTTTTCCAGCTGTTTTGTTTTGTTTTTTTTTAATATAAAGATAAAGTCTTGAGAATTCTAAATTCACACTTTACTGCGGAATTGATTTTGAAACCAATTGAGACATTAAAATACTTGAGGGACAAGAATTTGTCTTAGAGCTTGAAGCTTATATTTTCCAAGATAAATATTTCCCTTTTTTAGGAAATGCTGATTAGCCTGTGTAAGTCGGAGACTATTTCTGAAGCAGACAGAAAATCCTGTTTCTTTTGTGCCTAAGGGAATTTATAAAGTCACTCACTTCTTTAAGAAAATGATACACATCTCCAGAAAATATATTATCTTAATATCCGCTGATAGAGGCCATAATACTTTAACTCTCAAAACTCCTCCTGGAATTTTCTAAATGTGAGACTTATCACACATGCATCATCCATGCAGCACTGCAGGGCACAATAAAAATTAAGATTTGCACTGGAAATCAGTTTTCTTTAGTTACACATTTAACCTAAGCTCTATGGCAACAGAATATAAGATAAAGTAGGTCACGAATTTCAATTGGAATGGCTTAGTTGATAGAAAAGCTCAGTTGTAATTTGTTGCTCATTTTTTAGGAGTCTTTCCTTAAAAATTCTTCTATTTCACACACCCCTGTCACTGTAATCTAACAACAACCTCGTAGATAAAAATCATAAGACCAAATTCTTGAATGGGGCTCATTCAATCTCAGTAGTTATTTGGTTTGCCAGTTAACTAGTAGTGTCCATCTCCATACTCATAAATAGATGAGGAAGGGAATTCCAGGTAAAAGGAATAGCTTTATGAGTGCACAGTCATGCAAGTGTACAGTATACAACTTGAGATCATTTGGAGGATGATCAAAACCAGACACGATAAGAGGATTTTAAAAAAGGATATGTTTCTGTCACTGTAAGCCTAATGGAATCATAGGTGGTCTCCTAGGAACCTAGCTGGACACCTACCCCAGCTACGTAGGCTATTTTTATCCAAGAAATAAGATGAAATTAAGTTCTAATCTCTTTTATAGTATTTTCTGATTCCATCTTTCTTTGCTTCTGGGGTAAATATGTCCCTTGGTCTTACTGACCCATATTTTTTTTTTTTTTTTTTTTTTTTTTTGCGGTACGCGGGCCTCTCACTGTTGTGGCCTCTCCCGTTGCGGAGCACAGGCTCTGGACGCACAGGCCCAACGGCCATGGCTCACAGGCCCAGCCACTCCGCGACATGTGGGATCCTCCCGGACTGGGGCACGAACCCGTGTCCCCTGCATCGGCAGGCGGACTCTCAACCACTGCGCCACCAAGGAAGCCCACTGACCCATATTTTAAAATTCCAACTCCTCTAGGACCTTTCTGTACTAAATATTCTTTCTGCTTTTCCATCTCTTCCATGCATAGTGCTTATAGGTCTCTAGAGTATGAAAGATCTGTCTGTTTAATCTGCCAGAATAATACCTGTGTGATCTTGGGCATATTACTTACCTTCTCTAATCCTCACTTTCCTCCCAAATTTGCCATGTGCATTAAATGTAACAATATGAAGCCCTAGCTGGAACAGAGTAAGCTCTCAGTGGCAGTAGTTATTCTTCTTCGTCTTCTCTTCTGTCTTGACGTGTTGCTTCCTACTCTACTTATAATGTGCTCAGCAGCTTTCTCACCTCCTGCACACACACACACTCACACGTGCACTCTGGCAAGCACACACTCTCCCTCAACTCTTTCACATGCTTAAACTCTCCACCTGCTCTTCACCGCCAAAGAAAGAAGACTTCCCACTCATTCCTAACCACACTGCAACTTGAATTATACCTCTGCCTCTCTTCCATATCTGCTCCAGCAACAGTCTACTAAATTGCCAAAGCCAAACAATGTTCCTCAGCTTTTAACCACCTCACCTATCTTCAGCATTTAGTACCACTGGACATCTCATCTTCTCGAAAGTTTCTCTTCTCTAGTCCCCAGTCAGCTGCCCTGACTACCCGGACCCTCCCTGCTTCTTGGGTAGGTTTGCCCACTCAGGCAGCTATGAGTGAGTCAAGGGGTAAAATCACAGTGGCTCTGATCAGAGGCCTCAAAAAGTAGAACCACGCTGGCAATAATTCTGGCAAAATGGAGCTAACTTTTCCAGTTAAGTCTTAAACTCAGTTTTGCTCCCTAATCAACAAAAACTGAGGAGATTTTTAAACTGCTTCATACCCCAGCAACACAGAACAAAGTGAAGGGAAACCAGCAAATGTGCCCAGAGCTTTACAGTAAGCACATCAGAGAATATCCTTCCTCGTCTTTTCCTACACAGATCTATGCATTAGCTGGCAGGAGCAGAAATATCTAAAACTACATGCACAACTACTGAACTGCGTGTGTTTGAAGTCTGAGCTGCAATCAGTTACAGATAGTTGAGATTCTTCTACAATTATTTTTAAATTCCTTGATCCAAAGAGGTCTTAATTTTACTGTATATCAGTTGTGAATCTCACACAGATGAATGTCAAGAAATGGTGCAGAATCAGATAATTTACAAAGGAACTAAAACAAGGAACTGAAACTTTTCCCTTACCACCTTTTGCAAGGGTTTCACAGATTCTCAGCTAAGAAGTCATTAGAGTTAATGCAGAAATCATGATGTATATTACCTCAGTGTGTCGTATACATATTGGTTAACAGGACAGGTCCTAGAATAAGATTGACTGGGTTCAAATCCCACTTCCACCACTTATTGGTTGTGTGAAGGTGAAGTTATCGCATATCTCTTTCTAAGACTTTGTTTTGCTAATCTATTAATCAGGGGAAATGATGATACTTTTTTCAGAGGGATTTTGAAAAGACTAAATGACAAAAATGTTTGTAAATTATTTAGCTTGCATTCAAAATGTGTAAATCTTCCGCTTTCTTTTGCTACATTTTCTGCTTTAGCTCCTCTCTTTCCGAGAAATTCTGCTTTAATTATTTGTAAATGAACAAGCGTGTGTGTGTGTGTGTGTGTGTGTGTGTGTGTGTGTGTGTGTGTGTTGTATAGCTAAATTGGAATATAAAGCGGGGGAAAATTGGCCTCAAGAAGACAGTCACCCCTGGTGGAAGATTACAAGGCCTGTCTCCACCCAGAGTAGAAACTGACCGCAATCCACTTCTTCTTTAAACAGAGGCAGAGGGGACTTCAGCCCCTGACGTGGAGAAAGGAGGAAAGGTGTGGGGCATCCTACATCAAAGGGGTAGGAGAGAGGGCGAGTTGCCTTCTCAAACCTATTCTCCACCAGAGTAACATTTTACTGTTTTATTATGATTATAAAAGAATTCTGATTCTGAAAGCTGGAAAGCACAAACACACATTAAAGAAGAAACCAAAAATGAACCCTGATCTCATAGGTCAGAGATAACTTCTATTAATATTTTGAAACAATTTCTTTAGTCATTTCCTATGCATCTATTTGCACATCTATAATTAACATAATTGAGATCAGTGATATAAATAGTTTTGTCTACCTTTCCAATTGTTCCATTATGAGCATTTTTCAATGTTATTGAAATATCTTCAAAACATTCTTTCCAATGACTACAAAATTGTCCTTTGGATGAATGTACTACAATTTATGTATCTATTTTAATAACTTATTATTTTCTAATGACAAAATAATTGCATGTTCATTTATAAACTTAGAAAATATATAAATCACCCATAATCTTATTGCTCAGATATAACCACTGTTAATATTTTGATAAATTTCTTTCTAGTAGTTTTCTATAACTAGCTGTTATTACATACTTAACTAATTGAGGTCATATATTACATGTATTTTCCCATGTCATTAAAAATGCTCTGGAAGTTTTTAGTGCCTATAAATAATAAATGATATATGTCTGATCTCACTCTCTTACTGGTAGGGAGGAAAGAAATTTCCAGCCAACAAGGACAGAAAATGTCCACAAATAGAGGGAAAAGGATTGTCTAAGGCCATGCCCTCTAAGTCATCAGTTTCTCTAGAAAGAGTCCAGACTTCCTTGGCATGCGAAGGCTGAATAGTTGCTTCCAAAAACCAAGCTGCCAAATCCAGCGTAGGGTAACTGTTTGAGTCAGAACTCCTTCTGTTACAAGCAACAGAGCCCTTTCTCAAACAAGCTTAAGAAAAAATCAACAACAGAAACAAACAAACAATAGGGATAAGGGAAAAAGGAAGGGAGGGAGGAAGGGGAGAAGTTTATTACCTGAGGAAGATAAAAAGTTCTGTCACTGCTGAATTCAGAGGCTCAAACAATGTCTTTAGAACTTATGTGTCATCTCTCATCTCTCTTCACCTGTGTTGGTATCATTCTCTCCAATATGGACAATATGGACATTTTCCTGAAAGAAAGCTATCCATATGACTGTCTGGCTTTTATCTTTCTAGCTCTTGATCCCAGAGGAGGAGATAGCAGTTTTCCTGATGGCTTCTGAAGAAAACTATCAGTGGGGCTCGTGGTTGCCTAAGCTGAATGACTCACTGGGTCAGAGAGATGGAGTATCCATTGGCAAAGCTGGTGTCTGGGAACCACACTTAGCGGGATGCAGGAGGGCCAGTTCTACTGAATTGCATGGTAGGAGGAGTCGGGTTCTCTCAACAAGAAAGAAATGCCAGCAGAGTCATGTCCAAGCTAGTAAGAGGTCGATGGTCACATCATTACAGGCAGCAGGATCAGGAGGAGGCTGGGGTGAGTCGGAGCCTGACCGGCCAGGTGCCCTCCACCCACTCAGGAGGAGGTGAGGCCCTCAACGGTGACGGGACACATGGATGCACTTCCATGTATTTAACCATTCGCATGTTGTTAACCGTTTAGCTTGTTCCAGTTCTTTTTTCATCAGTTACCCTGATAAGAAATACTTTATTTTTACATTTACTTCACAACAACATTTATTCACCTACGACTCTAAAATAAACATGTTCATGATAAAATGCAGAAGGCTAAATAAATACCTATATTTCTACTACCCAGGGGGCAACCAAATTATGTGTGTGTTGTGTGTGTATACACATGCACATGCAAACATATATATACACATATACACAATTGATGACATACTTGAAATAGAATTTTCATTCCTGATTTTTAGTTAACACTGAATTAGAAACATTTTATGTTATTAAATATTCTTTGATATCAGAATTCTGATAGTATATGATATTTCATCATATAAATTATCAAAAAATTTTAGCCATTTCTTGGTTTGGGGACACTTAGGTCATACCTATTTTTTCACTATTATAAGTAAACCTATATTTGGTATAAATATGTGTCTGCATCTCTGATTATTTCTTTGGCGTAGAGTCCTAGAAGTGGAGACACAGGGCTAAACTATGTGAACACCCTTATGAGTACAGTCACACAGACTGGCCTAGGGTCAGCTATATCAAGTTTGAAGGAGAGGGGAGACGAGGGCATTCTGTGTGGCCCAAGACAGTCAGAATGGGGATGGTAGGATGCCGAGAAGAACTAAGCTGACCGTGAGGGCTGTAACTCTGACCTCATGGGGAAAAAAACAAGGTTTGTTTACGTTGCCGTTTCACAAGATCAAATCTTAACATAGACGCATTGGGGGTTTCACATGTTAACTTACACAGCTGTTCCTAGTGGATTGACCCACAGAAAAACAAGCCCTGCTTTACCCCTGACCTCCACTTCACTTCTACTCTGAGTTGAGCCTATCTGCTTCCAGCCCCTCAAGCCGTCCCAGAGAGAATGATCTCCACCCAGGAATGCGGGTAGAACAAACTGGAGAAGCTTATTTGCCAGAAATGGGCCACACAAGAGTTTTTTTCACAAAACCGTCAGAGGGAGGGGCTCCACTTCCCAGAGGACTCTACAAACTCTGCTCTGTGCAAAGCGAGGGGGAGCAGGGTGGGGGAGGAACAGAGAATTCTCCAGCATCCTGGAGCAGCCTGGCAGGGCTGGCAGTTAGAGGCGGGAGTCCTGACAGCCAACTGCAACTGTGAAAGGAGCGCGGAGGTGGAGAAGGACCACTTCATGGACCAGGGTGAGTAGCAGTCATTTTATTTTTACGGGCCGCCATGAATACAGATTTTTGGAGAAAAGGACTATGGCCAGGGAGAATTTCTGGGATGCTTTCTGCAAGGTGCCGTGTATTTGGTCTGGTTCTTTAAAAAAAAACACCCACAACAAAGATATAAGTTCATCTTTAAGGCTGCCAGACAGAGTCATGTTTCTTTTGAGTGTGACTCTGTACAGATGCTGGGCCACACGAAACCTGGGAAGAAACTTTAAAAAGCAACCAAAATATGAACCACCATATCCTCCTTAGAGGCACTCACCACGTTTTATACAGGGTCTGTAAAATTCATTCACTCTACTCTTTTCCTCTCTGATTCTCCACCTAAATGTTTGATACCTTTCTATTTTATGATGGTATTGACATAGCATGTGGTTGTTTAAGAGGTATTCTGAGGTAAGTTCTGGTCTTCTCTGCTCTGTAATTTTCTCTCCTCACCTTACCACATTCTCCTAACTGATCACAGCTTATTATTATTGCAAGGGCCTTGCTTTACTTGCCCTTGTGTACTCCGTAGCCTGCCTGGTTCCAGAGCTTTACACCTCGTGTTGTAAAATGCATACTCGCTAAGTTACAGTGAAGGCAAGGAGTAACTCTTCCATGATCAAGGAAATCTGCTTTGTCTCCATTTATTCATCAAATCAACACACATGGATTAAGGATTTAATAGAGGAAAACCTCCTTTCTTCACTCTATTATGCAAACTGCTTTTCTGTTCTCCTTCAAGAATGTGACTTTTCATCTGTGGATGATTTTAAAATGGGCTGTAAGCAAAGCACATCCTGGAATGAAAAAGAAGGTTTCTTTTTGATAAAGACATGGCTTCTATTGTCAAAGGGCAGAAGAGGTCAGGCACTATCCTCCCTTTCTAAAGAGCAAGGCACCTTTTTTGTATTGAGATGTTTAAAATTCTTTAATCAAGAAGTGCTTTGGCCTGATAATTAAGGTATGTGTTTGGCTTAGTTTATCTTTTCTGAGGATGAAAGGAGAAAAGAACTGTGGTTTGGGAAGAGGGAGGAGGCCACAAGACAGAAAACAGTCTCAGGACCAAGATAGGCCAGAACGGCCTCATCAAAGCGACAGGGGTGGCAAAGGAAAACGGACAGGGGTTTTAGGAGTTAACCACGCGTGGGTGCTCCGCTGCCCCACGCTGAGAAGCCAGATGGAGCAGAAGGAAGGGAAGAGAGGAGTTTGTGGTCTCCAAGTAATTCTTAGTCCCCTTTCACCACATCTGCTTCTGGCCTGGAAACTGGCTTGCAGACATTTTCTCTGCTGGTCTCTCAGGCACGTGTCACCAGCGAGCAAGGGAGGGATGGTTGTAGGGGGGAGAGCGTCGAGTGACCAACCCTCCGGGTTTGCCCGGGACACTCTAGGTTTTGTGCTGACAGTCTTGCATCCCGGGAAACCCTTCAGTTCCTTGCAAAGCTGGACACTTGGTTATCCTACTCACCGACCTGGAGTTGTCTCATGGAAAAATCAGGTATTCACGGATTCACAAAAACTTACTTTTTTTTCACAATTTCAAAATGTTCAGATTGCATGTCCACAAATACCGAGTCACTCAGTCATAAAACCGGAAAGCCAGCGAGTATTGGATTAGACCGAATGTGGGAAGTGGGGAGATTTGTGGAACAGATTTGTAAACAACTCACTGCGAATGTAGGGGAGGGAGATGCTAATGATTTTAAGAAGCAAACAATGGTAAAAATGTAGAGGATTTAATTTTTACTCATTTGAAATATGTAGAAATGCTGTTGATTTTCTCTTTATTGTTAATATGTTTTATATCAATATAAGAGTTTTGTTTGTTCTTTGTTTTGGATTCAGAGAATGTAACTATTCACAAGGGATGTCATTGGTTAACTTCCAACCACGCCCCCGCCCCCTGCCCCAGTGCTTCCTA
The DNA here is from genome assembly GCF_025265405.1 of Mesoplodon densirostris. Lineage (NCBI taxonomy): Eukaryota > Metazoa > Chordata > Mammalia > Artiodactyla > Ziphiidae > Mesoplodon > Mesoplodon densirostris. The sequence continues at coordinate 81,222,152 of NC_082665.1, forward strand.
TGGTCTTAGCTGTTTAACTTTGAATCCTCCCAACAACGGGGTTTGAAGAACGTAAACCTCATGCTTAGGGAGGTACTGTTTTCACATTTCTTAATGTTCTGCTGAAAACCATCCGCTTCACGTACCGCTGACGGTACAAGTCAGGGTCGCTAACCTAAAGCAGGCACTCAACCTGGCGAGTCCTCTCCATGCTCCAAATGCTGATCTCGCCACCCACCCACCCCCTTCTTTTTCCTCTTACTGATTCACAAAGAGCACGAGCTTCATAAGAAGCTTCCATCCTGCCAGCAGAACCTCAACCCTGACCCCGTCCACATTTCTTTCTCTCCCTTTCTCCTGCCATAAAAAGGAATTGCCTTATTTCTAAGTCACGGCCTCTACTTTGCTGACTCCTTCCTCACCTCCCTCCCAGGAGCTCCCACGTCAATCACCATCACCTCTGCTTCCATATCTTCAGCTGCCCCTTCTCTATGGCTCCATCCTTCAGCGTTTCACATGCTGAATTTACTCCCATCTTTCAAAGAAATCATTTTCCTATCCCAATTGTTCTCAGCGCTAGCTACTCATTAGAATCACCTGGGAAGTTTTAAAAACTTTACGGTGCCCAGGCTGCACCTCAGAACAATTAAGTCAGAATTGGCAGGGGTGGGACCCAGGTGTCAGAATTTATTTTGAAAGCTCCCCAGGTGATTCCAGTGTGCAGCCAGGATTAACAAACACTGATCCAACCTACCTATCCGTCCAGCCGCCCCCAGCTGTCCTCGTTCACTGTCAAACTCCACTTGCTACTCCTTTCCCTGACCCCTCGTTCATGCCTCTGCCAGTGTGACCCTGCACGCCCCCTTCACCCGCCAAGACATCAAGGTCACTGAAGGACTTCTCATTGCTAAATCCCACACTCTGACCCAGCTGCCTTGACCTGTTGACCATCCCTTCCTTCTTGAAGCATTCCTGTCCCCTGGTTCCCACACTGCCCTCTCCTATCTTTCTCCTTATCCCCTTTGCCTTCCAATTTCCTGGGCTCCCTCTCCTCAGATTCCTTCCTTATCCCTTTCTCTGCCCACTCTTTTTGGGCGGTCTCATCCACTCTCTTGGCTTTTATTGCCACCCAATGTCGAGGACTCCCAAAGAGCCTACCCAGCTTTCTGGACACCCCTATCCTACCTCCTGCGGCCTCCTGCACAGCTCCACCCAGAGCTCTCAGGAGCACCCTCCAATTAAATGCCAAGACTGAACGCTTCTTCTCACCCCGTACTCCCAAACATGTTCTTTCTTCATTGTTTCCTACGTCGATTTACATCCAGTTGCCCCAGTAATGTGGGCATTGCCCTTGCTCTTGGAAACCTCTCATGCAGTCGTTCAATTCCAGTTTGTGCTACCTCCTAAGTCATTTTCATTCAGCTGTCTTTTAAAATGCTACTCCTCTAGGAGGGCTTCTCTGATGCCTAGACTAGGTTTGGCTCCCTGCTATGTGCTTTGAGAGCACGTGATCCTTGCCCTAGCATAACACTCAGCAAAACCTATAGGAACTGCTTAATGCCTGACTTCCACTGAGGACAGGAAGGTGCTAGGGACTCAGCAACACAGTCTTTACCCACCAGCATCTTAGAGTCTAGAGAAGAAAATGGACCATTGTAGTAGACACAGAAAAATGCACAAGTATGTGTAGGGCTCTCAACAGTCTGTATAAGGATTGCTTGACTATTCATAGATGGCTTGAGGGGTCCAGCTGAAGAGGGGCTGTGGAGCAGGTGGGGCCCCTCCCTGTTTCAGTCTAGCACCTCACTGATAAGTAGGTCTACTGAATTGATTCCAAGTGAATTCTTTTGGAAAGAATAGAATAAATTACATGTATCTTCATTTAGAAATGCTGACTCTAATGGTTAAGAATATTGTATTGTATATTTGAAAGTTGCTGAGAGAGTAGATCTTAAAATTTCTTATCATGAGAAAAAATTGTTATGTGGGGTGATGGATGTTAACTAAACTTATTGCGGTCATCATTTCCCAATATATACATAAATCATTATGTTGTACACCTAGAATTAATACAGTGTTATGCTAACTAATTCTGAAGCTCTTAGACCTAAGTATGGTCTGAAAATCTAAGCATTTTAATTCTCTAAACTATCCTGAAATAAACAATCTTACTAAAAAGGCTTGGTATACCTTTGCAAAATCTATTATGTATTTATAAATACGATGGGCATATTAAATATTTGAAAATGTATTATAAGTTATTGTATGGTACCCCAAATTCAACCTACTTTCCCTTCCTAAAAAGAATCATGCAGCTGTTAGTTCATTTAAGGAAGCCTATCCTCCAGTTCTCTTGCACCATATGCACTAAGGAGGTGTGATTCATGTGTGGTGATAGCTGTGGAGAAAAGATCAAATTTGGTCATCTTGCAGCTGATTGAAATTTTGTGACCTTTCAGGTGTTTGTTTTCAAAGAGAGCAATGCCAAAAAAAATAAAGTTCTAAAGTCTGTTTTTCTTACGCTTTTTATTAAACTACAGTTTCTGAAATCTAAAATAAGTTCCAATTACCAGTTCTCCACAGGGCTCCTATGTGGCTTTTAGGAATTCCCAGGGTTAATAATTTGTCTTCGCGCCAAACCCCTGGCTTCATTTTCCTTTGCCCATCTGCACATTTTGCATGCATACAGGCTGTTGGTGTGCATATGTATCCAAGCCTTTGCATATGGAATGAGTATGCTTTCAAAAAGCAGGCCCATAAAAGTCCTAAAGCAGGCAGTGAGTTACTTGGAGGCGGTCCAGCCGCACGCTGCAGATGGCGCTACTGCGATGGGGTAGGGGGAGTTCGCAGCTCGGATCAAAACTCTCCAACGAACCTCTGCGCTCTCCAACGGGAGGTGCGGGCTCTGCGCGCTTACGCTTTGTGAGGGGCTTCCGCGCGGCACTAAGTATGAAATTAATGGAGGAAAATGCAAGGCTCTTTGTAATGAATGCAGAACAACGTCTGCACGCCTTTGTTTGCAACTTGGAGGAAAAAAATGGTCTAAAGGCTGAAACCAGTGTCAGTATTTGATAATAATGAGGAATAGTTACAGTGATCATCAAACTCTCTAACTTGCCATAAAAGAGGAAACCACAGTGGGCTGGTTATGATCTTGGGGGTGTCTCAATATCTTTTTCACTTAGTTCCACAGAAAGCCAATTGTCTAGTAAAAGTAATGGTTTATATAGATTTAAGTCATGTTACTGCCCGAGGAGGCTGCTAGATGGGAAAGGAGAGCGGAAAGAGTATATTTGATCTAAGAAAGAATTTTTAAAACATGAGGTCAGAATAGCTGGGGAGCGTTTGGAATGTCTAATTCTGAATTCAGGGTGTTTTACACCTAAGTTTGTACTAAGTTAAAGTTTGCAATAAAGGTTGTGATCAAGAACACAATAAACAACACCAGGGCTTCCCTGGTGGCGCAGTGGTTGAGAGTCCGCCTGCCGATGCAGGGGACACAGGTTCATGCCCCGGTCTGGGAAGATCCCACATGCCACGGAGCGGCTGGGCCCGTGAGCCATGGCCGCTGAGACTGCGCGTCCAGAGCCTGTGCTCTGCAATGGGAGAGGCCACAACAGTGAGAGGCCCGCGTACCGCAAAAAAAAAAAAAAAAAACCAGCACCAGCCCCTGACTGGTTTTGACTCTGAGCTCCAACCACAAAGCCCTTGTATCTGGGGATAGTGGCTGACAGCTCAGCTCAGGCCTGAAAGCTAGAGGAAAGGGACAGAAGTGATTTACTTTTGAAGATTCTTGTTCCATTATCTTGCTCTCCACAGTGCCTGGCACAGCTCTTCGTACATAGTTGGCACCCCAAATATTTGTTGAGCTGAAATGATTGGCTACCAACTGAGCAAGCACAATAAGGGCAGGGTGTGCAGGACAGGACAATACTGACTGAGCTTGTGCAGTTGCGAGAGAATTGCCTTAAAGAGTTTGGAGGGGAGGGGGGACTTCCCTGGCGGTCTAGTGGTTAAGACTTAGCACTCCACTGTAGGAGGTGGCGGTTGGAACTAAGATCCCACGTGTCCTGAGGTGCGGCCAAAAGGGAAAAAAAAAGAGTTCAGGGGAACCTCTGAGGGAGGGAAAGAGGAAGGGGAAGTGGCTGATGTGCCTTATCATAAATCTTTTGATGGGCTGAAAACACAAATGCCTTGATTCTCAGACAATGCAAAGCAATGAAAATCAAACACTATGTAAACCATTTACAAGGAAAGGTGGAGTTTGCTTAGGAAGGACAATTTGGGAGTTATCATGTTTTCCATTTATACAGAAAGTCATTCCTGGAATAGCTATTCTGCTTAGCAGGTGTCCCTCATTAGGCATGGCCAGTGGGTGGGCCATGAAGTGGCTGTGTACCCTGAATGCCTTCTTCAACATGTGACTTCCTCAAGTGAATTTTTCAAAGTACTGTGTTGACCGGACAATGGTTAAAACTATGGTGAAATAACTTCAGAGGAAGCACATTGAACACAAGAGACGATCTAGTCACCCTCACTCTGAAACATCAGCAATCAGACAGACTGGTAGAAAAGTAATCAAAAGATAACACATATACACTGTTCTTTGACAACCATTTTGGAGAGTCATCTGTTATTTAAAAATGAAGGCTAGGGTTTCCCCGGTGGCGCAGTGGTTAAGAATCTGCCTGCCAATGCAGGGGACACAGGTTCGAGCCCTGGTCTGGGAAGATCCCACACGCCGCAGAGCAACTAAGCCCGTGCGCCACAGCTACTGAACCTGTGTGCTAGAGCCCCCGAGCCACAACTACTGAGCCCAGGTGCCATAACTACTGAAGCCCGCACGCCTGGAGCCCGTGCTCTGCAACAAGAGAAGCCACCGCGATGAGAAGCCCACGCACCACAACAAAGAGTAGCCCCTGCTTGCCACAACTAGAGAAAGCCCACGTGCCACAATGAAGACCCAACACCGCCAAAATAAATAAATAAAATAATTTTAAAAAAAAGAAATGAAGGCTAATGAAAACGTTTATATTAAACCTATTTCTAAGTTATTAATACCAGCTTTTAGGGGCTGTTAGAGGCTGACGGCTCTTCAGAGGGCGGCAAGAGCTGAGGGAGTAGATGAGGTTGTCCAGGCGAGGGTGTAGAGAGAGGAGCTGAGGGCCTGGAGAGACAAGGTGAGCACGTAGATTTCGGAGAAGTGCCAAGTGGAGAGCCTCACAGGAGACAGAAGAACCAGCCAGAGATGATGGGAGGAAAACCAGGAGAGATCGCTGGGTCATGTAGACACCGAGAGAGTGTTTCCAGAAAGAAGGAGTGACTTAATAAATTATATTAATGAGCTTTGTAGATTGACTCCATGATAGAATTTGTGCTTGCTACTCAAGCTTCAGAGTTCTGCGCCTCCCTAGATACTTGTGGGGTTAGCGATCCAGAAACATATGTAACCTACCCAGGTACTTTATAAATATATAAGTTTTGAATACGTTTCCCATGGTCATGCTTCCTGAACCAAATACTGAATCACATGAGCTGACAGAGGGGCAAAATATTTGATGTCAGGTTGCTCTGGAAAACTGTGAGTGAGGGCAGCCACGGTTATCTCCTCCCGGCCTTTCCTGTGAGCACTGAGGAATCACAATTAGAATGTCTTCATGTGAAGCTTCTCCACCCCTCAGTAATTTTTACTATCTAAATAAAGATGTTTTCCAAGATCTGTACACCTTTTTCAAAATAAAGATTATCAGGAGTATTTCTGCTCTAAAAGTAGTACTCATTAGAGAACATTCTCATTACATAAAATACAAGAAATTACAGAAAATCACCCATTATACAGGGATCCTAGTCTCCTAACATTTTTAAGCATGTTTTTTCTCCATCTTTTTTTCTACACCTTTAAAATTTTCTTTTTGACAGTTCTGAATAATTTTTGTACTCTTATGTGTTGTTTTTTCTCCATTTGATATAATAGAGTTTCCCACTTTAAAGTCCTCATAAAGATTATTTATAATAGTTACATGACATAATTTAATTAACGAGGCCCCTATGGTTAAACATTTGTATGAATTTCTAATTTTTATTATTATTAAAAACTCTGCCTCTAACACATTTATTCTTAATGCTTTTACAATTTTTCACAACATTTGTTATGTGTGGTAGAACAGAATATTTAATTAACAGATTAAGAAATATAGGTGTTCTTGAGGCTACTGATTTAATTTGCTAAATTGCGTTCTAAGTTGGGTCCCAGTAGTCTTTATTGTAAGTACAGACTTTAGAGTCGGATCTGGGTTGAATCTTGACTCCAGGGGCTGCAGCGAGACCCTTAGGGACACTCACCAATGGCAAGGGTGCCAATAGCCCAAGCCCCCAACAAGTAACTCAAAATAAATTCAATACCCAGCTGAAAATATATTGTGAGGAAGGCTAAGGAATAGATATTTCCCTGTGATGACTACCTTTAATGCTTTTATTTTTTTTGACTATCGAACTTCAAACTCTACTGTATGTTTTCCCTCTTTTTTCATGCCCCTATTTTGCCAGTCCCCTTGGCACATGTTGTCTCACTTTGTAGAGTGATGGGGCCCCAGAGAACCACCCTTTGTGCCTGTGAGAACTCAGCAAGGTCAGCAGGTCTCTCCAAACCTTATCTTTAAACTGAGGATAACAATATCTATTTTATGACCTTGTTTTAAGACTTAAATCAAGTTTGCTCGCTTTGTATAGTATCTGTCATGTATTGATAGTAAGCACTCAATAAATGATAGATGCTGTTGTTATTTTTGAGGAGATGTGAGGGTTTACCTTCTTAAACACCAGCAAAGTATGACAATACTTACCATTAAAATTTTTTTAATCATGTAATAATTTTAAAAAATGGAGTCTCAGTCTTGTTTAGTTTACTTTTCTTTGCTTGCTAATAAGGTTAAACTTTTTTTCCGTGTGTTAATAGGTTATATTTTCATTTAGAATTGTGTGTATGGGTTCAAATCTCAGTGCTTCCACTCACTTGCTGTTACAAGGCCTTTGGTGGCAAGCAACAGAAGACCCAGGCTCAATGTGACTAAATAAGAAATGTACTATCTCCCACATAATAGAGGCCCAAATAGAGCCTCTGGCAGGCCGGGTGGGGTGGGGGGCGGAGTATGATTAGGATTCGGGCCTTTTTCCCTGCGAAGACTTGGCTCTGACCCACCTCCAATGATCACGACATGTCTATAGCATCTCCAGGTATCACATCCACACACAACCCTAAAAGTGTAGATGAATTTTCTTCTGTTTTCTCATTGGGAAAGAACTTTGTAATCTAAAAAAAACAGTGGGAAATTAGTACATAAAAAGATCAATACAAAAAAAAAGATCAATACATTTAAATTCACAAGCATTGTTAATTTCTTTAGGATATTTATTGCATTAGGTATTGCTTGTTTGGTTTTGCATTACTCAGAGAAATGCAAATTAAAATCACAACAAAACACCACTACACATCTATTAGATTTGCTAAAATATGAAACAAACCCAGAGACAAACAAACAATAAACTGGCAATACCAAGGGCCAGTAAAGATGTGGAACAGCCCATTAAATTTTCATATAAGCCTGGTAGGAATACAAAATGGTAGAGTGAAAAAGGCAAAGGAGGCACTGTCTGTTTATAAGAGTGCGAAATCATTTCCCACAAGCCCGTGAGAAGATTTCTCCCTGTCATTTTATTAGCCAGAATTTGGCACTTGTCCACTCCTAAACCTAATCACTTGGCAAGAGGAATGGGTCCACACCTTCAATAACTGAGACTATTCAGGACCCATCTCCTGGGCCAGGAGCAGGGCCATGAAAGAAATCAAGGTGTAAATATGAGCCAGGGGCTGGGAGGGAACACATGACCGATAGGCAGAAACAGCACATGACCCTGGAGGTGAGTGACTACGCAAGAACCTTCACACCTCTGACCCTCAGGTTTTTCCTGGACCAACAGGGGATGGCCACCTTAACTGAATGTTTGCAAGCTATCCAGCACAGACTTGACCTGGGCTAGGTGCTCAGAAATTGTATTTCTGCTGATTTCAATTTATCTGAATGAGCATTTTATATAATACAGTTGGCCCTTGAACAACACAGAGGGAGAGGAGGGTTAATCCTCATGTAATTTATAGTCAGCCCTCCATATCGGCATTTCCTCTGAATCCCCAGATTCAACCAACCTCAGAATGTGTAGCACTGTAATAGTTACCATTGAAAAATATCTGCATCTAAGTGGACCCTCGCAGTGCAAGCCGGCATTTGTTCAAGGGTCAAGTGTAATATGTTGTCTTTCATATTGATGCAAGATTTTTTTCTAAGGATATTGAGGATATATTAACTGGGAGAGTAAGACATCTATGGAAATGTGTAATGACTGTGTGGTCCAGCTTATTTAATCTCTTCTTTTAAAAAATTTCTTGTAACACTTTCAAGCTTAGAAAATACTTCCAAACCCTTTTGCACTTCTCTTCACTGATACCTAACACAAAGTCGTATTTTTGCTTCTAGTCTTTTTCTGATGTGATTTGTTACATTCTGCTCTCTTTAATCCATATTGGATTTGGTATGGTCTAGCTGTCAGATGAGGATCTACATTGATTTCTTTCCTAAAACTATAACCAACTGTTTCACTATCACTTATTAAATAATGCTCTCCCACATTGATCACATTGATCGTGATACCTTTGTTACAACGAATTATATTCTTATACAATTTGAAGCTAAAGACCAGGAAAATCTCTCCTCGTGAAAACCAAAGGATCAGGGAAGACACAGCCCAATAGCCACTCCCTGCAACCAAACCTATTAGTTTAAGAATTGGCAGTTGCATAAAAGTTCAGTTTTTCTCCCTAGTCAATCGCTCTTCCTCTCAAACCTTCATTAAGACATTTGGTTGACTTTCTGTAGTTTTCCTTATATCAAATCCTCACAATGCTGACTAAGATCATTATAGGTGGACTTCCCTGGTGGCGCAGTGGTTGAGAGTCTGCCTGCCGGTGCAGGGGACACGGGTTCGTGCCCCGGTCCGGGAGGATCCCACATGTCGTGGAGCGGCTGGGCCCGTGAGCCATAGCTGCTGAGCCTGCGCGTCCAGAACCTGTGTTCCGCAACGGGAGACGCCACAACAGTGAGAGGCCCGTGTACCGCAAAAAAAAAAAAAAAAAAAAAAAAAAGATCATTATAGGTATAGTTATTTTTCCTGAATGTTTGACATGTTGGAAATAACCTAATAGATAAAGATATGTAAATTCAATAGAATGTTATATCCTAATCAAAAATGAACAGAAATGAAGACAATAAAGAAGAAGAGGAGGAGGAGGGGGAAAATGTTTACTAAAATATATATAAATGAATTGTATGAGCAACTTAATTATAAGTAGGCATATTGGTCAGTGTTTGATTAGATGACAGAAGGGCTACTGGAACTAGGGCAGCTGTGGAGAGGGCGGAGCCTGAATCCTAATATTTGTCTTTGCTAGAACTCTGTCTCTCTGTCCCTCCCTGTCTTTCTCCCCCGCACCCTGCCCCACACCTCTCTCTCTCTCCCTCCCCCTCCCTCCCTCCCTCCCTCCCTCTTTCCTCCCCTTTCTCACTGTTACTTTTTCCTATTTAACTTAATTCTCTTGCACCACACTTAGGCTTTCTCCTTGGGGGTGGCGGACACAATGCAGACAATGACTACCAGAATCTACAACTCTGTGAGCCAGTTTGAAAATTTTAAAATCCTGGGAAGGACTCTGACAGGTATGGATTGACTCACAGCCTCACCTTAGGCCAATCGGCGCGATCATAGGAATGTCTACCTTGATGGTCAGACTTGGAACAAGACTGTCCCTGGCATCAGGGAGAAGGGCTAGTGTGACTGGCAGTCTCATCAAGATCGTTTGATTCGAATGGAGAAGCAGCAGCTCCCCGAAGGGAATGTGGGTGTGTTGGGGGGAAGAGCAGAGGGGAAGATCCAGGGAGAAGCAGCCAAGGTGCTGAGTAGACAGATAAACAACAGCTGCAGTCTTCGAATTGGCATGCAAGGTCATTTGTGACTCTCCCCTGACCTGGCCACAGTGTCCTTTTTCCTCCTTTTCCCTCACTCCATACTCCTCATCCCGTGTTAAGGACCTTGAACTAATTAGAGCACTGCATCTCCTGGGCTCCACTTTGCACATGCTGTTCCTTCTCCATCTGAGCTCTCCTACCCCTCCTGTCTCCACCTGGCTAATTCCAGCTCACTCTTCAGCTCATTGCAGCTGTCACCTGCTCTAGGAAGTCCACCAGGATTCCACACTTCCCCCATCAGAGTTAGAATCCCGTTAAGTGCTGGTTGTACTCAGGGCTTACGTCTAGCATAGCAGGTATCACATCAACTTGTGATACACTCCCACTAGTTTAAGCAGAAAGGGACTTATTACAGGGTAGAAGGTAGCTTACAGAATTTCAGAGAGGCTAGGGAGCCAAGCTTGGGTGTTACCCAGCCTGTGAGCTGCACAGCCAGGAGAAATATCCAACATCCTATAGAAACCCCACAGCCAGCCGCTGCCTGCCACTTGGCCTCTCCAGTGCTATAGAGACAGGACTTGAGAACCCTTCCAACAACGGTCACCGAAGAACCAAGCCCCTCCACCACCCCTCCTGTCTGAAGGAGGTCGTGGCCACCACTTCACAGTGTTTTCTTTTACCATCCACATCTCTGGTTGGCAGAAGCCTGGTCACAGAGAGAAAGGAAACTGGGAAATGTAGTCTTTACCCCAATAAACAGAGGGTAGAGTAGCGTTGCATGAGCCAGTCTTCAGTATCTTCCACAAAAACTCTGTTGTTAAAGGCATACAAATTTATGTTTTTTATACTATCTTGGTGAATAGTTTTGTAATCTGTATAAAATCTTTGTGCCCAGAAATACTTTAAATTTAGCATCCACTTTACCTGATATTAGTATCGCTAAGCCAGCTTTCTTCTGGGTATTAATTTCCTGGTATTGTATATCTTTTTTTCCCATCCCTTTATTTGCAATCTTTCTATGTTATTTTGTTTGTGGTGTATAAGTTGCAAGTAGTGTGGATAACTGGATTTTTAAAAAAAGCCAATCTAAGAGTCCCATTGTTTAATAGGCGAGTTAAAAATATTCATTTTTCACTGTGATTAGGAATCAAACAACTTATCTCTGACATTTTATAGTTTCTAATTTATAAAGACTTCTTTTTTCCCTTCTGTTCTTCTTTTGGATTATCAAGTTTTCCTAATTCCTTTTCATTTTCTTCAACAAGTTCAGAAATTACACATTCTATGTCTAATCGTTTAGTGGTTTTAACAAACTTAGGTTTACGTTTTCCTAACGAAGTCAATAGCTAATCCATATCTCCAGCATCCTCCTGGACAAGACGTTAGAACAGTGTAACTTCCCTCCTGACTCACCACTTTCCCCAAAGTCCCATGTTATCATTGTCTAGATTTCTCAAAATGTTTTTATCTGTGCTTGGAAAGAAGAAAGAAGTTTCTCTGTGTGATCACTCTACCATCTTGATCTAGATGTTACAACAGCCGTTGGATGGATCTCTTCCTTTCTCCTAGGTCCTCCTGACTCACAGCCTTTCACCTGCGTCCTTGACTTCCCGTTTCAACCATACTGTATGAAGACCCACAACTCCCTCCCTCCCTACCTCACCACTGCCCCATCCTGCAGGCCTTCGACCTGGGAGAGGCAGGCAAGTGCTTCATGCACCGAAGAACACGTGCCCTGAGCATGAAGAACATAAAACCACTGCAGTGTCTCAAGCTCCCTCACCCACTCTTGCCTTTCTCTTTTTCAGCATATGACCTTACCTCCTACTTCAGAGGAAATAGAAGCCATCAAGTAATAACTCTCAAAAATTTATTAATATTTATAGAGGCAATTAATGAATACATTTGTCATACAGGATATTTACATAATGGCCACAGTAGCTGAGATGTTGTTAAGAATATCAAGATAGGGCCTCCCTGGTGGCGCAGTGGTTAAGAATCCGCCTGCCAATGCAGGGGACACGGGTTCGATCTCTGGTCCAGGAAGATCCCACATGCCGCAGAGCAACTAAGCCCATGTGCCACAACTACTGAGCCTGCGTGCCACAACTACTGAAGCCCACGCACCTAGAGCCCGTGCTCCGCAACAAGAGAAGCCACTACAATGAGAAGTCCACACACCGCAAAGAAGAGTAGCCCCCGCTCACCACAACTAGAGAAAGCCCGTGCGCAGCAACGAGGACCCAACGCAGCCAAAAATAAATAAATAAATAAAATTTAAAAAGAAGAATATCAAGATATTGTAAACACTCAGAAGTGTAACTTTCTACTCATATTTGAAGATCATGTCATGAATCCATACCACAAATATCTGAGTCCAACAATTGCCCTATTGTAGGTGCTGGGGATAGAGAGTGAATAAAATAGACAAGGACCCCACCCTCATGTAGCAGGTACTCCAGAGGAAGGCAGGAAATAAGTAGTCAAATAAAAGAATTTCAAATGGTGGCAGAGGCTTCAAAGAAAAGAAAATGGAGTAATGGGTAGGAAGCAGCATGTTTGAGGGAAAACGAGAAGGCTGGTGTGGAAAAGCATAAAGAACAAGGGGAATGAAGTATGAGGTGAGGAAAAGAGGGTGGGAGCCAGACCATGACATCACGTGTAGCTTCCATCCTAAGTGCATTAGTGTGCTGTTGACTCTTTTAAACTGAAGTAAAACATACATTGTAAGGTGCACAGAAAGTGCACCACTTGATGACAACATGCACACAACTCAGGAAACAACCACCCAGTTCAAGATACAGAACATTTCCAAACCTCAGATGCTTCCCTCATGCCACTTCTCTGTCTAGCCGTCCCTCCACCCCAGTCCCCAGCAAAGGTAAAGACCAAGTAACCACCAGCTGGCCTTCTTTCACTACAGATTAGTTTTTCTTATTCTTGAACTTATAAATCGAATCATACAGTACAAACTTTTGTCTGTCTTCAGTTGTCTGTTTGAGAGATTCCTCTTTGTTGTTGCATGTGCCAGTAGTCTACTCTTCTTTTCTTTTTTTGGCTGCACCGTGCAGCTTGTGGGATCTTAGTTCCCGACCAGGGATGGAACCCATGCCCCCTGCAGTGGAAGCATGGAGTCCTAACCACTGGACCGCCAGGGAAGTCCCAGGAGTCTACTCTTTTCTATTACTTGTTATATAAATACATCATAGTTTATCTATTGTACTGTTGATGGACATTTAGATTGTTGCCAATTTTTGTCTATTATAGATAAAGCCGCTATAAATATTCTTGAACATCTTATAGTGGACATAGGCACTCATTTATCCTGGGTGTATATATACACCCAGGAGTGGAATTGCCAAGGTCATGGGGTAAGCATATGTTTAGCTTTCTTAGCTAACACCAAACAATTTTCCGAACTCATTACATATTCCCTTCCACTAGCAGTGTCTAGAGTCCTAGTTCCTCTATATTCTCAGCAATACTTGGTATTGTCAATCTTTTTAACTTTTTAAATTGTAGCCATTCTGGCAGGTGTGCGGTAATCTCTCATTGTAGCTTTAATTTTACTTTCCCCGATGGTTAATGATGTCAAACACCTTTTCATATTCCAACCGTCTATTTGGATTTTGACTTTTGATAGGTTTAAAGCAGGAGATTGACCCAACGAGTAGCTTTTAAGATATCTTTCTGGGGAATTCCCTGGCGCTCCAGTGGTTAGGACTCCGAGCTTTCACTGCTGAGGGTGTGGGTTCAATCCCTGGTCAGGGAACACAGATCCCGCAAGCTGTGGGGTGTGGCCAAAAAATAAAAAATAAACTCTCTCTCTGGTTGTTCTGTGGAGGGCTGACTCCAGGGAGCCCAGTGGAGACAGAGGGCACTTTTGAAAGCCGATTATGTAGTCTGGGAAGGAGATGTAGGTAGCTGAGACTAGCAGTGGCAAAGAAGTTAGAAGTGAAAAGATTCAAGATATATTTTAGAGGAGGCCTGCCAAATGTACCCATAGGCTGGACGTGAGAGAGAAAAAGAGGAATCGACGATGATCTGAACAGCTGAATGGCCGGTGGTGCATTTTCCACAGGGTGGAAATCTGCGGGGGGAGCTGGTTCCTTGATTGTTAGAAGGAAAGTTGTAGGAGATAAAAGAAGAGACTGAATCACACCATAGCAAACTGTGCTACTTCCCGAATAAAAAAAAAAATTCTGGACACAAACTGTGCTCAAAGGAACATTCTGGGCACTGAGAGAACTGCAGTGGACTTTGATTGGCTTCCCTGCCTTGCAAATGAGCTCTGTAGCACTGGGCAGTGTGAGTTTGCCAGCAAAACTTCTATAACTTCATTTATCACTCATGGCCTTGGGGTTTTATTTTTCCTTCCAAGAATAAGTACGTCTCCACCAGATGAAATGAAAAATCCAGAAATTTAAAATTAGATTAGTTTGGAAATTACTGGCGTTTTTCTTCTCATGTAAGGTCACTCTGCCCTTTCAGGTCAGTGCTGGGGAAGTGACACATTTCTTTCCGTCTCACACTTCTGCTTATTTTCGTGCAATAAAAAAGCAAATCCTCAACATTTCAAATGCTTCGTGCATGTGGCAAATATTTTTATTGTCATTTAAACCTTTAATTTGAAGTTATAGTATGTAAAAGGTAGGGTGTCAGACCACTAGTTTACCAGGCCACTTCTATGTGGAAAATTCTGTACTTGCAGAAACAATAAGCCGACTCTCCAAGTCTCCATGATGTTAGGCTGCCTGCTGCTTCGATTTGTGGGTGCTTTTCAGTTCTTAAACCGGTGACAATACCACATAAAAGAGGGACCTCACGATTAATAACGGCTAACTACAGATAGTCCCTGTACTAAACAACAGCCCTATGAGATATGCACTATTATTATCTCCATTTAACATATGAGAAAACTGACTTCAGTCATTTGCCCATGATCGCTTGGCTGGTAAGCGAGATCAGAACCCAGGTTTATGTGAATGAATCTAAAACGAACTCTTTTGATGGCTCCCAAGCTGGAAGAGTGTAGAGTGGAAGTTAAACGTGTATCTGCCAGAGCCAGTCATCCTGGGTTCATATCACAGCTCTTCCACTTACTAAGCTGTGGGTTCCTGGGCAGTCTCTGCTGGGGACCATCCTGGTACCTATCTCACTGGGTAAGGTAAGAATTAAATAGTTAACATATACAGTATACAACACTTAGAACTGTGCTTAGATTATGCTTTGAGAGTGTTAACAATTACTTTTTTAAAAAAAATAGCTTTATTAAGATATAATTCACATACTGCAATTCAAACATTTAAAGTGTACAGTTCAGTGGTTTTTAGCATATTCAGAGTTGTATGACCATCATCACCATCAATCTTAGAGCATTTCTACCCAGAAAGAAACCCAGTCCCCATTAGCAAGCACTCACCACCCTTACCCTACCTCCAGCCGTAGGCAACCACTAGTCTACTTTCTGTCCTTATAGATTTATAAGAATCTATTGAATATACATTGCCTATTCTGGACATCACATGTAAATGGAATTATGTAATATGTGACCTTTTGTTTCCGGCTTCTTTCTCTCAGCATAATGTCTTAAGGTTCATACCTGTTGTAGCAGGTATCAATACTTCATTTCTTTTTATTGCCAAATAATATTGCATTGTATAGATATCTCATATTTTATTTACCCATTCATCAGTTGATGGGCATTTGGGTTGTTTCCACTTTTTGGCTAATATGAATAATTATGTTATGAATACTTGTGGACAAATTTCTATGTGGACATATATTTTCATTTCTCTTGGGTGTATAACTAGGAGTGGAATGGTAGCTATTACTTGGCACTGCTATCCTCTCTCTCTCTCTCTCTCTCTCTATATATATATATCTGAAAACGCAGACAGATAATTCTCACAGATAAACACATACCTTAGTGTTTTTGTTCTAAGTGCCCTAATGAGGTAAGTATCCTTCCTATTTCACACCACAAATGAAGAAACCGAGACTCTGGGAGATTTGCCTTATTGTTTCTTGGTCTGCAGCTTTGCCCATGATATATACCCTTTTAAGCATGCCCTCCCCTCTGCCCCTTGCCAATCTTTTGGGTTTGAGCTAAGACTCTACTTCTTGCCAGGAAACTTTGCTCAGACCCCACGGGTGGGTCAGGTGCTGTGCTCTGTGCCTCCATGATGTCCTGAGCATTGCTTTACCATAATCTTCGTCACTTTCTACTACACTTATCACAACTACCAGATGGTAGGACCCTAGGGAAGGAATACTGTCTTCCTCAACTGTGTCTTTCATACCAAGCACAAGCCTGGCATGTAGTGGTTGCTGAATAGTTACCGGTGGAAGTTAAGAAAAAAAGAGAGGAAGGAATCCGGTCCAGATACATGACAGAAAGTAAAATCTTTTCTGTCACATCATGCAGCCTCAGTTTGAATTGACAAAATAGAAAAACCAGGGAGTGATTATTCGGATCAGAAAAAAAAAAAACCTTCACTTTATTAAATCACTGAGCACAGCCTTCTTATAAATAGTGAGACCTCCTGGGAGAATGTTGCCTAAAAGATGGTGTGTGTGCCATAGGGCAGTGGTCCCCAACCTTTTTGGCACCAGGGACTGGTTTCATGGAAGACAGTTTTTCTACAGACTAGGGAGGGGGAGATGGTTCAAGTGGTAAGGCAAGCGCTGGGGAGTGATGGGGAGCACTGGGGAGCGCTGGGGAGCTGTGGGAAGCACTGGGGAGTGGTGGGGAACGGTGGGGAGCGATGGGGAATGATGGGGAGTGGTGGGGAGCCATGGGGAGCGGTGGGGAGCGATGGGGAGCGGTGGGGAGCGATGGGGAGCGATGGGAAGCGGTGGGGAGTGGTGGGGAGCCATGGGGAGAGGTGGGGAGTGATGGGGAGCGGTGGGGAGCCATGGGGGCAATGGGGAGCGGCAGATGAAGCTTCGCTCGCCGGCCCGCCACTCACCTCCTGCTGTGCGGCCTGGCTCCTAACGGACCGCAGACCCGTACCAGGCCCCGGACCAGGTGTTGGGGACCTCTGCCATAGGGATACCCGGGATGGTTTTACTGGTGCATGAGGACACTTTTTTGCTTAATAGCTAATTATTTATCTCAATCTATATTAGAAATAAATATAACTAGGATATCAAACCTTTTATATCATTGTTCAGGAGCAAGCTAAAGTCTTTTTTTAAAAATTAGGACTATTCAAAATGTGTATTAACAGTGGTGAAGATGAAACACAGACAGCAAACATTGTGTAGATGGTACAAGAGAATTCAAGTTTAAGGACACTATTTAAGGACATTTAAAATATAAAATGTACAGGGCTTCCCTGGTGGCGCAGTGGTTGGGAGGCCGCCTGCCAATGCAGGGGACATGGGTTCGTGCCCCTGTCCGGGAAGATCCCACATGCCGCGGAGCGGCTGAGCCCGTGAGCCATGGCCGCTGAGCCTGCGCGTCCGGAGCCTGTGCCCTGCAACGGGAGAGGCCACAGCAGTGAGAGGCCCGCGTACCGCAAAAAAAAAAAAAAAAATATATATATATATATATATATATAAAATGTACAAAGTACACTTTATAAAGCTAAGCTTTCTCCAGCTTGACTGGGAACATGGATCACCTGCAGTCTTCGTAAAATTCAGATTTTGTTTCAAATAGGTGTTATGGACTGGAAGTTTGCATCTCCCAAAACTCATATGTTGAAATCTAATCCCCAGGTATTTGGAGGTGAGGCCTTTTAAGAGGTAATTAGGTCGTGAGGGTGGAGTGCTCATGAATGGGATTAGTGCTCTTATAAGAAGAGGCCAGAAAGCTAGCTCACTCTCTTCCCACCATGTGAGGACACAGCAAGGAGACCGCCCTCTGTAGACAAGGAAGAGGGCACGCACCCAGAACCTGACCAAGCTGGCGCACTGCTCTGTGACTTGCGGCCTCCAGAACTGTGAGAAATAAGTATTTGTTGTTTAAGCCACCCGTCTGTGCTAAATTGTTATAGCAGCCCGAACAGGCTAAGCCAGTAAGTCTGGGGAAGGAACTGAGATCCTGTATTTCCAACAAGCACCCAGAGGATGCTGACCCTGCTGATCCCAGGCCACACTCAGAGCAGCAAGGTCATAAAGCATAAATGAAAGTGTAAAGTATTGATAATAGCAATACTACTACCTGCTGTCTTTTCAGTTCTACTAGGTACTGGGTACTCTTCTAGGTGTTCGATAGATGTTAAACTTATCAATGCTCACAAAAATCCTACGAGGTAGTGATTAACATCTCCAATTTACAAATGAAAATTGAAAAATCAGAATTGGCTTGGCTTTTAGTCACAGCATTTTTCCCCCACAAAGTAAGACACACAGGCAGAATGGAAATGATAGTATCATTGTCTTTATTTTCATTATTAATATAAAACAGAAGAAATCAAGCTACAGGAGCCCGCACCACTGCCATGGCTTTGGCCAGTGAAGGTTTTCAGTGTCTGTTCTATTCACATGTCCTTTCTCTGGCCTCATTGTGAGTCAGAAAGTAATCTGGTCCAGGGATCAAAGCCTGAAAAGTTTTCCCATTTCCTTCCCCACATTCAAAACAAAACAGCTCTGGGCAAGGGACGCATTTCTGTCCCATGGTTCTTTGATGAAGGAAAATAACTACTAAAACCTGATTTGGAATAAAAAAGCGTTCTTAAAATAAATATTAACCACCTATGGTAAAAAAAAAAAACACACACATGGACACACACATACACGTACAGATACACATGACAGTTTCAACTTCTGGCAGAGGAGTTGTGTTGTTGTCTCTGGCTGATCGTACTGATTCATTCCCACATGGGTGTTTTGTGAGTTAAGTACTTCACATTTATGTGGTTCTTTTCTCGTAAAGATTCCAAAGTGCCTCATTAAAAATAAATCCAAGAAAAAAAAAAAAAAGCTAGGTTTCCTTTCAGAGGATCCTAGGGCCCCTTGTAGCTGGGTGGGTGGGGGGGAGGAGATTTTCTATTGCTCTGCACAAACCACTAAGGTGCCTTAGGTGTCTTCCTTATCATAAAAGCCTTCACCGGTGAAATTTACCCCCTACCTGGCTAAACAGCCAAGATTTCAAGAGATTTCAAAAACCTGAGGGTTTAGGGCTCAATCTGGCCTGCTCAATTGGGCCTTTTTTTGTTGTGTTGTTTACTGTCTGTATAAGTCAGATGCCCGGCTTCACTTAAAAAAATCAGAAGACCTAGCAACACTGGACCCAGATTTCTGCATTAGCTTTAGCTACTTGTAGGGGTGGAATGGACATCCCTCTTGACTGTACCAGCAACTTTCACTCATGTCTACTACCTGCCTGGCCCTGTAGCCTTCTGAGTTTGGAATTCCTGATTTATAAGCAGGATATATAAACAGCCAACATTTGCTCATCATTATCCTGGGGAAAATCTGGCCAAGTACATTGGAACACTGACAAACGGCTTCCTTTTAACAAAGCAAAAGCAGCTGGTTGACACAAGAATTATTCACTGAGTTTGTGGAAACTGGGCGCGCCCTGATTTAAATGCTATATTGCTCAGATATGCAAGCAACAAATCCCTTGTGTTCCTCCCTGTAGAGCAGCTGGTCATCGGTTGGTATACTCTTGGCTCATTTCCTGGGAGGCTCATTTAAAGTGCTGGAAGGGAGTTTAGAGGTGGCCCAGTAATTTCCCTGTCTAGTTTGTGGGTTAGCAGGAGGTGAACTTCCTGAGGGTCATAACGGTCCATAGAATGGATGTACAGTATACGGTAGAAAGAGATGACACCCAGAGAACTGAACTACTTTTATTTTTTTAAAAAAACCAAATACCTTCTTGTGCTCAATTTAGAGGGTGGAGAACATATAGTCATCTGGTCTTTTACTCATCCCATAAATATTTATTAAGCACCAACTTTGTGCCATGCACTGTGCTAAACTGGGGACGTGATGATGAAGGAGAACGAGTCCCCTGGCCTGGAGAAGTTTAGTCTGGAGGTGGTTATCCAAATATTTATACCCTGATAGCGACCCGAGAGGTTACTGGTGCCATCTTACAGGTAGAGCAAAGACCTGTCCATTAGGGTTCCCAAAGAGATCCCACAAAACTCCCATCTGTTTGCTTTCAAACAGATATATTCACCTCGAGAAAGATTTTCCAAAGGTCCTACTGTTCTTCACCCCTAAGACACCTCCGCCAACATAAATACCCTGGGTAAGGGTGAAACCTCAAAATCCTCCAGGGCCTGGCAGCTAAAAGATGAGTGGGAGACGCCACTCAGCGACTGCCAGCTGTTGGTGGGCAGGAACACTGGCCCAGTGTTTCCAGAACCTCAGGGTTTGTGAGAAAAGCCAGAAATAGGGATTTTAAAAAAAAGGTGACATCTTCTTTTGTGAGAGCTAGGGTTCAAAAATATTTTTAAACCCAGTGTAGATAATCAAAAATGGCAGACTTCATCAAAAGGCAGATTTCAGTTAAGGGTCCCCAGATTGTGATCTCAGTTCCAGGAGACCCAATGCCCCACCCACTCACTGTATTTAACGCAAATCTTACCAAAAACTGGCAACCTGGAATTTGCCTTTTCCAGGAAGTCCCACTGGGTCTTTCATGTTTTTGAAGATCCAACACATGGAGATATTGACTTCCTGCATCTCTCTCTCTCTCTCTCTCTCTCTCCCTCCCTCCCTCCCCCTCTCTCTCCCTCTCTCCCCCTCTCTCCCTCCCTCCCCCCCCTCCCTTTCTCTCTCTCTCTCTCTCTCAGTATTTCTCTTTCTTTGTTACTCTTGCTGTCTATCCAAAAATAATTATTCTCATTATAAGGGTGGAACTTGAACACATTCGTCAATACAAGTTATTCTTTAAGAGTAACCTTTGGACAATATGTGTATATGATCAAAATGTAATTGGGTTCTTCTGACACTCAAGCTTAACTGTCACATTCACGTCATTCTGGCTTGGAATCAGATCCTTTCCTGGGCACTTTTACTTTTGGACCGGTCTTGAACTAAAAGTCCCTGAGTGGCTTACTTTCAATGCCTGCAAAGACTTCATTCTCTACCATTCATAGGTGTTCTATTTGCCCTACCTGGATTGTATAAACTAATTACATGAAAGATTTTGTTTTGATTTTCCATCTCCCTGTTCTCAGAGCTGCTTTCTTTTTATCCAAATTCGGCTGAAGAGAAACAAGATAGAATTGAGAATATAAAGCCTCCCTGGTTTTGTTTTTATTCAGAGAAGGTATTTTCATTCTTTAATTATTTTACTGCAGTTTCTCACCTCATTAGGACCTAAGTTATGCACAATAAGTAGAATTAATTTTAATTAATAGCCCTGAATTGTGAACTTTCCTTAGCAAATCCCAGAAAAGGCCTCAGCTTTAATAATGCTTCAGATTCCCTGCCTTTCTAGAACACTATTTGAAAACACAAAAACAGAACCGATATATAAACCAGTTTCCCTAACACAATATATTTATTTAAAACATTCTAATCACCTTGGGATGCTTTGACTAATGCTGGGTCTTTTTTTCCTAATCTCCTTCTAATTGCCATCAAAAGAATCTGTTGAGTATTGCCGATGCTGATTCTTCCCTAGAACTACCTGTCCCTCGGGAATTTAAAAATGATGGTTTGAACATCATGACTTCAAGCTGAGGGCTTAGTAGTTAGTAATGCCTAAACGTGATCCAATTTTCTGAGAATGAGGAAAGTGACAATTTATGGACACCAAGACAATAATAATAGCTGGCGTTTTTAAGTTGCTTGCTACATGCCAGCATTTTTCAAATCACTCTGCCTCTGTCTGCCAGCTCATTGAACTCCTATTATCATCCCATTCTTCTAGGTGGCATAGCTGAGGCATGGAGAAGCGGTGTCACTTGCCCAAGGTCACAGAAGTGAGAGCACAGCACAGATTTGTATCCACACCCTCTGCCCAGAGCCTGAAGCCTTAACCACTTGACAGCCCCGCCTGCTGGGACTGAGGAAAACCGAAGCAGAGGTATGGTTAAAGCTGATGCTTTTTTCCTTGTTTTCTTTCCTTAGTTTGCCTTGGGTAGCCTTAGTTATTCCGTTTGTCCCAAATTCTTCATTTGTAAATTCCAACAGTCTATTTCCCAGGATGTTGTGGCGACTCATTATTTAAATGTATTCATAGTTCCTTGGAAGGCGACTCATTATTTAAATGTATTCATAGTTCCTTGGGAGAAAGGCTACATAAATATTACAGAACCATTTAAAAAATAGATGAAATGTCTTCACCTGAATATATGACAGTCACGTTTCTCATTCTGAATAAATGAATGGGCGCTGACTTTCTGAGTCCCGAGCACACAGTTGCTCTGGGCCCCTCTGTGTCATCTCACAATAGGGGCTCACATCCTACTCTTCAGACTAGGACAAGGCCCCCTGAGGCCTCAGGAAACCACCTCCCAGGCAGTGGCTAGGCCTCAGTGAGCCTTATTCTTCAAACCTTCCACTATGCTAAGTGCCAAAAGAGAAATATGATGAAGCAGCAAGAGAATGGATAAATTATGATGGACTCATACTGTGGAATACTACTCAGCAAGACAAAATGAACTAAATATTTGTACAACATGGGTGAACTTCCCAAGCATTTGTGTTGAAAGAAGACAGACAAAAAGTAATACATGTTGTATCATGTTATTCATATAAAGTTTAAAAACAGGCAAAACCCAGGGTGATGGGTGGGGTGTGTATAGGCCAGGAAACTTAGAGTGGAGAGAATGTTTTATGTCTTGGTCTGAGTGTGGTTAACCATGGATACAGATGTGTGTGACAATCGTAAGGCCACACACTTGTGATGAATGAACTTCATACATATTATACCTCAATAAAAAATAAAAGGAAAGGAAAAGTATGTTCGTAGAAGGCTGTGCGGCCGCAAATGCATGGAGGGGATCCACAGCCAGAGCTGAAGGCTGGGACTAGCTTGCAGCGGGGCTTGGATGTCAAGCTAAGGGGTTCGCCCTTTATGCAGTCAGCCCAGGGCCCTCATGAAGGAGCCAGGGGATCAGATGGGAGTGTTGAAATCTCACCCAGCATCATTCGGCAGAGAGGGAGGCCCAGAGTGGGGGCCAAGCAGAAAGCTGGGAGATGAGATAACTGTAAATAGTCCTCATCTGAGAAAACTAGAATTGTATTTCTACCCCCTTGATGAGTGCACATGTTGGGTGATACACATGTCCACCCATGAGGCTGGGGGAGCAGGCGGTAGCCACGTGGACCCACCGCACCACCCAGGCATGCGGACAGTGTTTAAACAGTCTGTCTGTGGCTGCACCACTGCAGGCCCAGAAAGCCTTGGGGCTCCCCAGGGCAGGCTTTCCTGGCTCCCCGCCCTGCTGGGCTTCTCCTACGTCCCCACTCCTCACTCCTGTCTGGTTGCAGTTTTCTTCTTCTCTTCACAGCATTTGCATGAAGGAGGAAGAAGCAGGCCCTGCTGGCCACACTGACCTAAATAAAATGCAAGGGTCACCAGGTCATCTCCATGGGGACTGTATATGATTTGCACATTCTCACTCAGGCATGCTGTCAAAATTTAAGACATTTTCCATATTAAAATTAAATACTGCTGACTTAAAGATAAGTGTTTTTGAATAACTGAATTGAACATAGATGATTTTTTAATGCAGGTCCTTTGTTTATATTTGTTTTGAGCTCTTTGTACTTAGTCAATGAACATTTCTAACAAAAAACTGAAGTTTATCTGTTTATATGCTTTAAATATATATACATTGGGTGTAGTGCTGTGTCAGTAATCTGGGCTCTTTTCTGACGTAAGCTTTTTCAGGTATGGTCATGTATTTTTCATCAGACACACTAAAGTAGCCATTTACAGGCCATTAAGTAAATAAGATATTTGGATTTAAAACAAATGCATTTCTGCAAATGTAATACTCTAATTTTAAAAATGAATTTGTGTGGGGCTTCCCTGGTGGCGCAGTGGTTGGGAGTCCGCCTGCCGATGCAGGGGACACGGGTTCGTGCCCCGGTCTGGGAGGATCCCGCGTGCCGCGGAGTGGCTGGGCCCGTGAGCCATGGCCTCTGGGCCTGTGCGTCCGGAGCCTGTGCTCCGCAAGGGGAGAGACCACAGCAGTGAGAGGCCCGCGTAACGCAAAAAAAAAAAAAAAAAAAAATGAATTTGTGTGTGTGTGTGCACACGTGCATGCTTGTGCATGTGTAATGTACAAGTACTAATTTACAAATGAACCTTCTGGTACTCTCAAAATGAAGTTGTGTGTATTTGTTTGTGTGATTACTCTTTCCTCTTTCATATGGCTACCTTAGTTTCCAGATAATACATTTTTATGAGTGAGAGAGAAAGAGGAAACCATAGTACCTCCTGAGTCAGGAGGAATGGCTCAAGATCTCACCAGGCCAGTTGGGAGCAGAGACACTAATAGATCCAAGGCCTCAACTAGTGTTTTAGCAATTCCCACATTACTTCAGAGTCTAGCATCCTCTAATCTCACATTTATATCTCCCCAAGATTCATGTGAAAGCCCCTTTGGTCAGCTTTAAGTATGCACTGTGGCTCAAAAGCAACTCAGGCTTCCAAAGAAAACCACAATCCAAAGATGAAATCAGAATTTCTTCAGGATTTAAGTGGGCATATATCTCAGTCTTACGATTCTTATACACTCGTTTCCCAAATAATCTCGTCTGAAAGAACACATCTGAAATGTTACACCTCCTGCAAGAATGTACAGTACAATGATTCCCTGTTCCAGAACATTATATGCTTTAGTGAGTCTTTAACAGACTTTGGATATTTTGTTTTCCTACTGAGGTGTCAAGTGAACTCATAACTGAGTTTAGGGTCACCGTGGCTTCCTTCTGACTGATCTAGTACATACTTAAAGACTTCCTGATGTCCAGATCTGAGAACATCATCACCCATGGGGTCATCGTGAAAGTAGCTACAGTTGTCTTTAAAATCTGCAAACAGTTCTCAGAATGGCTAATGTGATGTTTGCACACACACACCCCTCCCCCAACTCAAACTATTAATTTGGTTGTGCTGGAACTCTTTGGACTCATCTATACAGCCATTTATTCTGGAACAAGTTCATTTCTTGCCATGAGAATTTGAGCTATTTTGTATTATAGCTTTTGGACTTGATTGCTGCCAACTGGGATAATTGTATCCATGGAAGGTTTTTTCTTCTCTCTCTCATGTTTGAAGTTTTCCGTTGTTGTCATTGTTGATTCCTGAAGATATGGCAAAGTTTCTTTTTCTTTATATCATCCCAGCTAAACTGTTTAGTGTTTCACAAATAAATAATACATAGCACATAGTCATTCATTCAGGAAAAGAAAGTTAAGCCCCACTGAATTTCCTGGAGCCAAAGAACACCCCTTTATCTTTTCTTTCAGGGGGTGTTTAGGATATAAAATTAGAGCAAACCGGAGGACATGTTAGCATGCATCAATGTGCTTTGGATGCCAAGTACAAGAGGTGAAATGAGTCTCTGATAAATATCTCAGAGGGTACACACTCGTCCTGGACAACCCAAAAATGACTGCCCTGAATTGGGAAGAACACAGTGCTCCCTTCAGTAACTTAGAGGCTTCTGTCTTTGTTTGTGGCAGCCCGTACACGCTGGGTAGCTCAGTTGGCTGGAGCATTAAGTACCCACTGCTCCACAGGAGAGAACAGGCCCAGAATTCTCCGGGGGCTCTGAGATGGGAATGCCTGGCATGGACCCAAGGGGAGGGAGTGCAGAGATGGGCCCTGACCTAGGTGGGCTGGACACCACCGGGAGCCATCTGGCCGGTAGGGCCTTTCTGAAGTTGAGGGACACCAGGCCTACTTCCATTTTTTTTTTTCAGCATCCTGGTGTATTATAAAATAAATGCTGAAAAAGGTATTGAAATTGTGACAGATTTTAAATATTTGCAACAATTACAACTACAAATTGAACATCTTTTTTTCCCATTGCTATATTTTTGGGGTTTTACCTCATTGGAGCTTATAGCCAAAGTCTACATTTGAGGCCCTCAGGGAATGGTAGGCTCTGGCCTCCTTGGAAACCACTGCCCACAGTTCATGCCCAACTCAGACCAGACAGCCTGACAGGCAAGGCCCACACTGTCCTTAGAGCTTCTTTCTTACCCTATCCTCTGTGCTGTCTGTCCCCCCGAGTAAGTATATGTCAAATACATGAACTGAATGTTCTTTAAACATAAGCAAGAACTTTTTAATCTCATTCCTCTTCTGAAATGCCTCCTGATTTGGCTTGCGGCTAACTGTGCATCTTACCCATCTTTGAAGTTCTAGCCAAGCTCCATATTTTTTTTTAAAGCTTTTTTTGATGTGGACCATTTTTAAAGTCTTTATTGAATTTGTTACAATATTGTTTCTGTTTTACGTGTTTTTTTGTTTGTTTTTTTGGCCATGAGGCATGTGGGATCTTAGCTCCCTGACCAGGGATCGAACCCCACACCCCCTGCATTGCAAGGTGAAGTCTTAACCACTGGACGGCTGGGGAAGTCCCAAGCTCCATGTTTTTTTATGAAGTCTACCCGTCCCAGTCACTGTACCGTATTTCCTGGATATGCTCAGAAGTGCTCCCGTGCTTTTACCGACAGAACCATTTACAACAGTTTGACACTCCCACACCTCCATCCCCAACTCCCACCCCAGCCTGGAGAATTCAAGCTCTTTGCAGTCAGGAAACATGTCTTATTCTTCTTTTGTATCTATAGCATAAGGCCTAAAATTTCATGGGCTACCTTGACATCTTTGAGCCCCACGGGGCCCCAGAAGCCTAACCATAAGTTCTCCTGCTTTTGCCAGATGTCCCCCACCCAGTGGGTAAGGCACCCCACTTGGGTAGTTCCCCTATTAACCCCACCAGCTTCATTCCCCCTGGTCCTCAACCTGAGGGATATTACTTCCCTGTCAGCCGTGAAGTTGTTCAAACTAGCCAATCACATCCTCCCACCTGAACCAGGGGTCACCCTACCCTCTGGTTAATAGAAAGCCTACCTCCTCCCGCCCCTGCTTGTTTACTCAACTCCCAAGAGCAACCCCCATGTGGCCCTACATGGTGTGTGATGTCTTCCCACAGGCTGTGAGTATATGTGACTAATAACCTGCTGTCCGTCTCATCTGTCCGGGGCCAGGTGTGGTATGTTTGGCCATCTTGTACTACTTCGGGTGAGGAATCCCTCCTTCAATGAATAGGAGGTGATCAGAGCAGTATCCTAAACAGAGCTGGCACTCAACAACTTTGTGTTGATTCCATGATCTTCCTTCTGTGAAGTTCTTAGCCCCAGTTAGGAGACTGGAAATTAAATAAATGTCCACTGTAGATGACGACAGATTTATTCTCCTACGAAGAATCCATATCCATTAGAATCATACAGCAATGGCTTCCATTCACTTAATTATATTTCAAACAATCTTTTCTCTACTACTCACCATGTCGTTGACCAATAAAAGTAAAGTTGCCTTAGGGTGAATCTGTACTTAATTTCTATACTACTGATCTGGCATCTACATTGTACTTCCTAATTGCTAATAGAAATAAACTATAACATTGTCCACTTATGAAAACAAGATGCTAAGTATCAGTTGATATAATCAAGAGACTAAAATAACTGAAAGCATATGAGAACTCAGGCTTTTCCCACAAAAGAATTTACTTAATCTGCGCCATCGCTTTCATTTATCTCACTTCTTTGTAAGCAAAAATGGCAACACTGAAGGCACTGAAAATCAAATAGCATCTTCCTCCAGGAATACCACTGCAGTTAGCATTAAGCTTATTAGTGCTTCAGAGAGAGTTTCATTGTTTACTCTGCTATTTTATCACTGGGTTTCGGAAGGTCCAAGAAAAAAAAAAAAGCCACATGTTTTTACTTCTGAGGGCTCCTGCGTATCCTAAAGCAGCAGGTAAAAAATGCACAACAGCCAGCAGCTCTCCCATGCAGTTTCCAACTTACACTCATTCTTGCATGGGTCACCTCCTCCCAGCGCCCTGCCACTCCTCTCCTAGGGCTAGTGCTGGTGACTCAGGGACAGAGGCTCTGAGAGGGATCAGGAAGGCTGACGAAACCTCAGATCCACGCTGGTACCACTCCTCCACCACACTGGGCATGTCATGACTCGCTTTCTAGCCTCAGCTTGCCAAGAGGAAAACTCCAGGAGGCAAAAGCTATCGGAAAATGGTCATTAAATAATTCCAGAAAGCTTCAAACCATAGGCCAAGCACAGGGCCCTTCTCTAATGCCTGTCCCTGTCAGGTGCCTAAAATTCTGTGCTCCCAGCCTCTTCACTGCTCCTTCTCCAGAATGGATGGTATGCGTGAAACACTCAGTATACTGTGATACGCATGTGCTGATCACGTGATAACTATAAGGCTATTGCCAGAGGCAAGGGTATGCGCTCAGGGTGGGGAAGCAGACAAGGAAAAGAGAATTGCCCAACAACCCCAATGGCTTGCTACTGGTGTCTAACACTTCACTGGCATGTGGAAGAGGGAGCCAACCGGGCCAAGCATGCGTGTACTCGCTAGTCCTGCAGGCTCCACACGCGGATGTCTTAGCTGCGCACCACGCATGCGTCAGTTGCAGAGCGGGGCTCTCCATGCTTATGCAGTTCCTGGCCTCTGCCTCCGAAGGAGGATGGGCTTTGCTTCCCACAGCAACTGGAAAAGGCGGAAGTACAAAATAAAAGACTTTTTCCCTCCTTTACAGAGAGCGAAGGCAGGGTGCCAAGCCCCTAAGAAAAAGCAGAAATGATTCCTCTTGAAATAAGAATTCTGTGTCAAATGGAGAGAGACCTCTTGGGAAAGCAGCTGGTTTGCAGTCTTTTGTGCCCAGAGTTTATCTGCTTTGCTGCTCATTGCTGCCAGCTTAATCAGCCAAAAAAAAAGTCCCCACATGTGACCTGTAGATATGGAGACCTTTCTGAGTAGTCAATATACAAACTTTCCAGATTTTTAAAAAATTTTTCAGAAAAAAAAATCAAAAGAGAAATTTTTTTTTCCATAATCCAAGTATCCAATACCAATACTAATACACTAATGTATATATTCCAGTAATTACATGGGTACATATATGTATGTTTGAAAAGCAGAACATACCATATAGTTGTGTGATCTTTGTAAATTTTTTAAAAATTGCATCATGTTTATATTTACATGCTAAGAAATACATATATCTACTTCATAATTTTATTTATTTATTTATTTTTTTTGCGGTACACGGGCCTCTCACTGTTGTGGCCTCTCCCTTTGCGGAGCACAGTGTCCAAACGCGCACGCTCAGCGGCCATGGCTCACGGGCCCAGCCGCTCCGCGGCATGTGGGATCTTCCCAGACCAGGACACGAACCCGTGTCCCCTGCATCGGCAAGCGGACTCTCAACCACTGCGCCACCAGGGAAGCCCTACTTCATAATTTTTAAGGCTGCAAGTGGATGGATGTGCCAATCAACCCTCTATTATTAGATATTGTGGAAATGTTCCATTTTTCTGGATCATAAAATCAAGATGCCCTCTCTGTATAATTGGGTTCTAGAGCTGGAAGATCAGACCGGCTTTTTGGATCCTCCACATTCCTGCTAAATCTCACCTCCACCCTTTTCTAAATGCTACTCTGATTCCTTCTAACAATTTTCATCATAATCCATACAGATACTACACAGAAATTCAATATTCCTTTCACTGTGGTAAGAAAGCACACCTAGGAGTCAGGGAGCATGGATCCTAGTCTGGCATCTGGCTTGTGTAAAGAAAGTTCAGTGCAACCATTACAGACTGAATTATTCACCCCCCCGCGCCTGTTCACATGTTGAAGCCCTAACCCCCAGTACCTCCAACTGTATTTGGATATAGGGACATTAAAGAGGTGATTATGTTAAGATGAGGCTTTGAGGGTGGGTCCCTCTCTGTGGACTCACAGAGAGACCCCAGAGGAGTTTGAGTAGAGGAAAGGCCACATGAGGCCACAGCAACAAGCTGGTTGTCTGCAAGCCAAGGAGAGAGGCTTCAAAAAGAAACCAAACTTGCCCACACCTTGATTTTGGACTTCCAGCCTCCAGAACTGTGATAAGTTTCTGTTGTTTAAGCCACCGAGTCCGTGGTGTTCTATTATGGCAGCCCTAGCAAACGAATGCAGCAAACTTTGAGTAAATGATTTGAATCCATGAGCCTCAGTGTCCTTCCAATAAACTAGGGGGTGAGATTCCGAGATCTGCATGATTCCTAAACCTAAATATGTCATTTATTTTAAATGAGATTGGTATTAAAGAGAACACTGAGCTTCACTAGCACACACCCCTGGAAGTCCAGAGGACAGTCAGAGACTTCAGGGCTGTTGATTTAGTGGAGTCACCATGTTTTCAAGGGCCCAGATCTTTTTCTGTTTCTTTGTTCCACACACCACAAGTGTGGGCTTTGTCCTAAGCCTAGGTCTCTTTATGGTTCCCAGATAGATGGCTGTCCACAGCAATAAGGGCAAAATCCTTCCTTATTCACAACTAGAAGTGGGAGAGAAGGCCAGTACCCTTCTACTCATATTTCATTGGCTCAAAGGGCTTAGACCTCTCCATTCCCAACTTACTCACTCACTCAGAATTACAGGTCCTGTGAAAGGCTTGGATTGATCATCTGGCTGGAAAGGATGTGGAGAGTCTAATGTCCTCTAAAGCTCGGAGTAAATCATTTAATTTCTGGTTGGCTATGATTTCTGTGTAATCAGTATGCATACTCAGGAAAGTGACACCATAATCTGCAAATATATTTCAAGCATAATAACATTTTTATGAATACTAAATTTAACAATTAATGTATGAATATAACTATATAGTTTAGAGACACTTAACTAAATATTTAATGAGTTTTGATATCACTGTTTTCTTTGTGCATTTAGAAGCCAATACATTTTTTTCAGGTTTAAAATATTCAGACCCCTGAAAAGCTCTTAGACTCTAGGCATCGTGCACAACAGATAAAAAGGCCCCAGAGGCAAGACTAGAATGTGAAGGTAATTAAGAAAATCAAAAATGTGATAAATGATTTTATTCTTTGCCTGAAGGAAAACTGTTTATGGGTGAAACAAAATCCCTCAGGAAGGGGGAAGCAAAAATAGAAAACAATTTCAGTGTGTATCCAGCACCATCCAGGGAAATAAATTTTGACCACTAAAATCAAAGATGTGGGCAGGCACTACTAGAATCCCCTTTTCTTTACTAATATATCCTTGCAGTAATGTGTCCAGCAAAAAAAAAAAAAAAAAAAAAAGCAAAACCAAAGCCAACAACAAGGGCAGCAACAACAGGAAAAACCAAAAGAACTGTAATTCCTCTCTTTCTTGCAAATTGGGATCTTTGTTTGACAAATACAGGCCAATGAGAAACAAGTGAAAGTCTACTGAAGATTTCTGGAAAAGTCTGCTTTCCTATTATAGATGTCTCCCTTCCTCTTTGTTACTTTTCATTTTCTTCTCCCTACCTGGAATGCAGATTTATGGCTGGAGGTGGAGCAGCCATCTTGTGACTATAAAGTGACCATGAATAGAAACGCCCCACGCCAAGGTTATGGTAAAAATAAAAAGGCAGAAAGCACCTGAAGGTTGATGGTATCACGGAGCTGCTGCACAAGTCCTGAACTGCTCACCTCTGGACACGAGAAAGAGAAACACCTAGTTGATAGAGGTATCTAACTGGTTTCTATTGCATGCAGCTGAATAGGATCCCTATTTAATGCAGAAAGCCTCATTGATATGGCAGCAATTTAGTTGAGCCTAAGGATGAATAAGATTTAAACGTGAATTAAGATGGAGAAAGGCACTGCAGCCTGAGGAAACTGCAGCAAAAAAGTGCCCAACTAATAGCATTTTATCTTATGGGAATGAAGGAGGGGGTCTACATCGTTTATTCCTGTGCAAACATAAGGGAGAAAATGAGGCTCAAAGGCTAGATTGAGAACAGATTTTAAAACGGCTCTTCCCAATAGACATATAATGCAAGCTATATATATAACTTAACATTTTCTGGTAACCACGTTGAAAAAGTAAAAAGAAATAGGTGAAATTAATTTTAATAATACATTTTATTTAATCTACATATACAACATGACATTTCAACGTGTATCAATATAAAAAATTATTAATGATATATTTTATATTCTTCTCTTCATTTGAAGTCTTCAAAATGTGGTGTTCTGAAGACCTCATTTGAGGTCTTCAGAACCTCTCAGTTAATTCTGGCCACAGTTCAAGTGCTCACTAGCCACGTGTGACTAGCGGCTACCATAATGGACAGTGAAGTCTTAGAGAGTCTTGAATCTCATATTTAAAAATTTGAACTCTGGGAATTCCCCAGTGGTCCAGTGGTTAGGACTCCACACTCTCACTGCCGAGGACCTGGGTTCGATCCCTGGTCAGGGACCTAAGATCCCACAAGCCTCGTGGTGTGGCCAAAAAATAAAAGTTTGAACTCTAACTACGGAAGTATAAATAGCCATAATTTAATTTCTAAGAAAACCTCTAATATAGCCCAAACATTATTGTATTTTATTTCTTTTTTTTAAAATAAATTTATTTATTTATTATTTATTGTTGGCTGCATTGGGTCTTCATTGATGCAGGTGGGCTTTTTCTAGTTGCAACTTCTCATTGCGGTGGCTTCTCTTGTTGTGGAGCACGGGCTCTATAGGTGCGCGGGCTTCAGTAGTTGTGGCTCGTGGGCTCTAGAGTACAGGCTCAGTAGCTGTGGTGCACGGGCTTAGCTGCTCCGCAGCATGTGGGATCTTCCCAGACCAGAAATCAAACCCGTGTCCCCTACATTAGCAGGCAGATTCTTAGCCACTGCATCACCAGGGAAGTCCCTGTATTTTATTTCAAAATGTTATGGTTTATGGTTTTTGGAGGCAAAACCTACATACATAGTAAATTTTCAAGCTTATGTGGAACGGTAACACCAGTGGTCTGGAACCCAAGGTCAGGGCTGTCTGCTGAGTCCCCTTAGCATTAGAATGCTTCTTTCACAAGAACATTTTTTGGGGTATTTTAAAGAAAAAAACAGAAGCCAATAAGAAAGAAAATAAAGTCAGTTACCCCAGATAACTATGGTCAACATGTTAGCAAATTGACTTCTTGAAATTTTTTATGTATGAATACTTTTACACAGTTGACATTATACTTTTTATACTAGTCTATATTCTTAACATTATTTCATAAGCACTTTTTCTGTTAAAAATTCTTCAAAAACATCATTCTCAATGGCTACCTTATACTATTTCTTCATATGAATAAACTATAATTTTTTTGAACATTACTTTAATATAGACACTTAGGTTGTTCCAAACTTTTTGCTGCTGTAAATAATTTGTGCCAATCATCTTTATACACAAAACTATTCTCACACCTCAGTTTATTTCCTTAGGACAGATTCTTAGAGGTAAAATTACTGGAATAAAAATCATGAACTCTTCTTCATCTCTTGATATTGATCTGCCAGACTACTTCCCAGGAAGATATGAAGCAATTTACACTCTCACTGAAATTGTGTGAGCATATATATCCCTCCACACCGTTACCCACATTCTGTATTAACCTTAAGAAAAGGCAGTGGAGGAAGAGAATAAATGTGGGAAATGGTATGTCAATGTGATTTAATTTCAATTAGTTGATTACTAGTTAGAATGAACGTTTTTTTCCTTTGTTATTTAGCAACTAGTGTTTCTCATCAATTTTATGTACTGTTTATCTATTAACAATATGCATACTTTGTCACGCTTTTTTTTTAAACATCTTTATTGGAGTATAATTGCTTTACAATGGTGTGTTACTTTCTGCTTTATAACAAAGTCTTTGTCACGCTTTTTTTTTTTTTTTTTTTTTTTTTGCGGTACGCGGGCCTCTCACTGTTGTGGCCTCTCCCGTTGCGGAGCACAGGCTCCAGACGCACAGGCCCAACGGCCATGGCTCACGGGCCCAGCCGCTCCGCGGCATGTGGGATTTTCCCAGACCGGGGCACGAACCCGCGTCCCCTGCATCGGCAGGCGGACTC
This sequence comes from Mesoplodon densirostris, assembly GCF_025265405.1. Lineage (NCBI taxonomy): Eukaryota > Metazoa > Chordata > Mammalia > Artiodactyla > Ziphiidae > Mesoplodon > Mesoplodon densirostris. Next base: position 81,256,189 of record NC_082665.1, read on the forward strand.
TCAACCACTGCGCCACCAGGGAAGCCCTGTCACGCTTTTTAAAAAACATTTTCCAGTTCGATTACCTTCTAAATTTCTCTTTTTTTAAAAGTCAGGTTTATTGTGATATATTTTACATGTAGTAAAATTCACCCTTTTAGTATAAATTTCTATGGATTTTTACAAACACATACAGTTGGGTAACCAGCATCACATTCAATTTATAGAATATTTCCATCACCTCCAAAAAACTTCCCCATGTCCTTCTGTAGTCAACCCTTCTCCTTCCTCTCTTTTGTTGCCTCTAGTCCCTGGCAACTACCCATCTCTTTTCTGTCCCTATAGTTTTGCCTTTTCCAGAATGTCATATAAAGAAATCATATAGAATATAGCCTTTTAAGTCTGGCTTCTTTCAATTAGTATAAGGCATTTGAGACATTCATCCATGTTATTGTATATGTCAATACCTTGTTCCTTTTTATTGCTGAGTAATATGTATGGAATCCCATATTTCGTTTATCCAAATACCAGTTGAAGGACATTTGGGTTATTTTCAGTTTTTGTCAACAATGAATATAGCCACTATAAACACTCACATACAAGTGTTGGAACGTAAATTTTCATTTCTCTCAGGTAAATACCTCAAAGTGGGATCACTGGGCTAAAAGGTGAGTGAATATTTAACTTTATAAGAAAACCACCAAACTGTTTTCCAGAATGGATCTACCATTTTATATTCCGACCAAAACTTCATGAAAATTTCCTTTTGCTCCACATCTTCGCTGGTCCTCAGTATTGCCAGTTTTGTTTTGGGTTTTTTGTTTGTTTGTTTCTTTGTTTTTTTGGCTGTGCCCCGAGGCTTGCAGAATCTTAGTTCCCCAATCAGGGCTCGAACCCAGGCTCTCGCAGTGAGAACGCGGACTCCTAACCACTGGGCTGCCAGGGAATTCCCTGTTTGGGGGTTCTGTTTTTCAGCCATTGTAATAGATGTGTAGTGGTATTTCATTGTGATTATAATTTGCATTTCCCTGAGAAGTGCAAAAACAAATAAATAATGCTTACTGCAATAAATATCCTAAAGAGAGAAGTTTATGAATTCAAATGTAGTGAACTTTTCATTTGTTATTTTTCCACTGTTTTTTAGACTAGAAAGTTCTTTCCAAATGAGAAATCAGAAGAAAATTCAGCTATATTTTTAGGTTTTTTTAAAAATTATTTTCTCTAAATTATCCACATTTTTAATCCATGTTTAGTTAGTTGTATGGTGGTGACAAGTATCTATATTCACTTTTTTAAAAAAAGGCTAGTCAGCTTTCTCTATAACCTTTATTGACTAATCCATTCATCCTATTTATTTGTGAAGCCTCCTTTATTAAATAATAGGGTCTTTTCCTCAGAAATCAAATCTATTTCATTTTTCTATCTGTCCCTCCATTCAACAATTGCTTATTAAGCACTTACTCTGTTCTAGGCTCCATGGTAGGTTCTGGGAACACAATAGTGAGCTAAAAAGTAAAGCCCCCTGATTTCTTGGTGCTTACATTCTAGCCAGGGGAGATAGGTAATAATTAAAGATATGAATAACTGTATAATATTTGGGTGGTAATAAATGCTAAGAAGGAAAGTAAACCAAAGTAAAGGACATAAAATGACAAGCAAGTGTCATTTGGGGCAGTTTGGTGAGATCACTCTCTCTGAGAAAGAGCTACTTCTGACCAGCATGTATCAAGCAAGGTTGTGCAATGTATCAATGCTCTTCTAGAGGAGGAGCCTTCCAGGCAGAGCCACCCCCAAATGCAAAGACTTTGTGTCTGGAATGAGCTTGACATGTTGGGGAAGAAGCAGGGGGGCCACTGTGGATGAAGCTAAGTTATGGGGATGGAGCATGTAGATGAGGTGAGGAGGGCACGTAGAGGCACAAATCACAAAGATCCTTGTAGACAATGTATGTTCTAAAGCAGATCAAAGTTATTGGAAGATTTTGAGCAGAGGGGTGATGTGACCTGACTGACATTTAAAAAATAACGTTCTGGCTACTTTGTGAACAATCGTTTCATACATTTAATTTAAATAAAAATCTATTGAAAGATAAATTAGTAAGTAACAGCAGAGTCACACTTGAATATAGCTCAAAACGATAAAGGTCGTATTTTAATGCCCACCATGTGGGAAACACTGGCTTAACTGATTATTGCTAGGATCCAGGCAACAATTCCTACAAGATTCTCTCATGACAAGCCATTTTCCTGTTAATTCTCAGTGTTCTCCCACCGATTCTTCAACAAGGATTTCTCTCCTCCCTGGTATTCAAGTCCAGTTACAGAGCTTCACGGTTTTCAAAGTTATTGTACATCTATGATTACAGCAGAGCTCGGAGGAACTCACCTCGGAAAGGTCTGGAATCCTGAAGCCAACCAAAGCTGTCCGAGCCTCCATCAGTGATCCATCAGTGATCCAACTGTGTGCTGAGAACAAAGTACCAGAGACAGAAGGACAAATAACCACAGATAAACTGTCTCAAAGGCACGCCCAGGCACAACCTCCTCCATCACAGCGCCTGTTCTTCTGGATTGGCATTATCAGTGAGCAGTTTGGAGAGCTGTGGTGTGATTCCAGATATGCCTAGAGAATCCCCATGAACTGTCTTGTGATCCAAAATACAGAGTTTGAAAGATGCTTTCCTACCCAACTGAATAAACTGGACAAAACTACCTATTTATTTTGGAAAAAGTAATATATACACATGATAAAAAAAAATTCAAATAATATGAGAGTATACAGTGAAAAGTTTCAAGTGGGAAGTATGTACACGTGGCTATGAATGAGTTAGCATATGCATGGAATGTTTCTGGAAAGATGCCCAAGAAATTATTCACAGTGGTTGCCTCTGCAGAGGGGAACTACAGGGGTCCAAAGTGAGGAAAATTAGAGGAGCTTACTTTTCATAGACTCTTGTACTTTCTAAACTTTTACTGGATTTTTTACTATGTGTATATATTAATTTTCAATTAAACAAATTCACTCAAAATGATACAAGTATGGCATTTGTTTCTATCACTCATGTGAGGGATCCTCGAAGTTCACAGTGCAGAGGCATTCAGCCAGGTACCTCAATTCTAGCCAGAGAGAAAGACAGTCCACCTGAATCTCAGCTTCCTAGCTGCTGCTGAGCCAGGAGACCCTGAGCTCCCTCCTGGAAACAGAACTCTAGCCTTGCCTGAGATACAATGGGAAAGTTCAGTTTGAATCCCAGCTATGAAACCCACTGTGGGACATACCGCAAATTACTTAACTACTCTGAGCCTCACTTCCTTCATTTGTGAAATGGGGGAAATAATACCTGCTGGTGTTTTTTTTCTTTTTCAAATTGAAGTAGAGTTGATTTACAATGTTGTGTTAGTTTCAGGTGTACAGCACAGTGATTCAGATATATATATATATAGATAGAGAGATAGATAGAGAGATACATAGATAGATATTCTTTGTCAGATTCTTTTCCCTTATAGTTTATCGCAAAATATTGAGTAGATTTCCCTGTGCTATACAGTAGGTCCTTGTTGGTTATCTATTTTATATACAGTAGTGTGTATTTGTCAATCCCAAACTCCTAATTTATCCCTCCCTTCCTTCCCCTTTGGTAACCATAAATTTGTTTTTCTATGTCTGTGGGTCTATTTCTGTTTTGTAAATAAGTTCATTTGTATCTTTTTTGTAGATTCCACATATAAGCGATATGTGTGTCTTTCTCCATCTGACTTACTTCACTTAGTATGATGATCTCTAGGTCCATCCATGTTGCTGCAAATGGCATTATTCCATTCTTTTTTATGGCTGAGTAATATTCCATTCTATATATATACCACATCTTTATCTGTTCTTCCATTGATGGACATTTATTGCTGGTGATTTTTTAATAATAGAGAGGGCTTTTTTGTGTGCAGAGGAACACTCCCAATTACTTGGATTTTAATTAATATTCACTATGTTGAAAGTTTTCATTTTTAAGCCATTAAATACTATTTGCAAATAGTACTTTTATATTTTTATGCTGCTGTATATTAGATCATATACATATATTTTTAAAGAAATTTATTTATTTATTTCTGGCTGCATTGGGTCTTCCTTGCTGCACACGGGCTTTCTCTAGTTGCAGCGAGCGGGGGCTACTCTTTGTTGCCGTGCGCGAGCTTCTCATTGTGGTGGCTTCTTGTTGTGGAGCACGGGCTCTAGGCGTGTGGGTTTCAGTAGTCATGGCACATGGGCTCAGTAGTTGTGACACATGGGCTTAGTTGCTCCGTGGCATGTGGGATCTTCCTGGACCAGGGCTCGAACCCGTGGCTGCTTCATTGTCAGGCAGATTCCACTGCGCCATTAGGGAAGTCCCAGAACATATCTTTTAAAAATCAGATGAACTCATTCTTTGATTAATGTTTAGTTCATTCATAAATTTAATAAATGAGAATTTCTTAAACGGTCAATACCTCCTACATAGTTAATGAGATTCCTTTAGACATTTCAAATATGAGTTTACTACATTTTATTCTCTCAAACACTTAACAGTACAGATTTATAAATCTCACAAACAAAATCTTTCTTAGAGTTTAAACAATTCTTTATCTAATAGATCAGACTTAAACATTTAATCATCACATTCTCCTAAGCTTATAAAATATCTTTTAGAAAATCATATATAGAAAACAGCCCAAGGATTTTTTTTTAAAACTTGCTACTAAACAATTTACACAAAAGTATCACTAACTCAAAGATTTAAAAAATTTCAAATACTTTTCTGGGGTTTTACTCACTACCACTGTATGTCAGCTGAGATTACTCAATTGAAAAGGAATCAGAATTTGAACCCACGTCCTGGGTTGTTATTGCATTCCACTTTGTTTCATAATTTTAGATGTCTGTTGACTCCCATCCTGTGGCATTTTATTGACTATATGACGATTAAATATGTTAATTTATATACACATTCTTACCGAATATTCAGAACACTGGGAGTATTCAGTTATTCGTCACAATTTACAGTTAGAAAGGAAGTGGAAGAAGATTGTGAATAGCTTCCCAATATTGTCCTCCCATTCCTTATAAAAAAACGTAATTTGTCTGCAGCCACCCTACAGGCAGCTAATAGATTACATTTGTCAGCTTCCCTTGCGACTGGGTGTGGCCATGTGACTAAGTTCTGACCAATCAGATGGAAGCAGAAAAAAAGGTGCAACTGTAGAATGTATAGGAATCCTCCTTAAAAGGAAGGGGTACACCCTTCAGTTTCCCTGTCACCTTCCTGCTGCTTCCAATGAGGAGCTCCAGCAACCAGCAAGTGCCACAGCCCAAGGATGACAGACACACAAAGCTGGAAGGAGTTCTGTTCCCTGGTGACCACAGAGCACCATGCTACTCCTGGACTGACTTCCTAAAGATTTCTTTTAAATGAAAAAAAAATAAGGTTCTATCTTGTTTAAACTGTTATTTTTCAGGACTCTGCTACTCACAGCCGGACTTAATCCAATTGCCCCACCTTCCTCAATAACAGAACCCTGCATTATGAGCTAGAAAACCAAGAATGTTACATATATTAGATACATGGACCCAGTGTTAATAAAATACGTATTTTTCATTGTTGCCACATTAGGGTCGTAGGTTTTTAAATTTTTTCTTTCATAATATCTTACAGATGTTAATTCATCTTTCATAAGATTAAACTGTTAATTTAAAAGATATTTAAAACATCTCCAGAAGAAAATAAGTAGCCTGAATCAATGCTGCCCTATGCCAGGGTCTGTGTAAGATGTGGGCCCCTCTGGGGCACATGAAGCAAGCCCTGGGCTCTCAGCCAAGTTAATTGGAGTCTTGGGGGTGCTAGCTTGTCCCTCCTCACCTACAGGCCCTCCTATAGCCTTTGGCTCAACCTCTCCCACACCTCACACTGCCAGATTGGCTCTCCTCATCCATTGCTCCCAAAGAAGCTTGGCAGAAGTATAACAAGAGGTTGGAACTTTTCTTTCATTTAGCACTTCAAATATTTGAATTTGTATGGGATGACTCAATTCCAGGAAACTTCAGACATCCTGTGACACTTGTTCAGTGCGGTGTTAAAAAAAGACCTACTCCAGGGTCTTACGGAAAGATGTGAGCAAGCCAGCTCGTGGGAGGCAAGGACAAAATGTAACTTCAGAAGAGCGTCTCTTTCATTGCCTTGTGGTTTGCAATGCTGGGTTTCCCTGCCCCACTCCCACAGTGTTCTCCTGAGCCCAACCCTGTGTGCTTGGCTCCAGAAGAGTCTGGCTACTGACTTTCCCATAGCAACTGGCTTGCACACTCTTCCAAATGCTATTTATGAACGTGTGTTTAATCATAAACTCTTTCAAATCCTTCGCGGGAAATATCTACTAAATGCTCATTAAAGCCTTGATACAAACACTATCTCCTTTACTTCTCTTATCTATCCTTCAAAGTAGGCTTCGTGAGACCCATTTTACAGAGGAGAAAACTGAAACTCAGAGGTTAAGAAACTTGCTCAGGGTCTCAAAGTCAGTACTTACTGGAGTTTGCATTAATCTCAGGTTCAGGCAGTTTTTCCTACTGGCTCGCTCAGCCATGCCACAAAGGAACTGAATTTTTTTTTTTTTTTTTTTTTTGTGGCTGCGTTGGGTCTTCGTTGCTGCACGTGGGCTTTCTCTAGTTGCAGCGAGCGGGGGATACTCTTCGTTGTGGTGCGCGGACTTCTCATTGCCGTGGCTTCTCTTGTTGCGGAGCACGGGTTCTAGGCGCGCGGGCTTAGTAGTTGTGGCTCGTGGGCTCTACAGCACAGGTTTAGTAGCTGTGGTGCACAGGCTTAGATGCTCTGCGGCATGTGGGATCTTCCCAGACAAGGGCTCGAACCCGTGTCCCCCGCATTGGCAGGTGGATTCTTAACCACTGCACCACCGGGGAAGCCCCAGGAACTGAATTTTTAATGTCATTTGTTACCAGTAAAATAGAATAATCACAGGCTTTGGAATAAGACCCACCTGGGTTTAATTCCACTTGGTTGTCTCTGAGCTATGTGACCGTGGGCAATGTATTTAAACTTGGTTCTTTCATCTGTAAAATGGAATAATAACAGTACCTACCTAGTGGAACTGTCAAGAGATTGTAAAAAAGAGCTTGCACATGCAAGATACTGGATGAGTAGTAAGCAATGATGGCTTTTTTTGCTGTTGTTGCTTTTTTTAAAAAATTGAAGTAGAGTTGATTTACAACGTTGTGTTAATTTCTGCTATGCAGCAAAGTGATTCACTTATATATATATATGCATTCTTTTTCATGTTCTTTTCCATTATGGTTTATCACAGGATATTGAATATAGTTCCCTGTGCTATACAGTAGGATCTTGTTGTTTATCCAATGATGGCTTTTTAAAATTAATTTATTCTTCAAGATGATGACTAACTGAGTGCCTAGACTATATCAGGCCTAGGAGTTTCAATTGCTTTTAAAATGGTGTTAGAGAAGTAGCAATTCATTTTTTCTACAAATGTTTATTAACACCTACTCTTTGCCAAGACTGTTCTGGGGACCAGGGGTCCTGGAGCTTACAGTCTATCGAGGTGGTGCAGGAGGATCAGTAAATCTAATAAATAAGTTAATTGTATAGTTTGTTGAAAGATAAGCGCTGTGGGGAAAAATGTTGACGAGAGGAGGAACACGTTGCAGTGTTACACAGAGAGGTCTTGGCAGGCCTCAGTGAGAAGGCAAGATTACAGCAAAACTTTGAAGGAGGTGAGTGAGTCAGCCAAGCAGACATCTGAGAGAAAAAAGAAAAAGAAGTGGATTTACCGTAAAGCTAGTGAAGCTGAAATTTCAAGATCCCTAACTTGCAGGGCCCCTTTAAGGACTTGCATCTAATTTTATTTTTGTGATTTTTTAAAGAGACTATTAAACAGTTACTTTTATTTTTAAAGAAGATGTAGGGGGTAGGAGTTTATTAATTAATTTATTTATTTTTGCTGTGTTGCGTCTTCGTTTCTGTGCGAGGGCTTTCTCTAGTTGTGGCAAGCGGGGGCCACTCTTCATGGCGGTGCACGGGCCTCTCACTATGGCGGCCTCTCTTGCTGCGGAGCACAGGCTCCAGACGTGTAGGCTCAGTAGTTGTGGCTCACGGGCCTAGTTGCTCCACGGCATGTGGGATCGTCCCAGACCAGGGCTCGAACCCGTGTCCCCTGCATTAACAGGCAGATTCTCGACCACTACACCACCAGGGAAGCCCTGTTTTTGTGATTTTTTAACAAAGTTGCATATATTTCAGTATTCAATCCTGTGGAAAAGTATTTCCAGCAGAAGAACCAGTTAGAGCAAAGCCTGTGAGGTGAGTCCACCTGCCTTGCTCAAGTCATAGCAAGCAGACCCTTGTGGCAGGAGCGGAATGAGCAGGAGAGGTGGGAAGAGGGCGATAGATTATGTCGGGCCTTGGAGGCCACTGTAAGGACTTTGACTTCTATGGGAAGCCATTGGGGGTTTTGAGCAGAGTTGTGACGTTATCTGATTTACACTGTAAAGCATTGTTTTGCCTGGTATTCTGAGCAGAAACATGGGAATGGTTGGGAGTCCAGGGGAGAAATTTGATGGTGGCTTGGACCAGTATGGCAGCAACGATAGCGGAGAAGTACTGGATTCTGAATATACTTTGAAGGTCAAGTCAACAGGATTTCCTGATGGAGTTACTGGGGGCTGTGAAGAAGAGTGAGGCAGAGGCACTACTATTTAAAGGAGTGAAACAGCAGGATATGACCAATAAAGTGAACCTAGAGAAGGGAAGAGGACCAAGTTTTGAGGCAGGAGACATACCAACTTTTCAACAAAAGAGTTTGGAAACTCTGACCTAATACTTGATTGAGGTAATTCTCTCAGACAAAGGCTGAGATTTAATTCGCTCAACATGCCCTTGTAATTTAATTGTCCTGATTGTTTAATTAAATTAAATAAAACTAAGGTGTGTGTGAGGCTTTTTCTTCCCTCTCCCACTCTGTGAAATTCAACCAAGAAGATGTATTATATTAGGTCAAAGAAAAAGGCATCAGAACTGGAGTTTACAGTTAAGGGTTCTAGTCTCAGTCTACGGAAAACGGGACCATGGGCAAGTCACTTAAACCCCCAGTCATTGATCTCTGCATCTGTGAGATGAGAGGATTGGAACAAATGTCCCTTACCCTTCCATAGTTATTCTTTTTTGAGATGAGTCTGTAATTGGTAAGATTTCTTGTTTTGTTTGTTTTGTTCTTGATATAGTATAAGAAGGATAATTTTGAGCAGAAGCAACTTGAAGCATGCTTTATTTATCTCCCTCACACCCATCTTGGTCTGCAAGGGAAGGACATAGCCTGAACCAAATGCTTCCATCAAAACTGAGTTAGACATGACATTGTAAATCAACTATACCCCAATATAAAATAAAAATTAAATTAAAAAAGAAAAACTGAGTTAGAACACCATCCCCGCTCTCTCTGCAGGATTCCTCTGGGAATATACTATGCAGTTCCTGCTGAGAAAGGGATGTTTCATTGGCCTGGCAACCTGGGGCTCTCCTGCAGGTATTTCGTCAGATTTTTGCCAGTAAGCAGTTTACAGGGCTGAAGCAAGAAGCAGCAGCTCTTACGTGTGTTGGATCATGAAGCCCCTTGAGAATTTGATGCAACAGCTGCTCTATCAGGTCAACAGGAAAGATATCATTGCTACCAAATATTAGAAATGGAAGCCTCATCCTTTAATAAATGAAGAGGCTGAAGATAGAAGTTAAGAGATTTGCCTTAGGCCTTGCTGTTGGTAAGTAGTGACTGCAGACCAAAAACCTAGGTCTTGACTCTTGGCCAGTGTTCTTTCCATTATATGATGATGCCTTGGCAAATTTTGTATTTCTCTTATTTTCCTACAAAGCTACTTTTAAAAAATATTTTTTTGGGGGGCATGCCATGTTTTGTTCTTAACAGCATTACTGAGATATAATTCACATACCATAATATTCAACCATTTAAAGGTACAACTCAATGGTCTTTAGTACAGTCACAGAGTTGTGCAGCTATCACCACTACCTAAGTTTAGAACATTTTATCACCCCAAAAGGAAAACCCATACCTATTATCAGTCATTCCCATTCCCCCATCCCAGCCCTAGGCAGCCACTAACCTACTTTCTATCTCCATGGATTTGTCTATTCTGGGCATTTCATATAAGTGAAGTTATACAGTATGTGGGGTTTTGAGACTAGCTTCTTTTACTTAGAATAACATTTATAAGGTCCATCCATACTGTAGCATGTATCAATACTTCCCTCCTTTTTAGTGCCAAGTAATATTCCATTGTATGGAACGTTTTGTTTACCCATTCATCAGTGGATGGACATTTGGGTTTTTTCCACTTTTTGACCATTGTGAATAATGGTGCTATGAACACTGGTACAAAAACGTGTACAAGTTTTTGTGTGGACATATGGGTTTTTTTTGCGGTACACGGGCCTCTCACTGTTGTGGCCTCTCCCGTTGCAGAGCACAGGCTCTGGACGCGCAGGCTCAGCGGCCATGGCTCATGGGCCCAGCCGCTCGGCAGCATGTGGGATCCTCCTGGAACGGGGCATGAACCTGTGTCCCCTGCACCGGCAGGTGGACTCTCAACCACTGCACCACCAGGGAAGTCCTGTTATCATCTTTTTTAATTGTAGCCATCCTAGTAAGTGTGAAGTGGTGATATATGTGGTTAGTGGTTACCACATTGGACAAAGTAGAACCAAATAGATACTAAAATGTAATTCAAAGCCAGATCATAAATTCTACCCTCATTTTTTTCCCTGCAGCCAACACTTAATGAGCCTTTACTATGTGACATTTACTATACTAAGCACTGTCTTAGATTATCTCATTTAATTCTCATGATACTACCAGCAATTGGTACTATTACTGGCCCATTTTATAAATGAGGAAACTGGCTTAAAAAAGCTAGGTTGGCTTGACTTTGTGACCAGTAAGTGGCAAGTCCAGGATTTAAGTCTAGGTCTACTTATCCCCTGAAACGAAGTCTTTAATCACTACACTATACTGCTAAATATTTTATTCAGTAGATTTGCTTTTCAAAATGAATCTTAGCACTCATTACTTTTCAAAGTTTTACCATCACCATGCCTCTCTCTAGCTCCCAGCGATATCTGAATAGTTGTTCTCAAACTTAGGTATTAGAATCACCGACTTCAATATGCTTTATTAGCCTTATGGGTGTTTCTGATATAAACCAAAATTTGAGAACCACTGAGTCTGTTAGAATTAAGTGCAGCTGCAATTAGAAGAAACAGTGCCATAACCAACTTAGAAGTTTATTTTTCTTATCCATTAAGAAGCCCAGAGATGGTCAGTCAGTCTAGGGTGAGTATCAAGCTCTGCAGTGCTGGGAACCAGGCTCCATCCATCTCTTTGCTTTGTGTGGCTTCCGTTTTCCCAAAGTCATCTCATTGTCCAACTTGCTGTTGGAGCTTCATCTATTATGTTTGCATTCCAGCTAGCAAGAAGGTAGAAGGGGAGAGGAATACATACATTCCCTTTAAGGATTGTCCAGGAATATGCACGCACCACTTCCACTTAATCCCATTGGCCAGAATTGAGATGTACGGCCACAGTCTGCTACAAGGGAGGCTGAGAAAAGCAGCCTTTATTTTGAGTGGCCATGTAGTCAGAGAACTATTAGAAGTTCTTTTATGATGGAGGAATTAGGAAGAGTAAGTATTTGGGACAATTAATCTTTGTCACACCCAGCAAAGAGAAAAGTTTACCTAATTCCACCTCTACTTTTGACATGAGACCTAAGAGACATTCTTTTTATGAGAAATTTTAGATCCCATAATGAAGGTGGCTAAGGCAGTGGTTCTCAAACTTTGCTGCACATAGGAATCACCTGGGGGTCTTAAAGACTATTGATGCCTGGCTTCCACAGTGGCCCCCCATGGTGATTCTAAGGTGCAGCAAAGTGTGGGAACAAGATTCCTAAATCTTGGATCATCAACCTAAGATCCATTGCATGTGGATTTGCTTCGTTCTATTTTTTTCCTCTGAATTGAAACCCCAGCAGTGGGACTGATACATATTACTGGTAACAGGGTTAGGTATGATCAGGGTAAATCCACTACCAGCCCTGCAAAAGACAATTCAAAGGGCATGTCCTCCTGACAATAGCCAGTGCCATTTTCACATACAGAGGAAAACACATTTTCATTGTAGCTATATTTAAACACATGTATTATTTCTGTGTGGCATGAAAATAACTATTCTGGTCGTGTGTGTGTGTGTGTAATAGGGCTCAGATATGATGGTGTGTCATCCTTTAGCATTTATATTTCAAACGCAAGAACTCATTCAAATCAAATTCAGATGACCCTCTCTATTTGGCGGTATGTTTGTCATCTAGAAGCTCAAAATAGCACTTTAGAGATCCAAACAGCCTGAGCTAGTGGCATCTCAAACCATTACTAGCTGTCAGATATTTTATCCATTCAAGCAGTTAGGTGGCAAAGGTTATGTTTCTTTGAATTGTTAATGTGGAGGCCTGTTTTCTAAGTTGAGATGTGAAAGGAGGAGAAGAGGTGTAAAATGGAAAATTTTCAAAGAAGAAATTTAGACAGGTCATTTCATCCACCTCCTCCCCTTCAGGAAGAATGACACTAAAACATTCCAAGCAGATGAGAATCTATACTATTTTTATAGCTCTTAAATGACAGGATTGCACAACCCCATTCTCCCTGTACCACATTTCATTGTACTAATTGTAATCGTAATTGAAATAATTTGCAGCTAGGAAATTTTTCTTTGCATTGAAGCCAAAGGCTCTAACCAGGTTAATCCTATTTCCTCCTTGCTGGTCTTCAGTTCAGATGTGCAACAGCAACCTTTGTGAAAATTTCTCACACACTTGGAAACTGTAATTAAATAAATCTTCAGGTTTCTCTTTTCCAATCTGAATAACCTCCCTTCACACCTACGTATTACACTGCTTTCAAACTTGTGGGATTAAACTTGTGGTTCTTAAACTTGTGAGATTCTCAAACTTGTCTGCACGTTGGAATCACCTGGAGAGCTTCAAAAAAACTACTGGTGCCTGTGTCCCACCTCCGGAGATTGTGATTTAACTGTCTGGGGTATGTTCTGAACTTTGGACTTTTTAAAAGATTTCCAAGTGATTTGAAATTGTGGACAAGTTTTCGAACCCCTGTCTGAACCTGCTACTGGCCTATCACACTCCCCTCCTTCCTCCTTGCTACTAGAACCTCAATAACAGCCCCAGATTAGGGATCATAATTGACCTGGAAAAGTGGTTCCCATCCCTGAGTACCATTAGAATCATCTGTATAGCTTTGAAATTAGGAATGCCTGGACCGCACCAACAAATTAAATCAGAACATGTAGGGGTGGCACCGGGGAACTTATACCGTTTAAAATGCTCTCCAGGTGTTCCTAATGCACCACCAGGGTTGGGAGCCATTGGTGAGAAGTCACTGGTTCTCAAAGTGTTTTCCTAAGACCAGCAGTATCAGCATCACCTGAGAACTTAATTTTTTTTTTTTTTTTTTTGTGGTACGCGGGCCTCTCACTGTTGTGGCCTCTCCAGTTGCGGAGCACAGGCACCGGACGCGCAGGCTCAGCGGCCATGGCTCACGGGCCCAGCCGCTCCACGGCATGTGGGATCTTCCCGGACCAGGGCACGAACCCGCGTCCCCTGCGTCGGCAGGCGGACTCCCAACCACTGCACCACCAGGGAAGCCCAGAACTTAATTTTTTTAATTAATTTTTATTGGAGTATAGTTGCTTTACAATGTTGTGTTAGTTTCTGCTGTACAGTAAAGTGAATCAGCTATGTGTATACATACATTCCCTCTTTTGGGGATTTCCTTCCCATTTAGGTCACCAGAGAGCACTGAGTTCCTTGTGCTATACAGTAGGTTCTCATTAGTTGTTTTTTTTTCCCTTTGCGGTACGCGGGCCTCTCACCGCTGTGGTCCCTCCCGCTGCGGAGCACAGGCTCCGGACACGCAGGCTCAGCGGCCATGGCTCACGGGCCTAGTGGCTCCGCGGCATGGGCATGTGGGATCTTCCTGGACCGGGGCACAAACCCGTGTACCCTGCATCGGCAGGCGGACTCTCAACCACTGCGGCACCAGGGAAGCCCCTAGTTATCTATTTTATACATAGCAGTGTTGTATATGTCAATCCCAACGTCAATCCCAATCTCCCAATTCATCCCACCCCTCCCTTCCCCGCCTTGGTTTCCATACATTTGTACCTGAAAACTCTAAATAATACAGATCCTCAGGTTCTAATCCAGGCCTACTGAATCAGAATCCCTGGGGGTGTTTTAACAAGCACTCCAAGTGATTCCTGCGCCTGTTAAACTTTGAGAAGCACTAGTCTACGCCCATTACAGTAAGCCTGGTCCCTGATCTCCCAGCCTCCCTTTCAACAACAGGTGGTCATGTGACCCAGTTCTGGCCAATGAGACCTGGTAGAGATCTGGGAAGAGGTGGTTTCTGGAAAGGACGGGAGAACTGTTAAGGCTAGCAGTGGTGCTTCTGCTTCTTCCTCCAGCGCCATCTTTAAGGTAGGAGACCCCTGGAACTGTAGCTGCCATCTGGGGGCCATGAGACAAGCAAACCCAAGAGAATCTCAGAGATCTTGATCCCGATTATAGCATGCTGTTGACCAATACCAGCAGTAAGCTACCTCCATACTTCTAGTTATGGGGAAAATAAATCCCTACTTATTTAAGCCACTATTAGTAGGATTTTATGTTGGTTGCAGCAGAACACTATCCTTACTGATAGAGAATCAGATCTCCCAGTACTTTCTACACAGAGAAAACTCAGAATTAGATCCAATATTTATAGTTGGAGTTAATGCTAACTTTAAGGGAATGTCACCTTCTAATTGTGGTATCCTAAATATTACATCAGTGGACCCCCAAACCTGGCTACATATCAGTACTACATGAGGAAGCTTATTTTAAATGATTCCTGAGCCTCACCCCAGATGTTCTGAATTGGAATCGCCCAGATTTGTACTGGGAAACTGCAACTTAACAAGGTAACTTTTGCTCCCTGCTGGCCCCAGTCTAGGTGTGGCTGCGACTAGGGTGAGGCTAGTAAGGAGCCCAAGGGCAAATTTTAAAGAGACACTCACTCTCAGAGTCATGCAGCCGTGGATCCTACACTTGCAAGCCCCTGCGAGTGAGTGCCTCCTTAAATTTTGTGCCCTAGGCATGTCATTTGGCCTCACCCTGATTCAGATTAGGTACATTTAACAGATGATGCCTATCTTTAAGAGGAAACCCCAAATAATCCTTTATAAAAAACAATCAGCTAAATCAACTAAATTATCTAATTTTTCAGTGGTGGTTCTAGCATCATAAATATAGACACATTTATTTATAAATTATGCCACATACAGTTTAATTTCAGATTGGGGTCTGCATCTTGGTGTCAGGTGACATCAGTTCCCTTCTGAGTTGAAAAATAACTACAGCACTGATTGTCTCAGTCCCTGTTCACCCACATGAAAACAGATATGTGATCTTGTGAGAGAAGAATTTAATTAGGTGAGTCAAAGGGTGTCAGATAGCCTGCTAGTGGCAGAATCCAGGACTGAGGTCCTCCTGTAGCTACAAAGCAATCAAGTATCCATTACTTGAATTAAAAGTGGAAACTAGTAGGTGTTTGTAAAAATATGTGTTGAGCTTGGCTATTTCTGTTTCCCGAAAGCATTTTAGGACACATATAGGCTGCGGTCTCCCAGAAATAGAAGTGTGGGTAACTTAACCCAAAGTTGTGGTTCCTGTGTGCAGCCTGTGTTGGATGGTGCGTCAGCAGAATGCATGGTGAAGAGTCTGAGTGGCCTGACCTTCAGGAGCTTCCTCAGGATGCCTTGTTAGGGTCGGCAGGGAGGTGGGGGTGCTGGCCAGGTGGACTAAGGGAAGTCGCACGTGACTTTGGTCGAGGCAGAGCCAAAGGTCCGGACTAAAGCTTAGATGCACGTGTTTCACTCCACGTTTCATGGCTCTGGCTTTTGATTTCATAGATATAGTACTGATGGCAACAGCTGGAGGCTTGTAGCAGGACAGCCTTAACCAAGTGAACTGTAAAAGGGCCCTCTTGTCACACTGCCCTCCTGCTGCAGAGGTGGCCTTAGATTACCTGTCATCTTGGTGTGGCTGGTGGGCACCCCAGCACCAATCAGGCAAATATTTAACAAGTAGTTGCTACTTGTTAAAAATAATGACCACACTTTCCTGTCTGATGTAGGCTAGAGACTCCAACTGACCTCTCTCTGTGTGATTGTCTCAGATTTACGGCAGCAAGATTAGATGTCCTCTCTCGCTGCGGAAGGGGATTAGTTACAAATTCTACCTGTGAACCAGGAATTGAGTAACTGTTGTCTTGAGGCTACTTCCCTATTTTCTTTTCTAACAGTCTTGAAGCAGGCAAGGTAGCACTCAGCAGCCACTGGCAAACCGAGACCGGATTAAATCAAAACTCAAATGTGTCAGAGGGTTTGGAGGGAGCCCAAAAAAGTGTTTGCTAGCCAGGATGACTGAGAACCCACACGTGGCGCCAGAGTGCAGCCAGCCCAGCCAGTGCACCCAGGCAGATCTGCGCGCTCGCTGGAGTCTGTGCTGTGAGGGCCCAGCTGGCTCTTTGCAAAGTCACCCTCCTTCAAACACAAAGCCTGGGTGTTTTGATGAGATGCATCCAGAAGTATGAAGGGAAGAAATGGCATGATGTCTGGGATTTGTTTTAAAGTATTTAAGAACTTCAGCAAAGAATAAAGGAGAAAAATAATAAAAGGGGCTTGATAGAGCAACTGTGGCAAAATCATGATGGTGGTTGAGTCTGGAGTTTGGGTAAATAGGAATTTATTATTCTATTCTTTCTGAGTTTGTATATTTGAACAGTTTCATAGTTAAAAATCTGTTTAAAAGGTTAAGCTGTCATTGTAAAGATTGTAAACGTTGCAGTAAGTTGATGTATTTTTTGTATACTACTCATTTCTTTTGGGTGACATCAAGCAACAAGGTGCCAGAACTATGTGAAATTTGATCTGGAATGTCCTTGCAACTCAGCCCCGTCCGCCTCCTGCTTGGGCTCAGGACCTTTATTTTTCAGTGAAAAGATGGCAGGACTGGGGCTCAAGAAATGTGGGTGCAAATTTGATCTGTTCATTAACAGTGAGACCTTAGATAAGTCACTTGCCTGTCCCACAGCTGCTTTCCTTCCTCTGTGAACTGAGGCTGATCCTGTGATAACACCAGCCTCGCAGGTTCTTGGAAGATCACATGAAATAAGGTACCCTGTGAAGTGTTAGGGAAGTGTTAGTAACAGCAGCAGCATGACCTTGGACCCGGTGGCCAAGTGCTCTGGCCTCAGAGTCCTCATTTATAAGATGAGAGGCGAGGTCACATCAGCATTCCCAGAGCCGTGTGAGAACCGCCCCAGAGGAGTGTTAAAATTCAGATTCTGGGCCCCACCATAACTTCCTGAATCAGGATTTCCAGAGGTGAAGCCCAGGAAATGTATGCAGCCGATTCTGCATTGCAGCCTATTGGGGGGTGGGGGGCAGGCACTGAGTTAAATAATAGAGGTTCTTTCCTGCTCTAACAGCCAAAATGGCTGTTTGGAGGATTGCGAGTCTTTTGTGCCCAGTTATTTTGATGGTTAGCTGCAGGTCACAGATTTGGGGTAATTTCATGGTGAAAAACAGAACCATAATAAACGAGGAGGAGGGAGTCTGAACTAGTCTGGTGGACCAAGGCCCTTATAGCCAGAGGTAGACACACAAATTAAGAGTGGAGAGTAGCGTCAACAGCTGTTCTGCTCTTGCAGCTGCTGTGTAAAAATGCCCAGTGAGAGGGCCTCAGCCAGCCACTACAAGAGCCTAGGGTGGGAGAGCGAACTGTCTCCAGTGAGAGCACCCATAGTTTCTGCTGTCTAGGGGACCCTGGGCGGCCGGTCCAGACAGCAGGGCCACGTATGGGAGGGTGACCTTGCAGTCCTGTCTCCAGGCGTGTGCCTCCGTCACCATCACCGCTGGCTGGAGAGGGGGACTGGCTGCCCACCACGCCCGCGTCCGTCTCATCGGCGCCCCTCCACTTTCGCCTGAGGCACATTCCAACACTGGTTCGTGTTTGCTCACCAGTCACTCTCCCCCGTTCTGAGTTCTCTCAGAATTCTTGCTTGTCTCATCTGAAAAGCAGTCCAAGTCAGTGTTTGTTGACTGTCTGATGTGTTCAAGGTCTTGTGCTACTGACCTCAGATGAGGCAAACAAGAGGAAAAGGGAGCCCTTGCCCTTAAAGCATCGGACTGATGTGGGGAGGGAGGAGAGACTGAGACAAGCACACAGATAACCCTGATGCAAAGGACCTGGCAAGCACCACAGGAATCCTGTGAGTTGTGTAAGGATTTTAAGGAGGTTGGTCACATTCAAAAGACTTGATAGAGAAAGCACGGGGACTTCCCTGGTGGTCCAGTGGTTAAGACTCCGTGCTTCCACTGCAGGGGGTGCGGGTTCGATCCCTGGTCGGGGAACTAAGATCCCGCGTGATGCTTGGCGTGGCCAAAAAAAAAAAAAGAGGAAGAAGAAAGTGTGGTATTAGAGATGTGTCTTGAATGGTAAGTAGGTCTTCTAGAGGCAGAAAATGATGGGCAAAGTATTTGGGGAAGAGCAGGAACAAAAGCATGGAGGTAGGAAAAGGGTGTGTGTGTGTGTGTGTGTATGTACACGTGGAGGAAAACAAGCAAAGACATTTCAGCTGGATCCTGGTCTGAGTAGGAGACCAGTGGGACACAGATGTAGGCTGGGGCCATTCAGAAGAGGCACTTACTTCAGCTTGCTAAGTAAGAAGGTTTTTGAGAAAAAAAATCTGATGTGATCCAAGCAGTACTTTGAGAACACTGAGTTAGTGGCCAGTGTGCAGACTGCAGAGACAGACGGACCAAGCTGCCTACCGTAGAGAGGACAAGAGAGTGGTGACCCTCAGGATGGGCCACACGGGGCCACCACATGGTGGTACCCAGAGTCCAGGAAACTCTGGAGTCGGGCTGAGGAGGAGATGTCATGAGGTGTTATTTTAAAAACTCTAGTTAGTCTGAGGTGAGCCACCCTCTGTTCTGACCTATACTTGAGGTCTGGAGAGGCCAACATTTTCCTGTCTTACACAAGAAACACAAAATCAAGTTTCCTCCCCAAGGGAGCTGCCAAATTCATCTTTTCCTAATATCCACAGCCATTCCCACAGCCATTCCACAGGGATCTGCAAGAAAAAAAAACAAGCGGTTGAAATGGAGGCCAGAGTACCCTGTCTTTGTGCCTCAGAGCTTCTAAACAGCCCCAAGGGTAGATGACTTCACTTGCGTGTGACGGCCTCCCTCCTCCACCTGTGCCCTCATTTCTGTCCCTTCCCTGCCCACAGCTCCTGCGAGGTCTCCCTCTCCCATGGCTCCATCCCTCCACCATCCATCCCATGCGCCTTCTGCTCCAAACCTCAACCACTGCTGGAGCCTCCTGACTGCCTCCTTGCCCTCTTGCCCCCTCCCTGGCCCTGCCCTTTGAGCCACAGACAGACAGACACCCGGAGTGGTCCTTTTCAGAGTGAAAGAACACTATGTCACTATCTTGCTTCAACCCTCCAAGGAGAACACTCTGGCCTCCTTGCTGCTTTCACACCCGCCAAGCGTGTGTCAGACTCAGGCTTGGCCCTTGCTCTCCCCTCTGCCTGGGATATTCTCCCTCAGATACTGGTATGGCCCACTCCCTCACTGTAGGCTTTTATCTGAATGCCACCTCCTCAGAGAGGACTTTTTGGGCTGCCCTGTCACTCTCTATCCACGGACCCCACTTCATTGTTCTTTGTAATGGAGATGGCGTCAGTATCTGTGTGGTGTCCATCTGCACCAGCAGCAGGATATGAGCTCCATGAGGATGGGGTCTCTGTTTTGCTCACCTCAGTTTGCTCAGGGCCTGGATAAGGGCCAGGTTCTCAAATATTTGTCGAATGAATGAATGTGGAGATCTCTCTGGAAAACACTTTCCTTTGGCCCTGCTTCTGTTTCTTGGTCCTCATTCACTTTGGTCCTTGAAGGTTTTGACTTACCTGAGCACCATGGCCTGGCCCCTTGACCAGCGTGGAGCTAAATGTTTCTCCTCCTCCATCTCAGACCACTCCCAAATACTTTCATGGGCTCCCTAAATATAAATACGCCCCAAGATTCACTCCTTACTCTCCTCTCACTCCCTCTGCCTTTTCTCCATCTTCATCTCTTATCTCTGTGCAGATGATACCTTACTGTTCACTTTCAGCCTAGATCTCTATAAACTCCAGTCCTTCCAGTGCCCAGTAGACGGGGCGGCACCTCATATTTCATATATTCAATACTTAAAATTTTCTTCCTCCTCCTCACTTTTCTACGCGATATGTGTTACTAGCATTACTGTTTCCTTGGCTTCCAAGTTAGAAGTCTTAGAGTCCTTTTTTTCATTCCTCCTTCAGACTCTCTTTCCTATTAGTCACCAGTCCTATTGAATCTGCCTTTGAAGTGCCTCTTATGTCTCTTCAGCTATTTCCATTCTCACAGCAACCACCCTGTTATGACCTTTGCCTGCCTGGCCAGAACCAGCTTGACCTCTCTGGTGGTTCCCTTCCTGCTGGCAGGCCCCTATTTAGGACCCCCTCCCCTTATATCTCTGCTTCGAGGAGTTGCTCCCGGCTCTGATCCACCAGCCTCACCTCACTGCGTCTCCAGCCCAGCTGTGGCTCCCTGCTTGCCCCTGCACTGCCCAAGGCTCCCAACCCTGCTCTTAAGTAAAAGCCTAAAAGCCACGTAGGCCAGGCCCACTCCTTTCGCCGCCTAGGCCCAACTCCTAGCACCTCGGTCCACTCAGAGGCCCCAGCTCCCATCTCCCCAGGCAATGAGATGTGAAGTCACTTCTTCACCAGCACCTCTTACCCCGCTCCAGTTTCCTCCCCTCATTCTGTCAGATGTGATGTCAAATAACAGAATCACTTTTGGAAAGAGTAGCTTTAAAGGCTTGGCCACCCTGCTAAAAAATGAATAGCTCTCTATTTCCTATATAGTGAAGACCGAATACCTCACCTTACAACTCAAATTTGAGTATGATCTACCTTTTAGCCATAAAATTCCTAAAATAGGCCTGAGACTCAAATGCTTAGAGGGGCTGGTAAGGTAATGGAAATGAGCAATATGTATACTACAATAGGGAGTGGTGGAGACTGGCCCACTGGAGAGCACGTGTGCTCTTTAAAGAGGAGAACCAGTTGTTGCCATGAAGAAATTTGGGCCTGGTAGCGCCAGATGTTCTCATTATTCAACAGAAGCTAGAAATCTGAATTTTTATGCAAAATTTCCTGAGTTTTTAAATGTTGGTTTAAAAAATATTTGGTACAGTGCAAATCATGTCTGCAGGCTGGATCCAGCTGCAGAGATACAGACTGGAATTCTGCCCTCTGTACCAAGCAAACCAGCCAAAAGCTCTGAGCCTACACCTGTGAAAATAGTAATAATAGCAATAAGCAAGTGTTAGTATGGTGTTAAAGATCTATTAGCTCCCAACTGAGACCTCCTCCTTGGTGTAATCAGAGGAAAGAGAATTCAAGTGGTAATAACTTTCTCACTATGTGAGTCAGTGGCATTTGCTGCCTGGTCCATGTACAGCCTAAAACCATTCCGTAGCTCCAGTAGCAATGGCCCCATTTGTGTCCCAAACCATGCTTGTTGTAGTAAATAAGTGGCATTTTCAGAGGCTTTGAGACAAAATTCTTTAAAGAGTCTGTGTTCCAAATGTTTGTTTATAAGGGTTTTGTTTTTTTTCCAACATGGAGCACACTTTCCCCAGAAATGGGGATATAAATAGGACCACAGAAGCAACACTGCAGATGGATTACTTTACATTTGCAATGAAAAAGAGTAGCCAAGAAGGCTGTTACAAATATATGGTGTGACACATCAACCCCACCAAGCTCGTCTGCCCTAGTGGTCAGAAATAAACCTCTGGGAGTCAGGCCTTTGAGAGGAGCCAGGACAGACAGAAGGGTGGGGTGGGCTGGTGGAGGAGAGTGTCTGACAGGATATAGAGTTTGTGAAGTCCCTGGAGGGAAGGTGTTGGCCCTCCAACCGCTCTCCCTGGACTTGTCATCAGCACTGGCCTAGGAATGGCCCTCCTTTGAGGTTGGGGGCCTTGGGTTTGGCCAGAAGTAAGGAGGGGGAGAACACAAGTTAGGGGAGCATCCTTCCAGCTGTCCTAGAGCCGGAGAGCACCACAGGACAGGACAATTTTCCCTCCTGACCAGGGTGCTAGTGCAGCGAGTTTGGGAGAACGAGCAGGCAAATACGTCTGGAAATGTCTCCAACTTACTCAGGTCAGAGGCCCCTGTCACCGCCCCACTCCTTTCTCCCAGCCCTGCCTCTCCCTGGGAGCTGGCTGGAGGCACTTCCTTTACCTCACATTTCAGTCTTTCTCCACAAGTTCAGCAAGTGGAGCTGACGGCACCCCAGGGGACTCCTACCATCTCCTCAGTCTCCAGGGAGATGCCTCCTGAATGAAAGGATCTAAATAGAGGCACACACACACACATTTATACACATGGCTTCCTGTTCCCTCAAGCCCCAGGATAGTTCCTGCTCTGGGCTCCCACACTCAGCAGCCTCATTATCTTCTAGGAGATTTTTTTCTCCTTCCTCATACCACTGCCTCGGCTTCCACACCCACCCGACACACACACACACACACACACACATTTCCCACTGTCACCTCTGAGGGCTAGGAGAGCTACTGAGAAGATAGAAGTGTCTAGAGCTTCATCTACCTGGCGACTTTACCTCAGTCTCGCTGTGGGATACTAAGAAAGCTGTTCCCAGAAGTATGGAGGGCATGTTGCTCTTTTCCCCTCCTCTCTTCACTCCCCTCCATCTCATTCCCATTGATCAGTGAGCCCATAATTAATTTCAAGGCTTCTGTTCAAACCTAATTTTCCTCCATCAAGACAGCCACCAACCCCTACACCTCTTCCTCCTTCCCCCGCCCTCCTCCCTCCACACCCCCATTCCCCCAGTTTGGGAGACTCTGTGTCTGGCTTTTCTATTTCTGCCATTGATGAGATGCAATTCTAAGGGTAAGTCACCACAAGGTGCTCAAAATGTCAGCCAAATTTGTTTGTAAACAGTATTTTAGTTACATTTCCAAGTAATATGCTGAATGTTTTTCTTCAATCTTCAAACCCCTTCTCAGGTGAAGCATCTTTAAATGTAATGCCGTAGGCCCAACTGTTAATCTGAAAAGTGCACTAAAAACACTACAGACGTATCCAAAAATCTGGAAACGCAGACAAAATTGTATCTACTGTACTTGTTTCAGATTAACAATTAAACCTACTGTTTTAAAGGGAGTGATTCCTCACCCAGTATGTAGTTGAAAACAAAACCATATTGAGCATTTTTTTTAAATGTGAAGACTGTGCCCTAAAAGGTCAGTTTCTCCCATGCTTCCTGACTTTACAAACACTCAGCATCATACCCTGTAATTTAAAAGCCTTAAAAAGTGGACAGTATAATAGGTGTATGTTCCCTTATTGCCTTCTGAGCTAATTGGATTAATAGAAGAGCTATTTAGCCACATGCAAACCCTCCCATGAGGATGACCAATTCAAATTCAGAGTAGGCTTATAATATATTTATCAGAATATGCCAGAAACGAGGATGATTTTGAGTTTTGCATTTTAATGAAATCCTGGAGCCTCCAATGAGAAGCAGAGTAGAAAAGGGTCATAGTGTCCTATTTCTCCTTTTCTCTAAAAATAGATTTCTTATTACATAAATATTCTATCTGTATTACACAATAAATCTAAATAAGTGCAAGAGAACTTCTGCTCAGAACCTTGTTGCCTCAGCAGAGCTGACTTTTTATTTGATCCTGCTCCCTTCCAGCCCTTGTGAAAAAACTGCAGTGAGTTCATTCTCCCATTTTCAGTTCATACCCTCTCAGAAGCATGTTCCGTGTTGCTGTGTAGTCTTTCTAATTTAAATTTTAATTACTACACCATATTTTAAATTATTCCCCTGCTGTCAGGCATCTATTTTGTAATCTTTTCTATAATAATTAATGTAGCAGCTAATCTTTATTTCACTTTTTTTCCTTGTGGGTTTTTTCTTCAGACTACATTCCAAGAGGTAGGATAAAAGGTCAGAAGACTGGATGCGAGGAGGTTTTGATGTCACCCTGTGACCAAGGGGGTCTGAGAGCCCTGCCCATGGGCTCCACCTTTTCCATCAGAGATGGACAGTACTCCATCAGAGGTTTATCAAGCAGCTGCCGTCCCCCACTAGAATACTGGGACAAGGTCAGGGTCCATTTCAGAAAACTATAGCTTGAATATTATGACCTTTAGCCCATATGAGCTTGTTATATGTTGTTATTACATGGTTCTCAACAAGGAGCATTACCAGCACTTTAAGATTATAACAGTCTAACTGAAGGAAAAAAAAAAACCCATGACCAAGTAGTGACATTTTAAGAGTTGTATGCCCCTTTAATAAGTGTAAAATGTTCCTCATTGTTGTTTTAATTTGCATTTCTTTTACATTAGTGAGACTGAATACGTTTCCATGTATTTACTAGTTATTTCCTTTTGAATGTACCATCTGTTTTTTTTCTGATAGGTCCTATATTCTATAATAAGGACCTAATATTTTTTATGAGCATTCTATATAACATAGATTTAAAGCCTTTTTAATACACGCTATAATATTTTCCAGTTTTTCTTTTTAATGTAATTCTAAAGTTGTGCTAATGAGCTATGTCCACCTCCAATTCTCATAGAATTGCTGCAGAAAGTTTTGGAGATTGATTTTGGTTCGAAGGTCAGGTACAAATCACTAACATACATGCTTCCAGAGACACTAGTACAAAAGTGTCAAATGTTGGGGTTTTTACAATATGCCAGGCTTAAATAATGGTAATACCTTTGGTAAATGCTGAATTATGTAGTAATTCATTTTGGGGGATGGGGGTACTGCATAAACAGAATAATCAGTTAAAATATATTGGGGGCGGGCTTCCCTGCTGGCGCAGGGGTTGAGAGTCCGCCTGCCGATGCAGGGGACATGGGTTCGTGCCCCGGTCCGGGAAGATCCCACATGCCGCGGAGTGGCTGGGCCCGTGAGCCATGGCCACTGAGCCTGCGCGTCCGGAGCCTGTGCTCCGCAACGGGAGAGGCCACAACAGTGAGAGGCCCACGTACCGCAAAATATATATATATATATATATATATATATATACATATATATATATACACACATATACACATATATGTGTGTGTGTGTGTATATATATATATGGGGCTTCCCTGGCTGTCCAGTGGTTAAGACTCCACGCTTCCACTGCAGGGGACACCGGTTCGATCCCTGTTCGTGGGAACTAAGATCCTGCATGCCGTGCTGCATGGCCAAATAAATAAATAAATTTTTAAAAACAGATTGGGATTTGGGGGAATCTCAATGCAGGTAATAGGGTTAGGGCCTTTTGGAATGAGGAGAGGCAGGAGTTGGGCTTTCAGGGGCTGGTGTGAGATAGGGGTGTGTGGAAGGGGATGGACATAAGATGAGGGGTGGACTGGGAAGAACTGAAATGAGAAGAGTTTTCTCCTGTCTCTGGTCTTCCCCATTCCCTTCCCCTTACCCCTTTCTGATCCCTGGATTGGAGTTCCGTAGGAAGTTGTTTGCAATTAGGTTTGGTGTCTCCCTTCATTGCCTCTCTGCAACATTCCTTCCCAGACTCCCCCGCTCCTTCCCCTCCTTTTCTCTTATGGCAGGATAGCACTATTATATTGGGGTCAGACAAGCTGGGTCCAGGCCCTGCCATTTGATTCTAGTTTGACTTTTGCCAGGTCACTCTCTGAGCTTCTGTTTCCTCATCTGTAAAATGGAGACAATAATAGTACCTATTTCTAGAAGGCTGTTATGAAAATTAAAGGAGAAAGTGTTTGAATGCATAGCATAGTATGGTGGGCTATTTTATTGTTCACAAACATTCGGTGCTTCTTCTTGGGGGAGGATTAGACTTCCCAATCCAAGTGATATCAGCCTTGGCCATGAGGGTTGATTTAGCCAATAAAATATGAATGGAGGTGACATATGACACTTTGAGGCAGAAGATTTAAGAGCCAGGACACTGCTTGCCATGTTCTCTTTTCCCTCTGCATAACAACCAACAATGTTCTAGAGAGCAACTGCTGCATGACGTTGAGTCTCAAAGAATATGTAGAATAGATAGTTGCAGGCAACATGCAGTGAACATGTAGCATGAGCAAGAAAGAAAGCTTTGTTGTAAGTTATAAGCCACTGAGCTTTGGGGGTTGCCTGTTATCAGAACATAATCTAGCCCATGCTCATTGATGAACACAGTATCTGGCTTATTGTAAGAGCTCATATAATGACTGGGGAGCTGTAAACCAATTCCAGTGCTCACATAGGCCTGGAAGACATTTGAGTCCAGCTAGAGTGGAGTGTCCTTGATGACACCTAGTAACAAAGCTTCAAAATACATGAAGTGAAAATTAACAGAATGGCAAGGCAAAATAGACAAATCCACAGTTATGGTCAGACATTTCAATACTACTATCTCAACAATCTATTGAATAAGTAGACAGAAAATTAAGGGCATAGAATACTTGAACAACAACCAACTTGACCTAATTGACATTTATAGAATATTCCACCCAACAGTAGCAGAATACACATTCTTTTCAAGTGCACACAAAACAATCATCAAGATACACCATATTCTAGGCCATTAAACAAGTCTCAATTCAAATCATTCAGAGGATATTCTCTGACTACAAGGTAAATTAATTAGAAATCAGTAACATATATCTGGAAAGTCCCTAAATATTTGGAAATTATACTACACGTGTCTAAACCTATGCATCAAAGAAGAAACACAAGGAAATTAGAAAACATCTTGAAAAGAATGAAAATGAAAGCATAACATATCAAAATTTGTGAGATGCAGCAAAAGCAGTGCTTAGGGGGAGATTTATACCTTTAATACCTTATATTAGAAAAGTAGAAATGTGCAAAATCAACAAAACTTTCAACTTAAGAAGCTACAAAAAGAAGAGAATTTAAACTAAAGTAAGCAGAAGGAAAGACATAATAAGGATAAGAGCAGAAATTAATAGAATCAGTTAAACACAAAGCTAGTTTTTTGAAAAGATTAATAAAATCAATAGACAAGAAGAAAGAAGAATATTAGAAACCGAAGCGGGGACATCGTTACAGATTCTATAAATATCAAAAGCTTAATAAATTAATATGAACACCTTTGTCAATAAATCTGACAACTTAAATGAAATGAACAAATTCCTTAAAAGACTCAGTCAACATTGATTCGAGAAGAAATGGAAAACCTGCTTAGCTTCATATCTATTAAAGAAATTGAATTCCTAATATCTATTTAAAATATTAAAGTTAGGCCCTAATCTGGGCCTAACCCTAGATGTGAATAGCTTAACTGGTAAATTTCACCAAACATTTAAAGAAAAATAATATCAATTCTATATAAACTCCCTCACAAAAGAGAGGAGGGGGGCGTATTTCCCAACTCATTTTATGAAGCCAGGATTACTGATATCAAAACTTGTTAAAAACATTATAAGAAGATCACTGACCAGTATCCCTCATGAATGTATATGTAAAGATCCTTAGCAAAATATTAGCAAATTGAATCCAGCAGTGTTAAAAGGAGACTCTGTCACGATCCAGAGAGGTTTATCTCAGGAAAATAAGATTGATTTGAGATTCAAAAATGGATTGATGTTATTTACCATATTAACAAAATAAAGGAAAATACAATATGATCATCTTGATAGATACAGAAAATCATTTGACAAATGTTTCATTTATGACAAAATCTCTCAGCAAATCAGGAGTAGAAAGAAACTTCCTAAACCTGAGCTAAAACATCTACAAAAGTCAGCAACTAACACCATACTTAATCGTAAAAGACTGGATGAGAAAACAAGGGAGAAAGTCTTTCTGAAGTTGGGATAGGCAAAGATTTCTTAAAACAAGGATAGGGACAAATTAAAAGAAAAAAAATAGTTGAACTTTGTCAAAATGAAAAACCTCTGCTCTTAGACAAATTCAGACAAGCCCAGACTGGAAAAAATATTTGCAAAATACACATTAGATGAAAGACTAGAATCCAGAATATATAAAGTACTCCTATAGCTCAGTAGTATGAAGATAAAACAATCCAATAAAACAAGGGGCAAATGATCTGAACTTCACAAAAGAAGGTATATGAGTGGCCAGTAAACACATGAAAAGATGCTTCATATCATTAGTCTTCAGGGAAGTGCAAAGTAAAACCACAATGAGTCACCACAACATATCCATTGGAAAGGCTAAAATTAAAAAGACCAAAAATACCAACTGTTGGCAAGGATATTGAGCACCTAGAGCTGTCATACATTGCTGGTGGAAACAGAAAATGTTACCATGGCTTTGAAAAATAATTGGGCAGTTTCTCAAAAAGTTAAACATACACATACCATACAATCCACCAATGCCATTCGTATTTACCCAAGACAAAGGAAAATATGTATGGGTATATATCTATACATGAATATTTGCAGCAGATTTATTCATAGTAGTCAAACTGCAAATCAAATGTCCATCAACAGATGAAATAATAAATTATGGAAAATCCATACAGTGGAATATCACTCAGCTATTAAAAGGAACTACTAGTGCCCACAATGGTATCAATCATCTCAAATAGTATGCTGAGCAAAAGAAACTAGACATAAAAGAGTGCATAGTGTGTGATTCTATTTATATGAAATTCTAGAAAGGAAAAATCTAATCTAGTTACAGAAAACACACTAGTGGTTGCCTAAGACTAAGGGTTGTGGGTCTAGGAAGCGTGGACTGCAAAATGGTACAACAGAACAGTTAGGGTGATGAAAGTGTGCTGTTTCTTGACTGTGGTTGTGGTATGGTTGTATACACTTGTTTAAACTCATTAAACCATAACTTAAATTGGGTGCGTTTTATTTTATGGAAATTATACCCCAATAAAACTTATTTTTTTAAAAAGTTACAGAAGTGCTTCAAGGGCACACACACTGAACCTGTCAGCCTGGGTTGGAAACCCAGCTCCAACTCTTATTAGTGATATAACTTTGGTCAAGTTATTTAACCTCCCTTTGCCTCTGTTTCATTATCTGTAGCATCAGGATGATAATAATAGTATCTACCTCATAGGATTGTTGTAGGGATTAAATGAATTAACATACAGAAAGCGCTTAGATCAGACAGAAAATATTAATATTATTACTGATATTTTCATTGGTCACAGGATGATCCACAGAAAGGCACAAATATTCAAAAATGAGCCACTCCCTCCATTGTTCATTTTTGTTCATCATCCGTGTTTATTGTTCATCTCCAGCATCAAGCATGGGATGATAAACCTGATGATAAACTTGACAAATATTTTTTTAGTGGATGAACTATTTATTTAATGAATAAGCACTTATTCAACATGTTGCATAAAATATACCTAGTGATACAGAGTTTCTGTTTAGAATAATGAAAAAGTTTTGAAAATAGATAGTGGTGATGGTTGTACAACATTGTGAATGTAGTTAATGCCACTGAACTATATGGTTAAAATGGCATACTTTATGTTATGGACATTACCACAATAAAAGAAAAATTTTTAAGTATCTAATGAAAAAGAACCTACAGCTTTGGATTCCAGCTTTGCAAAGGCTACAAATAACCTCAGAAGAGTCCCTGCAGTTGTTTTGTCTGTGGTTAAAATGTGGAGGAAAATGTTCATTTGTAAAGGCCTTTAAGGTCTGAAGATGGGGATGTTTGTGATCATCTTGAAGGGAAAAAGTAGAAATTTGGATCCATCATAGGGTGCATTAAGAACCAGAAAACTTGATCTATCAAGCATTTGTCTAGTAACATAAAACTTCTACCAACTAAACTACAGCTTGCTTCCCACACAAAAGCTATAAAAATATAGAAGAATCAGCACCTGTTAGCAAAATTATGAATTGAAATATCTTGAGTTCCGGTGTTAAGTTGCTTGATAATTTTATGATTAACATTCCTCTTCTTTAGAAATTTTGTAATATGATTTGCTTGCATATCTTGAACACCTGTGTAGAAACACTGATTTTGCTGAAGTGGTCAGTTTTTAGGAAATGTTGTCAAAATGACCACTTGAAAAATATCATTGGTTTATTTTAGACACTTCTAAAGCACATGGAGAAGTGTTCATTTTATGGATATAAAATACTTAGATGTTGTTCCTCCGCTTGGTGGAAATTACTTAAGAATTCATGTCCTGGTGTCTAAGATGATTAAAGTTACATAACAAGTACAGAAGAAAAACAGTTTTAGTGGTCAAATCAGTTTGACTAGCATGTAGTGTTACTTCCTATCATAAAGACAGAATTAAAAGATACCCAATAGTTCCATTAAAAAGGAAAGATTTATTCATTTCTTTCTTCTCCGTTCCTCTCTTTACTGCTTCATGGCAAACACTGAAGAAAAGAGGAGGCGTGTTAGATTCCATGGTGGCATCTGCCATGACGTAGAGCAATGCTTTGCCGTCTGTTACGTATTTGGGGGCTGGTAGACTATCTAAACCTTGAATAACTTATTATCAAAATACCACAATGATGGATTTCTCTCCCTCAAAGAATCTGATTCACTTTACAGTTACTAATCAGCAAAGAGCACAGGGAAACTTTTATGAAGAAAAAAGCTAGATATAAAGTGTATTATTTTCTTTACAAAATACATAGGCTAAAGCTTTGAATGGAATACCTGAAGGGAGTTTTGCAAGATATTTTAAATATTTCAAAAAGCCCAATGAAAATTCAGTCGATAATAAGAGCTACCTGGCTCTACTTTCGGCTTGCATATTTTTATAGCATGCTGATTAAGTGCTCTAATTAGGGGTTATATACGTCTAACTAAGGCATTACATATGATTAAAAATGGAAAAGTATATTATTGCCTATGATAAATATAGTTTGTTTACTAGACATATTTTTTTAAAAAATAATGAGGGAAAAGCATAATGAAACAAATACGTGGTGATGAAAACGTTGGGAACCACAAATCTATACTAATCATTTGGCAATTAGTCATCTTTCTATACTGCTTTAGTTAGTATTATTAATTTGTGATTTATACCTTACATTTTTCTGAAAGAATTTAAAGTGTCTTATGCTAGCTAAATATTGTTCTTTCAATATTTTGGTTACTTTCTTATGCGTCCAATGAGATTATAGGATCCTTAAGGAAAAGAAGCACCAGTCTTAGATATCCTTATGAACTTCATCCTGTTTTTCTAGCAGGCATTTTCTGGCATAGAGTAAGTGGTTTCCCCTTGTCCTACTCATTGACCAATGGATTGTTGGTAGAATTTTCTAGTCAGATCCACTTGTTGCCCTCATTCGGCAAATACTGATTCAAAGACTACTATGTGTCAACTACTGTACCTAATGTCAAGTGTAATTAGGCAAAGGGAATAAACATAAAAGGAGTAGGCTGAAAGTGTTCAAGGAAGAGGGAACAGTTTATGCAAAAGCCCTGAGGGGGGAAAGAGCTGGGCTGGTCCCAGGAACTGAAAGGACAAGAGGTTTAAGCTCTGTGGGCGAAGGAATGAGATGAGCTTGAAGAGGCTAGCGAAAGCCTGGTAGGCCATGGTATGAAGTTCTTAAAATTTTACTTTCTGACTGTTTGGGTGAAGAGATTGGG
The DNA here is from genome assembly GCF_025265405.1 of Mesoplodon densirostris. Classification (NCBI taxonomy): domain Eukaryota; kingdom Metazoa; phylum Chordata; class Mammalia; order Artiodactyla; family Ziphiidae; genus Mesoplodon; species Mesoplodon densirostris. Next base: position 81,288,033 of record NC_082665.1, read on the forward strand.
GTTGGGGTGAGGGTGACAAGAGGTGTATCAGAGAAATCAACACAGAGGCCAGGTGTTGGCTTAGACCAAAGTGGTAGAAGAGGAATAAAGAGAAATACATTTAGGATTTTTTGTGAAGGTAGAACCGTAGGGCTTACAGATGAGTTAGATGTAGGAGATGAGGGAAAGGCAGAGGTTTCTGGCTTGCAGAGTTGCATGAAACAGAATATAGCACTGCCTGAGTTGGGAAGACTGGGGGAGGACAGGTAGAGCTGGGAGACTTTGAAAGAGAATCAAGAGTTTGACTGGGGCTATGTTGTGTTTGAGATGCCTGAGAGAGATTGAGAGAGAGATGGCAAGTTAGTAATTATGTTTACAATCTGGAGCCTACTGGATATATGGTTGATCAGAGTATATAATATTTATATACAATGTATAGTTATTTAATTAAAATAGTATTTAAAGATATGTTAGCGGGACTCCATATTTCAGAGATTGAAGAGGATAGTGTAAGAAGATAAGAGAAGGAACGGGGAAAGGAAATAGAAAGGAAACTGGGATGTGTAACGTACCAGAGGTCAAGAGAAGAGAATGGTCAGCTGAGAAGTGTGCAGCTTGAAGGCTACTGAGAAGTGAGCATGAGGATAATAAAGTGACTATTAGATTGGACAACACCAAGGTCACTGGAGGCCTTAACCCGGTAGTTTGGAGAGCATGACAGAGGTGAGCAATTTGAGACAGTACAAGCAGATAAGTCTTTGGGGAGATTAGGTAGCATATAAAAAGGAAATTCAAAAAAAAGAGACAGATCTGGGGAAAGGAGATGGGGCTGAAATGAACTACGTTTTTAGGTACAGTGAGCTTCAGGTTGCTACAGAACATCTGAGTGATAATATCTTACAGGAGGCTGGATTATGAATTGAGAACTTTGGAACCATGTCTGTGCAGACAAAGCTGGGACAGGCATCTCTGGCCCAGATGTCCTTTTAACATACCAGGTCCCCTTGTACTGTCCCTGCTCAAGGTCCTGATGTAAAAGAGATTTAGCATCTAACCTCTCTTCCAGACATGAGGCTTGAACTACTCACCTCAGCTAGTAGCCACTGACTCCATCCTCTCTCTAGAATCTACAAGCCACCTTAGCCCTTTCCGTGGCCCTACAGTTTTTTTCTGTAAGCGAAATTTCTACAAGTAGCATTTCTGGGTCACAAGATATGTCTTGATCTGACACGTCAGAGGCATGGCCGTGGCAGGTTGGAGAAAGCTGAATGAGATATGCTGTCTCTCTCTGTTCCTGCTCTGAGTGGTACCTTCCTTCTGCTTGGTTTCTGTAGCCTTTGCTAAAGAAATCAAGAACTTCATCTTTCTTGGGTCAGTTAGTGTGGTCTCTTGAGCCACTCCATGGCCCAAGACTTTCTTTCAGTGTTGGGAAGGAGAAAATAGCTATGAAAATCAGAGGAGGTGGGAGGACTTTTGGAAGTGGAACCCATTATATATGATTACTGAGAACTTTTCTCAGCACTTTGGTTTAGACTGTTTTAAGATTCCTCATGGGAACACTTTCTTTTGAGAGTCGCATGCAGGTATATTTTACAGACTCCTTTTCCTTTTTTCAAAATAACTTTAACATACACCTACTCAAATAAGCCACCCATCTTATATGAACTGACTCATTTGTCAATAACAAGTGCAGAAGCCAGTGTGGAGGCTGACTGCTCCATCAAGAGCACAAAGTGTATTGTATTTCAGCTTAAGCATGTCGAGCAGTGAACTTTTCCTTGTTCGTAGGACATCCATTGACTTACATGTGGGTCCTCAGTGTCCTGAGAGAGACTGTAAGTTCAATGCAAAGGGGACAGGGACACAACATGGGTAGAACGTAATAGAGACGATGTGTGGTACATCAAGAAAGGACTATCTCATTGTATTCATTATTGTATTAGTGTCCTAGGGTGGCCGCAACAAAGTACCACAAAGGGGTGGCTTAGAACAACGGAGATGTATTGTCTCTCAGTTCTGAAGGCTAGGAGCCCCAAATCAAGGTGTTGGCAGGGCCATGCCTTCTTCTGAAACCTGCAGAAGAAGTCTTCTTTGCTTCTTTCTAGCTTCTGGTGGTTGGCCAGCGACCTTTGGTGTTTGTTGGTTTATAGCTGCATAATTAGTCTCTGCCTTCATCATCACATGGCATTCTGTGTCTGCATGTGGCTGCCGTCTCTCAAGAACACTAATTATGTTGGATTAGGGCCCACCCTACTCCAGTATGACCTCATCTTAACTAATTATGTCCATTTCCAAATTTTTGTGACCCTATTTCCAATTAAGTTCACAGCCTAAAGTACTAGGGATAAGGACTTCAACCTATCTTTTTTTTTTTTTTTTTTTTTTGAGGAGACACAATTCAGCCCACAACACTCATGTTCACATCAAGGAAGGGATGGGAGGGAGGAAAGGGGGAAAGAAAAGTGATAGTTATGGATAATGAGTTGGAAGGCTAGTTGTCCCCATTACTGTTTCCAGACCACTACTTCCCTACCCTCTTCTAACAAAAAATTGCTTCCAGGGGGCCCTGCTATTTGGCTAAACTACCCTCTCTTCCTTTCTTCTGGTAGATATTGTTATGTACTGAACAGTCTTCTGTTCTTTGCACTAAATACTGGGCAGTGGTTCTCAAACTCTTCTGGATATTCCAGATCACCTGGGAACTCGGTAAAAATACACAGAAGTCCAGGCCCTATCCTACTTCAACCAGCCTGTCTCTGTATCTTCTAAGGCTCTCTCGAGTTTGAGAACCACTGGCCTTGGATACATGGCTTGCAGTCTTTACCCCAGCCTTTGCCAACATCGTGGGTACGTCATCATCAGAGTCACAAAGATGACTCTGCCAGCACCAGACCTTTCATTTCTTGACCTCTTCACCCTCAGTGACCTTCTACTCCTTCAGAGCCAGCCTGTCCCACAGCCACACCCTGGACCTTGTGGGCATTATCTCATTAATGTGCAGAAGCAATGTCTCTTGCCTCCTACTGGCTTCCTACGATTCCTTCCTCAGCCCCTGGCCATCTGGTGGTGGCTCCTTCCAGCCCATCTTGAAATCTGAGATAGCTCCAGACTGCCTCTTCCCACAGGCCCCCACGTGGTCTAGGAGAAATACCCACCCTTACCCCACCGCTGGGAGGGGTGCTCCCAATGCAGCCTTACCGCTCCCCCCTCTCCCCTTTGGTCAGAGCTTCTCTTACCAGTCCTTACACTTTTCAAACTTAAGGAGGCACATTTGAAGCTCTTCAAGTTGCTTCCTTAAAGTATGTCTCTCACTTGGTTTAAGAAGAGAGGAGAACCATTCCCTTCACCTGGGCGGGGCGGGGGGGCCGGTTGGTGGGGGGAGGAAAAGCCAAGGTATTCCAACAATTCTCCAAAGAAAACTTCTCTCAATTTTTCAGCTCTTGCGCTTATACAAACTCCAGTTGGGTGGATTAAAGGTCACAAAGCCAGTTTGACCCCTCTTTACAAGTTCTGCATTGGAGGCATAGCCCCTCATTATAGCACCTATTGTTTTCTTCTCAGTCTTTAGGGCTTCAGCCAAAACTAAAACAGAAAGAGCCCCAACTGAACATCCTGTTTACATAGTACACTGCTCCCTAATTTAGGAAATGGCTAGTTTATTTGTTAAACAGTTTTCACTAGGACCATTCCTTGATCTTAAGGGGACCCTTCCCTAATTCGTGGTCCCATTTACTTTCACCACTAGCCTTCTCCCGCCTCCCTGCATCACAGGTTAGATTTCATGGTTCCTACTCTCAGTAATCCTCTTGCCAATGCCATAAATTTCCTTGTCTCCTTATCTTTTCCTCACATCAATCTGGAAAAACCTCCATCCTGGATGAACTCAACAGCCTACAGCCTCCATGCCTGCACCCAGGCAGCTGTGCACCACACTTTAGAAACACAAAAGGGCAAGTTGGTATGACTATAATTTTAAGGTCACTAGCTCTAGGCCCTTACTGCCAACAATTCTGTTATATTTCTTGGAGAACACAGAAGTCATTATACTGTAACACCTTTTCCCTAGCAAATTTGCCACCCAACCTTCAACTGCACCCATCCTATTCTCTTTCCCTCCTGTTAAAATAGAGATATTCCCCCTTTGGTCCAAGACCAATGCCTCTGTTTCTTCTTTGGATCTCATTCCCTCTCACCTTCTTAGGAACCATACACCATTAATTATCCCTTCTTCCATCTGGATTCCTATCGGTGTCTAAATATACTAAAGGCTCCCCTAGATTAACAAACCTGTAACAGCTTACACTTATAAAGTACTGTGCATCACTATTATGCGAAGTACTTCATATTTGCAAATTATTTAATCATCATATTACCCTGTGAAGTAGGTAGTATTTTTATCTCCATTTTTTTAAAGAGGAAACAGATTCAGAGAGATTACATAACTTGCCCAAGATCACACAGCTGATGAGTAAAGTGGGATTCAAACCCAAGGAGTTTGGTTCCACAGCCTTTTCTATTCTCTGGATTCCCTGTTGGTCTGTTTTTGTTGTCTATTGTTTCTCCAGATTTTCTACTTCATTGTCTTGTCTCCTCCATGACCTGCTTATTCCCCCCATCCCACTCTAACTTTTATTATGATAAATTCAAAATTTATAGAAAAGCTGCAAGAATAGTGCAGTGGGCCCCTATATACACTTTATTGAGATTCACACACATAAATAGGTGTATACACACACACACACACACACACATAGAGGCAGTTACACAATGACATGATTCAAATTTCAGTTACCATGGTATACTAGCTGTAATTGCATAAAGACTTCCCTGCCAGAGCTTCAAATAGCTACATAATGAACAGATGCCCATGATGATCGGTGACAGTGACCAATCATGACACTTCTTTCAAAAATCCGTCAGATTGGTCACTGCACATCTGTTACTCAGTTCATGCACAGACAGCAAAGCATGCAATTGTGTTGCCTCCTTGTCTCTCAGTGATAAACTCACATGACATTTTATAAAAATGGATATTGATCAAAAAAGATGAAAGTGCAGGAAAGGAATTAAAAGTGATAATGCTAAAAGTGAAATTCCAGTCAAACATAAATGGAGTTGTAGAAGACAGAACTGGGAATATTGACACTGCCACCATTAGAAACACTCTAAATATGCAGCCAGAGGAACTTAGTGAAGGCAAACCTATCAAGATTAATGAGGAAAGTGGTTGTGATGAAAAGGATGAAGATGTCCCAGGGGAAGTGACATTAGCAAAAACTTCACATTAAAGGAGCTTTTGGAGATATTTCACAACATTGTAAGTGCAAATGATAAAAGGATGCAAGCTGATCCAAACTTAGAAAGGAGTATGACAATTTGCAAAGGCATAGAGAAGATTCTATATAGTTAGTTATATGATCAGAAGAACTGTTCAAACTACTCTAAGTGTTTTACAAAGAAATAAAATATTTTAATCCTCAATGTTTCTAATGGTTTAAATTACGGTATACGGAATAAAAATTAGTTTTGCTAGTATTTCATTTTCCTACATTTATAACTGACCATAAGAGTTCATAGTGTTTTGACAAAACTGTTTAAAGGTCATGCAACAGTGGTAATTTTCCCCATTGATTATTAAAAATAAGTTTGCACAGTTTCACTTTATACAGTCATTTTTGAGTCCTGTACTACCATGCAAAGTGAGGACTGCATATATGTATACATATTTTTTTTTTTTTTGCCTGAACCATTTGAAAGTACTCTGCGGATATCATGATGCTTCATCCCCTAAATATTTCAACAGGTATCTCTATCTCTTAAGAACAGGGGCATTCTTCTAGGTAACCACAATGCCTCTCTTACCACTCTCAAGAACTTTAACATTGATACCATATCTAATATTCATTATGTATTCAAATTTTCCCAACTGTCTGAATAATATCCTTTGTAGCATTTTTTAAAATCCAATGGCTACATAAAGGCCAAACATAGCCTTTAGTTGCCTTTAACCTAGAATAGTTCTGCTGCTTTTTTGTTTCTTTTCTTCTCCTGACATTCATATTCTTTAATGAGTTCTGTAGAGTGTCTCACTATTTGGATTTGTGTGATTGTTCTCTCATGCTTAGATCTAGATATTTATGTTCTAGAACTTGTTTCCTTCACCTGCCCTCCTCCCATTTCCCAACCAGTGCCCAGGTAGCTATGGTAAGGTATGGTGAAATTTCTGTAATGTCCTTCTCTCCTTTTTATTCCTTTCTCTCTCCTTAACCAAGTAACCAACCAATCCTCTTATCTCAAAAACAAAACAAAACAAAGCAATACTACTCTGTAAGTAACTACCTCAACCCTGCCACACATTCTTATGACTGACTGAAATTCCATCACCATTCCCTTCATTCTGTTGTTTCTAGGAGAGTCTCTCTTTTCACCCCTTGGGTGCTCAAATGCCTGCACATTCTCTATCCCAATCAAAATCTACTCTCAAGAAAAGACTGAAAACCCTTACATTCAAAGTGAAATGACTACCAGCAGTTTAAAAAGGCACATCTCCCAGGGGAAGATGTGCCTTTTAGCAAAGTTCTGTGGAGATATATGCCTAGTGCTCAGCCAGTTGCCAGGGCATAATAGAGTCTCTAATTTTTTGTTGAATTAAATTCCCGTATAGCTCAGCAGGCAACTTAGAGATTTCCATATCAAACTCTGTCTTCATTAAAGCACTGCTTTCAGTGGTAACTCTTTCTACTGATAAGTTCATATAGGAGGGCTAGAGTCTTGGATGACCAGGTGGGCATTTGAAGAAAATCTTTGTAATATTGTTGTTTTACTCTTGGCAAACAAAGTAATTCTTGTAATATAATTTTCATGGATGGCTTGTCTCATGAACTTGTTTATAAACTTGAATTCAGAGAAAACAAAGTTATGATATCTTAAGGTCTCATTCTCCCACGGCTCCTAACACATGCCTTACCTGTAATCAAAGTTCAACAGATGTATATATTTGACAAGAATACTACATAGATGATGGTTTATCCTCTTTTGTTCATCATATCACAAGGTATATAATGTCTGTTCGTAGTCATTTAAGTTTTATCATTGGGTTAAGGTGGTGTGTGAGATTTCTTTAATTGTCAGATTACCTCTGTAATTATTAATGAGTACTGTATAAGGAGATACTTAGAGACTATGTGAATATTTTATTTTCCAACCTTTCACCTAGTAGTGTTAACATCCACTGATAATCCTTCCCTTCTCAGTTATTATTTTGGTGGTTACAAAATGAAGATTTTCTAATCCCATCAATCCATCTACATTTATTACCTGACATTTTTCTGTAAAGAAGAGCTTTCCCTCCTCTCTTGCACCCTACCCCCACGCCCTGCCTTTATTTTGAGTATTTTAATTGACTCATGGATCCTTTTACGTTCAATATGCTATAATGAATTGCCATCATTATTTTTATCTTTCAGATTGCCCTGTTTTGGCTAGTAGGAGGACCTTTAATCTGGCTTCTGTGTCTTTTGACATATCCCATTAGTTTGGAATGCTTATTTGGTTGCTCTTAATTGAGTGCCAGATATTGCATTTGGATAATTGTACAAATAGTTGGAGGCCTACAATAATATTATCTTTCTCCAAGGAGGATTTATGTTTGCTTCTGGCAAGAGGTTAAGGCCACTAGCAATCCTAGATCATTTTAATCCAATTGGAGAACCTGAGAGGATTTGAAGCTGGGAGGGCTGGTCTATTTCTGGTTTACCCTCACTCCCAATGTAGTCCTTTGGGTTCCAACCCAAAACCTGGCGTCACTCCCTTTGACCTTCCCTGAACTTCAGTTTTTATACCCCTATCGCTGCTAGTCTGTCAGAAGTTCTGTTCAGCTTCCTAGCCACCTCCCTGGAAAAAGTGGCTTGAAGTGTTCTGCTCACCTCTGAGTTTTCTTCTCTCAGGTCTTATTACCTTAAATCTTTGTGTTAGCTCTTGGAGTAATTTTTAAAGTATTTTTTTTCCAGCTTTTGTGGGTTTTTGGGTAAGGTGCTAGCCTGAATTACCTAATCCATTACTAGAAGTGGAAGTTCTCCTGACCCCAGAGTTGACTTTTAAAAATAAAGTATGGTCACATCATCTTTCTAATTTAAACACTTCAGTGACTGCCTATCTTTCTGCAGAATTGTTAATTAGGCCTGAAAGTCTACATCCCCAAATCATCTCCAGCCACTCTCCCTCTCACTTTCTGCTTTCCAAACCCACTCGCTCTTTTTTGCATGCCACACCTTCACAGTTCTGGCTTTGCACTTGCCGTTCCCATCTCCTGACCGCTGTTCATTTCTCCCACCCATCTCCCTCTGAGCTAGTCAATGCTTACTTAATCATCAGAGCTCAGTCAAATGTTTCTTCACCAAGGAAGCCTTCCCTGGCTCTCCCAGCCTAGGTTCTGAGTGATTATTCAAGTAATACTTGTCATCTTCCATATCCTATATGAAGGCAGGGATCATGTCTGTTCTGCTCACCATTGCACACTCAGCGACTGTTTGTGGCAGGCATTAAATAAGATAGAAGAATGAATAAAAATAATTGTCAATCAGCAAGTCCTTTTCTGGGTCACTTAATCTATGCAATTAGCCCACTTATTTTTACCAACAGGTCCTCATGTAGGGTTTCGTTGATGCAGCTAAAATTTCCTGGCTTTTAACTTTGAAGTCTGGTAAAAAAACAGTTTCGGTTTCCATTTCTCTTACAGTCACGTTGATTTCATGTCTCTAGAACATTATTTTTAACCAAAGACACACTGTTTTTTTGACGACTTTACAAAACTTTGAAACCAAGAGTTTTCCTAGGTTTCAATAATCAGAGAAAAAGCCAGTTCAGATCCTTGATTTCCAATTTAGTTAAGTCTTCAGAAAGTGAAAAATAAAAGTCAGAGTCTCAGGCAGGTGATGAAGTCAAAATAATACAGCAAATAATGTTGCAAATATTTTCTTTTGTTTAATATAGATTTCCCTGATAGAGTAAATTTCCATCTGTTTTGCATTTGAAAATAAAAGACAGCTGTTTTTTAAAGTTTGTAGGCAAGAAGTCAATAAATAATGGGAACTCTAATTGATACTATAGGTTTCTGTTTTAAAATCAGACTTAGGCTTACATTGCTAGAAACTTGTATGCACCTGTACCAATTGTTAATTTTCATATTGTAATATGCTTGACTTGGATATTTTTCTTTCTGTAAACTCATAGAACACACAGATGTCAACTGTCTCTTTAGACTCTAATTTCTTACTCAGCTTCCCCGAATGGGGTATTCATTGACAAAGTTAGGTAATAGGAACTGTAAATTAGCTTAGATTTATAGGGATTACAGTTTGCCTCAGCTGGAGAAATATGAAATGAGTGGACACCACTGGGCAGCACCTCACTTTCAGGCTTTGTGAAAATAAATCTCCCTCATCTACAAATGAAGAATGCAGCCCAGTACTCTTTTTAAAAGACACACATTTAGGGACTTCCCTGGTGGTCCAGTGGTTAAGACTCTGTGCTCCCAGTGCAGGGGGCCCAGGTTCAATCCCTGGTCAGGGAATTAGATCCTGCATGCCACAATGAAGATCCCGTGTACTGCAACTAAGACCCAGTGCAGCCAAATAAATAAGTAAGTATTTTAAAAAATAAAATAAAAGCTAGCCCTAGTCCCACCAGGGTCCCTAAGTTAAAAAAAATAAAATAAAAGACACATATCTAGGCCCTCCTAATTAACCTTTATGTCAAATGGAGGAACCAATGTGTTCACCATGTAGGTTTAGTCTTAGATATGATAGCAAACAGTCCCAACTTTTCTCCTAAACTCTAGCCTTCTTATCTGTCTACTAACCATCTCCTCTTTTTTTTTTTTTGCTGCGTTGGGTCTTAGTTGTGGCACATGGGATCTTTGCTGAGGCCTACTGGATCTTTCATTGTGGCATACAGGCTTCTCTCTAGTTGTGGTGTGCAGGTTTTCTCTTTCTAGTTGTGGTGCACAGGCTCCAGGGCGTGTGTCCCTGTAGTTGTGGTGCACGGGCTCTCTCGTTGAGGCATGTGAGCTCAGTAGTTGTGGCGCATGGGCTTAGTTGCCCCGTGGCCTGTGGGATCTTAGTTCCCCGACCAGGGATCAAACCCATGTCCCCTGCCTTGGAAGGCAGATTCTTTACCACTGGACCACCGGGGAAGCCCCTAACCATCTCCTCTTAATGTGTCCAAAACTACACTCTTGTTTCCCTTTGCTCCCAACAGCCTGCCTTCCGCAATCTTCACCATCTCAATAAATGACAATTCCATTCTCCTAATTGCTAAGCTGAAAACTGAGGGATCATCCCTGGTTCTTCAGTTTCCCTCATAAACTATGTCCAATTCAACAGCAAATCCTCTCAGTTCTACCCTTATCATGCTTCCAGAATCTAATCACATCTCTGCCACTGCCACGGTTAGTACACTGGTCCAAGCTACCATAATCTCTTGCCTACAATGATCTTCCTGCTTTTACTATTGCCATCCTACAAGGCTCCTCTACACTCAGTAGCCAGAGTAATCCTTTTAAAATGTAAATTAGAGGGCTTCCCTGGTGGCGCAGTGGTTGAGAGTCCGCCTGCCGATGCAGGGGACACGGGTTCGTGCCCCGGTCCCGGAGGATCCCACATGCCGCGGAGCGGCTGGGCCCGCGAGCCATGGCCGCGGAGCCTGTGTGTCCGGAGCCTGTGCTCCGCAGCGGGAGAGGCCACAGCAGTGAGAGGCCCGCGTACAGCAAAAAAAATAAAAATAAAAAAATAAAATGTAAATTAGATAGATTTCTATCTCAAGGTGGAGTACAAAGTCCTTACCATGGGCCTAAAAGATATGAGATCTGGTCTCTGGCCACCGCTTTGACCTCTTCAGCAGAACTTCCTTTCATTGATTCCACTCCAATCAAACTGGCCTCTCTGATTTTTTTTCTAATATGCCAAGCTTGCCTCTACCTCAGATGCTATTCCGTCTACCCGGAATGCTCTTCCCCTGATATCCTCATGGCTAGCTCCTTTATCTTCCTCAGACTTCTGCTTAAATGTTTCCCTTTAGGAAATGCCTTTCCTGAACAGCACATCATTTTTAAAAAGCACCATCTTACCCAGAGTGACTATACATCTCGATTTATCCAGGACAGTCCTGGTTTTATTTGCATCATCTTAACATAATTGTGAATAATTACTCTCAATGTGTCCTTGTGTGATATATTATGTGGTTGTCCACCCTTACCATGTCTTATTTTTACAGCTTTCATCACTACCTGATATCACCTGTCTGTCTCCTCCCATTAGAATATTTGATAAGAGTTGACCATTTGTTCTATTCTCTAGTATCCCTAGCACTTAGAAATGTCTAGAACATAAATACTCAGTAAATGTGTTGAATGAATGAATGAGTGAATAGGACATTAAGTATCTGATAATGTCAAGTGCTCTCCTGGGAACCAGAGAGGAAAAGATAAATAAGACAGTCTATATTCAATGCACCGGCCCCACCTGAGAGATTCTGGTTTGACTGGTCTTGTGTAGAGACTGGAAACAGATGTATACATATAGGGTGTGTGTGTGTGTACACATGTATATAGTCAGTGGCTCAAGTGATTCTCACAGACAGGCCAAGTTGCAAACCTATGGTCTAGGAGCTATATGCCTGTAGAGGAGTCAGAGGTGAAAGGCAGGTACACTTCAGAGCCATCTCTTTTCAGTGAATGGCTAGGATGTCCAATCTGCCAAAATCACCATATTGAGTTTGGACATTAGCATTAAAATTTATGCTCTGTACATGATCTTGCCCAGTGTGGCTGGCCAGGGCTACTGATGAATTAAATTCCTAAATTCTGTTTTTGTCACTGGAAAAAGTGTGTACTGTAGAGATAGAGTACTGGTTTTACAGAGCCTGAACAGCAAGACTGGGAACTATTTATGGTCCAGAATGTCTTAAGACAATATAAAAAGTAGGGACAGGGAAGTTGTCCATGGAGAACAGATTCTGGGACTTGATGAAGATGAGCACTTGGACACAATTTATTTGCTGCAGGGAATAGCTTTGTAATCAAACCTGTGCATAACCCTAATTATATCCTTAGGATAAATTTACACAGTAGAAATGCTGTTAACTCAGATGATCTCTGCATACAATTTTCAAGATCATCTTTAATTACTTGGGAATTAACTTTTTTAAAAAGGAACCTTTTTTCTTATTAAATTTAGGAGTACTTCAAGTAGAAACAATTGAGTTGCTTAACATTCTAAGGAATAATAATTCTAGATACTTCAAGAAATCTTGGTAATTCTCTCCTCTGACAGTTTATAGTTAGGCTTAATTCTTCCTCACTATATATTCTTAGCACTTTGCAGGTGTAACTCTATTATAGCACTTACCACACTATAGTGTATTTATTTGTTTTCCTCTTTGGCCATACCCTCTACATCTCCTTTCCCTCCCAGCACTACCTACCCCTGCTCCAAGTCCACCTCCCTAACCCGAGTGTTTTAAACTCTGAACTCTTAAAGCAGCAGTGCCTAGAACATCTTCAAAGTGCAGAATCCTCTGCCCTCTGAGATTTTGATTCAGGAGGTCTAGGGTGGGGCTGGGGAATCTGCAGCCGACTTTCCCAGGTGATCTGGGTGGTCAGTTCACAAACAACTGACAGAAAGTAGGAATTATCTTAGTCATCATTGCATAACTAGTACCTGGTACATACACACCCAATAAATGAATAAACTGAATGAATGGCCTGGAAAAAAATGTGGGACTTCTCTGAAGGAATCACTTCATATAGACCAAAACCAGTTACATCAGAAAGCACTTTGATTATGTGCTGTGTGAATTACTCAACAGGTCCAAAATGAAGGGGATTAAAGAGCACACGTGGCTGTCATGGATCCTGTGAAGATAAGAACAGTCCAGCAGATGATTAGGCAGTTTACAAATACAAATCTTGGCTAAACAGAATAGCTGGTGATCTGGCATAAGCATTTTAGAATTCATCCTATTCATATTTTATCTGTATTATTTTCCAGTAAGCCTTCACTTTTCCTAGACATACGTACCTTGTTGCCTCATCAGAGGTGGAGAAAAGAAGTGAGTTTCAAGAAAAAGATTATAAATGAATAATATTTTTAAAACTCGGAAATGGTCTGCAAAGCGAATATGCTATCACTCTATGAAAATATGCATCGAAAGTTTACATTTATCAAGGCATGTTCATGTCAAGCTCTAAACCAACCTACCTCTGAGCTTTGAATTAATTCACCCTTCATTCATGCTGATGAAATTTTCTACTTTTAGTTGCTGTGACATATTCTCTAGTAGCTTTTTCCAATCTTCTCCCACCAACACCATATTTAAGACCCACTTGAGGTAAATACATTTCAGCCAAAATCTTTTCTTACGCTAGGATCCAAGGGTGCAGAACTGCCTCTCCGGAAACTAGGAAATCTTCCTTCAGATACCTTCCAGGAGTTGGCCCATTAGTAACAACATCAAGACAGAATTTTCAATAATAGGCTTTATGTTTTAAAACATCAGTAATTCAGTTGCATAATAACAATTTGGCTTTTCTTTCACTTTGAATATAGTACATACATGCTCTTTGAGTTAGAAAATAAGTTGTCCTTATGTACATAGAAAAAATTATAGCTTGGACTTAGCACTCACATATAAGGAATTGTCAATCTGCCATTTATGCAAATTGGCTGTGTTCTCAGACAGCATTGCTAAGAGCCAAGGCCTCTGATTTCAAATCTCAGGTCTTTCATTACGCTCTCTGAGTCATGCTAGTCAGTTTCCTTCTTGGTGTGGTAACCAGAAATGATTATCTTTCCACCAGAAGGTTGTTGGGGAATTAAGTATTACTGATAATTGTGAAAACAGAAAGGAAGAAAGAGCTATTAATACTTTGTAGCATGTATTCTGTTAATAAAAATGAAAACAGGAGGTCTTTGGTCACTTGAAATTTCAAGGGGTCTCAGCTTTTACGTGAGTAAGTCGTTCATTGGAAGTGCTGTACTGAACTGATCAGTCACACTAAAGCAAATCCAGCAGACAAGGATAACAGAAATTATCAATAAAAGGAGTACATAGAAAGGTAATTAGAATATTTCAATCCTATAAGCATATTTAAAAGCAATTAAATGGCTTAGGGCCACATACAGAAAGTGTGCTCATGCATATGCTGTACATGTCGAATGTTATGTTTTGTCTTTTGTAGTTCTGAAGAGCGTTCAAATAGGAGCCACTTCTTCATGTACAGGTACTTGTAATATTTAATCCAGTGACTTGAATGTAGTAGATACTCAGTGAATAAATGATTTATTTTAAAAGTGAATTAAGTTCAGTGACAAGAAACGAGTTAGGTAAAACTTATTATAGTTACTTGGAATGTTAAACAGCTATTTGTTTAAAAGCTGTTTGTTTCCATGTGTTAACATGGAAAATTGCTTATAATATAGTGTTAGGTAAAATAGGAATACACTGTAATGTTATTGTGAAAAACATGTGAATAAAATAAGACAGCATAACTATAGGAAAATGTTAAAATGGGACTTGAGAAGTTTCAACTATGGGTAGTCTTATGTCTCCTATCTACTTTCTATTTTTTCTTTAGTAAACATGTATTTCTTAATCATATAATTTGGCATATCTGGAATTGGCAGCAAATGCTATAGGAGTTGATGTATTGCTTTGTGATAGCTCTTATATTTCTGACATACTAGGTCATGCTGCTGCTGTCTAATTGGTAGAGCTTGCAAGCAGGAAGACTAGTTAGAAGATAACTTATGACAGTTTATGTATTAGCCAAGAATATGTTTAGCTACACATAACAGAAAACAGTTTAACCAAATTGGGGTTTATTTTTCAGACTTACTAAGTCCAGGGGTAGCCACTCCAGGGCTGCTGCAGCAGCTTTAAGATGTCCTGAATGACCCAGGCTCCTCCTATCACTCTGCTCCAGGATCCTTAGCTTATAGACTCCATCTTCGTATTTTCCACATCATGTTCACCTTCATTTTTGTCATGAGGTTCCATCTCCATCTTCATGTTAGTATTCTAGGAGGAAGAAAAAAAAGGAAGAAATGAATTGGGGTATCTCTACATTAGGAAAAAAATTCTTTTTTAGACATCTTCACTGTGTGTCTAGAACTATATCCCATGGCCACCCAAAAGCATATGGGATCTAGGGAAAAGCATTTGCGGCTAGGCACATTGCTAGCCCTTCTCCTCAAAAAAAAAAAAAAAAAAAAAAAAAAAAAGTGTCAGGATCTTTCTAATAAGAAAGAGGTAACAAGCAATGTCTTTCCCTTCTTCTCATATAAGGAATACTCATCCCCTCCCTTAAAGAAAGAAAAAATCCCAAAGTCTCTGCAATGAGCTTAGAGTCCAAGATTCAGGAGTCCCAATGATGTGGAGTACTCCCCAGTAAGAGTGTTGATCCTCGTGCACCGGCACCAATTAAAAAAAGTTATCTACCTCAATACTCCTATTCAGTAATGATGGATATACAGGGTACATGATGTTGGTAAAACTCCTATTCAGAAAGGCGAAGATGGAAACACCCAGTGGTCACTGGCCCATAGAACATCTCAAATCCTATTGGAAAGAGCAAAGATTCCATGCCCTTGCTTAATCAGTCAATTCCTGGTTCTGTTCTTTAGGAGGATCTTACTACTCCATTATATTCCAGGGATCACATCTGAGGCAGACAATGTGGAAGATACATTTTCTGGAGCAGTAAAATTTTAGCAGTCTGAGAAGTCTAGATCCAAGAGTGGTGAGTCCAGAATCTGGTGCCATTTTTCCATTTGGGCCAATTGATACTCTGAAAGCAGTAATGCAGAGGTTGAGAACTAGCTAGAGTTCTCTGTTGCCTCAAGGGGAGTAACTGGGGAGCGGAGGGTGAAAAATAAGTTGGATTCCAAAGAGCTACATCCTGGGAGTAACTTTTAATTATTAATCCTTGATCGGGGATTAAGGTGATCTGCTCTTAGTCTAAGCATCTCCCAGTACTCATGGCCTCAAGCAGTTCCCTCCCACATAGACTCTGAGCCAGGTAGTGTGACTTGCTTTGGCCAATAACACATTATTAAGCATGATGTAAGCAAAGGCTTGCATATTGAGGCTTGTCTTCTTGGAATGCTCCCTCTTGGAACCCCGAGAGGGGTCCATGCTGTGAGGAAGCCCAAGTTAGCCACATGAAGAAGCCTTGTAGAGAAAAACCAGGGAATTCAGCCAAGGGCCAGAACAGAGGCCCAAGACATATGGCCCTAGTTGAGCCAGGCCTCAGCCATCTGAGACACCCCAACTGAGACTCCAGATATCATGGAGCAGAGATGAGCCATCTGCACTATGCCCTGACTGAATTCCTGAGCCAGAGAATCCAGAATCATAAGCAAACAAGAGATGTTGTTTTAAGTCATAAGTTTTGGGGTCATTTGTTCACAGCAATAAATAACTGAAACACTGCTAAAAGAATAAAGAGTGTATAACAAATAACCTAATTGTTGAGAGAGAATAGAATTTAAAATACTTCAAAAGAAGGCATGAAAGGAAAGAAAACACAGAACAGATGAAACAAATAGAAAGCAAACAGTAAAATGGTAGATTTAAACTCAGATACTTCCTTCTAGGAAATTCCATATGTGAGTAGGCACACATCAAGATTTTGTCTCAATACAATTTGTAAAGCCTGGAAATTCTTGACTTTTACTTAGTAGTCTCTGAATTCTGTCCATATCATTCTCACCTTAGTTTAAATGGCATCAAGGCACCTGCCCTGATGCCATTTGTAATAAACCTGCTGGGGGAGGATACTACCTTTAATCTATTCTTTGCTGATGTGTCACTCAGTTTGGTTTAGAACAGTTTAAGAAAGGCTTGGAACCCTAATATTTATTACTACCACCTCTTATTTTTTACAGGCTTCCATGTTTGGTAAGGTAATAGCTGACTTTTTCAACCCAGAAAGCCTCCAAGTTACAGAATTAAGCCACTTTAGATTTCAGGCCACATGAAGAGAGTATCTCTTTGCGAGCTGTGTTCCTTTTTCTGCTAGCTGTTGGGGATACAGTCGTGATTAATTTTCTTTGATTTTTGACCAGGGCCTCTCCCCCCGCCCGACACACACACATATATGGCGATTATATGAATTTAACGTAGTGTTTCTTCCTCCACCGCTGAAAAACTATTCAACAGACTCACCATCCAGGGCATTTTACAATCCAGAAAATATGGCAAATTCACAGGCGGTGCATATTTTAGAGGTGAGTACATGGTGCTCCGAAAGCTCCATGAGGACAGGCAAGGTGTCTTGGCTGATCAGGGCTGTAGTCTAAGCCTCCAGTTCACCCGGCATGCAATAGGCACTCGACAAATTTGTTGAATGAATAAACAAGTCACTACCGTGTGTGTGGCCTTTAAAACACATATACGTGCTTCTACCGTCAAAACCCAAAGCTAGGTTTCCCTTCTGCAATGCTGAGAATGTTTCCCGTGAAACAGGAATGCCTGCAACCAGGTCGGGCAAGCGCAGGCCATGGTGCGCCGCAGGGCCTGCCTGTGCGGAACGGGGCGGGCGACCCCGTCTGGCCGCAACGGCCATAGCAGCTGATCGCCTCCTCTCGGGGTCGGTGGCGTCAGGGGTAGGAGGCCTCTAGTGAGGAGGCAAATAAACAAAGCCAGCCGCACAGAAACGGGTTGTTCCGTTTCACATCCTCCCTCTCCTCCCTCGGGTGCCTGAGTTTCCTCCGAACAAAGTGACCCTGCATCTGTCTGCAGGTAGGTGGAGCCCGCCGCACGGCGCGAACCTCCCCTCCTCACAGCCACGCGATCCCAGAGGCTTGCTTTGCGGACGTAGACCCTCCGGGACCCAGCTGGCGGCGAAAGGACACGCCCCCTCCAGGGAGCACGGGGCCGCTGCACGCACACCTCGAGCGCGCCTCTCCGCGAGTAAGCGCGCATGCGCACGCGGGGCGGGCCGCCTACCCGTCACCCACTGAGCTCCCGGTCCCCTCACCCCACCCCAGCCCCCCTGCCTCTCAAGCTCCGCCTCCGCGACGGGCTGCCGAGAGGAGGCGACCGGAAGCCACTTTAAAGCAGAGCTCGAGGTGACAGGCGAGGGAGCCGGGTCGGGAGTGCAGTCGCGGCTTTCTGCGCTCCCGGCGGCGGAATGGCCCGAGCGCCGCTCGCCGCGTCTCCGGCCTGCGACCCCTAGACGCCCGAGCCCGTCCCCCACGCCCACCCCCCCAAACCCCCTCCCCCCCGGCGTGAACAGTGTAAGCCGGCAGCACCGCGACTCGGCTCCTGTGGTCCGTTTTCTCAGGCTGCCCGTTCAGGTAAAGGGCTCCGGGTGGGCTCTGAGGGGCCGAAGAGGGACCCTCGCTGGGAAGGCGGGCGCGGAAGGGGTCGCCGGCCTCGCTGCCGGCTTTCACGGATCTGGGGTGAGGGATGTTTAGACTGTGCCTTTTTGTACTGAATTCACTGGGATCCCGTCAATATCAGGACGGCATTGGTTTACACTTCTTAGTCACTTCGGGCCTCTGGCAGGTGTATAAATTGGAGTAATTCGCTGAGGGGTTTAGTCTGGGGTCGCCGGCGTCTCCCCATTCCCACTGGGTCGGGGAGACTCGGGGGTGCGTCTGTGTGGTTGCCCCCGCTGGGCAGACCCTGCGCGCTCTGGGGCGCAGATCGAGGGGGAGGGCACGGCCGCTGAGAGGAGTCTTCTGGCGGACCCGTGTTCCGGCTGCAGCCCAGAAGTTTGAAAGCTGTTTTCAGTTTAACTTTGAAGTCGTCGCCTTCCTCACCGCCGGCCCGAGAAGCGCCCGCCGCGTTTCCCCAGCTCTTCTCGGGTCGAGCCTCCGAGCCTCGCAGGACGATCTTCGCGGTAAGGTCGGTCGAGGAGAGAAAGAAATTAACTGTGGAAGGCGCCGTGAGTGGCTTCTGGAAGGGAGGGCAGCCAGGGCGGGAGTCTCTCGTTGGGTGGGAGGAGGCTGGCCCGGGGGTGTGAGGGCAGGCGGGGGCAGGATGCTCGGGAACACACGGGATGGGCCGCGCTGCGCGGAGTTGGTGCGGCCCGGGGGCGCCGAGCTGAGCAAACTACCGCGGCCGGCAGGAGGCGTCGCTCGGACCCGAGCGTTGCGCTACGCCCGGCCGGAGTGCTGAGTTTGGAGCGGGCAGTTTCCCCGGATGGTGCGAGGGGTCGGGAGTGCCCGAGAACCGGGGGCATCACGAGGTGAAGGGTGGAGCGGTAGGTCGCCTACAGCGGGGACTGGAGGAAGGTGTCCTTGCAATCTTTATTTTTCTGTTATGCAAACTAATTGAGGAACTAGGTTCTAGTGACTTCCCCACTCCAGCCACTCCTCCAGTTCTCTGCCCCTTTCTCGGTTTTATTTCTGAGGTTGACAAAGGGCAGAAATAGGAAAAGTTGTGGCGTGTGTGTATGCACCCGTATAAATTTCGTCTGTTTTGCCTTGATTGGGTGTGATAGGAGTGGTGTGTGTATGTGTGCGTGGGGGAAGGCACAGGCCGGTTTGGTGTGGTGAAGAGGGAATACCACAATCTGTGCCAATTGTGCCTTGAGGCAAGAGCACCAAATGATGAATAATAACGCCTGGTTTGGCTGCTTTCCAGTTGATTTATGTCTTATGTCAAGTCCCTCCTTCTTCATGAAGCTTTCCTTAACAATGCCAGCTCACATTGAACTCTCCTTTTTCTACCTTTTCTTTTGTACTTACTGTGTGCATTAAAACCTTGTTATATACTGTGTTTTTAACTTTTTTGAGTTTGATTATTGTGCACTTTTTACACATGTACATTTATGAATCCTTCCAATTAGTTCTTTAATATTCATTTTTCTGGGTACTCAATTTTATCATTTTGTTGCTATTGTTGACCCATAAAGCCTCACAGAACTAGGCATTTAATAGGTGCTTTTTCTTCAGTAATTCAGCAAAAAAATATTGTGGAGCACCCACTATGTGCATTGTGCCAGGCACTGTACTGGGTACCTGGGATGCATACTTGATGAAGTCATGAGCCCTTGCATCAAAGATTTCTTTCAGTCTGTTGGACAAGGGAGAAGATTAATTGCTCATCACCACCCCTTTACCACCTGGCACAATACTCAGTAAATATTTTCAGAATTAGTTAATGAATGCTAGATTGTGGAGGAGACACCATTCATCATTTTGCAAAGTTTTCTTTGCTTTTTACTTTAAGTTCCAGTTTCTTTCAAGGGGTCTGATTCTTTGAAGAAAGGACTTTTTTAGTCACTGAGTATAGTTCATTAAGGATCTGAAATTTGGTGGGGTTTTTTTTCTTGTGTTATTTTTCTATGCCTTCATTTGTCTTTTTGAAAAAATGCATATATGTAAGTTTTCTGAAGAGAAGGAGGCCCCTTTCTGTATTAGGAAGTTGTGTTTGGTTTCTAAAACAGTGTGCAGTGGTTGTTGCTGATGTCGCTTATGTTACTAACAAGCCCTGATATTCTTCCTCCAGTAGTGGTAATGTTTGGGGATTGCAAAAGTAGACCCTTAACATCCTTGGGGAATATATCGGAACTTTCTGAATCTAGAAATGCTTCAGTAGGCTTTCTCCCATATAATATTTCGATTGAGAGCCCCTGTTTCCTGAGTATATCCTCACACCCCAAATTCACTCACAGTTAACTTTGCAGTTTTTCCTGTGTTTGACAAACTTTTTTTTTTAACAAAGAAATAGTTTTTGTCACCTCATGAGATAGGCAATACATAAACAACTGTGAAGAGAACCACAAAGCAGTAGAGATGTGGTTTCCCCACTGTCATTAGATGCACTTACTTCTACCCCTCACCCTCCACCCCATCCTAGACTTACTGTAAAAATTCATACCCCAGCAGAATTACAAATCGTATATTAAATCCACAAATAAATGTCAGGAGCCTATTGGAAGATACTGTCTCTCTTTCACCTTTACCTGTTGTGGGCTTTTGAATAACCTTGGCTGCTTTGGAGCCTTGATTTCTCAGTAAAATTTAAAACTGACCTGTAAAGGTAAAATACAGTATAAGCGGAATGATTTCAGGGACTTAGAGACTAGAACAAAACACATTGATGAATGAATAGGGTTTGGTTGTTGTCAGCTTGTAAATGATATTCTTTCCTTTCCTGGTAGGATTTTTTAGACTGAGGAGCAATTGGAGCTAATCCACATCATGGAAATGGAAACCACCGAACCTGAGCCAGACTGTGTAGTGCAGCCTCCCTCTCCTCCTGATGACTTTTCATGCCAAATGAGACTCTCTGAGAAGATCACTCCATTGAAGACTTGTTTTAAGAAAAAGGATCAGAAGAGATTGGGAGCCGGAACCCTGAGGTCTTTGAGACCAATATTAAATACTTTGTTAGAATCTGGCTCACTTGATGGGGTTTTTAGATCTAGGAATCAGAGTGCAGAAGAGAGCAGCTTACATGAACCTATGGTGAAAAAACCTTTGGAAATCAATCCATCGTGTCCACCAGCAGAAGACAATATGTCTGTCCTGATTCCTGATGGAACAAATGTTGGGGGCCAGATACCAGAAGCCCATCCTACCACTGATGATCCTGAACAAGTGGCTCCAATCCAGGATCATAGCTTTCCACCAGAAACCATCAGTGGGACAGTGGCAGAATCTACAGCAGGGCACTTCCAGGCTGACCTTTTGCACCCAGTTTCAAGTGATGTTCCTGCTAGTCCTGACTGCATAGACAAAGTCATGGATTACGTTCCAGGGGTTTTCCAAGACAACAGTTTTACAATCCAGTACATTTTGGATACCAGTGATAAGTTGAGTACCGAGCTGTTTCAGGACAAAAGTGAAGAGGCCTCCCTTGACCTTGTGTTTGAGCTGGTGAACCAGCTACAGTACCACACTCACCAAGAGAACGGAATTGAAATTTGCATGGACTTTTTGCAAGGCACTTGTATTTATGGCAGGGATTGTTTGAAGCACCACACGGTCTTGCCGTATCATTGGCAGATCAAGAGGACAACTACTCAGAAGTGGCAGAGTGTATCCAATGATTCCCAGGAGCACTTGGAAAGATTTTACTGTAACCCAGAGAATGATAGAATGAGAATGAAGTATGGGTATGTATTTATAACTACTTTAAAGCTATCGATAAATCCTATAGAGAAGGTAAAGAGGCTTTAGTAGGGTGGTTTCTTTCAGTAGTAACCTAACAGGTTTTATTTTTTTTTTCTACTGTTATTCTTTTGGCTGTATGCTATCCTGATTTTTCATGGCAGTTGAATGCAGGCTATTTATCTAACCAGACAATGAAGGTTTTATGATTTGAACAATTCAGATGTCACTCTGTGCAATATGTGTGTGACTGAGAAGTTGCATATACTTTGAGTGTTGTGAATCAAATACTATTTTAATCATATAGGAGAGCTTGCTTTTGAAAGAAAATCCATGGAGAATCTTATAAATTACGAATGCCTAATTTATCTAATTTTAAAGTTTTGTATATTGAGTAGTTCCTATTTTTTAAAGGAAAATAGTATTATTTGGAGATTTTTGTGGCCCTCTTTACATTTTGAATGGTCCAAACAATTTTTCTGTGAATGATTCCGAAGTACCTCCCAAACTTCTGAATCATGCCCAAACATGTTAAATCTCTTTTTTAGTTTCCTTAAAACTTTTTACCATTAATTTTATTATTCTGTTTATCTTACAGATAAAATAAATTGTTCCACAGCTCGGTATTTTTTTAAACCTGAAAGAGTCTTATAACATTGAGTGAAGGGAAAATTTATGTTAATGGACATATTTGTTTGTCATTTACATTAAAAAAAGTTATTCTTATGTTTTTGTAGGCAAGACATGTATATAAATAATTTGGTTCTTTTATGGATGTCCAAGCATTATTCACTGATAGGGAACTGAAATTTCCACATCTCAGTTCTTCTTTAATGAACTTGAAAGTGGAGAAAATAATACTTGCCACATGTAAAGTTGCTAGTGCAAAAATGGCTGTATAATAAGCATTGATCTTTATATTCTTAAGTTGTTTCTCCTGTAGTATAAAGGGACTTAAAATAATAGGCTGACTATCCTAACCCAGAAGTTCGGGAGAAAAACTTTGTGGAGAGTCATCTTTGTTCACAGATAAGTCAGGTTACACTACCCAAGTGTCTGGAGAGTTAGAAGGCAAATGGTGGCAGTGAACCATTTTCATGTTGTCTAATTCTATTAGTTTTGACGTTAACCTTCCGTGTTCTAACAGTGCCAGCGTGTTGTTGGCATTACAGTAACCTGGTCTTTGTTTGACTTCTCTTGCTCCCATTTAGTATTAGCTAGGTGGTTTTCTTTGAATATTTCAGTTGTATAGTACACAGATCTATGTGTCTTTTTAGCAACTTAATTACCATGAGACTGGAATATTGCGTCTTGTGTTTCAAAAGTGACATATGGAACAAGATGAGAAACAATATAAAGCCCAAGTTTAAAGGCATTATTATGTAGAAGACCTCTTCGGATAAAAGTAAAGCTTATATCAAAAATGTAGTTTTCCTGATCATAAATGCATTCTCTTGATAATGTAAATGCACTCAAGATTCTGTCTTGCTTGGGTAGCAAAATTCTCAGATCCTGTAACAAGGCTAAGTACTTCTGACTTATTTTTTTTAGCCGGCATTGGAAGAGAGAAAAATGTTTTCCATTTTGTCTTAAAAATCTTTTTAATAAGGTATTGTCCAAAATCTCTGTTGCCCATGAGCTAGCAATTCTGATTGGTATGTCAAGGGTAATTAATTTTATATACTCTCAAAGCCACTCTAATCCTTCCATCTCCAGATTGCAAAACTGTGCAGAACAGTGGCCTCCCACTTCACTCTTATAAAGCAAATTTCCAGTCTGCTAAGCACTTCAGCATCTTGGTACATTAAGTTTCTATCTGTTTGAATTGCTCAGGAAGAAACAAGCAGGATTATTGTCCAGCACATTACGTTCTGGTACCTTGAGCAAGGCAAGACAGGTATTTTGATTCCCAGAAAATCCAGGAACTCTTAGGATAGCAGCATACCGAGTATTTTATCCTTTGGTAAAATTTCTTTGCTGAAGAATAGACACAGATAAAAGCCCATACGCATTCTTTGTTGGATCAGTTATAAAGTAGTTGCAGTGAGTGCTTGATTTCCAGATCAGTTTTAAGGAAGTAAATTAATGTTTATTTGACACTTGAGAGGAGAAGTATGAGTGAATTATTATAAGTGGTCCTGCCCTGATAAAAATGGCAAAAAGTATTAACAGTTAAGTTAATTACTAGTAAAGTGAAGTTCTCTGTGGACTACAGTAAGAAATGTTATAAGATTGTAGATAGCTAAGTGTCAAAAATTAGGCTTTTGGGAAGTTGACCTGTACTTATTGCAACCTGGTTTTCCTTGTATTCCAAAGCGATGTTGTGTTTCCTGGCAACAAGATGCAGATAACGGCATGTTGAGCCTTGCTGAGAGATTCACAAACAAGCTGGAGCAGCCCAGGTTCACATGGTTACCACATTATTTGGCTAAAGCTATTAATCTCTGTGGTCAGGCCTGTAAAGCTGGTCTATCTGTGCAGATTGCACATAACCAGGAAGTGTGTGTTCAGCTGTGTATATGCCCAAGTCAAACCAGTCTTTAGATTCAGGAATAATGAATGGCAGTTGTTTATCCTACTTGTTTTCAGCAGTTTATATATGACTTGGTAAATCATTATTATATACTATACCCATAATAGTTCATTGTGTGGAACTTGGGGAAAGTTCATAGTTCTTAGTCTCTGGCAGAGACAAAAGTTCATAGTTTCAAACTGTGTAGATAAAATTCTTTGGTTTTTGCAAATGGATTTAACATCTAACTTAATCCAAATTAGATGTGCAAGTGTTCATTTTATTCTCGAGAGTGAATGGAAGGAAAGTTGAGCTAGATAAGTTCACAGGTGCCTTCCAACTCTTTAGTCAAGATGCTTGGATACTAAAAACACGTGTAAAAACGGGATTTTAATAAAAGTGCCTGCTTGGTTCATTATAATGAAATTATTTTAATTACTCTTTTCCAATTTTGCCTTCACCCCAAATTATACCATTCCACTTCGCTTTCTCATTCCTTTTGTACATCTGCAAAATCAACTGGAAAGTAGTTGTATGTATGAACTCCCCATATTTAGATGCTAAGGGTTTTGCACACAGGATGGGCTTTGGAGAATTTCCAAATTCCAGATAAGCAGTTAAGAAAACAACATCGAATGTTGTGTTTTCCATTAAGAAAACATAGTCTCTGACAGTTTAGGCACTCATCCTTAGTAGAAAATGATATTAAATGGCAGGACTAAGCAGTTTTAAAAGGGTCTCGGTAGCTGTGCGGAATACTGTTGTGGATAATTGAAATTGTGGAGGATGTGCAATTCTCCCTTTAGCAACTGCGATCACCATTGGTTTTCACATTACATTCATTTTAAAGTGTGCCAGAATAGTCTTCTAGTTATTATCGCCCATAAGGAAGAGGCACTGTGCTGACCTTATTTTGTAGGTAATTTCACCTACAGTGAAAATATGACCAGTGATTATTTCTAATTCTGAATTTCCTGCAAAGGGGGGAGGATGAAGAAGAAAGTTGCAAACGCTGACTCCATGGTTAATTTTTCTCAGAAGACAGTGTTCTTTTCTCCTCATTAGAATTAAAGCTTATTGATAAAAAAGGGGTTTAAATTTTATAGCTTAAGCCTAGAGTGTTGTCATAGCCTTAGCTAAGTAGTTTTCAGTGATTTTGATTGCTGGTGGCTCTTAGAAGTTTCTGTTTTTTAAAAAACTGTCCAAGGGACAATACCATTAGAAGACTTCACAGGAACTCTGTGAAAGAAGACAAGGAGACTTGCATATTAGTGATAATAAAGAGCATATGCTGTTCTTTTCTATATGACTAGCAGAGTGGATTATCTAAAGTAGAGCAAGCTCCTGACTGAACTCTACTGGAATAGTTAAATTAGCCAAGTTAACTCTGGCCTGCACAGCTGTGATGATGTATGAACTAACTCATTATGTGTTATTGATAATACTGGAGAGAGGAGAACAGCTGAAACTTACTATGCCTTGTGACTTTCTGGTATTTCTTGAATATACACAGCTGGATGAGTTTGAATTTATTTAAAAAATTCCTGCCTAAGAGAAAGCAAGAGCTCCATAAGCAGGAACTGTGTTTGAAGTGACTTTCAAAATATGTGCCTTGTGCTTTAGGAGAGAGCAATCCAGTGAATTATTTTCTGTACCTCTTTATGATGCTATTTACATATGAAATAAAACTAATTGGCTTCTGTCTATACTAATCCAGGGAAGTTAATGGGTCTGTGTAGAGCTGTCATGGGAATCAATAGCAATCATTCATTTATTCCCTTTCTAAGCAGATTAGACTTTTTGAAGCAGCTGTCACCTGGCTTCAGGTTGGGGTCAGTCTGTTCCTGATATATTCATGGTAATGAAAATGAAGCTTGCAAAGATGTGTAACTTTTAAATCAGACAGTTGGAGGAAATAACGTACAAGGTTATCTCACAGTTCCTAAAAATAATTGCGTGGTACATTCATTATACATTTTCTCGTTGAGTTGACTCTAAAGCTTTTACTTTTTATTGTAAGTAAACAGAAAAAAATAATAACTCCATTCAGCGTTTAAAACTTCATTCTGCATATGTGAACATGCAAAAATGCAACTTTCGAATGATTACTGTGTTCCTGTAAAAACTACTTCCATTGTTACACTAGAATTTCTAGATTCTAGATTTGCATTCTACTGTAAAACAAAGGTAAATTCATAAATTCCATCTGGGCGCATCTTTGATCTTAGTGATCCTTAGTTTCATATTGGGTTTGGGGGGCTATTTCTAAAGAGTGTAAAGCAGTATGTAGCCCTTACAAACCTTGACTACTTATGGAATTCTACTAAAATCCAGCCATTTGAGATGGTGACTGTTTTCCTATGGCCTCTTATATCTCATCCCCTGATTTGAGACCACCAGATTCTGCATCCTTTGTCTGATGGTAATAATTTTGATCACATTTAAAATAGGACCTGAGATCCTCTTAACCTAGGTCATCAACCTTTGATAATTACCAGTATCCTGTTTGTGAGTTGTAGCTGCCTTTTTGTGGAAGGAAAGCTCAAGTACTTTTGAGTTACAAGATGATTCTTGATTATTCTGGAACAACTTTCTGTAAGGCTGGTTCAAATTGGACACTGGTAAGTTTTGCAAGAAACTCCCTTTGTAAAAGCAGTATAGTTTCTCTTTTAAGTAAGTCTGAGAGTCTTAAGCTAAAAGGAAGTGAATATGAATGATATTTGTATCTGTGGAAGATACCAGAGTGCTGAGAATTGAGCCATTTTGTGTTTCATTCTGGGCTTGAAATTGTTAGGTAATAGCTTAAGCCCTTGAGGTGAACTGTACTTTGCAACACCATAAACAGAAACTGTACAAAAGAATAAAATATTTCTAATTAAAGTTCATTTCTAGGAGCAAACAAGTCACGTTTTTAAATATGAGGGAACTCCCTTAACAAAACCAAATATTATTTTTGTATTTATGGCAGTGCTTTCTAGGGACCAGGGATCATACTGCACAGACTCGCCTCTATTTAAAATTCCTGTAAGTGTTAAACATAATCCAGCCCAGTCCCCAACACATTAACTGAAAGCCTCAAATTTCTAATGTAGATGAATTCCTTGTTAATAGGGGGATTTTAAGTTACAAGGGATAGGTTCTGAAATAAATTTTGAAATCTTTGAAAATAAAGGATTTTACGTAAAAATAAATTCCACTTATTTAGCTTGGTAGTTTGATATATATTTGATTTGTGCAAAAGATGTATTGCAGTCTTGTTCTAAATTAAATATGACTAATTCTGTGATCAGGTACTCAAATTTTAGAAGTTGCTTATATTAATAAACTTCTGATTATGAAAATTCCAATTTTCCTCGCTGACCTGTCCAGTCGCTGTTGCTAAGACAAGCATAGAAGGGAGTTAACTGAGCATTCCTATTTGCTGTGACCACACCGCAAAATGTGTCTGTCTCCTCCATCTTTCTCTGCTATTGATGTTTACTTACTGGTAACACCCACTTGACCAGTAAAGAACCTTTGCATGGTCATCACAATGCAAGGATAAGCATGTATGAGAGTGGGAATGCTAGAGCAAGTGTTTCTTTTCACATTCTACAGAAACCAGTGATTTCTATGTGTGCCACAAAATGTTGTGTAAGGAGTGTATTAGAATCCCTCGTGACTAAGTTATCTGAGAAAGAGATCGGGAAATTTGTATACCTTATGCAAATAGATATCCTTTGTTTTGGTGCTATTGCTTCTGAGCTTAAGGAAGGATTTGTGAATAGTCTTATGCTGAAACATAGCACCTCTCATAATGATTGGAAAATGGTTAGTTTAAGCCACATTTACAGGAATTTCTCTTCATTACATTAATTTTTTGTTTCCTTTTTGGATTAAGAGATTTTTAAACTGTCCCTCTCATTTGATATATAGCCATAGAGTTTGTGTGACTTTCTTTGCTCTAGGTTTTTACCAGCACTGAATAGTCAGGGAAGAATGGCAGGGGTAGGGGTCCCAGGGTGAACTTTGCTTGCAGTGTAGTACATGTGCTTTAAGAATCTTGCCTGTACCCTGTGATCTTCAAAGCTCCTGCAGCTGATCTGGGCATGGGGAGGGCAAATGGCACAAAATACTTTAAGTAATTTCCTGCTGCGGTTGGTCTTTGGTTTCTGACTGTCACCTGGCTTCGTTCTTTCATTTCCAGGCATTGTGAGAATAAAAATAAGCACAGGAGAAATACCAGGTTTGCTTTCCAAGGTAATAAAAGAAAGACATCGTTGAATCGGGGGGTAGAGTATGTGAAACAGGAGGAACTTTGCTTGCTTGCCTTCTGATGTTCGGATCGTCAGAAATGCTGCCACACATCAAAAACTTTGTGTAAAGTCTTCTGTTGATACAATTAATTTGTTACTAAAAATTAATTTAGACTGTCTTAACTAATTGATAAAATTGAAAGAGAAACTTGGCTTTGTAGAATCTCTCTCCCCTAGGAAAAGTTACTGACTTAAGACCCTTTTGAAAGATTTTGTGGTCATAGTTTACAAAACCTAGACAATAAAAAAAATTCTCTTTATATGTTTTCTGTAGGAAGTCTTTATTTTTCTTTCGGAAATTTGCTTTAAAAACTCTCAGACAGTGATAAATTCTTTATATAGTTTGTATACATTTAAGTCTCTCATGCTAAGAGCCTCTTATATCTGGGTTCTCATGATAAGCCATCAATGAGAATATTTTTAATTTGGTCACTTATCGATTAGTTTATCTGTACTAATTGGGGAAAAAGACAAGGCAAAATTTTAAATAAAAAGGATTTGTTAATAATTTTAAAAGCCAATTCAGAAATAAGCTAATAGATTGTATCTTACTAGGGGTTATTAGGGGATATATTTTATGATATTTATTTATAATTAGTATTTCATTTATGTGCAAATGAGTTCCAAATTGAAGTTATTTGAAAACAGTTATTTTTAAGAAATTTTAGCATTTGCATGTAACTGATTTTATAATTATGTAGAAAAGTTTTATAAGTAAATATATTTCAGCCCACTTTAAACATCAAGTTTCATATACACAAAATTTAACTACTCAGCTGAGAACACAGCAGACGTTTTTTATTGTCTACTTTGAGACAAGTAACCTCCTTTCTTAATAGAAACCTCTCAGTTTTAAAAATATTTCACTTAAAGGGGATATTTACTTACCTTCATAAAAAGCAATAACTGCAGAAACCTCTCAGTTTTAAAAATATTTCACTTAAAGGGGATATTTACTCATCTTCATAAAAAGCAATAACTGCATAATTTAAGGTAGTATAAGGCATGATACATTTCTTTTTAATCTGTTGTGTGCTTTCTATCCCAGCTGTTCTTGTAGAAGTTGTTTCACTTCCTTTTCAGGCCATGGTTGAGAAGTATGTCTCACTTAAGTTACCTTCTAGGAGTCTCAGGACATGTGACTGAACTGGGATAAAAGTTAAGGCTGTATGACATTTTTGATGTCTTCAGTGTGCAAAATTTAAGCCTGTGCCTCCATAAATAGATAGCAGTGAGATCTTCTGATCTCATAAGCATAATTTTTATTTATGAAAGATTTTAGGCTTATCCACATTGTATTAAAAAGTTCTTTTGCATTCTTTGCTTTGAACTGATAGTTTTGTAATAATAAAAAAAAAAAGCCCAACGTAACAGTGTTTTAGTAGGTTCTCTTCCTCAGGTGGCTATTGTAATTTGCTTTAAGTGGTTGCATGGGGTAGAGGGGACTTCAATGTATGATATATTTAGGGGTTTAGGAAACAGGTGTACTCAGATGGCCGTGTCTTAGTACAAAATTTTTTGAGAGTAAACTGTTAGACGTATTTGTTTAGTTCCCCACATGCTTTTGGAGAATATAGAATAATAAAAGCTTAAAAACAAGTATCCTTTCATTTAGAAAGCCTACCTGGCTGCCTTTTTTCTCCTATTTCTTATCCTCTTGTTTTTATTTCACTGTGTTCACTTCTAGAATCACTTTAATACCACAGATTATATGTCTGACAATTTGTAAATCAAACACGGGGTTTACAAATAAATGTGGTTCCACACAGCATCCACTCATTAACTTACTGCCTTCTCATTCACCTGTTTCGAAGATGTCCTAGGAGGGACCAAGAGAGCAGCACACACAGCCAGAAGTTTGCCCTAAGAAAGTTGATCCCCAGAAACTCATTGACTCTTGAAGTATGGAATATTTTTGCCTACCCAAAAATCTTTTGAGGTAAATCCATGAACCAGGTTTAATGTTAATTGTTTTACGGAGTGATCTAAATCTCAGCAATCCTGCCTTGAATAGGTCAGGGTCTCCTTAAAGGTGGGCAGGTTTAATTTTGAATCAACATTTGACTCTTAGTCTGCTCATAAGTACTGAGGGCCATATGCAAAATAATTTAAAAAAAACCTCCCAATTTTGATTTGTAGGTATGTCTATGTCTACAACTACTTCTGGATACAAAGGGGAAAATCCAGTTGTTACCAGGGCCCAATGTCATAGTGTAGAAGTTAAGTAGAGAATTTTAACCTCTGGTACATATTGAAAGATACTGCTTTGTATATAGGCAACATACAAAGATAGATAATTTTATAGATAATTTTTATTGCCTCCCCAAATAGCTTTGCACTATTTATTCGAGTCAGTGTTAGCAAAAGTCTTAATTAGTAACAGAATAAATGACAGTTACTATGCTTCTAAAGCAGAAAGAGTACATAGTCCTCTGAAGGTTAATAACTACACTGCTGTCACAAAGTATGTTGGTATTATATATGCCATGGCTTTGATTCTCATCACCTTGTAACATATTTGAAGGGATCTATAAGCTGCCAGATATTCCAACATGGCTAAATGAGTTCCTGGAAACATCAAAGCCAGGTATCAAAAGCCAGCTATGTTTCGTGCGCCTGTGAAATTTCTTGAGCAGCAGCAAACATACCCATCTGTCATGCCTGTCTCAAGTCTGTAGCAGAAGAGCCTAAATTCTCTCCATATTGCATTTGATCTTTATCCTTCTATCATTATGACCCTTAGTTTGGGGAGACGTTTTCACTTTACATCATAGTAATAAATAATTGTGTCTGATTAATCCAGCTGATGAGGGTGGGTGTTGATTAGTTTGAGGTCACAGGTTTATCCTTGTAGAAACCAGTTAACTTTTATAGGCAGGAAGCCAAGGTTCCGACGTCTAACCCACCTGGTTAAAACTGTACAGAGTAGCGTCCAGAAAACTTTATACTTAATTGACCTTTGCTAAAGTCTGAGTTCTATATCTTATTTGCATCATCTTCCCACTTAAATGTAGTCTGTCTCCTGTGACTCCTGTTTCATTTAATGGCACCATTATCCAGTCATCCAGCTCAGAAACATGGGACACATCCTGGACCCTTTCTACTCCCTTCAGCCCCTCCGTGCAGTTAGAGTCTAACTCTTAAATACACTCAAATCATCCTCACTGTTACCTCCTGAGTTCTCTACCATCATTTGCCTTATATGCAGTTCTAGTAGCTATAGGTGGCTAAGCATAGAATAATAAATATTAATAATAAACATGCTAATAAATATTTAGCAAATAAGGGCCTGTCTCCAGCCTTCCCCCACCTTCCTTTACCAAAAATAAACAAATCAGTCCTCCATACCACTACTGTTGGAGTGATGTTTATAAAAAGGCAAGTCTGACCCTTTTTGAAACCCACCAGTGATTCCTGCTGCCCACAGAATCAAGTCCTAACTTCTTAACCTAGCATACAAAGCTCTTCATTATCTGGCCCCAGCCAGCCTATCCAGTCCAGTCTTACCTCGTATCATCCCACTCACACACACATACACCCTGACCTCCCACATGAACTGCATGTGCTGCCCACTCTGGGTCTCTTGTGCCTCACTTGGTTGGCTTCTACACATGTCGGTCACTCTGCATGTGGTGTCCTGCCTCTCATTGTCTGCCTGGTGGCTGGCCAAACTTGGCTCCCATTTCATCCACTCTGGGACACCTTCCTTGACCACCTTGCGTGACCACCTTCCCAGCACAGTTAGGCCCTCTGCCTCTGGATTGTTCCAGACCACCTTTGTGCCACATTTCACATTGTGCCACAGGGTTTGCTTGTCTCTCTCTCTCCCCACTGACTTTTGGGTATTTTGCCTTTTTCATCTTCTTATCCTAACATGTAGTCCAGTGCCTAATCAGTGTGTCTACTTAAGATTACTTTCGTTTGTTTTCAATTGTCACATTTCTTTCTTGGTTTCAAACAATTTATAGAGAAATTGCCTAAAACGGTTACACTCTCCTGAGCTCCCAAATGCATAGTCCCAAGAACTATTTATCCAGCGAAGAGATCATGTCCTGACTAATTTCTGTTTCATTCAGCAACTGTTCTTTAATAGTTTTGGTTTTCATTATGGGTCTTATTATTTATATCGCAGGCCCTTTTTACTTTTTAGTATCTGAAATATACATAGAAATGGTGTGTGGGGCAGACTTTCTGACTTAGTGTGGGTGTTGGTGCTCTATGTGTTGTTAATATATGTTGGAAATGTTGGTATGTCAAGGTATTTGTTAAGTAGGAAGAAAACCACTGTTAGAAAGCATCTAAGTTATGAGAATGGGTGTCCTTTTCAGAATTTTTAATTAGTTTTGTATCTGGATTCTTGTATTGGTATATGTGGTGGTATGTTTGTTGGTGAAGCATGTGGACACAGAATTGTTAATATTTCAGCAGTTCATGTTCATTCTTCCCATCAAAGCAAAAATCAGCAATCTGTTCACAATATTTTTTTTTAATTTTTTTTGTGGTACGCGGGCCTCCCACTGTTGTGGCCTCTCCCATTGCGGAGCACAGGCTCCGGACGCGCAGGCTCAGCAGCCATGGCTCACGGGCCCAGCCGCTCCACAGCACGCGGGGTCCTCCCAGGCCGGGGCATGACCCCGTGTCCCCTGCATCAGCAGGTGGACTCTCAACCACTGCGCCACCAGGGAAACCCCTGTTTTTTTAAATTAATCATGATAAGGTTATATTTTGGGTGAGTCCAGATTGATTGATTGTAGCCACATGATATATTTAACGAAATCTAAATCCTACTGCGCAGTGGCTATCTCCCATACTCACTCTTTTCTGGCCATCCCTCAGTAGGGCTACCATTAAGTCAGATAGGGTTCTCATCTGCCAGGATGATTGCATCTTGCCTTTACGAAGCCCTATCCTCCCCACCTCCACCCCCATCTCTAGCACTGTCTCTGTTGCTCAGTTTTTACACATCCTGTATTTACTACTTTGACCTTTTACCACAATCTGCTCAATACTCTAAATTCCAACCTTTATTTAAGGCTCTGAGACCCTGGACTTACCGCCTTATTAGCTCATGGCCCGACATCTCTCACAGTGTCTGTTATATATCCTGTTCACATTTTCTCATCTCTTATGTACCCTTGTTTAGGTTTCCTTTTCCATCTCTCTGTTCCTGTCCTTCCCTGTCCCTACCCTTCAAGCAAAATGCTGGAAGAACTCTTTTTTTTTCTTGTTCTTCCACACAACCTTCACTTACTGGTAATTATTTCCTATTAAACTATTCCTAAAATTCTTTCTCTTACAGAAAGCTATCTTGGATTGATACTGGAAAGCCTCTTACTTTTCCTGACCTTTATCCATTCCTGGAGGAGTAGCCATCTCCTCTCCCATAATGCTGCATTATTCTATTCTTCATCCTCTCCTTCTATTCTTTGTCCTCTCATTCTTTGTCCTCTCATTCCCAGAGTGTACTTGCCACCCATGAGTTTAAATAGGCAAATGTACTGCTTCTTTGGTTTTAGATTTTGTTAGTTATTTCCCTCTTGAAGCCCTGGAAGCCAGGGACTACATCTGCTTAATTATTTGTGTATTGCCTTACAGCCCACCATCACCATTTCCACACACACGACTCATAACTGCTTTCTGGTAACATGAAACAATGGCTTGATAAGAGTGGTAGATGTTGAACATTTGGCATTCGTGTTGCATGAATTTTACACGGATGCAAATTGAGGAGAATAAAAACTCTTGGCTTTGGTTTTTGTTTTTTTGGCTGCATTGGGTCTTTGTTGCTGCACACAGGCTTTCTCTAGTCCCGGCGAGCGGGGGCTACTTTTCTTTGTAGTGCGCGGGCTTCTCACCGCCGTGTCTTCTCTTGTTGCGGAGCACAGGCTCTAGGCGCGCGGGCTTCAGTAGTTGTAGCACATGGGCTTCAGTAGTTGTGGCTCACGGGCTCTAGAGTGCAGGCTCAGTAGTTGTGGTGCACGGGCTTAGTTGCTTCACGGCTGTCGGATCTTCCCGGACCAGGGCTCGAACCCATGTCCCCTGCATTGGCAGGCGGATTCTTAACCACTGCACCACCAGGGAAGTCCCGGCTTTGGATTTTTTAAGGATTCCCTGTTTAAGGGAGAGCAGGTGGTAAAATTAATCTTATAAAAAGATGTTTTTCAGATTTGTTGTTTTGTCTCTGTCAACTCTACTAAAGCATATTGAAAATCAAATAGAGCTAAAACAGTACTTTGATACATCAATCCACAGAACAGTTGATTGTAGTAAATTAGGATTTGTCATAAAAATTTCATAATGCCCAAAGGACTGAAGTACACAGAGAATGTAGCAAAAGCTGCAGTTTTAGATGTCTTTCTCATGCAAATCATTATCTATGAAGTCTTAATAATACAGGAGTAAACAGAAATTGCTAGAGAGATGTCCAGAATAAAATCTGATACTTGAATAGCAAAAAGCATTGGCTGTTTATATTATAATGTATGTTATTAACATAATGGCTGCTCTTCTAGAAGAGTACCTTCTTAGAATAGGTCCTTCTACTCTTCTCTTCGTAGAAGAGTACCTTCTAGCCCTCATCATGGTACTTCAATATCTACCTTAGCATATTAAAGGGACTGAGGAGTGGCTGCAGTAAGTAAATTGTTTAACTTTGTGTAACCAAGTGTTTCAAACTTTTGACCACAGAATGCTTTTTGCCCAGAATACCTATTAACAGTCCTTGAAACAAATGTTCCAAGAGCAGTCTGGAGCGTCACACTAACCAACAAAACCCATAGATGAAAATTAATACCTTTTTCAAAATCCTGATTTACTGAAAGGACATATGTTAATTATTGGGAATATCTGTCCAAACACCTGGATTTCACCTGAGCCAGTTTTGAGTGCCACTGGATCTGGAGTATTTGGATGTGTGTTATAGTCATTTAGAAATCTGTGGTTGAAAGAATGTATTTGGAAGCTTAGTCACTCTGCTTATATCTGTGATGTTATTATTTTATGTTTTCTTAGGGAAGTTTTGAAATATACATGAAGAGAGAAAAATAAAATGAACATTTTGCCATTAATGGTTCAGATGTTTCAAACACTAGATGAAGTTCCATTAAAAAAGCAACACACGTTTTTTAGACCACCCTTTATAAATTAATTTTTTAGGTGATTCTGATTTATATAGCAGGACACACACACACACACGTAGAGTGCTTATTAAGCAGCAGCAGACCAGATAACAGAATGATGAAACTATTCTCATAGCTGAACTTTACAGTAATCCAAACTATTTTTTCTCATGTTTCGTCAACTTTTTTTTCTACCCACAGGATAAAGGACAATGTTGATGTCGGGTAGATTAGCAGTACTTGCCTCATTTGGGGTCATTTTATTTTTCCTGTCTTTCATCAGACAATATTGTGTATTCCTATGTTGACTTACGAAAACTGATGCCTCTTGAAAAAGAGAAGTTCGTTTCTCTGTCTGCTTTCTGTGTCAGCTTCATCCTAGAGCTGACTCCCTGATTGGTTGAGACCAGGTTTGGCTCATCCCACTGTGGTAGGGAGGGTGGGACTGTGTTGATTGGTTTAGGCCAGTGATGTTATGGGATAATCAATCCCTACTCCATGGCTTGCACGTTTTGGTCTTAAGGCATATACGAAATGGGGAAAAAAACAGCAATGATGTCCTTTTACTCCAGACAAGACAAGCTTTGAAAATTCTACAGTATGCTATACTAGATATTTGTAATGTCACATGAGATGTTTAGATATTTCCATTATTTATTAACACTTCATTTTTTTCTCGGGTCTTTTTAGAGGACAAGAATTTTGGGCAGATTTGAATTCCATGAATGTGTATGAAACAACTGAATTTGACCAACTACGAAGGCTGTCCACACCACCCTCTAGCAATGTCAACTCTATTTACCACACAGTCTGGAAATTCTTCTGTAGGGACCACTTTGGATGGAGAGAGTATCCTGAGGTATTTACAGGTTCTTTTTCCCAAAAGTGCGTTTTTGTCTTTCACTGTTCCTTTTCAACGATGACTAGACAGAACCGCAGATCAAAGAACTTATGGATGTAAAATTGAGTCTTGTTGATATGCGTAACGCTTTTCTCTCTTGATTTTTCTGAAAATATATTTTTTTCCATTAATCTGTAACCCATAAATAGAATACCACTATTATCAGAGAGAAAATGCTTTTCCCAGTATCCTTCTTTTTTTTTTTTTTTTTTTTTAAGATGTTGGGGGTAGGAGTTTATTAATTAATTAATTTATTTTTGCTGTGTTGGGTCTTCATTTCTGTGCGAGGGCTTTCTCTAGTTGTGGCAAGCGGGGGCTACTCTTCATCGCGGTGCTCGGGCCTCTCACTATTGCGGCCTCTCTTGTTGCGGAGCACAGGCTCCAGACGCGCACGCAGGCTTAGTACTTGTGGCTCACGGGCCTAGTTGCTCCGTGGCATGTGGGATCCTCCCAGACCAGGGCTCAAACCCGTGTCCCCTGCATTAGCAGGCAGATTCTCAACCACTGCGCCACCAGAGAAGCCCTTCCCAGTATCTTATACTATAGGAGCCAAGTATTTAATACTTGGTAAGTACTCAGACTCAGTGCTGCCTTTGGAGTAATTTTAATGAGATGAGCACTGGTGTAACTTTTGGCTATATCTGGCTCCTGGTGGTTGGATCATGTGTTACACTATTAGCAGTTTAGAAGTCTAGGGGGAAACAATCACCCTTAAGCTCCTGGAAGAAGTACTTGAAAATGTTTACTGAACTGGGTCAGGCAAATCAGTCATTTAAAATTCTATCACATGTGCACATGCATCCTTAGTCTGAGATGGTAAGAATAGCTCATGCATCACAAAGTGAGGTTTTAAAATGATGGTGGTTTATTTTGCCTGTGAATGAGAATTCTGAGTCACATTTAAATGCCCTGAAATGGACTTAAAGATTAATTTCACATTCCAAAGATCTGACTTCTTCAATTTGATTAAGTTTATTTCCAGTATTACAAAAAGGGAGAATTGACTTATCTACCTTAGGTTTTCTTTTAAGGCAATAGCAAAAGAAAATGACCTAGTATGTTAATTAGTGTAAAACACAATATTGAGTTAAAATTTCTGTCTCGTAAGTAGTCACTGGGATCTAATACCTTTCAAAGAGAATAAGAGGCTGTTTAAAATGTATCCTCAGAATAGTTGGACTGTCCCTGTGTTTTTCCTCAGAGAGGTTTCTTGGGTTTGGAACTTAATTGGTTTATTTGAACTGTATATATTACCATCTTTAATCCTGTTCTGAAACTCCCTTAAGAAATATTAAAAAAAAAAATCTCCAGGACATTCTTAAAGCCTCAAAATAGAATAGACTAATCCTTCACATGTTTCATAAGGTGGAAATCCATGTTCTGAACAGGAAGCATTTTTCTATTCTGCATCTTTAAAGAAAATAAAATTCCTACGTGTAACAGGAGGTAATTTGACTCACTGTACTTTATTGAAACACTTCTGATGTTAATAGCAAAGTTAACTATTTTTACCTTTAGTTACATTAACATTTTTCATATTTTATAGTGGCTATTTACCATTTATTACTTTTTTAACTTGCTTTTTTTTTTCTTTACCTTCTGTTTTCTACTCCATAGTCTGTTATTCGATTGATTGAAGAAGCCAACTCTCGGGGTTTGAAAGAGGTCCGATTTATGATGTGGAACAACCACTACATTCTTCACAACTCATTCTTCAGGAGAGAAATAAAGAGGAGACCCCTCTTCCGTTCCTGTTTTATACTGCTTCCATATTTACAGTAAGTGTCCAGCAGAAAGTCTCATCTTTACTTCCATTTATGTAAATGTACACTTAATGCCAAAGAGAAAAAGACTGTAAAAGACTAACTTGATTATTACCTCTAGAATATAAAATTCTGAGTTATTCTTTAGATTTAATTCTTCAAAAAATATAGTTCAGATAAGCTGCAATTAACCCAACACTAAAAGAGTGAGTATCCTATTGGATTTTTTGAACTGAAAAGCAGAGTTAACATTTTTCCACAGCTAAAAGTACTTATACAGTATCTGGAATAAGGCAGAGTTTGCATTTGCCTCCTTCTTGGAAGATTGAGATACCCTTCCATGTTATGGGACTATTTCCCAGCCCAGGTAAACTGCCTTGGCAAGTAGAGAGAGAGTCCCTCAAGGTGGTGTTCTCCATTCTTCTTCCTTGAGTGAATTTGCATGGGAAGAATTCACCTTTTCAAATAATTTGCATTCTCATTTGCTCAGTAAGCCCCATCTTCCTATAATACTCACTAAAATTACCTGTCATACTTTTAGGTCGAGACTGAACTCATCCTTCTGAATTATAGGTGAGCTCTCCTTCCATTTTCCCAAGTGCCATTTTTCTTTTCCCTCTCTAGAGAGCCCACTGGCACATCTCCATAGGTCCCAAAAGCTGGGGAACATTACCATTAGCAAGGCCATGTCTGAAAGGTAGTATCTCTAGGGAAATCATTATCTACTCCAGTCAGATACACCATATTTAGAGCTTGATTTTTAAAATGCTACTAGGTTTACTTGGTTTTATGAACTGGGGAAGTCTAGGGTAATATAGGTTGGTCTCTTCTGCTGATCTTTGAGGTAAAAATCTTCTTTTATATTCTTATTAGTAGTTTTTTATTCCAAGCCCAAAGTGTGTTTTTCCCAGATCATTATGGCAGAGTGTTAATGATTCTAATTCTGAGATTGCAAAGGGAACATTAAAAACAAAATATAAACAAAAATCCCTGAAATGCTAGGTACCCAAAAACAATTTGTTAATAAGGCAGATTTTAGAAATATATATATTGACCTGAGGTAGATACGTGCTTTCTTCTTAGTTCAAGTTAAGGGTTTTTTTTTATTATTATTAGAAACTAATAAAAATGCCATTTCACTAGCACAGCTGGAGATAGTGTCAGCGTCCAGTAGTTAGGAACATATTGTCCTCCTAGTGAGACGGTAGAACTCATTAGTGAGACCGGCAGCTTGGCAAGCTGAGCCAATCAAGGAGATGCAGCTTCTGTGAGAGAGGAAGAATGCTCAGTCAGGTGCTGCAGTGTTGGGGGAGTTGTACAGAATAGTGAAAATTGATTTGTTTCCATCCTAAGTAATGATGGAATACCCTCTTCCCCCCACTGTTTTTTAAACTTAGGCTTGTGTTGTAGAAGTATGAACTGTAAAAATAATATGAGCAGTAGTAGAATTAATGCCACAGATATGGCCTTCCTATTTATAACATAGGCTTACAAGAGAACAAAGAAAGTCACTCTCTTTTCTTTTTAAAATTTCCTAGTTTAGTCTTCTTATCTGGAACGGTGATCATCAGGTATAAAGTAGTAGCTTAGCAAGTCAAAGAGATAGTGCAGACATTTCAAGAGGAAAAGAGCAGAGGAGCACCAAGTTCACCAGGGTGGAATGGGTAAATGCAGCCTTCAGTTCCTATCTGCCCTAGAGTCTGGGGCTGGCCTAGAGGGCAGAAAGAGGTGGGAGACTAATTCCAAAAAGCAGATTTCAGAAGTAGATTTCTAGAGAGACTGTGATCTTAGCCAGGAAGAAAATTTTGTTTTTAAGTGTTAGCAAACACAAAGGGTCAAAGAAAAACATAGGTGTCAAAAAGGCCACAATTATCAGGGAATCAGAGATGCCTAAGAATTGGGAATGCTGGAGTAGGGAGGTGGAGGGTGAGGCGAGGGCTTAGTTCATGAATTACGGCAAAAGCTTGGCTCTTTTTAAACGAGGGTTTCCCTGCTTTTTTTCCCCTTCCAGTTTTACTGACATATAATTGACATAAAACACTGTATAAGTTGAAAATGTACAGCATAATGACTTAATATATGTATATGTTGTAAAATGGCTACCACAATCAAGTTTAGCTAACATTCCTCATAGTTAAAATTTTTTTCCATGTGCTTGCTGATTTTTAATAGGGCTGATAAAAAGGATCTTATTCTTTAATATTCTTAGAATACTTGAGCTAAGGCTGCATAAGCACACAAATAGCAGATTTAGAGGTTTGGAAGTCCATTTCAGCTGGAAGGACATCTGCCCTGTGCAATCACCTCATGGTCATGAGAAGGCCTGAGAGGATTTCTTTGACTCCTCCCCAAAAAGGATAAAATTAATTTTTACTTCATCACTGAAGTTAGGTTAGGAAACGTCTTTCAGAACGGCCAGGGGAGGGAAGGAGAGTGATAAAAGGTGACCTTGGATTAGGAAAATTTGTTCTTCAGAGGCCCTTGAGTACAAGTGCCGTAGCCTTTGACTTTGCCTCTCTAAAGAAGGCTGGTTACGGTGTGGGAAGCTCACAGTATGTCATTGGAATACCCATGAGCTGAATACAAACTCAGCATTCTTGGAAAATAAAGCTACATTTGTAACTGTGCTTAAAATATGTATTTTTAACCCATGGTAACCAGACTGTAGAGTTCCATCAGACAGAGTCTATATACATTTTTATGTTTTAGCCCAATTAAGATGTTGGCTTATTAAAAGTAAGCATCCATGGGTAAGAATGGATGCTTAACCAAATACATAAAATCTGATTTAATGTCTTAGGATAGATGGGATTTATTTACACAGGCTCATCTTCAAGCATGTGTAAGGAAATAATAGATCCCCCAGTCCCCTGAAAAAGAAAAGGAGACATTTGAAGCTTTCATTTTGTGAAACTGATTTCTAGGCAGGAGTGCTAGCAGAAGGAAATGGAACAGTCTCTTCTATTGTCAGTGCCACGTTTTCAGTATGGCTGTGACAGCCTAAAACCTATTTTGGGCAGAGTGGTTGGGAGAATCTTACCTTCCTCCTTCAATCCAGAAACCTCTGTTGGTAACTTCAGCTCCTAAGAATACTGGGAAAACTGGTGAGTTAGGACTTACACTCTTTGCAGAGCAGGGATAGAGGGAACAGCTAAAAATAAGGAGCTTATAGCCTGTGTTTCCTGCCATTCCTCGAGAATGGTGATGGCTTTTTAAGGGGTTACAGACCTATCAGAGTCTGATTAAAGCAGTAGGGGCCTCTCTTCAAAAAAAATGTACCAGTGAAGGAAGGCTCTGGAGGAATCTGTCAGGGCTTTGTGAAAATGCTCCAGAAGATAAGAACTGTTGTGCCCTCTGTCACGAAGGTTGGGGAAAACAGCACCCCTTTAGATCTGCTCCTGAACTTAAAAGCAGAATCCTGTGGGATTCTGCAAGCCCTGGATCCACCCAGAACTCTGCCTCTGTCTAACAAAGGGACTTTGAGGCACATTAGTCATAGGCACAGCTACTTGAAGGAGGTGGGGGGTGTAGAGGAGGCAGGTTGTACCTTTATAGCAAGCCGTCTCCTAAAGGTCAAAAGGCTGTGGGGTAGTGACAATGGTAGTGGGAATCAGGCAGACCTGAACTGCAATCCTGGTATCCATCCATCATTTTCAAGCCTTGTTTAAAGATAAAAAAAGAAGACAAAGAAGAAGAAAGTATATGTACATGTGAATTGTGAAATACATGGAAATGGAAGGAGTATGCGCTTAGAAACTAGATAGGCCTGTCTCTGTTCTTTACTAGCTGTGCTGACAGTTTCTTGATTTGAAAAGTGGGGATAACCAAGCCATTGTGTGGGACTATGACAAGTAGTGACACTGGGTGTGAAGTGCCTGGTCCACAGTATGTGCTTAGTGTAAGGTGGCTGTTGGTTAATATCCTCCTGGAGATTAGATGCATGTTCACCTATTGTTGTAACCTCTGTGTCCCAAAGCTCTTTTGAAAATTTCAGTTTCCTAATCCATTTGGCAGACTTAGGGCTTCCCCGTGACCACTGTATGCTGATGAGTGGAGTAGTACCCCAGCCCTGAATCTGGGTCTCAGGGTCAGGATTATCTTTCTCTCTGCTTCTTCCCTTTCGCTGTGTTTTGAAAATGGCTAAGAAAAATGATTTAAATCATTTAATCAGGCAGGAATAAGTAACTGCTTGTCTAAACTCATCCTTCAAAGTAACAGACCTGAATTTAAGGTTCAAGGATATTCTAGTGTCTAGGGCTTAAAGTAATTAGCTCCATCTTAAGCACATCTAAAGCTATAACATTTGAATTGTATTGATGGTTTTGTTGTTATATGTGATATTTAAAACTGAAGCAAATGCCAGCTTTCAATGCCTACTCCATGATTTGTTTTTATACAAAAACCAAAGTATAAGCTTTTTATTTTTAATATTTTCTGTCATCTCCCTGTAAGCTCCCTCTTGCCCTGCTTCACTTTGCTTCACCTTGCCTCCACTCACTATGCTTCCCCATGTACACAGCCTCTAGCAATGATACGTTTTGTGCTTAGTACAGCAAAGTTTGAGGAACGTATATAAATTGTTCCTCCCTTGAAACGGAGCATAACTATATAGGCAAAAGAGGAATCCAGGATTCAGAAGGTAAAGATATTTATAAATTGGCACTTGCTTGCTTGCCTTGCAGCAGTACATTCCAGAGTTTTCTCCACAAGGAGGAGGCCAGGGGAAGCTAATAATAGGTTATCTCTATACAGGCAGTGTTAGCTCTAAGGGTTTTTTTTTCTTTAGTCGATAGCGTTTTCTATGTTGTTTTTTTTAAACAAGCATTGAAGCTATTCCAATTATACTATTAGATCCTGCTGTGGAGCACCGTGTGTGCGATGGAGGTTGTGACGTAGAGCACCTTACTGCCGAGGGTTCACACTGACGTTCTCCCTCCCCCTTCTAGGACACTCGGTGGTGTTCCCGCACAGGCACCTCCGCCTCTTGAAGCAACCTCATCATCACAAATCATCTGCCCAGATGGGGTCACCTCAGCAAACTTTTACCCTGAAACTTGGGTGTATATGCATCCATCTCAGGACTTCATCCAAGTGCCTGTTTCTGCAGAGGACAAAAGTTACCGAATCATTTATAATCTTTTTCATAAGACTGTGCCTGAGTTTAAATATAGAATTTTGCAAATACTGAGAGTCCAAAACCAGTTTCTTTGGGAGAAATATAAAAGGTGAGTCAGCAGTATGAAAAGTTCCAGAGCTTTTCTTGATGTAGCTAATGACAAATGCAGAACATAATAGTAGAGACTTGCATAGAACTTAATGTTGTATTTGTTCATATATTAACTCACATATAATTCTCATAAGAGACCCACAAGAAAGATTATTACGATCTGCATTTTACAGAAAGGAAACTGAGTCACAGAAAAGTTTGGTAACTTGCCACAGGTCATACAGCTAATATGATACAGGTGCTGGAATTTGAACCCAGGCAGTCTAGCACCAGAGGCCTTGTTCTTAATCACTTTACTATGCTGCCTCTCAAGTCAGCAACAAATTAATGTAATTCAGAGGGGATACATGTAGATTTGAGGAACCTCAGAATTAAGAGACTCTCAGGTTGGTGGAATTAGGTAAGGAAGTCACCCTGAGAAGATGTGAGAACTAGATTTGAAATGGAAGAGAGAGCAAGTGAACAAATGGTTGATGGAGAAAAAAGGGAAAGGGCTTTTCTTGTCTGCAGTGGAAAAGGTAAGTTTAAACTTTTAGTATGATCTTTGATGACATTCTGCCCTTGGTAGCTACTTTAACATTTCCTCCCCATTGAAACCATAAGAAGAAGTTTATGACTACATCATGCCTATTAGACTGATCTATACCTTCATTTTTCTGAATTCCCTGTCCACTCTTCGCCTTAGGAAAAAGGAGTATATGAACAGGAAAATGTTTGGCCGTGACAGAA
The DNA here is from genome assembly GCF_025265405.1 of Mesoplodon densirostris. Lineage (NCBI taxonomy): Eukaryota > Metazoa > Chordata > Mammalia > Artiodactyla > Ziphiidae > Mesoplodon > Mesoplodon densirostris. The sequence goes on from NC_082665.1 coordinate 81,332,681, forward strand.
TAATAAATGAGAGACATTTATTTCATGGAACATCCCAGGATGTGGTAGATGGAATCTGCAAGCACAACTTTGACCCTCGAGTCTGTGGAAAGCATGCTACAATGTTTGGACAAGGCAGTTATTTTGCAAAGAAGGCAAGCTACTCGCATAACTTTTCTAAGAAGTCCTCCAAAGGAGTCCATTTCATGTTTCTGGCTAAAGTGCTAACTGGCAGATACACGATGGGCAGCCATGGCATGAGAAGGCCCCCTCCCATGAATCCCGGAAGTGTCACCAGTGACCTGTATGACTCTTGTGTGGATAATTTCTTTGAGCCTCAGATTTTTGTCATCTTCAATGATGACCAGAGTTACCCTTATTTTGTTATCCAGTATGAAGAAGTCAGTAACACTGTTTCCATTTGAAAAATCTTGGTACTGATAAATTATTTGTATAAACTCAATCCAGCATTTGTAGCAGGTTTTGGATGGGTGGGCCAGAGTGGGGAACAGCATTGACATTAATAGGGCACTTTTAAGACCCATTTTTTTTAAGTTGCCAGAAAGTGGAATTTTTTTTTAAAGAAAAACACAAGTTTTAAAATAACCACTTATTCTTTAATTATTTACTAATTGTTGTTAGTGTACTCAGTGTGGAAAAGACTACAGATTGCATACTCTTTTCATTCACACCTGTACATATAGGCAGCAGTGTTATTAGAAGCATTTTTTATAAAGAAACTGAACAGCCTAACTAATTACATGTGGCTTAAGCCTGGTAGAAGTTGGGCCAAATGAAATGGAGGCTGTGAACAAAGTGAGGATTCTATTTATTTACAAAGATTAAAACTGACTGGAATTAGTACTACCATATTTAATCCCTGTGCAAAGCATCACTGCTGTGGTGTAGGATAAGTTCATGACATTCTGGTGGGTGGAAAGAAATTTCTATTTCTGTCAGTAGGACTGAAATATGTCACCCAACCAGAGAACATCAATGACTTTAACTGTTCTGCAGAGTTTACCCGAGAACTCAGAGTTCTGTTTAGAGGAAGTAAGAAAAAAAAAAAAGGAACCATTTGAAAAGTTTGTCACCAGCAAAATTTTTCATTAACTAGTTACATGAAATGTGATTCTCGTGTTAAACTTCAGCGTTGGAAAACTCGGTCTCTTTCATTATCATCCCACCCCAGTTTGAAGGAGCTGGGCATCTAATTTGGTTAAAGCTAGTCTCGAGAATTATAAGTATTACCTTATTTTAGGGTTCCAGACCTAGGCCCTGACCAAAGGTTTTAGAGAAAGGAAGTACATCTGTAACTGAACTGGTCAGGCTTTTTACTGTGCTTTGCACAAAGTAGACCCTCAAAAGAAGTCTTTGTTGGCATGGAAATATTGTTAAAGGTGTAGCTCCCACCTTTCTGCCTGCTTTGCCAGATGTAGCTGGGTTCCCTGGCCAACTCTGTATTTTACACTACTTCACAGAAACACAGACTTGGAAATTGTGCCACTGGCCCAGCAGGAGCAGTGTTAGGTGAACATGCCACTGCCTCAGCTCAGAGAGGTAGCAGCTTGGTGTACTTCTCCTTAAGTAAAGCAAATGGACCTGGATTTATAAAAGCAGTAGTGGTTGTTCACAAAAGAATTCACCACGGAATTCTTTCAGGTACCAAGCTCCCCTAGTATGTTTGCAGTTATTTCATTTACACACAACCCTTCAGGAACTTCTGTGTTGTTGAAAGCAAGATCTATCTATCCTGATGTCTCAGTGACTCGGCCTGTTTAAGCACTTACCAGGGCTTCCACACAATAATTTATTTTGCCCTAGTAGACCTTGTTGTTTGCTGCCATTGGCATGAAGCAGCCAACTGAGGCTGGTACAGTTGTCCTTTCATTCAATTGTAACTTGTAAACCAGTGATTCCAATCTTTTTCAAGTTAAGACACCTTACCGTTGCTTATTTGATTTTATGAAACTTGTTCCATTTTTTCTCCCTAAAGGAAAAAAAAAGCTTTATGACATATTTATTTTTTTAATAAAACTGAGCAAAAATAAAAGTTCTGGTAATTCTTTAAAACTTTTTCTTGTGGTTTTGGTTCCATTTAAGACAACTGCGTTCAACACGTCGTGGGTGACCTGTAAATGCTGGTCGGTTGCTTGAATGAATGGGTGATTGAATGAATGAACAGACCTAACCAGACACTGCTGCCTAAACACTTGTGCTCTGAGAATCAGCAAAAAATACATTATCTGGCAGTCAACTATAAGTCACAAGAGAATAGTGAATATTTTATTTTGCAGGTAAGTGCTTGAGGGAAAGGGACAAGTTTTATTTCAGCAAACTGCTGTAGTAAAAAATATGACCAGGTTATCCCCTGCAACAAGTGCTGAAGGAAATAAAGTGTAAAAATCTCATCTGCTCTCAAGCACCTCTGCTTTCAGTTAACCTAAAGTGACCCAGTTGGTAAATGTGAGCTTCTCTGACAGTACTTTCTCTCCAGTGTAATGATTTTTAAATTCATGTATAGTATTGTATGTTCCAACTAAGCAAGAACTATGGAATCAGACTAAATTTTGTAATGGTTCCATGGATTTTAAAACATACTGAAAAGCATTCAGTAAATCTATCTCCCTACTGGCACAGCTGTAATTTACACCATTTCAGAAAGCTGGAACTCACTCTTAAAACTATGGTTAAGATTTTCAGAGGGAGTCTGCAAACTAAGATAGTCCAGTGTCATACAATTCTGTAGACAGGAAGGTTTATGTGTGCAAAGTTAATAAATATTGGGCCTTTGTATTTATAAATTCTAAAACCCAACTCCACCTTTTGTTATAAACCTCTTTTAGTAAATAGCTTAGATATAAAAATAATTATTAGGGCCTGAAATGCTGATCTTTGAGGAGGAATTTTTGTTATACTAGGTCTGAAAATGACTTTAAGAAAAAAGAATATATTCAATACCCAAACAGTCCTATATGGTCAGTTTAAATCAGGGGTTTTTCCCCCTCCTTTATTTAAGGAAGGTAAGATGGTTTCATGTGGTTAGTTTACTCATCTTTGTAGGTTTTTTTTTTTTTGGTTTTTAAGACTACAAATGATAAGAATGTTCCAACTTTGAGACCCTATAATGCAAATTTTTGTAAAGTGCTGTACAAATCAATAGTGTTTATTTACAAATTAAGAGCCCTAAGCAGTATGGAGGCTCCTCAAAAAACTAAAATAGAATTACCGTATGACCCAGCAGTCCCACTCCTGGGCATATGTCCAGACAAAACTCTAATTCAAAAAGATACATGCACCCCTATGTTCATAGCAGCATTATTCACAATAGCCAATACATGGAAACGACCTAAATGTCCATCAACAGATGAATGGGTAAAGAAGATGTGGTAAATATATACAGTGGGATATTAGCCATAAAAAAGAACGGAATAATGTCATTTGCAGCCACATGGATGCAACTAGAGATTATCACACCAAATGAAGTAAGAAAGAGAAAGACAAACACCATATGATATCATTTACATGTGGAATCTAAACTATGACATAAATGAACCTATCTACAAAACAAACAGACTCAGAGACATAGAAAACACTTGTGGTTGCCAAGGGGGAGGGGGGCAGGGAGAGGGATGGATTGGGAGTTTGGGGTTAGTAGATGCAAACCATTACATTTAGAATCCATAAACAAGGTCCTACCGTGTAGCACAGGGAACTATACCAGATCTCCTGGGATAAACCATAATGGAAAAGGATATAAAAAAAGAATGTATACATGTGTGTAACTGAGTCACTTTGCTATACAGCAGAAACTAGCATGACATTGTAAATCAAGTATACGTCAAAAAAAAGAAAAAGAAGCATTTTCCTTAAAAATGAGAGTGTTGGGTTTTAAAAACAGACCCATCTAGTTTATTGACTTAGGTACTCATTGCAGACAAGTTAGAGAAATAAAACAGTACTTTTCCTTAGCTTGCTTACCTTACTCATAAGCTATCATCATCATAGGTAGAAAAAGATGTTATCGAAGAGTTTCATCAGCATTATTAGTTGGTCTTATTGCTTTACTCACTCTTCAGCATATTTTTTGGGACACTAACGCTTGAATGGAACTCTCAGATGGCAGCTCTTTTAAGGCTTTAATCTTACATGAATGGAAGATTTGTGTGTTAGAAGTGTTTCATGAACACTGCTAAATCCTCCAAACCAAAGCAAAGATGCCCACCCACTTTGATGATGTCAGAATTTTATGGGCTTAATTGTTCTTAAGTACCTAATTAATAAGATGAAAAATGACCAAAAGCTTCTATGAATTCAGTGATCTTTTAAAGCAAATTCATATTAACATCACAACAGTATCTACGCTTGATATGTAGGATATATTTAGTCTACAGGCAACGTTTAGTGCTCACATGGATTAATGGGCTCCTTACAATAACTCCCATATGCTGCTAAAGTTTACAGCCAACAGGCTGGAAACCACTGGGCTAGACTCTTTCTATATTCAAGTTTTATGTCTATCTCAATTATATCCAGTCCTAAAACACCCTTAATCAAATCAGCTAAGAAGCTCAACCCAGTGTTCAAGAGCCTCTAACCCTTCTAAAATAACAAGTTTTAGGTGCCAACTTGTCATTTGTGGGGCCTTATGTCCACATACATCAGCTGCACTTCCGAGTGTTTCACAGCACATTAAGGACTGCATCTAACAGATCTGAGTGGCAAGAGAACACTAAACAGGTGCTATTCAATTATATGATAATGCAAGACTCTTCAATGCTAATATGAAATTCTTGTGCAACCATCAGTTTATAAATTTTTTTGAGGAACAGTGATGGATTTGGGCCATTAACGCACACTTTTCTGACAAAGGTCCTCCTTGAAGATTTGCATTTCATAGTATCTTGATTAAGGATTTAAATCACAATTTCTAAGCTGAGTTCAATGAACTGTTCCACTTAGGAGTAGCAGCCATAAATCTAATGAGAATTACTCTCAATGATCTAAGCCAACTGAACCCAGTAACTACAAGCTTTAGTTCCAACCACTCATAAATGTAGCTGAATTTCTTCTAAATGTAAATTTCTACCCATATGACTACATTTTCTAAAAATACAAGTTTGTGGTCTCATTTATAATTAACTTGTAGGCATATATAAGTCAGTGCTGGATAGGAGTAGGAATGCAGATTTTGTGAATCATTGTTACTCAATTTTGCAGTGCATTACTGTCATCAGAGAGCAGTGGCTTAGTCACAAGCCTGTCTGAGAAAGTTACACAATCTTAGTGTGTGGCTTGTGGACTGAGATAAAGAATGTAATGCAGCACAGTGCCTGGCTCATGGTATACAATCAAATTTTAGCCAGTGATAGTAATAATAGAAGTAGTAGTAGGGTAGGCTGAATAACGTCCCCAAAATATCCAAGTCCTAATCCCAGGAACCTGTGAATATATTATATGGCAAACAAGGCTTTGCAGACATGATTAAGGGTCTTGAGATGGGGAGATGATTCTGGATTATCCTAGGATGCCCAATGTAATCACAAGAGTTCTTGTAAGAGTGAGGCAGAAGGTCAGAAAGAGATTGGAAGATATTATGGTGCTGACTGTGAAGATGGAGGATGAGGCCATGAGCCAAAGAAGGCAGGTGGCCTTTAGGAGCTAGAAAAGGTAAGGAAACATGCTCCCTTAGAGCCTCCAGAAGGAACGCAGCCCTGCGGACACCTTGGCTTTAGGAATTCTGGCCTCCAGAACTTTTTAAGATAATACATTTGTGTTATTTTAAGCTACAAGTTGGGTAATTTGTAACAACAACAATAGGAAGCTAATACAAGAAGTAAATATAATAAAAACTATGTTGAAGAATCATCAGGAAGCTGTTCTAATATAAATCAGTAATTAAAAAGAACACTACAAATATGAAAAATTCCAACACTTGTTGGAAATTTTTTAAAGGTTATGTGAAATCCCAAGAGAGTAGGCCGCCCGTGGCTTCCCAGGAGTGGTATACACGCATACCAAAGACAAACCTCACTTAAAATAAGGCTGCTTCTAAGAGGTATTTAAAGACTGAATAAAGACAAGCACTGTAGTTGGTCAGATAGCCCAGTCTTCATGAAAGACGGGAGAGAAAGCAAATTGCTTTTGAGAAATGGTTGGTGAAAAAGATGTAGGGATGAAAAATGTTAGCACTGAGATTGTCTAATAGTGGGTTTACTTTGAAGATTCAAGCCTCTTTTGAGTGATCTTTTGTTCCTGCTAGGAAAGAGTACACATCTATTTAGAAAACATTTGTTGACTAGCTCCTAGAACCCAGGGAATTCCTCCTTGAAAGGGTACTGCTCCAGGATATAAAGTAGCTTCCTTTAACTTAGCAAGGTACAGAGTTTTCCTCAGCCCCTTGTTAAGGAATATCAGAAACCCTTGTCTTTTTACTGCCTCAAACTACAAGATTAACTCCACTCTTAACCAGCTCCTATTTTTCTGTAATCAGGAACTTCTTAACAGAGGACCTCATTTGGAGCTTTGTTTTGAAGGAATGAACATCCATTTAGCTTTGCTTTTCTCTGTTACACCTTCCTCCAAAGAGTCTTGTGGAGAGGGTCAAGGAAATCAGTTTATTGCGGTAAAAATACATAAAGATGTCTTAAATCATAATGAATACAATGAATTCTTAATCTCTCATAACAGAAATCCAGAACAGGTTATTCCAACACTGATTAATTCAAAGGTGCAACAGCTCCCAGGATTCTGTATGATTCTCTTGGTTCTCCCCTCATGATTACAAAATAAGTGCTCTGGCTCCGAGTACTACAATACATCTCACTTGTGACATCCAAAAGTAGGAAGGGATGATCCTCATCTAGTGCCTTTTATTTTTTCTTTCAAGAGTTAGTAAATCTTTCAAAAGCCTCCTAGTTGACTGCCATTTTTGTCTTTTGTCCTGGGTTGCATCTGGTGAGCATGCTTAAACCAATCCCTGGCAAGGGGTACAGAATCACTATGAAAGATGTGGACTAACCACCAGTCACTCCCTAAGGCAGGGGACTAATCCATTAAGCAAGTGATGACCCATAACTGAACAAGATTGGGGTTTTGTTAGGAAAAAGGAAAATGGCCACTGGGGAGAAAAACCAACAATCATCTATCTCAAATATTGTTTTCAAGGTTAAATGAAGGAATTGTATTAAAGAGCACCCCTTGGGGAAGTTTTTCGATCTATTTCACAAAGACCCTGAGTACCCATTTACTTAAAGACCAAATGGTTATGGAAGAAAAATATTACTTCAGAAAACTTATAAACTGACTTAAAGCTGGATTTACCACTGTCTGGTCTGTGAAACTTCCAGATTCTAAGTGGAGCTATTTTTAATATGAAACGTTGGCCCTTATAATGGACTGACATCAAAAAGATCGTGCAGCATGGAACGCAGAAACAAATCTTAGCACCATTATCTCCATGTGGGGTAACTTTAGCAGGTCAGCATCAGTTTCCTTATAATAAATAACCTCATGGGCTGTATAAGGAATAAAAGAGAATTCATGTAAAATGTTTAGCACAATAATAAATAAATAATAAAGCTGACTTCTTGTTACTTGAGTCCAAGGACTCAAATGAGGCAAACTTGAAGATCTATATTTGGGAGCAGGGATAAATCCCTGTAAAGTTAAAGTATCCAGTTTCTTTGGTTTTAAACTCAAGTTCTCCTACTTCCTAATCAAATTTTTAAAACTATAAACTACAAACATTAAAAAAATACAGCTAAGTAGAAAATAATGAAAACATACTTCAATTAAAGAAAAAATAGAGTTGACCACACACACACACACACAAAAAGTTAACTGTCTACCCCATCTCTTAGCATCAATGTCAACCCCTCAGCTTTATGGAACTGCTACAGCAGGCTGGGGTTCTCACTCAGAATTTGGGAGGGGAGGTAGGATTGGCAATGGGCAGCATCAGAAATGGACACTCATCCCTCAGAATTTGCTGGGACACTATAGGCCTTGAGTTTGTGGCAGTGAGATAAGCCTACTTGGAGATGATAAAGTTAAATTATCTTATTATCAGCAAGCAAACTCAGTAGCTTTCTCCATTAATGCACACAAACATATCATGGAATTAAGGTATTACCAGGCAGTATCTGACTGAGAAACTCAGGAATACCCCATCTTGGGTGTGACCTGTTCTGCCTTGGACCCATCACTTCACCTTCCCACAAGATCTCTGAGGAGGTATTTGCCCAAAGAAAGCAAAGCAAAGAGACTCTTTATTATCATCTGGGGTCTTGACTCCAATCTCTTTTTTTTTTTTTTTGCAGTACGCGGGCCTCTTACTGTTGTGGCCTCTCCCGTTGTGGAGCACAGGCTCTGGACGCGCAGGCTCAGTGGCCATGGCTCACGGGCCCAGCCGCTCCGCGGCATGTGGGATCTTCCTGGACCGGGGCACGAACCCGTGTCCCCTGCATCGGCAGGCGGACCCTCAACCACTGCGCCACCAGGGAAGCCCAACTCCAATCTCTTAATACAGTAAACTGGACTGAGGGTTGGAAGGTGGAAGGCTACTTTTTCTATTATTAGTTAGGACCAAATGCCCTCGGATCTAGCAGGATATATAGAAGTCCTGCTTCAACTACTCCCTATTTCCAATGCCTTAATTGGGGTTAAGCCTTTACTTCTATGATACAAAGAAAGACCAGTTTAATTCACTTTCCTCTCAACTCTAAGAAGAGAAAAGTATTCATTATTTAGAGCAAGGGTTAACAAAATTTTTCTATAAAGAGCTTGATAATAAATATTTTAGACTTGGTGTGTCACACAGAATCTCACAGCTACTGAACCCTGCCATTGTAGCACAATAGTAGCCCCAGATGATGTGTAAGTGAATAAGAATCACTGTGTTCCAATAAAACCTTACTACTAGCCTGAGGTCATCTATGCTGTATATCACTTTTCATTCAATGTAAATAATTGAACCACAGTTAGTTTATTTGACTTGCTACATGAGATGTCCAGGTACTGTATTAAATTTTTGCTTCTTGCTCCTACTGTAGCTGTGCTCCTAATTACAGGGAATGTACTATTATTACCTGTTAATATTTTATTTTCTTTCCCTCCCTATCCTATATTAGACTATGTTCAACTCAGAAAGAAAACGGAAAACCTTTAAGAAGTCTAAGTCCTTGTGGCTGACATTACTTGTGAAGGCATGTTTTTCACTTTGGGGTCAGTGGTGGATCATGAGGCCACTATGAGAAGGCTTCCATCATTGCACTGATAGACACACCAGTTGAAAGGCAGTCCCATCCTTGCTGTTCTGGTTCAATAGAAACCTCCCATCAGAGGACAGAATAGATGAGAATCCAACTGGATAAAATAGTGGCAGATGATCAGTCTCTTACTGGGGTTCCAAGTGGATGGAAACATTTTCTGACTTTGGAATTTTCTGTCATAGGGTGGCCAAGGGCCTAAAGAAGTCCCTAAAGGCAAGAGGTCACTTATAATAATCCCCATCCCCTTTTTTCAAGAGTTAGAGTTGTCTCAATGGTGGTGGGGTTCCCCAGAGCCAAGAAATAGTACAGGGCATTTCACTGGAGACAGTGAAAGACAACAGGATGGAAAGGGTAGAAACTATATTACAGAGCTATGACCATATATTTGACAAGGCTCAGGATCAGCCCCAAGTCTGAAGAGGCCTCAATGTCAGATATGCAAGAGATCAGCACTGGGACATAGGTTTTATTCTAGTCTTCTCTCCAGAAATGGGAGAAGAGGGTATCTAACGAGTAAAAAAAAAATGTTAGAAGCTGCAGACATACCTAGAGACAAAATAAAGACCTCTAGTGAGCTTTGGCGGGTATTCATAGAATTGCCACAGGACCTCAGAAAAGCCGGCGAGGTGGTAGTGATGGCTATGAGAGTAGTGATTATGATCATTGGGGTGATGATGTCGGTCCTTCATGTTTTTGTTTTTGTTTTGTTTTTTTGGCCACGCAGTGCAGGTTGTGGGATTTTAGTTCCCTGACCAGGGACCGAACCTGGGCCCTTGGCAGTGAGAGCATGGAATCCTAAACACTGGATCTCCAGGAAATCCCCCTTCATATTGATTTGACTGTGATGATAGCAGTGGTGATGTGGTGGTGATGGAGATGATATGGTGACGGTGGTAGTGGAGTCATGCTCATCGTCAAGGTGGTCATGTAGGTCATGATGGTGGTGATGGTGATGATAGCATTGTTGCTATCAGTAGCGGTGGCGGTTGAAAGAGAAAAAAATAAAGACACCTAGTACTTGATCTAGACAGAAAGTAGGGTTAATAAATTATATAGTGTCCAGCTCCACTACAAAGACTCACAAGAAAAGTACAAAAATTTTGACCTTGAGCCCTGCCTCAGAATTCAATCTGATAACTTTGGAGCCAGAAAAGAAAAACAGTAGATTCAAAAGCTTCTATTGATTGTTTAGTGAGAAATAGAGACCTATGGTGAATGGTTTTCTTCTTCTTCTTCTTCTTCTTCTTCTTTGGAAGATATGTTAATGGATTCTTGATTTTGAAAGTGAAGCTTTCCACCACCTCCACTCTTGATGGCTTGACGGAGAGGGTCAGGGCTGCCTTATTGTACAACTCCGGGGAGTGTTATTCACGCATCTGTGTGAATAGCACCCTGGAGGAGTTTAATGCTCAGACTGCAGCTATGCTTAAGGCCTTGGCATGATAGAGTAGCCTGTAGTTGTCTGAGAAACTGGGGCAGGGATTCAAGGAAGAGCTAAGAAGGCAGAAAGTTCTCGGAAGGGAAAGAGTAGTGCCAACAACAGGGAGACAGGCCAGGCCCAAAGCTGTACAGAATCGATAAGATATTCCCAGCAGTGGACAGCAGTCCATGAACTTAGGAAGGGCGTTGTGTGATACCGAAATTTTAAGTTGATTCCTGTTCAGAACAGTATTTACCCTGTGTTATCCACACACATAAGTCTTAAGGCTTTTGATAGCCTTGAGTCTCAAGGAATGCTGGAAATGAGATTATGTCCACTCTTGGGAGTCATGTGGAGAAGGAATAGGATGGAAGACTACAGGTGATGGACAACTGAGTGAGGAGAGAGATATCAAGCAACCACCAGGAAAATGTAACCACCAAAAGAATTTAAGAACCTTCTGCAGAAATTCAGGGGCATGTGCTGGCCTTCTCATAAAAAAGTGAGATGGGAGGAATTGAGTTACTTCATTGGAATATTAAAGAAAAGAGTGACCCGAGAAGGCTGGAAATGTTTATTGAATATTTATGATATTTACTGAACATTTATTATGTGCTACACTATGTATTAAATGCCGGGCCTTATCTCAATTTACAGTGAGAAAATAAGACCTATAATAAATTATTTAGATCAAGAGAATGTAGCCAGTGAGTGGCAGAGCCCTATTTAAACCTATCTGCTAAATTCCAAACTCACACTCAAAAACCACCGGTCTCCAAACACTGTGATGATACGTTCCCATCATTAAAAACTTTGGAGGCATGCACCACAATCTCTGTATATTTATTTACTTATAAATTATATATAATGTACATATCTTCTCCACTAATAAATTATATGCATTATAAAATAGACATGAAAATAGAAAAGAAAGAGATGAAGTAATTTTTAAATGTTTTAAAAACAAGAAATGTAGTGTTTTTATATTTATTAAATGTACACAAATATTTTTATTCTTACTAAAAAATAATAATAGTAGCTGGAAAAAGCATATCACGAATATATCCAAATGGAAAATGTCCATCACCGACTAAGCTTACTAAATCATAATAGTCATTTTTTCATTCTTAACTTCCTTAGTTTTGGAAGTCCTAGCCATGGCAATCAGAGAAGAAAAAGAAATAAGAGGAATCCAAATTGGAAAAGAAGTAAAACTGTCACTGTTTGCAGATGACATGATACTATACATGGAAAATCCTAAAGATGCTACCAGAAAACTACTAGAACTCATCAATGCATTTGGTTAAATTGTAGGATACTAAATTAATAAACAGAAATCTCTTGCATTTCTATACACTAAAGATTAGAAAGAGAAATTAAGGAAACAATCCCATTTACCATTGCCTCAAAAAAGAATAAAATACCTAGGGATAAACCTACCTAAGGAGGAAAAAGACCTGTACTCTGAAAACTATAAGATGTTGATGAAAGAAATTGAAGATGACACAAACAGATGGAAAGATATACCATGTTCTTGGATTGGAAGAATCAATATTATGAAAATGCCTATACTACCAAGATAATCTACAGATTCAATGCAATCCAGATTACCAAAGGCATTTTTCAGAGAACAAAAAAATTTTAAATTTGTATGGAAACACAAAAGACCCCAAATAGCCAAAGCAATCTTGAGAAAGAAAAACAGAGCTGGAGGAATCTGGCTCCCTGACTTCAGACTATACTACAAAGCTACAGTAATCAAGACAGTATGGTACTGGCACAAAACAGAAATATAGATCAATGGAACAGGATAGAAAGCTCAGAAATAAATGCAAGCACCTATGGTCAATTAATCTATGAAAAAGGAGGCAAGAATATACAATGGAGAAAAGACAGTCTCTTCAATAAGTGGTGCTGGGAAAACTGGACAGCTATATGTAAAAGAATGAAATTAGAACACACCCTAATACCATACATAAAAATAAACTCAAAGTGGATTAAAGACCTAAATGTAAGGCCAGATACTATAAAACACTTAGAGGAAAATATAGGCAGAACACTCTATGACATAAATCGCAGCAAGATCTTTTTGGATCCACCTCCTAGAGCAGTGAAAATAAAAACAAAAATAAACAAATGGGACCTAATGAAACTTGTAAGCTTTTGCACAGCAAAGGAAACCATAAACAAAAAGAAAAGACAACCCACACAATGGGAGAAGATATTTGCAAATGAAGTGACCAACAAAGGATTAATCTCCAAAACATACAAACAATTCAAGCAGCTCAATATTAAAAAAAACAAACAAACACCCCAGTCAAAAAATGGGTATAAGATCCAAATAGACATTTCTCCAAAGAAGACATACAGATGGCCAAAAAACACATGAAAAGATGCTCAACATCACTAATTATTAGAGAAATGCAAATCAAAACTACAATGAGGTATCACTTCACACCAGTCAGAATGACCATCATCAAAAAGTTTACAAACAATAAATGCTGGAGAGGGTGTGGAGAAAAGGGAACCCTCCTACACTGTTGGTGGGAATGTAAATTGGTACAATTATGGAGAACAGTATGGAGGTTCCTTAAAAAACTAAAAACAGATCTACCATATCCCACTCCTGGGCATATATCCAGAGAAAACCATAATTTGAAAAGATATATGCACCCCAATGTTCACTGTAGCACTATTTACAATAGCCGAGACATAGAAGCAACCTAAATGTCCATGGACAGAGGAACGGATAAAGAAGATGTGGTACATATATACAATGGAATATTACTCAACCATGAAAAAGAATGAAATAATGCCATTGTAGCAACATGGATGGACATAGAGATTATCATACTAAGTGAAGTAAGTCAGACAGAGAAAGACAAATGCCATATGATACCACTTATATGTGGAATCTAAAAAAACTGATATAAACTTATTTACAAAACAGAAACGGACTTACAGATATTGAAAACAAATTTATGATTACCAAAGGGGAAAGGTGGGGGGAGGGATAAATTAGGAATTTGGGATTAACATATACACATTACTAGATATAAAATAGATAACCAACAAGGACCTACTGTATAGCACAGGGAACTCTATTCAATATTCTGTAATAACCTATATGGGAAAAGAATCTGAAAAAGAATGGATATAGGTATAACTGAATCACTTTGCTGTACACCTGAAACTAACACAACATTGTAAATCAACTATACTCTAATATAAAAATTAAATTTAAAAACTGTTTTAAAAACAAGAAATGTAGTGTTTTTATATTTATTAAATATACATAAATTTTTTGTTCTTACTAAAAATTAATAATAGTAGCTGGAAAAATTATATCATGAATATATTCAAATGGAAGATGTCTATCACTGACTAAGCTTACTAAATCATGATACCCATTTTTTTCATTCTTAACCTCCTAGACAAAGATTTCTGTTGAAATTCAGCTAGTAAATATTCATATTTCCAGATGTCAGTCATTCTTGCAAACTAATAGAGAAGTGTTGTATTTTTATATTTTTAACCTATGGCTTCAAATTCCATCGAAACTCTTCATTTAGATGACTTTTAAACAGAAAATTTCATTTCCGACTGTTTCTAAGAATGCACGAGAATATTTTTATGTGATATACTTTTTTTTTTAGAAATAGAATCACATAAAATGGAAACACATCAAAATATTCTTTTTCAAAATATTCTCTCCAAAGTATGTCTTGTGAAATAGATAAGTATTTCTTATACATCACTTGAAAGTGAAAAGACAGTGTCATTTGAAAAGACAAAAATGTTTGTTTTGTGTTTTTTCAAAAATGTCTTCTAAGTCACTAGCGTCAGCTACTTGTCATCAGAAGAAAAAGTCAGAAACTTTGAAACATTAGTGTTTTCATAAAAATAAGAATGTATAACTCATCTTTTTTTTTTTTTTTTTTTTTTTTTTTTGCGGTACGTGGGCCTCTCACCGCTGTGGCCTCTGCTGTTGCGGAGCAAAGGCTCCGGACGCGCAGGCTTAGCGGCCATGGCTCACGGGCCCAGCCGCTCCGCGGCATGTGGGATCTTCCTGGACCAGGGCACGAACCCGTGTCCCCTGCATCGGCAGGCAGACTCTCAACCACTGTGCCACCAGGGAAGCCCCTGTATAACTCATCTTTAATGCTACCTTTCTTTTAAGCATTTTATCATGAGATAACCAGTGAATCTAGATAAGAGACAAAGATTTTCATGGCCACAATCCTCCCATACCTATCTTATAAAATTTTACAAAAATAAAACTATTTAGACAGGGTTTGGCAAATGCTTTCTGTAAAGGCCTTGATAGTAAATATATTAGGTTTTCCAGGCCATACAGTCTCTATTGCAACTACTCAACTCAGCTGTTGATGATACTAAATAGATAATATTAAACCAAGGAGCATGCTGTGTAAATAAAACTTTATTTACAAAAACAGGTATCAGGTGGGATTTGGATGTGGCCATGCTTTGCAGATGCAAGACTTAGGGTGGTATAATCCTTAACTCCACTCAGCGAAGCGCAGATGACCTGCCGTATGTTACTCCAAACCGGAAAAGAGTGCTGGTGCCTCCATCTCCTCTGGGAACCTCTCACTTCTTCCCGAGGGTACTATGTCTAACTGTATGTGATGTATCCCCATCCAACAGACAGGCCTGATGAGGGTGCCAGTGTCAAAGTTCAAAGTTGGGGAAACAAGATTTTTCTTAAATACCTTTAGATAAAAAGTGAATGTAAATAGATGTTCCAAATTTTTGTCTTTCATCTCAGTTGATCATTGTTTACACCCCACTCTGGAGATCTTCACTCAAAACTATTGCACATCTGGCTGTGAAAGCAGATCATTGGGATAAAAATGGGTGGTGAAGTGAAGGAGCGGGTTGTGGGAGCTTTACAGCCTCTAACACTAGCCAACTTTCAGATTGTTGGGCGTGGGGGGCGGCAATGGGATGGCGGCCTTCAAGGATGAAGGTCAAAGACTACAGAGGTGAACCAATGGAAGAAGAAATAGAACAGGGCTTGGGCTTTGGACAGACTTTCTAATCACCATCCATCCAAAGTCTGTTGTGCTCTTACCACACTCTGTTGTTATGATTTAATAAAAGGTATGTCTCTACCAGTAGACTGGGAGCTAGCTCCATGAGGGTATCTTTATATCGTTAGTACCCATTTTTTTTTTCTTTTCTTAGAAACCAGTTGTCATGAACACTCAAATAATGTTTGCTGAGTGAATGAATGCAGAGGTAAAGAAGTGCCACAAGATTTGGGACTCTTTCTTAAGGAATAAGGTTAATTTAAGATTAACTAAAATAAGACAGACACATAAAAATATAAGTCAGTGTATGTCTCCAAAGTGTCCCTGTGCATCTCAGCACCACCCCAAGTGAGGGAGGGAGGAAATTACTATGACTCAGGAGAAAGGGATATTTCACCATCACCAGGAGATGTGCTACATAAGGAGATGCAAGGTAAGCAACCAGTTTTTTTAATTGCGTTTTTTTCCACAGATAGCCAGAGTGGCAATTATTTAGTTGATTTGATCAACACAGACTGCAGAACTGGAAAATTCTGGTAAAACACAACCTATTTCATGCCAAATTATATGGTTTGTTCAGACTTATTGAACTGGAAAAGGCCAAATCACTTTTCACTTGGCACTGCATAAATATTACCTACAATGGTTAAGGGCAGAATCCCAGACCATGTCAAGATATCAGCCAGCTGATGACATGTAGTCCTCAAGCAGGCATGGCTTCCCCTGAAAACAAAGGCTAATCCTATCTTCTGTATTTCATATGTTTGAGCTGTTATCATTTTATATATCTCAAGTGTTGTTAAACCTGGATATGACTTGTCAGCTAAGATTCTTTCAGTCACACTCATCTTCGTGAGCCTTATGTATAGGTTTGTGCTAGCTCTGAAAATTCCTGCTGAATCAACATATTCACTTCTCTTTGGGATAGGGAAATGGACCACACAGTTTGAAACGGAGTGAACAGAGGTGTGAGTAAAATGTAAAAGTAGGAAATTAATGTTACTTTTCAAGTAGCAAAGGACTCTGCTTGGAGAAAGAAAAGCTAAACTCTAGTCCCAGCTTTTCTGATAGCTTTATCCAAGTTACCCAGCCCTTCTAGGCCTCAGTTTCCTCATCTGTAAAATGAGTGGGTCAGATCTCTACTAAGACTTCTAACTCCATGATTCTAAGACAAATGAAGAATTAATACATCTGTCTTTAATACTGAAGACCTTGACCTTAATGACATAATATGCCTCATCAAGAAAGTCATCTGATTCCAGGCTGACTGCAAAGAGGGTTCTCAAAAATAGAAGGTGGAAAGTACAAGTCGAAACTCAAGATTATTCACACTCCTGCATCTCCACAGGACTCTCACACATATTTACTGCCTCTAAGAGCAGCCATTCATTGTGACAGCCAATCTCAGTCTTGATTTCTAGAGTCGTGTGAATTATTCTTTCTCAGGTTTCTCTCTCTCCACCTCCACTAGCCAGTGGCCGCACCACAACCTTTTCCTTCCCTCCTCCAAGAATATCAGAGGGTGTGTGTCTTCAAGGGCCACCAAAGCCTGCCCTGAAACCTGATCACGAGGACAGGGGACCCTGATCTGGAGTCAGCCCAGTCCTCTCCGGTGACCCACTTTTTAATGGATAACTTGCCGGCTGGAAAGGCCTCCGGTGATATTGACTCTGGCCTTCTCCCCTGGGGCTTGTGCTGCAGTGCAAGCCCAATGGCCTGGGAGTCCGGAGTTTTTTCAGAAACACCTCTCATCTGTGCCGGCTTCCCAGAGCAGGAAAACCCTGCCAAGAATGGATGGCATCCTCTTCTTGAATGGAGCATTCAAAGCTGCTGCCACGTGTTGAAGGTGAGCCATTTCTGTCTCGTGTGCCCTCCTTGGTCAGGCTGTGCTCTGACTCAGCTTCACATGCAGCTGTTCCCTGGGGTTTTATCACGGTTTTTTCTAATGAGCCATTTCTCCTTCCGGCAGCCGCACTGGGACTCAGACCTCAGGTCACTCTGCCAGTTCCCCAGCCTCTGCCTCAGCATGGATTCTCACAGCGACCTTGCAGCTGATGGAAATTCTGCCTGCAAGCAAGTTAATTCCTCATGCTTCTGCTAGATACATATTTAATGCATTTTTAAAATAGATACTGAATGTCATTTCCATGGCTCTTGCAGATTATCGATGGCAAATTCTTTTCAATAGACTTTTATATGCATAAATGATTTATTTAACATGGGGCAGATTTTATTACCATGAGGAATAGAGGTTATAAGTATTATTTGCCGTCCTCCGTGGCACAGGAATGTAGGAAACCTCAGAGACTATGCTCCGAACACAGACATCTGAAAAACATTTGATTTCCATCGTATTTCTTTAAAAATTTTACTGGTTACTGAAGACCCTTATCGGGCCATAATTATAAATGGCCCAGAACATGAAATAGCTGTGAGAGCTAAGAAAGACCTTCCTGCTGGAACAAGTTCATTCTTAGAAACCAAGGCCTCTTATAACTTAGAAGAAAATTGTAATATCGTATATGCATTAGACAATATTTTTCAAGAAAAGTCTTTTTCCAATTCTTTATCTGAACATTGGTCAGGTTAGTTGTTCAAATCTTCGAATGGATTAGAAATGAATGCACTGTCTTCCAAAAAAAGGAGGTCCATCCTAAGAGAAAATGCCTTTCCTGAAACATCTCCTAAACTCCCTCTTACAGAAGCCATATTTACACCTGACTAAGAAATGCCCACATATTGAACCAGCCAAGAAGACTATTACGCACTGATTTTAGGAGCTTTTCCACTTTTTTTAAAAAAATAAATTTATTTTTGGCTGCGTTGGGTCTTTCTTGCTGCGTTCAGGCTTTCTCTAGCTGCGGTTAGTGGGGTTTACTCTTCGTTGTGGTGCGCAGGCTTCTCGTTGCGGTGGTTTCTCTTGTTGTGGAGCACAGGCTCTAGGGCACGTGGGCTTCAGTAGTTGTGGCACATGGGCTCAGTAGTTGTGGCTTGCGAGCTCTAGAGCACAGGCTCAGTAGTTGTGGTGCAGGGGCTTAGTTGCTCTGCGGCATGTGGGATCTTCCAGGACCAGGGCTCAAACCTGCATTGGAAGGCGGATCCTTAACCACTGTACCACCAGGGAAGTCCAGGAGCTTTTCCACTTTTAACATTTGAAATTAATTCCAGCCAGAACTATGACGTATAAGTACACATGAAAAGAACTGTGTATGAAGATTATATATAATTATACTGCAATGCTCTATTTTTCAACATGTTTATCAAATAGCTAAAACATGCACAAGTAAAAAATGCAAAAGTTACAAGAGAATATATAGAGTTTCCCTAATTCTCCCCTAACCCCAGTTGAGGCAAAAACTTAGTTTCTTGTATACCCTTCCAAAGATAATGTGTATATATATATATTTTTTCAAAGATGATAGCATATTGAACATAATTCTTGCATGTTTTTTCCTTGCTCGAATTTATCTTGGAGCTCAACCTCATTCTTCTTAATGACAAGAAATTTCTCTCGGGCCTCCCTGGTGGCGCAAGTGGTTGAGAGTCCGCCTGCCGATGCAGGGGATACGGGTTCGTGCCCCGGTCTGGGAGGATCCCATATGCTGCGGAGCGGCTGGGCCCGTGAGCCATGGCCGCTGAGCCTGCGCGTCCGGAGCCTGCGCGTCCGGAGCCTGTGCTCCGCAACGGGGGAGGCCACAACAGTGAGAGGCCCGCATACCTCAAAAAAAAAAAAAAAAAAAAAAGAAATTTCTCTCATATGAATGTTCCATAATTTACTTAGCCAATCTCTTAGTGATGAACTTCTGGGTTGTTTACAGTCTTTTGTTATTATAAGCTATGCTGTGGTAAATATCCATACAGATAGATACATAGATACCCATATATCTTCCTGCATATATGCCATTGTTTCCATAGATTAAACTCCTACAAGTGGGATTATTGAGTCTAAGGATAATTCTTTTCTTTTGGCCATGCAGTACAGCTTGTGGGATCTTAGTTCCCCCACCAGGGATCGAACCCAGGGCCCCAGAGTGAAAGCACCAAGTCCTAACCACTGGACCACCAGGGAGTTCCCAATAATATACTTTTAATTTTAGTAGATATTGCAATTTTGACCTCCTTAGAGACTGAACCAATTTACAAGCATTCCTTGCATACCTCCCAACTCAAAAAAAAAAAAAAAAAAAGTATGAAAGAGCAATGCTCTCCTAATCAGTCTCTTTGCTCTATTTGAGTTTGTGGAATTGCTTTAAATATAGAGAATATCAGAATATAACACAATTGACATAATATTATCACTCAGGTCTCAACTCAAATGTTGTTATTCCCTCCACAAAGCTTCCCTGACCACCCAAAACACACATCCCCAAGCACACTCTAGCCCACTATCCTTTGTGTATCACCGTCACTTATCGCTATCAGAAAATTACTTTGCTTCTTTGTTTATACTCTCCCCCTACCCTGCCACCCCTCACTAGAGGGTAAGCCTTGGGAGAACAGGAAGCATGACAACCCAGTACTTTGAACAGAACCTGGCACGGAATTGACACTCAACATGTGTGTGTTAAGTGAAACCCTGGCTTCAAAGGTACCTTTGTTACCCGTGGATGTGAGTTTGCTCTGGAATAACTTTCCAGAGCCCTCCAAGAAAGGGGATGGGAGTTGCTCAGAGGAGTTTCTAACACATTCTGGGAATACTTTACAGGCCTCAGAGAGAAAACACACAATTTTGAGGAAAACAAATGGTGCTGGTAGAAACCATCCAGTTCTTTGACTTGGGCCCGAACAAAAATCACATTATCCTTAGTTCTGAGCAAACTATGGGTCAAAGTGGAATAGAAATTAATATTTGTAAAGTGGTTTGAAGAGTGTCAAGCACCATTGCTATGGCTATTAAGAGAATAGAGAGATATTCTTAATGAAGAATGAAGAAGTGGTTTTTGACTTTCAGTTCATAAAGTGCCCTCTTTTGAGGAAGTTCTGTCAGGTGGTATCTGCTGTAGAGGTGATTCACTGAATACAGGTGGTAATAAATGAGTGTTTGTCAAAAGGGTGTTTCTAAATCCTCTATGGGTTATTCGCTGGGTCCCGGGTATGGCTGGCAGGCTCAGCTAGGCCTAATTAATTAGATTCAGCTGTGTGGGAAACTTTAGTAATGACTGTTGCTATGACTATTTCTCGCCGCCCATTAACTGGCTTGGCACCAGGAAGACATGAAAATGCCATTTGAGCTTTCTGGACGTTATCTATTCTGGGAGATACAGGCGATACCATGTGAATTTTCCCATTGGAAAAGATTCTTCAGTCTTAATACAGGAAGTAGATTCATCTTCATTGTCCAAGAAAGTACATTTCTCAGAATTCTTAGAGAAGCTTGCTACTCAGTTCCTTATATAGAACTTGCATGTAGGCTTTCATGAGCCAGTGCCATGTCAAGGGGAGGCTTCTGGGGTTTAGACCCCTTTAATCCTCATTGGAGTCACCTTTGCCAATTCTTTAAATGGACAGTGAGTGTTTTCTCAGCCTTAAAGTGTTATGAAAGTGCAGCTTCCTAGACAAGTCTCCCAGCTGGCCCCCACCTCCGGCTGCATGGCTGGCCCCGAGCACCCCCGTAGAGCAGTCCTGAAGGCACCCTTGGGCCTGGTCCTCTAGATCTGAAGGCCCTGGAGAAAGCTGCCCTTGCAGGGCCATCTGTCCAAAGACAGCCTCGATTGTGAGCTCACTACTTCCTCCCCGCCAGACATACCACCTCCAGGGAATTCAGTCCGGGTGGCCTTTCATAGAGTTCCCTGCTCTGATCTCAGCAAACCCAGGGCCTAAGTGAACTTCTGACTCTGGGGAAGAATGTTGTGGGACTGGGTTGTCCTGTGCGGAACAGAACAGGTTCAGGAGAACTTTGCTGAGTCTGCCAAGGGGTTTCTTCTCAGGCCCAGGTTCTACAAGTGGAAACTTCCAAATATTAACTCTTAGTAAAAGGGCCTGATAGTCACACAAGACCCTCCCTCCAAGAGCTGCACAAAACCCTGAGCCCCCTAGACTGGGCCATTTGAGCAGGTGCCCTCTCCAAACTTGGGAGGAAAGTACAAAGCCAAGTTGGGAGTGACTAGAGGCATTCAAGATTTATTTGAAACACATGATTTCTAAGATGTAGGGACCAAAGCTGATCTGAAGGATTCAAGATATTCCTTTTCATACCATATACTTTCCAGGCCTTTTGTAAAATACCCTCCAAAGAAAAATGAAGGATATATTTGTGTTTAAGAAATACTCAAGATTTTGAAAAAAGGTTAATGCTAGAATCCTGCCCCATTTAAGATTCTCCAATATATTTCCCTTACAGGTTATCAAACATCCATCTGCCTGCCTTAGATTTTCTGTCCAGGAAATAAGAATTTTCCCACAAGTAACCTAAGCTGCCTAAGGGGAAAAGGTGGAGAGACACACATACTTCCTGGCATGTGGAATGAGGAGTGATGTTATGATTCCCACTCATATGATCCACTGAGATTGTTGCTGAAACAAAATGCCCTCTAATTAAGAGCGCTGCCCCTTAGAAAAAGGCTCATCTTGCCAAGCCCTGCTTACAGTCCTAACAATGTCTGCCCTTTGAATGAGTACCTAATAAGAACCTGTGTCTCCACTCAGTTTTGCAGAGATGAGCCACAATGTAAGGACATGGCTTTCTTTTTTCCTTTTTTTTTTTTTTTTTTAAGTCCTGTACAGAACTGTTCTGTTAAGGACCTGTGGCCGGGTGACCAGTGTGGCTATGAATAGCCTAACCCTGAGTCAAGTTTGTATGAGAAAAGCCGATATGGGATATTATCTTAGTCAGCTGGGGCTACCATAGCAGCATACCATTGCTCAGTGCCTTAAACAGCAGAAACTTATTTTCTCACCGTTCTGGATGCTGGAAGTCTGAGATTAGGGTGCCAGCTTGGCCAGACTCTGGTGAGGACTCTCTTCCTGGTTCGCGAATGGCCATCGTCTTACTGTGTCAGAGACAAAGAAGAACGAGAGAATATGAGGGACCCACCCAAAAGCCACACTACAAATACCATCACCCTGGGGGGTGCAGGGCTCACAAAGGCACCAGCCAGGCAAGGCCCAGATATCCGCACTGAAGGCTAACAAAACACAGTCCAGAGTCCTTCCTCCTTCGTCTAGAATTTATTGAGCCCCTACCGTGAGCCAGGCACAGGTCTAGGCAATGGGGATACGGCAGCCAGGAAAGTATTGGCATTCCCTGCCCTCGTGAGGCTTCCAATTTATATATTCCACCAAAAGCTTGGCCCTCAATAATTCTGATACAGAGCTAGAGGCATTGACAAGCTAAGGTCTGAGCACTCAACCAGTGCTACATTTTTAAGATGTGCATTGTTTCACGTTTCTTCCCTTTGTCAAGTTTTTTTTTTTTTTTTTTTTTTTTTTTTGTGGTACGCAGGCCTCTCACTGTAGTGGCCTCTCCCGTTGTGGAGCACAGGCTCTGGATGTGCAGGCTCAGCAGCCATGGCTCATGGGCCCAGCCGCTCCGCGGCATGTGGGATCTTCCCGGACCGAGGTACGAACCTGCGTCCCCTGCATCGGCAGGTGGACTTTAAACCACTGTGCCACCAGGGAAGCCCCTTTTGTCAAGTTTTGAGACACCCCAGGAATACATTCTGTTCAGACGTGGAACCGCCCAGTGTGGGAGCAGAAGCCCATGAGCCTCACCCCATGAGTACTGCTTGGCCCTGTGGCTAACATACTTGCTGCCTGGTTGTTGGGCTGCACACTGCAGACCTGCAAGCCTTGTAGTTGTCCAGTCTAGAGACTGAAGGAAAAGCAGAGACATCAATGGCTTATCAGACATGCGGACTCTTACCCAAATGTGCAGCAGACAGAGAGCAGAACGTAGCAGCCATCCTCGCTACTCCTGGGCGGAGACTACCATGTATAGAGGGGAATTAACGTCAGGTGGACTCAGTTACCAGGGACTAATTAAGCCCTATAATTAAGAGAACTGGGTAGTCATGTGAGAGAAGCAGGACCTGGTTGAGCAGGGGATATACAGAAGGCAAAAGAATAGCCATCTTGAATGGCCTGATCATATATTGACCCTGGACCAGACGGTTCCAACACGCACCCATTTCTTCACTGACAAAGAGAGGATGATGCTATTTACCTGTGTCCTAGGGATGTGTATGAATTTTACCCACCAGTCAGAGATTGGAAAGCCCACTTAGGTGGAAAGACAAGTAAATGAGCTTTACAACTTGCCTTCACGCAGGTAACTTGCTGCCTGCCTTTTAGGAGATCCACGTATAAACACAGGACCGTGTAATTAACCTGATGTCAACACCAGCTGAACAAAGGCACAGGGCTGAGGAGGGCCAGGTGGCCCAGGAGAGACACATTTGGGCAGAGGCTTTGGGAGAGAAGAAGCCCTTTCTTCTGGTTCCTTATTGAGATCCCTTCAAGGGAGGAATGACCTACCAAACGTGGGCAAAAGGTTCCCAGAACTGCTGAGTTTCATTCACACAGAAAAAAACACAAAAAGTTACCCCTGGCAGGCATTTATTTTCCAAGAAGCCATGGGCAGCCAGCGGCTGTGGGCACTTGTCCAGATACTTCAGGTGGAAGCTGCCATTACCTGATATGGTGATGTCTGCTGTGCTAAGTAGGGCGTGGAACATGAACTGCATTTGGTCCTGTGACTACTGACAGAGATGGGGGAGGGGTGGGAGTTAATGGTTAAATTTCTATCTCCCATTTTGTCCAATGTTTTTCTTCACTTGGGGAAATAACTAATATTATGATGAGATGATTTATAATGAATTTTAAAGGCATTTATAATGCCTTTAAAACACAAGGTGTGAGAGAAAGCCATGTTGTCACTATAGTAATAAAAAATGCAAAGGTAAACTCTGTATGAAGCTAAGACATAGAAACCACAATGAGATATCACCTTACTCCTGTCAGAATGGTTATCAAAAAAGAACACAAATAACAAATGTTGGTGAGGATGTGGAGAAAAGGGAACCCTTGTACAGTATTAATGATGGGAATGTAGATTGGTACAGTCGCTTTGGAAAACAGTATGGAGGTTTCTCAAAAAACGAAAAATAGAACCACCATATGACCCAAAAATTCCACTCTGGGGTATATATATCTGAAGAAAATGAAAACACTAATTCAAAAAGATACATGAACCCCAATGTTCATAGCAGCATTACTTACAATTGCCAAGATATGGAAGCAACGTAAGTGTCCATCAACAGATGAATGGATAAAGAAGATGTGGCACATATATACAACAGAATACTACTCAGCCATAAATAATAATAATAATAATGCATTTGCAGTAACATGGATGGACTTGGAGGGTATTACACTAAGTGAAATAAGTTAAAGACAAATACTGTATGATATCACTTATATGTAGAATCTAAAAAATAAAACTAACATAACAAAAAAGAAACAGACTCACAGATGTAGAGAACAAACTAGTGGTTACCAGTGGGGAGAGGGAAGGCGGGAGGGGCAAGATGGTCGGGGGGGGAGTGGAAGGTACAAACTATTACATATAAAATAAACTACAAGGATATATTATACAGCACAGGAAACATAGCCAATATTTTATAATAACTATAAATGGAGTATGACCTTTAAAAATTGTGAAGCACTATGTTGTACACTAGTAACTTTTACACTACTATACATCACTATACCTCAATTAAAAAAAGAAAAGACATAACGAGCTCAAAGACTGTCAGGGCAAGATGTGGCATCATTAAGGGATTGTCTCCCCAAGACTCTCCCACAATTTAAAGGAAACTTCCTTCCTTCCCTCTTCCTCTCCTTTCTGTCCTTCATTCTTCTCCCTCCCTGCTCTTAACCATGATTAACAGGTTTTAGTGCTTTAAGTAAACAGCGACACCTTTTTGACCTCTCTGTCCTCCGAGGTGTTCCAAGTGTGTCACCTGCCCAGTGTGACTGCACAGTAAGGAGACAGACTTCCAGGTCTGGCTTCGGGAGATAAGTCTCATCACTTTGCGGTCACAGCACATTGTTTCGGGGGATTATCTACTTCTAGGGAGGGAGTCAGGCAGGCAGACAGGCAGGCTGGCAGGCAGGCTAGTGACCCCGCAGGAATGCGAGCTCTGGTGAGTTTTACAATAAGCCAGCTTCCACCATGGGAAAGCCGTCACTTCTAGAAGGCCAGGCAGGCACGCAGTGGGATCAGGTGCCTTTCAGCCTTCTTTGGGCCAGGTGTCTGACTATATGTGTTCCTGAGGTGAGCAGGGCAAGAAAAAAACAAAACAACCAAACCAAACACACCGCTGCCTTTACCTTGCGTCCCCGCACCCTCTCTTCATGGGTCCCATATTCCCTGACTTCAGGGCCTCTGCAGCACATCCTTCCCGACACCCCAGGAGTTGTCCTCTGCCCTGGGTTCATAGAATGAGACCTAGATGATGCCGAATTCTGATTTCTACTCTGAACAGTCAGCAGAGCTGAGTTTTGAACAACGCTGTTTGTTTGTTTGGGGTATGGTCTCTCTTTATAGGTTGGTCTGTTTTCCATTCAGTGGTTAACTTTTATTTATTTTTTATTTATTTTATTTTATTTATTTATTTTTTTTGGCGATACGCGGGCTTCTCACTTTTGTGGCCTCTCCCGTTGTGGAGCACAGGCTCCGGACGCGCAGGCTCAGCGGCCATGGCTCACGGGCCCAGCCGCTCCGCGGCACGTGGGATCCTCCCGGACCGGGGCAAGAACTCACGTCCCCTGCATCGGCAGGCGGACTCCCAACCACTGTGCCACCAGGGAAGCCCAGTGGTTAACTTTTTAATAAATAAACATTAGGAGCTGTGAGTTCTCACTGGGGGTATTAGTACATCAGACTGGTGATTCAAGAACTCTGAGCCTTAGAAACTAATGACAAGTGACACAGGTCACCTTGTAAACGTGCTCACGTCCCCAGGTCTGTCATGAACAGTCTCACATTCTGGAATAACAGACCTTCCTCCCAGCACGCCGGACCCAGGCTTTCAGTCTCATAGCGCTTTCTTTACCCCCAAGGAGAAGCTGCTCTGACATAGTGTTCTGCATAAAACATGCAGTCCAGCTGGAGGGATGGGTAGACATGATCCCACTTTATAGTTTTTCCAGTTATCGCACTTCCTGTGCTCAGAGCAGCAAGTCTCTCTGTGCTTTTTGGAAACACATCTGTCTCAGTTGGAGTTAACGCTACAATGCCACCGACGGGGTTAACTATGGTCCAGGCAGTCGGCTTGCTTGTGGACATACCTTGTGGACTCAGGGGCTGGTCAAGATGATGAATTTTATACAGTCAAAAGGAGAGTCGGGCTTCCCTGGTGGTGCAGTGGTTGAGAGTCCGCCTGCTGATGCAGGGGACACGGGTTCATGCCCCGGTCCGGGAAGATCCCACATGCCGTGGAGAGGCTGGGCCCGTGAGCCATGGCCGCTGAGCCTGAGTGTCCGGAGCCTGTGCTCCGCACGGGAGAGGCCACTACAGTGAGAGGCCCGCGTACTGGAAAAAAAAAAAAAGGAGAGTCACTATGTTCATCTGTCATCAGGGTGCTGACATAACACTGGGTTTTTCTAGCGTGCTTTTTTCACCTTCCCAAAAAAGGTAGCATCGGCTCTCAGAATGTTTAAAAAATACCAAGCATAGGTTACCATAGGAATTGTTACATCTCTTATCATTTAAAAAATTGAACAGAATTACAAAAAGGCAAGGCAATATGTTGATCCTTATAGAAGCTAGGTAATACATACAGGGAGAGTTATTATACCATTTTCTGTACTTTCATGTGTGTTTGAAAGCATTTAAATAAAATTTTTTTTTTTTTTTTTTTTTGCAGTACATGGGCCTCTTACTGTTGTGGCCTCTCCCGTTGCAGGAGCACAGCCTCCGGACGCGCAGGCTCAGCGGCCATGGCTCACGGGCCCAGCCGCTCCGCAGCATGTGGGATCCTCCCAAACCGGGGCACGAACCCACGTCCCCTGCATCAGCAGGCGGACTCTCAACCACTGCGCCACCAGGGAAGCCCTAAATAAAATTTTTAAATAGACTCTGAACACCCATTTGAAACGATACAAAGACAACTGACGTGCAAATTCTTACTCAAGAGCTATTAAGAACTGTCATTAATGGAACACTCAGCCTTAGATCTGAGGATCTTCTGTGTGCCAAGCCTTCACATGTGTGATTTCCAAGCCTCACAACAACCCTGCAAAAACAGGATAATTAATCCAATTTATAGGTGAGACTCACAGAGGCTAAATGATTAGCTCAAGCCACTTGTCAAGTAACAGAGTCAGGACTGGAACACAGACCTGTTGTTCCCTAAGAAGAACTTTCCACAACTCCACACAAACTTCAGCTTTGTGTGGGTGCAGAGTGCATGATTCCCTAGACCAGTGATTCCAAGGTCAGGAGTAAGGCAGGGGAAAGCCATGTTTACCTCCAGCTGATTCTCATGGAAACATAATTTAGGGAATTCTCCAATTCTCCTTGATTTGAAGCTCTTGGATTCCCCCCAACCAAAAAAAAAAAAAAAAAAAAAAAAAAGGGAAACTTGTTCCTCAAAGTGTCCCCTCTTCAGAGGCTGTCTTTTAAAAATGTATTGCTTCTGGGTGGTGTAAAACATTTCAACACATTCCTAATTCTTTCCCTTTGAGTTAATTTATTCCACAGCTTCCTTTTTTTTTCCCTTTTGGGAGAGAATGTCCTAAGAGCAGGGACATCTGGGGCAGGGGAGTCACTAAGAGGTGATAAAAGGTTACGAAAAAGGAAAGTGGAGAAATCCAGCGTCCTTTCCTTTGTGATTTCGCCTAAGCAGCAGCCAACACCACACCCTTATGGGTGTATATTTGGTCTTTATACGCTGTAAAGTCTAAAAATAAAAGAACTGTCTTTGAAAGGGAACACTATGCCCTCAGTTTTGTGGAGGATTTGAATCCAGTAATTAATTCTATCTTTCAAAGGCCAATTTTGATATCTGGATTTTCTTCCTCATGCCTCTTCCTTGCCCGGTGCAGCGAGTGTTTGTCGAATGGATGCAAGGGTCAATTCCAGGCCAGAAAGAACAATGGGCGCATTAGAATCCCAAGAGTCAGAAACTGAAGCATTTCACATCATAGGTCTGAGTTCCAGGAAACCATGACATTCCTGAGCTCTTTGGAGATATCAGCATTCAGAGGCATGGATGATTTCAACTTAATTTCAGGCCTCGGGGGACTGCATCAGGTTGTGAAGATATTCAAGAACTAACACACAAAATAGATAGCTAGTGGGAAGCAGCCGCATAACACAGGGAGATCAGCTCGGTGCTTTGTGACCACCTAGAGGGGTGGGATAGGGAGAGTGGGAGGGAGGGAGACGCAAGAGGGAAGAGATATGGGGATATATGTGTATGTATAGCTGATTCACTTTGTTATACAGCAGAAACTGACACACCATTGTAAAGCAATTATACTCCAATAAAGATGTTAAAAAAAACCCAAAACACAAAGAACTAACACACACACACACACACACACACATACACACATTCACATACCCTACCTATGAAAACCACGTCACCTCAGTGACTTCTGACAAACATTTATCCTTCCCAATACCATATCCACCCTCACTGTGAGGGATCCAGAAGGGCCTCATAATATGCCACTGTGAGAGAAGAAAACCAACACTGGATTTTTCCCCCATGTGCTTGCTTGCCAAGGCTAAGAAAACATTCAAGCCCATGGCTTCTTCTTTCAACCAGCTGAACCAAGGGTAGGGGAGCGAATGCGAGCAGGAGCCTCAGTAATTCCTACATCTCACCTCAAGTCCAAAGATGATGTCCTTCTTCAAAGAAAGAGTTCTTTGAATGTGTCCATGTAATCTTGAGACAGGGGATGCAGGCGGCTGAGGCCTACAGGCACCCAAAGTAGCAGTGGCTCTCGTGTCCTTCCAGCCGAGGATGCCAGGTTGGCTGGACAAATGTAGCTGTAGGAATCAGACACACCACGGAGACACGGGGTCTATTATTATCAGTCGCTCTGAGGAGAGACTGCATGGTCAGCTGCTGTCCCAGAATTCCCCTCTTGGGCCCTGAGGGGGGACCCTGAAGGCATCCAGCAGGGACACTGGCAGTGCCACTAGACAACCTCCTCAGAACCATTTATAAAGTTCTATGACCTTAGAGGCCCAGGCCTCCGAGAATACAGACTCTCAGACCCAGAAGGCATCACAGGGCCATCTTGTCATGCCCGGTCAGGGAATAGGATAGATCCTGTAACTCAACTTTCTTCTTATCCCTTTGAGCCTACAAAGTCTCTGGTAAGCCACTTTTGAAGGAAGCATTTCTAAATGATATTATCTACTAACCTGTTTTATAAAACAGGTGTTAATGAACATACAACCCTTTCATAATAACTTGACATCACCCTTAAACTTCAGTTTTCCCATCTATAAAATGTAGAAAACAATAGCCCTGACTTAATAGGGGTATTGTCATGATTGAATGAGACATGACATATGGAGTGCCTAGTACAGCACCTTACCCATTATCAGTGTTAAATAAATGACAGCAAGAATCGGGATACCACTCAGTCCTAGCAGCTCCAACCATCAGATATCTCCTTGACTAGCAACACTGTGACTCTCCAACAGCTCCCTGCCACGCCCCTGCTAAGTCTGCTGTTTCTTATCTACTGTGGACTGGGAAACTAGAAAAATCAAACATGTCCAGAATTATATGTGTATATGCTCCATTAGAATCAATAAATCTCCAAATGAGTGGTTAAATGTATAGCTGTGTGAGTGCGTTCCTCCACCCAGGAATACAGTCTGTGTTTTGAAGGGTTGAATATATCATATATCAGCTCTCCAGGGTCTAGATGAGTAAGCTGTTACTGTATTTATTATTCCCTACATATACAAGCACGTATTTCTTTTTATAAAGTAGGTTTTTTGGTTTTTTTTTTTTGGTTGCGTTGGGTCTTTATTGCTGTGTGGGTTTTCTCTAGTTGTGGCGAGCGGGGTCTACTCTTCTTTGTGGTGCGTGGGCTTCTCATTGCAGTGACTTTTTCTGCTGCGGTGCATGGGCTCCAGGCATGCGGGCTTCAGTAGTTGCAGCATGTGGGCTCAGTAGTTGCGGCACTCGGGCCCTAGAGTGTGCGGGCTTCAGTAGTTGTGGCTTGAGGGCTCTAGAACGCACTCAGTAGTTGCGGTGCATGGGCTTAGTTGCTCTGTGGCATGTGGGATCTTCCCAGACCAGGGATCAAACCCATGTCCCCTGCATCAGCAGGCAGATTCCTAACCACTGCGTAACCAGGGATGTCCCTATAAAGTAGTTTTAATCACACATCTGTAAGGTCTTGCTAAGAAGTTACTCTTTTTCTACCTCCTGGCAAAGAGACACACCAGAGCACGCAGAAGTGATGTATTGTGATTAATAGAAACCAAAGCCATGGCTCCTTCAAGGACCATCCAGATTTAGAGGTATCAGATGCTTGTCGACCCAGGAGAAATCTCTAGTCTTGACTGTGCAAAACAAATCTCACAGAGGAATGTCTACCTCTGGCTCTGTAAGAAGGGGTAATGGAAAACAATGATGTGTTTCTGGGTTGGCAGTTTGGCATTGTCAGTCTTCATCATAGGGGGGTGACTGTAATCGTCTGTTATGAAACCAGACAGATACAGATGTGCTTTTGTACTGAACTGTGGTTGATTTTGCCAGCTCAGCACCATTCAGCCTTCTTTTGGTAACAGCACTTCAGTCCAGGGATGGGTACGTGACTTGGGTCTGGCCAACCAGAGCACCATATCTGAAAGGGATCCAGTGATTGCTACTGAGATAAATATTTTAGCCAATGGAAGCCCCACTGGCATTTTTATTGGTGCTAACTGGAAAGAGGCAGTTTCTTTCTTGTAAACTGGAGATGCAAGCTTGGAGCAATGGGTGGTCATCGTGCTACCACAAGAGGAAATCTTATCTGAGACAGAGACAGACCTTGGGGACATCATTTAAGCACCTGTATTCAACTGTAGCAAGACTTTTCAGTTATATGTGTTAGTAGACACATTCTCTTTTATCATTTTTCCCCCTTGGGACAATTTGAGTTGGATTTTGATCACTTGCAACTGAGGGCGTTCTGATCATGCATCCTGATAATAGGCAGTTCTTGACTCTGTGTGACTTCATGGTAGCCAGTCTCCAAGATGGCCCCCAGTGGACTTCACTTCCTAGTAGTCACGTCCTTGAGTAGTCTGAATTAGGGCTGGTCTGTGTGACTAGAGGATGCAGCAGAAGCAATGGTGTATGACTTCCAAGGCTAGGTCAGAAAAATGCATTGCAGCTTCTGCCTTGGCTATTTGAGTCTCTCATTCTGGGGGAAAACCGGACACAGTGTTGGGAGAATACTCAGGAAGCTCATGTGAAGAAGTCCACACTAAGAGCACTTAGGCCTCCTGCAAAGAGCCAGCACCAATTAGCCAGGCATGTGCATAAGCCACCTTGGAAGTGGACCCTGATGCCCCACTTAAGCCCAGCTGACATCTTAACTGCAACCTCGTGAGAGATCCTGAGCTGCAACTACCCTACCAGCTTGATCCCAAATTCCTGACCTACTGTGGGAAACTGAGAGATAATAAATAATTGTTGTTGTGTTAAGTCACTAAGTTTTAGAGTAATTTGGAGTAACACAGCATTAGGTAACTACCAGACCTCTTCTGCCATTTCTCACATCCTGATCCTGATGAGAAAAACAGGATACTGTAACACATACGTCCCAGGCTCTTATCCCTCAAAGTCTCACTCTGTTTCTGAGAGTTGCCAGAAGGGAAGTGATTATCATAGTGGAGTCCCTCCCACCATGGGCCCTCACCTTCCTCAAGTGCCAGGCGCCACCATCACCTTCCCAGGGGTCAGTGTCTCTGCCAAGTGACTGGCCCTGAAGCCTCCTCTATGGCAGCCCTCAATTCCCCATAGAAGAACTCAGGCCTCCTGGATGTTCCTGAGCTCAGGGCTCACTGTGTCTCCTGCAGGAATGACGCTGCTTCTTGTCCTCTCTCTATGTCACTTTAACCTTTGACTTGCCCGTGAAGGTTGGAATGTGTAATTTTGTACACACCATATGATATCTCAGAGGTCCAGCTTGGCCATTTTCTCTTCAGTCATTGGAACAAATAACTTTTTCTTTGAAGCAGAGTAGCCAAATAGAATTTTCTGTGAAGATGAAAATGTTCTATATCTTCACCATCCAATACAGTAACCACTAGGCACACGTGATCACTGATCCCTTGAAATGTGACTAGTATGATATGAGTTGGATTTTTGATTATATTAAAATAGTCACATATGATGAGTGGCTTCTGTATTGGACAGTACAGCTTTAGATGCAGTGGTTGTCAAACAAAAAACTTTTCACCTTGAGCAGAGAGTCTGCACTAAGATCAATGTGACTTTAGAGAAATGCTTTAACTCCAATGTCTTAACCTAATTTTAATGGAAGTGGTTCCTTTGGGTTTTACTTTCAGAATTTCCTCCCACCTTCCCCTCAGGACTCAGACAGGAGCCCAGGACTGACTAACCCCTCCGTCCTCCAGACAAGCCAACACACCACTGAATCCCAGTGATGGGTGTGGCCCGCTTTAAAAGGAATACCCTGCTACCATCAAATTTGGCATCTCAGGGTGGGAAAGGATCTGGAAGCTTATCTAGGCCACACTTCCATGGGTCCCTTACTGCTTATGATTGCATAACCCTTCACTGAGCAGTCCCAACTCTGTTGGGCCTAAACACGAAGTGGTTTTAATTTTTCCAATGACTACCTTCAAATTTGATTTGCTCTGAACCAAACAAAACAAACTAACAAAAGAAAAACAAAAAGCTTTTCCCTTAGCACATCTTGGGCAGATTCCATTGCTCTCTTGTCACTTTCAGCCCATTAAAAATCCCCTTCTCATAATCTAATTCAGAATCCTATGCCAGCCTACTTCTCTGTTAGTTTTAAGATCCTCCAGCCTGTTGGAGTGGAAAGGGGTCGAGAAGAAGGGACCACATTGTTCCCTGATCTAGGAGATCCGATCGATCGATCGGTGAGGCCTCCTGGCCACCTCTCAGCTCTGCCCTGGGTGGCCGACCACACAACCTCTTGCTGCTGGGTTCCTTTACCAGAGGGCAGCCCTCTGGAATGGATCCTGGTGAGAAAGCTCGAGACCAGCAATTTCTCTGGGTACTGACCCCCTGCCACCATCTCTCCCTCAGGCAGGCAAAGGAGGAGATCTTCAAGTCCACAGCCCAAGGTGTTGTCCACCTGGGGAGGGAGATGCTCTTTCCCTTCTTTCAGCAGTGCCTCCCCCCTCCCATTTCTCTTGCCTGGGGCAGGGGTGGACTGGGGCATAGGGAGGGAATCACTTCCTACTGTGAACCCTGCCCACCGCTGTTGACTTAGATGCCTCCGGCTCTTTTCCATGTAAAAAGAAGTAGGAAGGTGGTAGGGTGGATATTGACTATGGAAGCCTAATATGTAGCCTCTTAGAAAGGGCGAGGGGGAGGGGAGAGGGTTGTAGTGTGGCTTTTGGTTTCTACTAATTCCCTTTTTATTTTCCCAGGGTAGAGATAATATTTTATTTCATACTTAAATGCACACAATATGACTGAACTATGAAGGGCTGGCTCTGGGGTAGTAGGCACATTCAAGTCTCACAAGCCAGGCCAGTGGAAACCGTATGTTTTGGGGGGCTTAGGGGTGGAGGGGCACCTGGCGCAATGAAATATATTAAAAAATATTCTTGTGGCGGGATTTTTGAGGGACTCCTCTGCTTAAACATGCTAAAAGCATATTGCTTAATTTATACATTTATTCATAATGTATTGACCCCTGAATCCATCCTCAGAGTGTGAAGCATTTAGCACCCTTTTTCAGGTGGGACTCTAAATGCCAGTTCCAGAGCCCCAGGAACACCCTCACTTCACCCTCCCCCTTCCTGATTTGGTTTGGCTTAAGTGGTCTTGAGCAGGAAGAGTGGATGTGCAGGGATCTTGGTGAGCCACTGGATGGTCTCAGGGGAGCTGCTGGCAGAAGGGCTGTAGACAGAGACTGGCCTGGATGCTCAGAGGCTGGACAGAGACCCCAGCATGAGGCAGCAGCTGTCTTGGTGCCTTCACAGTGGGCAGGGGCTGCCCTGCCCCATGAAAGGCCAGGCAGAAGGGCTCCCAGTATGCTGGCCCAGGCCAGAGGGTTAAGCTCTTTGCTAGAATCTGCTGACTCACAGATGCATAGTAGAAGTTCCAGCCTAAGTGACAGAAACCTCTGGGATCAATATGCCATTTATGGGGCATAGGGTGGCTTAGTGACCAGTGGTGGCTAAATTTCCCTGGAAGCAAACCCTGAAGGGCATGTCTAGGGGCAGAGCTGGAGGCTGGGCAGGATGGAGCTGGTCAGTTCACACTGCTTCTTGGGAGCGGACGTTGCTCCAGCATTGGGGCAGCCTGCACTCGTTATCAGGAAGAACCCAGCTATGGCCATTCTTAGTGACCTGCACATCAGTTCATGTACACAGACACCTGCAGAGGCCAGGAAGCTGGGAGTGATGGCTCAGGACTGGCACCAGCAACAACCTGCCTCTCCTCTACCCAAACCACCACTGTGTCCCAGACACGTGAACCCTGCCCCCACCCCACCCAGGAGAACACTCTCCTCTGCCTTTCTTTCCATTTCTCTCTCTCCCTCTTCCTTCTTCCTTTCTGTTTTAAGCCCAGCATAAAGGGACAACTTACTCTATACCCACCATTCACAGGGAGGCTTGCTTCGTGGATTTCAAGGTGGTTTTCTGAGCTAGCTTATATTTTGAACTATCTGGCACTTCTCTCACTAAAGATGAGAAAAGAGAAGAAAGAAAAACCAAATTAAGTCTCCAGGACTTGGCTCCAACAGAGTACCTGCTCCCCATGCACACTTGAGTAAGAGAAAGGAAAAAACACCATCGCTCTTAAAGTATTCATCTCCAGCTGGCTTTTGGCAGTCTTTTCTCAGCCTGAATATGTCCCTGTTCTCAATACCATCTGTTCTCACACACCTGCAGCATTTAAATAGGCCAAATGTTCCTGTGACAGGTAATAGGAATGATTTCTATAAGCAACATACCCTGTAAAGGAAATGTGGTTTCTTTAAACTCACTGGGTTTTGAAATTTATTTAGAATATATAAGGAGACCATCCCAAATGAATTCTTAGTAAAAGATATAAAGTATGATTGTCTTGTCTCTTTATTAAAAAGAGGATATAGAGCTGAAAGCTGGGTCAGCCATTTTTTTTCTCTTTCAACTGTTTTTTCCTTGTGATTTGGCTAACTTTCGAAAGACTTTTTTTTTTCTAAAAACAATATTCTATTGATTCTTAAAAGATGAGAAGGTTTCACTCACTGCACTCAAGTTTATGTTTTCATTAGAATTATGGTGGCATTGTTCATCGTTCATTTTCTCACAACAGAGACACAATACAGTATGGTCCCATTTTATTTATGAGAACACTGAGGCATGGAAATTTAGGAAATTTTCTCCAAGGTTATATAACAATTGACTGACTTAAGATTTTTAAGTCATCATGCTGTCCCAAATATTTAAGCAGTTGTGCCACTGTTGACTTTCTGACTGGCTGAGATATTTTCCTTTAGTTCTTGATGTCAACCCCTTGACCAATGTTATCAATTTAAATTCTCTTACAGTAGGTTCAGATTGATAAGTATATTAACTGGAAGTGTCTTGTTTTTTACAGACGCCTAAGGAAATATGTAAGTAGATGTGGTCAGATTTTTGTCCCAACTTTAAATATATTGTATCAGCATTGATCTCACTGGCAAATCATATTTCTAGTGCTTCTGTTTTAAATGAGAGGCCGTTCTAGCCTTCTGGAGTAAACATGAAAGGGAATAGTCATTTCAAGTTGCTCCCCTTCTCATTGCTTACCTTCTATATGAATGGATCTTCTTTTACATTGTTTTTTCATGTGTATCATTAACATCTTGCCTGTGTGTTCCTGCATTCTTTTCCTATTTGGTTGTCTTTGTTTCTCCTAAAGCCACTCAGATTTTTCCTCTTTTTCTACAGATGCATAGCCAACTGGCTTTCTCTCCTTCTCACTCCCTCTCTCTGTTTTTATTTTTTTTAATTTTCTTTTTCTTTAATCTGTAGTGTGTGCCCTATAACATGCTCAGGAGATTTAGGAAACTGCATTTTTGGCCTTGGTCACATGGGCACCAACACAACACCTCCAGAGATTAAAAGTTTGTGCACCCCGACTGCTCCAAGTTCTCAAATATTCAGGCCAGCAGTGTAGGTGTGAGCTGGTCATTCTTGGTCATAGCAGTAGGAAGCTAAGTCCTAGGTGCCTTTGCTGGGGATGGGGGGAGGGGGTAGAGTGGGGTGAACAGCTCCAGGCAGCTCTCCTAGGCCATCTGCTCCCCTGGAAACTGGTAAGAATCTCTTCTTTCCAGAAACTTTTTGTGTGGCTACTACATCATGGCACCTGAGGAATGTGGGGCTTTGCCTCACTTATTTGCCTAGTTGCTGTCCTTTGATCCAACCTGGGAATGTTCTGACCCAATCTTGACTTCTGTGAGCCTCCATTTCACTCTTTTAAATAAAAAAGATACTTTAAAAATCACCAAATTGCTCATCTCTTAATTTAGGCTGTGGAAGATCAAGACCGCAGCCTGGCGAAATAAGGAGTGGCCTGAAGCCACGTGGACCACTTGGAAGGCACAGACACTATGGCAAATTAAGTGCAAGCTAGTGTGGGGTGAGGGGGAATACTCAGCACTGGGAGAGACAGAGAGAGAGAGAGAAAAAAAAACAAATGTTAGGATTGAGAAGCATCTGCAACCCATCAAGTCCAGTAGTCCCAAAAACTTGTCTTAGCACAGGGGAGGACTTTGCTCTCTTAAAATGACCAATAGAAGGAGGTGCTGGAAAAGGAGGCTTTGCAAAATATGTATTTCTGGTCTCCAGATTTATGAGCCACTAGAAACTTCACCTTCTCCCAGTCCTCAGTTTACAGGTGATGCCCAGGACAGGGATGTGAGTCTTCCAATATCTATGATCATTTAGGGCAGAACTAGAAGACAAATTCCCCCAGCTTATTGGTTCATTTCTCCTTCTAGTACAACACAGAAATAATGTACCAGGACTGTGCTTTGGGGTTTGTGAGGGAAGAAAGCATTCTGCCAACAAAATAATAAGAGCTAAAGTACTAAGCAAAAGCCCACTGTGTACACACTACTAAATATAAAATCAATAACCAACAAAGACCTACTGTACAGCACAGGGAACTATACTCAATACTCTGTAATAACCCATAAGGGAAAAGAATCTGAAAAAGAATATATATAAAACTGAATCACTTTGCTGTACACATGAAACTAACACAACATTGAAAACCAACTATACTTCAATTTTTTAAAAAAAGATAAATAAATAAATGTTTTTTTAAAAAGCTCACTGTGAAAGGGGCAGTGGGAGATGAGGAGGTGAAGGCAGATTACCCAGAATACTATTTGTTCCCAAACTCAAAAACATTCAGAGGCCAGGCATGTTGCACAGATAAAACTAACTTGATCCAGATCTGGGAAATTATTGCCCCAAGTATGTTTATAGCCCCTGCTTCCTCCTCCTTCCCTTCCAAGACTTGGGCTGCTTTGATGCATGGAGGTTAGATGGATTCCCTGGGAAGATTTAGAGACCCAGAGCCCAGGAGATCACTACAGCTCTTGTGTTCCTAGCACAGAAGTGAGGGTAGGAATGTATGATGCAGCTGTCTTTTGTGTTTAAGGAAAAAAAAAAAAAGGCCTGGGAAACCCTTAAAGAAAGAATATTTTAGGTCAAATATTAGGAAAAACTTGCTAAAACTCATAGCCATTCCTCTGATGATCTGGGAACTTCCTTCTCTGCCATATTCAGATCACGATTTTTTTTTTTTTTTACAACAGTGCAGCAGCAAGGCAGAAACTACCATTCTGCTGAACAAATTCAGGTCTATCTTTCAGGTTGTCTGTCTTGTTTCTGCACTTTAAGAAATCCGTTCAGTACATATAGCAGGCCAGTAGCATGACTGGCCCTTTCCCCAGTTTGAGTCAGCCCTAAGCATCGCTGCTTATAAGGAACAGGATCCTTTTTTAACCCTTCAGATGGTGTCAGGGCAAATTCCTCAGTGTATTCATGAGTCAAGGGACAGTATATCTGGCATGGAGATGCCTAGCAAGCTGAAATTTCTGGGTGGCTTTTCCCACTGTAGGGATTCAAGCAAAACATTGCCATTCTTCCCTCTCTAGCAAGGGAAAGGAAAATCCCAGCTCTTAGAGCATTAGTTCTGGCTCAAAAACATGGGTTTTCTTTCCTGGAAACAGGGCCTGGCTCAGTGCGATGCCCTCGGAGTTAGTGCTTTGTGTTGCCAAGATGCCTGCTTCTGGCAAGCTACCGGGGAAAGAGTCTGCTTGAGAGAGAGGGTCTTGATGCCCCTCAAAATTACACGAAACCTCCATTATTTCATAGTTATTAGCATGAAAGAACTTTTATCCCAAGAGAAAGGCTTAGACAACTTCACGAATAGGAATATTTTAAGAATTATAAACAGAAATCAGATCACGTTAAATAGTGGATTTCTAAGTAGAGTACCAGTTAAATTGCCTAGTGGGATGAGTAGGGAAACAAAGAAGTTAGTTGTGGATTTGCAGTGTTGTGAGTGTGTCTATAACTGGCAGCACATGGACTGGGTAAGCCAATTTCCTGTGCCCTCCAGCCCAGGCCTCACAAACACCTCAGCACCTGGACACTCCTAAGACTCCTCTGTTAATGGCCCCATGTGATGCAGCCACTGGGTCAATAGTGAAGCTGACCCAGATGCAGGGGCCAGACTGTGATGTAACACAGAACTGAGTCTCCTCCAGGCCCTTGTAATAATCACTTTGTATCCAGAACTTTTCCTAAGAGGTTTCATTTACCAAATTATCACCCACTGTAGCAGTTCTCCAAGTGTGGTCTGCGGACCCCTGGGGAGTCCAAAACCATTTCAGGTGGCCCACAAAGTCAAAACTAGTTTCAGGATAATACTGGGTGGGCCAAAAAGTGCCTTCAGTTTTTTAAGTAAAAATAAAAGACACATTTTTCATTTTCACCAAGAACTTTATTGAACAACATATTCACCCTTTGTCCCACTACCTCCTGCCATTTTTCAGGCAACTTCATAATTCCATCTTCCCAAAACTTTTTATCCTTTTGAGCAAAGAACTGCTCCAGATGCCTTTTACAGTCTTCCAGGGAATCGAATTTTTTTCCATTAAGAGAATTTTGTAAAGACCAAAATCAATGGAAATCCAAAGTTGCAATGTCTGGTGAATATGGCAGATGAATCAGAACTTCCCAGCCAAACTGTAACAGTTTTTACATGGTCATCAAAGAAACATGCCGTCTTGCATTACCTTGATAGAAGATTATGCGTTTTCTGTTGACTAATTCTGGACACTTTTCGTCGAGTGCCACTTTCAGTTGGTCTAATTGGGAGCAGTACTTGTTAGAATTAATCATTTGGTTTTCTGGAAGGAGCTCTAAATAGAGGACTCCCTTCCAATCCCACCTTACACACAACATCACCTTCTTTGGATGAAGACGAGCCTTTGGTGTGGTTGGTGGTGGTTCATTTCCCTTGCCCCACGATCTCTTCCGTTCCACATTACTGTACAGTATCCATTTTTCATCGCCCATCACAATTTGTTTTAAAAATGGAATGTTTCATTATGTTTCAGTAGAGAATCGCATACGGACATATGGTCAAGAAGGTTTTCTTCACTTATGTTGAACCCAAACATCAAAGCGATTCACATAACCAAGCTGGTTCAAATGATTTTCAACACTTGATTTGGATATTTTGAGTATGTCGGCTATCTCCCATGTGGTATAACGTTGACTGATCTCAATTAATGTCTCAATTTGATCGTTGTCAACTTCAATTGGTCTACTCGACCGTGGAGCATCATCCAGCAAGAAATCTCCAGCACGAAACTTCGCAAACCACTTTTGACACGTTTGATCAGTCACAGCACCTTCTCCATACACTGCACAAATCTTTTTATGCATTTCAGTTGCATTTTTACCTTTCTTGAAATAATAAACATAATATGCCAAAAATGATGCTTTTATTCTTCCATCTTCAATATTAAAATTAAAACACAAAAATTCACCAATTTAGATAGGTCTTTTTTTAAATGCACATTGATATGATAGCTGTCACATACAATCTAATGAAATTGTTTCAAATGAAGTTAAAGACAACTAGGTGGTACTAGAGCCATCTTACGGAAAAAAACTGAACATTTTGGCCCACCCAATAAGATGCCATTTATCTTTTTCACTGTGTTGACATTTACACTGATGATACACAAGCCATGGTCGAGAAAACCACTGGCGTTTTAGCTCAACTCCAGGCAGTGGTACCAAACTACACTAGCAGTTATTGCATGCACTGCCACACACTCGAAGTGCCAAAAAAACCCTACCGGTTTCATTTAAGAATGTCCTTGACAAAGCCATTAATATTATTCATTGTATTAAATCTTGACCTTTAGGTTCACATCTCTTTAATATTCTATGTGAAGAAATGGGAAATAAACATAAAGAACAAGCATAAACAATAAATCTCTCTGAAGAAGAGAGATTTTTTTTCCCATTTGTGGCTTTCTCTTAGGAAACTGAAAACTTTTCCTAGATTGTCCCAGCCTACTTACCCTCATATTTCATTGACCTGAATCTGGTCTCATGTCCATTCCTGAACCCATCCCTGGCCAGAAGGATGGGCTGTGCCTTTGACCAATCAGGTCCACTTCTCAGGTGGGGTCAAGCTTCCCTGAGGCACAGACTTGACAGGTGAAGGGCTGATAACTGAACGAAATCAGGGCTTTGTTAGGAAGGGAAAAGGGAGAATAGAGGCAACCAGTAGGCAATCACACAGGGTTCACTACATTCAGTACATGGAAGTCTAGAACAGTGGGTCCCAATGCTGGCTGGCAGACTGGCTACGTAGAAATCACCTGGGAGCTTGTTTAAAAATATAGCTCAAACTGTGTTGTGCATATGAATTATCCTGGGATCTTATTAAAATGCAAATTCTACATTTGTAACAAGTGCTCAGATAATGTAGCCAACCTCTGGTCAAAGAACCCCACTTTGATTCGCAAAAATATAGATTGCCCACTTCCAAATTACTTAGTCTCCAGGTGACCATGGTTAGAGAATTGGGTTCAATGTGATCAAACATCAACAATATCAAGATTGACATTCATTCATTCACTCATTCATTCATTCATTCAATAAACATTCATAGAAATAGAAACCTCTACCCTGCCAAGTCCGGTGCTTATTGTTGAAATTACAGTCAACATTCTGCTGGGGAGGGAGAGCAGGCAGATCTACAAGCAGATGTTGTTAATATAATGTGAGAAATGCTCTAATAAAGCTATGTACTGTGATCGAGGGACAAGGGACAAGGAGTGATTCACTGGTGAAGGTGAGGTGACAGGTAGGGAAGGTTGCACAGAGAAGGACATTTAGCTGGGCTTTCTCTGGTGCCCAGAGTGAGAAAATGTGGGTGCATAAAAGCATGGAAATATGAATGGACAAAGTACATTCGAGCACAGTGAGAAGGTCTCTCTCTGTGTCTCATGTACAGGCTGAGGCAGAGGTGGAGAAAGAAAAGGTCAAAAAGTTTGGCTGGGGCTAGATTATGGAGAGGCCTCAAGTGTCACCCTAAATCACTCTATAGCTGTTCCCACACTGGCTCCTTAGAATTACCTGGAGAGCTTTAAAAACTCCTGATGCCCAGGCCACACCTGAGGTCAGTTAAATCATACTCTAGGAGTGGGGGAGGGTGGCAGGGAGGCAGCATTGGTACATTTTAGAGCAGGTGGTGCAACGTGCGGCCAAGTTGAGAGCCACTGCGCCTGCTCAACCTGTTTGCATAGAACACGCTCTTCAGCGTGGATACAGCCCATCCTTCCTAAGCGCACTTTTCATTTCAATTTGATATTCAAAATCAGAATTATTAAAAGCCTTTTATGCCACAGAGGCCCATGTGATGGGCATTGGAATGATGCTCCCCCTGCACAGGGGCCTGTGGGGCACAGGCAGATGAAGCCTGCCCTTTGTTCTCCTGCCTGCATCTGCGAAAGCTGATCCCTGCGAAGCTGCAGCCAGGCAGAGGGCACTCCTTTCTCTCACTAGCCTAGACCACGGGGATCTTTGACTGGATGAGTGTGCAGAGCGTTTGCGGAATGAGAACACCTCCCCCGCTCCCTTGTATGAACTGAATACCTACTCGGGAATTGGGGCATATTTTTACTTGATGAGATGAAAAGATGAACTCTCCATATTGTGAAAGCTGACTGAAGAATCTTTTTGTAGGCGCTTCACAGTGTGAATTTGGAATGCCTGCCCTTGGTTTTGATCTCTGTATACAGCTGCTAAAATGTTTTCGTTAATCAAAGTTTTCCCTTCTCGTTTCTCACCGTTAAAGTCCCTGAAGGAATCTTGAAAGTGGCCAAATGTTGCTCTGAAACTTTTGTAGTGGTTGTCCCCTCAAGCTGCAGAATTTCTGGAATGTTTTGAATTAAAAAAAAATATTTAAAACTGTC
Organism: Mesoplodon densirostris; assembly: GCF_025265405.1. NCBI lineage: Eukaryota > Metazoa > Chordata > Mammalia > Artiodactyla > Ziphiidae > Mesoplodon > Mesoplodon densirostris. Next base: position 81,376,081 of record NC_082665.1, read on the forward strand.
CCATGTATAAAACATAAACACAACTCAAACACAGCACTCCAAACTTGTTTACCATCCAGCTCAGGCCTTGTTTTTAGTCAATAAAATATTCAGGCATCTTTAATGGAATGGAACAAGTTCTTCCTGTGGGAGACAATGGAGACTGGAGACTGATGTATGCAAATAACACAGCCCAGCAGGTTCCTGGGAATGCACGCCTGGCTTTGGGCTGACTTCGGTTTGGCCTTAATGCCTATTTTGACTGTGTCCTGTTTTACAATTCCCCACCCAGCACATGGGAGGTGAAGTGCTGCTTTATTTTCCGAATTAAACTGTCTTCCAACAAGCCTCCTGGGGTCCCCTCTGCTTTTCCTCAGAGAGGCCCCCAGATGAGGGAGGCACTCCATCCCTCCTCCACAGCGATTCGCAGGCCTTCGCTGCATACTTTTTAAATAATTCACCCAGCCTCTTCCCTTCGTGATAGCCCAGGCTTCCCCACAACCAAAGGATGTGTAATCACCTTGAAAAGAAAAATAAAACAAACACTTATCTGCAGCTCTGACTCAAAAGAACTGGATTCCATGGAAATTACAGGCTTTCACTCTGGCTGTGCAGATGTGACCAGGAATCCACGCCGTAGCTAATGCAGGAGGGGAGCTGGCCTCCATGTGCATAGAATGCCAGTTTGTGGGTGGCCCAGGCCGGCGGGAGCAGCCAGCTCTGCCTGGATAGGCCTGGGATGGGTTGAGTCCCTGAGCAGGAAGCCCGGCTGATGCCTGACCACTTACAGGGAGAATATGTAATTAGTAAACAAAACCTCAACAGCATCCACCTGGAGTCTGCATTTCCAGAGCCTCAGTGGTGCATGGCCTCCCATTCCTGTGGCTGCAGCTGCTCCGACCCAGCGCCTGGCTCTCCCAAGGCCCCACTCGGATACAAACAAGCTGGCCTTTGATGACAGGAAGGGAGTGGAGTTTTAATCTTGGTTTGAGGAGATGTTACCTCCCTCTTTGTGGATCAGCGATTGCTTTCAAAATACCGGGCATCATTATTTTACCTTACAGTAAGGGTTATTCTGTGCCATGATTAATTTAGCTAAGGCTCTTAGAAAATAAAGCTGAGTGGCCTTATTAGTCCCCATTTTAAAAAGCACTTTAACATCCCTGGACAGCAGGTCTGATGAGAAGTTCTACTTATCGTGACACTCATGAACCTTCCTTCTTCTGAGCTGATTCTCACAGGGCTTTTTAGTTGCTCTGATGAAAATGCACCGGTTCCAAATGAAATTTTTATCTTTAAAGAAGATCAATTTCGGTTTCTAATGAAGGAAAAAGAAGAAATCATTTCATGCTAACTAGGAGGGAGACATCTAGCATTTTGGAGAAAGGTGGAACAAGGATTTGGGTTTAAAGTTTAATTAGAAAATATCTGCTGAAAAGAAAACCTCAATTTGAAGCTTGCTCACAGCCTGGGGCCCCAGATTCAAGCTATTCTCATCTCTTCTCACTGCCTCTTGCCCTTCCCTTCTTCATTCTCTCTCTCTCTCTCTCTCTCTCTCTCTCTCTCTCTGCCTCTCCCCCATCCCCAGTGAGGAATAGCACAGGGAAGGAATGAGTCTTTACAAAACACAGCAGTACATCTTGGGTGGTGCAGAAAGGCAGGGATTACGAACGCAGGGGATGGGTTGGCAGAGAGAGGCACCTCACCCCAGCTCTGTGGATTCCACATTCTTCCCTAAGGGGAGCGGCCCCTTTGCCTGCAAACCTATACCACCAGCAGCCAGGGGGTCAGCAAGTGCCCTGAGAGCTGAGTTTCCAGAGTTTTCTGGAAACCGGTCCAAGCTGTACCTCTGTCACCAAGGATGTACCAGGATGTGTGAAACGCTTATTCCACTTGACAGTTTTAAAATTGCCATTTATATGTGCTTTTAATTTTTATTTAATAAAGGAACAAATACTTTATAATAAAAGCCCACTTGGTGATTAAAATCAGTTTATTGATGGCTAACAAACACAAGGAAAAGCTGATATAAATCTTTGTGAGGCCCACAGCTGCTTGTCGACAATCATCTGCTCCCAACCATGTTTTCTCTGAAGCATCGTGTCTCTCACTTTCCCCCAACTTTGTTTTGGCCTAGTAATTCTATCCTGTTGCACAATTGCTCATCCTTTATCCTCCTGTTTTTGATTACCAACTGTTCTTTATTTTAAATGTAGTTACTGGCTAATTAAATAGAAATTAACTACATTTAAAGACAGGGTTCCCAATTATTGGATTATTGCTTCTTCCTGTGGCAAATATTCATTCTTCTTTAGGCAGTTCTGACAGCAGAAATCCCAAAGGCAAAGTCCGACACCCTTTGTCAAGGCCCCTTAGGACAACTACCTGCTATACCCAGAGTTTCAGGAAGGAGGGGTGGGATGCTCTCTTCACCCATTAGGACCTAAGCAAGCTGGGCTGTAACCAGAGCTGTTTCCTGTTGTGATTCGGTTAAACCATTTCCGATTTAAGACTCTCCTACCAGAAGGTCAGGTTTATTTCACTGAAGAAGGGGGAAAAAAACCATCTTCTGATTTTCTTTATTTTTGGAGACAGCTGGAATGCATCTTCCTTTCCACCCAAACACTGAACACTGTTTGGTTGAGTGAAGCAGAGGCTGGCTCCCTTCCTGGGTTGGGTGGAGCATGTGGACTAAATCAGTCAGATTCAGGGAACAGCTGAGCTGAAGGCTTCCTACTTTCAGGTCAGATCCGTTGTGCTAATCACCTAGATAATCTGATATGGATATCGTTTATTCTAAAATGAGAACAAGAAACACATCGGTGACAGAATTCAATAGTCCAAGCCTTTTTCAATTTTAACATGTGCTTCTGTAGATTGCACAGATGTATATAAATTCTGCAGGGGTGTGTCTCCTCATTAACATTGCCTTCTCATCTCCTGTCTTTGCCTATTGTTAAGCTACCCATCTATCAAGGTTCGCTTCAGGCCCATCTCCTCTTTCATGAAGACTTTCTCTAAGATACTGAGTCAAGTCCCAGCTCCATTACTTAATAGCTGTGTGGCCCTGAGTTAACCCTCTGAAGTTCTCTAGTTCTTATTTTCCTAATAAGGAAAATGGGGCATTATTGTTAAGATCAAAATGTTTAATAAGTGTGAAGAATATTGTTAAGTTCTACACAGATGTGAGACACCATTATAATTCCATTATAACTCCTTATTATTGCATCCTAGAATGCTATTTTGGGCATTCATTTTATCATACCTTACATCATTACTTAACTGTTCCTGATATGCCTGTCTGTTCTCTCTTTAGGTTGTAAATGACTAGAAAGTAAATAATCAAAGATAGATTTACCTAGAAGGGAGACACAACCTTGTTTATAATAGGAAAAAATGGAAAATTGCCTAAAAGTACAGTATAAGGGACTAGGATTGGTTTTAAAAAGTAGATTACAGGGCTTCCCTGGTGGCGCAGTGGTTGAGAGTCCGCCTGCCGATGCAGGGGACACGGGTTCGTGCCCCGATCCCGGAAGATCCCACATGCCGCGGAGCGGCTGGGCCCGCGAGCCATGGCCGCGGAGCCTGTGTGTCCGGAGCCTGTGCTCCGCAACGGGAGAGGCCACAGCAGTGAGAGGCCCGCGTACAGCAAAAAAAAAAAAAAAAAAAAGTAGATTACATATTCATTTAATGGAATACAGTTTGGTCATTAAAATGAAAGGGAAGGATGTAAAGAGCTAGAAGGAGCATCACTCTTACAATGAGAGTAATTAGATTATCTTCAAAATCACAACTTTTCTATGTTAACTTATCAAAGAGCTGAAGTTGCAAAGCAAACAACAGATCTAAATCCTAAGAAGGGATAATGTCTGCAGAGAGAAAGGGAATACAAAGTACTCACTTGGGGTAGATGCCACCAGACACCAGTAAGTGAGTTGAAATAAAATAGCTGATAAGTTGGTGAAGATGGAATACAGGCTGACAGACAAGTGTGAAACCCCTGAGGGCCACAGAATTTATGGGATTCTATACTTCTTTCAGGCTCTTTCCCCACAACCTTTACAGATTCTCACAGAAAAGATTGGAAAGAGCCCTAAGTTGGATCCATCATGTTGAAGACCTAGGTGAGTGATAGAGCCATTTTGTGGGAGGGGCAAGAAATACTTGCTGGATCCATCTCTCTTACTTCCAATAGGGAAAAAAAAGCCTTAATCTGCAGAAGGAAAGTGCACCAAGCACTGCTGCCCTTAGGGCACTGGAGAAAACTCATTGCTAATGGGTGAAAGGAGACAAAGGAAAAAATCAAGGAGGGATAGGATTACACACTGGGCCCACAAACACAGCCGGGGTAGGGTAAGAGAACTGAAAGGCCATATCCCATATGGTGCAGGCCTAAGACTGAGGCTTATTCAGAACACAGAGAATAGATTCCCACACCACACTTTCCCCACTGCAAGCTAGCAATAACAAGTTACTTGAATAACAAATAACAGTAGAATACTACTGAGAGAGAGATGGGAGAAAAATAAGGGCAAGCAAAGAAACTCCTGCTGAGGTACAATGCAAAGAGAACACCTAAAATTCAGAATCAAACAGACGTTGTTCTGGTAAATTCACTTCCAACCTAATCACTAGGTATCTCTATAAGAATTTGAAGCCTGTGATGCATTGAGGATAAGCATAGCAATCCAAACCTAGAATGCTTCAAGCCACTACATTAAAGGCTAACAGAAGGAAGGTACCCTCATATTAAGGCTTAAAAACTACTTACTCAAGTCTCTACTAACCTACACAAGATGATCAGCTTTCAACAGAAAATTACCAGGCATATGAAAAGGCAAGAAAAAATACACTCCAAAAAAAACAAAGCAAACATCAGAACCAGATACAGTTAGGATACAGATGTTGGAACTATCTGACAGGGAATTTTAAATAACTATAATTAATATGTTAATGGCCCTAATGAAAAAGGTGGACAACATGCAAGATCAGATGGTTAATTTAAGCAGCGAGACAGAAACTATGAGAATCAAATCAAATCAAAATGGTGGAAATGAAAAACACAATAATAGAGAAGAGGATGCCTTAGACAGTTTCATTAATAGACTCAGACAGATCGGGCATGAATCAGTGAACTGGAAGGTAGGTCAATGTAAATTACCAAGAATGAAGCACAAAGAGAAAAAAAGAGTGGGAGGAAAAACAGAGCATAAACCCAAGAGTTACAGGACATTATTAAATATTCTAACATATGCATAATTGGAATCCTAGAATAGAAGAGAGAGAGGGGGGCACAAGATACATCTGAAGAAATAATGACCAAGAGTTATCTAAACTTAATTTAAACACTAAACCACAGATCTAAGAAGTTCAGAGGGCATAAAAGTAGGATGATACAACACACATACAACACACCTAGCCATATCATGAGATTCAAACTGCTGGAAACCAATGACAAAGAAAAAAATATTAAAGGAAGCCACAGAAAAAGAAACATTACATACAGGGGAACAAAGAAAAGAGCTGTAACAGAACCAGTGCAAGCCAGAAGACAGTGAAGTGACATCTTTAAAGTACTAAAAGAACAAAACAAAACAAAACAAAAACCTGTCAACCCAGAATCCTATACCCAGCAAAAATGTCTTTCAAAAAAGAAAAATACTTTTTCTGACTTACAAAAACTGAGGGAATTTATTACTAGAAAACCTACTCTATAACAAATGTTAAAGGAAGTTCTTCATGCAAAAAGAATATGATATTGGACTGAAGCTTGGATCCACACAGAGAAATGAAGACCTTGTAAATGGAATAAATAAATGAAGGCAAAATAAAATTAATTTCTTTTCTTATTCTTGATTGTTCCAAAATATAACTTTTCAATGTTGGAAACAATGATAGGGGCAATGTAGTTTGTGTTCATAGCACATGTAAATGTGAAAGGCATGAAAATAATAGCACAAAGGATAGAAGGGAGGAATTGAGACTATATTTCTGCTAGGTCCTTACACAACACATAAAAGAGTATAATATTTGAAGGCAGTCCAGTTTAATTAAAGGTGTATATTGCAAACCCTAGAGAGACCACTAAAAATATTTTTTAAAGAGGAATGAGTAATAAGTCAACAGGGGAGATGAAACAGAATAATAAAACATTCTCAATTAACACAAGAGAAGGCAGAAAAAGAAAAGAAGGACAAAGGGAACAAGTGAGCTCACATTAATTATAAAGACAGATTGGTTAAAAGTAAAAGGATGAATGAAGAAAAATATGCCATGCACATTCCTGTACACTAATGATGAAAAATCTGAAAATGAAATCAAGAAAATGCTCCCATTTACCATTGCAACAAAAAGAATAAAATATCTAGGAATAAACCTACTTAAGGAGACAAAAGACCTGTATGCAGAAAATTATAAGACACTGATGAAAGAAATTAAAGATGATACAAATAGATGGAGAGATATACCATGCTCCTGGATTGGAAGAATCAATATTGTGAAAATGACTCTACTACCCAAAGCAATCTACAGATTCAATGCAATCCCTATCAAACTACCACTGGCATTTTTCACAGAACTAGAACAAAAAATTTCAAAATTTGTTTGGAAAAACAAAAGACCCCGAATAGCCAAAGCAATCTTGAGAACGAAAAATGGAGCTGGAGGAATCAGGCTCCCTGACTTCAGACTATACTACAAAGCTACAGTAATTAAGACAGTGTGGTACTGGCATAAAAACAGAAAGATAGATCAGTGGATCAGGATAGAAAGCCCAGAGATAAACCCACGCACATATGGCCAACTTATCTTTGATAAAGGAGGCAGGAATGTACAGTGGAGAAAGGACAGCCTCTTCAATAAGTGGTGCTGGGAAAACTGGACAGGGACATGTAAAAGTATGAGATTAGATCATTCCCTAACCCCATACACAAAAATAAGCTCAATATGGATTAAAGACCTAAATGTAAGGCCAGACACTATCAAACTCTTAGAGGAAAACATAGGTAGAACACTCTATGACATAAATCACAGCAAGATCCTTTTGGACCCACCTCCTAGAGAAATGGAAATAAAAACAAAGATAAACAAATGGGACCTAATGAAACTTCAAAGCTTTTGCACAGCAAAGGAAACCATAAACAAGATGAAAAGACAACCCTCAGAATGGGAGAAAATATTTGCAAATGAAGCAACTGACAAAGGATTCATCTCCAAAATTTATAAACAGCTCATGCAGCTCAATAGCAAAAAAACAAACAACCCAATCCAAAAATGGGCAGAAGACTTAAATAAGCATTTCTCCAAAGAAGATATACAGACTGCCAACAAACACATGAAAGAATGCTCAACATCATTAATCATTAGAGAAATGCAGATCAAAACTACAATGAGATATCATCTCACACCAGTCAGAATGGCCATCATCAAGAAATCTAGAAACAATAAATGCTGGAGAGGGTGTGGAGAAAAGGGAACACTCTTGCACTGCTGGTGGGAATGTGAATTGGTACAGCCACTATGGAGAACAGTATGGAGGTTCCTTAAAAAACTAAAAATAGAACTACCATATGACCCAGCAATCCCACTACTAGGCATATACCCTGAGAAAACCATAATTCAAAAAGAGACATGTACCAAAATGTTCATTGCAGCTCTATTCACAATAGCCCGGAGCTGGAAACAACCTAAGTGTCCATCATCGGATGAATGGATAAAGAAGATGTGGCACATATATACAATGGAATATTACTCAGCCATAAAAAGAAATGAAACTGAGCTATTTGTAATGAGGTGGATAGACCTAGAGTCTGTCATACAGAGTGAAGTAAGTCAGAAAGAGAGAGACAAATACCGTATGCTAACACATATATATGGAATTAAAAAATATATATATATCATGAAGAACCTAGGGGTAAAACGGGAATAAAGACACAGACCTACTTGAGAATGGACTTGAGGATATGGGGAGGGGGAAGGGTAAGCTGTGACAAAGCGAAAGAGAGGCATGGACATATATACACTACCAAACGAAAGGTAGATAGATTGTGGGAAGCAGCCGCAGAGCACAGGGAGATCAGCTCGGTCGGTGCTTTGTGACCGCCTGGAGGGGTGGGATGGGGAGGGTGGGAGGGAGGGAGATTCATGAGGGAAGGGATGTGGGAACGGATGTATATGTATGACTGATTCACTTTGTTATAAAGCAGAAACTAATAAAATAAAATAAAATACAATAATATTAAAAAAAAAAGAAAAATATGCCATGCAATCACTAATCAAAGAAAGAAAAAAAGCTGGAGTACCTATGTCAAAGAAAACTTCAAAACAAGAGGTATTATCAGGGATAGAGAGGTATACTACATAATGATAAAAGGTTTAGCTTTCCAAGAAAATGTAGCCAATTAATTTGTGAATGCACCTAACAGCACAGCTTCAATAGACATGAGGTAAAAAGAGATGGACCTGAAAGGAGACATATACAATTACCTCTCAGTAACTAATAGAAGAAGCAGACAGATAATTATCATGGAAATAGAAGACCTGAACAACACGATTAACAATCAGACCAAATAGACAGATATAGAACACTCCATCCAACAATAGCAGAATACACTTTCTTTTTAACTACACATGGAACATTCACCAATATGTACCATATTCTGTGAAATAAAACAAACTTTAAAATATAGAAACCACTCAAAGTATGTTCCCAGACCATAATGAAATTAAACTAGAAATCAATAATATAAAGATATCTGGAAAAATCCCCAAATATTGGAAATTAAACAACCCTCTTCTAATAATCTATGAACCAAAGAGAAAGTCTCAAGGGATTAAAAAAGAGTTTTGACTGAAAGAAAATAAAAACACACATATCAAAACATGTGGAATGCAGCTGCAGTAGTGCTTAGAGAGAAATTTAGGAATTAAATGCTTAGAAGAGAAAAAAGCTCTCAAATCAATAATCTAGGCTTCCACCTTTATAAACTAGAAAAAGAAGAGCAAAATACACTTAAGTTACACATAAGCTGAGGAAAGAAAATAATAACAATTAAAACAGAAATCAATGAAGTTAGAAACAGAAAACAATAAATATTAATGAAACCAAAAGATGATTCTTTGAAAAGACTGACAAAATTGATAAACCTTTGGCCAGACTGACCAAGAAAAAAGAGAAAAGATATAAATTACCAACATCAGGAACAAAAGAGGGGATATCATTACAGACCCTACAAATATTAACAAGATTGTAAGGGTACATTATGAACAACTCTATGCCCAGAAATTTGACAACTTATATGAAATGGAATCCAGAAAAGATACAAATTACTAAAACTCACTCAAGAAGAAACTAGATAAATCGACAGTCCTATATGTATTAAAGACATTTAATTTGTACTTTAAAAACCTTCCAAAAAGAAATCTCCTGGCCCAAATAGATAGAATAGATAGAAGTCAACAGTGAATTCTATCAAACATATAAGAAAGAAATAATATAAATTTAACACAACTTTTTTCAGAAAACAGGAATGACACCAGAATTGCCCTAATACCAAGGCCAAAAAAAAAATCACGAAAGAAGAAAACTACAGAGCAACACCCCTCGTGAACACAGATGAAAAATAATTCTTACCAAAATGTTAGCAAATTTAATGCAGAGAATATAAAAAAGATAATACATCATGGCCAAGTAGCATTGCTCACAGGAATGTAACACTGGCTCGATATTTGAAAATCAGTCAATGTAAGGCCCCATAATAACAGACTAAAGAAGAAAATAGATGCAAGAAAAGCATTTGACAAAATTCTACCCCCATTCATGATTAAAACTCTCAGCAAACTAGTTTGAAAAACTTCTGAAACCTAATAAAAGACATCTACAAAAGGCCTTTGCCTAACATCATACTAAATAGTTAAAGACTCAATACTTTACCTCTAAGAGAAAAAGGCAAAAGATATCCACTTTCACTACACCTATTTAATCCTAGCCATTACAATAAGACAAGACATGAAAATAAAAAGCATGTCATCTATTCACAGCCTACCACAACAAAGAATTATCCAGTTCAAAATGTCCATGTAGAAATTTCCAAATAATCTACACAAAAGCTCTTAGAACAACTAAATGAGTTTAATAAAGCCTCAGGATACAAAGTCAGTGAAAACAAAACCAATGTATTTCTATACACTAGCACTGAACAACTGAAATTCAAAATTAAAATAACAATACCATTTACAATAGCACCAAAAACCCAACTTAGATATAAATATAAAAAAATTATGTGGGTTCTGCGAGATGAAAAGAACAAAGTACTAAAGGAAAAAAAAGTAAGAAGACCCAAACTAATGGAGAAACAGATCATTTTCTTGGATTAGAAGATTTAGTACTATTAAGATGTTACATCTCCCCAATTCATTATATAGATTCAATGCAATTCCGATGAAAAAATCCAGCAGGCTTGTACATAGGTATTGACATGGTGGTTTTAAACTTTATATGGAAAGGCAAAGGAACGAGAATTGCCAAAAAATTTTTAAAAAGAATAACAAAGTTGGAGGACTCACACTATGTAATTCAGTGTTACTGTAATGCAGTTACATAAATACAGTTAACTGAGTTTTGACAGTAAGGCAACTACAATTCAATAGAGAAGACAGTCTCTTCAAACAAATGGTTCTAGAACAACTGAATGTCCATATACAAAGAGAAAAAAACCTCCTCAGCCTGTATCTCATACCTCACACAAAAATTAACTTAAAATGAATCATAGACCTAAAATATAAAACATAAAACCAAAAGCCTTCTCAAAGAAAACACAGGAGAAAATGATGTGCATGGTCTTGGATTAGGCCAGTGATTCTGAACAAAGTCACCTTTATATGCCAGGGGACATTTGGCAATGTCTAGAACGTTTTTGATAATCATGAATAGGTGGCAGGGGTGGGGGAGGAGGGAGTTCTACAGGCATCTAATGGGTAGAGGCCAGGGATGCTGCTAAACATTCTACAATGCACAGAAGAGCCCCTCACAGCAAAGAATTATCCAGTCCAAAATGTTAATAGTGCCACCATTGAGGAAGCCTGAGTTAGGCAAAGAGTTTTGTTTTTTGTCTTTTTTTTTTTTTTTTTTTTTTGCGGTATGCGGGCCTCTCACTGTTGTGGCTTCTCCCGTTGCGGAGCACAAGCTCTGGACGCGTAGGCTCAGCAGCCGTGGCTCACGGGCCCAGCCGCTCCAGGGCATGTGGGATCTTCCCGGACCGGGGCACGAACCTGTATCCCCTGCATCGGCAGGCGGACTCTCAACCACTGCGCCACCAGGGAAGCCCAGGCAAAGAGTTTTTAAGATACAACAACAAAGTCATGATCCATGAAAGAAAAAAAGTTAATAAACTGGACTGTATTAAAATAAAAAAAAATTTTCTGTAAAAACTACTGCTTTTGATTAAGAGAATGAAAAGGTAATTCAAACTGGGAGAAAATATTTTAAAATCATATTTGACAAAGGACTTATATCCAGAATATATAAAGAACTCATAAATCGTAACAATCAGAAAACAACCCAATGTTTTAAAACAGGAAAAGAGCTGAACGTATACTTTACCTAAGAACATATTCAGACAAAAAACAAGCATAAGAAAAATGCTCACCATCATTAATCATTAGGGAAATATAAATTAAAACCACAATAAGGTACCACAATATGCTTATTAGAATATTTAAAATGTAAAAAACCTGGCAATACCAAGTGCTGATGAGGATGCAACATGGCACAGCCACTTCGTGAAACAGTTTGGCTGTTTCTTATAAAGGTAAACATATACCTACCATGTGACCCAGCAATCCCACTCCCAGGTGTGCATCCAAAAGAAAAGAAAAGAAAACGTTCGTACCAAAACCTGTAAGTAAATATTCATAGCTGCTTTAAAATTGGAAACAACCTAGATGTTCTACAAACTGTGGTACATAATAGAATACTTTCAGCAATAGAATAGAATGAACTACTGATTCACAAAATAGCATGCATGAATCTTATCTGCATTTTACAAGGTGAAAGAAGCCAGACCCAGAATTGTTGGGTTCTATTCACATAGCACTCTGGAAAGGGCAAGATCATAAGGAGGAAAACCAATGAGTAGCTGATGGATCAGGGGCTGTGGGAGATGTCTCTACAGGAATAGCAGGAGAAACTTTGGGTTGATGCAAATGTGTATGGAATGATGGTTGATAATACTACTCTATGCATTTGCCAAACCTGATAGAAACATACAGCACAAAAAGTGAATTTTACTACAGGTAAAAAAAAAAAAAAAAAATCTACCAGGATGTGGGAGAAAAGATGGAATGCAGATTGTGACAAATGCATTTAACTTATTATAAATGGATCACATAAGCACACTGAAGGGGGATGGGGAGAAAAGGAGCCAACCTAAGTAACTTTAGATAAACAGTGTTTTGATTTGTTGCAAGGCTAAAGTACACAAACACTGCACTTCAGTTGTTTCTCACAGGGGGATGGGCTAGGAATTCTGACACTACTTATTTTGTATAGTTGGATTAAACAAATAGCTAAATATATTGTAGATAATCAGAGTCAGGTCTCTCACTATTGGAGAAAGAAATTAACACATAAGAAAGCAGGGAAGGCTGTGATGACCCCTGTGGTGTTCAACTGGATTCAAAGGTATCAATATGCACCCATGTTTTAAATGTTAAATTTGAAAAAGTTTTAAATATATACAGATAAATTGGTACAGAAATATAGATATGTGTATGCATGAGTTAATGTATACTTACACACACACACACACACATTCTTGGCTCTATCTACTGAGAGGGGTTAGAAACAGCGACACCTCAGCAACAAGGTGAACACCTAACTCCTGATGGTTTCTAAATACCACCCTCCGATATAAGAGATCAGGGATCTTTGGAGAACTGTTTGATTCCAGGGGCTGGGGTAGTTGATGATCCTGGAGCATCTGTGGTGTTTGAATGTAAGTAGTACAAAAAGTGCATAGGAACCAATCTGAAAGAGCTCCCAATAATCAAAGCTGGAACAATTTGAACAACAAAATAAAAAGCAATAGTACAATATTAGATTTTAACAAAAAGAATAAAATAAATGTTCATGAGTCCACATGGATATAAATGATTAAATAAATATATGGGAGAGAAGGAACAGCTCTTCCTCAGAGAAGAATACTGATAAATAAATACAGAAGGGACATGAGGGAAATAGAAAATCACCATTAAAATACCACAGTAATCGTTGCTGAAGGCAAGATCCACCAAAATATGCTAAAAAGAGTAGACAAATACTTAAGTAGAAATAGCTCTGCATTATTTTTACCATTCTTCTTTAGATCCAAAACTGTTTCCAAAAATTTTTTTTTTTTTTTTTTTCGGTATGCGGGCCTCTCACTGTTGTGGCCTCTCCCGTTGCGGAGCACAGGCTCCGGACGCGCAGGCTCCGGACGCGCAGGCTCAGCGGCCATGGCTCACGGGCCCAGCCGCTCCGCGGCATATGGGATCCTCCCAGACCGGGGCACGAACTCGTATCCCCTGCATCGGCAGGCGGATTCTCAACCACTGCGCCACCAGGGAGGCCCCCAAAATTTTTTTTTAATAATAATGAAAAGAGAAGAATATTTAGTAACATGGAAAGATGTTTATGATCTATTAAATTTTAGAAGCAGTATGATTCTGATTTTGTGTACACCTGCACACACACACACACACACACACAAACCAAAATAATTTAAACAAAAGTGTGAGAAATATCTATCTCTTGGTGGTGGCAATATAGGTGATTTAGATTTCATTTTATTACTATTGTTATAATAATTATTATTATTGCTTATCAGTATTTTCTAAAATTTTCTACAATGACCATGCATTAATATTAGAATAATAAAAATATATTTAAAACACTCCTTGAAGGGTGTGTTACATGTCTTCTGTACTTCAAGTTGTGTTGAAAACAATAGTGGATACTGCCAAAGTGAATTCTTGAATTGAAGCACTGCCTTGCTATTCCCCCGCCTTTTTTTAACATCTTTATTGGAGTATAATTGCTTTACAATGGTGTGTTAGTTTCTGCTTTATAACAGAGTGAATCAGCTATACATATACATATATGCCCATATCTCCTTCCTCTTGCATCTCCCTCCAACCCTCCCTATCCCACCCCTCTAGGTGGTCACAAAGCACCAAGCTGACCTCCCTGTGCTATGCAGCTGCTTCCCACTAGCTATTTCACATTTGGTAGTGTATATATGTCCATACCACTCTCTCACTTCGTCCCAGTTTACCCTTCCCCCTCCCCGTGTCCTCAAGTCCATTGCTATTCCCTTTTGCAACATAGATAACTATCCCCCTAATTTATATTCATATACAGCACTTATCTTAGCGCTCTGCACAAAATACTCAGTAATAATTGAATTATAAATATAGATTCTGCTGTATTTAAATTAGTATAAAGTGAAGTACACCTGAAAAAATAAGTAACATATCTATATCACCTGATAAATAGAAATAACAGAAAATATTTAGAGCAATGTTTGTAGTAGCATACTTTATGCTAGGCACTATTCTAAGCACTTTACATGTATTAACTTATGTAATCCTCACCACAACTCAGGGGTTTATCCCCATTTCATAGATGACAAAATCTAGGCATAGAGATTAAGTAATTGCACAGTCACACAGCTAGCAAGTAGCAGGCAGCAATATAAAGCACTTCTATATTCATTATCAGTTTACTTCTCACAGCAATTCATTAAGTATCATTACCCGAATTATCAGATTTATAACCTGAAGCTCAGAGAAATAGGTGACTAGCCTAGCTGAAAGTGACAGGAGTGGGACACCTGATCTCAAAACCCATGATTTTTCAGCTATATCATGCTGCCTCATGCATTAACATGAAGTGGGCAAACCAAAACAGGAAACCACCAGAGAACTGTCAAAACACATCTCCAGTGGAGAATTCTAAACATGGATTAGTTCTTTCCCAAGTCTGCTTAAATTTCACACCATCCACCTGCATGTTTTTTTCTTCTGTACCAGCTGAGAAGGTGACATTTCCTGTTCTCTGGTTTAAATCAGAGAAGCTTGCAATACTATAATCACCAATGAAGCTACATATTAGCTTACAGAGATTTTTTTTTTTTCTTCTTTAAATTAAAGAGGCAGTGAAAGGTACAATCTTGCTTCTGTTCCCAGATCTCTGAGAAAGTCATTGTGGGCATTCTCCGGCAAAAAGAAAGTAACTTCGTTTGTAGAGAATAATGCCCTGTTGACAAGTTGGCAGGGCTGCCTTGTTTAGAAAAGAATGTGCAGAAAACCTGAAAGATAATTAACGTGTGGTGACCTAACAGCATGCATCAGGGCCATAGTACGCCTGGCAGAGGCAGATGTGTTCACACAGTTCATTAACACTGTATATAGTTTGTTTAGTTCCAGTTGGGCAATTAGAGAATGGTCTAGAACCTAGATAGAACCCCAAATAGACTCTCTGATCTCAGCTGCAGTGGGATGGTTCTAAGCCACCACCTTGGGCCCCAGGAGATTAGACCAAATTCTTCATAAACCATAAAATTTGCTTTTCTTTAACAATCATCTCTACATTGCCCATCATGATGGAGGAGAGCCATTGCATAGATGGTCAAAACAAAGGAGAATTTTACAGCTGACCTTATGGTGTACTACACAGTGATTCGAGTATTAAGCTTACCTTTTAACTTACGTTTTGTGTCAATTAAAATCACAGGTGCTTCCAATTTTACAGAATGAATAAACTTTAGTAAAATTGTTTATGAAGTGATTTTCTATTAATGTAATTCTGTTCTGCTTATGATTTAAGAAGACTAAACATATGTTTCCCTGGAGGAAAAATTTAGCTAGGTAGCACTGATTATTTTTGTATTTTGAAATGCTTTATAACAGTCTGAGAATGTTCATTACTCTCCTGATCTGAGATTTCTCCTATCCCCACCTTTTTTTTTTTTTCTCCCTTCCCTTTCTCAGACCATGAAAATCCTCACTTGGGCCCAAAGATTCTCTGTCTCCACCCTTGCAACTCTTGAAATTCAGTCTGGGAGATCTCTTTCTGCCTCTGTGTATTTAGTGCCCAACAGAGCTAGAATGGACTATCACATACAGTCAATAGGTGCTGCTCTAAAATATGAGGGACCCCAACCTGATATACCCACTTACAAATTCTCTCATGCAAACAGGTGCTGCATTCAATAAGTTCATTGACCTTGAAAGTCTATCAGACGAATCTGTTTACAATGCTACACTTGCAGTGTGTTTTCTCTGAGCCTGGAAACTGATGGTGGGGGAAGCAATCCAGCATTATGCTGAGCAAACAGGGAAAGCTAAGCTGCTGCTAAATATTTTCCAAAAGTCATCCTCTGTGAGGTTAATCTGCCAACAGATAAACAAGTGTCTTTGAGTCATTTTCAAAAATTAAATAAGGACAGAATTTTTTCTAGGCCACATGTACAGCCTGTCAGAGCAACACGAACTACTTGCCAAATGCCTGGACCACTCCCGCCCCGCCTGCCTTTAGCTGAAGAAAGAGAACATGTGCAGATTGTGTTTATAGCTGTGGGTCAGTGTGGGGTGTCACTGATCTGATCAATGCCACCGTGTGCCCTGGGCAGAACTCCAGCCTCCCCAGCAAAGGATTGCTAGATCTCGCCAGGATTTCTGTTGAGCCATTATGTTCTCTTTCTCTCTTTCTACCTGCCTTTTCCTGACTGCCGGGAAGGAGTAAGGTGGCTTTGGCAACTCCTTTATACTCCCACATCTATTTTTCTATGGAGTAAGGCAAAAAAACATTGTGAGACCTCACTCTCACCTTTTCCAAGGAGAGGGGACCAGAATCTCCAACATAAAGCTTACTGCTGGTACTATGCCCAGCATGGCTTCTTGTGCCTAGTGAGCCTGAGTAGCTCAGTGAGAATGAGACATTACCCAAAGCTAGCTCCATTCGGCAAATGGCGTAGGCTTCCTGGCTTTATTTCCTCAGCTCTGGAGCTCATCATGCCATAAACCACAGGGACTTTGTAGGCATGTTATTGTATTAGCACCATATGGAGAATACTCATGGAACTCACATGCAGAACGTGTGATGTCAGACCAGTTTACATGAGTCCAAATTTTGTGCAGCTGTTACAATCAGATGTTTCATTTCATTTTTTTATGTCAGCACCAGCCCAATAAATCCACTAATTCTGAGACTGAAAAGTAAAGAGAGTTCTGTGTGCTCGCACGTGTTTCGGAGCTGGGAAGCTCTGTACCACATCTGTGCGGACCTGCTCTCGCTACCAGGGGTCACATCAGAGCCTTGGCTCCTGTACTCCTCACAGAAGGGCAAGAATGATTTCTATGGAAATCAGTAGAAAAGCAAATACAAAAGACAGCAACTTTCATACAAATGAGAAACTATTACCTAAGACTGAATGTGCTCTTAGAAATAGACTCTTGCAAAGAAAAAATTCAGGAAAGACATTGCAGTTTCTTTAGAAGGTATTTGATAAAAACCACACATCAAAAATAATTAGCCTCTGACAAGTTAGAAAAGTGTTTGCTAACAAGTGTCCCTGACTCTGCCTCTTAAAGAATCATCAAGCCTGTCTTGGGTTTGCCTTAGTGAGGGCAAGATGAATCACTGTCTTTCACTAGTAAAGTAAAACCCCAAAGGTTGCCACCAAAATAATGCTGATCTTCAAAAATAAATAACTCTTAACATTTCCTTGGAATTAAGGATAGAAGGCTACACAGTTTTTTAAATGTCTGAATTTTTAGATTTATATATGCTATTTATGTCTCTCCATAATATGACAACACACGTTATTTAAAAATAAATGCTGAGAACCGTGGATCTTCTGTGATTCATTTGGGAAAGGTTGTGGTTCTTTGTGGTTTGGTTAAGAAAAAAAAAAAAAAACAGAAATTTAGAGGTAAAAAAAAAAAGAGGGCATTCTCTGCTGTTCTGGACTGGTGCAGGCACAGTTTCTGGGCCTAAGTTAAGATGCGATAAAAGGTTATTTCCTCTTTGCCCCATTCTCATCACTCTACTTCAGGGATTTTCACAGGCTGATCTCCATGCCTTGTGACGCAGCAGAGTAAAGCTCTGCAAACACAACAGCCTGTCAGAAAGTGGCTCCCACATAAGAAGCATTATGGAATTGCTTGCCTGACTTGTCTCCCCTCCCTGTATGGATTTTTGAAATTCAAAGAAAACAAATCAAAACTTCTGAAGAAGAGAGTTTATCTTCTGAAGAAGAGAGAAACATACAGCTGCAGCATGCTGTGAACATTTCAGGGCCTGCTTCTCCTTCCAGATGCATGGCGTGCCTTGCTACTTAAGACAGAAAATCCCCTGCCTTGTTTCATAAGCAGGCACATAGAGCAGATTTCATGAGCTCCTGGGTGCAGTTTAGACTCTGGCTCTTAATGCTCAGTCATTAAAATTGCTATAGGAGATGTAACTCTGTTGGGTGTAATTTGGGAAGATCCCCCCCGAATGGCATCTTCCCAGATATGGTGGGGAGAAGGAATGGAGCTCAATTTAGCAACAAGGAAAGGGTGCACTTGGAATGAGGCTTAATCAGCTTGCTTTGGAAGATGCTGCCCTTTGAACAGAAAGCTTTGCTCCACTGCACCATCAACTTCAAAGATTCCTGAAACTCTCTGGACCTGAGAAAAGATGCTAACAGGCTTAACGGTCCTTTTTGAGTATGGTGCTGAGATGTTGTATATAATTCAGACTAGGTAAGTCATGTAGCAGCACATGACTGACAAGCAACTGCTGGCAATTCTCATTTAGGAATATCAGAAGATTTGCATGAGGGCCTGGTGGCAATTGTAGCAATTATACAAATTGCTAAAGTGTGAAAGTTAAATCTTGTGAAACATTCAGCTCTTGGTGAATGAAACCCTTCTGGATGTTTTTTTACTCTTTTTTTTTTTCATGACTCATCCTACTTAAGACTAAGCTTTCACCATTCTCTTAACAGTCATATTGTTTTCCCTGTGACAAATGTATATCCATTTCATGAGGACATATAAGACTTTGCAGCATAAAATAAGTCTTATAGTAAAAAAATTTTGTACTGTAAGCCTGATTTCTGGAGGCGGTTTTATTCTTATATTATTGCTGTTTTTTGTATCTCTTACTCTCAACCCCTCATCCCTTAAGAGATATGCACCTTTGAGTTGAATTAGCTCTCACTGCAGAAAATCCTCCAGGTTGTTCCTTCCAAGGGAATGCGACACTTAATGGTCAGATATTCAAACACATGTGATGTGAACACATCAAACATATAGGTGGACTAACCAACCTCCTTTCAAAAGCCACCATTGACTAAATGTGCAGCTTATGTGTCTGGTAATCTAACTTATCAGGACAATACTCACTCCGAATATTTGATATATATTTTTTTAATTACACTCACTTCATATTTTGTTTATATTTGTTAAAAATGCACTGTGGAACCAAGAGGGGACACTTAAGATAGAAAAACAGTTGACTGATTTTGCCATTCAAGACACATAAGAAGTCAAGGCTGGGTTTGCTAAAATGGAGAAAAAAACAAAACTCTTCCCCAAGGGTAGAATGTGTGAAATCAAGTGGGTCTTCTTGAGAGGCAATATCCAAAGATGAGTCCCAAGTCCAGCAGACAGATTGACTTTTATGAGTTCAGGAAGAAGTACACCAGAATAAATCATAGGTGAAGAGGTGGCCCAGGTTCAGATGGTTCACTGGCAAGTCCTAGCAAGCCTTCAAGATACAGATAATTTCTCTATTATTTGATCTGTTTGAGAGTATACAAAAAGATAGAAAGCCTTTCAAGATGATTGACCAAATACCCTACCCAAAGTCTCATTGAAATAACACAAGAAATATAAAAAGTCAGAATAATCAAAAACAGAGCTAAGAAACCAGAAGGGGTACTGTTAGCAGGCTCAGAACAGTGAGAAAGTCTTGAAAATTACACAAGAAAAAATTGGTATAAGTATATATAAGTATATCAGTTCCCCAGAGACTATTTCCTCAAGGAGCAGATAATTCCTTAGTTATTTAAATTGTTACAGAGCAAAGACAAAGAGAGAAAACATCCCATGTAATGAATAAGGACAACATAACCCTAATACTTAAGCTTAGTACAAAACACATACAAGTTAAAAAAAAAAAAAAAAGAAGATACAGTGAGGTATCACCTCACGCAGGTCAGAATGCCCATCATCAAAAAGTCTACAAATAATAAATGCCAAAGAGGGTGTGGAGAAAAAAGAATGCTCCTACACCTTTGGTGGGAATCTAAATTGGTACAGCCACTATGGAGAACAGTATGGAGGTTTCTTAAAAATTAAAAATAGACCTACCATATGATCCAGCAATTCCACTCCTAGGCATCTAGGAATAACCATAATTCAAAAAGATACATGCACCCCAATGTTCACTGCAGCACTATTTACAATAACCAAGACACGGAAGCAGCCTAAATGTCCATTGACAGAGGAATGGATAAAGAAGATGTGGTACATATATACAATGGAATATTACTCAGCCATAAGAAAGAATGAAATAATGTCATTTTCAGCAACACGGATGGACCTAGAGGTGATCATACTAAGTGAAGTAAGTCAGACAGAGAGAGGCAAATGTCACATGATATCGCTTATATGTGGAATCTAAAAAAAAAAATATGAATGAACTTATATATAAAACAGAAATAGACCCACAGACATAGAAAACAAACTTATGGTTACCAAAGAGGAAGGTGAGGGAGGGATAAATTAGGAATTTGGGATTAACATGTACACACTGCTATATATAAAATATATAACCAACAAGGACCTACTGTATAGCACAGAGAACTATACTCAGTATTTTGTAATAACCTATAAAGGAAAAGAATCTGAAAAATTATATATATATATATATATATATATATAATAAATGAATCACTTTCCTGTACACCTGAAAGTGACACAACATTGTAAATCAACTATACTTCAGTTTAAAAAAGGAAAGAAAGAAGAAAAAAAAATGACTACATCAATACAACTCATGAATCAGATATTTAAGAAGTCTTAAATAAAATAATAGCAAACCAAAATGCATTAGAAGAATAAAATACTGTAACCAACTAGTGTTTACATAAGAATGCAAGGATAGTTTAAACATGTTAGGAAATCTGTTAAAGTAATCCATTACATGTATAGATTAAAAGAAAAAATCCACATGATCATCTTAGTAGATGCTTCAAAGCATATTAAAAATGAATGCTTGTATCTTTTGAACATTATTAGCAAGCTAAGACTAGAAGGAAAGCTTTCTTATCAGAAACTGTAATAAATATTATTCATAATAGTGAAATACTAGAAGCAATCCTATTAATTTTTTTAAAAGGATGTGTATAATTATCATTACTAGTTAATAATGTGTTGGGTAAATATAATAAGGCAGGAAAAAGATATTAGATGTAAATGGTAGAAATAAATAGAAAAAGTTATCATTTGTGGTTATTGTAAAAATCTACTTAGGAAATCCAAGACAATTAATTGGAAAAAAACTTAGAACTAGTAAGAGTTAAAATTTACTGATGTGACCAGATATTATATCAATATACAAAAAACAAAAAGCTTTACTATAATTAGAAGAATTACAATTACAATAGCAACAAAACAATACAGATTATCTGCTATAGAAAGAATAAACCTAAAAGAAGTACACAAGACCCATATGAAGAAAACTATAAAACCTTACCCAAGAGGATATAAAGGAAGAGATAAATAATGGTAGAAATGCCTGTGTTATTGGATGGAGAGACTGAAGGTTATAAAGCTGTTGATTTTTTCCTAAATTACTATCTAAATTTAATCAACCCCAATCAAAACCCATTAGCATTTTTAAAAATAAAATTTGACATGCTCATTCTAAATGGCAAATGGGTAAAAATAGCAAAGATAGAGTTGAAAAAGCAGAACAAGAAAAATGACCTACCTCACCAAATAGAGCATTTAAACATAATATAAAGCTACAGTAATTATAAAAAGTGATTTTTAGCACAGAAATAAATCAATAGTTCACTAAAGTGGAACTGAAGTTCCAAAAATAGTTTGTCATAAATAGGTAGATGAAGGATAGGATTTTCAATATGTATCTTTCAATAATAAAGGTGGCATTTTAATGGAGGGAAAAGTAGACTATTTGTTAATTGGTATTAGAAAATTGTTATTAATTAGAAAATAGTAAAGTATATCTTTACCTCATAACATACACAATAATGAATTCCATATACATTAAAGAGCTATATGTGGAATATAAAAAAGTATTCAAAGAAAAAAAGGAATCTTTTTATAATTTGGGGAAGTTAAAGGTCACCTCTAAGCAAATAAAAACCAGAAATTGGGCTTCCCTGGTGGCACAGTAGTTGAGAGTCCACCTGCTGATGCAGGGGACATGGGTTCGTGTCCCGGTCTGGGAGGATCCCACATGCCGCGGAGCGGCTGGGCCTGTGAGCCATGGCCACTGAGCCTGCGCGTCTGGAGCCTGTGCTCTGCAATGGGAGAGGCCACAACAGTGAGAGGCCTGCGTATCGCAAAAAAACAAAACAAAACCAAAAAACCCCAGAAATTAAGAAAGAAAAAGAAGGGACTTCCCTGGTGGTGCAGTGGTTAAGAATCTGCCTGCCAGTGCAGGGGTCATGGGTTTGAACCCTGGTCTGGGAAGAGCCCACATGCCGCAGAGCAACTAAGCTTGTGCTCCACAACTACTGAGCCTGTGATCTAGAGCCCGCGAGCCACAACTACTGAGCCCACATGCTGCAACTACTGAAGCCCGCGCGCCTAGAGCCTGTGCTCAGCAACAAGAGAAGACACTGCAATGGGAAGGCTGTGCACCACAACAAAGAGTAGCCCCCGCTCACTGCAACTAGAGACAGCCCACGCGCATCAGTGAAGACCCAACCAGCCAAAAATAAAGAATAAATAAAAATAATTTTAAAATAAATAACTAAAATAGAAATTATTTTTTAAAAGAGAAAAAGATTAACAAAATTGATCAGAAATATTTTAAATATTTGATTATGGTTAAAGGCTCCACAGACAAAGTTATGGGAGAAAATACCTGCCATGTACATAACAGACAAAGGATTACTACACACATAATATATAAAATATTCCTGTAAATCTATAAGAAAAATAGTCAAACAATATGAACAGTTAATTTAGAGAAAAAAATACAAATTGCCAGGATTCCAAGCTTCACTGGTATAAAAGAGGTGGGAAATAAAATGCCTAGGTTTTGATTTTTCTTTTTTCTTTTTTATCTTGCTTGGTGTCTGTGGGGGTTTGCTGTCTATAACTGATTTTGGAAAATTCTGACATTATTATTTCAACTCTTGTTTATGCTCTGTTCCCTTCTCCTTCCAGTATTCCAATCACACACGTTAGCCCTTTTGATATTGTCCTACAGTTTTTGAATGTTCTGTTTTTTTTTTTTTTTTTTTTTTTGCGGTACGCGGGCCTCTCACTGTTGTGGCCTCTCCCGTTGTGGAGCACAGGCTCCGGATGCGCAGGCCCAGCGGCCATGGCTCACGGGCCCAGCCGCTCTGCGGCATGTGGGATCTTCCTGGACCAGGGCATGAACCCATGTCCCCTGCATCGGCAGGCGGGCTCTCAACCACTGCGCCACCAGGGAAGCCCGAATGTTCTGTTTTTTAAAATTGTTTTTTCTCTTTGAGTTTCAATTTGGGAAGTTTCTATTGGGCTACTTCAAATTCACTGTTTCTTTCCTCACCGTGTCCAGTAGATGAGCCCACTGAAAACATTCTTCATCTCCATTAAAGTTTTTCATTTCTAGTATTTCCTTCTGATTCTCATAGTTTCCATCTTTCTGCTGACATTACTGAATTGGTTTTACATGCTGTTTATCTTTGTATTCGTGCTTTTTTTTTTATGTGTGGGGTGTTTTATTTATTTTTGGCTGCGTTGGGTCTTCGTTGCTGCTCATGGGCTTTCTCTAGTTGGGGCGAGTGGGGGCTACTCTTTGCTGTGGTGCACAGACTTCTCATTGCAGTGGCTTCTCTTGTTGCAGAGCATGGGCTCTAGGCACATGGGCTTCAGTAGTTGTGGCACGAGGGCTCAGTAGTTGTGGCTCATGGGCTCCAGAGCACAGGCTCAGTAGTTGTGGCACATGGGCTTAGTTGCTCCACAGCATGTGGGATCTTCCCAGACCAGGGCTCGAACCCGTGTCCCCTGCATTGGCAGGTGGATTCTTAACCACTGTGCCACCAGGGAAGTCCTGTATTAGTGCTTTAAAACATATTAATCATAGTTATTTTGAATTCATTGTCTGATAATTCCAACATCTGTATTATATCTGAATCTGGTTCTGATGCTTGCTTTCTGTCTTCAGACTGTGTTTTTTCTTGTCTTTTAGTATGCCTTGTAATCTTTTTGGTTGAAAGCCAGATATGTTGTATCAGTAATAGGTAGTGAGGTAAATAGGCCTTTAGTGTAAGGAGTTATGTTAATCTGGCTTGGAATCAGGCTATGTTTAATGTTTGTTGTAGTTATAAGTTCCACAGCCTTCAAATTCCTCTGGTGTCCTTATTTTTGTATCCTCTCTTGGCTTTGGGCTTCCCTTTGTACTCCCACTCAGAGAGCCTTGGGCTTTTCAGATCTTACAGCTGTAATCCATTGGAAGCTTATTGGAATGGCAGTAAGGTGTGGGGAAGGGAAGTGTTCTATAATCTGATTAAGTCCATCTTTGGTGGGCCTGTGTCTTAAAAGTGTTTCTCTCCCTCCTCACTAAGTATATAGAACAATCCTCCCACGCCATACTCCATTCCCAGTGTCCTGTTAACTGTATTTTGGGGTTTTTTTAGTTGAGACCGGAAGGCTAGGGGCTGGAGTAGGGTGGAAATCCCTGCCTCCCAGTGGGATAAGGATTCAGTGTTGTCCCCGGAGAGTGGGCCTTTGTTATGGAGAAGAATCCAGGAGGTTATACCTTTGCTACTCTTCCTATCTCCACCTCCCGCCCCTACCCCAGGGTGAGGAGGGGATTTTTCTCAGATCCTCACCATGAGAACCTAGTGGGGTTCCTGGGGGAAAAAGACCTCGAAACTGTGGGGCCCTCCTATGATTGGGGCCCCAGGTGTTTCTCACTCACACTAATCCACACTCAGCCTCCAGCAATTCGTCACAATTATTAGTTAAATTAAGTGGTCCCACCCTTACCGCTCCAGTGGCTTCTGTTGTATCTCTCTGGATGCACCTGTCTCTCCAGATTTCAGGGTGTGGTTTACCTTGAAACTTCAATTCTGTGATGGATCTAAGAAAAGTCATTGATTTTCAGTTTGTCCAGCTTTTTCTTGTAAGTATGGGAATGGTGTTTTCCAAGCTTTTTACGTGTCAGAGTGGAAACCAGAAGTTTGCAAACTAAAATGAAATTCCATTTTTCCTATCAGACTGGCAAACTTAAGAATGATAATATTCAGAGAGGGAGGAAGTGAGTATTCTCATATAGCGTTGACAGGAAACTAAATTGGGTGTCATCTTTCTTGAAGGCAATTTCACATTATCAAAGTTTAAAACGCACAACCCCTTTGACCGAGCAATTCCACTTAGAGGAATTCTAGTCTATAGATAAGCACACACAAATGAGAAAATATGTATGTACAAGCACATTTACTAAATAATTGTCTCCAGTATCAATAAATTGGAGACAAAGTTCTATCGGTAGAAGAATGGTTAAAAAAACAATAACTATGACTGAATAATTCCATGACTATTGTGTAGCATGCTAAAAGCGTAGGTAGATTAATATGCTGAAATGATATGTCCATGACATACTGCTAAGTGAAAAAAAATCAAGTTACAGAACAGTATGATATTATCTTCGTAAAAGCAAAACATTGTGTGTCTATGGGACATGGGGGTGGGTAGGCACAGATATGCATTTGTGTCTGCTTAGAAAAAAACGTCTGGGAAGTGTAGACACCAAATTCTAGCAGTTAATAGCTTCTCTTCTGGCAAGGAAGAGAAGCTTCCCATTTTAGGGGAGATTAACACATTTTAAAGCAAGCATGTGCTATTTTTATAATTAAAAATACACACGCAAAGGAAGCAGATCCTATTCCTCAATTAAAGAGAAAGCTGTCTGGGAAAAGACGGCAATCACCTTTAGTTCATATTTCCAAACAATTCCAGGAACCTTAAACAAGTTGCATTTTCATGTAAGTAGATGACTTCTTGGGAATGGAGCCGAGGAGAAAAGCCACTTCTCTGCCAGTGAAACGGGTTGGTTAACGTTGGCCTGTGCAAGAGTAAGTTCAGGGACTGTGTCCATCCTGCTCATCATGGTCACTCCTGTGTCCACATTGTGTTGGGCACCTAGTAGGGCCTCCTTATATATTGGTTGAATTAATAAATGAAATGGGAAAAAAACGGCAGTGGTTCTGCGACAGATTTATTGAACCGTGTACAATAGGGAAATCTGGCAAGCAATTGATCAGAAGTTTCTCTGTTCTTACTGAGTTTAGATACTAGACTCAAATTCTAGAATTTAAATAGGAAGTTATGAGCACTGTACCCATGCTGAGGTAATTACCTAGACTGAGAAAGAGTGCTGCTCACTGAGAATCTTTCTCATAGTGAAATAGCAGTAGAAGTTGCCTAGGCAATTTTCCCTCTGCCAGCTCGCAAAAAGGATCACTGATTCAGGAAGTGACCTATAACTATAACATTTTAGTTTTAATTTTTACATTCATAAAGTAATGTAGTGAATGGGGCCCGAATCAGAATTACCTGGGGTTTTAGTGGGTTACAGTTTGTTACTGGGATGAAAAGAGAGAGAAGAGACTAAGATTTATTGAGCTTCTCCTAACGACTCATTGAGGCACTGGCTTAGTCACTCAGCACATGGTATCTCATTCAAACTCGTCACAAGCTTGTGAAGTATTGTCATCATTTATAAATGAGGAAACTGAGACTTGAAGAACTTGGGTAACTCGTCTCAGGACATATAGCCAGAAAGTGGCAGGGTTGGCTTATCATATTAACATGAGAGCAGTCCCTGTAGAAGACTTCTAAGGGCTTGGTTCCTAAGAACTGACTAGACTGAACCATCACTTCTGTAGAACTAATCCAGAGATTGTACACATAGACATAAGATTCCCACCCCATCTTTGGGGAAATGACTCAGTATTAACAAACAGGACTCTCCAAATCTTGAATAAGCAAAGGTGTGCTGTATATCCCCCCAAACTCATCCCAGAGCACCCCTATGCTTAGACAAATCACAGCACCTGAAGAACTGCTTATGAGGGCAGCAGTGATGTGGAGACAGTCATGTGTTATAAATACCCTCATGGAATAAAGATCTTCATTTATTTTTCCATGGTATTTGCTAACTCAGATGAAATGGTTTTCATCTTTATTTTCACCACAGCAGAAAGTTAACATACCAGAGTGCTACAGCTTTCAGCATGTTTATGTCATCTTTGATTCCTCCTCTAATGCATTTCATACCCAGGCCATTTTCACACTGTAAATGGCCTCCATTTACAGTATATTAAGTACTACAACAATTTCCTTGTCACACTATCCTGAATCTCTAATGTTAGAGCGCCCTGTGGCCCCGTCCTGGGCTTCCCACTTTTCTCTCCTGCCATAGCTTTATGTTATCTTTTACAAACCAATTTCACCTACTTTTATTTTTCCAGTCTTCGGATCTCCAGTTAGGTGTCCAACAGAAATCTCCCGCGTAACAGAGCTGCAAAGAATTCTCTATTCTTACCTTCACCTCAAACCTTTCCCTCCCCTCGACCCTGAATTCCACTCTCCATCTCATGACACTGTCATTCACCTTTTTGAACAAAAAGGTTGTTCAAACCTTAAGCTTTTTCCTGGTTTCCTACATTTCCCTCACCTTCATATCTAATTCTTCAGCAAGTTTGGAGGTTCTTGCTTCTAAAACATCTCAAATCCATCCACTTTACTTCCTGTCTCTGCCAATATTAAGCTACTAATCGCTTACCTCAATTACTCTAAGCTAGCCTTCTTGCTTCCATCTGTCTCCCATAAAGCAGCCAGAATGATAACTTTAAAACATAAATAATACTGATAGCCTGCAGTCTTTCAGTGTTTTCCAGTTGTACTTTACTGTGGTCTACAGGACTTGCATTATCTAGTCCCTTCCTACCTCTACAACCTCATCTCCTAGATCTCTTTTAACTCACAGCCTGCAGGCACCTTGTCCTTCTTCCTATTACTTGACCACGCCAAGGTTATCCCCTTTGGGCTTTCCCTGGATGCTCCCCAGGTTCTTCCTCCAGATTTTCCACGGCTGGGACCCTCCTCGTTATTCAGGTCTAAGATCATATGTTACCTCCTGAATGATTCTTCCATAACCACCTTAGAGCAGTTATCCCTTTCTTTGCCAGTCAGTCTCTATCAAAACTTCCTGTTTTAGTTTTTTTTTTTAATTGTAGCACTTATAATCATCTATAATTATTTTTCAATTATTTATTTACCTATTTATTGTCTGCTTCTCCCTGGAGAAAGACACCTCCTCATGGGCAGGAAACTTTTCTTTCTTGTTCAGGGCTGTATCTTCAAAATTAAGACTCATCTCTCACTGAAATAGTAGTAGAAGTTGCCTGGGCAATTTTCTCTCTGCCAGCCTACAGAATAATAGGAAAAGACCTTAAAGTATAACATTTTAGTTTTAATTTTTGCATTAAAAATAATGTAGTGAATGAGACCAGAATTAAGGTTCTAAATCAGAATTAGGCTAGCACACAGTAGGTGTTTAAGAAAAGTTTGTTGACTATTTAAATGCACAATTGCTTGATAATGATGACAAAGAAGTGAAATGCTGCCTTTTACTAAACTGAGGCTATTATTATTGTTATTATCATTATTATTATTATTATTATTTTTGGCTGTGCCATGCAGCATGCAGAATCGTAGTTCCCTGACCAGGGATCAAACCCGTGCCCCTGAATTGGGAGCATGGAGTGTTAACCACTGGACTGCCAGGGAAGTCCCAAGACTATAATTATGATAAAAGAACATTGTTCTCATTTTAAGCAACATTCTAATTAAATAACAAATTCTGGCTTGTATTTAAAATATACATTGCATTGTGTCATGACATACTGGATCATTTATCATATCATTCGGACTTTGCGAAATGTTCACCGCTTGAATTCAAAGAATAGTACAGGGGAAATCTGCTTTCCTAATAGTGACCAGCTGCCCTTACTGAACATTCCTATTTGATTTTCATCACTTTCCGTGTCTAATATCACTTCAGAACGCTGAGATAGCTAAATACGGGCTGCCCTGATTAATGACCTCCATCTCCCCTTGAAAACAATCCCTCCCAGTTAGTTACACTGGATCATGGCAGTCCTGGCTCCCAGCCCGACGAGCCAGCAGTAGAGAGGGCTGGTTGCCTTTCTTTGAATGCCACCTTTCCTAAGCAGAGGTCCATGGAGAGGACACTGATCTCTCTTGGTAGGGGTGGCAGCATTGATTTTTCTCCTTACAAATAGGAATATATTTTTTATTCTCAGCCTCATTCGCAAAACATTATCTGAAAGAAGCCTAAGATTTCCTTTTGCCTCCTAAGGAGGACTTCTAAATAGAAGCATTTTATAAACAGCTGCATGTGCTTTTGGAGAGGAAATTGGAGGAACTGGCTGGCTGAATAAAATGAAACATGGAGCTGTATGAATGCCTTTTCTTCTGATAAATTGTGGGTAAACCTGAAGGAGCACAGGAGACAGCAGCTCTTTCGTTATCTGCAAACTAAGCCCAGGGCATGTGGCATGGCCCAGAGTGACTTCTCCAAATTGAAGTGAGTATTCTTTAACTCTGGGCTAAAAACAACAATAACAAGAGCAATATAAAATCAAAAACAATCTTGATAAATTGCAAGGAAGAGCCATTCATTTCCATTAGATTTCTCCTGATTAGGTTCAGCTAAATTGGGCAACAATGCCTTTTGTAGCTTTTAAGAGATTTCAGGATTCTCTGTCAACAAAGAATGCAACATGAGTTCAAGTCAGACTCCACATAGATCTGGAAGAAGAAGAACATACAAATCATAATGAATGAAGTAGACAAAGATTTCCTAAGGAGTCACAGCAGTTAATTCTTTGGTCTTTTTTGTTTTTGTTTTTAATCTGGAAAGGGGATGTAAGATGACTTACACCTGCAAGGGAGTTAGGCTGCACTACTAGTTCTTAAAACTCAGGGAAGCCAAAAGATAATTTGAGCTTCGTTGAGGTCTCTGCACATATCAGGACTAAAATATCTGAGGTCATGGAAATTCAGAGTTAGGAAGGGCTTTGGGGACCTTCTACTCAATTCATGGATGAGGCCACAGGTCCAGGAAGGTTTCTGTCCCAAAGCTAGAAGTCAAGTCAGTTTTAGGCTTGCACCACTTTCCTGTCTATCTACCTGTCTCTTCTTCTTTAATTTGGAAATTCTAAACCTGTTTGAAACTATAGTGGTCAGAAAACAGCTTAGGAAAGGATGTCGGCTGGACTTCACGTCATGTTGGAAACACATCTCCAATTACAAAATGAAAACTAGGAAAACAAAGTTCAATAGAGGGAACTTCTATTTAGACAAATTTGCATGAGTGTTTCTGTTCTGTGTATTAAGGAATTCCTTTATTTTTTGGAGGTTTCTAAATAAAGAGTGAAAATGAAATTTGGTATGATTTGAAGATAGTGGTTTCAGTTGATTTTAATTTCTATTGACCAGCTAATTATATTCAGTATATTATCCTGTTCCTCAAACTCCAACCACCCCATCTCCAAGGTCTGCCTCTGTGTACTCCAGAGAAGCTGGAGACAAGGAGGATTCAGGCATGTAGATATACTTGGTCTAGAATACTTGGACATTGGCAACTTGAAATTTTCAACTTGTGAAACAAAGTATTTCACTGGTCTTCTAGACATGATGACCCCCAAAACGTCCTCTAGCCTACCATCAATGGTCTATCACCATTGATACCAACTGAGAAAATGAAACTCCTTTTTTTACTAAATCATACTCTACCCTTCTCTTAAGAAAAAGAAAAAAATAACTCTCTTTATGAGAAAACAAGCTCTTTGCACAAAAAAAGTACTCTACTGCATTGATTATAATAGTGGACCTGGAAACTATCTTAATATCCAATACTAAAGTAGTGATTAAGTAAATTGTGGCACATAACCTGTATAAAGTATTGCACAAGTATCAAAATTATAATGGAAACTGCAGGAGTATGGAAATACTTATTTAATAATTATACACTGAGTATCTACTGTATCCCAGGACTCTGCTAGGCAGTGGAAATAAAGGAATACCACAAATAGCTTGCAGGATAGTAAGGGAGTCAGACATGAACCAAGCATTTTAGGAAGAAAGTGAGACAGCAAGGGGGCAGGGCACAACTAGTAAAAGAATGACACAACCATTAAGAAGAACAGAATACAGCAAAAACCAGTTAGGACCTACTAGGCCCAAGAAGGTGGAAGCCCTGACTCCCAGCAGACCTTGAGCCTCATTATGCACTCATTGTAATACATTAGCATATGCTAAATGACATGCCCACAGGTGCCATGACAATTCCAAGACCGACCATGAAAGGCCAAAAAGTGGGTGGTGCCCCAATTCCTGGAAATCTCCACCCCTTCTCCAAAAATAGTTGGAATATTCCTCCCTCTCTTTTGCCTATGAGATTATCTAGCCCATAAAGACTAATCACTCCCACACCTCTGGGCTCTCTCACCTTTTGAGACAGGCTGCATTCTGTCTATGGAATGTGTATCCCCCAGCGCTACTCTCAGAGCCTCCTGAGATGGCACACATTCTGTCCCTGGAGTGTGTATCTCTCTCAATAAACCTGCTTTCACTTTACTATGGCTTGTTTTTGAATTCTTTCCTCTGCGAAGCCAAGGACCCTCACTTGGCAGCCTATCCCAGGGACTCACCTGAGACCTGGGACATGACCATCCTCTCACGCCCCATTTTTCTGACAACAAAAGGACAGTGAGGTCAGAGGCCTAGAGGTGTGTTCTGGGAGCTGAGAGCCATTCAGTATGGCTAAAATAACAGGGGTGGGAAGGAGATAAAGCCAGAGAGGAAAGGGCCAGATCAAGGGAGGCCTTGTGATTTATTCTGTAGATAAAGAGATGTCATTGTAGTTTTAGCAGGATAAAATACATAACTACTATAGTATTCAGGCAATCATTTGATTGTTCATTTGTTAATTCAAGGATCAGTTATTGAGTGTATATTTATTGTGACAGGTACAGGTACCATAAAGATGAATAAGACAAAATCTCTACTTCTGAGAGGCTAACAACACAGTGGTGGGACACTCATATAAGAAAGTCATTATAACATGCTGGGATAAGCTCTTCAAAGGAGCCATCTAAAAGGTACTTGGGAAGCACAAAAACAAACACTTTGATGGGGAGGGAGTGCATAAATGGTCCAGGTAGTCCTATGTAGGGAAGGAAAATCTTTTCCCTCTACTCATCTTAGGTTTATTGGCTGGAGCTCTGCAAATAAGACCGACAAAAGACAGATTAACAAGAGAAAAACAAAAGTCTATTAGTGCATGCACTGCACACATACATGGGAGCAGTCAGTGATGAGTAACTCAAAGAGGTGGTTAGAACTTGTGCTTCATAGCATCTTAACAAAAAAAATAATAGATATTTTAGAGAAGTGACAAGACAAAGGAAAAAGACTGAATTTCTAGGGCAGCAAATCGTGGGAAGGTAAATATATGGGGGAATTAATGGAAGATAAGGGCTAGTTAGTAAAGTTTGTTATGTAGCTATCTCTGGGGTAATTAACTTCTGTTCTTCCTGGTAGAGAAGGGAGGGGAGAACACCTTTACAAATTTATGTCTTACTTTTAGGCAAATAGGGGAGGGCAGAGAGCTTTTCTTGTATCTGCTTCTTCTCAATTGCCTTCAGCTGTAAATAATCCTTACATCAAAATGGCATATTTTGGGGTGTCATATCCTGCTACCTTTCACTTAACAGAGGACAAATATCAGTCAGGAAAACAAAAGCACATTAAGCATTTCAACAGAGAAAATTTAACATAAGAAATTAGTTAGTCAGGTCTTGGAGAATTGAAAACGTAAAAAGGGAACAGTGAGATTTCACAGAGACGGCAACTTCAGGAAGCAACTAGCACCTCTAGGTCTGAGCAAACCAAGTGAAGAGATTGGGGTTATCAGAATTTAGAAGCTGAATGAAGTACTGTGCAGAGATGGGACCCAGACCTTGGAGGAGGAGATAGGGCTGGCTGGTGCTGGTGTTTCTGAGGAAGGTAAGATGAAGCTGGTTCTTCTAGTGATGGAAACAACTGCTGTTGTCAGGATGAAAGGTCACTGCTGGGTGACTTTACAGGAACTGCAAGCAAATAGGAAGGAACTAGTCCCTTCAACTTCCTCAGGCCTTCTGGTCTCCCAGTCTTCCTTTAGTGCCCCCTATTGACAAAAACCAAAAGGAATTCTGCTGTCTAAAAAGCAAGCTGGTTTGCATAGCCCCAGCCCCAGAAAAATATGGGTTTGGCACTGACGGAAAATAGCTTAATCTCCAGTTTAGGAGTTCATCTTATAAAATGAGGAGGCAGAGCTTCCCTGGCGGCGCAGTGGTTGAGAGTCCGCCTGCCGATGCAGGGGACACGGGTTCGTGCCCTGGTCCGGGAGAATCCCACATGCCGCGGAGCGGCTGGGCCCGTGAGCCATGGCCGCTGAGCCTGCGCGTCCGGAGCCTGTGCTCCGCAATGGGAGGGGCCACGGCAGTGAGAGGCCCGCGTACCGCAAAAATAAATAAATAAATAAAATAAAATAAAATTAGGCAGACTTAAAAGGAGGGTATTTCCGGCAAAAGGAAACTGCACGTGCAAAGGCATGATGCCATCAAAGTGCTCTGTGCTCTTGGGAAGTACAAGTATGAAATCCGTTGTAGCTGGAATGCAAAATCCATTGGGAAAGTATCGAGCAGAGCAATTGGAATGACAGAAAGGGACCCTTTGGTCTGAAGGGCAGGGAATCCCATGCTAAGGAGCAGAGGAAAATATTTTTTAATATCTCTTGCATTTTTCAGTAGTTCAGGTTTTTTTCACCCTCATTGCCATTAAGAGTATACCTCGAATCTAAGGCCTAAGAAAGGAGTATTTGATACAGCATAGAACAAAGAGGTCATTGCCTAGACTTTTGAATTTCAAAATAGTTTTTTAATTACCTAGGGAAACAAAGTAGCCTGAGGGTAAGCCCTTTTGATTTGCAAAAATTTGGCCTTTTAAAATAGAAAAAGATTGACTCAAAAGTACAAAAGCCTTATGAAGATCCAATAAACCATAGTTTATTCTAGGGAGCCGCAGAGCAGGAATACACAGCATAGGATATAAGGCAAGTTCCTGTTCCACAGAATGAAAAAGACTTCTGCAGCTGAGAGGAAGAACCAACCACAGATTCAGATTCAGATTCCAGTGTTCTGTGTTCCCCCACTTACCTCACACCTCTGGGTCAGACCTGCGCAGGGTAGGGAGTGGATGTGTGTGTGTGTGTGTGTGTGTGTGTGTGTGTGTTTGTGTGTGAACTTCCTGGAGACATTCAGTGAGAAATCACAGAACAAAAAGTTTATTCCTCAATTCCTCAGCTGCAACCTGTTCAAACTGTCTGTTCCTCAGAGAAGCCCTGTGTTGATATGGGGCTGCAATGATACCTTAGGATGGGTCTTTGATAGTGTATCACCAAACAATATGATGTATGTTTTTTTGTTTTTGTTTTTGAGTGTTGCAAAAATGGTATCATACTCTATGTATGGAACTTGATTTTTATCATATTGTTTCATGTAGGTGCAGTTCATTCTTAAATGTAAGGCATTTACACTTAAATGTAATGCATTATGAGAAAGTTCTATAATTTATTAATCCATTTTCTGGTCAATGGATGTTTGTGTTGTTTCTCATTTGTACTGTTATGAACAGTGAGGCAATGAACAAGGCATCCATTTCATTAGGGTATTATCAGGGATGGAATTGTTGGGCTATGTGATTATTCAATTTTATAAAATAATGCTAATAGTTTTTCAAGTTGGTTTTAACCCATTTGAATTCTCAGCAGTATTTTCTCTTTTTTTCAGCAGTATTTTTAAGAGTTTCTGTTGATTGTATCCTTTCCAATACCTGGTATTGCTTGACTTCTTAATTTTGTCAATCTATCAGATGTAAAATGTTATCTCATTATCATCTTAATTTCCATCTTTTTTAATTATTAAAAAGGCTGGACATCTTCCCATATGTCTATTTGCCATTAAGGATTTCCCTACTATGAAATTTCTTTGTATATTCTTTGCTTTTTCTGTAAAGTCACTTGTCTTTTGATATTGATTGGTAGGAGATCTTGAGATATCCTGGCTTCTAATCCTTTGTTGGTTGTAGTTGTTGCAAACATCTCCCATTCTACTATAGTTTGTGATTTGAGTTTTCACTTTCTAAATGGTGTCTTTTGAGAAGCAAATGTTCTTAATTTTAATGTAGTCAGATTTATCATTCTTTTTTTTAATGGTTAGAACTTTGTGTATCTTAATTTAAGAAATCCTTCTCTACCCTGAGGTTATAAAATTTCAAAAAAAATTCTCCTAAAAGTTAAAAAAAATGTTGACCTTCACTTTACATTCCCAATCCACCTGTAATTGATATATCAGGATGATGTGAGGTAGAGATTCAATTTTACTCTTTCCATATGGATAACCAGTCATTCCATTTACTGAATAATCTGCTATGCACTGCGATGCATGTCCATATATCAATGTTCCGTAACTATTTTAGATTTTTTTTTTTTTTTTTTTTTTTGCGGTACACGGGCCTCTCACTGTTGTGGCCTCTCCCGTTGCGGAGCACAGGCTCAGCGGCCATGGCTCACGGGCCCAGCCGCTCCACGGCACGTGGGATCCTCCTGGACCAGGGCACGAACCCGTGTCCCCTGCATTGGCAGGCGGACTCTCAACCACTGCGCCACCAGGGAAGCCCCTATTTTAGATTTTTAACAAGTCTTGACATCTGATATGAAAAATCTCCCATTGTTCTTTAAGAGTAATTTGGCTATTCTAGGCCCTTTGCTTTTCTGTATGCATTTTAGAATCAATTTGTCAATTTTAAAGAAATATTCTATTTGGATTTTTACTGGAACTGCATTAAATCCATTCAATCTCAACCCACTCCATTCTAGCATCAATCCCTACGACTTCACTAAAATTGATCTTGTCAAAATCACCAAAAATCTCCGTATTGCCAAATCAAATGGATTTTTCTTCATTCTCACTTTACTTGACCTGTTAACAGCATTCATAAGAACTCTCCTTTTTGACACAATTTATGCTCTGGACTTCAAGAAACATCACATTGTCCTGATTTTCTTCCTAAACCACTGAACTAGTCTCAATTTTTATAGCTGGCTCTTTCTTCTCTGCCTGAAATCTGAAAGTTGGACTGTTGAAGGGCCTAGTTTTCAATTCTCTCTCCTTAATTTTTTTCTGGTCCTATGGCTTTAAAGGTTACTATGTGCTGATGTCTCCCAGCTATGTAACTGACCTAAGCTTCAGACTCATGTATCTAATTGCACAACTAACATTTCCAGTTGAATCCCAAATAGGTGATACAAACTAAACGTACATAAAAAAAAGAACTCTTCAACTCTGCCCTAAATATGTTTCTCTCTCAGTGTAAATAAATACCCCCATCGTATACCCAGTTGCTTAACCCAAAAAACTGAGATCTCAGTCATTCTAGATTCTTCCCTTTTCCTCATTCTCTGTATCTAATCCACTGACAAGTTTATAGGTGCTACTTCCAAAATATATCTTGAATCCCTCTACTTTACTCCATTTCCACTGCCATCATCTGAGTCTAAGCCACCATCCTCTCTTGCTTTGACTACTGCAATAATCTGCTAATGGGTCTGTCTCCTGTTCTTGCCTCCCCATAATTCACTTTCCACTAAGCAAGCAGAGTAGCCTAAGAGTAAGGACAGAACATGTGCTGCCTCTGGTTAAAAGCTTCCAAAGCCTTCTTGTTGCACTTAGAATAAAACCTTAAACTCCTCACCATGGCCTACAGGCCCTACGAAGCTGACTCCTGCCTACCTCTTGGGTCTCTGCTCACTAATTCCGTTCCCATTGGCCTCCTTCTGCTTCCTCAAATATGCTAAGCTGTTTCCCATGTCAGGGCTTTTGCATGTGTTCCTCCAGATGCCTTCAGCTCATTGGATGGCTTATAACTCCTTATCATTCTTCTATCAGTTCAAATATCCTCAGAGGGGACTTCCCTGACCCCAAAAGGTCTGGAATTATTTTATTTATTTATTGGTTTACATATTTATTCCCAACTAGAATTAAGTTCTTAGAGGACTGGGGCCTTAGGCTGTCTTGTTCATCATTATATCCCAGCACCTGGAACAGTGCTTGGCACACAGGAAGTGTTCAATAAATATTTACTGAATGGATAAAAACTTCTCCCAGAGGGATAAGAAAAGAGGATAAGTAAAGAGGACAGATGACTGAGGCTTATTAAGCATCTTACTTCTTTTTCAACCACTATGCAAATAGACTTGATATAGAAAGAAACAAAGAAAAATTAAAACAACTGATGTGTTAGGGTATGAGTGTTAATGGTATTTCCTTCCTTCTAATATTGTTGTTATGCTATTTGGGTAATAAATTCAAATTAGTAGAGCAAATTAACTTCTTTGAATTTATATACTCTCATAATGAAATGGGCCACAGTCAGCTTAGGAAAACAATTTATATTTATGACTTTGGAAGAAGAAGTGAAACCTATAAGAGGGTGTTCACCTAGGTGTTCTTTTCACTTTGTCTGACAATCCAATTTAGGTCTAAAATACTGAACTTACACATTTGTTTTAAAATCTTAAATAGTACTTTATCACTAAGAGTTGGTTCTTTAACCCATATTTTTTGTGTCTAATCTATTTTAGAGAAGGAGAGGTTTAAACAACTCTCAATATGTTATTTTTCTCTCAACTTTAATTATTGTCTTACTAAAATATTAGTTGGATGTGTAACTGAAAGTGTACTATGGCTAATACAACATTCTGTTTAAGAGATAGAATATGCTGGAATAGTCAGTAAATGATAACAAATAGGTACTTGTATTTTTTACTTATTTAACACATCCATACAAAATGCTTAGTATTAAGTGTTAGGCACTGTTCTAAGTACTTTAAAATATGAACATGTTTAATTCAATTCTTATAAAAACCCTATGATATAGGTACTACTATCATCCATATTTTATATGTGTGGAATATGATACGCAGAGAGGTTAAGTAGCATTCCCAAAGCTCACATAACTAGTAAGAGATGCCAAAGCTGAGATTAAAATCCAAGCTATTCTTGGTACTGGATATTCACTACAACTGAATGTGATAGCGACTGAAAAGTTGGTTAAGTTAAGTAAATGAAAATATGTTTTCTTTGTCAAATTGAAATAATCTTGTGACATGCTTGTTATTTTGAATAGTTGCTTGTTCTGAAATACAAGAAGAGCTAGTAAGACAAGCAGACTGCTGAAGTATCATTTACCACACATGGTATTCTGAAAGATATCACTAATATTTCTATGGGCACGGTCACTATGGACTATTTTGTGACTTGTGCAGTGTACAACTCCAGAGGGCACCACCCACATAGGTTCTATGTGAATGGCACCCCTTAGACTTGTTTAGGGTATAACCATCTGTAGTGGCCCTGCCAATGGCCTAAAGATTTATTGGCAGTCTCAGTGTATGACTTCCAAGCAGGAGACCCTTCTCTCTACATAATCCATTTTTAGTTTTACACCCATCAAAATTTATTACTATGAGAGTATATTAAATGTCACTTTGTGTACTGAATAATTGTCTAGTCTCTTCCATTTTAAGCTTACTAGAAAGAAAAAAATGCTTAAAGGTCTCCATAAATGGTGCACTATAGAAACCCTTTTTCTTTTTCTCTATGAAATGTTATGATTTTAAATGCCTTTCTTGGTATTTTTAGAGATGGCAACAAATCTAAGCCAAGATTTCATGAAAGGCCAAATCCATTTCATATTCCCCTTGCTTTTAGATAGTTCTGAGAACATCTTATTAAATTCTCAATTTAGCTGACAGGCAATCAGCTGGTTTGGTACTCCTGGCCCACTGAACTTAACTCCAAAAAGTGGGTGTTGTCATTGCCAGAATGGGCAGAGCTAGAGAAGTCATGGTTACATGGGGCCTGAGTTGTCATCTGGCCTAATTTTTCCTTAGACAGATGAAGAACCTGAGGCCTGGGAAGTTGATAGCAGTCCAACTATACACAGCTGGTTGGTGGCAGGAGTGAGACTTGAATCTGAGATTCTAAACTCTTACTTTTCGGCCTTTTTCTGTTACACCTCACAATATTCTGTTCCCCTGTGGAAAACACAGACGTTATCTTGTGTAAATACTTCAAACCACTATGTCCCAACTTTGTTATTTGCCCTTGTCCACATTCACTGGTACAATCAGTACAGTCCTTTGAGCATTAAATGTGATCCACCCCATTTTTAAGGAAGGAAAAATCCATTACTAGCTCAGAAATATAGACTTGTGGTTTATTGGTCATCATTCAGGAGTCAGGGCTCCACCAGCAATTGTGTGAATTTAATTAAGTGGTCAGTTAACTTCTATGGGCTTTCCCCAATTATGAAATGGAGGGCTGGACAAGTGGCCTGTCATGTACTCTCCAGCTCTTGTATTTCATGTTTCTGTGAACTACCATTGTGATTCTCAATTATCTTGTCCTTAAGGTACATTTGGAACATATAACATTCTTTTTACGTCTTAATTAAATTAGATCATGTTTTTTAGTAGCCTAGTACTTTGCTGCCTTATTTTTCACATGTTGCTTTTGATACTTAGTACCCTAACCCTCTAATAGTCTGTACTTTTCTTCCAAATTGCCACTATATATATGGTGACCTGTCATTCTGCTCTGGCTAGTCTAGTCTTACTTTTTTATTTTGTTTTGTTTGGGAAAGGATTGTTGCTAAAACGAGCAGAGAAGGAAATCTTCCAGGTGGATTCTTCAGAGTCCCAGGGACCTGCCAAGGATTGCCATGCTTAGGAGCACATGACTGGTTAAACCAGGGGTTGTTGCCTGGTCCACAGGGAACTCATGGGGGGCCTGGATTGAGAACTTAGCCCAAAATAGATGCTCAGAATTAGACAGTAACCAATGGACCCAAACAGATCCTCTCTTGGAGCCTTTGAATGGAGACAAAAAGTGGGCTATAAGCAGGAGAGAACAACAAAAACCTAGAGACATGCCATTCAAAGTCTCAAAACAGAAGCATTGAGGTAGTAGAATCCATGAGGTGGGGAAAAGTTAGTCAGAAAGAAAGGAAAATAAATGAAGATAGAGAATAGCTGAGTCACAGTAATTGAGTCTAGTGGACTCATTAGAGCAAGGATAAATAAGCCTGAGGCAATGACCAGATGACCAGAGCTCTCTTTCATGAGGGTGTCAGAAGCTCTTGCTGCCTACTGTACTATGTTCTAGTTCTCTGTGAGCCAGCTAAAAGCTGCTTTTTATAGCTCTATAGTTCCCCATCTATCTTTCTAGTAGTTTCCATCTCCTGAAATATCCCAAATAGGCCTCTGTTCCTTGCCACTTTAAAAAGCCTAAATAACATGGTGTCTTAGTCGAATCCACACACCAGGCTCTTAGAGTGCCTGCATGCTGCATCGTGCCATCATATAAGAAGCTCTCAGTAGTGTTTGCCGAATGAAGCTTTGAGATGTACAGAACTACTTTGGGAGTAATCGAGTCCAAGTTGGGCTGGTGAAAGAGTAGTTCTGTACAAGGATGAAAGTGTATCCAAAGTTATCTGATAAGTCATGGCCTGGAGCAGAGTGGAGCCTTGTGAGTAGGTGAAGAAAAAGTGATTTATGTAGCAAGATTACCAGCAAGGGCACCTACCCCAAATATTCGGCCTCCAATTTGCCACACGGCCTGAAATTCATACTGAGAGATTGACTTCTTCAATGCAAGTCAAAATCTCCCCAACTGCCCACTTATAAAGTACTTATGTTCAGAGATAGGATTAACACTTAAAGTTGTTACCAGTATTTCACACCAAAGTGCGCATTCATTCAGCAGCTCATTCCTTGCAGTTTGTTCTCTTAAGGGACTGAGGAAATAAGAGTTTTGATGGTGTCGGGTCATGGGAGGTAGAGAGGGGATACTTTCAGAGCGCAAAGCACTACTGAAGGAAATTATGGTGACCAAGTGGACAAAATAAACTCTGGCTAATGTCGGTGATGGCAAGAGCAAAGGAAACAGTAGGAATGAAGACAGATGTCAAATACCTCCAGGCATCATTCTAGATGACCCAATTAGCAAATATAATACAAAAAGGACAACCTTCAAGGATGATGTATGTTTAAGAAGATCTGAGCTCTATGTCCACTCTCTACTGCTTGTTTATTATACATATAACTTGGACCTCAGTTTCTCCATCTATAAATCACTTGTTTTCATAAATCACTTGTTTATTATACATATAACTTGAACCTCAGTTTCTCCATCTATAAAATGGGA
The DNA here is from genome assembly GCF_025265405.1 of Mesoplodon densirostris. Taxonomy (NCBI): domain Eukaryota; kingdom Metazoa; phylum Chordata; class Mammalia; order Artiodactyla; family Ziphiidae; genus Mesoplodon; species Mesoplodon densirostris. The sequence continues at coordinate 81,417,732 of NC_082665.1, forward strand.
CATAATAATAATATATAATTCTTCAGAGGGAGGTGGTAAGGACCAACTAAGAGGATGGAGGTCAAATGACGTTGAAATTGCAGACTGCATATGTTGCTAAGTAGTTTAATCCAGGAGCTGATGGAGAGGGCCTTACCCTCAGGGTAGAGCCTTTTTGCTGCTAAACCCTCACCTCCCCCAGCCTGGGCCCAGGGAGGGATACGTGGATTGACTTGTCTCCCACCCGACATTGCTATGGTGGCTACTCATCGTTGTGAGACATTTTTTCCTCAACCTGTTCTCAGTAGCAATCACTCTTCTTTTCTTTATTGGTCTTGCTCTTTTATACTTAGTTATGAAATTAACCTTAAAAGTAGCCCATTAGATTCTCTCTTTATCATTTTCCCTTTCTTTTATAAATATTTTCTAACAGATAGAAGCTTTGGTTGCAAATTACAGGAAAACTGAATCAAGCTAGTATAAACAACATGGGGGTTTAATGGTTTATATTGTTAAATGGTCTAGAGATAGATCTTCAGGTCAAGCTCACTCCAGCAGTAAAATGATGACATCTGGGACCCAGTTTAATTCAGTTTCTCTGTTCTGCCCTCCATTGTATTTGCTTTATTTCAAGGCTAGTCCCAATTTTGACCCTAAGATGACTGCCAATTGCTTCAGTGTTCTTGTCTACCAGGAAAAAGAGAATGACTTTTTTTCCCAGAAAATGCCTCAAGATTCACTTTGATTGGATGAGCTTAGGTCACATGCCCCCTTTGAACAAATCTCTGTGACTGGGGGACAGAATGCATTGAATAGTTTAACCTGACTCACATCCTCTATGCGGCTGGAAGAAGATTAAGTTTTTCCAGAGCCTCATGAATCCCCAGACATTTTCTGGGCTGATAAGGAAGTGAGTAGGGAGCAATGGATGCTGAGGAGGCCACTAACCAAGGACCACTGCAAAAGGTTAGAAAGAGACACTATCCCTACATGAAAAGCTGCAGTGAGTGGCCAAATGCTTAAAGTTTTTCCATTTGAAAACTAGAGCACACGCTGTTTAAACCAAATCTGATGTGTCTAATGTGATACAAATTGACTTTCATCGGCAGGCATGAAGAACAATCATTAACCTTTGAATTTTGTGATTTTATAAGGCATTGAATTCTATACTTCAGTGCTCTCATGAGGGATGCTTTATTGTTTATGCATTTTAGCCATTTTCAACATGCCCTAAATTGAAACAGAGAATGTGTGGGTTTTTTTTCCTTCTAGTGTAAAATCGAATAAGCAACAGCACACTGCAGGAAGTCAGTCTAGCCACAGCAAATCTGTACTTGTTTTTGTGAGAGAGGATGGGAGAATGAATATTTGCCCTGTGGCATCAATTTCCTGTTTAATGTTCTCCAAGAGGCATTTGGAAAATGCCCAGCAACACAGATGTACATAAATACCACACATAACTTGTTTTCGTGAGTGGAAAGAGGAGTCTGTAAAATTATGACAAGACTGATTTACCCTCATCGCCTGGTAGTTGGTGAGTCACTCTACCTTTCACTTAATAATTTGGAGGATGGATCATTCCAGAGTGTGGCATTGGAAGGACAAGAAGTATAGGAATAGCATGGCATTTGGCTTCTTAGCCCAAGTTCTTATTCATTTAGGGTCACTTACATTCCAAAGTTTGCTTGTGCCTGTTGGAAGCTGCCTTCAGACTGCCTGTAAGAGATATATATCTATATCTGTATATATACATCTATCTATCTATCTATCTATCTATCTATATAATGACAGTTTTCTAAAAAAACAAACAAACAAAATAACACGCCCCAAACAGAAACCCATCTGTAAGATTTGCAGACACAAATTTGTTTGTTTTCAAACCACAGAAAAACGTATGCACATACCACATAGTATCTCTCAAGGTGTGGGAAGATGTGTTCTCAGTTCTGTACAGTCATATTACCCCAGAACACTCACACACCATTTTTGGACAACGTATTTGAAAGGTCATGGCTCGGTTGCAGAAACAAACTCTTAGTTTTGTTTCAGAAACTAACCTCTAGGGCTACTATATAACTTAAGAACTTGACATAGAAAGGAAGATTCAGACTTAAAGAATCCATCCTCTAACTTACTCTTTTGAGCCACTTCCTCACATAGGCAAGATGAGAAATAGTAGCTATGATCTGTTAAGTATCTACTCGGGTGCTTAAGAAGGACTATGCAAGGAAGGCCTTTATATATCTCAATGTTAATCCTTCTCATACCCCACTATTTGTTTCAAGTCTCCCCATCTTATAGATGAGGAAACTAGGACTTACAGAAGATAAATTACAGCCCAAGGTCAGCTCAATAACTAGTGGAACCAGTAGTCAAGCCCAGATCTGTCTGGCCCTGAAGCCCATGCTCTGTTCTCAAATTTAGAAATTATTAATTTAGGAATCATGGATGGGCTTCAGAAGATTCACAAGAGCCTAAAATTAAATGCACACACACACACACACACACACACACACACACATATGCTTTTTTTTCTGGGGAGAAGGTCTAGAATTTTCCTCAGACTTATCAGCTGTAATTCCAGAGCCTGACATAGTCTTGAATACAGTAGGCACATGATAAATACTTGCTCAATGAACAATATGGGTCCATGACACAAAAAAGGATTAGTACCACTGCTTGTCCCATTATCTGACCTACAGCTTAATAGATTTGAATTTCCAGTACAACTGGCTTTGTTTTGGATACATAAATTCATTCCTTTAAAGAGTTAAAAATGCCAAATTTAGTTGATATTCCATTTGAAAATATTTGATATTTATATAAAAAGATTAAACGTTTTTAGAGGCTATTGTCTAAGGAGATTTTTTTTTCTTAAATAGAGTTTGCTAAAGCAAAAGAATGGAAACTATTTAGACCACTATAGAATAGAAATATAATGTGAGCCAAAAAGGCAAGCCCCATTTGTAATTTTTAACTTTCTACTAGCCACATTCAAAAATAGGAGAAAGAAACAGCTAAAGCTAATTTTAATCATGTTTTATTTAAGTCAATACGTCCAAATTATTCTCATTTCAACCTGAAAGCAATATGAAAAATTATTAATGAGATATTTTACTTTTTTTCATACTAAGTCTTGGAAATCCAGTGTGTATTTTACACTTACCTCAGACTGGCTTCATTACTTATGCTCAGTGGCCACGCTGGCTCGTGGCTGCTGTATTGGGCTGTGCACATGGAGGGAAGGGTGGTTGAAAGAAGTGGGCAGTGTTGATGAAGCACAGAGGAAAGCAGGAAGAGAATGAGGCAGGTTTGGGCACGTGGGGAGACACTCTGACAATCCAAGATACAGTGACGTTAGGTTAGGTTGCCAGCTCATATTGCTGAAATTGTAGCTCTGCAGGTGATTATTAAGACAGGTTCTAGAAAACAGTGTAAAATCCAGCATTTCAGCAGAAGTCTTTTCCTATTCCTGCAGTCACCTTCTTTTCTTGGTAACAGACGTGCAGATCCAGGGTGCACATTTAGGGGAAGATTTGATGCAGAGTGACTAAAGTTACGCCTAGTAATTATAATAATTTTGTTTTTTTAACCACCCCTAGAGCAAAGGATCTGAGTTTTATAGTGCATAGCTCAGGCTGTCTCCACGTCCTGGAGTTGCATTCCTCCATTTGACAGACCCAGGAAGGAGGCTGCAGAGCCCTGAGGTCATAGACTACAAGAACAGACAGAGCCATAAAAGAGCCCAGGAAATTTTGTTCTGCACCCTGCCCAAGCTTCACTCGTGTTCTTTTATGTGCTTTTTGAGGCTGTCCTAAGGCTTTTTCACAGGGTGTGGTCCTAGTCTACTCTTCTGTCTGCCTCTTCTAAGGCTGAGATTGAGCTCATTATAACACCTTTTGCTCCTAGGTGCGCAGCTTGTGATCTAGAAACACATCTAGAAATACTTTGTTGATATAAAGTATCTTTTAGAGTTTCTTCTAAATAGTTCAGTTACTCAACATGACAAGCATAATATTGTATTTCTCTATAAAATACTTAGAATCCATTTGGGAGCTGACGGTCCGGTTAGCACGGGTACCACACCTAGAATTCCCAAGAATGGAGAAGTTACCTGAATCCATATGATGTGGATTCATTTTACCCCGGCCTTATGTTAAATGCATTTATTCTAGGCAAGTGGTAAAAAGATATTTTAAATTTTCAAGGAAAAAAATATAACCAAACATAGGAAGACCTATGCCACTTGAGGAAAATAGAGATACTGTATATTTGGGAACATTCAATTTTAACATCATACGCTCCTGATAAACTATGAAACACTGACAAGATAAATTCAAATTTATCAAAGTAAAATGAATTCCTACATCCATACAAATATTTGCTGGGTGAGGTGCCGATGTAGTTGAACAGATTCTTTCCACCATCACTGGTATTACCACCTGTTACCAACACCAACTCTACCACCAGCACCACCACCACTGTTACCACCACCACAAACATGCCTCTCCTTCCATTAACCTACTTCAAGTAGTCGGGAAAAAGAATCTAGGGAAACAATGCTTCATGGAGAGTCACCTCTGTACTCAGGGCCATGTCCTCCAGCAGGTTACTGGGTCATGGAGTGGTATGAATTGGAAAATGCAGCATTTCTAAACCAGTCTGCAATCCAGACACTATCTTGTTCGTCTATAATGATGCAAAGTTATTTGCTGAGGTAGACATCAACTAGCATAATAGAAGAGTCTAAGAAAGCAATTAACTAGGAGGGTGAAAATACAAGTCAGAGATGACTGTGGCTGAAAACCCTTGGGGAGTAATGAGATAGGAATTTCTTAGGATTCAACTCATAATGGAGAGCGTCAGAGTGTGGAGGAGTGGATGGGTAGGTGATGATTCATATTGCCTGCACAGGGTACGACCTCAAAATACTGAGGTTGCTCCTACAAAGCATATATGAAAACCAGTCTCAGAACTGCAGTCACTACTCACCGTTGACCATTGACTCTGTGCTGGTTAATTTCTAAGATTGCTTTTGTAGCAAAACAGTGCCTTGTTCACAGCTAGTTTACAAGCAGAAGCCCTTAGGAGGATGTTCTTCAACATGTGTGATCTGTTTCTTAATTCTCTGGGTCTCAGTGGCTTTATCTGCAAAGTGGGAATAATGCAGTATAAATTAGAAGATGCAAATAAAATAAAATTCAAAAAAAAGAAGATGCATAATTTATTACACAGGATCTTCAACATATATTAGGAATGATCATGATAACATGGACCTTATTTACGAAGAGAATGTTTGCCTTATCTCTATTAACCTCTTAATATCTCTAGGAAATAGATACTATTATCACCCCCATTTTATAAGCAAGGAAACTAAGGCTCAGCAAGGTTAAAATCACATAGCTTGCAGAAAGATTTCTTCTACTCTACTTTTCACTGTTGGTGCAACTAGATTTCTTTAATTTGCAATGGTTTAGACATCAATGGAAGATGAAAATTATCCAAACCCAAATATAAATACATATAGAAAAACTCACTAATCTGGACCAACTGGGCCATTTTGAAGGAAATGCAGCTTTATTACTTTCAAGTACATACAGTAACCAGAAAAATGACTAACAAGTGCTGGCAGTTTAGACCTAGATTTAGTTAATAGATAAAAATGATTAGTGTATCCAAGAAGTCCTGGTCTTGCCTACACTTTGAATAGAATGTTTTATAAGTAAAAGAAATCTCAAGTGTTAGAAGACAAATTATTGTCTTTGATAAGTAAATGCTTTCTTCAGATATTATTTATACTGTCATTTATTTACTAAGCCATTTTTTTCATAGATAGTATAAAAGAACACACCAGCTCAGTCCCTGCCCACATGATAAAAAAGTTAGAGGTTAAAACTGTCCAAATTAAGTGCTGACATTTTTAATTAGCTTAACTTATTTGTCTTTTAGTTCTTTAGAATATAATTTTCCAAATAAATGTAAATTTCTAAAATGTTTTTCAAATATTATGGTTATTCAAACTTTATAAAAAATATTTATTCTGGTATTAATATGAAAGGCATAGTATCAACTGTGTCCTTTGTTACCATAGACAGTTTTTGAGGAATATAGTCTTTTCTCAAGTGAAATATTTATGTTATCTGTGAGTACTCTTTATAGTAGAAAATGGAAAAATGGAGAAGGAAGTGTTCAGACTATAGTCTCTGGTGCTAAATCTGCTCTCAGTTACAGACCTGAGACTTCCATTCACCTCAGTGTATCAAGTATGGCCCAACTTCGTTGCGGAATTTTTTAGCTGTTGCTGTTAATCCATGGAAAATGTTTTAGTGTGATGTGTTCCCATTAAAAGTTAACAGATTGTTGCAAAAAGAATAAAGGGATTTATTATATATGGTGGTCTTGTACCATGCCAAAAATTTTGTGGTTTTGTGGGAACACAGCAAAGGTAATAATTGGCATTATGACAAATGAGGGTCTCAGCAAGTCCCAGCTGTTGAACATATGATTGTTACTTGGGAGGGCAAATAGCAATAGTTTTCCATCTCTTAAGTACAGTCTGCTCTTGATACGCCCACATAACTACAATGAACCATTAGTGGGAGTTACATACAGAGAAAGGAGACTGAGGGACTACATTTCTTTTCTTCTGCCTAAATGAAACTTCATCTGGTTGGTATCTGTCCAGAGTTAAATTTTCCATATCACACAAACTCTGTGTCAGTATTTTAATTGCATTTGATAGGATGTCTTTCTTTATAAAAGCCAAACAAACATTTGTAATAAATTTTTCATTAGGTAGTATCTGTTTTTTTATTGCATATTTGTGTATATAACTAAATTTAATGTTCAACAAACAACTTTTTTTTTTCTTTTTTTTCCCACACCACACAGCATGTGGGATCTTAGTTCCCCAACCATGGATCAAACCCATGGCCCCTGCATTGGGAGCATGGAGTCTTAACCACTTGACTGCCAGGGAAGTCTCAACAAACAACTTTTAGGCATCTGCTTTATGCCCAGCACTATAACCTGCATAAGCAAAGAAAAAGAACCAGGCACTGTCCTTCAAGAACTTTAAGTCTGGGTAGAGAGATAAGATATATTTATCCAGCATCATAGAGTTAGAAGAGACCCCAGAGGTGATACAGTCTTGGGGTTATATATTCAAACTCTAATGGAGGGTTAGCATAAACAAGTGAAGTGCCCAGGTCACTAAGGTACCATGTCACATCAGAGAGTTCCTGCCCTGTGTTAAGGGACAGTTACTTTGCTTCTCAATGGATTTGCTGCCATGCAGAAATATAGGCTTCTTGTTGCCCGATCTGTTGATTTTTTTTTCAGAGAGGGTAGAATTCCAAGCTTTCCAAAAATTTCCCAATTTTTAAACATTGCCAACTATTTTGAATTTTCCTAAGGCCAGATGAAACACATCTGTGGGCCTTATTCAACCTGTGGGCTGCCATTTTACAACCTCTGGTCTAGATTAACTCTTCCATTTTACAGATGTGGGAAATGGTCTGTTCAAAGTCTGGAATTGTTCTCCAGGACTCCCAGTCCAAAACTTCCATCACCTAACTACACCTTCTCTCAGTAAGCAAATAATTTTAGATGATTTCAAAAAGAAAAAAAAATTATAGTTATAAAGCAACACTGATTTTTTTTTTTTAAAGCACAAGATAATATCATGAAAACGATTTGGTGAATCTGTGGGGGAGAAGTAATAGAATGCTCATGGCAGGAAGAATTTGAGAAGGGTTTTGCAAGATGCATTTGTGCTAAATCTTGAAGGAAGTGATTAATACAAATTCATAAGAAGGAACAGTAAGGCGAATTCAGTAGAGGGGAATAGAATAAAGAAAACACATGATTAATAATTTGTTAGTGTACATGCAATACAGCACAGAGTATGGCTTGACTTAATCAGGGAGTAAAAATCATGTCCCTATCATTCACTCAAAAAATATTTCTTGAGCTCTAACTGTGTGCTAGGCACTTGTCTAGGCCCTGTAGATACAGCAGTAAACAAGAGAGCCAAGGTTTGGTTTCTCGTGGCCTGTTTTTTCCAGTGGCACAGACAGGTAATAAACAAGTAAAAAATAATATAAAGTACTATGAATAAAATAAAACTAAGAGATGTGACAGTAGCAGCTGTGAATGCACATTAGACAAAATGGTCAGGGAAGACTTCTCTGAGGAGATAGCAGTTGCACTGAGTCCCAAATGATGAGAAGAAGCCAGTCATGCAATGACCTGGGCAGAGAGCTTTCAAGTCAGAGGGAAAGCTAGTGCAAAGGGCTTTGGGCAGGAAGGAACAGAAGAAACGAGTGAACTAAAGCAGAGTGAGCTGTGGCAAGTGTGGTAGGAAACAAGGTCAGAAAGATAGGCAGACACTTATGAGGCCTTGGTAAGGAGTCTGGAGTGAAATGAGGTTTTCCACAGGGAAGCAACATGATTTGATTATAAATGCTCAGTTCTTAACAAGAAAGTAGCATAAGTTGATAAGAAAATGAGGTAAATAATGGAAGTTCTTAAATGGAAGCTGATAAAATACAGTTAATTTTAGGGAATTGCTATAGATTCCAATGGGCAGAACAAAGATGAAAAGGGTGGCTGAGAGTCTACTCTGCCTGCTGAATGCAGAATGGATTGGGGTCAGGAGCTCTGGGTGGAGGCTGTAGACAATCCAGGGATAAAGAGGATTAGGATTCAGTCAGCAGTGGTGGAAATGAAGGAAAGTAAGTATCACAAACAGAACAGAACGGATTGATGCAAATTAGAACAACCAGAGGAGAAAAACTCTTGTGAGGAACTCTCAAGTTTCAGAGTTGGAGGCCATTTTGGGAGTGGCCTTGATGACTAAGATGGGAGAAAATTCTATCAAGAGACTAACTCTTAGGGTATCATGAGACATATAAACAACTAGAAATATAAAATTAAAGAGGCTTTGGGGGTAACAGGGTAGGACAGGAGAGAGGTTTGGAACTACTCTATGTAACAATAGAAACTGAGGCTAATAGAGAAGCAGAACTCCCAGGAGGTAATGTATTTGTTTTGTTTGTTTGTTATTTGGCCACAGCATGCAGCTTGCGGGACTGAACCCAGGCCACAGCAGTGAAAGCCCAGAATCCTAATCACTAGGCCACCAGGGAATTCCCCAGGAGGTAACGTAAAGAAGAGAAACAGGTCAAAAAACTCAACCCTGATTATATCCATAGCAAGGCTGAGAGTACAGTGTAACTAGGTGTTTGTTCTTTTTTTTTTTTTTTTAATTGATCTGTTCAATCAAGGAAAAAAGCACAAAGCCCATTTGTCAACTAGGGTCTGGGAAAAAATAGCTTGCTAGAAGCATGCAGCTATTCTACATCAATGTAATAAACACTAATATGTTTTACTATAAGAAAGTGTTATTTGAAGCAAAATTTAAAGGAATACAAAACTTAGACTTGGATGGTTTCTCTCTCATTTTCACTTACTATTGATGATTACTTAATATTTGAATGTAAACCTGAGTGTTTTCCTAGAATCTGCAGCCTCTCTGTAAAGTCTAGGAAGGCTGATAGTCCTGAACTTGAAAGCTCTGAGTTTGAAAACAAAACAAACCAAAAATTCAGGCAGACTTTTGAACTAGCTCTTTACTCTTAACATAGCAAAGCATTAATTTTATATTTTAAGAAAAAAATTTAAAAAATTTTATACCCACAAATATTTATTCAGTGCTTACGTGCAAGAATGAAGAAGATATGGTTGTAAGTGCCCATGGAGCTTACAATTTCATCAACAGCAAAAAAATTGTTCTTCACAGTAGAGGAATTACTTTTAGCAGAGCAGAGAGTGAGGGTTAATTTAAAGAATAAGAAGTTGACTGTTTTATAGGAAGACCCATGGCTATTGTCAGCTCCTTTTAAGAATAATCAAGCTCATAAAATGAGTGTAGAGGAAAAGATCAAGGACCTACTTTCCCATTCAAAATGCCAAATTGTGCCTTCCTCAGAAAAATTCTGAGGAAATTTTCTTGGTCAATTAGGAAAATTCTAAAAGATTTCCTTCAATTATTTTATTAATTTTAGTTTTTGGCCACACCGTGCAGCATGTGGGGTCTTAGCTCCTCGACCAGGGTTCAAACCTGCACCTCCTGCATTGGAAGGCAGAGTCTTAACCACTGGACTGCCGGGGAAGTCCCTCCTTCAATTATTTTTAAAATGTTTTCAAATTTTATTGTTTCGATTTTGAGGAAAATCACTACTGCTTTCATAAACATTAACATGTTCATCAATGCTTGTCATGAAGAATTCAAACAATGAACACAGTACAAATATGAACATGAAAAAAATCATCTCACTTCCCACTACTTCATAATGATATCATCATTATTATGAGCAGAAAAACATCATCTGGGTGCTTATACTCAGATAGAAGGATAGATTAGAAGGGTAAAAAAGGAGGAGGGAGATAGAGACATATTTTTATACAAATTAGGCTCTGTGTTGCTATTTTTAATAAAATATATTACATTTAATTGTATCTGAGCTTCTCTGGAAGAAAAGAAAAACAAAAAGGCAAAAATAGAAGGGAAAGAAATATGGAATAGAGTGTGAGAAACACCAGAAGCCACTGAACTCTGGCCTCTAGTGCCATACTGCTCCGTACTAGGTGTACTAATCTGTGATTTAGTAGAGGTTTTTATTAGCTCTATTTATGTTATGTTAAGGTACATGTTTAACACTTCACTTTGATGTATTACCCTTATTATACTTCCATGTTTAATCCAGTTCAGTTATAACATATGAGATAGCTTTCTATCATGAGCACATATTTTTCCATTAATATATGCTAAAAACTAACAAAGATGATGTAGAATAAGCAGTCCTCTACATGGTTCTGACATATGTGAGTTTCAGTACCACACTTTAATTACATAACACCAGGGCCCCAATAACACAGTTCATTTTAGTTAGCATGCTACGTGGTATATTAACTGTGAGTAACTGCATAAAGTACAAACTTCACTCCTAGCGCTTCAGCACACAAATCACTATGTAAATAACAGATGCGCATCATGATCCATGACTAATCATATCACTTCCTCCAAAGTCTGTATGGTCACCTCTCATCTGTTGTTCAGTTCACCCAGATCTGTTTGCTATCACACAGATAGCAAAGTGTGCAGTTGCACTGCTTCCTTGTCTCCCAGTGATAAACCTCTGTGACATTGTACAGAAATGGTCAATCAAACGAATGAATTGACCAACAATGATGAAAGTACAGCAAAGTACAAAAAGAGATAAATCTGGAATTGAAATCCGAATGGGGATTGGGGTTATAGAAGAAATAGCTGACTGTGGCAATGTTGTCACTGCTCCAGTGTGAGTCCCTCTACGTATGCAGCAAGCAGCATTTAGTGAAGGCAAACTAATGACATTAAAGAGGAAAGTGGTTGTGATGAAAAGGATGATGATGTCCCAGAGGAAGTGAATCCAGTAAAATACTTCATATTAAGGAAGCTCTTGGAGACGTGTCACAACATTGAACATGCAAAGGATAAAATGTTGGAAGCTGATCCAGACTTAGAAAGAAATATGACAATTTTGCCAAAGCAAGGAAAAGATGTATTGTAAGTTGTACGATAAGACAGTAAGTACTGCTGAAACTACTCCTGGTATGTTTTTTACAAGGAAGTAAAATACTTTAATCCTCAATGTTTTTAATGCTTTAAATTATAGTTTACTGAATATCTGTGTTTACTACTTTTTCTTCTCCCTATACATTTATAACTGGCCTTAAGAGGAGTTTTAATGTTTTCACAAAAAATTTTAAAGGTCTTGGAATAATCATAATATTTCCTACTGATTATGAAGATCACTTGGCACGGCTTCAGCTCGCATAGTCATTTTTACGTCCTATACTCCCAAGCAAAGTGAGATCTGCCTTACTTAATTACACCACGCAAATTAGCACTTAAATATATTTTGTCCCCATTTTGTGTATCTTGACTCCTCAACTGGAGTTGAAACTGCTTAATTGAGAAATAAGGCAAACCCTCTTACTTCTACATTGCCTACTCTACCTAGCCTAGCATTGAATATTTGGTAACTGCTTAAATAGCACTTATTGGCTTACTAAATAGCTACTCTTATGGTGATCAATAGGGATTTTATAAAGTGTGAAGCCATAATAATAAATATTATTCCTTTCATGAGAGTGTAAGATTTACCCATTTTATTTTCCACAGTTAGGGCAACAAAGTATGGCTCCCAAGGTTGTATATTCCTAGCTCACAGGTACACTGTTCCTTTGGTTGATGAGGTAAATGGTGGCCTGTGGATTTGCTTTGTACACAATTTGTATAATCCCACAGGCAGCCCGACTCCTAAGCCTAGCACCTAGAACAATGCCTACCATACCAAAGGCACATGATAAATATTTATCAAATGAATGTAATTAGTAATAATTACTAGGACTGTGCACTGCACATTGTGCCAGATTTTTTATATATATTATCTTATACTATCCTTACCACAATCCTATGGTCCCCATTTTAGATATGAAAAAATCTTGCCTCGGAGAAATTATGTGACTCACCCAGCAAGGGCCTACTAGAACTGGAATTTGAATATAGGGCTGTTTGATACTAAGTCCACCACACTGCTAATAAACTGACATTAGTGACATCAAATGATGTGCAAGTGGATTAGAGAGAAAGAGATGATGCAATTAAAAATCTCTTCAAATTCATTTCCGCTTATCCCAGACCTATTCTGACAAGGGGAGAACTTCTCATCAGATTTATTTTTTTGCATAATTTTCCAGTTATAATTTCCCTTGTGACATTCCTTTTTTAAAAACCATTTTTTAGAAAGAATCACAAAAATGTATTTCCTATACTAGCTTAAAGCAGAAATGATTATTTAGAACAATCTCTATATTTACGACATTTTATGATGCTCTCAGTATATAAAAGAAGGTGTGTGTGTGTGTGTGTATGTATGTAACATCTTTCATATTTTAAGAAGTTCATGTTTTAAAAAAATCAGTTCGTTTTCTGCTTTGGTATTTCCCTACACAAACACTTTATAGATACTTCTTGGCTAATAAACTAGTTACCACAGGAGGAGACATATCACTGTAGCATAATACACTACATAAATTTCTATTAATTTCTTATTCTAGTAGCAACACATCAGATCAGCCACAGCAGGCTCTTCATGCGAAGGGTCAGGAGGCACATGAAACCTGAAGAAGCCATCATGGGCCATCAGAGACTGTGATGTACCTGGGCAAACCCACTGTTTTTTGGGGGGCTGCTATCACTGCCAACTCAGCAAATGCCCTTGCTTCAAACTTGAGTTAGTTTGAATCCACTGTTGAACAGAACACGGTTTACTGTCTAATTTCTCTCTGTCTCCTCTCTGTGTCTGTCTCTCCCTGACTCTCTTTCCTGCTCTCTCTCCCTGGCCACATCCCCCCTGCTGCCCCATCCCTTTTCTCTTCCCAGGATTCTATGCTAAAACTGCTTTTTAAAATAAGGCTTTTGTTCTTTGATATTTGTTCTACTTTTAGATTCTTACTGTATGCCTTACAATGCTCTCTCCTGGCTGTTCACTTTGCCTCCCTTCAAATCTTCACAGTTGTCTTGCTTTCTCTCTTTTGTGTGTGTGTGTGTGTGTGTGTTTTCAAGTTCTAGACAGATGGGAGAGAAAAATATAAAAAACAAAACAGAGGTGGAAGCCCATCTAGGCCAAACTTAGTACATATTACAATTTTTATGACATTGGAGCTGGCAACATTGTGATTAAAGATCCATGACTTCTTCATTCAAAAGCAAATGCTAGCTTAGTATAATATGAAATAATACAATATGAAATAATGTAGTATGAAATAATGTAGTATGAAATAATATAGAATAGAATAGAATAGAAATACCATGATTCAAGGTGGAACTGTGAAAACCATACTTCCAAAAAATACTGTCTACTTTCCTCTCCATACAAGGTAGAATTTGGAGGGCAGGTGCTCCATGGTGAATGGCAGAATGAAGAGGAATAAGACAGCAGTGTAGTTGTCAGGATTAACTCCTCTCTGGGAAAGAAGCCACAAGAGAAAACACTGAAACTCTTTAAAAGCAGTAGATCTTTTCCAGTCTCTTGAGACATCTGTCAGCCTGCATGGCTTGCACTCTTGTTTCCCTTTTCTGTTCTGTTCAGTGGTCTTTGATCCTAACTTCAAATCATGTACTACTTCTTATTTTAATTAAATTTGTCCTCAAAGTCAGGTATTTCAAAAGGATGCAACTTGGCTGTTCTTCTTGTCTGCCTAGAACTTCCTGGTGTAACCTCTCTCCTCTGTATTAAACTGGGTGATATTTTCCCATGGGTCACTGAAAGGGTGCTAAATTTATTATTTTTTAATTTTGGTTTTCTCTATTCTTCTATTCAATATTCTGTCAAGTCCATGAGTGAAATTTTTATTTCACACATTATGCTTTCCTTTCTCTTTAAACTAAAAGATCTGTTGCCTGAGCATTTAGTCAATGCTCCATTAAGGTGGTAGCTTGGCTTGTGTTCAGGACCTGAAACAAAGAGTTCTATCAATGGAGGTCAGTTAGTGGGGTTTTTCCATCAATATTCTCTCTCAAATACGTCACTCTCCTTGGGACTTAAACTATATCCCCTCTGTACAAATTCAGTTGTTCAACAAATATTTATTGAGCAATGACTATGTGCTAGGCCTATAGATATGGTGGTAAACAGAACAAATAATTTCTTACCTTCATTGAGCTTACATTTTAGGGGGGATGACATTAAACAAAACAGTAAATAAAAGGAAAAGCAATATAAATTTTGATAGGTAAGTGCTATCACAGGGGAGGAAAAACTTTTCCTCTACTTTCTTACAATCTGTCGCTAGGACCTGCAAATTAAGCTGACAAATGACAGATTAAACAGCAGAAATTATTAACATACACATTTTATCTGATGTTAATAATTTCACATGGCACAGGGGCTTCATAGGAAAGAGGTGAAAACCCTAAAGAAGCAGTTAGACTTGGGGGCCTATATACCATTTTAACAAGGGTGATAAATTGTGGAGAAGTAACTAGAGAAAGGAAAGGGGTTTGGGCTTCTAGGCGTGGTAAATTGTGGGAAAATGACTAGGAAATATATGGGGGTAACTAACGGAAGAGATGGGTTATTTTAATAAGATTTGTTTGTGAAGATTCATCTTGGTATCAACTCCTCATCTCCAGATAAGAATGTTTTGTTCTTTCTGGTACCAGGATGGCATCTTTTTCACTGGAAATTTATGCCCTGCTTTTAGGTAGAAATGGGGAAGGGCAGAGAGCCCTTCTTGCATCTGCTGTTTTTCAATTGCCTTCAGCTCAGTATAATAAATATGGCCTAAGCAGTGTATTTAGAGGTGCATGTTCTGATTCCCTCACTGTGAAATGGGTACTATGATGGGGTAGAGATGCACTGCTTTAAATAGGGTCATTAGGGAAGGTTTTTATTAGGAAATGACATTTGCTCTGAGAGCTAAAAGCTGATATCCTGGACAGTCAATTCAAGGTCCCAAGAAAGAAGTCTGCAGGTAGAGGGAACAGCATTGCTACCCTGTGGCAGCAATGAGCCCCAGAGGCTGTCCTGCTGAAGAAAAGAAAGGCAGCCAGAGGGGCAGAGGAGAGGTGAGCAAGGGTGAGTGTGGAGGAGGTAAGGTCAGGGAATCATCAGGGGCTGGATCCTGTGGGGCCTTTGTGGGCCATGGGAAGGAATTTGGATTTTATTTTAAATGCCATGGGAAACCTCTGGAGGGCTTACACTTGAGGGTGACAAGAGCCAGTATACTTTTAAAAGCTTACTCAGAATATGTGTGGAAAACAGATTTTAGGAGGTGGGATGGTAAATACAGGAAGTCTAATTGGGAGGTGAATCAGTAGTCCAGGTGAGAGATGTTGATGGCTTGGACTAGGTGGTAACAGTAGTGATGGAAAAGTGTATAGATTTAAAATACATTTTGGAAGTAGAACTACCAGGATGTGCTGATGAGGTAGAGAGATACAGGAGAAAGGGGAAAGGGAGGAGTGGAAAATGGCTCTTAAAATTTCGGCTTGACTACTATGGTGTGTTTCCTGAGACAGGGAGGACCAGGGGAGGAAGAGTTTGGGGAAGAGGAATGAAGAGTTCTGTTTGTGCGTGTTCAACGTGAGGTGCCTATTAGACATCCCAGGAGCTGTGTAGAGCTTGGAGTTCAGGGGAGGTCGGCATCTCTTGCCCTTAAGTTTGGCGGAAATTTTACAGAGCGAATAGTGTAAGAGAAATAACAATACATCTATCTTGAAGTTAGAATTATATCTTCATTTATTAACGTTTGAGTCAACTGCCTCATTTTGGAAAGCAAATGACTGGTAACAGCAGGTTAATACAAGAGGAGGACACTTTTGACATTTGCTGTTAAATCAATGTAGTTAGTATTTTTCAGAGCAGGATTCTAAGTGTTCATCTGAGAATGTTCCAAATGATTTCCCAGTTTATTCTGATGTTTGACTGGATTTAAATCCCAATTCTATCCCTTACTAACCTTATGATTGTGGCAAGTTATTTAAGTTTCCACAGCACTGTTTTCTTGTGAGGAAATGGAGATAATATTGACCTCACAGGGTGGATTTCATCAGCGGCCTCTTTAGTCTTACATGGACATTATGTGAAGGGAGACAAGAGATTAGTGAAAGTTATATTTGTCTATGGCTCCCAGAGATGACCTAGATTCAAGCTGGATCGGCCCAAGAGTGGCCAGCTAAGGTGATCAATACAGCACTGCAAGGAGACCTGAACCCTATCCATCACCTCCTGCACTTTGAGATGCACTATGAAGATAGTGAGCCCTGCTGGCAACCTGGAGTGGATGATCATTTAATAAACTCAGAGGAGGGTGTGGAGTTGATCCCTGACTCTAAGCCTGGGGCTACTAAGACTTGCCTTGAGAAAGAGACACATGTTTGTTATTCAGACGGATGCCCCTAATGCAGTGGTTCTCAAATTTAAGTGTGCATCAGAATCCCCTGGAGGGCTTGTTAAAGCACAAATTGCTGGGCCCCACTCCCAGAGTCTTAAACTCAGTAGGTGTTGGATGAGGCCCAAGAATTTGCATTCCCACAAGTTTCCAGGTAATGCTGATGCTCTGAGAACCACACTTCGAGGGAACCATTGCCCTCCTGCAACCCAGAGACCTAGGCTGTATGTGTGACCGTGACCTCATACTCTGTACCTGGTACAGGCAGGAGTTATCCGTCTTGGCAACAATGTTAACAGTGCATACAACAATGATGATCTCATACAACCATCCTCAACCTATGGGGAAAAACTCATCTCTAAACACAACTTCTCTCAGCTCCAGAGAGAAAATTAGAATCCTGGCTTTCAAGATCAATTGGATCCAAAACCCATATGAAATGAAGAATATAGAAAAGCAGAAAACTGCCTTAAAAAGCTATATACCAATCCAGGGCCTGGGACCCCTGCCGCCTCCACAGTTTGCATCTAACCGTAGGAATTGGGCCCAGGCAGTAGGCTGGACCTGAGCTACTACAGTTCCCATGTCCTCTCTGAAATGGTACCCTGCCTCATGGAGATTGTGTGGGATACATTCAGAATTCCACCTGGGGCTTTCAATCATACCACAGGCAGTCAAACTTGGCCCAGAGGAAAGAAAGGGCTTGAAGTTTCTCTTAGTCCTATCCCCAAAAGACTATTTCATTTCTACTCTACAGACAACTAAGGTACTTTTGCTCTTTTGTGCATTCTGAATTTTGTGTCCTTTTTCTCCCCTCCTGTCTCCTGAAGGAAAGTCATCGTGTAGGTTTGCTCCATTTGGCTCCTCTGATCCTGGATCTTCCTGTCAGAGCCTATATTGTTCCCGTTGGAGGTTTTCTTGATATCTGACTGGCACCTAAATTACCTGTCTCGTTGTGCCACAATCTGCTTGACTTGTATTTCCCCTCCCACACATCCCTACCACTGCTCTCTCTGCCTTCTGGAATGAATGTCTTATCAGTCAGGTCAAGCTACATTATGGTGCAATAACACATGATCTTGATATTTTAGTGGTTTACAGCAACGAACGTTGTTTTCTGATTTAATTTCTCATTCATGTTCTGTTCCACGTCATCTTTATTTTGGGGCTTGGACTGAAGGAGTAATCCCTACCTGTGACACACTGGTCATTTTCCAGCAGAGAGAAGAGCAGTGGCAGAACCATGCAATAACTTTTAAAGCTCTGCTAGAAGTGTCACATGTCCCTTCTACTCACATTAGTCAAAGCAAGTCAGAGAGCCAACCCTAATATTGGTGTGTGGAAAACATAATCTTCTCTTAGTATAATCCCTCCTGTAATATAATCCTCCCCTGCTGGGAGGGGCTGGCAGGGCGGAGCTGGACTTGTGTTTGTTTTTACAAACTGATACAAATTAAATTCTCACTTTATGGACATCTAGGAGATTCCAGTTAGCAGTGACCTGCTCCACCCTTCTTCCCTTTTTGCTTTTGCAGCCTCCCTGTTTTCACTGGCCATTCTACCCATTTTCCTTCTGTCATTCAAGCCATAATCAGCTTCTTTGGACTCTACAAATTGATCTTAAACTTTCTTTGGTTGAGAGGTTGAGAAAGGAAGAAAAGAAGTGAAACAGGGAGAAAGAGGAAAGGAAACTACTTTATTTAAGAATCTTAAACCAATGTACGTTCATAGATTTAAACAAAACTGTGCTCCACAGGAAAATTTCATCTGTCCAGCGTGGTATAGACTAATGACATTACCAGTTGTCAGTGGCCATCTTTTAGTCACTGCCATGTTTGCTGTGATTGTGCCTATATATGAGGGTACTTTATGAACCCTCTTGACTCTGTTTTGTCCAGAAAGTACAAAGGCCATGGGACCATTGGAAGAGCTGGTAAGAAGACACATATGGCTGTGATGGAAACCAAAGTGGAGAGAATAAACATTTTAAATGAGAAAATGATGAGAGTTGCATGTGTACAAGGGCTGAGTTGCTTCCCAGAAGGAATAGTTCTGAAGGACAAAGAGAATCAGGCAGCAATTGAAGAGCTGGGCTTTTGCAATCAAGACTAATCAGCAAGAGATGAGGCACAGTGATTAACAAAATGGAAAGCCTTGCCCACGGAGATAGAGGATCAGAATCAACACAGATGTCCTTTAGCCTGTGTTAATTCAGGAGAAGGCCAAGAGTTTGTTTGAGAACTTAAAGGCTAAATATGTTTGTGGTAGACCAAGGCCGGGCCTGTCTACAAAATAAGTGGAAAACTCCTACACCCTGCCGCCCAGGTGTAGATAAGGAGCAACTGCCCCAGGCTGGGCACAGCAAGCATTTCAAGGTCTGGAATCTGGACATTAGCCTGAATGAAACAGCTTACTGAGTAACTACATTTTTGCCTTATATGGTAGCATAAATTTTTTCTGGTTGCTAATGTGTGTGGAGATATGTAAGATAGTGAGTCCACACTTCTGGGCTCCCCTGACCTCCCAGACATCTCACTCTCTTCAGGCTGCCAAGACCACCAAATTTATGATGTCTCTGTGAAAAAAAAAGAGGCAATGGACATCTGCATCTGCCTTACTTCATGTCTATGCTTTTCACTGCCTACATGCTGCTTTGGAAATAAATCAAAATGCAGCATCTTTGAACTGAACTCAAAATGTCATTCTTGCCCATTCTCTCATCTAGACCGACTCCATGTTCTGACTCTACATGGGGTGAAAGTACTGCTGAGGAAGCTCCTGTTAAAAGCCACAAGTGATCCATTAGTTTAAGGCTGGGCCCCATCTGCACTGTCAAATGACTAGGTAAGTGCAGATATTATATCTGTGAAGGTCAAGGGATTACTGCCTCAAGAGGTTTTCAATGATCTATTCTGGTGGAGAAAATGCCCAATAGTACACATGTGTCAGTAGAAAGGGGACGAATGATTTAAAAGTTCTGAGAACCATCTAACTCAGGTAGAATGTGCTTAGTTATTATAAGCTTAAACTCTTAGTCACATTAGACAGTGGCAATGGGTCCCAAATCCCACCTGCTTGGTGTCTCCCTTTCCCTCTGAAAATCTCTCCCCAGGCACCTTTACAAACCCCAGGGCTCCTTACACCACAATATGAATAGCACTGCCCTACCTTATGCAATATTAGTAAGTTATAGTCCAAATTGGGACAGTTTTGAGCATGAAAGGGAGCACTGCTGGTAATGATGCCAGACCACAGACCTAACTTGGGACCATCCTGGGAAAACTGGGATTACAGTCACCCTATAGATGGCCTAATCCCAGTATCTGCCTGCTGAGGCTCCTTCTGAAGGACTCCTGCTCTGTCCATAACCCCTTTTGGAGAGGCAGCCCCGGGCTCATCAGGCTGACCCTGAGCCACAAGACTGAATTCTAGTTGAGCATGCGACCCAAGGCTGGTAAATAACCCTGGGCTAGTGACTCTGGGAGACCTTGAGGCTTGGCTGGACACAACAAGCCTGGTCAAGCGGATTCTCTCTTTCATAAATCAGAAATACTGACCAAAGTAGCTGGGGGGTATGATGATTCTATGTTTTCTGCCTCCACACTGTTGACATGGGGAACAAGCACTGCCATTGTCAGTAAGTAACATCTGTCATTATACTGCAACAATTCTCAACTGCTAGGGAGTGCAGCGGGGAAGTGGCAATGTAAAAATTTCCAGCAATGTCTGCTAAAATGTCTGCTAAAACAAATGTACACATCTTGACCAAGTAATTCCAAGCCTAGAAATTTATCTGACAGATATCCTTGCACATTTGCAAAATGATATAGGTAGATGTTGTTCATTGCAGTCATGTTTTACTAGCAAAAGACTGGCCCCCCAAAACGCTTAAATGTTGATCAATAGGGAATTTATTGATATATTATATAGGACCATAAAATGTAAAAACTGAGTGTACTAAATGGAATGACTTTCAAGATATATTAAGTGAAAAAAGCAAGTGTGAATAAGATGCTACAGTTTGTGTACAAGGTAGGACAGAGGAAATGTTTGTGTGAGCGTGTGTTTTTGCTTGTATATGCAAAAAATAATAAGGATAATAAAGGTTGCCACCAGGGAGGGAAATTGGATGGCTGGGGAGTGAGTTGGAGAATTCTTCCTGTATACTTTTATACTTGTTGAATTTTGAACCATGTGAATTTATAACCTATTTTGAAAATGAGTAAATAAAATTAGAGACCTGGGATGTATGACAGCTCTTAGGTAGGAAGTATTTAAAGAATTTGTCTTAGAAATATTAACTATATCCTTGTCAACAGGGCTACTAGGATTTCTTTGGGCACAATGGACTCAGGAACAATGAGATTTTGGGATTGGCAGTTTGGGGATTGGGTGACAAAGTCCTGACATCCAGCAAATATGTGCTAGGCTCTATGGGGATTACAGATATTAATAAGATAATTTACAGGTGCACAACAAAGTAAGTATAGTTAACACTACTGAACTGTACATTTTAAAATGGTTAAGATGGTAAATTTTATGTTATGTGTTTTTAACCACAATTCAAAAAACAAGGTAGTAATAATATGAAACCAAACCAAAACAAAAATTTATTCTTCTTAGAGCCTGGATATAATCCAGTATTTTACCCATAGATGATGCTCAACAAATGTTTGATAAATGGAATAGAACTGGCAGAAGAGAGAATTAAAATAATAAATTAAAACACAAAATGGAGTGAAATAATTGCAATGATAAAAGGATAAGCCAAGTGCTGAAAGAGGGGAGGAAGGGCCCAATAATTCTGATGAAGAGGATCAGGGGTATGCACATTGTGATGGAAAGGAACAAAATGAAGGTTTTTGGATCTTACAGTCCTGGGATTCATTCCTGGCTTGACTCTTTTTCTGGCTAGGTGACAATTTCTCATTGCTGCCTTGTATAAAGCAGTGATACTACCCACTTTTCAAGTCTACTGTCCCTTGTAAATGAGGTAACTCAAATAAAGCACCTAGTAAGATGTGTACTTTACATATGTTGGACCCCCAGTGAGATTCAGTAAGAACCTTAAAGGATGAATAGAAATAGATAGTCTGGAAAAAATCTAGGAAAAAAGTATTTCAACTCAAAGGACTATTATAATTGGGTGAGTCAAGCAAGAGAAGCCTTGGGATTTTCATGAAAACCATTCAGAGGACTTAAGTAACCTATGAATATGGCTAAATGCCAGTGCAAGACCTGGGTCTCCTCTTTCCTTTTCCTTTTTGCTTCTGCTAATTTTCTTCTTTTGATTTCTTACAGTTTTTTTTTAATCCTTCTCCTCCTTTCCTTTCTCCTCCTTTTCCCCCCCTTCTTTTTCCTTTTTTTTTTTTTTTTTTTTGTCAGGAGGTACATTCTATTCTGAAGAGCATTATTATTTTCCCAGGTAGTTTCAAGGAAACTACAAAACTTTTCTGAAACAGCGTAGTTTCATAGGAGTTAAGACCTGGGAGGAACATGCTTTCAAATGTAAAACAGGGAGGACAGAGTTATTTGCTCTACTGAGACATAATTTACAAAGGAACAATGGTAACATCTCCTGTGTACTGAGTACCTGTTAGGTGCTTCGCATGTGGTATTATTATTTCTCACAACTGCAAGGCAGATATTAGCCCCATTTTACAGATGAGAAAAATCAAACCTGGAGAAGTTAAGTGCTTAGACTTAGTGGAACCAGGGTTTAGCCCAAGTCTCAGTTCAAAGATAAAGGTCTTTCTTGTGTACTATCTTCCCTCCCCAGACTCCTTAATTTTCTCTGGTCTCCTGTCTCTAGCCTTCTAGTAATGCTTGCTGTCCTTAGTTCTGGAAGACATAGTCAGGTTTAACAGAAAAGAGTGCTTGAGATAGGTCATGTATATAAGCTAGAAAAATGACAATAGTATTGCTATCTTTTTGTTGGTTCTGAGAGTAGAATTGTATTTAATAGAAGCCTAAGTTATTAATAGTTTATTAAAGTACATGAAAGACACAGGAATGCCTTTGATTCCACCAGATTCTCATAATGATTGATACTGAATCAGTGAATCTCCCTTCCTAAACCATTTTGTTTTTAATACCTGAAGTCATATAGCTGGCCTCTTTCTGTAATTCCTTTTGCTTAAACCTACTATGCAGTGAACAGAATTATCACCATGCAGAAAAACATGGGGAGTCTGTCCTTTATACTCAGGAGAAAAATGTATTGTTTTGAGGATTTAACAACTGTTGTTCATATTTTATTCATTTGTTCTCTTAGTGACTATGTTTTTATGCTGGTGGCCTGCTTTAAATGCTGGTGTGTTTTCTTTAATATTCCAAGTAGTGTTTGTAAGGCTCAACAGTTTTTTAACTGGACTGTGATCATGTCTGAATACAAATATAATTGGAACAACTTCTTGGGAAGTTCCTTTGCTTACAAGAGAAATGGTTCAAGTATGATAGTGTACAATTGCTTAATTACTTTTTGTTTTTATTTTTTATGAAATGCTTCTCTCTGGCTTATGATGTTCTGATGTAACTTTACCATTGGTGTCCACACACACACACACAAACATACACATATCCCTACTTCTTATCACATTTCTAAGATAATTTTTCCCCTGGAGGAAGATAAGACTTAAATGTTGAAAGAGGAGGAAACTTATGGGCTCTTTGCTAAAATTATAGAATATTTGTTATAGAAATGGCTTTAGAGAATATTTGTCTAAAACTTTCATTTTACAGATAATGACAATGAGACCCCAGCAGGCAAAGTTACATACCCAACGTTACCCAGCTAGATGGTCACTGAGGCAGGATTGGAATCTATTTCTTCTGACTTCCAGGTTGAGATATGGTAGATTGATCAGAGGGAGCAAGCCTTAATACAATTTGTGTTAAAGGTGCCACTTTGAAACCATGTTCCCTTTGCTCCTGGTGACCTTCTGCTCCCTCCTGTTTCCTTATCAGTACTTTTGGTTGAAATTTATAGCCCAGACTTTTCTGCGCCTTTCACCTGCCTGCAGCCTTTCTTTTATCCTTCCCAACTGTACTCCAATTTTTATGTGTACTGCTGCTTCTTCTTACTGGGCAAGTATTTTACAAACCTGCTCAAAATTCAAAGGGAGTCACTGAGAGAGGCATTATGTAATGCAAAAGACTAATGGTAAAAATTTAGACAGCAATGGAAGAGAGGTTTTTATTTGTTAATTACATTAATTAAGTACATAATGTTGGTTGGAAGAGGGGAGAGCTTAGTTGGAGAGTGGTTCTCAGCCTTTAAATAATAACCCTCTAGTCCACTATGAACCACCAAACCATACAAACACCTTTGTATAAATTAAGCTTAAAATCCATAGCAAAAATGAGAACTATGATTTAAAAGATTACCCTTTAAGCCTGCAAAACAACTAACATTTTTTATAGTTCTTTACAGTTTACAAAGCACTTACACATTCATTTTCCTCTTTGGGCCTCAAACAACCAAGTGAGCTCAGTAAGGCAATCTGTGTTGTCATCTAGAGGAAAAACAGAGGTTCAAAGTTAGAGAGACTTACCCAGGGTAGACTCAAATCTAAATCTTCTAATTCTATAAATCCCAAGTTCCTATCATCTGGCCACTCTGTCTCCCAAAAAGCCCAACTGCAAACTCACAGTTTTAGAAATTGAGGAAATTGGACCAAATCTGTTTAGAAGGTATGATGGTTAATTTTTTGTACCAGCTGCAACAGGTCCAGGCTGCTGTGCAAGCTGCTCTGCTGCTTGGGCCACACGTTCCCAGAAGGTTATATTGATATTATAAGACACTATTTCCTGGATGCTGTGGCAGGTGAGGTCAGAACATGAGGCACAGATATGCACAATGGAGAGAACTTGGCTGGTTTGGGATGGTTCAAATACAACAGTAAACACTTGCTTATCTTTATTTTTATGAAATGCTTCTCTCTTGCATACATACAGACAGAGATTTTATTGATGAGAAAGCTGATATCTGACAGTTACTTTCCTCATTTAAAACCTCAGTATGAGACTTCTCTCCCCACTCACAAGACCTAAAAAGGCCTCCCTCTGCCCTGTTCATCATTGGGCCTGGAAGAGCAAAGAAGAACAAACATTCCCTTCAGGACAGCTCAGTCCTAAAGAAGAGAAGATGCTGGGCTACTCATGGGCTGTTACTCTTTCCAAACTCAGATGTCGAGAGAAGAGCCAGGTTGATTATATTTATGGAGCTCCCTCCACACAGGAGGAGACGACAGGAGTGGG
This sequence comes from Mesoplodon densirostris, assembly GCF_025265405.1. Lineage (NCBI taxonomy): Eukaryota > Metazoa > Chordata > Mammalia > Artiodactyla > Ziphiidae > Mesoplodon > Mesoplodon densirostris. The sequence goes on from NC_082665.1 coordinate 81,442,974, forward strand.
AAGACACATTCCACCCTACTATAAGTTAGTGAAGATTTCAAGAGTTAATGTAGGTGAAACACTTAGGGCCTGGTCCAGAGTCAGTACTTGATCAATGCAAGCTCTTTTAATTAGAAATCCACAGACTTATTTCTGGTTCCAGCTCCTCCATTAACTGTATGATTCAAGGCACATCTGTTTGGTTCACTGCTGAATGCCCAGAAGCAAGACTGGTGCCTTGCATAGCACCTGTAATAATAATAATAATAATAATTATTATTATTTTTATTATTTTAAATAAATTATCCTCTCTGAATTTGTTTCCTCATCCATAAAATGAGGAATTTGGTGTCTTGATGCCATTTAGATTTCTTCTTTGCTCTATTGATCTACTTCTGTAATAGGGAGTTGCAGCAAATCTCATACACAGTTTTTTTTTTTTTAAAGATGAAAGAATTTTCTGCCAGCATTGGCATTTAGTCTTTGTATATTGAATTCCAATATTCTGAAAGGGCAATTCACTTAGAATAGCAACATACGTATAATTCTCTAATAATGTTAGGGTTAATTAATTTTGCTCCACCCCCCAAATATCCCAGTCAATAGTGCCAGCATTTTCTTTTATTCTTTATAATTTTTCAAAAAACTTTCATTTGGGGGTGATAAAAAGCATAACTCTATTAGTAAAGCGTCTAGAGCTACGCTACTATAAGTTCTTCTCACTTTAAAAGTTTAGGATTTTATGGAACAAATCCAATGTTGCCAAGCATTCAGAAAATTGTTTTAGAAAATAGTCTCTTCCTTGCCCTCTGAGCCAAAACCAAAACCAGCCTCCAATTGTTACCATATTAGAGATGAGAAAATAGGCTTGGGTAGTAATATGACCGGGGCACAAAGCCAATAAATGGCTGCACTTTGTTCTGAGCTTTTTAAGGTGTCTTTGTATCTTATTACTATCTTATCAAGCAGTTGATACTTATAATCATGTGCCCCATCCTCCACTACACAGCTAGAGAGTTAACATGCTCCAGAAGAGAACATGCACAGAACATAGTAGAATTTTGAAATTTTCCATTAGAAAATATAAAACTCCTTATTTACATTTGCACAGATTTGCCAGCAAAGACAAATATCATAAATCTAAAGCGAACAGCCTCAAAAGGCACAGTGAAAAATACCAGAGTAGGTGAATGAATTCAGCAATTCCAAACACAAATGTTCTTCAAGACTCAGATCTCCTTTATGCCCTGCTGTTTCAGTTTGGAGTCTAAAAGACTATCTATCTACTTTGTGTCTGACTTATTTTCCTGTCAGACAGGAACTGGAATTTGAACTTTGCTCTCCAAAAGCCAAAGGCCAACTAATTTAGAAGGAGACTCTCAAAATCAGTGATGGTTTCTTATAGTTTCATTAGTTCTGTCCAAAGTGATTAAAGGATTTGATTCCCAGATAACCATGATCCTTACTGCTATTTTTACAAATCACATTAATTTCTATACTTAATTCTGATCACTTGTGGCATTCCTGAGGCAAGTCTGGATTCATGCAGCATTCCAACTTTGAGTGCCTTTTCAAGTTTCCAACAGAATCCTGTGCTGCTGAGTGATGATACCTTTATTGTACTAGCCCCAAGGTGTGGAAGTTGTTTCCTGTGGCCTAGACTCAGCCCAACCCCTCCACTTGTTGAAACATCTGCAAATATTTTGTTCATTTCAGAGGCATCTGACCACAGCTAGCCTCCCATCCGCATTGCTTCCTTTTTCCTGATTGCTCACGGTAAGGCATCAATAATCTGGGAAGGCACTCAGCAAGAGAGAAACTGGGAGGGCCCAGGGATTAGAGTGAAGTGCTTGGAGGATAGTTCTTATGGGTTTTCTCTCATACTCATTCATTAATTGATTCATTCAATCATCACCATTTATTCGGTGGTACCAGGGCGATGCAAATATCAACAACAAGCAGTCTCTGTCATCAAACAGGAGACAATCTACTGTGTGCTACATTTATTGTCTCAAGTAGGGAATTATATTAATCAGCTTATAATAATAAACTATATTTACCAGGTGTCTTTCTATCTGTAAAGTTCCACAATTGCTTTAATTCTTATCTTTGGTAGGTATAAGGTTTATAGAATCTTTCATCTGTTTCTTCATTTTGAAACTACATAAAACTGAAAGCAATACTCTCTAAAGGATTTTGTAGATAATAATCATTAATTAAGAAATACCATAGGAATCTTTACTTGATAAGTGAAATGATAAATTGTGTAGTGCTGAGTAAACACATTCCTTCATATGTTGCATTTGCTTTAGTCCTATATGTTAAACTACAAAACTATCTGCTTAACTATTATTAGAAAGGGACTATATTTTAAAAGATGCTAATGCAGTTGGATCATTTCTATGCTCTTATATGATATTAATTCCATGTTTCAAAAATATATCTATCTTGTGCACACATTTGCACGTTTTAGTAAGTTTATTATAATCAAATCATACAAAGATCTAATTAACTCATCCCCCGAGTTGTTGAGCAATAATTATCCCTTCAGAGCACCAGGAGATTTAAGGTGCATACAGGGTGGGGCCCATCCACCCAGGATTTCAAAACCACATGGCTCTTCAGGTCCTGTTGGGGCTTATCTATTTGCACGTCTCCCCTGCAGGAGTTTGGACTAATCAGGTCACTACATCTTGACTGCAGTCTCTACCACTCATTGTTTGCAACATGAATTAACATCAACAGACCACAGAGAAGTTAGCAATGGGAAAAGGAAAAGGCTTTAATACCAAGGTTGTCCCCAGGGTTCAGCAGGACATATATCCTCTATCAAGTCATCTGACATCAAATCCTACAAATAAGCCAACCAAAAGGTTGAGCCATGTTGTCTGATGGTATCATGTTCTCCGGTTGCAATGCAGTACTGAGCAACCTGTTGTGAGTTGACAGGTCTTCCAGTTTGCTAAAACGGAAAAGGCAGGGTGTTGCTCCAGCATTGTTTCACTTTTGCTACAGAACATTCACACAGCATCATGCCTTGGCTAGTCTTCATTGATCTAGATTTTTTTAAAAAATAAATTTATTTATTTTTGGCTGCATTGGGTCTTCGTTGCTGCGTGCGGGCTTTCTCTAGTTGCGGTGAGCGGGGGCTACTCTTCGTTGCGGTGCGTGGGTTTCTCATTGTGGTGGCTTCTCTTGTTGCGGAGCACGGACTCTAGACGGGCGGGCTTCAGTAGTTGTGGCGCTTGGGCTTAGTTGCTCCGCGGCATGTGGGATCTTCCCGGACTAGGGCTCGAACCTGTGTCCCCTGCATTGACAGGCGGATTCTTAACCACTGTGCCACCAGGGAAGTCCCCACTGATCTAGATATTAATTGGACATCCTGGAAACTGACAAGGGTTGGTTCATTTCTCCTTCAGCCTTGGCTTCTCCCCATCCCCCATTGCTCCCTGTCTTGCGACTCATAACAGAGCAGTGCTATTAAATACAGTATGAAAATACACGTCAAAGGGCAGATGGGAGCCAGGTGCCTGAGAACTCTGAAGAACAAAGAGAGCCCCTGCACCCTATGGTGTCTTGTTCAAATTTTAAAGAAGGCAGCCCTTCCTCAGGTGGATGGCATATATCTTAGGAGGTGAAGCTAGGGGCTGGAGTTCAAAGCCTCCCCACCTCCTCTGCCAGGCACCATTATGCAGTCAACAAACCACACAAGTGTATGGCGGCTGGGCAGAAAGGGTATGCAGAGCCTTACAGTGATAGCAGAGGGCATTAAGAAAGATGTGGGCAACTTTGAAATGAAGAATAATGGAAAACAGGCAGTACTGAGTGATTTCATCTTATGATTTTCTAAATAGAAGAGGCTGATTAAGCATGGTATCTGCCTTCTGATTCAAGTTAAAACCACTTACCACTCTGTAGTGACTTCCTTTGCCTCTCAGGAGATCTCTTCTAAAAGCTGAGATAAGGAGCTAATTTTACATTTACACAAAGATGTACGTACTGTATTACTATTCCTAAGGTGTTTTGCATTTAAATAGAGGCAAAAACATTTAAACATTAAGTAATCAATCAGTTTTGTCTGTTTACTGCTCTATCCCCAACATCTATAACAATGCCTGGCACACAGTAGGTCCCTTAATATGTTGATTAAGTAAATCTCTAATCCTAGACTTTCAGTCACTGAGCATCAGGAAAATACACCAAGATGGTCTCTTGCTTTCAAGATTCCACAGATCAAATTAGAAAGTCATCAAAAATAAGTTTTCTTCTAGGTACTTCATAGGCCAGAGGTCTCAGCTCTCTTATAAAATACCATCACCACAAATACTACTCAAATATCAATTATTTAAAACTTCCATTGCAGGGAATTCCCTGGTGGTCCAGTGATTAGGACTCTGTGCTTTCACTGCTGAGGGCCCGGGTTCTATCCCTGGTCTGGGAACTAGGATCCCACAAGCTACTCGGTGCGGCCAAAAATAAATAAATAAACATAAAACTTCCAGTGCACATCATGAGCTATTTGTCAACTGACAATAAAACGTCTATAAACCAAATACATTATGTAAGGATGCAGCCTCCCACACTGTAGTTCAGTACTTGATAGACAAAGTACAAACAAAAATTGGTGGCACAGTTGTATTTAAACATTATTTTATACTTTTCTAATTTTATATATGGGCCGTCATAATTGCAGTGTATTAATTATAATATTTGAATGTATCACCTTCCTCCAAAGATCTCAAAGCACCTTTGGTGAGTAAGGAATAGTCCTCCCCACACCTCTGGTGAAGTAGGTATGCTGTAAGCATTATTTCCATCATACCAGGATCCCACATGAGTCAGTGGCAGGGCTGCATTACTCAAGACATTTTAGTTCACAGCTCTAACCATTAGAGGACTGCCTACACATTCATTCATTCACTCATTCTTTACTTCATTCAAAACGTTCATTTGATGCAGTTTGTTAGGCACTTAGGTTCAAGTCCCTATTTCCTTACTGAACTTGCATCATACGAACACTGCAATCTGTTAAAAAAATTTTCTCATAACAAATATTTAAAATTCAGAAGAGATTTTTCTGCATTTTGTGATTAATCCTATTTGTTTCATAGTGGCATACCTACCAGTGAGTCACATGTATACTAAGGAAATGACTGAAATACAAAAAAATTTAAAGATATACCTCTCTTATGTTATGGATGTCAATCATGTGTCTATAACATAAAGCTTTTTTATTTTTATATTTTGTTTGCCTGGTGCAGCTAAATACTTGCGCTTTCTGTGTCTAATTATAAGTTTCTGCTGTGTGTTATAGCTGAGTTGGTACAAGATGTTCAAGACCATGAAAGGATGAATGTAATGGCTTCCTCGTGTCATGGTCAATTATTTTTTTCAGTTCATTTGTCCTTTTAAGTAATCATACTGTTTGTACCCTGACTCTCGTACTGAATTCACAATTATCCCTCTTGCCAAACCATGCCTCCAGACTTGACTGTGTAGATTGAATTCCATGCACGCATATGCAAACCCTGTGCACCGCCTGTCGAACGAAGTAATATAAGCAAATTAAAGGCACATTTTAACGACCTTTGAGCTCCGTGTTAGAGTGGTTTTTAGACAGTTACCTACTGGGCAAAGTATAAGACACTGATTCACAGAAATCATTATCAGTGTGCGCCTCGCAAACGGGTTTGCTCATGGAATCCACCCCCTAACTGTGCACGTCGCATTTTCTAGCCCCTGGAAGGGGCTGATTCACCCCCAGCTCCCTCTGCCAGAGCCGGCGCGGCCAAACCGCTGGGTCAGGGCCGGCGCGCCGCAGAGGCCGGGTTGCGTGACAGGCTGCACTTCCCAGCCCTGACGCTGTGGTAACTGACTAAGTTCATCGCAGCTCGTCACGACACGCGCAGCCTCGGCGGCACGCGGCGTAGCGTGAGAGGCACCGGGGCCGCCGGCGCGCCCACCCCGAAGCTTTCGTGCAGACGCGCCTCGCCGCTCCTTGGAGACCCAGCCTGCTTGTCATCACGCCGCCGTTCTCAGGCTGCAGAAAGACGGCCTCCGGACGTCAACAAATAACCTGACCTCCCAGGCGGTGGCCTTCGTTCTTTTCAGCCTCGGCCCTGTCCCTCACCGTCCCCTGACGCACAGCTGCCAACCCCCTCGGAGTGGGAAAGCGCCGGGTCAACGTGGTCAGTCGCCCGGCAACGCCACTCGCCTCACGTGCGCCCCGGGTTCCCGGCAGGCGGGGCTGCGGTGGGGCGCTGGGGGAGGGGGGCGCGCGACCCCCTTCCCGGGCGTCCCTATCCCGGGGCGCAACATCGGTGGGGCGAGAAGCTGCTGTGGCTCGCGACCGAGCTCCCGGGCAAGGCAGGCAGCGAACAAGCGCCGGGGCAGCTCAGGAAGCCGACAGGTGTCCTCGGGGCGAGACCGATTCCTCGCCCGCGTTCCCCTTCGCCCTCGTCCCGCCGCCCGTGCTGTTTGCTTTACAGCAGCGGAGCTGGGCACTTTTCGGCCTGAAAATGAGCGCACCAGCCGCTCGGGCTCAAGTCGGCGGCGGGGGCCGGGAGGAACCGGATTCTTCGCGGGCTTAGGCGGCCGGGTCGGCACGCGAGGCGGGTACTTGGCTGGCCAGGAAGCCCGGGTGAGCGCGGAAGCGGCGAGCGCAGCCGGCGGGGGCGGGGCCGCGGGGTTGCGTGACCCGCCGCCCGGCGGCTGCACGCACTTCGTGCCTCGGTCCGCCATCCTAGCCTCGCCGGCAGCCGCCGCCGCCATCGCGGGGCAGGAGCACAGGTGCAGGAGGGCGGCACCCAGTTTCCACTTTTATAACCGCAGCGGGGAGAGGCGTCACGCTATATTTCTGGGACGGGGAGTGAGTTCATCGGAGAGGACACGGCGACTCCTTGTTATCGGAACCTGGGTAACATTCGGTAATAAAACCCGCTCAGACAGGATGTATTAAACGAACTGGGAACCAGAGCTGGTCTATCAATAAGCAGTCGTTCCGGGGAAACTTTCCAACGAAAGCTTTACATTAAGAGTCAGGGCACACAGGTGCGGTTCGTGTGACATGCTATCACAGGAAGGAATCAGAGCAAGGACGGTGGCTTTGGGACGCAAATTTTGTGCACTCTGCGCAAGAATTAGTAACAGAGTGATGCTGTGCAAACTGTCATTCCTCCTAGAAGCGTTCTTGCCAGTGTTTTATTTTAAAAGAAGAGGTGCCTGATTTTAATGGCGTAGTAACTGGAGAGCCCTCTATTACATGTTGACTCAAGAGTCCCAAGGACATTTAAAAGAAAAAAAAGTGACTTCACAGGACGCCATAATCCAAGTTCCTTCTCAAGATCATGTGCGGGAAAAATGTTTTTTTTCACTCAGATATCTGTTTATATAATTCAAATATTTGTTGACTTGTAGATAAGTTTGGAGAGGAAAAACAAAAATATAAACACCAAGACAGTTTAACGCACAAGACCACTCCAGTCGTCTAAGCTCTCAAAATTCCACATTAACTTATTTTATTTATTTAAAGTTTGATTTGGTGCATCTATGCTTTTATTTATTTCCCTATTATTACCCTTGGGCCTGTGGTGCCTAGTTACACACACACTTGTTACACAAGTAACACACCATTATATAAGAGGGGCTTCTCCGGGGTTAGGATACCTATCATAAACTCCCAGAAGGCTCTTTCAGAAGACGCATGTTCACCTCTCAATTTACCACATGTGGAAAGATAGCAAGATTCGCTGTTTAATTTTAAAATGTTCTCCCAGCTAACTCAGATTCTCACTTGTGTATGTAGGAACGTTTATTTTACCTGCCTAACACTCTTCCTGTCTTCTGGGACAGAACTGCCCCTTCTCGGATTCTGCTTCTGCCTTACTCTTCTAGACATGTAATTAGAAAGGGAGGTGTCATCATGTGTGGCCTTGCCTCCCTGGTCACCACAGTTGGTCAGGAGGCAGGTACCTGTCTCCTCCTGGCTTCAGTGATTTGGTCAAGGAATCGGTGTGTAACTCAAGGTGTGCTAAACAGTCATTTCCTGGCATTTTTCTACCTGGAGGTTGGGAATAGAAGCCCCTTTTCCTCTTGGTGTCAAAACTGGACTGTCAGCGACCACTGCCCTGCCACATGCAGACACTGTAAAAGAGAAAGGAACCAACTTTCAGTAAGGGGTAGATTCAAAGGGCTGAGACTTTCCATGACTTCTTAGAGTTCCAGAGTTCTCAAAGCAGTCCTGTTTCCTGCTTTCTTGAAGCTTGGTTATTTAGCTCTTCTGTTGATTCTGTGAGGTACCTTGATATTCTAACAGAATATACATTGATAGTAATAATTAACAAAATGTATATTTAGAATGCTATGTGGAATACGTTTTAAAAATTTATAACGCTATTTGTAACTTTTTTTTCATAGAAAAAAAGAATAGAATTCACTGGGACATTCATCACCAATAAACTACATCATAATTTTAAACAGCTGCACAATTTTCTTGTTTGATAAGTCAATTTATTTCATTTTTGTATTTCAGATTTTTAAACAATATAAGCAAGACTGTGATGAACACTAAATATATGTGCTAATAACAAAGAACTCTCCCAGAAGCTTCCAGCAGCCTTCTCTTGGAGAATTGGGTCATAGGCCCATTCCTGATTTAAATAACTGGTAAAGGGGAAGTGGCCAGTAGAATTGATCTAACCTGAGCTCATTCCTGGAGTTGGGCTGATTCACGTGTGCTTAGGGGTGGGGGGAGGGGAGGGGAGGGGAGGGTGATGAGGTCTGGATTCCTGAACAAAAGGAAGAAGGGGGAATCAGGTGTCCACTATAATAGTTTTGAATATTTCAAGGTGTTTAAAACATAATGTATTAAAACACATTAATTTTTTCACCCTAAAAGCAGTGTTTAAGGGTGCTAATTGCTCTACACCCTTGCAAACCAGGGCTACTATCATTACTTTAATCTTTTTTCACCTGTTTGATAGGGAATTCCCTGACGGTCCAGTGGTTAGGACTCTGCGCTTCCACTGCACGGGGCACAGGTTCTGGGAACTAAGATCCTCCATGGTGCAGCCAAAAAAAAAAAAATTCAGCTGTTTGATAGGTCTGATAATAATGTTTGATTTTAGTTCGTAAGAAAATCTCTTTAAGATGATTCACAACTCCTTATTTAATGGTATTAAAATATTCTATTAATAGAGATATAACAAAATGACAGGAAAATTGCCCTAATTCGATTCTTATAAATTCCATAGCTACCTAAAATTATAGGCGCAGAATCATGAGCTTCATCTCTATAAAAGTAGAATGAAATCACTTCTGCCAATCACGTATCAAAACAAATGTTAGGCTCTTAGGTGCTTCATTAGAATCTTATGGAAATCTCAGAAACAAGTAATAATTTCATTTAACAAGTTCTTTAAAAAGTTGTTTTTTAAATGCATAAGGCAGTTGTCTTTGTTTGGTCTTTGAATTCATTAACATTTGTTATAGGCTAGATATTGGATGCTAAGGTTTAAAGAACTATCAGTGCCATATTTTTGAACATCAAATGCATTACAAGAGTTTTAAGTCACTACCTTAGAGCTTTATTCTTTTTGTGTTTTTAAATATATTCATGAAAATAAATAAGTTCTAGGGATGTAATGTTCAGCATCATGACTGTATTGTATATTTGAAAGATGCTAAGAGAGTAGATCTTAAAAGCTCTCATCACAAGAAAAAAAAATTTGTATCTATGTGTGGTGATGGATGTTAACTAGACTTGTGATTATTTTACAATATAAACAAACATTGAATCATTCTGTTGGATACCTGGAACTAATATGTTATATGTCAGTTATATCTCAATTAAAAATAAACATATTGGTTTGACAAATATTAAACTATATTTGGCACACAGTACATTTTTGGGTAAAGCTCTTACCAATAGTGAACAGGCCACAAAAGAATACATTTATGATCATCAAAGGTTTCACTGTTGAGCTTGACTTTTAATATTTGAAAGTAGATGTTTTATTGCTTTAAGGCCTAACTTGTCTCATTGGAAATTTTGTTCAATAATCATATTCTCAGGGCTAAAAAGAGTTCAGTACACAATTTATTTCTGCACAGATGACAAAACATTTGAACTCCTAGAGAGAAGTGCTATTTAAACATTGTGACCTTCATTTTATTAGGTACTCTAGTTTACACTGCACATGTGATGGATTCAAAAATATAGAGTCTAAACCCACAAACAGTATTTTGTGTTCAAGCCACCTGTAGACCAGAGTTATTTGGGGTTCAAAATAGACAAAGCAGTTTTACAAAGGAGTCTAACTATTGATTAGCAGTTAAAAAAAAAACAAAAGAAAATCCTTTCCACATTTTGGTGGGAATAAAATGTGGTAAGTACAAAAAAGCAGGTGGTCACTTGTAGCTGACTTTTTTTTTTTTTTTTAATGAAGCTGTATGGGAAAAGTTATGAAAAAAGTAAGTATAACACAAAGTTACATTTCCAGAATTAAATACTTCTTGGGTATTTACATGTGACATCCATAGCAGGCTGAGGTCCCGTGGATACTGGCTGGCTGGCAGAGTCAGCTAACCCAATACAGGAGTCCCAGGTGGTTCTGCTTACACTCATATTCAGTCCACGTACACTTTAGTGCTCAAGTGTTGGGTCATGCCCTTGGCCACTTCCATCATTTGAGTGAGAGTAAACAATAAATAGGATCTGACTGAGTTATGTTTGGAAGGATTCTCCATAAATGAGACACTGTGTATGAAATGCCAGGAAAGAGCCCAGTAAATGTTAGCTTTTAAAAAATTCTGCACTTGCACTGGATGGAACTCAGAAATAGCAGTGAAAGCCATTGTTGCTTCCAATCTGGGAAGCCCGTCTGCAACGATTTTTTTCAAACTCTTGAGGATCTCAGTGTTGTGTTGTACTGTTGTTCTGATTCACAGGATAAAAATAAGGTTGGTCTAACTGTAATTTTGTCATGCTCCCTTTGTACAGTTTTGAGCTCACTTTAAAATAAGCAATCTTGGGTAGACTTCCTGGTCTTTGTATCAGACTTGCAGACAAAGTACCTATTCTCCCAAATGCTTTTCATGTGGGGACAGGGAGAGGAGAGGAGGGGCATAATATTACTTACCAGAATGAATGGGATGAATGACAATGCCTTGCTGGATAAATATCTTAGGTAAATTCACATTCATAACAGAAGCATAGACACTGTGTTCTCACAAATCTTAATGCTACAACACAAAGGTGTGCGGACCATGTGGAAAGCCCTAGTTTATCACTTTACAGAGACTCTACTTCCAAAACTAGGGAGGTTTTTTTTTTTTTTTCCCTCTCAGGGGTCATTGACCCACAGGAGAAAAAGAATAACAAAGGGTCACAGAAGAGGTTAAAAGGAACTCAATTTGGTTCTCACTGATTATTTTTAAAAGTCACAATAAAAAGTGAAACTTACCTAGTTTAAAATTTAAGAAGAGGATAAAACAAAACTTTATTCAGTATGTCCAATGATGGAAATGCTTTAAATTCTACTTCAGTTCCAGTATGGCCAGTAAATGGGGTGGGGAAAAGGACTGGAAAAACAAAAGGGACAAGGGAAAAAACCCTGGAGAGGTAAAGGGAGAGACTGAGACCAACCAAGAGTCAAGAAAAAACACACACCAACAATGGGAAGAGGCTTTTTGGATTACTTTTTTTTTTTTTAAAACTTTTTAAAAAACCTGTTTTGTAAAACCCTGTTACAACTCTTCATCTTTTTTTTTTTTTTTTCCTTCCAGGCAAGGCTTTACTGGGAATCCTGCTGCAGTACTAGGGAGCGAAAACAACAGGTTCTCTTGCTTGCTCCCTGCAGGGGTGGGATAGAGGGGGTGTGGGGGGCAAGCTGGTTCCTTATATGGAGTGAGGGTAGGGGTGGGTCTGTGGTGTTCAGGAATACAACTTTTCACTGCTACTCTTTTAACAAGGTCTATTCTTCACAATTTATTAACTCTGTTTATCCTGTAAGTTCTTACTGGGTGTACCAGTGTTCAGCAGAACTTTCTTTGATGATGAAAATGTTCTATATATGTACTGTCTCATGTGGTAGCAACATGTGCCTACCGAGGACTTGAAATGTGGCTAGTGCAATAAAGGAATGGAATTTGAAATGAGACCACACAATGAATTACAGCCTTGCAGCTGGATCTTCTCCCAGCCTTAAAGTGTTTCCTTATCATATATACAAAGTACTCAATAAATATTATTAACGCTAATAATCATACAATAGCCAAACTAGCCTCAGAAGAGTGATCTTGCTTTAGGTGTGCAATTCCTGTTCCAGATAAAGCACTCCATGGATCTGGATGCTAAACCCCCTAACCTAAACCCCCATTGTTACAAAATGAGAACAATCCTACTTCACTGTCCCTCAAAGAAACATGCTGAGGATGAACAGCTCTGAAAGTTCTTTGCATTTCTCATAAACATGCTGTACTTGACCACTTCATTGGCTGTCCTCTGCTTCCCTTAACCCTCTCTTCCATCCTCTAATTATTGCTTATCTTTTCCAAATGAAGAAAGATGCTCTCTTTTAGGGAGTGGAAACAAAGTCACTGGTAGGCATTGGGGCAAAAATATCAATCAGGTTAAGTGTATTTTGTATTTTCTTTGTATTTACTCAACCTTATTTCATTCAATAGTAGTAAGTCTCTTACCCGGCTAGCAAGCTGCGAATGTTCTATTTCTTGGAAGAGCTGCATTTCGGACCTCATAAAATCCTCAAAGGAGAGATCTGGACTATGAACGAGTTCCCTGCATGGATTCAGTCACTGAGCATCACCCCAGCCTGGTATGCAGGGTATGCTTATTACGTAGTAGGTCATCCATAAACACTTTCTTTTGAACGAAGAAAGGAAAGTAAGTCACGTGTAAGGGTGGGCAGCCTTCTATAAATTGTGGACTAGCGGGTCTCAAGATATCTTTTGAACTAACCCCTTCATCTTGACTACTTTTGGACTAGTATGAAAATTTTACTAACACCTTCCCAATTAACTTGCCCTCCCTGCAATGACTGAGACCAGAGCTTCCCTTTACACCCATGACCTCTACAGACATCTCTTCCGCTCAAGAACAATAACTGCCCATTGCTGCGTCAGCCACCAGGACTCTGGGGCCTGACGTGAGATGTAGACGGGCTTTGGCCTCCACCTCAGCCAGCGTCTCTCCAACGCGCCGCACGGCTGGGATCGTCTCCCTCCATCCCAGCAGTCGCCCCCACGGCTCCAGCCCACCCTCCCCTGCCTCGCCCTTCTCACCCATTGCCTCCCTCTCACAGCCCCCAGCGTAAGCCCAGCCCTTTTTCCGAGCCCCGCCACGAGATCTCCCGCTTCCGCGCAGCAGCACTTGGGACCCCGGGCGGCGCCCGGGAGTGCCGCTTCTGCGTTGGGGAGCGGCGTGGGCGTGACGTCATCGCGCCCTGACGTCAGGCCGACGTACAGCACAGTGTCCTGGGAGACCGGGAAAGCCGTTTCGCACCCGGCATAATTGAAATCTAGGTGAGAGACAATGAAAGGTTTCCTTGAGCCCTGGGATGACCCGGTTCCCGGGCGCAGTTCCGGAGCGGAGGCGTGCTGGCACCCGGGGAGAGGGCCGGAAAGCCGAGCCGTGGTCTCCCGCCCAGGGGATGGGCCCGGCGCCTAGCCTCTGACCCCAGCTGCAGCCCCTGTCGTGTCTCCGCAAGCCCGCCGGGCCCGACGCCCCCTTCTCCCCGCGAGTGCGCGGCTCGGCCTCACCCCGCACCCTCCTCCTCCTCTTTCTCCTCTTCCTGCCACCGCAGGTCCCGATGGAACGGGGTTAGAAAGGGACAGATTTCAAAGCCCCTGCAGCCGTTTTGGCTGGACTTGCAGTTGGTTTCTGTTTGGAAAATCCCGCCGCTTTAGAAAAGTCTTAGGACGTGAACTTCCGCTTCACCTGACCCTGACCTACCCATCTGTGGGTGATTCACACCAAGTAAATAGTTCTTTAGGGAAGGGCCTGAGAGCTGAACGTGAGTTAATGGCCCAACGTGACACTGGTGTCAGGAAGGGAATCGGGAGTGAGCAATCGGGGACGTGTCTGTATTTTTGACGTCATCCTGTCAGGAGGTTCACAAACACCTACGCGGCTGCTGCCGGTTATCACCTCACCTCCTGTCTAAGGGCAGTCTACAAAGTGTGTAATGTGAGAGAATAAAAGGGTCTCTTTTGATAAAAAACGTAAAACAATGCAAGAGCAAATTTAAAAATTTCCCTCTTGCCTAAAGGGAAAGAGACCTCTCGCCTCCCTTTCTTGGGAAACCTCTTATTTGTGAGGGCTTCCTCTATTCCTTTAATATGTATGCACATGTTTTAAAGACCCAGAATGTTCTTCTGGAGCACCTGGGAGCCATTTCTTTAAAATGTAAACATCAAGGAAGATAAGGCCCCTATCTCCATATTACCTTGAGAGTTTCGTACTTCTGGTAACCACCTGCTTTGTCATAGAGATATGTATTCCTTAGAACAAACGCTCTTAGCTAGCACAGGTGGCTACTTCAATTACCAGTTGAATTTAAAACAAACTATGAAAGAGAGTACAGCAAGCTGTGTTGAGGACAAGTTATCATTTATCTTGAGAACATTGTATGTAATGGAGTGTATCTGTTTGGCTGTATTAAAAAGAGTGGGATTTCCTTCTGTCTTTGTAATCTCATTAGCAGATTAGCTGTGCTGTGCATCACAGTCTAGTTAAATGCTTATTCAGTACTAAAATTGTTTTCTCTCCGCATCATGGAGAGATTTTCTGGATTGGCAGGATATTTTATTTTTAATTTTTCCTCAGTAATCAGACCTACCAATTTTTCCCACTCGATATAGTAAGGCCACAAAATGGGAATAGATTTAGAATAATGATACTGTTCCACGATACCTTGTTTATAGTGTCTCTAGATCCATGCTCTCAAATGAATTTATGCGTGAAATTTAAAAATGAGATTTAGTTGGTAATTTTAGGAAAAATTCTGCTCCCAATAGAGTTTAATTAAGATGATGCCATCTTATTGTACCGATGGTGAGCCCATTGTAAAATGGCAGAAATGAGAATAATGAGCTTTCTGTGAGGAATGAGCTCTTGCCACATCACCATGACAGTCTGCCAAACATCAGATGATGATGTACTTGGCCATGTGGGCCTATGTTAACTACGTCAGTTAACTTTACCCCCCATCCCTGCACGCAGAAACACATTATGTTGATGTCAGAAGACAGCCCATTAGCTATTTGTTTTAAACAGCAGCTCATTAAAACGTGGAACTCTGTGCTACCACGGGGGATGGGAAATCCCCTCTTCCACCAATACTCGCACAATTAAAAAAAATACTGCCTCTACAGGAATTTTTGTCAACTACAATTTTCCTGGCACCTTGCTATGTTGCTGGGGTTACTGTCTCTGATAGAGTACTATGCCTCTTCAGTCTCTCTTTGTCAAAATCTTGTCCTGAGCAAAAGTAAACCACCTCAGGCAGCCTTCACTAATTCCCTACTCCCATGAGAAAGATAAGACATTTCTTTTCCTGAACTTCTAGATTGTTCCTTGTCTACAACTCCTGGCCCTCAGGCCTTCTTTCCTGCTATGGAATTGTGCCTGTATCATCTTACTCTGCTGTCCCCCTTCACTACTCCTCTGCCTCTCTTTCTATATATACGTATCTCGCACTCCTGAAACTGGACTGTCTATTCTTTCTCCACATTTGGGAAAGATTTAAAAAATAGAACCCAAAGTGCCCCTTCATTCATCTTGTGCGGTTTTATGAAAGTAGTGATAGAGTTTTGTATTGAATTGTTTTATTAGAAAATGAAAATCTACTAAAAGTAAAACATCTGCATAAAAATTATGTAAATGTCCATCTGTGGTAAAATTGGCACTTGGCTTCTCATGCTTTGATGACCCTTCTGTTCAGTGCCTGCATATCATACTTACCCTGATAACTCTAAATATCTTTTTCTGTACTTCATCATTTAAACCAGCATTCATGTCACAATTGCTTTTCTTATCTGCTGAACTAAAATACTCTATTTAGGTATTTTTTCTAGCAGCTTTTCAGAAAAAAAAAAACTTTCTTTTAAATGAAATAACTCGATCTGTTTAAAATTTTGTTATCCTTATTCTGTATTTGCAAAGCAAATAACTAGTAGTAAACCACCACAGAAGTTACAATTAGACTATAAAGTTCCAAAGAGAGAAAGTATTATTTCTAATTCAGTAGTCTCTCTCGAGGTCTCTCCTGTTCTATTGGCCTCATAACTAACTGAAAAAAACCCATTTGTACCTTTTAACATTGAGTTGATGAAATAAACATCTGTTGAAACAGTTATCACCATTGATCCCCAAATACTCCTAGGAATTTATTTCTTTTAATTTGAATTTTCTTCACATTGTTTTAATTCTGACTCTCACCATCAATGTTTCTGGATTATTTTACTTCAGAGCGCCCTCAGTATATCTTGAGAAATTATGGATCGTCACATTCCCATGCATGCGTTACCTGAAGAAATCCAAAAGGTATGATATTATGTTATTACGGCACAACATTAGGAGCATTTTAACAGATAATTCTAAAACATGGGAGAATGAATTCAAATGTTTTATATTTATTTTAGTCAGAAGATCTGCAGTGAATTGGTGGGGTAAGGAAGGGAATAATTGTAATGGTCAAAACTGTAGAATTCAATTCTGTGCAAAGAATGTTCGGCCTGTGAAAGAAGACAGGTATATAATTCTGGCATGGTATTTGACCAGGTGTTTGTGGAGCTCTTGTGAAAAGAGGGCTCCAGCAATGGCCAAATGCTATATTTAGATATTTTTCTAGCAGCCTTTCAGAAAACAAACAAACAAAAACTAATTAAAAAAAAAACCAACTGACATAAATGGCTCTGTTTAAAATTTTAAGTGATATTTATTCTATATTTGCAAAACAAATAATTAGTAGTAAACCACTACAGAAATTATAATTAGTTTGTAACTTTTTATGATGCAAAAATTTTAAGTGTGTCTCTCTATAAGGGTCTATTTCAGTTTCACCTTAATTATTATTTTACTGTGTTTTAAGGCCTTACATAGATATCAACTCATTTAATCTGGTTAACAATCAATTCTTTTTCACCGTTGCTATGCTACTTTCCTCCCTGTTAATTTATAGCTGTCCTCAGGCAAAAGCATTTCTCCCATGTTTAGTTTGGCAATGCATACATTGCTAACAGCATAATTGAAAATATATCTCTTTGAAACTGATTGACAAATCATGAATTAAAACCTCAAACCTTAACTGTCATTAATCATTCAGTTTTTAAAGTAAATCTGTAGTCAGCTCTTAATTAATCACCAGTCGTTAGTTTTTAATTAAAAATTGCAGTCAGCTCTCAGATATGCTTTTATCCTTTGTGCATGTTGTTTTGGGCTGCCTGTTAACGTTAATCATGCCATTGATTTAACTTGATGCTTACTTCTACTGCATGTTCTTTAGATTTATGTAAATGGCAATCTAGCAGGAACTGGAAGGGAAGTCCAGTTACCAGAAAAGACCTTTTAAACCATTGCATTTAATTTGCTTTACCTTTTAAGTATGAGAGTGTAAGCACAGAGGGAACTCAGCTCTGCTATGCTTACCTGAGAAATGGTGCCTAGATGTGTTTGAAGACATGGAGTGTCCTATCTCTCCCTCAACTGAGTTACTTCTGTGTACTAGCCTGGTGTGGTAGAGATTAAAAGAAACAAAACAAAACAATCTGTAAGAAACAATACCCATACTCAGATACCAATCATCTGTCAGGAAGCAGATATATAATGACATGAAAAAAAAAAAAAAAAACCTGTAAAAGATAGTGTTTGATTTAAATGTCACATAAGATAGTATCTTCTCTGAAAATGGAGAAGGTGGGGAGAGGAATCCCTGAGTATTAGGATAGTCAAGGGAGGATCTTTATGCAGGAGATAGAACTGGAATTGGCCCTTGAAAGCTAAATATTTCTAGAGACAGACAGGGAATGGCATTCTGGGCCTAGAGAACAAAAGCTTAACTGGTGAGAAGAAACTGGCCAGGTTACAGAATGTTTAACAACATAAGTGTTTCAAATGCGTGAAAGGGTATGTATTTATTTTAACAGTTTTTATGACTTGAAGAATGCGTTTTTTTTTAATGTTTAAGTAAATTGTTTTAAAACGCTAAAACCAAGCATTTTATAAATATGGTTATATTCTTAAAGCTTGAATGGCAGGCAGCTGTCCATATAGTGCAGAGAGGTGAGGAGGCCAGGAGCAGCTTAGTTGCCTAAGGTCCTGGACAAGTGAACTGATAGTAGCCCTTGGCCTGCTAAATGTTTAGAGTTTAAAGTGCAGCTTTGCACTTTTTCAGACCTAAGTTAGATACATTTGTACAACAAATATTTATCAAGTGCCTATAATGTGCCAGACACTGTTTTGGGTACTTGATGATAAAGCAACCAAAAATATGTACATGCATCCCACAGCCTATTAAAGCTTGGTCTGAGCATGTAAGTTACTTGTTTTCCATAACTTCTTACCTATATTTGATTCCTCTAGATGGCCCGTAATGTAACTGGTTAAATTGTTTAGTGATCAGCCAGTATATCTATTTAGTCAGCTTGCGTACATCATTCTATACACAATCATGTTAGATAGATATATAGCTTATAATAGTAATAGGAGTACTTCAGATTACAACCATTTCATTATTAAGATAAAACAAATCTTTGTGTTTCATAATGGCTTGGAAATTGTGCTACAGTTCTTTATTGGATAGAAAAAGACATGAGGTGGGTGGATCAATGTACAGTGACAGAGAGGTCTTTCAAAGGCTTTTTTTTTTTTCTTGTTCTTTTGTTAACTTTTTATGTTAGTTTTTATGCTGGCTATTCTTTCTAGAGAAGGCCCTGCTGTGTTTCCTTTTTTTCTGTGTGTAGTCAAGGAAGGTTAGTGTAGAAATCAAGGAAGGGAAGGGAAGGGGAGTCTTTCCCCTTTATTTCTTTCTGTACTTTTGCTGTATGATATGGAAATGGGATGGTTGATGAAATACATGAAAGATATGTGATAAAGGAAATGAAAATGGCTGTACTACATTGTACTACTAATAGTAAAATAGGTAGCAGTAGAAAGAGTTGCAAGAAAAAGTAAATGTGTGTGTGTGGGGCGGGGGGACATGGCCACCAAAGGAAAAGTGTGGAGAAGAATGCTGATGATAATAAGCTCTAGTTAGAGAGTCCATTGCCTGATTAGAAAACGAAGATTGTTAAATCATGCCCCCCCCTCCCTGCCCAGTCTCATCTTAGGGAATCTTAGGGAAGAAAGAATAAGATAATCTTTTGACTATCACTCCCTAATCTTTTTGCTTTTTATCACAATTTCTGATTGAGCATAAAACATGTTTCAGGTTCCCATTTCCCCATCTGGCAGAAAATGTAAAACAGGCCCATGGGCTGGACGGCAAGACCATACTTATCCCCTTTGCTGCTAGACTCCACAGCTTACTTCTATATGTACTTAGATCATATCTGTAAATCTACTCTCTAGACTGAGCTGACTCCTACCTGTCTCTGACCTCCGATAAGCAGTAGCTTTGCTAGAATTTTCATCTAGCATTCTGAAAGCAGAATGTACCTGTAATGATAGTATAGTTCTGTGTTTGGGATTTTATTGCCACAGTTTAAAACTAAAACAACATTTATAGGTCAGCAAAGTAATAATTCTATATCTCTTCTGCCCTTGAATGTCCACCTATCTCAGAGACATATGGACTCCTCTTGTTAGAAAAAAAGCAATGAATAACTTTCTTTTTTGCTGTTTTTGCTAGAAGACATACACAGAAGTCAGAACAACCTCAACAAATCGGTGGAAAAATCACTTATTTTGCAAAAGTAGAACTGATCTCTTGTTTTTATAAATGGTGACAAAATAAGCACTTGTAATAGGATTTTAGCTTCAGGAGATATTTATTACCACAGGACACAAAGTAAAATAAAGAGACTGGAGTTATTTATTTTACAAAACAGAAGTGGCAGTGCAAGGGCTGGAGAGCACACTGTTCTTTCTGGGATAACAATCCCTTTCCCTACCAGTAACAGCTCATTTTGTCCTGTTTCAGTAAAGTAATTTTAGTACTTTGGAACTTTGAAATTTATTCAGAATAACAGTTTTATATTTCCAAGCACAGATTGTCATTGCCAGAAAAAATAAACTTAATTTTCCAGGTCATTTTGGGCCACTGTGGCTAGGGTCAGATTTTGTGTTCAGTTAAAGTAGAGAAAAAAGAGGAAATTGTCTTAGAAACATTAGCGCTAGCATCCTGGAAAAGTAGTGATGTGTGTATGTGTGTGTGGGTATATGTGTTGTCTTTTTAAGCAATTGTGCTTTTGAAACTAATGACAAAAGAAACATAGGTGTGTCATGTATAATTTGTGTATGAAAACATTTCATAAAATTGCTCAATAAAATTTCTTTATGGATTAATCTCTGGTATTTTAGTCCCAGATTTACATATGTATATATAGCCTTAAACCATTATCTTTATTGTCAACATTATTCTTTTTCAGTGATACATATACATGTATCTATTCTTTTTCAAATTCTTTTCCCATTTAGGTTGTTACATAATACTGAGCAGAGTTCCCTGTGTTATACAGTAAGTCCTTGTTGTTATCCATTTAAAATATATCAGTGTGTACATGTCAATCCCACACTCCCTAACTATCCCTTCCCCCTAACCTTCCCCACTGATAACCAAAAGTTCTTCTCTAAGTCTGTGAGTCTGTGTCTGTTTTGTAAATAAGTTCGTTTGTATCATTTCTTTTTAGATTCTGCATATAACCGATATAAGATATCTTGCTTTCTCTGCCTGACTTACTTTACTCAGTATGACAATCTCTAGGTCCATCCATGTTGCTGCAAAGGGAATTATTTCATTCTTTTTAATGGCTGAATAATATTTCATTGTATATATGTACCATATCTTCTTTATCCATTCCTCTGTCAATGGACATTTAGGTTGCTTCCATGTCTTGGCTATTGTAAACAGTGCTTCAATGAACACTGGGGTGCGTGTATCCTTTAGAACCATGTTTTTCTCCAGATATTTGCCCAGGAGTGGGATTGCAGGATCATATGGTAGCTCTATTTTTAGTTTTTTTTGTGTGTGTGTGGTACACGGGCCTCTTACTGTTGTGGTCTCTCCCGTTGTGGAGCACAGGCTCCGGATGCGCAGGCTCAGCGGCCATGGCTCATGGGCCTAGCTGCTCTGTGGCACGTGGGATCTTCCTGGACTGGGTCACGAACCTGTGTCCCCTGCATCGGCAGGCGGACTCTCAACCACTGCGCCACCAGGGAAGCCCTATTTTTAGTTTTTTAAGAAAACTCCATACTGTTCTCCATAGTGGTTGTACCAATTTACATTCCCACCAACAGTGTAAGAGGGTTCCCTTTTCTCCACACCCTCTCCAGCATTTGTTGTTTGTGAATTTTTTGAAGATAGCCATTTTGACTGATGTGAGGGGATATCTTGTAGTTTTGATTTGCATTCCTCTAATGATTAGTGATGTTGAACATCTTTTCATGTGCTTCTTGGCCATCTGTATGTCTTCTTCGGAGAAATGTCTATTTAGGTCTTCTGCCCATTTTTTGATTGGGTTGTTTGTTTTGATGATATTAAGTTGCATGAACTGTTTGTAAATTTTGAATACTAATCCCTTGTCAGTCACATCATTTGCAAATACTTTCTCCTGTTCTGTAGGTTTTCTTTTTGTTTTGTTTATGATTTCCTTTGCTGTACAAAAGCTTTTGAGTTTCATTAGGTCCCATTTGTTTATTTTTATTTTTATTTCCATTATTCTGGGAGATGGATTAAAAAAGATATTCCTGCGATTTATGTCAGCGAGTGTTCTGCCTATGTTCTCCTCTAAGAGTTTTATAATCTCCAGTCTCACATTTAGGTCTTTAAGCCATTTAGAGTTTATTTATGTGTATGGTGTTAAAGAATGTTCTAGTTTCATTTTTTTACATGTGGCTGTCCAGTTTTCCCAGCACCATTTATTGAAGAGACTGTCTTTCCTCCATTGTATAGTCTTGCCTCCTTTGTTGTAGATTAATTGACCATAGGTTCAGGGGTTTGTTTCTTAGTGTTCTGTCCTGTTCCACTGGTCTATATTTCTATTTTTGTGCCAGTACCATACTGTTTTGATGACTATAGCTTTGTAGTATAGTCTGAAGTTAGGGCGCCTGATTCCTCCAGCTCCATTTTTCTTTCTCAAGATTGCTTTGGCTATTTGGGGTCTTTCATTTCTCCATACAAATTTTAAGATTTTTTGTTCTAGTTCTGTGAAAAATGCCATTGGTAATTTGGTAGGGATTGCATTGAATCTGTAGATTGCCTTGGGTAGTATAGTCATTTTGACAGTATTGATTCTTCCAATCCAAGAACATGGTATATCTTTCCATCTGTTTGTGTCATCTTCGATTTCTTTCATCAGCATCTTATATTGTTATAGTTTTCTGAATACAGGTCTTTTGTCTCCCTTAGGTAGCTTTATTCCTTGGTATTTATTCTTTTTGATATGATGGTAAATGGGATTGTTTCTTGAGTTTCTCTTTCTGATCTTTCGTTGTTAGTGTATAGGAATGCAACATTTCTGTGTATTAATTTTGTAACCTGCAACTTTACCAGATTCATTGATGAGCTCTAGTAGTTTTCTGGTAGCATCTTTAGGATTTTCTATGTATAGTATCATGTCATCTGCAAATAGTGACAGTTTAACTTCTTTTCCAATTTGGATTCCTTTTATTTCTTTTTCTTCTCTGTTTGCCATGGCTAGGACTTCCAAAACTGTTGAGTAATAGTGACAAGAGTGGACATCCTTGTCTTGTTCCTGATCTTAGAGGAAATGTTTTCAGCTTTTCACCATTGACTATGATGTTAGCTGTAGGTTTGTCATATATGGCCTTTATTATGTTAAGGTATGTTCCCTTTATGCCCACTTTCTGGAGAGTTTTTATCATAAATGGGTGTTAAATTTTGTCAGGAGCCTTTTCTGCATCAATTGAGATGATCATATGGTTTTTATTCTTCAATTTGTTACAGTGGTGTATCACACTGATTGATTTGCAGATATTGAAAAATCCTTCCATCCCTGGGATAAATCCCACCTGATCATGGTGTATGATCTTTTTTTTGCAGTATGCGGGCCTCTCACTGGTGTGGCCTCCCCCGTTGCGGAGCACAGGCTCTGGACGCGCAGGCTCAGTGGCCATAGCTCATGGGCGCAGCTGCTCCGCGGCATGTGGGAACTTCCTGGACCGGGGCACAAACCCGTGTCCCCTGCATCGGCAGGCGGACTCTCAACAACTGCGCCACCAGGGAAGCCCATGTATGATCTTTTTAATGTATTGTTGGATTCAGATTGCTAGTATCTTGTTGAGGATTTTTGCATCTATGTTCATCAGTGATATTGGCCTGTAATTTCTTTTTTTGTGGTATCTTTGGTTTTGTAATCAGGGTGATGGTGGCCTCATAGAATGAGTATGGGAGTGTTCCTTCTTCTACAATTTTTTAGAACGGTTTCAGAAGGCTAGTTGTTAGCTCTTCTCTAAATATTTGATAGAATTCTCCTGTGAAGCCATCAGGTCCTGGACTTTTGTTTGTTGGGAGTTTTTTAATCACAGTTTCAATTTCATTACTTGTGATTGGTCTCTTCATATTTTCTATTTCTTCCTGGTTCAGTCTTGGGAGCTTGTACCTTTCTAAGAATTTGTCCATTTCTTCCAGGTTGTCCATTTTATTTGCATACAGTTGCTTGTAGTTTCTTATGATACTTTTTATTTCTGTGGTGTCGATTGTAACTTCTCCTTTTTCATTTCTAATTTTACTGATTTGAGCCCTCTCCCTTTTTTTTCTTGATGAGTCTTGCTAAAGGTTTATCATTTTGTTTATCTTTTCAAAGAACCAGCTTTTAGTCTCATTGATCTTTGTTGTTGTTTTCTTTGTCTCTATTTCATTTATTTCTGCTCTGATCTTTATGATTTCTTTCCTTCTACTAACTTTAGGTTTTGTTTCTTCTTCTTTCTCTCATTGCTTCAGGTGTAAGGTTAGGTCGTTTATTTGAGATTTTTCTTGTTTCCTGAGTTAAGATTTTATTGCTATAAACTTCCCTCTTAGAACTGCTTTTGCTGTATCCCATAGGTTTTGGATCATTGTGCTTTCATTTTCATTTGTCTCTAGGTATTTTTCTATTTCCTCTTTGATTTCTTCAGTGATCTATTGGTTGTTTAGTAGCATATTGTTTAGCCTCCACGTGTCTGTGTTTTTTACAGTGTTTTTTTCTTGTAGTTTATTCCTAATCTCATAGTGTTGTGGTTGGAAGAGGTGCTTGATATGATTTCAATTTTCTTAAATTTACCAAGGCCTGCTTTGTGGCCCAGCATGTGGTCCGTCTTGGAGAATGTTCTGTGTGCACTTGAGAAGAATGTGTATTCTGGCTGCTTTTGGATAGAATGCTCTATAAATATCAATTAAGGCCATCTGGTCTAATGTATCATTTAAGGCCTGTGTTTCCTTGTTGATTCTCTGGATGATCTATCCTTTGATGAAAAGTGGGGTGTTAAAGTCTCCTACAATATTTTATTATTTTTCAATCAAACTTTTTATTTTGAGATCATTGTAGACTCACAAGCAGTTGTGAGAAATGATACCAAGAGATCTCATGTACCCTTTCCCCAGCTTCCTCCAGTGGTAACACCTGGCAAAACTATACTACAGTATCACAACCAAGATATCGACATTTACACAGTTAAGGATTCTGTCACAGCAAAGATTCCTCATGTTACCCTTTTATAGCTGCATTCACCTCAGCCTCCCCTTTTACACACCTCCACTCTCCCTCTTCCAGTTCATGACCCCTGGGAACCATTGATATGATCTCCAATAATTTTGTCATTTCAAGAATGTTATAAAAATGGAATCATGCAATATGTAGTCTTTGAGATTACTTTTTTTCTCTCAGCTGTAATTCTCTGGAGTTCTGTACATGTTGTTGTTGTGTTTATCTGTAGTTTATTCCTTTTTATTACTGAGTAGCATTCCATGGTATGAATGTAGTACAATTTGTTTAACCCGTTGAAGAACATCTGAGTTTTTTCCAGTTTTTGGCTGTTATGCATAAAGCTGCTATAAATATTCGTGTATAGGTTTTTATGTGAACATATGTTTTATTTTCCTGTGATAAATGCCCAAGTACAGTTGCTAGGTTGTTTGGTAGTTCCATGTTTAGTTTTCTAAAACACTGCCAAACTTTTCCAGAGGGCTGTAACATTTTACATCCTCACCAGCAGTGTATGAGTGATCCAGTTTCTCTTCATCTTTAGCATTGGTGTTGTCATTCGTTAAAAAAAAAATTATTTTTATTGAGGCATAGTCAATGTACAAAATTATATAATTTCAGGTGTACAACAGATTCACAATTTTTAGAGGTTATACTCCATTTACAGTTACTGTGAAATATTGGCTTTATTCCCTGT
This sequence comes from Mesoplodon densirostris, assembly GCF_025265405.1. NCBI lineage: Eukaryota > Metazoa > Chordata > Mammalia > Artiodactyla > Ziphiidae > Mesoplodon > Mesoplodon densirostris. The sequence goes on from NC_082665.1 coordinate 81,468,526, forward strand.
GCTGTATAATATATCCTTGTGGCTTATTTATTTTATACATAGTAGTTTGTACCTCTTAATCCCCTACCGCTATCTTGCCTGTCTTCCATTCCCTCTACCCACTGGTAACCACTGGATTGTTCTCTTTATCTGTGATTATTTTTCCTTTTTGGTACATTCACTAGTTTGTTGTATTTTTTAGATTCCTCATGTAAGTGATATCATACAATATTTGTCTTTGTCTGACTTATTTCACTTAGCATAATACCTGCCAAGTCCATCCATGTCGTCGCAGATGGCGAAATTTCATTCTTTTTAAAGGCTGAGTAGTATTCCATTCACATCTTCTTTATCCATTCATCTGTTGATGGACACTTAAGTTGTTTCCATATCTTGTGACTATTGTAAGTAATGCTGCTATGAACATTGGGGTGCATGTATCTTTTTGAATTAGTGTTTTCATTTTTTTTGGATATGCACCCAGGAGTGGAATTGCTAGATCATATGGTAATTCTATTTTTAGTTTTTTTGAGAAACTTCCATACCGTTTGCCACAGTGGCTGCACCAACTTACATTCCCACCAACAGTGTATGAGGGTTTTTTCTTCTCTGCATCCTCACCCACATTGTTTGAGTTCTTTTTGATGGCAGCCATTCTGACAGGTGTGAGATGATATCTCCTTGTGGTTTTTCATTTGCATTTCTCTAATGGTTAACAATGTTGAGCATCTTTTTATGTGCCTGTTGTCCATGGGAAAAGGTTTATTCAAGTCTTATGTCCATTTTTAAATTGAGTTATTTGGGGTTTTTTTTGATATTGAGTTGTGTGAGCTGTTTATATTTTGATTATTAACCCCTTATCAATATTATCATTTGCAAATATTTTTCCCATTCAGTAGATTGCCTTTTTGTTTTGTCAAAGGTTTCCTTTGCTGTGCAAAAGGTTTGATTATGTCCCATTTGCTTAATTTTGCTTTTATTTCCTTTGCTTCAGGAGAAAGGTCAAAAAAATATTGTAATGTATGTCAAAGAGAGTTCCTCCTGTTTTCTTCTAGGAGTTTTATGATTTCCGGTCTTACATTTAGGTCTTTAATCCATTTTGAGTTTATTTTTGTATATGATGTTAGAAAATGTTCTAGTTTCATTCTTTTACGTGTAGCTGTCCAGTTTTCCCAGCACCACTTATTGAAGAGGCTATCTTTTCTCCATTATATATTGTTGTCTCCTTTGACGTAGATTAATTGACCATAGGTGTGTTAGTTTATTTCTGGCTCTCTGTTCTGCTCCAACGATCTGTGTGTCTGTTTTTTCTGTTTTTGTGCCAGCATCATACTGTTTTGATTACTGTAGCTTTGTATTATAGTCTGAAGTCAGGGAGCATGATACTTCCAGCTCTGTTCTTTCTCAACATTGTTCTGGCTATTGGGGGTCTTTTGTATTTCCATACAAATTTTAAAATTATTTGTTCTAGTTCTGTGAAAAATGCCATTGGTATTTTAATAGGGATTACATTGAATCTGCAGATTGCCTTTGGTAGTATGGTCATTTTAACAATATTAGTTCTTCCAGTCCGTGAACACAGTATATCTTTCCATCTGTTTGTGTCATTGTCAGTTTCTTTTATCAGTGTTTTATAGTTTTCCTTACCTCTTTGGGTAGGCTTATTCCTAGGTATTTTATTCTTTTTGATGTGACTGTTTCCTTAATTTCTCTTTCTGATAGGTTATTGTTAGTGTATAGAAATGCAACAGATTTCTGCGCATTCATTTTGTATCCTTAAATTTTACCAGATTCATTGATGAGCTCTAGTAATTTTTTGTGGCATCCTTAGGATTTTCTATGTATAGTATCGTGTCATCTGCAAGCCATGACAGTTTTACTTCTTCCATTCCAATTAGAATTCCTTTTATTTCTTTTTCTTATCTAATAGCCGTGGCTAAGACTTCCAATACTATGTTGAACAAAAATTGTGAGAGTGAGCATCTTTGTCTTGTTCCTGATCTTAAAGGAAATGCTTTCCTCTTTTCACCATTGAGTATGATGTTAGCTGTAGGTTTGTCGTATATGGCCTTTATTATGTTGAGGTATGTTCCTTCTATGCCCACTTTCTGGAGAGTTTTTACCACAAATCGGTGTTGGATTTTGTCAAAAGCTTTTTCTGCATCTATTAAGATGATCATATGGTTCTTATTCTTCAGTTTGTTAATGTGGTGTATTACATTGATTGATTTGCAGATATTGAAAAATCCTTGCAACCCTGGGATAAATCCCACTTGATCATGGTATATGATCCTTTTAATGTATTGTTTGATTCAGTTTGCTAATATTTGGTTGAGCATTTTTGCACCTATGTTCATTAATGTTATTAACCTGTAGTTTCTTTTTTTGTTTGTGATATTTGTCTTGGTTTAGTATCAGGGTTATGCTGGGCTCATAGAATGAATTTGGAAGCATTTGTTTCTCTGCAATTTTTTGGAATAGTTTGAGAAGGATAGGTGTTAACTCTTCTCTAAATGTTTGGTAGAATTCACCTGTGAAGCTATCTGGTCCTGGACTTTTGTTTTTTGAGAGTTTTAAAAAACTGATTCACTCTCATTACTGGTAGTTGGTCTGTTCATATTTTTAATTTTTTCCTGGTTCATTCTTTGGAGATTGTACATTTCTAGGAATTTGTCCCTTTCTTCTAGGTTGTCCACTGTATTGGCATACAGTTGTTCTTAGTAGTCTCTGATGATCCTTTGTATTTCTATGGTGTCTGTTGTAACTTCTCCTTTTTCATTTCTGATTTTATTGATTTGGGTCCTTTGTCTTTTTTTCTTGGTGAGTCTGGCTGAAGGTTTATCAATTTTGTTTATCTTGTCAAAGAACCAACTCTCAGTTTTATTGATCTTTTCTATTGTTTTTTAAAGTCTCTATCTAATTTGTTTCTGCTCTGATCTTTATGATTTCTTTCCTTCCACTAACTTCGGATTTTGTTTGTTTTGTCTTTTTCTAGTTCCCTTAGGTGTAATGTTAGATTGTTTATTTGAGGTTTTTCTTGTTTCCTCAGGTAAACTTGTATCGCTATAAACTTCCCTCTTAGAAATGCTTTTTTACTGCATCCTGTAGATTTTGGATTGTTGTGTTTTCATTTTCTTTTGTCTCCATGTATTTTTTAATTTCTTCTTTGATTTCTTCAGTGAACCATTGCTTGTTTAGTAGCATATTGTTTAGCCTCCACATGTTTGTGTTTTTTACAGTTTATTTTTCTTGTAGTTGATTTCTAGTCTCATAGCATTGTGGTTGGAAAAGATGCTTGATATGATTTCAGTTTTCTTAAATTTACCAAGGCTTGTTTTGTGGCCTTGTACATGAACTATCCTGGAGAATATTCCATGTGCATTTGAAAAGAATGTGTATTCTGCTGCTTTTTGATTGAATGTTCTATGTATATCTATTAAGTTCATCTGGTCTAGTGTGTCATTAAGGCCAGTGTTTCCTTATTAATTTTCTGTTTGGATGATCTGTCCATTGATGTAAATGGGGTGTTAAAGTCCCCTGCTATTATTGTATTACTGTCAACTTCTCCCTTATATCTGTTAGTATTTGCTTTATGTATTTAGATGCTCCTATGTTAAGTGCTTATATATTTGCGATTGTTACATCTTCTTGGATTAAGCCCTTGATCATTATGTAATGTCCTTCTTTGCCTCTTGTAACAATCTTTGTTTTAAAGTCTATTTGTCTGATGCAAGTATTTCTACCCTGGCTTTCTTTTGATTTCCATTTGCAATGAATACCTTTTTCCATCCCTTCATTTTCTGTCTATGTGTGTCTTGAGATCTGAAGTGAGTCTCTTGTAGGCAGCATATATACGGGTCTTGTTTTTGTTTCCATTCAGCCACTCCGTGTCTTTTGATTGGAGCATCTAGTCTATTACATTTAAAGTAATTATTGATATGTATGTTCTTATTGCCATTTTGTTAATTTTTTAAGGTCTTTTTTGTTCCTTTCTTCCTTTGTTCTTTCCTCTTGTGATTTGATGACTGTCTTTAGTGCTATGTTTGGATTCCTTTTTCTTTTTTTTCTGTGTATCTATTATAGATTTTTGGTTTGTGGTTACCATGAGATTTATATATAGCAATATATATATATATATATATATATATATATATATATATATTTGATTGTTTTAAGTTGTTGATCTCTTAATTTCAAATGTATTTTAACAACCTTACATTTGTACTCTCCTCCCCTCAAGATTATTCTTTTTGACATAGTATTTTACATCTGATTGTTTTGTTTATCCCTTAACTGCTTATTGTGGGTATAGATGATTTTATTATTTTTGTCTTTTAACCTTCCTACTAGCTTTGTGCCTGGTTGATTTCCTATATTTACTATGTGTTTGCCTGAGCTTTTTCCTATTGTAATTTTCATATTTCTAGTTGTGGCCTTTTTTTTTTTGCTTATGGAAATCCTGTTAACATTTCTTGTAAAGCTGGTTTGGTAGTGCTGAACTCTTTTAGCTTTTGCTTGTCTGTAAAGCTTTTGATCTCTCCATGAAACCTGAATGAGAGTCTTGCTAGGTAGAGTATTCTTCGTTGTAGGTTTTTCCCTTTTATAACTTTAAATATATTGTACCATTGTCATTAGTTTTTATTATAACCTTTCTGATAGGTGTGAAGTGATAGCTCATTAAAGTTTTAATTTGTATTTTCCAAATGGCTAATGATATTGAATATCTTTTCATGTGCTTATGTGGCATCTGTGTATCTTTTTTTAAAAATTTTTAATTAAAAATTAAAAAAAAATTTTTGGCTGCATTGGGGTTTTGTTGCTGCGTGTGGGCTTTTCTCTAGTTGCCATGCATGGGCTTCTCACTGCAGTGGCTTCTTTTGTTGTGGAGCCTGGGCTCTAGGCACAGGGGCTTCAGTAGTTGTGGCACATGAGCTCAGTATTTGTGGCTCGCGGGCTCTAGAGCTCAGGCTCAGTAGTTGTGGTGCATGGGCTTAGTTGCTCTGTGGCATGTGGGGTCTTCCCAGACCAGGGATTGAACCCATGTCCCCTGCATTGGCAGGTGGATTCTTAACCACTGTATCACCAGGGAAGTCCCGTCATCTGTGTATACTTTTAGGTGAGATGTCTCTTCATGTCTTTTGACCATTTTCTGATTGGATTTTTTTTAAACTGTTAAGTTTTAAGAATTCTTTATATAATCTAGATACTAGTCCTTTGTCAGATATGTGGCTTGCAAATATTTTTTCCCAGTCTGTAGCTTGTCATTTCATCCTCTTTACAGGGCAAAAGTTTTAAATTTTGGTGCAATTCAGGTTATCAATTTTTCCTTTTATGGTTCATGCTTTTGGTATCAAGTGTAAAAACTGTTTCCCTAGTTTAGATCCTGAGGATTTCCTCCTAAGCTTTTTGCTTCTGAAATCAAATTTTTATGTTTTACATTTTAGTCCATGACTCACTGTAAGTTAATTTTTGTATGGGGTGTGAGGTTTAGGTTGAGGTCCTTTTTTTTTTTTTTTTTTTTTTAAACCTATGGATATCTAATTGTTCCAGGACCATTTGCTGAGAAGGCTATTTTTCCTTTACTGAATTGCTTTTACACCTCTGCCAAAAATCAGTTTGGCATATTTATATAGATCTGTTTCTGGGTTCTCTATTCTATTCCATTGATCTATGCATCTATCCTTTGACAAATACCACACAGTGTTGATTAGTGTATAATAGTATGGCTTGAAATCAGGTAAAATGCTTATCCCATTTTATCCTTCTTTTTCAAGACGGTTTTAGCTTTTCTACTTCCTTTGCCTTTTCATATAAATTTGAGAAGAATACTGTCTGTGTCTAAAAAAACCCATATTGCTGGGAATATAGGTTTAGGGGATTTGAGTAGATGGTCTTTACCAAACTGGTTTTTAAATTGGTGGTGCAGCCAGTTGACTTATTGAAAGGAAGGGTCTTGATGGCCTTATGAAATTGTCAGGTGGTCTGTTGCTAATGACTCAGAAGGTCCACTGTCCTGTCTCAAAAGGTTTCTCCCAATCTGAATGAAATTCACTTGCTAGATACTCATTGTTTTGAGTAAAGGCATATTTTTTTTAATGTAAAACTTCTTAGAAAGGTTAACATTTTATACTGCTGTCATTTTTACAGCAGTGGAATAGTTGCTCTGTTTCTTTCCTCCTTACACAAGCACGAAAAGCATGGGATGGGTGGGGAAAGGAAGGAAGAACAATTTTTGGATCAGAGAATGCTTCGCTTGCGCAGCAGGAGGTTACTGAGCGCTTTTTCCACTTGAAGCACAGACAGGAGTTTTGAAAAGGATCTGAAGCCTAATTTAACCTTTTAAAAATTTTGCATCATTTTTATATTAAATAACTATAATTTTAAAAGTACAGATACTACATTTGAGAAGTTTATTTTACAATTTATTTTTAAATGGCTCTGCATTTGTTTAATATACTGCATTTGTTGATGCCTCCTCCAAAGTGCATCTTGTAAAAAGCAAAAGCATCCTGCTAATGATAGCTCTTTTCTCAAGAATGACAGCATGTTCTTATTTTACTTACACAACGAGATGATATAACACCAAGTTATAAGAATGAAGCACACATTATATTTCACAAAAAACATCTAAGTTTTATTTACCTCATCTGGGAAGATAATTTTAGTATTTCATATCTTCTCAAGTTTCACAGAAACATCCTAAGTAATTAGCCTATGTAGACACAAAGAATTTGAAAGCGTTATTATATTTTCCTGTTGCAGTTTTACTTACAGAAAACTGTTTACAATTTAATAGCATTGAAAACTTTTGTTCAATATATTTGTTTTACACAGTGATTCAGGTTGTACTAAGTGAAGTATAGAGTCTACTCTTATGGACCTATTACTTTATAATTTGTCTTGTTTCCTATATCATAATGAGTATCATGTTTTGGCTTCCTTTCCTGAACTTCTAGAAGACTTGTTCTACAAAATGTATATTTCACTTATTTTCAGCTTTCCCCACCATGATTGCTATGGTGTAATAACATTTTGATAGCTTTCACAATTGTGAAGTTTATACTGTTTGTATTTTGTACATCAGACTGCACATAAGCTCCATCCAGCAAGAGTTTTATTTAGAATAAGGATATGGCACTTTCCCAGGAGCAGGGAAAGAACTGTGATTAATAGGTTAAGGATGAAATTTCTTTAGAGTAAGAATATAATTTTCAAATTGATGAGAAGGAACCAAAACTCATGATGGGCAAAGGGATTGTAAGAAAATACCCATATTCTCTGCATTAGTTCAGGGCTCTTGACCTGGATGAATTATATTCCTGGGGACTGATAGTACCTTTCAGTGGGATTGCAAAGCCACTCTTGATGATCTTTGAGAATGTGTAGAGAGTAGGAGGATAGTGTACAAATACCATTCCATGTATAGAATGACCATAAATTACAACCAGTGAGCTCCCAGACAGGATTCTAGAATATAATATTAAGGGGTGATTTGTGGGCTTCCCTGGTGGTTCAGTGGTTGAGAATCCACCTGCCAATGCAGGGGACACAGGTTTGAGCCCTGATCCAGGAAGATCCCACGTGCCATGGAGCAACTAAGCCCGTGTACCACAACTACTGAGCCTGTGCTCTGGAGCCTGCGAGCCACAACTATTGAGCCTGTGTGCTGCAACTACTGAAGCCTGCATGCCTAGAACCCATGCTCCACAACAAGAGAAGCCACCGCAATGAGAAGCCCACGCACCGCAACAAAGAGTAGCCCCCACTCGCCACAGTTAGAGAAAGCCCGTGTGCAGCAATGAAGACCCAACACAGCCAAAGATAAATAAATAAAATAAATATATTTATAAAAAGAAAAAAGGTGATTTGTGAGGAGATATTAGAGAAAATAATAACCCTTGAGCCAATTTTATGTTCTTGAAGAGAACCAGCACGTAGGCCTTGCCATTCCATTTTGTGTAAAGTCACTAGATCCAGGAACTGTAGTTGACATAGAATATATGGACTTTATGAAGGCATTTGACAAAGTTTGTCTTAATATTCCTAAAGACAATATGAATAAATACAAACTGGTTACACAAATAATTGTGTAGTTTAATAACCAGCTGAAGCGCTGTGTCTGTAATGTGCAGAGTAGTGGATTAGTATCAACCAAGCAGATATGACATGCCATAGCCTCAATTTTCATATTCAACATTTTTTATTAATAAATTAGATGGATAAAATAACTTGCAAGGATCAATTTTGCAGAAGATACAAAGCTTAGAATTTTCTGGGTACTGAAGTCACTGAAGTCTGAGTTTAAAACATAATATGTATGTGTATATATACATAAAAAATATATTTTATTTATTTATATTTGCAGTTATATTTCTTGTTGTGCACTTGCATCTGAAAAGCCAAATGCTCACATAATAGAATGAGAGTTATTGGTTGTAAGGAATAGGTAGCTTTAGGGGAAAAAGAGAGAATAGTGGAGGAAGATTGGACATGGATCCCGAAGGGCAGGTAGGGCAACTAGGTCTCATCAGGGACTGAAGTAAGGAATTGGAAGTTCACTGGGTATGAGACACTGACTGGTTCCATATTTTCCTCTCTTACCCTGGATCCACAATGTCTTTTTCTTATCTTCTCTCTATGTGTCTGCTCATTCTTCTCTCTCATCCCAATAATGTGGTTTACTCTGTACATTGCACATGACCCTTCTTTATTATGGCCACCCTAAAGGTGTCCAAATTGCCTGGTCTTCAACACTTACACACCTAGCTGGCTCATCCCAGCTCAGGGCTTGGTTCTTCTAGGTCTTATGTCTAACCCTCATCCACCACTCAGCCATGGTAGGATGGATGGGTGGAGGGGGTTTTAGTCATATAACCACACAGAGCAGCCAGGAATGTGGAAGGTGGATTCTCTACAAAAGGGGAAATAAGTGGGAAGGAATGGATTGGTATATTCAGTATAATGAGACATGGTTTTACAGTGCAGTGTGTTTTTAAATAGGGGCTTTATTTAACATAAAAGCCAGTTAATGTATATAATAGCAACATATAATTGCCCAAAATACAAAAGACCATTGTGATCTAAGGTTGCGTAAGATGATGTTACTAATGGTATTATTAATGAGGTATTATAATGAGGGAAGTTTGAGTCCTCTCTTATTCTGCTTTAGTGAGACCAGCTGAAGTATTCAATTCTGGGCACCATACCTTGAAACAGATAGAGAACACTGGAACAAGTTCAGAGAAAATTATCTAGAATGAGGAAGAAATTCAAAACCATGTTATATGGGAAACAGCTGAAGGAATTGGAAGTGTTGACCTGGAGAATTAGAAGATACAGAGTGTTCCTAATAGCTGTCTTTAAATATTAGAATAAGGCCTGGATTATTCCTCATGGTTGCCAGGTGGTCTAGGACCTGTGGATGCTACAGGGAGGAAGATTTGGGGTCAGCAAGAGAAAGAATTTCCTCATAGACAAAACCATCAGAGGATGGAACAGGCTGCTTTACAAAGTAGTTTCTCATCACTTGGGATGCTGAAATAGAGTCCAGATAACAACTTATCTAGCTTGGAATAGTCTCAATGAACCCATCCAGAGCTTGAACCAGGTTATATTTATGATTTCTTTCAAACTTGTTTTATAACTCTGTAAATTTGGTGTCAGTGGCAGTTAGGTGATTGATGTAGTCATTCATCGGTATCCCATAGTATTATATCATGTTTTTTAATTTGAATTTTTTATTATTTAAGTTTAAATGAGAAAAACGTTAATGTATAAAAATTTTTTTATTGAATTTTATTTTATTTTTTTATAGAGCAGGTTCTTATTAGTTATCCATTTTATACATATGTCAGTCCCAATCTCCCAATTCATCACACCACCCCCCTACCACTTTCCCCCCTTGGTGTCCATACGTTTGTTGTCTACATCTGTGTCTCTATTTCTGCCCTGCAAACTGGTTCATCGTTCATCTGTACCATTTTTCTAGGTTCCACATATATGCGTTAATATACGATATTTGTTCTTCTCTTGCTGACTTACTCTGTATGACAGTTTCCAGATCCATCCATGTCCCTAAAAATGACCCAATTTCGTTCCTTTTTATGGCTGAGTAATATTCCATTATATATATGTACCACATCTTCTTTATCCATTTGTCTGTGGATGGGCATTTAGGTTGCTCCCATGACCTGGATATTGTAAATAGTGCTGCAGTGAACAATGGGGTGCATGTATCTTTTTGAATTATGGTTTTCTCTGGGTATATGCCCAGTAGTGGAATTGCTGGGTCATATGATAATTCTATTTTTAGTTTTTAAGGGAACCTCCATACTGTTCTCCATAGTGGCTATATCAATTTATATTCCCAGCAACAGTGCAAGAGGATTCCCTTTTCTCCACACTCTCTCCAGCATTTGTTGTCTGTAGATTTTCTGATCATGCCCATTCTAACTGGTGTCAGGTGATACCTCATTGTAGTTTTGATTTGCATTTCTCTAATAATTAGTGATGTTGAGCAGCTTTTCATGTGGCTCTTGGCCGTCTGTATGTCTTCTTTGGAGAAATGTCTCTTTAGGTCTTCTGTCCATTTTTGGATTGGGTTGTTTGTTTTTTTAATATTGAGCTGCATGGGCGGTTTATATATTTTGGAGATTAATCCTTTGTCCGTTGATTCATTTGAAAATATTTTCTCCCATTCTGAGGGTTATCTTTTCGTCTTGTTTGTAGTTTCCTTTGCTTTGCAAAAGGTTTTAAGTTTCATTAGGTCCCATTTGTTTATTTTTGTTTTTATTTCCATTACTCTAGGAGGTGGATCAAAAAAGTTGTTGCTGTGATTTATGTCAGAGTGTTCTTCCTATGTTTTCCTCTATGAGTTTTATAGTGTCCCATCTTACATTTAGGTCTCTAATCCATTTTGAGTTTATTTTTGTGTATGGTGTTAGGGAGTGTTCTAATTTCATTCCTTTACATGTAGCTATCCAGTTTTCCTAGCACCACTTACTGAAGAGACTGTCTTTTCTCCACTGTATATCTTTTCCTCCTTTGTCATAGATTAGGTGACCATAGGTGCGTGGGTTTATCTCTGGGCTTTCTATCCTGTTCCATTGACCTATATTTCCGTTTTTGTGCCAGTACCATACTGTCTTGATTACTGTAGCTTTGTAGTATAGTCTGAAGTCCAGGAGCATGATTCCTCCTGCTCTGTTTTTTCCCATCTATTTGGGGTCTTCTGTGTCTACATACAAATTTTAAGATTTTTTTGTTCTAGCTCTGTAAAAAAACTGCCATTGGTAATTTGATAGGGATTGCATTGAATCTGTAGATTGCTTTGGGTAGTATAGTCATTTTGACAATATTGATCCTTCCAATCCAAGAACATGGTATATATCTCCATTTATTTGTATCGTCTTTAATTTCTTTCATCAGTGTATTATAGTTTTCTGCATACAAGACTTTTGTCTCTCTAGGTAGGTTTATTCCTAGGTATTTTATTCTTTTTGTTGCAGTGGTAAATGGGAGTGTTTCCTTAATTTCTCTTTCACATTTTTCATCATTAGCGTATAGGAATGCAAGAGATTTCTGTGCATTAATTTTGTATCCTGCTATTTACCAGATTCATTGCTTAGCTCTAGTAGTTTTCTGGTGGCATCATTAGGATTCTCTATGTATAGTATCATGTCATCTGCAAACAGTGACAGTTTTACTTCTTCTTTTCCAATTTGTATTCCTTTTATTTCTTTTTCTTCTCTGATTGCTGTGGCTAGGACTTCCAAAACTATGTTGAATAATAGTGGCAAGAGTGGACATCCTTGTCTTCTTCCTGATCTTAGAGGAAATGCTTTCAGTTTTTCCACCATTGAGAATGATGTTTGCTGTGGGTTTGTAATATATGGCCTTTAATATGTTGAGGTAGGTTCCCTCTATGCCTGCTTTCTGGAGAGTGTTTATCATAAATGGGTGTTGAATTTTGTGAAAAGCTTTTTCTGCATCTATTGAGATGATCATATGGTTTTTCTTCTTCAATTTGTTAATTTGGTATATCACATTGATTGATTTGCATATATTGAAGAAGCCTTGCATCCCTGGGATAAATCCCACTTGATCATGGTGTATCATCCTTTTAATGTGTTGTTGGATTCTGTTTGCTAGTATTCTGTTGAGGATTTTTGCATCTATATTCATCAGTGATATTGTTCTGTAATTTTCTTTTTTTGTAGTATCTTTTTCTGGTTTTGGTATCAGGGCGATGGTGGCCTCTTGAATGAGCTTGGGAGTGTTCCTTCCTCTGTAATTTTTAGGAAGAGTTTGAGAAGAATGGGTCTTAGCTTTTATCTAAATGTTTGATAGAATTCACCTGTGAAGCCATCAATCCTGGACTTTTGTTTGTTGGAAGATTTTTTTTTCTTTTTTTTTGTTGGTAGATTTTTAATCACAGTTTCAATTTCATTACTTGTGATTGATGTGTTCATATTTTATATTTCTTCCTGGTTCTGTCTTGGAAGGTTATACCTTCCTAAGAATTTGTCCATTTCTTCCAGGTTATACATTTTACTGGCATAGACTTGCTTGTAGTTGTCTCTTATGATGCTTTGTATTTCTGCGGTGTCCGTTGTAACTTCTCCTTTTTCTTTTCTAGGTTTATTGATTTGAGTCTTCTCCCTCTTTTTCTTGATGAGTCTGGCTAAAGGTTTATCAATTTTGTTTATCTTCTCAAAGAACCAGCTTTTAGTTTTATTGATCTTTGCTATTGTTTTCTTTGTTTCTATTTCATTTATTTCTGCTCTGATCTTTATGATTTCTTTCCTTCTACTAACTTTGGGTTTTGTTTGTTCTTCTTTCTCTAGTTCCTTTAGGTGTAAGGTTAGATTGTTTATTTGAGATTTTTCTTGTTCCTTGAGGTAGGCTTTTATTGCTATCAACTTCCCTCTTAGAGCTTCTTTTGCTGCATCCCATAGGTTTTGGATCATCATGTTTTCATTGTCATTTGTCTGTAGGTATTTTTTGATTTCCTCTTTGATTTTTTCAGTGATCTCTTGGTTATTTCGTACCATATTGTTTAGTCTTCATGTGTCTGTGTTTTTTATGTTTTTTTCCCTGTAATTGATTTCTAATCTCATAGCGCTGTTGTCACAAAAGATGCTTGATATGATTTCAGTTTTCTTAAATTTACTGAGGCTTGATTTGTGACCAAGATGTGATCTATCCTGGAGAATGTTCTGTGTGCACTTCAGAAGAAAGTGTAATCTGCTGATTTTGGATGGAATGTCCTATAAATATCAATTAAATCTATCTGGTCTGTTGTGTATTTAAAGCTTATGTTTCCTTCTTAATTTTCTGTTTGGACGATCTGTCCATTGGTGTAAGTGAGGTGTTAAAGTCCCCCACTATTATTGTGGAACTGTCGATTTCCTCTTTTTTAGCTGTTAGCAGTTGCCTTATGTATTGAGGTGCTCCTATGTTGGGTGCATATATATTTATAATTGTTATATCTTCTTCTTGGATTGATCCCTTGATTATTATGTAGTGTCCTTCCTTGTCTCTTATAACATTCTTTATTTTAAAGTCTATTTTACCTGTTGAGTATTGCTACTCTAGCTTTCTTTTGATTTCCATTTGCATGAAATGTCTTTTTCCATCCCCTCACTTTCAGTCTGTATGTGTCCCTAGGTCTGAAGTGGGTCTCTTGTAGACAACATTTATATGGATCTTGTTTTTGTATCCATTCAGCAAGCCTGTGTCTTTTTTTTTTTTTTTTTTTTTTTTTGTGGTACGTGGGCCTCTCACTTTTGTGGTCTCTCCCATTGCGGAGCACAGGCTCCGGATACCCAGGCTCAGCGGCCATGGCTCACGAGCCTAGCTGCTCTGCGGCATGTGGGATCCTCCCGGACCGGGGCACGAAGCCATGTTCCCTGCCTTGGCAGGCAGACTCTCAACCACTGCACCACCAGGGAAGCCCAGGCCTGTGTCTTTTTATTGGAGCATGTAATCCATTTACATTTAAGGTAATTATCGGTATGTATGTTCCTATTACCATTTTCTTAATTGGTTTGGGTTTGTTTTTGTAGGTCCTTTTCTTCTCTTGTGTTTCCCGGTTAGAGAAGTTCTCTTAACATTTGTTGTAGAGCTGGTTTGTTGGTGCTGAATTCTCTTAGCTTTTAGTTGTCTGTAAAGCTTTTATTTTCTCTGTAGAATCTGAATGAGATCCTTGCTGGGTAGTGTAATCTTGGTTGTAGGTTCTTCCCTTTCATCACTTTAAATATATCATGCCACTCCCTTCTGGCTTGTAGAGTTTCTGCTGAGAAATCAGCTGTTAACCTTATGGGAGTTCCCTTGTATGTTATTTGTCATTTTTCCTTTGTTGCTTTCAATAATTTTTCTTTGTGTTTAATTTTTGCCAGTTTGATCACTATGTGTCTCGGCATGTTTCTCCTTGGGTTTATCCTGCCTGGGACTCTCTGCGCTTACTGGACTTCGGTGGCTATTTCCTTTCCCATGTTAGGGAAGTTTTAGACTATAATCTCATAAAATATTCTCTCGGGTCCTTTCTCCCTCTCTTCTCCTTCTGGGACCCCTATAATGTGAATGTTGTTACGTTTACTGTTGTCACAGAGGTCTGTTAGGCTGTCTTTATTTCTTTTCATTCTTTTTTCTTTATCCTGTTCCGTGGCAGTGAATTCCACCATTCTGTCTTCCAGGTCACTTATCTGTGCTTATGCCTCAGTTATTCTGCTATTGATTCCTTCTCATGTATTTTCATTTCAGTTATTGTATTGTTTATCTTTGTTTCTTTGTTCTTTAATTCTTCTAGGTGTTTGTTCTTTAATTCTTCTAGCTCTTTCCTCAACATTTCTTGCATATTCTTGATCTTTGCCTCCACTCTTTTTCCGAGGTTTTTTATCATTTTCACTATCATTATTCTGAATTCTTTTTCTGGAAGGTTGCCTATCTCCACTTCATTTAGTTGTTTACTGGGGGTTTATTTTGTTCCTTCATGTGGTACATATCCCTCTGCCTTTCCATCTTGTCTTTCTGTGAATGTGGTTTTTGTTCCACAGGTTGCAGGATTGTACTTCTTCTTGCTTCCGCTGTCTGCCCTCTCAAAAATTATCATTAGTTTGTTTCAACCATCTCTTGTATAATGGCATGGATAGGCGCAGATGGTGGATGGCATTGATAGGCAGATATGGTGGCATCACTCAGTTATAGGAGCAGTTTCTACAGTCCTAAGGGAGGTTGCATTAAGAGTAAGCATTCCTTGTATAATCTAAGAGTTTTAGTGCCCTGGAGCAAATATTTAACAAAGCTTTGTCCTATCGTTGTGAATAGTGAGACAAGTAGAGGCTACTTGAAGAATATTTATATAATTGAGACAGAAAAAAGAATTACCTCTCTCTTGACTTTGCTAAAATTCCATTTTTCACTGCCCCTATCTGGCCAAAGATATATAAGCATTTTATCTGAAGGAAGTAAGAGGAGTTAGCTGACATTCACATGGTAGATAAATATGATACAAATGGTTACAGGCATAAGTGCTGATTTTAAAATAGACTTGGTTTTAATGCCCAGTTCTCTACTTAGCAGCTGGTTATCTAACTTCAGTAGTCCCCATTTCCTTAAGTGTAAAATAGGTATAATCATACCTACCTGAGGGGAAAAGTACTATCTGATTTAGGCAGAAGAGATTAGGTTCAAAGTGTTTCTCCTATTTCTGGTTTTATGACAGAATGTTAAATTCTATAAAAATCTCAAAATGTTAAAAAACTGAACAGGAACTTAGAGTTCATTTGGCCCAATGCCATACTTTTATAAATTAGGGAAATGAGATCTGAAGATGCTAAGAAGCATCTCCAGGATCACAGTGCAGTTGGCAGTGAAAGGCCAGTGATTTATTCCCACATCGTGGAAAAGTCATCTTAAAATAAGAATTGTGAAGATGTTTTCATCATTTTTAGTTTTATTTTATGGAGAATATTTCAAGAGTAAATCTTTCTTAGAGATACCATGGAGAAATTATTACTCTGAACAACCCCATCCTAATTCCAAGATTTTGTGTCAGTTGGTATCATGCCAGTTTTTGAAATTTTATCCAGATGTATACAGTGTTGCAATTATTACTCCATGGCATAGCACAGTATACATTTACTTCATTTAACCAACATGGTTACAATAACATCTTCAGTTGAACGTTATGTTTTAGAATTAAAAAAATATCATTTCAGTAAATGTCTGTTCTATTTTCTAGATGTCTCCTGAAGAAAAAGTTTGTAAGTACTGTGGAGTCAGCTATCTAATTCTTCATGAGTTTAAGGCTATGGAAGAAAAAGTGAAAGCGATGGAAAAAGAGATGAAATTTTATCAAGGAAGTGTAGAACGTGAAAAGAGCCTTCAAGAAACGCTACAGTCTCTTAGCCAAGATTTTGCACAGTACAAAATTGACAATGAATCCAAAATGGAAAGGTTAGAATATGTTATTCTTTTCTGTCATTTATTTAGTTTGGAAGAAAAGTACAGAATATAGACTTGACTTTGTTTTTCTAGAATTTCTCTGCATCAAGTATAATTTACACCTTAATACATTTGACTTTGTTTATTAATTATTACTGATTACTAAATATACTTCTTAAATATATTTGAGCATTCCTTTGAGGTGTATATTTCTATCAATAATTAGAAACCAATTGATTCAGTAACTATAAGTTGTGATGGGTTGATTTAACTTTTCCCCAGATATATATCTTAATTTTATCATTAGGAAGGTTTGTCTATCAAAAATCAGGTGAATTTTGGTAGTTTTGATATCTAACATTTGTTTTTAAATGTGCTTGAATATTTAGATTTATAAAATAAGGCTTTCATATTATGAAAAGGAGGCCAAAACATTAAAATTGGCACATGATTCTAAATCACTGAAACTGGAATAAAATTAAAGATTGGTTTCCTAATGCTGTTGAGTCTAATCAGCAAGTTAGTCTGCCTAAAGACACCTCACTGAGCTTATACAAACACTTCTACAAAAGCGTTTTTGCTGTTGTTTCATGGCTTTTCCTTTGAATAAATATGTCTCCATTTAAAATATTGACAGTTGATGTTAGTAAACTATGAACTAATGAATATAATGAAATCGTGTCCTTATAAAGTAGAAACTTTCTTAAATCTCTTAGGATTAAGTACTCCTATTAAATTTTATTACAAATTTGAATAATTACATTAAATGCCAATTCTTAGTCCTTTGCTAAGAAAATTTTGTTATATTTTCTTGAATTTCAAGTCTGAATAGTAAAGTATTAAATAATGTTTGAGTGGAAAAATTAAAAATTTAAAATATTTAGTTTAAAATTTTAAATTTGGAGGGTTTTTGCCTGTCAGATCCTTTTGTTTGGTGTTACTCCCACTTTCTTGAATAATATATTATATTATATAAATAATACATAAACATACGAAATAAAAGAAGTATTGATATATAGAAGAAAAGGCAAGAAAGTCCTTTTATATCCTTCTGATTGCTTTCTTCATACTGGAGATAAAAAAATAAAAAAACACTTTTAATGGTTTGGTATATATCTTTCTAGATCCTCATTTTGCCTTAAACTTTATTATAGATATATCCTTTAAATGTATGTAATGTTTATATATACCATGTAGTTTTAAAACTATTTTTTAATAGACTCATTTTTAATGTAAGTAATATAATAAATATATTGGTCTGTGACTTTTGCCACTTAATTTTATATACTGGAAATTGTTCCATGTTAATGCATATAGATCTATCTTGTTCTTAACTGCTGCAAAGTCTTCCTTACTAAGAATATGCTATAATTTACTTAACCATTTCTCTTTTCAACATTTAGATTATTCCAGTATTTATGATTACACATAGTAGTTTTATTTATATTCTTGTGTACATATGTTTTCCATAGGATAAATTCCTAGAAGTGGAATTGCTGAAAAGAAAGTAAATACCAATTTAAAATTTTGATGGACATTATACCAAATTGTCCTTTGAGAAGATAGGGTTAATTTATATTTGGCCAATAGTTTATAAAGTGGTCATTTCCTTACATCTTGTTAATACTGGAGTCTTCTTAATTTTTCTCAAATTTTCACTTTTTTCTTCAGCAGAAAAAATGTTACTTCATTGTTATTTAATTTGTTTCTTCATTGCTAGTGAGGTTGAACTTTTTTTCATATGTTTATTAGATATTTATATTTCATCAATGAATTACTTGTTCATATATATTGTCCAATTTTCTACAGTATTATTTGTATTTTTTGTTTATATATAGGAGTTTTTAATAGACTATGGACTCATACTTTGCTTACATATTGCTAATATTTTCTCATGGTTGCTTATCTTATTGTTTATTGTATTTTTTTCTGTATCAGTTTTTTAAAAATATGCCAAATTCTGGTAAGGGTTCTGTGTCAAGTCCTTTTGGTTGCAAACAACAGAAACTTACTCTGGCTTTTGCTAACCTAGATTCAAGTAAGTTGAAAAACAACATAAGTTTAAAACTTTTATAGTGTTGTTGTTTTGGTAAGGCTTTTAATCTTATAATTTCATGGGTTTTTTTTTGTTGTTTTATAAATATTTATTTATTTATTTATTGTCCCAATATCATTCTTTAAATTCTTCATCCTTTCTCACTTGATTTGAAATGCTACCTCTTATAGTCTTATTCTGGACTCTGTTTTATGCTATTGATCTATTATCTATCCCTGGGTGTCTTAGTCCATTTAGGCTGCTATAACAAAGTAGTAGACTGGGTGACTTGTAATAATATTATTTATTTCTCACAGTTCTGGAGGCTGGGAAGCCTAGGATCAAAGTTCTAGCATATTTGTTAACTGGTGAGAGCCCCTTCCTGGTTCATAGACAGCTGTCTTCTTGCTGTGTCCTCATATGGCAGAGAAGGCAAGGGAGCTCTCTGGAGTATCTTTTATAAGGATTCTAATCCCATTCATGAGAGCTTCATCCTTAGGACCTAATCACCTCCCAAAGGCCCCACCTCCAAATATCATCACATTGGGCAATAGATTTCAACTTAAGAGTTTTGGGGGGACACAAATATCCAGTGTATAGGAGTGGGTCAGCAACACACTTTTAACTACTTTTGCTTTATATGTTTTGATATTTTGTAGGGCAACTGTTTGTTTTGCTTTTCATGTTATCCTGGCTTTTCTAACATATTTTCTAGATGAATTAGAATCAGCTTATCAGATTCCATAAAACATTCTATATTATGATTTAGATTGGAGTTGCATTTGCTTTCTAGAGCAATTTGACATATTAAGAATTGACATCTTTATAATCTTCAGTCTTTTTATCCTGGAACATGGTATTTTCCCCCCATTTATTCAGGCTTTGTTTAAATGCCTCAATAAAATTTTAGAATTTTCTTGCACATTCCATATTAGTTTAATTCCTGGACATGTAACTTTTGCTATTGAGGATGGGATCTTTTTGTTCATTAGATTTTTAAATTTTTCTGAATGCTATTGATTTTCATATATTGACTTTGTAACTAGCTCACTTACTGAATTCTTTTATTACTTGTATTTGTTTTTCAGTTGATTTTCTTGAATATATTACATATATTCATTTTATATATACACAAGTACACATATATAAGACAATCACATTATATGCAAATAGTAACTGTCTTACCTTTAAATTTCTAATAGTTCCCCACTCCCTGTCCTTTTTGTCTCGTTAACTTGGATTAGACCCTTAGAACAGCATTGAACAGTAAACTTGTAGAGTGCATCTTTGTCTTATTTCTGATTTAATGTGAACCCATCTAGTGTGTTTCTATGTTAAATTGGGTGTTGGCTGTAGGTTTCTTAAAGATGACTTTTATCAAAGGAATTTCCCTTTTTTTCTAGATCCTTAAGCTTAATATTTTAATCAGGAATTGAATTTTAACAAATGCTTTTCTATCTTCTTTGTTGTAAATTAATCGTCCCTATATGCATGCATTTATTTCTGGGCTCTCAATTCTGTTCCATTGGTCTATGTATCTTTTTCTGTCAATACCATGCTATTTTGATTACTATGGCTTTGAAATATTGTTTGAAATCAGGGAGTGTGATACCTCCAGCTTTATTCTTTTTTCCTCAGGATTGCTTTGGCTATTTAGGGTCTTTTGTGCCTCCATATACATTTTAGAATTTTTTGTTTTACTTCTGTGAACAATGTCTTTGGGACTTTGATGGGGATTGCGTTGAATCGGTAGATTGCTTTAGGTAATATGGACGTTTTAACAATGTTAATTCTTTCAGTCCATGAGCATGGAATATCTTTCCATTTATTTGTGTCTTCTTCAGTTTCTTTCAACAATGTCTTAGAGTTTTCAGGTCTTTCACCTCCTTGGTTAAATTTATTTCTGGGTGCTTTATTCTTTTTGATGCAGTTGTAAATAGAATTTTCTTAATTTCTCTTTCTGCTAACTCATTATTAGTGTATAGAAACCCAACCAATTTTTGTATGTTGATTTTGTACCCTGGAACTTTACTCATTTATTATTTCTAATAGTTTTTTTGTGGAGTCTGTAGGGTTTTCTATATCTAAAATCATATCATCTGCAAACAGTGACAATTTTACTTCTTCCTTTTCAATTTGGATGATTTTTACTTATTTTTTCTTGCACGATTGCTCTGGTTAAAACTTCCAGTATTATGTTGAATAAGAGTGGTGAGAGTGCATATCCTTGTCTTGTTCGTGATTTTAGGGGGATAGTTTTCAGTTTTTCACCATTGGGTATGATGTTAGCTGTGGGTTTGTCATATATGGCCTTTATTATGTTGAGGTACATTCCTTCTATACTAGCTTTATTGAGAGTTTCTATCATAAATGGGTGTTGAATCTTGTCAAATGCCTTTTCTGCATCTATGAGATGAGATCATGGTTTTTATCCTTCACTTTGCTATAGTGATGTATCACAATGATTGATTTGTGGAAGTTGAAGCATCCCTGCATCCCTGGAATAAATCCCACTTGACCAAGGTTATTATACTTTTAATCTATTGTTTTATTAATCTAATATTTTGTTGAGAATTTTTGCATCTATGTTCATCAGAGATATTGGCCTGTAATTTGTGTGTGTGTGTGTGTGTGTGGTCATTGTCTGGTTTTTGTATCACAGTGATGTTGGCCTCATAAAAATGAGTTAGGAAGTCTTCCTTCAAGTTTTTTGGAGTAGTTTGAGAGGGATAGATATTAAATCTTCTTTGAATATTTAGTAGAATTTACCTGTGAGGCCCTCTGATCTTCTGGTGGACTTTTGTTTCATGGGAACTTTTGGATTACTGTTTCCATCTCTGTACTAGTGATTGGTCTATTCAGATTTTCTATTTCTTCATGACTCAGTCTTGGAAAGTTGTATGATTCTAAGAATTTGTCCATTTCTAGGTTGTCCAAATTTTGGCATATAGCTGTTCATTATATTTTATTATAATCCTTTGTATTTTTGTGGTATCCATTGTTATTTCTTCTCTTTTGTTTCTGATTTTATTGATTTTATTAACAGAGCCTCCTCGCTCTCTTTTTTCTTAGTTAGTCTAGCTAAAGGTTTGTCAATTTTGTTTATCTTTGCAAAGAACCAGATCTTAGTTTCACTGATCTTTTCTATTGTGTTTTTAGTCTCTATTTCATTTATTTCCTCTCTGATCTTTATTATTTTCTTCCTTCTACTGACTTCGGACTTTATTTGTTCTTCTTTTTCTAGTTCCTTTACACGTATGGTTAGATTGTTTAATATTGTTCTTGTTTCATTGAGACTTTTCTTGTTTCTTGAGGTAAGCCTGTATTGCTATAAACTTCTCTCTTAGAACTGCTTTTGTTGTATTCCATAGATTTTGGTATTTTGTATTCTTATTTTCATTTGTCTTCAGGTAATTTTTAATTTCTTCTTTCATTTCTTCATTGAACCAATAGTTGTTAAGTACCATGTTGTTCAGCCTCACATATTTGTGACTTTTCCAGCTTTCTTCTTGCAGTTGATTTCTGTTTTCATACCATAGTGATTGGGAAAGATGATTCATATGATTTCAGTCTTTAAATTTATTGAGACTTGTTTTATGTCCCAAAATATAGTCTATTCTTCGGAAAGTTTCGTGCACACTTGAAAGAAAATGTGTATTCTACTGCATTGGAATGGAATTTTCTGTACAAATCTATCACATCCATCTGGTCTAATGTTTCACATAAGGCCAGAGTTTCTTTGTTGACTTTCTGTCTAGATGATCTATTTATTGATGTAAGCGGAGTGTTAAAGTTCCCTACTATTACTGGGTTGCTATCAGTTTCTCCCTCTAGGTCTGCTAATAAGTGTTTTATATATTTTGGTGCTCCTAGATCAGGTGCATATATATTAATAACTGTTATGTCTTCTTGATGAATTATCCCTTTATCATTATATACTGTCCATTATTGTCTCATGTTAACTTTTTTGGCTTGAAGTCTGTTTTGTCTGATGTGAGTACGTCTATACCCACTTTCTTTTGGCTGCCATTTGCTTGGAGTATCATCTTCTATTCTTTCACTCTGAGCCCATGTTTGTCTTTAGAGCTGAGGTGAGTTTCTTGGAGGCAGCATACAGTTGGGTCTTGCTTTTTTTTTTTGCGGTATGCGGGCCTCTCACTGTTGTGGCCTCTCCCATTGAGGAGCACAGGCTCCGTACATGCAGGCTCAGCGACCATGGCTCACAGGCCGAGCCACTATGCGGCATGTGGGATCTTCCCGGACTGGGGCACAAACCCATGTCCCCTGCATTGGCAGGCGGATTCTCAACCACTGCGCCACCAGGGAAGCCCAGGTCTTGCTTTTTAATCAGTCCAGCCACTCTGTGTCTTTTGATTAGTGAATTCAGTCCATTTACATTTAGGGTGATTATTGATAGATGAAGACTTAGTACTGCCATTTTATCTTGTTTTCTGGTTGCTCTATTTCTCCATGTTTTCTTTTTCCTTGTGATTCTGCCTGCCATTTTGGTTTAGTGGTTTTCTATGTTGTTTTTCTCAGTTACCTCTTTTTTTATATTTCATGTCTCTGCTCTAGATTTATGTTTTATGGTTACCATGAAGTTTGTATAAAATGTCTCATAAATAAAATAGTCCTTTTTTAGGTAACATCTTATCTTCACTTACCTATATATTCACTCTACCATGGTGTTGACATCACTTTCTCCTAATATATTTTTTAATATTAAGCTATACTTACATTTTTGGTATAAAGCCATTTGGATTATGGTGTGTATTTCAGAGTTCCCTAAATTTTATGCATTTGCTTACAGCTATGAGCTATTTTTCCATAAATGCTCCATTTAAT
Organism: Mesoplodon densirostris; assembly: GCF_025265405.1. Classification (NCBI taxonomy): domain Eukaryota; kingdom Metazoa; phylum Chordata; class Mammalia; order Artiodactyla; family Ziphiidae; genus Mesoplodon; species Mesoplodon densirostris. The sequence continues at coordinate 81,491,831 of NC_082665.1, forward strand.
ATATATGTTTAAAGGAAATTTTCTGTAAGAAACGTAAGTGGGAAAACATTATCACTTGCCGTAAATAGAAGGTTAAAAATAAAGATATAATTATTAAAATAAAATGTCTTTGTACCACTAAAATAATTATCCATATTACTAGTTATGTGTGAGAAATTTTATGAAAATTATTTATATTTAATATGGTGCTGGATTAATTTGCTAATGTTTTACATAGAGTTTTGCATCCGTATTCACAGGTGAGGTCTTGTTTTATAGTATAAATACTGGCTTAAACTAGCCTCTTGAAAAACGTTAAGAAGCCTTTCACCTTTTGTGTATACCAGACATGTTGAATAACACATGAGCTGCCTGTTCCTTGCAGCTTTGGCAGATATCCTTCATAAAGAGTGTGCCTGTATCTTTTTTGGGAAGTAGAATTTTGATGACTCATTGTGTCCTCTGTACTTATTGGTTTATTTGTGGATTTTACCTCTTCCTGAGTCAATTTTAGAAATTGATATTTTCCTAGAAAAATAAGTATTTCACTTACATTTCAAGTTTCTTGTTAGTTAGTAATATGTGGTATCCTTTTATTTAAAAAATTTCCTCTGTATCTGTTACGACCCCCTTTATCTTTTCTTGGGATGATTATTTGTGGTTGATTAAGAGAAAGACAGGATAAAGAGAGGGGAGAGGAAACTTTTTTCCCTAAGAAAAGAAACAGATCTGTCTATTTTATTGACCTTTTCAAAGAACCAGATTTTAGCTTAATTGATCAAATCTGTGTCTTTACTATTTCATTAATTTACACTCTTATTTTTATGTATTTATTATCCTTTAAAAAATTTCTAGTTTTCTTACTAGTTACCTCACCAAAGCCTTGGCTAATTTTTCAGTTTCTTTTCCTAGTAGTTACATTTAAAGTTAAGTGTCCTTGTGGTAATAAGTTTTCACAACAAAGTTTTGCTAATAGTGTTTTATTTTTATTTACTTTTAAATAAGATGGGAGTTCAGTTTTTATTTCCTTTTTAATCTAAGACTCTTGGAAGAACATTTTTTAAGTTTTCTAAGTGGATACCTTTTTAATTTTGCTATCTTTTTATTTATGTCTATTTTTTATTCCACCATGGACAGAGAATGTGACTTATTTAGGAGAACTTACTGAGAGTTTAAAAAACAGTGAGTTTTTGGAACTACTCCATAACTACTTGAAAATGAGGCATGTTCTCAACTAGGTCCAAGATGGCAGAAGACTCAACTTCCAGTGAACCTTGAGCCTCATTATATGCTCTTTGTAATACCTTAGCATGCTAAATAACATACCCACCAGTGCCATGACAGTTCTAAGGCTAACCATAAAAGGCCAAAAAGTGGGCAGTGGCCCAATTCCTGGAAATTCCCTCCCCTTCCCCAAAATAGTTGGAATAATCCTTACACTCATTAGCCTATGAAATTACCCAGTCCCTAAAAACTAACCACCCCGTGTTTCGGGGCCTCTCGCCTTCTGAGATGGTCCACACTGTCTATGGAGTGTCTATCTCTCTAAATAAATCCACTTCTTACCTATTTTGATAAGGTAAAAAAAAAGAAAGAAAATGAGGCATGTTCTTTGTATTAGGGATATAACTTTTTAATAGATCCATTAAAGTGCACCAGTTAACTGTGCTATTCACAATCTGTATGTCTTTGCTTATTCTTGCCTATTTCACTTGGCAAATCATAGGGGAATATTAAAATCTTCCACAATGAATGTGGGTTTGTCCATTTCTATCTATTTCAAGGTTAGGTTGATGGAATTTTTAAGACCTCCCTTTTTGGATTACATATGTTTTAGTATGGAATATTTTTCTTGACCTACTTTAACTTTTCTAACACTTGATTTTAAAAAAATTTTTATTTATTTATTTTTATACAGCAGGTTCTTATTAGTTATCTATTTTATACGTATTAGTGTATATATGTCAATCCCAATCTCCCAATTCATCCCACCCACACTCTCCCCCTGCTTTCCCCCTTTGGTGTCCATACGTTTGTTCTCTACATCTGTGTCTCTATGTCTACCTTGCAAACTGGTTCATCTCTACCATTTTTCTAGATTCCACATATATGCATTAATATACGATATTTGTTTTCCTCTTTCTGACTTAACTTCACTCTGTATGACAGTCTCTAGGTTCATCCACGTCTCTACAAGTGACCCAATTTTGCTCCTTTTTATGGCTGAGTAATATTCCATTGTATATATGTACCACATCTTCTTTATCCATTCGTCTGGTGATGGGCATTTAGGTTGCTTCCATGACCTGGCTATTGTAAATAGTGCTGCAGTGAACATTGGGGTGCATGTGTCTTTTTGAATTATGTTTTTCTCTGGGTATTTGCTCAGGAGTGGGATTGCTGGGTCATATGGTAGTTCTATTTTTTGTTTTTTAAGGAACCTCCATACTGTTCTCCACAGTGGCTGTATCAGTTTACATTCCCACCAACGGTGCAAGAGGGTTCCCTTTTTTCCACACCCTTTCTAGCATTTGCTGTTTGTAGATTTTCTAATGATGCCCGTTTCTAACACTTGATTTTTAAAATTATATTTTGTAACCTTACACTTCAAAAATGTTTTATACTGGCTTTTTAATTGAAGTATACTTGATTTATAATATTATATTAATTTCAGATGTACAGCATAGTGATTCAGTATTTTTATGGGTTATACTCCATTCAAAGTTATTACAAGATAATGGCTATAATTCCCTGTGCTGTATTCTTTGTTGCTTATCTATTTTATACATAGTAGTTTGTATCTCTTAATCCCATAACTGTAATTTGCCCCTCTCCCTCCCCTCTTCCCTTTGGTAACTGACTTAAAAAATCAATAAACTTTAATTTTTAGAGCAGTTTAGGTTCACAGCAAAATCTAGTGGAATGTACAGAGAGTTCCCATATACCTGCTGCCCCTACACACCTACAACTCCCCCCACTGTATACATCCCACATCACAGTGAAACATTTGTTATAGTCAATGAACCTACCTTGGCACATCATTATCACCCCAAATCCATAGCTTACATTTGGGTTCACTCTTGGCGCTGTACATTCTATGGGTTTTGACAAATGTGTAATGCCATGTATCTACCATTGTAGTATTATACAGTATAGATACGCTGCCCTAGAAATCCTCTGTGTTCTGTTCTGCCTGTTTGTCCCTCCCTCCCCTCTAAGGATGGAAAATCAATGTTCTATTTGTTGTCTCCATAGTTTTGCCTTTTCCAGAATGTCATATGGTTGGAATCATATAGTGTGTAGCTTTTTCAGATTAGCTTCTTTCAGTTAGTAATATGCATTTAAATTTACTCCACGTCTTTTCATGGCTTGATAGCTCGTTTGTTTTTAGCACTGAATAATATCCCATTCTGTGGATGAACCTCAGTTTATTTATCTACTCACCAACTGAAGGACACCTGGGTTGCTTCCCAGTTTTGGCAGTTATGAATAAAGCTGCTGTAAATATCTATGTGCAAGTTTTTGTGTGAACACATATTTTCAGCTCCTTTGGGTAAATACCAAAGAGTGTGATTGCTGAATCATGTAGTAGAAGTATGTATAATTTGTGAGAATCTACCAAATTGTCTTCCAAAGTGGCTCTCTCATTTTGTGCTCCCTGCAGCAATGATAGAGAGTTCCTGTTACCAAATTCTCACCACGCTTTGGTGTTGTTGGTGTTTTGGATTTTGGCCATTCTAATAGGTGTGTAGTAGTATCTCGTTGTTTTAATTTACATTTCCTTGATGACATATAAGGTTGAACATCTTTTAATATGCTTGTTATCTGTATATCTTCCTTGCTGAGGTGTTCGTTCAGGTCTTTTGTCCATTTTAAATCAGATAGTTTGTTTTCTTACTGTTGAGTTTTAGAAGTTCTTTGTATATTTTGAATAATAGTCTTTTATCAGATGTCTTTTGCAAACATTTTCTCCCAGTATGTGGCTTGTCTTCCATTTCTCTTGACATTCTCTTTTGTAGAGCAGAAGTTTTAAAATTTAATGAAGTCCTGCTTATTGTTTCTTTCATGAATCTTGCCTTTGGTGTTGTATCTAAAAAGTCACTGCTGTCCCCAAGGTCATCTAGGTTTTCTCCTATGTTATCTTAAAGGAGTTTTACAGTTTTGTATTTTACATTAGGTCTATGATTCCTCTGAGTTAATTTTTGTGAAGTGTGTATGACCTATGTCTAGATGCTTTTTTTTTTCTTTGCATGTAGATGTTGTCTAGTTGTTTCCATCTCCACATATCTTTGCTCCATTGCATTGCCTTTGCTCCTTTGTCAAAGATCAGTTGACCATATTTATTTGGTTTTATTTCTGGACTCTGTTCTGTTCCATTAATCTATATGTCTTCCACCAAAATCACAGTATCTTGAATATTGTAGCCTTATAGTAAGTCTTGAAGCCAGGCAGTATCAGTCCTTCAACTTTGTTCTTTTCCTTCAATATTGAGTTGTCTATTCTGGGTCTTTTGCCTCTCCATATAAACTTCAGAATTTGTTTGTCCATATCCACAAAATAACTTATTGAGATTTTTGTTTGGGATTGAATTAAATCTATAGATCAAGTTGGGAAGAATTGATGTCTTGACAATATTGAATCTTAACTATGCACAAACATGGAATATCTCTTCATTTATTTAGTTCTTCTTTGTTTTTGTCCATATGAAGTTTATAGTTTTTCTCATATAGTTCTTATACATATTTCATTAGAGTTTGTACATTTATACCTACATTTTTGGGAGGCACTAATGTAAATGGTAATGAGTTTTAATTTCGAATTCCATACGTTCATGGTATATAGGAAAGTTACTGACTTTTGTATAATTAACCTTCTATCTTGAAACCTTGCTATAAGCACTTGTTAGTTCCAAGTTTCTTTGTTGATTCTTTGTTTCTTTGTTGATTCTTTCAGGTTTTCTGTGTAGGTGATCATGTCATCAGTGAACAAAGACAGGTTTATTTCTTCTTTCCCAATCTGTATACCTTTATTTTTTTTCTTGTCTTATTACATTAGTTAGGACTCCAGATACAATGTTAAATAGCAGTGGTGAGAGGGGACATCCTTGTTTTATTCTTGATCATAGCAGGAAACCTTCAAGTTTTTCACTGTTAAATATGATATGAACTGTAGATTTTTTTCCAAATGTCTTTTATTTATTTTTTTGCCACTCTGTATGGCATGTGGGATGTTAGTTCCCTGACCAGGGATTAAACCCATTCCCCCCGCAGTGGCAGCACAGAGTCCTAACCACTGGACCTCCAGGGAATTCCCTAAATGTTCTTTATAAAACTAAGGAAGTTTCTCTCTATTCCTAGCTTGCTGACAGATTTTTTTTTCTTCAGTATTTATTTATTTTATTTATTTGGCTGCATTGGGTCTTAGTTGCAGCATGTGGGTTCTTTCACTGCAGTGCATGGGCTTCTCTCTAGTTGTGGTGCGCAGCTTCTAGAGCACGGGGGCTTAGTTGCCCCATGGCATGTGGGATCTTAGTTCCCCCACCAGGGATCGAACCCACGTCCCCTGCATTGGAAGGCGGATTCTTAACCACTGGACTGCCAGGGAAGTCCCTGCTGACAGTTTTTAACATGAGTGAATGTTGGATTTTGTCAAAATTTTTTTTCTTCATCTATTGATATGATCATGTGACTTTTCTTTTTTAGCCTGTTGATGTGATGGATTACATTAATCGATTTTTGAATGTTGAACCAGGTTTGATACCTGGAATAAATCCCATTTGGTTGTGGTGCATAATTTTTTTAATATATTTTAAAATTTGATTCACTAATATTTTGTTGAGAAGTTTTACATCTATGTTCATGAGAGATATTGATCTATAATTTTCTTTTCTTGAATTTTTGTCTGGTGTTTGGTATTAGGGTAATGCTGGCCTCATTGAATGAGTTGGGAAATACTCTCTTCGCTTCAATCTTTTGGAAGAGAGAATTGGTATAATTTTTTTCCTTAAAAAATGGTAGAATTTTTTAAGGAAATTAAAAAATTTGGTAGAATTTATCAGTGAATCCATCTGGACCTGGTGCTTTAAGTTTTGGAAGTTTATTAGTTGTTGATGATATTTCTTTTATAGATACAGTTATGTTCCGATTGTCTATTTATTCTTGTGTGAGTTTTAGCATTTCTTTTAAGGAGTTGATTCATTTTATCTTGGTGATCAAATTTATGGGCCTAGAGTTATTCATAGTATTTCTTAAAAAATTTTTTTTATACTTTTTTTCTGTTGAAGTATAGTTGATGTATAATATTATATGTTACAGGTGTACAACATAGTGGTTCTAAATTTTTAAAGCTTACACTCCATTTATAGTTATTATAAAATATTGGCTGTATTCCCTGTGTTGTACAGTATATCCTTGTAGTTTATTTTATACATAATAATTTGTACCTCTGAGTCCCCTACTCTTGTATTGCTCCTTCCTCCTTTTTTCTCCCCACTGGTAACCACTAGTTTATTCTCTGTATCTATAAGTCTGTTTTCATTTTGTTGTATTCATTAGTTTGTTTTATTTTTCCACATATAAGTGATAGCATACAGTGTTCATCTTTCTGTCTAACTTATGTCATTTAGCATAATGCCCTCTAAGTCCATCCATGCTGTTACAAATGGAATGATTTCATTCTTTTTTTATGGCTGAGTAGTATTCCATTGTATATATATACACCACATCTTCTTTTTTTTTTTTTTTTATGGCTGAGTAGTATTCCACTGTATATATGTACCACATCTTCTTTATCATTCATCTCTTGATGGACACTTAGGTTGCTTTCATATTTTGGCTATTGTAAATAATGCTGCTATGAACATTGGGGTGTATATATCTTTTGAGTTAATGTTTTTGTTTTCTTTGGATATATACCCAAGAGTGGAATTGCTGGATCATATGGTAATTTTGTTTTTAGTTTTTTGAGGGATCTCTAGTGATGACTCCTCTTAATTTCTGATACTAGCAATTTGTATCTTCTCTCTTATTCTTTGTTTGCCTTACCTGAAGATTATCAATTTTATTGATCTTTTTAAAGAACCAGCTTTTGGTTTTATTGATTTTTCTCTATTGATTTCCTATTTCAGTTTCATTGATTTCTGCTCTAATTATTATTATTTCTTTTCTTCTGCTTACTTTGTATTTAATTTGCTCTTCTTTTTCTAGTTTCCTAAGGTGGAAGCTTAAGTTATTGATTTTAGATCTTTCCTCTTTTCAAATAAATGTTTTCAATGCCATAAATTTCCCTGTAAGCACTACTTTGCTGCATCCCACAAATTTCAATATGTTGTATTTTCACTTTCATTTATTTCAAAGTATTTTAAAATTTCTCTGTGATTTCTTCTTTGATACCCCTGTTAATCAGAAGTGTGTTGTTTAATCTCCAAGTATTTGGGGATTTCCCAGCTCTTTCTCTTTAATTTCTAGTTTAATTTCATTGCTGTCTAAATGCATACATTGTGTGACTTTTATTCCTTTAAATATGTTAGGATGTGTTTTATGGTCCAGAATGTGGTCTATCTTGGTAAATGTTTCATGTGAACTTGAGAAGAATGTATTACACTGCTGTTGTTGGGTGAAGTCACCCATAGATGTCAGTTATATCAGTTGATTGATGATGCTGTTGAATTCAACTATGTCCTCACTGATTTTCTGCCTCTTGGATCTGTCCATTTTTGATAAAAGGGTGTTAAAGTCTCCAACTGTAATAGTGAATTAATCTGTTTCTTCTTGCAGCTGTATCAGCTTTTGCCTTACATATTTTGATGCTCTATTGTTAGGCTGACTTCTTAAGGATTATTATCTCTTTTTAGAGCATTGACCCCTTTATCATTATATAATACCCCTCTTTATTTTTTTTTTTAAGCAATGCATTCTTTTTTTAAAATTAATTAATTAATTAATTAATTTTTGGCTGTGTTGGGTCTTCGTTTCTGTGCGAGGGCTTTCTCTAGTTGAGGTGAGCGGGGGCCACTCTTCATCGCGGTGCACGGGTCTTTCACTGTCACGGCCTCTCTTGTTGAGGAGCACAAGCTCCAGATGCACAGGCTCAGTAGTTGTGGCTCACGGGCCTAGTTGCTCTGTGGCATGTGGGATCTTCCCAGACCAGGGCTTGAACCTGTGTCCCCTGCATTGGCAGGTAAATTCTCAACCACTGCGCCACCAGGGAAGCCCACCCTCTTTATTTCTGATAAATTTCCTTGCTTTGAAGTCTTCTCTGTCTGAAACTAATATACTCTCATTTTCTTTTGATTAGTGTTAACATGATATATCTTTCCCCACCCCTTTATTTTTAGTCTGTATGTGTCTTTATATTTAAAGTGTGTTTCTTGAAGATAGCATTATAGTTGGGTCTTGCTTTTTGATCTACTCTGACAGTCTCTGTTTTTTAATTGGTGTCTTTAGACCATTGATATTCAAAGTAATGACTGATATAATTGGATCAACATCTACCATTTTTTGGTTATTGTTTTCTGTTTGCTGCCCTTTTTCTTTGTTCTTATTTTTGTCTTCCACACTTTTTTTCTGCCTTTTGTGGATTTGACAGCATTTAATACAACAATTCCATTTCTCCTTCTTAGAATATCAGTTATACTTCTTTTTCTCACTTTTTTAAGGTGTTGCCTTAGAGTTTGCAATATATTTTTATAACTAATCCAAGTCTACTTGTAAATAGCACTTCACTGCTTCATGGGTAGTGCAAGTGCCTTATAATAACAAAATATTCCTAATTCTTCCTTCCTATCCTTTGTATCACTGCTGCCATGCATTTTACTTATAAGTAAGCACACATAAATATCTATATCTATATAGATATAGATATAGATATCTCATAGGTAACCAAATACATTGTTGCTCCTATTAGTTTGAATTAACTGTTAGCTAGTAGACCGATTAAGAATAAGGAAAAGTTTTTATTTTGCCTTCACTTATTCCTTCTCTTATTCTCTTTTTCTTTATGTTGACCTGAATTTCTGTCCTATATTGTTTTCCTTCTTACTGAAGAACTTCTTTTAAAATTTCCTTCAAAGCAGATCTACAGGCAGCAAATTTCTTCAATTTTTGTTTGCCTGAGAAAGTCTTAATTCTCCTTTACCTTGGAAGGATAATTTCTCAGGGTACAGAATTCTAGGTTGATGGTTGTTTTCTCTCTCAAACTTTAAATATTTCACTCTACTATTTTTTGCTTTCATGGTTTCTGTGGAGAAGTTGGATATGTTTCATCTTTGTTCCTCCATAGGTAAAGTGGTTTTATCCTTTCATTTCTTTCTGGAGTTTATCCTTGATTTTCTGTAGTTTGGAGATGTTAAGTCTTAGTTGGCATTTATCCTGCTTGGTGTTCTCTGAAGTTCCTGGATCTGTTGTTTGGTGTCTGACATTAATTTGGAGGAAATTGTCAATCATTGTTTCAAATATTTCTTCTTTTCCTTTCTCTATTTCTTCTCCTTCTGGTATTCCTATTATGTATATGTTATACTTTTTATAGTTGTCCCAAAGTTCTTGGATATTCTATTATTTTTTAAAATTTTTTCTTTGCTTTTCAGTTTCAGCAGCTTTTCAGTTCTATTGTCATATCCTCCAGCATAGAGATTCTTTCCTCAGTGATGTCTAGTCTACTAATCAGCCAATCAAAGGCATTATTCATTTCTGTTACAGTGTTTTTTTATCTCTAGCATTTTTTGGTTCTTTCTTTGAAGTTCCATGTCTCTGCTTACATTATCCATCTGTTCTTGCATGTTGTCTGCCTTTTCTATTAAATCCCTTTTCATGTTAATCATAATTTTTTTTTTTTTTTTTTTTTTTTTTTTGCATTACGTGGGCCTCTCACTGTTGTGGCCTCTCCCGTTGCGGAGCACAGGCTCTGGACGCGCAGGCTCAGCAGCCATGGCTCATGGGCCTAGCTGCTCTGTGGCATGTGGGATCTTCCTGGACTGGGGCATGAACCCATGTCCCCTGCATTGGCAGGCGGACTCTCAACCACTGCGCCACCAGGGAAGCCCCATATTAATCATAATTTAAAAAAAATTCTGGTCTGATAATTCCAACATCCCTGGCATATCTCACTCTGGTTTTGATGCTTGTTTAGTCTCTTCAAACTGTTTTTTTGCCTTTTAGTATATACCGTAAGTTTTTGTTGATAGGTGGATATGAAATACTGGTAAAAAGAACTGCAGCATATAGGCCTTTAGTAATGTGGTGGTAGTGTCGAGGGAGGAGAACTGTTCTACAGTCTTATGATTATGTCTCAGTCTTGTAGTGAGCCTTTGCCTGTGGACTGTGAACACAGATATTTCTCAGTTGCCATATCTTCCATCCCCACCCCCATGACCTTAGGTGGGGCAGGATTTCTAGAGCTGGGTGAGGGCTGGGTTTTTCCCTTTGCCAGGTTAGTTAGGCTCTGATAATATCCCAGCAGGTTAAGTTCTGGTAAAATAGTTTCTCCTGAGGGCAGGTCTTGTTAAACATAATAGAAAGCTCTGGCATATTTAAAATATTTGCTTTTCCCCTTCCCCTGACAGAAGCCCAAGTAGATTTTTCTTTGGATATTAGAAAATTTCACTCATAAATTTACTCTCTTCACTGCTTTAGTTATGCTGCACATATTCTGATATGTTGTATTTTCATTTTCATTCAGTTCTGTGTGTTTGTGTATAATTCTTAACATTTCCTTTGAGAGTTTTCCTTTGACATACAGATTATTTAGAAATGTGCTGTTTAGTTTCCAAGTGTTTGTAGACTTTCCTGTCATCTTTCTGTTAATGATTTCTAGTTTGATTCCATTTTGGTCAGGGAACATACTCTGTATGATTTCAACTTTTAAATTTTTGTTGAAACTTGTTTTATGGCCAAAGATAGGTGCTTGCTTTGGTGACTGTTCCATGGGTACTTGGGAAAAGAATGTATACACTGCTGTTGTTGGGTGAAGTTTTCTAAATATGGCAATTAAAACCTGGTGGTTGATGGTTTTGAGTTCTTTCATTTCCTTGCTGATCTTCTGTCCAATGATTCTGTCAATTGCTAAGAGTGGAGTATTGGAAGTCTCCAACTCTAGTTGTGGATTGTCTGTTTCTCTTTGAGTAATATAATTTTTGCTTCACGTATTTTGTAGCTATTTTGTTTGGTGTGAACATATTTAGGATTGTTATGTCTTCCTGGTGGATTGATCCTTTTATCATTATGTAATATTCTGCTTTGTCTCTAGTAAAGTTTTTTACTCTGAAGTCTACTTTGTCTGATGTTAATATAGCGACTCCTGCTTTTTTTTTTAAAAAAAAAAACTGTTTAGGGCTTCCCTGGTGGTGCAGTGGTTGAGAGTTCGCCTGCCGATGCAGGGGACATGGGTTCGTGCCCCGGTCCGGGAAGATCCCACATGCCGTGGAGTGGCTAGGCCCATGAGCCATGGCCACTGAGCCTGTGCATCTGGAGCCTGTGCTTCACAATGGGAGAGGCCACAACAGTGAGAGGCCCATGTACCGCAAAAAAAAAAAAAAAAAAAAAAAAAAAAACTGTTTACATGGTATATTTTTCCATTTTACTCTCAACCTACTGATGTCATTGAATTTGAAGTGGGTCTTATAGATAGCGTATTGTTAAAGTATGTTTTTTTTTAATCCACTCTGCCTGTCTCTTAATTGGTGTATTTAGTTTTACATATATATTTAGGTAATTGTTGATATGTTAGGGTTTACATATGCCATTTTATTTGTGTTCAGTTTGTTTCTTCGGGTTCTCTTCTGTTTCTCTTTTTTACCTTCAGATTGGTTTGTTGACCATTTTTAGGATTATATCTTGACTTATAGTGTTTTAAGTATATTGCTTTGTATAGGTTTCTTAGTGGTTGCTCTAGCTATTGCAATATAGATGCATAATTTATCATAATTCAATTATGATCTGTCTTAACGTGGATTTCTTTGGGTTTATTCTATTAGGATAGAATGGGATCTTCCCTACAGCTTGTTGAATCTGTAGGTTTATATCTCTTGCTATGATTACAAGTTTTCAGCCATTATTTCTTTGAATATTATTTAATCCTACTTCCTCTCTCCTCTCCTTCTCAGACTCTGATCATATGAATGCTAGCTTTTTTGTTATTGTCACACAGGTCTCTGAGACTCTGTTAATTATTTTTTCTGTCTATTTTCATTCTTGTTCAGATTGGTGAATTCTATTGATCTATCCTAACATTCACTGATTCTGTCTTCTGTCCTTAAACTCTGCTGTTGAGCCTGTACGGTGAGGTTTTTTTCTTTCAGTTATTATATCTTTCAGTTCTATCATTTCTGTTTGGTGTTTTGTAACTTCTATTTCTTTGTTGAGATTTTCTTTTGTTTCAAGAGAATTTTTAATTGCTTTTAAAAGAATTTTTATGATGGCTGCTTTATAATCCTTGTTGGATAATTCCAACATCTGACTCATCTCAGTGTTGGGTCTGTTGATTATCTTTTCTCATGAACATTATGATTTTCCTGGTTCTGTGATGAGTGATTTTCCATTGAGCCTTGATTATTTTGGAGGTTATACTGTGAGACTGTGGATCCTATTCAGTCTTTTTTTTTTTTTTTTTTTTTTTTTTTTTTTTTTTAGCACACATTCCTCTTGTTGAGATAAAGCGTGAAAGCCAAATGGGCATGTTTGTTCAGCTTCCTGCTAGGTCCAGTGACACTACTTTAGCAAAAGTTGGGTTTTGACTCACACTGCCTTGTATCAGACTGGTGAAGTTGAAGTTAACATATTGCCCTTGGCTCCATTCACACCTTTCTGGCAAAAGTAGGTCACCAACTTGCACAGCCTTGTGTCTCTGCATGGGGATATAAGATCAGTTCCCCCCTGAACTCACTGTCATCAGGGAGGGGGTAACCAGAGAGCTGTCTCACACTGCTATTTTGAAGCAGCGTGGGGGCAGAAGCTTGGTTTCTCTCTGTACCCCACTGACACCAAAGGATGGGAGAAGTAGGGTGCCAACCAGCCCTGATTCTGCCTCGTTGATGCCAGCTAGGAGTAGAGGCTCAACTCCCTGCATGTCCCACTGGCATCAGAGGAAGGGAAGCAGGGTGTTGACTACTCTGTCTCACTACCTTTTTCTACCTCACTGATACTGGGTGTGGCTGGAGGCTTCTGACTGAGACCCTTTGACACAGGATATGGGTAGGGAGTCAGAATAAGAGTGCCACCAGTCCTGTTTTTCACTGCTTCCTTTGGTCTCTTTGCTGCCAGTTGGGTTTAGTTCCCCACTGGGCCTCACTGACACAAGGAGTGTAAGGAAAGTGAGTGCTTACTACTAACAACTTGTACTGCTTTGTTCACATTCATTGGTGCAGGGTTGGGGTCGAGGCTCTGCTCCCCGTTGGCCCCACTGACACTACTGTATGGGGGAATGGGAGCATATCTTGCTTCTACAGAGGGGAACGGAAGATTGGCTCTCAGCTTACCCCACTGATACTATACCGGCCAGGTGACCTGGAGTGCACCACCTGCATCTATGGGGCAGGGCTGTGGTGGTGTGGAAGATCAACTCTCTGCTTAGTTGTGTCTGCCCTTAAACCGTGAGGTGGACGGGGGTGGGTACAGTTTTACAGTTGATATTTGGTGAGAGAAGGCAGCTATGACCAAGATTGTTTTCTATTGCTTAGTCAGGCTTTCCCTGATGAGCTAAGTAGATCAGACTTTTCTTAGTTTTTTTTTTTTTTTTTTTTTTTTTTGTCTGTGGCTGTTGGTGGTTCTGGATTGGAAACTTCTGTAGCACTCTGTGGGATGTATGGGAGACAATAAGCAAACTCAGGGATCTCATTGCCTTGGCGTTTCTCAAGTCCTGAAGCAGTGCTACTCCATCTTGGTTGTGACCTTGTGTTGAGTTTTTAGTCAACTTAAATATTGCTTTGAGTAACTAAGAACATTTTTTTTTTTTTTTTTTTGCGGTACGCGGGCCTCTCACTGTTGTGGCCTCTCCCATTGCGGAGCACAGGCTCCGGATGCGCAGGCTCAGCGGCCATGGCTCACGGGCCCAGCCACTCCATGGCACGTGGGGTCCTCACAGACCGGGGCACGAACCCGTGTCTCCCGCATCGGCAGGCAGACTCCCAACCACTGTGCCACCAGGGAAGCCCCCTAAGAACATTTTTTTAAAGTAATGGCTTAAATTCTCACAATGTTAATAGGTAGCTCACAAAAGTTAGTAGTTAGATATATGCATCTCTACATGCCTGCTAAATATTTCCTTTTTGATTTCTCTTTTGCTTATGCCAAATTGAGATGGTGCATGGAAATTTAAGCAGTGGAAGGATAGGCCTGTCCATGAGGAACTAGACTTAAGAGTTCTGTTGATCATAATTGGCCATTCTCACAAATCAGGTGAGCTGTAGAAGTCAAATCTAGACCAGTCAGCCCAAGGAAGGGGCATAGGTACATACCAAGAGTTCAGAGAGCCAGATTGAGTCCACAGTTTGGGATCAAATTAACAGAGAGTCTACAAGTTTATAAATTAAGACAATTGGAGGAAATAGATGTACCTGGCTGGAGTAGAGGATAATGGGGCGAACAAGGCAGATTTTGTAAGTCATTATCTTCCTCTGCCAAAACTACCTCCCTCATAGACCAGTTATGTCAGTTAGGAATGCATTCTGGAGCAAGTGGCTCAAATGGACAAGGTTTTATTTGTTTCTTGAATCAAAAATAAGGGGTGTAGGCAGCTCAGAATGTCACCAGGGATCCAGCCCCTTTCCATCTCTCATTCTGTCTTTCTCAGTGAGTAGGCCTTCAGTCTTATGCCAATCTCCTCATGATCTCAAGATGGCTTCTACACTGTCAAAAGTACATTTCTAGGCAGAAATATGAAGGGGGAAGCAGTCAGGGGAAATGCCAGTGACAGGAGGCCAGAAGCTTTCCCACAGCTGCAGAGGAGTCTGGGGAACTGACTTCAGGGAGTTGGCTCATTGCTTCCTGAAATAACAGGGCCTGTTGTATGGAAGAAGACACTAGCAGGGCCTGCCTCTCTGGACATTACATTTCCCTCCAGAAAATAACACATGGCTGCTTACTTTAGTTCCTTAAGAGGGGGAAAAAATAGTTATCTCAAGAAAAGAAACCTATCAAGGGCTCCCTTTTTTAAAGGTCTTGTCTTTTGCACATGTCTTATTCAGGCTCAGCTTTTTTACTTGTACAGTACTCTCTGTTGTCTATGGAAGTAGTGTAAGAGGCATACATGTTAAAAATGTTTGGGACAACTGAATTTTGAATAATCAAGATTTTATAGAACAAAGAACTGATGCAGAACTATAGCTCTCATGGTTTGGGCATACTTCCTAGGCATTCATTTCAAATATCTAGGGGCTTTCTCAAACCTTCATCTCTCTCCTAAGATTCTGATTAGCTTTTTGGGGCCAAGTGGGAATCTCTGCAGTGAAATAAAAGCTGTTACTGATGAGAGTGTGATTGGGCATATGAACATGGGGAAGGCAGGAAAAAAAGGTTGAGTACCATTTGGAAGAGCATTGGTTCTTTTTCAGGCCACTGAAAAATGACTCCAATAGACACAGGGTGTTAGTAGCAAATGATTTAAACCTAGATGTTTATATCATGTTCCTCTTATTCTAGATGTATGAATATGAATTCATTATATTGTTATTTGTACTATGCATTACTTAAACTTTGAGAAACCTAAACAGGTTTTATTCATACCATGTAGCTCTAAGACCAGCTAATCCTTTTATTATCTTTTCATTTTTCTCCTGTACCAGCACTAATTGTGTTCCAGACCAAAGTACTTAGGTATAGAGCATACTGTTTTCCATTATTCCTTTTCCTGTGGACACATACAAACAGTAAATACTAGAAGTTGACAGCTGGTTTTTACTATTGATATAAATAATATTTACATGGGTTTCTCGTTACTAGATCTGGCAAGGTTATGGAGATTGATATTTACTCAACAATATTGATAGGCCTATGTATTCATGTATATCTTTTATTACCAGTATAACTTTGAAAGGTCTTCTGTGTATCATTATGTTGTTGCTATAGCAACATGGTTACCAAAATAAAGTACATTTTTTCTGCTTTGTGTTTTTAAAGGAGGTCTTTTTATCCCTCAAGCTTTTTAATCAACATGGCAGAGCAGCGGTCCCCAACATTTTTGGCACCCGGGACCAGTTTGGTGGAAGACAGTTTTTCCACGGATGGAGGGGGGGTTGGGGGGGAGATGGGGGGATGGTTTAGGTGGTAATGCAAGTGATGGGGAGCGATGGGGAGCGGCAGATGAAGCTTCACTCGCTCTCCTGCCACTCACCTCCTGCTGTGTGGCCCGGTTCCTAACAGGCCAGGGACCGGTACCAGTCCCCAGGGTTGGGGACCCCTGCTATAGAGTTTCTGTCCCAGACATTCAGTATTCCTTCTATTTATCTTTCCTCCTTGAATTTCCCTTACTTAAAATTAGTTATCATTATAACATAAAATACAGTTTGTATTGGACTAAATCCTAGTGGGATTATAAGAATAAATGAAGGGAAGCAGTGTATGATATAGTATAAACAGTAGAGGCTCTGCTAATGCTTAGCCCCATGATATTGCCTCGTAATCTTTTTGTACTTTTAACATATAGCTTTTTTTTTTTTTTTTTTCCGGCCGCACTGTGGGGCTTGTGGGATCTTAGTTCCCCGACCAAGGACTGAACCTGGGCCCTTGGTAGTGCAAGCACTGAGTCCTAACCGTTGGAGCGCCAGGGGATTCCCTCTTTTTGTACTTTTGATTTTTCATCTATAAAATGGTCAGAGACATAGCTACTTCACTGGGATGATATATACATTACTCTGTGCCTGGCAGGAATTCAGTTCTTTTCACTTCCCTCACCTTCCTTTTTTTTTCCTTTCTGTGTTTTTTAACTAAGGTTAATAGCATACAGTCCCCCGCCCCCCGCCCCCCCCACCATCACATTCCCACCTACTTTGGATATCTAAACATTGCCCAATATCACAAGGGAAGTTCTTGTATCTAGGAAATATCCTGATCTCAGCTCTATCATGACAATTTCAGTTTAATTGGGGGTTTTAAAATGCCTAGCCCAACTTTGATTAGGTTCATACCCTGTGTTTTCTGCTCGGTGGAGTAGAGATTTTGTAGAAAGCATAACTTTAGAACTTAATTGTTACTTTTATTTATCATACCTGCTTCTTTCAAAAAGGGTGTGAGATGTTTTAAAAGGACATAATAAAATTAACAACATAGGGGAAAAACGGAGGGAGCTGTTGGATAAAAACCAAGAAATGGAATATGTAAATCCTGAGGGTCAACAGTTAAGTGCAGCTTTCTTGCAAATCCTTCCACCTGAGCTTTTAGGGATTTCTGAAAGGCTTTTTGTAGGAGTAGGATTGGAAGAAGGGTTTGGGGAGGTGGATTTTATTTATTTCTTTTTTATGTTTATTTATTTAAGCAAGGCTGACTTAGCACTAGAAGAAATCTATGAGAGCTCTACGGAAGTAATGCAGGAGGGCAGTGAGGCCCTAGTGAGAACCTGCACTATCTGCCCTATTGAAGCCAATCCTATCAGGCACTAGGTAGCTGCCCTCTAACGCTGGAGGCAGCAAGACCATTCTAAACCACCCAGCCCTGCTTGCCTTTCCGTTAGTTTTCTTTCTATCCTCACCTTTCCACCCAGCTCCTTACTGCCTCACCACCAGGCCTGAACAAACAAGTCAGGATATGTTATTTTAGCTTAGGAATAGAATGATATTTATTTGTTGTGGGTTCGAATTAATGCATCTTCAAAAAGTGTGCATTTTTGTTTCTTCTTAGATTCTTCACTATTTACATATTTCTAAATGGGAACACTTTCAAATTGGAGAAAACTGAATAAACTCATTGAGTGAGGTATAATTAGAAACTCCTGTTATATCCATTTTATAGATGGATAAGCAAACAAAAAGATTAAATAACAGTGCTCACACAGTTGATTAAATTCGTTATCTTTTCTGTAACATCACTATTTGGGTTAGTTGAAGAAACCAGACAAATATGGCTATGGCAAGCGATGGCATGAAGACACTGTCATTGGAGACCTGCTCTTTTCTATTTTGATTCTACATTTTCTCTTTAGTTTCCAGCTGCTCTTATCCAATCCCAAGGCCTCAGTTACTCTCTTTGTGTTGTGGGCTTGTGAATCTCCACTTTTACTTCTAACTTATCCTCTGAGCTCCAGGCTAATCTATTCAACTCTCCAATCAACATTTCCACGTGGCTGCATCACAGGCTTCAACAGTGCCCCAAGATGAACTGGTCATCTTCTGTCCACATCTGCTACTCTTGTCTTCTTAATGCCAGGAAATGTTTCCCCCATTATTACTAGGCAGCATTTAAGGTAGTGTTGAGAATCTGGGTTCTGTAATCAGATTGACTGGGTTTGAATCTTGACTCCACAGGTTATTTGTGTTATGGACTTGCTTCAGTTTCCTAGTCTAAAATGGGAGTAATGCTGCTACCTATATCACAAGGTTATTCTGAGTATTAAATAGGGTTGTTGTGAAGTGTTTATATATATGTACATTTAATAAAATACATAAATTACTTATATAAAAAATTATGATTATTATCATTCCTGGGCATTTCTTGATTTTTCCTATTTTATCACCTTCTTCCTGAATATCTCTTCAATCTGTCTATATGTTTCTCAATCTATACAGCCACCATCCTGGTCCATTATCTGTTTGGACATCTACAGTAGTCTCCCTACATGACCTGAATGAATCTGTTCTTTAGTCTGTACCCAAGATGGTTGTGTCAAAATACATATCTGACCATTACACTCTACCACTGTACATGCCACAGGTTTGCATTTTCCTTAGAATAAAGTCCAAAATCCTCTTTATGGTTTGAGACTCTATATGATCTGTGGCCCTTGGTTATACCCCAGCCTCACCTGCTTTGTTCCAGTCATCCTAGACTTTTTTTTTTCCAGTTCCTGAGATGTACCATACTCTCAACCATACCCTTTGAATGTACTGTACTTTCTCCTGGGGACTCTTCCCCCTTCCACATTCTTCTATTTCCTTTTGCAGGTCTCAGCTAAAATGCCAGGTCCTCAGGAATTCCCTGACCCCTGATGGAGCTCCATGATATTCTTTGTTTTCCATTTTTATAGTGCTCTTCATACTTATAGTCATTTGTTTAATGTTTGCATTCCTGGCTTTAATGTGAGTTCTGTGAAAACCAGTCTTATTCTTTGCTTTATCTATCCCCAGCACCTAACAGAGTGTCTGGCACATAGTAGCACTCCCAAATATTTTTTTGATTTGATTAATTTATAAGCAGATATGAAAAGTGTATAGTGGCTTCCTGTGTTGGAAAAATTCTCCACTCTTTGATTCCTGTAAGCAGTAGAGCTGACCTTTCTCTGGAGATGCTGAAAAGGCTAGACACTCACTTTCCCAGCCTCACTTGCAATTAAGGGGGACTTTCTATGAACATACTATCAATTAGATGTAAGTGAAAATCTGCTGGGGGCTTGTGGGAAATTTTACACTCCTCCTCTCCTTTGTGGTTTCCTTTTTATTCTTCCTACCTGAAATTCAGAGGACAGGCTGGAGGCAGATCAGCCTTCTGTAATGGTGAGGTTACTGTGAGGAGGGTGAGCATGACATTCTAAGAAAGACAGAAGGAGTCTGGGTCATTGATGACATCTTAGTACCCTTCTACTGTCCCTGAAATGCCTCTCCCCAGACTTCTTGTTATATGAGAATAATTAACCACTATATGGTTAGTATACTGTAGTCTGTTTTCTGTTGTATGTAACCAGATGCAATCCCTGATAAATAAACTTGCTACCTACATCACTTATTTGGTACCTAGCATGTGCTCTTTTATGATAGTGGATGAATGCATGGATGGATGGGTGGTTGGGATGGATGAGATGGATGGACAGAAGGGTGGATAAACAGCAACCAATAGATTATACTACTGGAGAATCAAGACCATATCTTATTTTTTGTGTGTCACCCTTTCCCCACCCAACCCTATCCACCCTGAATACTGCCCTGCATATAGTAGATGCCCAACAAATGTTCATCGATGATGATGTTGATTGTGGATTGAAGATGTTATTTCATTAGGGAAGGCTATGAATCAGGTTTAATTTGGTTTCTAACAATGAAATCTCCTAAAATGGTAGCTTCTATACTTTCACAATCTAAAGATGCTCATAGACATTTGAATCAATCTTGTGGTTGTACATCCCAGATAATTTAGAAATTTACATGTTTTTATAAAAGTCAGAATCAAGGATATATCTTGGCAAAGATTCTTCTCAATGGTGTTTAAAACAAAACAACCTTTATTAAATGAAAGGATGTCAAGTAGTATAATTCTCTGCTGAGACAGCACATTATAAGTAAGAGGACCATAAAATTCATATCCAAATTGGGAACTTTATGAGAGTCAAATGGATGTTATTAAGAATTATTCTTTGAGACTTTATTTTTTAAAGCAGTTTTAGGTTCACAACAAAATTAATAGGGAGGTACCAAGACTTCCCATATCCTCTCTTCTTCCACACATGCATAGCCTGCCCCATTATCAATATCACTCACCAGAAGTGTACACTTATTTTTTCCAAGGATCAACCTATATTTACATATCATAATTGCCCAAAGTCCGTAGTTCTTCTTAGGGTTCCCTTTTGGTGTTGTATTCTGTAGGTTTGGCAAATGTATACTGATGTATATCCATCTGTTGTATCATACAGACTAGTTACACTGCCCTAAAAATTTTCTGTCTTCTACCTGTTCATCTACCCCTTCCCCCAGCCACCACTGATCTTTCTCTTGAGTCCATAGTTTTACCTTTTCCAGAATGTCATATAGTTGGAATCATACAGTATGTAGCCTTTTCAGATTGGCTTCTTGCAGTTAGTAATATGCATTTAAGGTTCCTCCATGTCTTTTCATAGTTTCTTTTAGCACTGAATAATATTCCATTGTCTGGATGTACCACAGTTTATTTATCCATTTACCTACTGAAGGAAATTTTAGTTGCTTCCACGTTTTGGCAATTATGAATAAGGCTGCTATAAATATTCGTATGTAGGTATCAAGGAGCATGATTGCTGGATCATATGATAAGAGTATATTTAGTTTTGTAAGAAACTGCTGAACTGTCTTCCAAAGTGCCTGCATTCTCATCAGCGATGTATGACAGCTCCTGTTGCTCTACATCATCACCGGCTCTTGGTGTTGTCAGTGTTCTGTATTTTGGCGTTCTAATAGGCCATCTCATTTTTCTTTAATTTGCATTGATGACATATGATGTGGAGCACCTTTTCATATGCTCATTTGCCATAACTTCTTTGGTGGGGTGTCTATTAACGTCTGAGGTCCATTTTTTAATTGGGTTGTTTGTTTACTCATTGTTGAATTTAAAGAGTTCTTTGTATATTTTGGATAACAGACCTTTATCAGATGTGTCTTTTGCAAATATTTTCTCCCATTCTATGTTTTTTCTTCTAATTCTCTAGATACTGCCTTTTGCAGAAGTTTTTAAATTTAATGAAGTCTAACTTATCAGTTGTTTCTTTTATGAATCTTGCCTGTAGTGTTGTATCTAAAAAGTCACTACTGTAACCAAGGTCATCTAGGTTTTCCCCTATGTTATCTTCTAGGATTTTTATAGTTTTGTAACTTATGTCAGGTGTATTATTCATTTGAGTTAATTTTTATAAAGGGTGTTAAGGTATGTGTCTCCATTCATTTTTTTGCAACTGAACATCTTGTTCCAGCACCATGTCTTGAAGAGACTGTCTTTGCTCCATTGTATTGCCTTTGATCCTTTGTCAAAGATCAGTTGACCATAGGGAATTCCCTGGAAGTCCAGTGGTTGGGACTCGGTGCTTTCACTGCCAGAGGCAGGGATTTGATCCCTGGTCTGGGAATTAGGATCCCACAGGCTGTGTGGCATGCCCCCCTGCCCCCCCCCAAAAGAAAGATCAGTTATCCATATTTATGTAGTTCTACTTCTGGACTCTCTATTTTGTTCCATTAATCTATTTATCTATTCTTTCACCAGTACCACACTATCTTGATTATTGTAGTTTTATAGTAAGTCCGGAAGTCAGGTAGTATCTCTTTCAACTTTATTCTTCCTTCAGTACTGTGTTGGCTATTCTGGGTCTTTTGTTTCTCCATATAAATCTCAGAATCAGTTTATTGATATCTATAAAATAACTTGTGGTACTTTGACATTGAATTGAATCTATACATCAAGTTGGGGAAAACTGACACCTTGACAATATTGTCTTCCTATTCATAAACGTGGAATATCTCTTAATTTATTTAATTCTTCTTTGATTTCTTTTATCAGAGTTTTGTAGTTTTCCTCATATAGATCTTGTACATATTTTGTTAGATTTATACCTAAGTATTTCATTTTGAGAGGTGTTAAGGTAAATGGTAATGTGTTTTTTAATTTTAAATTCCATGTGTTCATGGTATACAGGAAAGTGATTTACTTTTGTATATTAACTTTGCATCCTGTAACCTTGCTATAATCACTTATTAGTTCCAGATTTTCTACATAGGCGGTCATGTCATCTGAGAACAAAGACAGTTTCATGTCTCCCTTTCCAATCTGTATACCTTTTAGTTCCTTCTTTTGCCTTATTGCATTAACAAGGACTTGAATATGATGTGGAAAAGGAGTGATGAGAGGTGATATCCTTGCCTTGTACCTGGTATTAGAAGGAAGTCTTCAGTTTCTCACCATTAAGTATGATTTAGTTATAGTTTTTTTGTGTGGATTGTCTTTATTAAGTTGAGAAAGTTCCCCTCTATTCCTAGTTTACTATGAATTTTTACCATGAATGGATGTTGGATTTGTGAAATGTTTTTTTCCGCATTTATTGATATGATTATGTGATTTTTCTTTTTGAGGCTGTTGATGTGATGGATTACATTAACTGATTTTCAAATGTTGAATGAACCTTGCATACCTGCGATAAATCCTACTTGGCTGTGGTCTATATATTTTAAAACTTTTTTGGATTCAATATGCTAATAATTTTTTGAAAATTTTTGCATCTGTGTTTATGAGAAATGTTACTCTATAGTTTTCTTTTCTTGTAATGTTTTGTCTGATTTTGTTATTAGGGTAATGCTGGCCTTGTCAAATGAACTAGGAAGTATTCCCTCTGCTTCTGTCCTCTGAAAGAGATCATGAAGAATTGGTATAATTTATTTCTTAAATATTTGTTAGAATTCACCAAAGAACCCATCTGGGCCTTGTTCTCTTTTGGAAGGCTGTTAATTATTGATACAATTTCTTATCTAGGTATAGTCCTATCCAGATTGTCTATTTATTCTTGTGTGAGTTTTGACAGTTCTTTCAAGGAATTGGTCTGTTTCACCTAGGTTATCAAATTTGTGGGCATAGAGTTATTCATGGTATTCCTTTATTATCCTTTTACTTTTTTTATGTTATCTGTAGTGAAGTCTCTTTCATTTCTGCTATTAGTAATTTGTGTCCTCTCTCTTTTTTTCATAGTTAGCCTAGTTAGAGACTTACTGATTTTTATCAAAGAAACAGCTTTTGGTTTCATTGATTTTCTCAAGTGATCTTCTGTTTTTAATTTCATTTCTGCTCTAATTATTAATTCTTCTGTTTACTTAGGATTTAATTTTCTCTTCTTTTTCTAGTTTTCTAAGTTAGAAGATTAGATTATTGGTTAGTAGATCTTTCTTATTTTCTAATATATGCATTCAATACTATAAATTTGCTTCTAAACACTGCTTTTGTTTCATCCCACAAATTTTGATAAGGTATGTTTTCATTTCATTTAGTTTGAAATATCCTTACATTTCTTTTGAGATTTCTTTTTGGACTCATGTTATTTAGAAGTGTGTAATTTAATCTTCACACTTTTGGGGATTTTCCAGATATTTTTCTGTTATTTCTAGTTTAATTTCTTATAGCCTTAGAGCAGACTCTACTCTCGTGTATGATTTATATTCTTTTACATTTGTTAAAATGTGTTTTATGGTCCAGAATGTAGTGTATCTTGATGAATGTTCCATTGATCTTGGGAAGAATGTGTATTCTGCTCCTGTTGGATGAACTTGTCTACAGATATCAATTATATAGTTGTGATGGTGTTACTGAGTTCAACTCTTTCCTTACTGATTTTCTGTCTATTGGATCTATTCATTTCTGATGGAGGGGTGTTGAAATCTGCAACTATAATAGTGGATGCATCTATTTCCCATTACAGTTCTATAACTTTTTGTCTCAGGTACTTTGGTGCTCTGTTGTTAGCACCTACATGTTAAGAATTGTTATGTCTTGGGAGCTTCCCCAAGATGGTGGAGTAGGAAGACTCTGACCTCACCTGCTGTCACAGACACACCAAAATTACACTGTTTACAGAACAACTATTTATGAGATGACCCGAAGAGTAGCAGAAAAGATGTCGACAACTAAAGACATAAAGAATGAACTACAACAGGATGAGTAGGAGGGGTAGAGATGCACTTATAGTGAAGAACCACACCCCGGGTCAGCAACCCAAAAATGAGAGAGAGATCACAACTGCAGAGGTCCTGCCTGAGGAGCACAGGGTCCTGAGCCTCATATTGGGCTCCCCAGCCTGGGAGTCCTGCACTGGGAAGATGAGCCCCCAGAATGTCTGGCTTTGAAAACAAGCAGGGCTTAAATTCGGGAGAGCCAGAGGGATATAGGAAATGGAGACTTCCCCCTTTAAAGTGCAGGTGCAAAATCTCACGTGCTCCAAGTACCAGTGCAGAGGCAATAGCTTGAAAGGAGCCTGGATCAGACCCACTTGCTGATTTTGGAGACCCTCACAGAGAGGCAGGACTCCCCCTGGTGTTGGAGACACTGGCAGCAGCCATTTGGGGCAGCTCATTCTACTGTGATGACACTGGTGCTGGGAAGCACCATTTTGGAGTTCTCTCTCTAGCCAATTAGTGCTGGGGGCTTGCCCTGCCCATCAGCAGGCCTGCAGCAGCTGCATGCCCCTGGCCCAGCCAGATGCACAGGGAGCCAGCCCTGCCTACCAGTGGGTTGGCAGCTGCCATCTGCCACCAAGATGCACAAATAGCCATGGAAGGAGCTGGCTTCATGAACCAGTTAGCCCCCAGCAACCATGTGCTGTTGGGCCACAAAGCCAGCTGTGTGGGGAGCCTGCCCCACCCACCAGTGGACCACAGCCACCACACAAGGCAGGGCCTTGCAGCTAGCTGGGCTGGGGGCAAGCCCCACCTACCAATGTGCCCACAGTAGTTGACCCCACCACAACAGATGGGTGCATGTAGTTCCCATAGGTAATATCCCTGTAACATATACCTCTGGTGATTAGAGGTGGTGTGCTGCTGGGCCCCATAGGAAGTCTCCTACATAAGGCCACTTCTCCAAGATCGGGACATATAACTGACCTACCTAATGCATAGAAATAAACAGAGAATTGGGCAAAGTGAAGAGACAGAGGAATATGTTCCAAATGAAGGAACAAGACAAAACCTCAGAAAATGCACCAGTGAAATGGAGATAAGCAGTCTACCCAATAAAGAGTTCAAGATAATGATCATAAAGATGCTTATTGAACTCAGGAGAAGAATGGATAGACACAGTGAGAATTTATAAAGAGTTAGAAACTATAAAAAAGAACCAAACAGAACTGTAAAATACAATAACTGAAATAAAAAATATATATACTAGAAGGAATCAACAGTAGGTTAGAAGATGCAGAGGAACTGGCCTGTGATATGGAAGATAGAAAAGTGGAAATCACCCAAGCTGAACAGGAAAAAGAGAAACAAGTTTTAAAAAATAAGGATAGTTTAAGAAACTTCAGAGACAACATTAATCTTAATAACATACAAATTATAGGAGTCCCAGAAGAAGAGAGAGAAAGGGGCAGAGAATTTATTTGAAGAAATAATAGCTGAAAACTTCCCTAACCTGGGGAAGGAAACAGACATTAAATTCCAGGAAGGACAGAGAGTCCCAAACAAGATGAACCCAAAGAGGTCCGCACCAAAACACTTTAATTAAAATAGCAAAAATTACAGAAAGGATCTTAAAAGCAGCAAGAGAAAAGCTACTTACCTACAAGGGAACTCCCGTAAGGCCACCAGCTAACTTCTCAGCAGAAAATTTGCAGGCCAGAAGGGAGTGACCTGATATATTCAAAGTGCTAAAAGGAAAAAAAAACCTACAACAAAGAATACTCTATGGAATTTAAGAAAAAAAATGTCATGAAGAACCTAGGGGTAAAACAGGAATAAAGACAGACCTACTGAGAATGGACTTGAGGATATGGGGAGGGGGAAGGGTAAGCTGTGACAAAGCAAAAGAGAGGCATGGACATATATACACTACCAAACGAAAGGTAGATAGATAGTGGGAAGCAGCCGCATAGCACAGGGAGATCAGCTCGGTGCTTTGTGACCACCTGGAGGGGTGGGATAGGGAGGGTGGGAGGGAGGGAGACGCAAGAGGGAAGGAATGTGGGAACAGATGTATATGTATGACTGATTTACTTTGTTATAAAGCAGAAACTAATAAAAAAAATAAAAAATAAATAAAAAAGAGAATACTCTATCCAGCAAGTTTATCATTCAGAATTGAAGGAGAGATAAAGAGTTTTACAGACAAGCAAAAGCTAAGAGTTCAGCACCACTAAACTGGCCTTACAAGAAATGTTAAGAGGACTTCTTTAAGTGGAAAAGAAAAGGCTACAACTAGGAATAAGAAAATTATGATAGGAAAACTCTCATTGGTAAAGGCAAACATACAGTAAATGTAATGGATCAATCAATTATAAAGCTATAGGAAGGTTAAAAGATAAAACAAGTAAAACCATCTGTATCTACAATAAGTATTTAAGGGATACACAAAATAAAAATATGTAAAATGTGACATCAAAAACATTAAATATGGGGGGAGGGAGGTTTGTTAGAATGTGTTCAAACTTAAGAGAGTTTCAAGTTAAAATAGTCACCTGTAAATATAGGTTGTTATATTTGTATAACCTCAGAGTAACCATAAAACAAAAACTTATAATGGATGCACACACAAAAAAGAAATGAATGCAAACCTAACACTAAAGGTAGTCATCATATCAAAAGGGAAGACAGCATAAGAAGAAGAAAGGAACAAAAAGAACTACAAAAACAACCAGAAAACAATTTAAAAAATGATAAGAGGTACATACCTATCAATAATTACTTTAAATGTAAATGGACTAAATAATCAAAAGACAGAGTAGCTGAATAGATTTTTTAAAAAAAGACTCATACATATGTTGCCTACAAGAGACTCACTTCAAACCCAGAGAAACAAACTGAAAGTGAGAGGATGGAAAAAGATATTCCATGGAAATGGAAATGAAAAGAGTGGTGGGGTAGCAATGCTTATATCGGACAAAAGAGACTACAAAACAAAGACTATAACAAGAGACAAAGAAGGACATTACCTAATGATCAATGGATCAATCCAAGAAGAAGAAATAACGATTGTAAATATATATGCACCCAACATGGGAGCACCTAAAAGCCAAATATTAACAAACATAAAGGGAGAAATAGACAGTAATACAATAATCATAGGGGACTTTAACACCCCATTTATATAATGGAGAGATCATCCAGACAGAAAATTAATAAGGAAACACTGGCCTTAAATGACACATTATTTCAAATCTTGTTAATAGGCATATACAGAACATTCTATCCAAAAACAACTACACGTGGAATACTCTCCAGGATGGATCACATGCTAGGCCACAAAACAAGTCTCAATACATTTAAGAAGATTGAAATATCAGGCATCTTTTCTGACTACAAAGGTGTGAGACTAGAAATTAAATACAAGAAAAAAAACTGTAAAAAACACAAATACATGGAGGCTAAAAAATATGCTACTAAATAAACAATGGGTCATTGAAAAAATCCAAAAGGCAATCAGAAAATGCCTGGACAAAAATGAAAATGGAAACAAAACAATCCAAAATTTATGGGATGCAGTAAAAGCAGTTCTTAGAAAGAAGTTTATAGCGTTACAGGGCTACCTCAGGAAACAATTACAGTATTAACCAAGCCAATCTTGCACCTAAAGGAACTAGAAAAAGAAGAAAAAACACAACTCAAAGTTAGTAGAAGGAAAGAAGTAATAAAGGTCAGAGTGGAAATAAATGAAATAGAGACTGAAAATAGCAATAGAAAAGATTAATGACACTAAGAGCTGGTTCTTTGAAAAGATAAGCAAAGTTGAGAAGACTTCAGACAGACTCATCAAGAAAAAAAAGAGAGAGGACCCAATCAATAAAATCAGAAATGAAAGAGAAGTTACAAGCAACATAGAATAAGAAAAGATCATAAGAGATAACTATGAACAATTGTATACCAATAAATTGGACAACCTAGAAGAAATGGATAAATTCCTGGAAATGTACAATGTCCCCAGGCTACATCAGGAAGAAATAGAAAATATGGACATACCGATTTCCAGTAATTAAATTGAATCAGTAAAAAAAAAAAAACAAAACGAAAAAACTCCCAACAAACAAAAGTCCAGGACTAGATATCTTCACAGGTGAATTCTAATAGACATTTAAAGAAGAGTTAACACCTATTTTTCTCAATCTATTTCCAAAAACTGAAGAGGAAGAAATGCTTCTGAACTCATACTATGAGGCTAGCATCATCACTCTGATACCAAAACCAGACAAAAATACCACCAAAAAAAAAAAAAAAAAGAGAGAGAGAGAGAGTTAAAGACCAATATCACTCATGGACATAAATGCAAAAATCCTCAACAAAATATTAGCAAACCAAATTCAACAACATGTTAAAAGGATCACACACCACATTCAAGTGGGATTTATCCCAGGGATGCAAGGATTGTTCAATATTCACAAATCAATATGATACACCATATTAACAAACCAAAGAATAAAAATCATATGATCATCTCCATAGACAAAGGAAAAACTTTTGACAAAACTTAACAATCATTTATGATAAAAACTCTCACCAAAGCGGGTATAGAGGTAACATACCTCAACATAATAAAAGCTATATGTGACAAACCCACAGTTCACATCATACTCAACAGTGAAAAGCTGAAAGCATTTCCTCTAAGATCAGGAACAAAACAAGAATGCCCACTCTCACCACTTTTATTCAACATAGTATTGGAAATCCTAGGCAACGCAGTCAGACAAGAAAAAGAAATGAATAGAATCCTAATTGGAAAGGAAGAAATAAAACTGTCATTGTTTGCAGATGATATACTATATGTAAAAACTTCTAAAGAAGCCATCAGAAAAACTGTTAGAAATAATAAATGAATTCAGTAAATTTGTAGGTTACAAAATTAACATGCAGAAATTTGTTGCATTTCCATACACTAATGACAAACTATCAAAAAGAGAAATTAAGAAATATTTCATTGTGCGTGTATCTCACATCTTCTTTATCCATTTGTCTATTGATGGGCACTTATATTGCTTCCATATCTTAGCTATTGTAAATAATGTTGCTATGAACATTAGGCTTCATGTATCTTTTTGTTTTTTGTTTTGTTTTGTTTTTTGTGGTA
The DNA here is from genome assembly GCF_025265405.1 of Mesoplodon densirostris. Classification (NCBI taxonomy): domain Eukaryota; kingdom Metazoa; phylum Chordata; class Mammalia; order Artiodactyla; family Ziphiidae; genus Mesoplodon; species Mesoplodon densirostris. The sequence continues at coordinate 81,521,434 of NC_082665.1, forward strand.
CGCAGGCCTCTCACTGCTGTGACCTCTCCCGCTGCGGAGCACAGGCTCCGGACGTGCAGGCTCAGCGGCCACGGCCCACGGGCCCAGCCGCTCCGCGGCACGCGGGATCCTCCCAGACCGGGGCACGAACCCGCGCCCCCTGCATCGGCAGGCGGACTCTCAACCACTGTGCCACCAGGGAAGCCCCCATGTATCTTTTTGAATTAGTGTTTTTGTTTTCTTCAGATATATGCCCAGGAGTGGAATTGCTGGATCATATGGTACTCCTATTTTTAGTTTCTTGAGGAACTTCCATACTGTTTTCCATAGTGGCTGCACCAATTTACATTCCTACAAACAGTGTACAAGGGTTCCTTTTTCTGCACAACCTTGCCAACATTTGTTATTTGTTGTCTTTTTGAATAATAGTCGTTCTGACAGGTATGAAGTGATATCTCATTGTGGTTTTGATTTGCATTTCCCTGATGAGTAGTGATGTCAAGTGCCTTTTATTGTGTCTGTTGGCTATCTGTAGATCTTCTTTGGAAAAATGTCTTTTTGGGTACTCTGCCCATGTTTTAATTGGGTTGGTTGTTCTTGATGTATTTTGGATATTAACCCTTTATCAGATATGTTTGCAAATGTCTTTTCCTATTCAGTAGGTAGCCTTTTTGTTTTGTTGATATTTTCCTTCACTGTGTAAAAGCTTTTTAGTTTCATGTTGTCTCATCTGTTTATTTTTAATCCTTTAATCTGCATGTGTCTTTATATTTAAAGTAGGTTTCTTACAGACAACATATAGTTGATTCATTTTTATTTTTTTGTGTTTTGGATCCACTCTGATTATCTGTCTTTTAATTGGTGTACTTAGACCTTTCCCATTCAAAGTGATTATTGATATAGTTGAATTAATTTCTGCTGTATTTGTACTGCTTTCTACTTATTTCCCTTGCTTTTTGCTCTTTTTTTTAATCTTCTACTCTTTTCCTATCTTTTGTGTTTTTAACTGAACATTTTATATGATGCTCTTTTCTTTCCTCTTTTTAACATATCAATTCTACTTCTTTTTTTACGTTTTCAGTGGTTGCCTTAGGGTTTGCAATATATATTTACAGCTAATCCAAGTTCACTTTCAAATAACACTATACCACTTCATCAGTAGTATTATGTGTACCTTATAATAACAAAATAATCCTGATTTCTTCCTCCGATCCCTTGTATCATTGCTGTTATTCATTTCACTTATATGTACATAAGAATATATATACTGATAAGTTATATACATAAGCATTCACAATCAAATACATTGTTGCTATTATCATTTTGAGCAAACTGTGACCTGTTAGATGAATTAAGAATAAGAAAACCATAAGTTTTTTTTTAACCTTAACTTATTCCTTCTTTGATGCTCTTCCTGTCTTTATGTAGATCCTAGTTTCTCACCTATATTATTTTCCTTCTCTCTAAAAACCTTTTAAAATATTTCTTGCAAGGCAAGTCTACTGGCAACAAATTTCCTCAACTTTTGTTTGGAAAGCCTTCATTTCTCCTTCATCTTTGAAGGATAGTTTCACAGCATACAGAATTCTAGGTTGGTGGGTTTTTTTCTCTTAACACTTTGAATATTTATCTACTCTCTTCTTGTTCACAAAGGTTTCTGAGCAGAAGTCTCATGTAAATCTTATCTTTGTCCCTATATAGATAAGTGTTTCTGCCCTCTGGCCTCTTTCAGGATTTTTAAATTTATCTTTGATTTTCTTTATTTTGGAGATGATGTGCCTGAGTATACCTTGTGGGGTTTTTGTTTGTTTGTTTATTTTTTGTTTGTTTTCACTTACCCTGTATGGTGTTCTCTGAGGTTCCTGGATCTGTGCTTTGGTATCTGACATGAATCTGGGGAAATTCTCAGTCATTATTTTTCAAATATTTCTTTTATTACTTCTCTTTTTCTTCTTCTCTTATTCCCAGTATACATGTGTTATACCTTTTATGGTTGTCCCACAATACTTGGATATTCTGTTCTGTTTTTTTTCAGTCTTAGTTCTCTTTGCTTTTTTAGGTTCAAGTATTCTATTGGTATATCAAGTGTATATTGATATATTGATAACTTAGAGATCCTTTCCTCAACTGTACTGTCTACTAATCAGCCCATCAAGTGTTCTTCATTTCTGTTATAGTTTTTTTTGTCACTAATATTTCTTTTTAGGTTTTTCATCTCTCTTTCATTGCCCATCTGCTCTTGCATTCTATCTACTTTGTACATTCGAGCATATTAACCTTAGTATATTAATCATAGTTGTTTTAAATTCACAGTCTGATAATTCCAATATCCCTGCCATGCCTGGTTCTGATGCTTGCTCTGTATCCTCAAATTGTGTTTTTTTGCCTTTTGGTATGCCTTATAATTTTTTCTTGATGGCTGGACATAATGTACAAGGTAAAAGGAACTGCTCTCAATAGGCCTTTAGTAATGTAGTGGTGAGGTGTTGAGGGAAGGGAAGTGATCTGTAGTCCTGTGATTAAGTCTCAGTCTTGTAGTGAGCCTTTGTCCTGTGAACTTCATAAGGTTTCCCACCTCCACCCCTGCCCACCTTCCATCCCCAGCCCTTATTTGGGACAGGATGGCTGGAGTGAGCTGGAGTTGGGTATCTCCCTTAGCAAGGCCTCTGATAATACCTCAGCAGGTTAGGTTCTGGTTGACTGGTTTCCCCTGAGTGCAGGTCTTGTTAAGAACAAAGTGCTCTGGCACATTCATTTTCCATTCCCTCTGCTAGAATCAGAAGGAGAAGGGTTTTTTTCTTCAATATTTACTATGGGAACCCAGTCAAGTTCCTAGAGGTAAATTGTGCAATATTATGGAGGCAGTGCTATGACTAGGTCCCTTTCAGAGTTGTCCACAGTGAGCCTTCAGCAGTTTGTCATTTGCAATTTAGGTTTTCCTCCCCTCAGTAATTATTCTTGAATAATAAGCTTAAACTGGAACTATCCTAGGACTTATGATTAATCTTGGGAAAATAACTCATTTGCATATGTAAAAAGTCTGTAATTTTGATACAGATATGAATTAGTATAAAACTTTCTGAGGCCATTCTCATTTCTGTGTTTGCACATATTTTTTCCCAAGCCAAAATAAACTACCCATTTCATTTCTTTCTTTTTGCTTAGATAATTTTGATTCTTCAAGATCTTTCTTTTTTATGATGTTACCTCTGTTTACTCCAGCCCATAATAATCTTTTTGATATAGTATAGCACTTACATTTTCAAGCAAACCATTTAGCAGTTGAGTAGGTACTGTCTTATTTTGTATTTTTGTTGGTGTTTTTTCTTAAGTCTTGCCTTTTTAATATGTCAAAATCCTTGAGGGCAGTAACTGTCTTTATCTTCCCCTATATTACCCATAGGACCTAGCACCTAGTGGTGGGTGCATGGGAGGTGTTTGCTAGTTTGCTGAGTGATTGAAATGCATGATATTAATCATAAAGCCAAGGTTTTCATATTACATTTCATTTTGATTTTACCACTGTCCATAACAAAGAAATGTTTACACACCTCCTGGAAAGTACTCAAGCTTATGCGTTATTCTGTATTATAAATGATATTCATGTCAAGGATGGAGAAATGGAACATATCTCTTGCTGCCACCTTTGTTTTCTGTTAACAGTAAATGCATGTAGGCCTCTAGATGGCTGTCTGCTATGAATTGCATCATTTACATTGGCTTTTAATATGCCTCCTGGCATTTCAGTTTCTGTTCTCAGCAGGCAACCTCACTCATGCTGAATCCTCTGATATTTGTACCCAGATAAATGCTTAGATTGCTATGAAAGATGTTCTCGCTTTGCTTCTTCATGGTTTCAGATGAATGTCAGTGACACATTGGAAAGCACATCATTCAATATAATTTAAAATATTGAATCATAACAATTTCCTAGAATTTATATTCCATTTTTTTGTTAATGGACATGAGTTTTTATACTGAGTTTTGTCGCCTGTATATGATTACTCCTGGGTTTTGTCATCATCTGCTCTCAGAAGAGGAGGGATGTATTTTACCTGCTACCAGCCAGCATCTTGTGGAATACCTGTGCCTGAGTTCAGAAAGGGGAGCAGAGAAACAGAGAGAAAGGAAAAATGGAAAATGATTTATGACATTTTCCTTATCCAAATTGGGGATGGAGTGTTGCAAGGAAGCTTAGAAGAAGGAAAATGCATATTTAAATGTGGTATTAGCTTTTAATCAAGGCTCAGAGAACAAGAAAAAAAATTTTACTTTGTAATAATTATACATTTTTCATGTGTCAGTAATTATGTAGATGAACCTAAACATTTTTTTAAAGCTTTTTTTCTTCGTCAAGACCCTTTGTGTTCAAAGACTCATGTTGTACACGAGATAAAGGTAAAAGAAAATCACATTTATTTTCATGGAGGACATTCTTTTTCAAATTATATGTTAGTAAAATGATATAGATTTTTTTTTCAGGGAACAAGACTTCATAATTAACAACATGTATTCATAAATATTAGGATTATTTTTTAGATGTTTTGTGTGGCCATCAGAATGGTAGCTTTGAATTCCGATTTCTCTATTGAAAAATATTTGAATGATACTTTCTATATTCTGCATTATTGGTATATTAATGAAAGTCTCCTGGTTATTGCTCAGAGGAGAGCACTCAAATAGCAACTCATATAATTTATATGAGTTATAATCCTAATGTTGATCTAATTTAGAATCATTTTTATCTACTGGAAATTTAAAAAAAATTTTAAATGGGGGCTTCCCTGGTGGTGCAGTGGTTGAGAGTCCGCCTGCCAATGCAGGGGACACGGGTTCGTGCCCCGGTCCGGGAAGATCCCACATGCCGCGGAGTGGCTGGGCCTGTGAGCCATGGCCACTGAGCCTGCGCATCCTGAGCCTGTGCTCCGTAATGGGAGAGGCCACAACAGTGAGAGGTCCGCGTACCACACACACACACACACACACACACACACACACACACACACAAATTTAAATGGAACATAATTATTGTGGTAAGGTGCTGGAATCAGGGTAATTCTTCTGACCCTCCCCTTGCCATTTGAAAAAATTCTGTAGATAAAGATTTAGGTTAACTTGTTCACTCATTTATTCATGAATGACTCATCGTTTTCTAATTTTTTGCTGGTGGTATATCTTAAGAAAGACATATGAATATTCATTTGTATTATTTTGCATCATTCTGTTATTATTTTGACAAATTCAAGAGAGTTGTTCAGTCCATGTTCTGTCATTAACATGCAAATAGAATTGTGATAACAGTGAACATAATGATACAATCAAGGAATAGGGAGGCAAGGTAGTATATATGGCCAATCTTAACAGCAGAATATATCCCAGACTCAGGCTTAGACTGGAAATACAGTATGGCCAAGAAAAAAACTAGTGCCAAATTCACAACACTCTCACTGAGCCGTGCATAGATCTGTGATGTATGTTGTCCTTATCCTTTTGTTAATAACCTTGGTTTTGTAAAATAAGTAATTTTGTGAAATGAGGTTAATAGCTTTCTTTTGATATTAAGTCAGAAGATTTTGGAGAGGCACAGAGAGAGAAACAAAAATAAAAAGATTGAAAATTCCTAGTTAGAATATCCAGCAGATCTGGGGGGCTGCTAATCTGAGGAAAGGGATAGCTAATTAAATGTGCTGTGTCCTATTGCTCCTTTCCTTTTGCTTAGATTTATTTGTTTTCTCTTAATCTTTTGCTTTTAGCCTTTTGCTGTCTTTTATTTCTTTTTAAGTTGTGTCTGTTAAAGGCAGAATTTTATTGGAATATTTGTCACCATTGTTCTGTGTCAGACTTTATCCAGTGTTTTCAGGTCTTTCTCACCAGCGTCACATTCCAAACACAAGCCTGTCTTTTTTTCCTTTTTTTCTTTTTAACTTAATGAAAAGCTAATTAGAATATGAGCAGAGAAACATATTATGTTTATGCCTCTGAAAAAAGAAACGTTAGTATAACCTGTTTTAGAGCTCTTATTTTCTGAAATGGAAAGCTTATCTTCTTGTAAATGTTAAATCCTAGATTTCTTTATTAATCTTCTTTTCTTTGGCTAGATATTTTATTCACTCATACCTTTATATCTAGAAGAATAGGTTATAGTTTTCTCTATTTCCTATCACTTTTAGAGGAAAAAAGAAGTTAGCTATAGAAAGTAAAACTCAAAATTGTCAATGAGTTAGAAGCCAATCATTTAGTACCTCATTTACACTATAATATTGGCCTGGGGTTTTACGCTGTTGTGAGAGGGAAGCTGCAGCTAGAGAGCTTTCTAGGGTTGATAGCAAGAATTATACTAAAAAAATATGTTTCACATAATTATAAGCATGTTTTTTTTGTTGCAGTAGAAAAAAATAGCAACACCAACAACCCCCCTTATGCCTCTTTCCTCCAGTGCCTTTCTTTCTTTTGCCCAAATATGAAGCCAATTTGGAGGAAGTTAGAAGGAGATGAAAGAGATTTGCTGTGGAAGCTAGAATATTAAGCGCTTTGGCAAGCATTTGGATTTCTCTCTAAGGAGGAAAGGAGCAGCATGCCAAATTCTTACCGTGCTGAAAGACAGAGACTAACTGGGGTTGATTCTGAAAACATTTTATGCCCATGAAACAAAGATTCGTGAGAATTACCAGTGAACTCTTTCCCTCTGTGAACTCCTGGGTTTTGTGAGGGGATTTTTTAAAAAATGTATATTTGGGAATATGTGTAAAGTTAATCTTCTTCTTAACTTCATGCGCATAACATTTTTAGCTGCCGCTCACTTCCCTTTCTTAATAAGGCCATTTCCTACTCCTTGATTCCTGTCAGTCCCCATTAAGTATCAATTCAATCAAGACAGAAGTCAAAGTACAATATGCATATAAAAATCCATTTTCTAAAGTGATATGCAAATAAATAATCAAATATACAAGATCAGAGCAAAGTATGGTCAATTCCACGTTAGTAGCAGGATGAGAGTTAGGCTGCCTGGGTTCAAATCCTGGCTCCATCCTTGCTGGTTATGTGGCCTCATTCAGCTTGTTTACCTGTCTGCCTCTTCATTCCTTTACCTGTCAAATGGGGCTGGTTATGAATTAATCTCATAGGAATATTGTGATGTTTCATGTAAATTATTAAGCACAGTATCTGGCACTCAGTGGAGTTAATTATTTTTTTGTTGTTATTATTGTCATTGTTATAAAAGTTTTCTGAACTGTAGGAAGATATGATTTTGAAAAATAAACGTTTTACTATCAATAAAATAGCAACATATAAAGTAGCATACTGAACTAACTCATTTATTTATTTAAATGCCAAAATTAAGAGAAGTAAAATCTCACAAGTGGTAATTGACCTCAAAATTCAGCATTGTTTGCCAAGAGCAATCTAGATTACTAAATATCTAAATGAGAGAATTTTTAATATATAGTTTTAATTTATTGAAGTATATATAAGTAATAAAACCAGGATGACAAAGCACTATGTGATTTAATACTTCACTGATTTGATTTAATAACCCTTAAACCTAATGTTAAACTTTTTAATTATTTCTAAGTGTAAACAGTTCATACTTAAGTATTTTTCTGAAGTTTGTAAGTGGTTATTAAATTAATATTTCCATCATAAATAATGCAGACAAACTTCAGCCCAGTCTTTTGTTCCAACTATCAGAAATTCCCTGTTAGTATATTTGGAGTCAATTAAATTGTAATATTGCATTATATTTACCAGGCAACTCTGCGGTGTCTCCATGCTGTTGATTGAGATCAGCACTATCAGCCTACCCCTGATAGAGCATTACTTTGACAGAGGGTGGATAAGAAAAGAGGCAGCAACCTTGGATATGGGCAGTTATTTTCTAAAAGTTGTGTTGTTTCTTTTTAATCAAAGATGACAGCAATGTTAATGGGAAGCTAGGTAAGCATCTTTATGCTTGTTTACACTATGACACTCTAGGAGAATTTTTTTTATTTTACAAGTTTCAGGTATACAGCATTATACTTCGACATCTGTATACACTACAAAGTGATCATCACCACAAATCTAGTTCATCCATCACCATACAATTGACCCCCTTCACTCATTTTGCCCACCCCTCAAACTCTTTCCCCTCTGGTAACCACTAATCTGTTCTCTGTTTCTATGAGTTTGTTTTTGTTTTGTTTGTTTTATAATCCACATATGAGTGAAATCATAAGTATTTGTCTCTGGCCGACTTATTTCACTTAGCATAATACCCTCAGGGTCCATCCATGTTGTCACAAATGGCAGGATTTCATTCTTTTAGTGGCTGAGTAGTATTCCATTGTGTCTACATACCACAGCTCCTTTATCTGTTTATCCATCAGTGGACACTTAGGTTGTTTCCATATCTTGGCTACTGTAAGTAATACTACAGTGAACATAGGGGTGCATATATCTTTTTGAATTAGTGTTTTTGTGTCCTTCGGATAAATACCCAGAAGTGGAATAGCTGGGTCATATGGTAGTTGTTTTCTTAATTTTTTGAGGAATCTCCATTCTGTTTTCCATAGTGGCTGCACAAATTTACAGTCCCACCAAAAGAATAGGAAGGTTCCACTTTTTCCACATCTTCTCCAACATTTGTTATTCCTTGTCTTTTTGATAATAGCCATTGTAACAGGTATGAAGTGTCACCTACAAATTTGCACTTGAAATGGTCATGTAATGCCTCCCAAACCATGGTCGAATTAATGACCATGAGGGGGCCCTGTCACCTACAAATTGGCACTTGCCATCTACCTCTACAAGAATCAAATTATGAGCCACTGCAGCTGCTGACCTTCAACACCCCCTGAAAGGAGTTCAGGGTGGAGATCAGGAATGAGGCACTCTGTGCTCTGGGAAAAACTGGCAGAATAGGTCTTCAGATAGTTAGATATTTTCAGGAGATGATTTTATGAGCCCTATTCTTGCATCTCCTCATATCTAGAAAAACACTAAAATCCTTCATGGTGACGTCTGCTCCTTGTGACTAGCAGTAACCTTCATGAGACTAGCAAAAACCTTCTGCAAAAAATATGTGCTTGATTGCATGTACTCCCCCTTCACCAACATCACATACTCAATGACCTTCCCCCCTGCCTCTTTGGAGCAGTTTCTCAGAGCTATCTGAAATGCTGTCTCCCGGGCTATAGTCCTCATTTTGCCCCAAATAAAACTTAACTCACAGCTCTCACGTTGTGCATTTTTTTTCAGTCAACAGAGGTGATATCTTGATTTGCATTTCCCTGATGATTAGTGATATTGAGCACCTTTTCATATATTATTGGCTATTTGTATGTCTTCTTTGGAAAAGTGTCTGTTCAAGTCCTTTGTCCATTTATAAATCAGGTTATTTGTTTTTTTGATATTGAGTTGTATGAGTTTCTTATATAGTTTGGATATTAATTCCCTATTGGATATATGGTTTGCAAATATTTTCTCTCAGTCCATATGTTGTTTTTTCATTTTGATAATGGTTTCACTGTGCAGAAGCTTTTTAGTTTAATGTAATCCTATCTGTTTATGTTTGCTTTTGTTTCCCTTGTCTTTGGAGACAGATCCACAAAAACATGGCTAAGACCAATGCAATGAGGTTACCACTATGTTTTCTTCTAGGAGTTTTATGGTTTCAAGTTTTACGTTCAAGTCTTTTATCCATTTTGAGTTATTTTTTTGTGTATGGTGTAAGACAGTAGTCTAATTTCATTCTTTTGCATGTGTCTGTCCAGTTTTCCCAACACCATTTATTGAAGAGACTATCCTTTCTCCATTGTATGTTCTTTGCTCCCTTGTTGTAAATTAATTGTCCCTATATGTGTGGGTTTATTTCTGAGCTCTCAGTTCTGTTCCATTGATCTATGTGTCTGTTTCTGTGCCAGTACCATACTGTTTTGACTATAGCTTTGTAATATAATCTGAAATCAAGGAGCACTATACCACCAGCTTTGTTCAGGAGAATTTTAATTTTGAGAAATAAATTCAAAATTACTAAAGGGTAAGAAAAAGTATTTGCTTTTGCCTTCTGGATTACATGATTCCATATTCAATAAATTATAAATCCTATAGCATAGGCCCAATACTATCTAGTTTCTTTTTTTTTATTAACTAATTTATTTATGGCTGCATTGTGGTGCTGAGCGCAGGCTTTCTCTAGTTGCAGCGAGCGGGGGCTACTCTTTGTTGTGGTGCGCAGGCTTCTCATTGCGGTGGCTTCTCTTGTTGCAAAGCACGGGCTCTAGTGCACAGGCTTCAGTAGTTGTGGCTCGTGGGCTCTAGAGCGCAGGCTCAGTAGTAGTGGCACACGGGCTTAGTTGTTCCACGGCATGTGGGATCTTCCTGGACCAGGGCTTGAACCCATGTCCCCTGCATTGGTAGGCAGATTCTTAACCACTGCACCACCAGGGAAGTCCTGTCTAGTTTCTAAGAGTGGAAGAATTGAAGCGTTTATGAATCTTTTAAATCTGGATAAGGGAAGGAAACACTTAAAGGGTAGCAAAGGAGAAGTATAGCATGATTATTTTATGGCATGCAACATAAGATTTAGGTGTCAGTGAGGATCAGTCTGAGGAGCCAGGTTATCATCTGAGAGAACAGTTAGAATAAATGGCAGTTACCACCTTCCTGAGCTCAAGTGAAGGTTGGCTTGGTTTCTTATGACAGGCATATAGCTTACTAGAAGGGACTGGGACCTGGAATTACGCTCATCCATTGGCTAGAACAGGTGCTAAGGAAAACAGCCTCAGCCTTATGTACTGTATAGGTGTAGACTTTTACTACTTCCTCTCCTTCCACACACATCCCTTGAATTTCTAAGTTGATGTGTTGGATAAAAATTAACATGAGAAGTTCAAGGCAAAGTACTAATAACTAATAAGTTTCCCCAACAGATAGCAGGGCTCATGTTGGGGAATCCAAAAGTTGATTTAATCACTTAGTCAGTGACAATTAGAGGAACTGAATTGTAAGACTGTGATCCTGGCCTGGAAAGAGAATATTAAGGATCTAGTTTTAGATGGGGTTACCAATAGAAGAAAAGATGACAAGAAACCAAGATAGAAGCCTATTTATTAATGGAGCATAAAAAATTCAGCAACAAGACTGAATTGGTGCAGAGAGTTGTGCAGAGCTGTTGAACTAAGGCCTGGAGTCATTACTGGTGTCCTAACAAGCAGGAAAGAGAGGAGGAGAGAGGAGAAAGGCATGAGGGCAGGAGTTCGAGTCTCTAAGTGGGGAAATCATGTGGCAGTAGTTGTGAAGTAGAATAAGCACTGAGTGATGCTATCAATCAATGAGAGCATCTATAAGTTGAGCTGTATAGGAGAAACAAGATTCTAAAGGAGAGGACTCAATTGGAGGATATACTGATAGGAGGAGGGGGTTCTCCCCCTCAAATATTCCTGAGCCTAAGTCTCTTTGGAAGCTTTTTAGGTGACTTCTGGCAGAGCAATCTTTCAAAAAGGCAAATCTGATTCCTGCCTCAAATCCCCCAGGGGCCCCATAGCACTGAGGGAAAAGTGTACATTCCATAACATGGCTCACATGATCTTCAGTTTGCCCTTAATTGTTTTCACTCCGTGGGAACCACTAAGAATTAACCAGAATATGCCAGTTTTTCTCAAGCTTCTCTGCTTTGGCTAATGCCCTTCTGAAATTACTTGCTTATTATGCCCTCCTCTGCTCCATACTGACCCTAACTCATCCTTTACCATTGTAACTTCCTTGACTGAATCCTCCTCTGTGCTCACAAAAAATTCTGTGCATGCCTGCTGCTATAGTACTTACCTTTAGTGCAGGTTGACCAACCAACCAGTCTTCTAAATTAACTGAAGTTCTTTGATGAATCAAAAAATGAATAGGTGAGACTAAGTGGAGAGAATTATTGCTAAGATTTAGCCTGGTTTGATGGTCAGCTAGTTTGAAGCACCTCAGGCCTACTAATGGTAGCTTCCTGTTTGCAGTGAAGGAACTATCCAAAAACTTTCAAGAGGTCTCCCTTAGCTGGCTTCTGTTTCTCAATAGAGCCCTTTGTGGGACACTGGAGCCTTGTTAGGTCAAGATACATAGGAGAATCTCTGTTATTGAGGGGCTCAGGAATTCTAACTATGCCTTTGCTATCAGGGGAGGTTTCAGGTTCTGTATTTTGGAGAGTGGAGAAGTCTAAAAGAAATAATGTAGTTTCTGTCTTCAAGATCCTGGTGAAGGAATGGCATTGGAAAAACCTTCCTTGGCTTTAATTTTTATCCCTGGATCTTGAAGTTCATGGTGTGGGCTGCTTGGGAAATATGTGAAGATCAGATAGGTCAGATTTTGTGGATTTGACAATGTGACAAGTTGTGGGTATGACACTATACTCTTCATTAGCTCAGTTCACGTATCTTTTGGATTGGCCTTACTGATCTTTAACAAGAAAAATATTAACATTCAACTTCACCAAACTTATAGGAACAGCATCTTTATTTTATTTCTTTTATTTTAATTTTTTTGCCAGAGTCCAAGAATTGATCAGTTTTTTACAGGAACTAATTCACACTAACTGTACCTAATGACAATCATTTATTATTATCTCTCACTGTTCTGCGAATTGACTGGATCATCTCTGTGGTTTGTTTTTTTTTTTTTTGGGAGGGGACTTTTTTTTTTCCTTATTAGTCATCCATTTTATACACATCACTGTATACATGTCAATCCCAATCTCCCAATTCATCACACCACAAGTCCCAACCCCCGCCGCTTTCCCCCTTTGGTGTCCATATGTTTTTCTCTACTTCTGTGTCTCAATTTCTGCCCTGCAAACTGGTTCATCTGTACCATTTTCTAGGTTCCATCTATATGCATTAATATACAATATTTGTTTTTCTCTTTCTGACTTACTCCACTCTGTATGACAGTCTCTAGATGCATCTACGTCTCTACACATGACCCAGTTTCGTTCCTTTTTATGGCTGAGTAATATTCCATTTTATATATGTACCACATCTTCTTTATCCATTCATCTGTCAATGGGCATTTAGGTTCCTTCCATGACCTGGCTATTGTAAATAGTGCTGCAGTGAACATTGGGGTGCATGTGTCTTTTTGAATTACACGAATTTTAAGATTTTTTGTTCTAGTTCGGTAAAAAATGCCATTGGTAATTTGATAGGGATTGCATTGAATCTGTAGATTGCTTTGGGTAGTATAGTCATTTTCACAATATTGATTCTTCCAATCCAAGAACATGGTATATCTCTCCATCTGTTGGTATCATCTTTAATTTATTTCATCAGTGTCTTATAGTTTTCTACATATGGGTCTTTTGTCTCCCTAGGTAGGTTTATTCCTAGGTATTTTATTCTTTTTGTTGCAGTGGTAAATGGGAGTGTTTCCTTAATTTCTCTTTCAGAATTTTCATCATTAGTGTATAGGAATGCAAGAGATTTCTGTGCATTAATTTTGTATCCTGCTACTTTACCAAATTCATTGATTAGCTCTAGTAGTTTTCTGGTGGCATCATTAGGATCCTCTATGTATAGTATCATGTCATCTGCAAACAGTGACAGTTTTACTTCTTCTTTTCCAGTTTGTATTCCATTTATTTCTTTTTCTTGTCTGATTGCCGTGGCTAGGACTTCAAAAACTATGTTGAATAATAGTGGTGAGAGTGGACATCCTTGTCTTGTTCCTGATCTTAGAGGAAATGCTTTCAGTTTTTCACCATTGAGAATGATGTTTGCTGTGGGTTTGTCGTATATGGCCTTTATTATGTTGAAGTAGGCTCCCTCTCTGCCCACTTTCTGGAGAGTTTTTATCATAAATCGGTGTTGAATTTTGTCAAAAGCTTTTTCTGCATCTACTGAGATGATCATATGGTTTTTCTTCTTCAATTCGGAAATATGGTGTGTCACATTGATTTATTTGTGTATATTGAAGAATCCTTGCAGTAAATCCCACTTGATCATGGTGCGAGGTCCTTTTAATGTGTTGTTGGATTCTGTTTGCTAGTATTTTGTTGAGGATTTTTGCATCTATATTTATTGGTGATATTGGTCTGTAATTTTCTTTTTTTGTAGTATCTTTGTCTGGTTTTGGTATCAAGGTGATGGTGGCTTCATAGAATGAGTTTGGGAGTGTTCCTTCCTCTGCAATTTTTTGGAAGAGTTTGAGAAGGATGGGTCTTAGCTCTTCTCTAAATGTTTGATAGAATTCATATGTGAAGCCATCTGGTCCTGGACTTTTGTTTGTTGGAAGATTTTTAGTCACAGTTTCAATTTCATTACTTGTGATTGGTCTGTTCACATTTTCTGTTTCTTCCTGGTTCAGTCTTGGAAGGTTATACCTTTCTAAGAATTTGTCCATTTCTTCCAGGTTGTCCATTTTATTGGCCTAGAGTTGCTTGTAGTAGTCTCTTAGGATGCTTTGTATTTCTGCAGTGTCTGTTGTAACTTCTTTTTCATTTCTAATTTTATTGATTTGAGTCCTCTCCCTATTTTTCTTGATGAGTCTGGCTAATGGTTTATCAATTTTGTGTATCTTCTCAAAGAATCAGCTTTTAGTTTTATTGATCTTTGCTATTGTTTTCTTTGTTTCTTTTTCATTTATTTCTACTCTGATCTTTATGATTTTTTTCCTTCTGCTAACTTTGTGTTTTGTTTGTGGTTCTTTCTCTAGTTCCTTCAGGTGTAACATTAGATTGTTCATTTGAGATTTTTCTTTTTTCTTGAGGTAGGCTTGTATAGCTATAAACTTCCCTCTTAGAACTGCTTTTGCTGCATCCCATAGGTTTTGGGTCATCATGTTTTCATTGTCCTTGGTCTCTAGGTATTTTTTGATTTCCTCTTTGATTTCTTCAGTGATCTCTTGGTTATTTAGTAACGTATTGTTTATCCTCCATGTGTTTGTGTTTTTTATGTTTTTTTCCCTGTAATTGATTTCTAATCTCATAATGTTGTGGTCAGAAAAGATGCTTGATATGATTTCAATTTTCTTAAATTTACTGAGGCTTGATTTGTGACAAAGATGTGATCTGACCTGGAGAATGTTCCATGTGCGCTTAAGAAGAAAGTGTAATCTGCTGTTTTTGGATGGAATGTCCTATAAATATCAATTAAATCTATCTGGTCAGTTGTGTATTTAAAGCTTATGTTTCCTTCTTAATTTTCTGTTTGGATGATCTGTCCATTGGTGTAAGTGAGGTGTTAAATTCCCCCACTATTATTGTGGAACTGTCGATTTCCTCTTTTTTAGCTGTTAGCAGTTGCCTTATGTATTGAGGTGCTCCTATGTTGGGTTCATATATATTTATAATTGTTATATCTTCTTGGATTGATTCCTTGATAATTATGTAGTGTCCTTCCTTGTCTCTTGTAACATTCTTTATTTTAAAGTGTATTTTATCTGATATGAGTATTGCTACTCCAGCTTTCTTTTGATTTCCATTTGCATGGAATATCTTTTTACATCCCCTCACTTTCAGTCTGTATGTGTCTCTAGGTCTGAAGTGGGTCTCTTATAGACAGCATATATATGGGTCTTGTTTTTGTATCCATTCAGCAATCCTGTGTCTTTTGTTTGGAGCATTTAATCCATTCACATTTAAGGTAATTGTTGATATGTATGTTCCTATTACCATTTTCTTAATTGTTTTGGGTTTGTTTTTGTAGGTCCTTTTCTTCTCTTGTGTTTCCCACTTAGAGAAGATCCTTTGTCATTTGTTGTAGAGCTGGTTTGGTGGTGCTGAATTCTCTTAGCTTTTGCTTGTCTATAAAGCTTTTGATTTCTCCATCGAATCTGAGTGGGATCCTTGCTGGGTAGAATAATCTTGGTTGTAGGTTCTTCCCTTTCATCACTTTAAGTATATCATGCCACTCCCTTCTGGCTTGTAGAGTTTCTGCTGAGAAATCAGCTGTTAACCTTATTGGAGTTCCCTTGTATGTTATTTGTTTTTCCCTTGCTTCTTTCAATAATTTTTCTTTGTCTTTAATTTTTGCCTTTTGATTACTATATGTATTGGAGTGTTTCTCCTTGGGTTTATCCTGTATGGGACTCTCCGTGCTTCCTGGGCTTGGGTGGCTCTTTCCTTTTCCATGTTAGGGAAGTTTTCGACTATAATCTCTTCAAATATTTTCTTGGGTCCTTTCTCTCTCTGTTCTCCTTCTGGGACCCCTATAATGCAAATATTGTTGAGTTTCATGTTGTCCCAGAGGTCTCTTAGGCTGTCTTCATTTCCTTTCATTCTTTTTTCTTTATTCTGTTCTGCAGCAGTGAATTCCACCATTCTGTCTTCCAGGTCACTTATCCGTTCTTCTGCCTCAGTTATTCTGCTATTGATTCCTTCTAGTGTAGTTTTCCTTTTAGTTATTGTATTGTTTATCTCTGTTTGTTTGTTCTTTAATTCTTCTAGATCTTTGTTAAACATTTCTTGCATCTTCTCGACCTTTGCCTCCATTTTTTTTCCGAGGTCCTGGATCATCTTCAGTATCATCATTCTGAATTCTTTTTCTGGAAAATTGCCTATCTCCATTTCATTTAGTTGTTTTTCTGGGGTTTTATCTTGTTCTTTCATCTGATACATAGCCCTCTTCCTTTTCATCTTGTCTATCTTTCTGTGAATGTGGCTTTTGTTCCACAGTCTGCAGGATTATGGCTTTTCTTGCTTCTGCTGTCTGCCCTCTGGTGGATGAGGCTATCTAAGAGGCTTGTGGAAGTTTCCTGATGGGAGGGACTGGTGGTGGGTAGAGCTTAGTAAAACTTTAATCCGCTTGCCTGCTGTTGACTGGGTTCCCTCCTTGTTGCTTGTGTGGCCTGAGGCGACCCAACACTGGAGCCTACCTGGGCTCTTTGGTGGGGCTAATGGTGGTCTTTGGGAGGGCTCACTCCAAGGAGTACTTCCCAGAACTTCTGCTGCCAGTGTCCTTGTCCCTTGGTGAGCCACAGCTGCCCCCTGCCTCTGCAGGACACCCTCCAACACTAGCAGGTAGGTCTGGTTCAGTCTCCTGTGGGGTCACTGCTCCTTCCCCTGGGTCCCAATGTGCACACTACTTTGTGTGTGCCCTTCATGAGTGGAGTCGCTGTTTGCCCCAGTCCTGCTGAAGTCCTGCAATCAAATCCTGCTAGCCTTCAAAGTCTGATTCTCTAGGAATTCCTCCTCCTATTTTCAGACCCCCAGGTTGGGAAGCCTGACGTGTGGCTCAGTACCTTCACTCCAGTGGGTGGACTTCTGTGGTATAAGTGTTCTCCAGTTTGTGAGTCACCCATCCAGCAGTTATGGGATTTGATTTTATTGTGATAGCGCCCCTCCTACCGTCTCATTGCAGCTTCTCCTTTGTCTTTGCATGTGGGGTATCTTTTTTGGTGAGTTCCAGTGTCTTTCTGTCAATGATTGTTCAGCAGTTAGTTGTGATTTGGTGTTATCAAAAGAGGGAGTGAGAGCATGTCCTTCTACTCTGCCATCTTGAACCAATCTCAGGCACAGCATATTTAGATACGGTCCTATAGCTCTTCTCTCAAAATCAAATAAAGTGTCTAGGTGCGAGGAAGAAATTTGGTTTTGGGGTAGGGAACATGCCCCAGTTGCCCCCTGCAGGTGGAGGACAGGATTGGGCACATTGGCCTGCTCAAAGAGTCTTCCAAGTTGAAAACAGTGGGCCAAGGGTGAACTTAGAGGGGAAACAAAGGATCCAGAACTGGAAACCAGTTTGAGTATCAAGAAAGCTTGGAGGGCAGAGCCTCAGACCAACCCTGAAATAGTATGTAGGGAAAGGAAGCATTTAATGGGGCAGAATACATCCTGGGCAGGAGTCCCTCTGAAGGGGACAGCTTATGTAGCCAGATGTGAGTCCTCTTTAGGACTCAATAGGAAAAGAAGAATCTCTGTTCTTGTTGGGAGTAGCTGCTATCTGCTCGACTTTCTGCCTTTTGCTGATATGTTCTGATACCCTATTGAAATGAACATCACTTTAAATAAAAGTAACCACTTAGAATGATTATTAAGTTAATACTGAAAATAGAACATGCTCAAAGTGTGTTCCAAGGGATTCCTGAGAAATGTTACTGAAAAAGTATTCTATGTCAAATTTTAAGTTTAGAACATTCTCTACATTTATCTTTTCTTGGTGATTCTCTTTACACATTAGCACAGTAAAAGCTGTGAGAAGTCTTGCAGTAATGAAATCTGTTTTTTCTAATCTTAGTTTACTATGAAACCATTATAATTGTGGTGGGGGCTTAATGTAGAACACACCTTGACAACATTAAGGGTTAATGAAACATTTGATCTGATGAAGAAACTGCTAAATATCTGGTGAAAACCCCTTGTTTGGAAGTGAAAGGAAATGAGAAGCTGGAGCTAACCCCCAAAAGATTGCAATCAGAATATCTGTAAAGCATGCTGCATGGGCCTTTTGTATAGTTGGTGCTGGGTCACTTCTTGCTGCAGTTGTTATTGTTTTTATTGTTTAAAGGGAAAGGAGATGAAAAAGGCCTATTCTTGCCAGCTGTGGTTGAACCAAATTGCTGTCAGTATGTTAGATATCAGCTAATCTTTCAATTAAGAAACCACTGCAGTTTTGGAGCAGTCATGGTTTCTCCTTCAAGTTTTAATATCTTGGTAACTGTCAGTATAAATTTAGATTTTTCTCTATGGTTTTACCATTCTCTCTCTCTCTCTCTCTTCCTCTCTTTCTCTCTAGATGGATAGATAGAGATAGATATATACTTTTTTGTTTTTAAAAATAAAAATAGAGTTCATTTATTCTACGGAATTCCTCAAGTAAATGTCAGGCAACCACCTTTCGTAATTTTCAGAGAAAAAAATATTTGAAGTAGCCAAATGCTCATTCAGTTGGGCTTATTTTAGAAGTAGGCAGAATGGCAAATCAAATTCCTATGGAGCAAAACAGGTATCCAGAGTAAGTGAACAAAACAGGCTGGATGTGAACTACAGTGATTGGAAAAGTACAGGCTCATTAAATGAGGCAGCTGCTCCAGGAGATAGAAATATGGGCCACTGTTTCTGAATTGCTTGATTTTTACAGAAGAAGCAGAGAATCTGGATCTTTATGTAAAATCCCTCAAATTTTCAACTGGTGCTCATTAAAAAAAAAAAAACCCCACTCTGCAAGTGAAATAAAACATGTTCAGGAGCTGGTTTGCAGCTTCTAAATTAGGCAAATGTAAGATTGTTCACAGCAGAACCCAGGCAAGTCCTCACACCAGCTTAGTTCTCTGTTCTGTCTATAGCTGAACCCTTTACAAAGAAACTAGTGTAACAATGTTCCTAGCCAACCCTGTAGCTGAGGTGTCTTTTGTGAAGCTTATAAGCGTCTACTTAAAATTAATTTGAGGCCACAGTACCATTCTATGGTGATCGAAAAAAGTCACATTACATTTCCTGCTGGCATTACCATTAGGAAACTTTCAATTTAAGGTTGTAGGATTTGAGTTAGAAAATATTTAATAAAACAATGATAGCAGAAAAACTGGCCAAAAGTAAAATAGTTTTCTTAACTGCAAGAATATTTTGGCTATTATATTTTTATGTGATTTAATAATTTTCAGTTGGAGAATATTTCATAACTTTATTTCCTCAGAATATGGCAGGCAATAAGTTGAATTTTAAGTAAATACTACTTAAATTTTTTCCCTATTTTTCTTATTCTCTTTGAATGGTGAAATGAAGAGCATGTAATACCTTGTTGAAAAGATTTTGCATGCATTTAAAATGTCACTGCAGTATTAATGAACTTCTTTGAATGACCTTTGATTTGGGAGTAACCACAATAACTCCTTTTTTTTTTTGATGATCATTAAATATT
This sequence comes from Mesoplodon densirostris, assembly GCF_025265405.1. Classification (NCBI taxonomy): domain Eukaryota; kingdom Metazoa; phylum Chordata; class Mammalia; order Artiodactyla; family Ziphiidae; genus Mesoplodon; species Mesoplodon densirostris. The sequence goes on from NC_082665.1 coordinate 81,541,227, forward strand.
TTGAGAAGGAAATTAAGTCTTTCTAACAAATCTTCATTTCCTCCCTCCATTATGCTTGGCGGACCTCCTCCCTCTTTTCCTCTCCCCTCCCTCCTTGCCTGTTTACAACAGCATTTATGATGAAATCAGAGAGACTTCTCTAATCAGAAAGTTCTTCATGCTTTCCAGGACACAGAAAGAGCAGCTGATTACTTGCCTTTCTCTGCCTCCTCTCATCGGCCTTTTTCCTTTACCATTTTTATAGCACTGGAATGTAACTACCTTCTTTTTTGCTCTCTGCCACATCTACCATGAGTCCCTCGAGGACAGGTACCATTCTTTTATATCCAAATAAATAAATGGTGTCTGGTGTGGTATCATGCACATTGTGGGCATGTAATACATAGTTTAAAGTGAATGACTTTCATCTTTCTTTTTTCTCCCTAGTGTAATCACAGTTTTATCAGAAGATACAAATAGTGACCTGAAGCTGTCACATCCTCTCTTTTCCTTTTATTGAACCAAGGTTACTATTTCAAACCTAAAAGTGGGAAGAAAAGGAAACCTTAAATTTTAATGATTCTTTGAACATCTTATAGTTGTATATGTTATTTCTAGAAGCTTACGTACAGCTCTCTTGAACCTCTTCAAAGAAAAATAGATGTTAGACTAGTGTTTAAAACAACTGATGTAATCTAATGATATTTTGGGGCACATTAATAAATGGGTTATCATACTGTGTTTCAGATGTACTCTTTTTTTCATCATTTCAAATGTTAATTTGTAGATGATTTGTTGATCTAGTATCTATTCTTTAGCAAAAATTAACTGTCTTATTTTTGCTGTACACATTATGGAATATTAGGAAAGTAGAGAGATTTCCCTGGCGGTCCCGTGGTTAGGACTCTGTGCTTCCACTGCAGGGGGCACGGGTTCCATCCCTGATCAGGGATGCAGTGTGCCAACCCTCCCCACCAAAAAAAGAAAGTAGAAAGTAAATGAAAAAGATTACCTTAATTTTACTTCCTATGATAGCTGATATCAACTTTTAGAGTCAGTTTCTTCTTTTAAAATGTGTTCATTGGGGGCTTCCCTAGTGGCACAGTGGTTGAGAGTCTGCCTGCCGATGCAGGGGACACGGGTTCGTGCCCCGGTCCGGGAAGATCCCACATGCCGCTGAGTCGCTGGGCCCATGAGCCATGGCCGCTGAGCCTGTGCTCTGCAACGGGAGAGGCCACAACAGTGAGAGGCCCGTGTACCGCAAAAAAAAAAAAAAAAAAAAAAAAAAAAAAAGTGTTCATTTATTACCCCCCAAAACTTTAAAAATCACATTAAAAAATATATTTCAATGAGAAAAAGAGATTTAGAAGCTGAGAATTTCACAATGAAAACATTGTTTTTCTATAAGAATTTTAATAAAAGTTAAAAAATCTTTTATAGACATTTTACTATTTCAGGATAAAAATAATAAATATAGTTTAGCTAAGGGACAAACATATACTTAAATATCACTGAGAACTTCCTGAACAACCTGTAAAACTGTACTGAAATTGGGTTTCTAGGAATTGTGCGTCAGAACCACCAACAGTAAAGAAAGGAGGCAGCCAACTCAACAGCCAGCCCCTTACACAGAGTAGCCGTGTGTTCCAGCATTTGGAGAACAACAGCTTTTATCCCTTCACACAAGGTGCTAATACCTGTAGACATCAACTTTTCAGTAAAATCAGTCTTCAGAATGCAAATTATGTTCCCTGTTAACCTATTGAATAATATCTAGCTTATAGTATAAAAACTTTCATAGTCAAAGATATCCTGAATTATTTTGTTTATATATATAGTTTTAAAAACATTTAATTTTGTAATCTGATATTCTGATTTTAAAAAATCCAGTACCATGATATAAGCATTTTTCTGTGTTATTACACACACTGACTATAAAATTATTTCTAATGACTAATACTGCATTGAATAAATTAATAAATCACTTTCTTACCAAGCATTTGTATTACTCCCAGAATTTTGCTACTGCAGATTACTTGGTGATTGGCTTTCTTCAAAGCCAGAGCAAAGAAAAAAGTTTTCTGTATTAGGGCTAGATCCAAGAAGTGCAATTCCTGGGTCAAAGAATATGAATACTTTTAAGCTTCTTAATGCATAGTTTCAAAATATATTATAAAAACAGTTTATAAAAATTTATTCTTCCACAAATGATGTAAGAGAATGCTGTTTCATTGTAACTTGCCAATATTGGATATGCTTAATTTTGTTAAAGCTTTGTTAATTTATTAAATTAAAATATTATTGTTTCAGTTTCCATTTCTCTGAATTTTAGTGATATACATTTTTGGGGTTTTTTTTAATCAGAATATTTCTTTTCTCTGAATTGCCCATTTATTGTCATTTGCTTCTTTAACTATATGTTTTTCATTCTTAAGGACTGGTAGAAAGCATTCAGTCTTCAAACACTATTAGTTAGGACTCTTGGTTGTAAGGACTAAAATCTAGCTTGAACTGGCATAGGCAGAAAGTGTTTAATAGATCACAGATTTCAAGGAAAAATGTGAACAGTGGAAGGGTCTATGAAGCTAGGCTTCAGGAGTAACCTGAACAAAGGACATGACCAGCCCTAAGATTTTCCTTTTGTTTTCTTTCATTTCTGCTTTTCTTTGCATTTTGCCTTTATTCTCTTAAACTGCTGATTGGCTTTCTTTACCTAAAGGAAAAATTGTTGCCCACAATGTCTAAGTTTTACTTCTTACATCTACTGCCACCTGAGAGGGACTGTCTGCCGTTTTCTGTAGTCCCAAGAAAATAATCCTGGATGAGAGCTCTGACCAAGTTTGGGCAGGTGTTTCGTCCAGTAAGCCACTGGGGTTGGGTCATAGAACATGGAAACTTCTGTCTGTGGCAGTCATATGAATGGTTGAATCTGTAAGAGTGGGGTGGAAGGGAGCATTGATGATTCCGAAAAGAAAAGGAATATGTTAGGTGGACAAAATAGTAGCTAACTATGAAAAAGAGAGGATATCCAAGGTTTTATATGCTTTTTCATCCTTTAGAGTTAATCAATAGAAGAATATTTATCAATGCCTACTATGCTACTAGAACTCTCAGGAGAGAACAATTAGGGAAGTAAGAAACATAAGTTCTTGCATTAAAGAATAAATAAGGTAATTTTTATTCAGAGTACTTTAAAGTGATGGTAACAATATTTAAGACCATATTTTATATAAACAACGTAATTTTATTAAGAGCACTTTAAAACAATGGAGATTTCAGTTTTTCTCTAAATTGTCTTTTATTTCTTTACTTTCAAGAAAAATACAGTAAAACATTTTGCCTCCATTTTATGAACTATATATATCAACCCTAAAATATAGAATTGTGTGCTTGGTTTTTTATTAAGTCAGGGTTAAGGGTTTTAACTTCTGCTTCTGCACTAGTAAAGCTTAACATTATTGTATTTAATCAAGGGGAGATCTGTTATTTTAATAGACTCTCTACATATTAAAGAGACCGGGGGGAAATAAGTGAATAATCAAAGACTGAATAAAGCTCAAATGAGGTTAATTAAATGAGGTTAATTTAACAAGCAATGTAGATTCAGTCCAATGCAAGGTACCATTCTTTCGCCTTATTGGGAGAGGGTGGGGAGAGACAGAGACAGAGGGGAGAGGAGAGAGGAGGGAATGAATATGAATGTGTATCAAAGTCAAGCGATGGCTTATTAATGTTAGACTTTTGAAACCCCTACCTGTTAGCAAAGCTACATATTCCTGATCCTTAACTCAATAGGGCAAGCACGTTTTAGAAGGAGTCAAACTAAAGGAGTACATTGTACAGGGTAATGACTTCAGGATAAATTTAAAACTACTTTAGCAAAAGAGTATATTTTAGTAACTAAGTTAGAACTTTTGTAGGAAGATAGAAATAAGTATCACGCTAATTCTAAAAATAAAACCAATAGAATGCCACTCAAGAGGAAATTAAGTGTTTGTATTCACAAATAATTTTGTCTTAAATATTGCTACTGTTCTATACACTTGTATGTTAGTGACATTTCTGGTCCTGTGCAATCTCCTGTTGGCATTTTTGAAGTTGCCATAGGTCCTGATAGTAGGTAAAGAAGTTTGGGTTCTGCCTCTGGAGTTTCACAAAGTACTGATGACTTTTCTCTGCGAAATAAGAATTCTTTCTAGTTTTATTGAATCCTGAGTGATTTATCTACCTGTATACATGGACTTCCCACCCCCATTCTTTATTTTCTAGAAAGGTAATTTAATTTTCTGGATGCATTTAGGTAGTGATTGATTCCAAAAAAGTGGTTACAGAAGCCACTTCTTGGCAGTCGTATGTCAATGTCTAAAATCCATTTCCCAAGAACCCTTGAAGTACTATCTTGCTTTGATTGATTTCTTTGTTGCAGTTCTAATTTTCCCCTTGATAGTTAGATGCCTTTGCCTGTCTGATACAATCCTGAAAATCCCCCACTTTATTTTTTTCAGACCCTGAACTTCCATCTGTCATCTCAGATTGCTGCAAAACCAGTTTGATGGAAAGACTAAAAATAAATGAATCCTTAGAACCAGGAGCTTAACAAAAAAGAGTTTAGGTTTCAGGTGGTAAAATACCCAATGACGCGATCAGCTATCTGGTTGTCTTTTCTAAAGTGTTTGACTGCAGAGTGGAGGGAAGTTAAAAGGACATTTTAAAATATTTTCCTTTAGAATATTTTCATTACGAATAATGTCAATAGACGATCCAAATGAAAATAATTAAGAAGAGACAGTAATACCTTTCCCAAATTTGTTTTACAATTCTGTGATTCTTACCACAATCCATTTTGATCAAGTTGGCTATGGGAAAAACTGGAAAATAGATAACAGTAATAAATGTGTTGTTCTCATGGTTGCGTTGGCAAGAGGGTTATAATACAAGTCATCTAATTCCAGTACAGGACTCTGTCCGCTAGAACATGCTGTTAGTCCCACTGTTTTTGGAACACCCTCTGACTAGACAACAGCATGTCCTCACATCAGTCAATGTAGTGTTCAAATTCTGTGCAGAATTATGACTCTTAGAGAAAACCGTGTGCTTGCACAGTGCATATTGGATTGCAATATTTTGTGAATTATTTATTTCGTAAAGTTGATATAATATATACAGTAAAAGTGAACATAAGGACCTTTCAGTCATGTCATTTTTTTTTTTCCCTTATTAATGATTTTATTCTTTTGTTCTTCAACCAGGTTATATTTGAGGTTCATGCATTTAGTCTCTATTAATCTAGTATACTGCCCTCCACTATTTTTCCCCATGACAGTCATGTCATTTTTAACCGTATCAGTTTGATTTGAAAGAAGTTGAGTTAGCAAAGCCAGAACAGAGTGAACTAATGTGACCTAACTTCTCAGGGAGTGTTGTCAGAGGGCTTGAGATGCTATTTATATGTAACATTCATTTGGGGAATATATCAAAATAAGTGACCTTGGGAAGTGTTTTAATGTGTTTTTTTTTTAAATTATAGAAAGAAAAATGTTTTGTTTAAAAACAGGCTTAGAATTCTTTTCTGGGTAAATCTTAATAGTTGGAATGGGCTTTTTAAAAGAATTTTATTTTTATACAATTTTTAAAGGTTACACTCCATTAACACTTTTTTAAAAAAGTGGTAGCACTGACGATAGCTCCAGTCAGTTTTATTTTTTAAAGTTTTAATTTAAAGGATATACTGTATAGCATAGGTAATTATACCCATTATCTCGTAATGACCTATAATGGAATATAATTTGCAAAAATACTGAATCAATATGCTGTACAACTAAAACTAACACAATATTATAAATCAAGTATATTCCAGTAAAAAATTAAAATTTTTAATTTATTTATTTTTAATTTTTATTGAAATATGGTTAATGTATCATATTATGCTAGCTTTAGGTGTACTACATAGTGATTTGACTTTTAAAAAAATGTTTATTGGAGTATAGTTGCTTTACAATGTTGTGTTAGTTTCTACTGCACAGCAAAGTGAATCTGCTATACCTATACATATTTCCCCTCTTTTTTGGATGTCCTTCCTATTTAGGTCACCACAAAGCATTGAGTTCCCTGTGCTATACAGTATGTTCTCATTAGTTATCTATTTTATACAGAGTATCAATAGTGTATATATGTCAATCCAAATCCCTCAATTCCTTCCACCCACCCCCTTTTCCCCTTGGTATCCATACATTTGTTCTCTATGTCTGTGTCTCTACTTCTGCTTTGAAAATAAGATCATCTATACCATTTTTCTAGATTCCATATATATTCATTAATATACAATATTTGTTTTTCTCTTTCGGACTTACTTCACTCTGTATGACAGTCTCTAGGTCCATCCATGTCTCTTCAAATGACCCAGTTTTGTTCCTTTTTGTGGCTATGTAATATTCCATTGTATATATGCACCACATCTTCTTTATCCATTCCTCTGTCAATGGACATTTAAGTTGCTTCCATGTCTTGACTATTGTAAATAGTGCTGCAATGAACATTGGGGTGCATGTGTCTTTTTGAGTTATGGTTTTCTCTGGGTATCTGCCCAGTAATGGGATTGCTGGGTCATATGGTAGTTCAATTTTAGTTTTCTACGGAACCTCCATACTGTTCTCCATAGTGGCTGTATCAATTTACATTCCCACCAAGAGTGCATGAGGTTCCCTTTTCTCCACACCCTCTCCAGCATTTTTTGTTTGTAGACTTTTTGATGATGGCCATTCTGACCAGTGTGAGGTGATACCTCATTGTAGGGTGTTTTTTCTTTACTATTATATCATTATTTTTCTTTGGCTGTGTTGGGTCTTAGTTGCAGCACATGGGATCTGTTCGTTGAGACATGCAGGGTCTTTTGTTGTGGTGCACGGGCTTCTCTCTAGTTGTGGCGTGTGGGTTTTTCTCTCTCTAGTTGTGGTGCATGGGCTCCAGAGCATGCCGGCTTCAGAGCACATGGGCTCTGTAGTTGCAGCACCAGGCTCTCTCATTGAGGTGTGCGAGCTCAGCAGTTGTGGGGCGCGGGCTTAGTTGCCCTTTGGCATGCAGGATCTTAGTTCCCTGACCAGGGATCAAACCGGTGTCCCCTGCATTGGAAGGTGGATTCTTCACCACTGGACCACCAGGGAAGTCCCCTCATTGTAGTTTTGATTTGCATTTCTCTAATGATTAGTGATGTTGAGCATCCTTGCATGTGTTTGTTGGCAATCTGTATATCTTCTTTGGAGAAATGTCTATTTAGGTCTTCCACCCATTTTTTTACTGCATTGTTTGCTTTTTCAATATTGAGCTGCATGAGCTGTTTGTATATTTTGGAGATAAATCCTTTGTCAGTTGATTCATTTGCAAATACTTTCTCCCATTCTGAGGGTTGTCTTTTCATCTTGTTTATGGTTTCCTTTGCTGTGTAAAAGCTTTTACGTTAAGTTAGGTTCCCTTTGTTTATTTTTGTTTTTATTCTCATTACTCTAGGAGATGGGTCAAAAAAGATCTTGCTGTGATTTATGTCATAAGAGTGTTCTGCCTGTGTTTTCCTCTAAGAGTTTTATAGTGTCTCATCTTACATTTAGGTGTCTAATCCATTTTTAGTTTATTTTTGTGTATGGTGTTAGGGAGTGTTCTAATTTCATTCTTTTACATGTAGCTGTCCAGTTTTCCCAGCACCACTTATTGAAGAGACTGTCTTTGCTCCATTGTATATTCTTGCCTCCTTTGTCATAGATAAGGGGTCCATAGGTGCATGGGTTTATATCTGGACTTTCTATCCTGTTCCATTTATCTATATTTCTGTTTTTGTGCTAGTACCATACTGTCTTGATTACTGTAGCTTTGTAGTATAGTCTGAAGTTGGGGACCCTGATTCCTCTAGCTCCATTTTTCTTTCTCAAGATTTCTTTGGCTATGCATGGTCTTTTCTGTTTCCATAGAAGTTGTAAAATTTTTTGTTCTAATTCTGTGAAAAATGCCATTGGTAATTTGGTAGGGATTGCATTGAATCTGTAGATTGCTTTGAGTAGTATAGTCATTTTCACAATACTGATTCTTCCAATCCAAGAACATGGTATATCTCTCCATCTGTTTGTGTCATCTTTTATTCCTTTCATCATTATCTTATAGTTTTGTGTGTACAGTTCTTTCATCTCCTTAGGTATGTTTATTCCTAGGTATTTTATTCTTTTTGTTGCAGCGGTAAATGAGATTGTTTCCTTGATTTCTTTTTCTTATCTTTTTTTGTTAGTGTATAGGAATGCAAGAGATTTCTGTGTATTAATTTTGTATCCTGTGGCTTTACTAAATTCATTGATTAGCTCTAGTAGTTTTCTGGTGGCATCTTTAGTATTTTCTATGTATAGTATGTCATCTGCAAACAGTGACAGTTTTACTTCTTTTCTGATTTGGATTCCTTTTATTCCTTTTTCTTCTCTGATTGCCGTGGCTAGGACTTCCAAAACCATGTTGAATAATAGTGGCGGGAGTGGACACCCTTGTCTTTTTCCTGATCTTAGAGGAAATGCTTTCAGTTTTTCACCATTGAGAATAATGTTTGTTGTGGGTTTGTCATATATAGGCTTTATTATGTTGAGGTAGGTTCCCTCTATGCCCACTTTCTGGAGAGTTTTTATCATAAATTAGTGTTGAATTTTGTTAAAAGCTTTTTCTGTATCTATTGAGATGATCATATGATTTTTATTTTTCAGTTTGTTAATATGGTGTATCACATTGATTGATTTGCATATACTGAAGAAACCTTGCATCTCTGGGATAAATACCACTTGATCATGGTGTATGATCCTTTTAATGTGTTGTTGGATTTGGTTTGGTATTTTGTTGAGGATTTTTGCATCTATGTTCATGAGTGATATCGGCCTGTAAGTTTCTTTTCTTGTGGTATGTTTGTCTGGTTTTGGTATCAGGGTGATGGTGGCCTTGTAGAATGAGTTTGAGAGTGTCCCTCCCGCTGCAATTTATTTTTTAAGATTATAGTTCTTTTTTTTTTAATAAAGTAATTTATTTATTTTTGGCTGTGTTGGGTCTTCATTGCTGCGCACACGGGTTTTCTCTAGTTACAGCGAGTGGGGCTACTCTTCATTGTGGTGCGTGGGCTTCTTATTGCTGTGGCTTCTCTTGTTGTGGAGCAGAGGTTCTAGGTGCATGGGCTTCAGTGGTTGTGGCACATGGGCTCAGTAGTTGTGGCTTGTGGGCTCTAGAGCGCAGGCTCAGTAGTTGTGGCACACGGGCTTAGTTGCTCTGTGGCATGTGGGATCAAACCTGTGTCCCCTGCATCGGCAGGTGGATTCTTAACCTCTGTGCCACCAGGGAAGTCCCCCGCTGCCATTTTTTGGAAGAGTATGAGAAGGATAGGTGTTAGTTCTTCTCTAAATGTTTGATAGAATTCGCTTGTGAAGCCATCTGGTCCTAGGCTTTTGTTTGTTGGAAGATTTTTAATCATAGGTTCGATTTCATTACTTGTGATTGGTCTGTTCATATTTTCTATTTCTTCCTGGTTCAGTCTTGGCAGGTTGTACTTTCCTAAGAATTTGTCCATTTCTTCCAGGTTTTCCATTTTATTGGCATATACATGTTTGTAGTAGTCTCTTACGATCCTTTGTATTTCTGCAGTGTCAGTTGTAACTTCTTTTTGATTTCTATTTTATTTATTTGAGTCCTCTTCCTTTTTTTCTTGATGAGTCTGGCTAAAGGTTTATCAATTTTGCTTATCTTTTCAAAGATCCAACTTTTAGTTTTATTGATCTTTGCTATTGTTTTCTCCATTTCTATTTCATTTATTTCTCCTCTGATTTTTATGATTTCTTTCCTTCTACTAGTTTTGGGTTTTGTTCATTCTTCTTTCTCTAGTTGCTTTAGGTGTAAGGTTATGTTGTTTATTTGAGATATTTCTTGTTTCTTGAGGTAAGATTGTATTGCTATAAACTTCCCTCTTAGAACTGCTTTTGCTGCATCCCATAGGTCTTGGGTTATCATGTTTTCATTGTCATTTGTTTCTAGGTATTTTTTGATTTCTTTAGTGATCTGGTTATTTAGTAACATATTGTTTAGCCTCCATGTGTTTGTGTTTTTTACAGTTTTTTTCCTGTAATTGATTTCTAATCTCATAGCGTTGTGGTTAGAAAAGATGCTTGATATGATTTCAATTTTCTTAAATTTACTGAGGCTTCTTTTTTGAACCAAGATGTGATCTACCTTGGAAAATGTTCTGCGTGCACTTGAGAAGAAAGTATTTTCTGTTGCTTTCAGATGGAATGTCCTATAAATATTAATTGTCTGGTGTAATGTGTCATTTAAATCTTGCGTTTCCTTATTTATTTTCTGTCTGGATGATCTGTCCATTGGTGTAGGTGGGGTGTTAAAGTCCCCCACCATTATTGTGTTACTGTCAATTTCCCTTTTTATGGCTGTTAACATTTGCCTTATGTATTGAGGTTTTCCTATCTTGGGTGCATAAATATTTACAATTGTTATATCTTCTTGGATTGATCCCTTGATCATTATGTAGTGTCCCTCCTTGTCTCTTGTAATAGTCTTTATTTTAAAGTCAATTTTGTCTGATATGAGAATTGTTACTCCAGCTTTCTTTTGATTTCCATTTGCATGGAATATCTTTTTCCATCCCCTCACTTTCAGTCTATATGTGTCCCTAGGTCTGAAGTGGGTCTCTTATAGACAGCATATATATGGGTCTTGTTTTTATATCCATTCAGCCGGTTTCTGTCTTTTGGTTGGAGCACTTAATCCATTTGCATTTAAGGTAATTATTGATATGTATGTTCCTATTACCATTTTCATAATTGTCTTGGGGTGTTTTTTTTTTGTAGGTCTTTTTCTCCTCTTGTGTTTCCCACCTAGAGAAGTTCCTTTAGCATTTGTTGTAATGCTGGTTTGGTGGTGCTGAATTCTCTTAGTTTTGCTTCTCTGTAAAGCTTTTGATTTCTCCGTCAAATCTGAATGAGATCCTTGCTGGGTAGAGTAATCTTGGTTGTAGCTTTTTCCCTTTCTTCACTTTAAATATGTCCTGCTACTCCCTTCTGGCCTGCAGAGTCCAAAGACCTACCTGGAGGTATTGGAGAGCCTCCTGGGGAGGTGGGTATTGGCTCTGGGCACTGTGGGACCAGCTCAGGCAATGCCCTGCCCCAACTCCCACGTGTACTTGTCCCCAAAGTCCACTGCTGCTAAGGCTAGACCAGTTTCAATTGTGGGAACACTCATTGTCTATTCAGATATTCCTCAGATGCAGGATTTACCAAGCCGATCTCAGGGATTTAATCTGCAGCTTGTGCACCTTCAAGAAAAGATTTCCATTCCTTTTTCTTAGTCTCCCTGCCCCTGGGGCTCAGCTTTGGTTTTGGTCCCATCTCTGCATGTGCATCACTCTCAGGCATCTGTTCCCTGCCCAGGTGAGAGGGAGAGAAAATAGTGGCTGATTAGGGCACACTTACTCCTTCCACCTGGGGAGGGGTACAGCAGCCACACCTGGGGTGTGTGCAAGTTGCCTGTGGTGGCAGGGACCAGCAGGCAGTTGCAACAGACTGTGGCATGCTCGGTCTGGTGGGAGTCCCTCCCAGTGCCCACGGAGGCAAGGGCTGGTGTTGGGGGGCGGGCAGTGGCAGCCCCATCCCTTGCACACCTCTCAACAATGGTGCCTCATTTCCTTGGCAGATCACGCTTCCTCCAGGGGCATTCCCAGCCATGGAGCCCCTCACTCCCGTCCCCTCTGTTGTATTCACACAGCCAATAGCATTCGTCTCCCAAGATCCTCTCTCTTAACCCCTCACTTTAGTACTCAGCCCCCACCAGCATTGGCAGATTTCCATCTCATGCAGGGGCACTCAGGACCGCAGAGCCTATGCAGGCGGAGGAGGCCTTGGCTTGAGGGACAGGCGAACTACTCAGATGGGAGCCCTTTCCAGTTCCCATGGAGGCTGAAGAAGCTGGCGGGTGGGGAAAGGGGTTGTAATAGTGGCCCCGACCCTTGGGCAGCACTCAACAATGATTCCTTGCTTCTATGGTGTTCTGGGCTTTTTTCCACAAACTTTCCCGGTTGTGCAGTCCATTACTCCTGTTGCTTCAGGCTGTCTTTATACAGCCAACAGCTTTCCCCTACCTGCGTCTGTGCCCCAAACCCCACTTTCCAGCACCCAGGCCCCCTCAGCAACAGGCGACTCACGACTCAGGCTGAGATGCGCAGAGCTGCGATACAGACTATGCACGCAGTTCTTACTTTGATCTGCCTTCCAGAGGCCGTCCACTGCATTCTCCTTTGATCCCCTGAAGGTCTCCTTCTGTACCAGCTGATTTCCCCACCGTGAGGGATTTTCTGAGTGTGGGGACCTCCCCTTATCTTCAGCTTCCCACCAGGGTTGCTGGTCCGCTTTTTGATTCCTCTTTTCTTTTTTTTCTTCTTTCTTTTGTCCTACCGAGTTGTGAGGGGATTTTTCTTGTCCTTTTAGGTGTCCAAAATCTTCCCCTAATGTTCAGCAGGTGCTCTGTGAGAAGTGTTCCATTTATAGATGTATTCTTGATATACTTCTGAGGGGTGACAAATTCTGCGTCCTCCTATTCCGCCATCTTGCCTCCTCCTTCCATTTACAATTATCACAAAAGATTGGCTGTATTCCTCATGTTTTATTAAGGAATGTTTAATACAAATTTCATTTAACCCTGCAATGTACTATATAAGGTTAAAATCCTTCTAATATTTCTGGACTTTTTCCCCTATTTATCAACCTTAGATGTACTTACACGTAATGAGACTGTCTAGATGTTTTTTTAAATTCTAATTTTATTTAATTTTTTATTTTTACAAATTTTTATTGAAGTATAACATATATAAGAGAAAAATGCACAAATAATACATGTACAACTAAATTAAATTTCACAAAGTGAATTTCCCATGTAATCAGCATCCGGATCATGAAACTGAAGATTAACATCCCCCTAGAAGCTCTCTTGTACTTATCTTACTGTCACCCACCCAAAGGAAACTACTATCTTGAATTATAACACCATAGATTAATTTTGCCTATTTTTGAACTTTATGTGAATGGAATCATATGGTGTGTATTCTTTTGTCTGGTTTACTTCATTTAGCATTATATTTGCAAGAAGCATTCATCTTGCTATGGGTAGCTGCTGTTCGTTCACTGTTATTGCTGTTCAGTTTCCCATGGTATGAATATACCACAGTGGATTTATCTATTCTACTGTGGGTGAGCATTTAGCTGTTTCCAGTTTGGGGCTATTAAAATCAGTGCTGCCATGAACATTTGTGTGCATGTCTTTGGTACATATTTGAGTACATTTTTCTGTTGGGTATGTACCAGGTGTGGAAATTCTGGGTCATGGCATTATGCATATGGCCAGGCTTAGCAGAGCCTACTATTTATTCAAAGTAGTTGTGTTAATTTACATTCCCAGTAGGAGTGTTTGAAAACTTTTGTTGATCTGTAAATTACAACTTGCTTTTCTTTATCCTTGTTAAGTCTTAGTATTCTTTCCATGCCAGAACATAGAGATCTACTTCATTCTTTTTTTTTAAATATATATGGTATTCCATAGGAATATAGGTTACTTAATGTTTCTCTAATATTGACCGTGAAGGTGTTTTCTTTTATTTTTGCTATATAAAAATGCGTAACTTCCAAAATTTAAAGTATACCCACCTTTTACACCATAGTTTATAACAGATACATTTGACATGTACAAATTATTCATTAAATATGTGCAAGTGATTTTTTAAACTTTTTATTTTGAAATAATTTTAGATTTATAGAAAGTTGCAAAAATAGTATGGAGAGTTCCAATACCCAGCTTCCCCTAATGCTAACAATTTTCATAACTATGGTACTATTATGAAAACTAAGAAATTAACATTGGTATAATACTATTAACTAACCTACAGACTTTATTTGATTTTATCAGTTTTTTCACTGACATCTTTTTTTTTTTTTCCAGTCCAGGATTCAATCTGGGATCACTGATTGCATTTAGACCTCATATTTTTTAGTCTCCTTTGATCTGTGACAGTTCCTCAGTCTTTCTTTGTCTTTCATGACTCGAGGTTTTTGAAGAGAACTGGTCAGTTATTTTGTAGAATCCCCTCAATTTGGGTTTGTCTGATGTTTACGCATAATTTAATAGAGATTGTTCATTTTTGGCAAGAATACCACAGAAGTGATATGCCCTTCTCTGTGTATCATGTCAGAGTGTATATGATGTCAATATGTCTTAATACAGATGATGTTAAACCTTGATCACTTGGCTAAGGTGATGTATACCAGGTTCCTCCACTGTAAAATTATTATTTTTCCCTTTACACTTAATAAATATCTTGGGGTAGAAATTTTGTGAATATTCAAATATTCTGTTTCTCCTCAAACTTTCACCTACTTTTTAGCATAGATCTTGCTTGCAACAGTTATTACTGTGCTCTTCTAACAATTTTTTCTTTTTCTCATTCCTTCTATGTTTATTAACTGGAACTTCTCTGTAAGGAACAGCTGTTCCTTCTCTCCCATTTGTTTAACTATTCAGTTATTTGTTAATGTCAGTATGGACTCATTCACTTTTATTTTGTGGGTGATAATCCAGTACTACAGTTATTTATTTTGTTGCTCAGTTGTTCCAGTTTGGCCATTAGGAGCTCTTTGAGGTGGCACCTGTGGCCTTTCAACATGCCTCTGTCTTCCTTTGAACTCTTCCCTACTTTCTGGCATCATAAAAAATGTTCTAGGCTCATCTTAAATTTTTCCCGCCCCACCCCTGGAATCAACCAGTTCTCTAAGATCTCCTAATGTCTTTTACTGGAGAATAGTATTTAGAAACCAAGATATTGGCTTTGGGTGTGCTCATTGCTACTGGGGTTGCCTTGCTTCTGAACATTCATTGTTTTTTGTCGTTTGTGCTTTTCTCCTGGATTGTGACATTCAGAGTACACATTCATTGTTTTTTTTTAAAGTAAATATTTAAAGCTATAAATTTTCTTCTAAATACTTTGATAAATAGTGCTTCCATTATCATTTATTTCTAAATAGTTTATAACTCGACTTCTATTTCCTCTTTGGTCCAAGGTTTATCAGATGTATGTCGAAGTTTCCATGTATGTGGTTTTTGACTACCGTTTGTTGTCGATTTTCATATAATTTTATTGTGGACAATGAATGTGGGTGTAATATTTTTTTCTTTTTATGAATATATTAAAATGTCAGTTGTGGCTGATTACATGGTCAATTTTTGTGGTTATACCATGTGTTTGGAAGAAATTATTATTAGATATAAGTTTCAATTATGGCCATACATTAAGCTTGTTAATTATGTTATTCAAATCCTCAATATCTTTACCTATTTTTCATGTCATTGTGAGCATTTCTGTGAGAAATGTGTTAATACCTTTTATTATGATTATTAATTTGTTCTTATTGGATTTTTAACAGATTTTTCCTTTGTATAATTTGAGGCTATGTTTTGGGTATACAAAGGCTCATAATTAATATTTTTCATGGTAAATTGGGCTTTTTATCAAAATAAAAGTGTTGTTCCATTTAATGTCTTGCTAGTTATTAACATTAATATATATCTTTTATCGTTTTAAAACATCTGTCTGGTATATATTTTCTTAACCTTTTTTCTATGTTCCTCTGTTAAATTTTTTTTTTAAGGTGTGACTCCTGAAAACAAATTCAGCTGATTTTTTTCCTCTTAGTATGCTTAGAGAAATACTTTCAGGGTACAAAGTGGGACTGGAAATAGTACGATTCATGAAAAATATTTTAAAGGTGCATTTAGGCTTTTCAGAATTTCTTCCCAGTCTACCTTCCCAAAGGCTGATAATTGGCAGATGGCATAGGTACTATCAAAACAGCTAGTTCCTCACCTGATTTCCCCACAGTGAAGCCCATCATTTAACAACTACTGTACACACATACACACACACACACACGCACAAGCTTACAGACAGCATTTCAGTACCTCATTCATTCATTTTTCTAAAGGGAACATAGTATAATAAATACCCATTAACACAGATTCAAAAATTACGAAGATTTTGTTATATGTGTTTCATCTGTTCCTATTCTTGTTTGCTGAGGTAATTCAAGGCAGATCCAAGATTCCATACTGTTTTCATCCCTGTTTACTTCAGTTTTTTTTTAAAATAAATGTATTTATTTATTTTTGGCTGCATTGGGTCTTTGTTGCTGCTCATGGGCTTTCTCTAGTTGTGAGAGTGGGGGCTACTCTTCATTGCGGTGTGCGGGCTTCTCATTGTGGTGTCTTCTCTTTGTTGCGGAGCACAGGCTCTAGGCACGTGGGCTTCAGTACTTGTGGCTCGCAGGCTCAGTAGTTGTGGCTCGCGGGCTCTTGAGCACAGGCTCAGTAGTTGTGGCGCACAGGCTTAGTTGCTCCATGGCATGTGGGATCTTCCCAGACCAGGGCTTGAACCCGTGTCCTCTACATTGCCAGGCAGATTCTTAACCACTGCGCCACCAAGGAAGTCCCTACCAGTTTGATGTGCCATTTTCTTATATAACAACAGTATTATTAGCCCCAAATTAGCAACAGTTCCTCAGTATTATCTAATTCCCAGTCCATAATCAAATTTCCTCAATTCTTAAAAATGAAGTACGGGGCTTCCCTGGTGGCACAGTGGTTGAGAGTCCACCTGCCGATGCAGGGGACACGGGTTCGTGCCCCGGTCCAGGAGGATCCCACATGCTGCAGAGCGGCTGGGCCTGTGAGTTATGGCTGCTGAGCCTGCACGTCCGGAGCCTGTTCTCCACGACGGGAGAGACCACAGCAGTGAGAGCCCCGCGTACCGCAAAAAAAAAAAAAAAAAAAAAAAAAAAAAGTATACATTTTTACAGTTTATTTGTTTGAATCTGATTCTGTACAAGGTCCATGTATCCCATTTGACTGTCACTTTTCTTCTCTTTTATCTTGAAAATTCTCTCCCCCCTTTTCTCCCTTTGTCATCATTAACTTGTAGAAACTGGACCAAATACCCTTTTAAGTGCCTCATTCTTAAATATGAATAGACAATAAAGGATCTCCAGACTTTTGAGAGATGCCTCAAATGTGAAAGACAAAAAGTAAAGAGAAAAAAAAAATAAACCCAAAGGAAACAGAAGCAATGCAGTGAGCTGAAGAAAACTTTAAAAACACATTATAATTGATAACCTCAAAAAAATAAACAGAATAAATGGTATCAATGAAACAAAAACCAGGTACAGTAAAAAGAGGACCTTTTGGAGAATAAGAATTCTTGGTAATTAAAATATGATAGCAGAAATTAAAATTTTCATAGGCAGGATGGAAGATAATGAAAGTAGAAAATGTCAAAAGTGGTAAGATGGCAAAGAAAGGGTAAGAAAATTAGAAGATCTCTCTGGGAAGCCCCACATTCAAAAAAATAGAAAGATGCTCCAGAAAGAAAATAGAGAAAATGGAGGGGCAGGAATCTTTCTCCTCTTCCTAGGGAAAAATTCCTGGAATTCAAAGACATCCATTTCCAAAGGAAGTATTCACCATGTGCCCAGTACAGAGAATGACAAAAGACTAACATGAAGATATATTGTGATCAAATTTAAGAATACAAAGTGAAAAGAGAAACTTTTAAACCTTCTGAACTGGGGTGGAGACAGGGTGGGGAGCACCTACCATGTATCACACAAAGCAGTAGGAATTAGAATGTCATTGGATTTCTCAGAAGCAACATTAAGAATTAGGAAATAGTAGAACAAAGCCCTAATTTTCTGATGAAGATTACTTTCCTCATCTATGATTCTACATCCAGCCAAACTGTTCAGTCTGAGATCAAATAAAGATATTTTCAGATTATCAAGGTCTCAGATTTACCTCTTATGCACAAAAAGCTCTTGGAGGATTTACTCCACCAAAAGGAGTAAACCAAGGAGGAGGAAGACTTTAGAACCAGGATACAGGAGATCTGACATGAAAGAAAGCTGAAATGATAAGGAAGGGAAGTCCCAGAATGACAGTTGTATAGTCAAACCAGAGCACAATGAGACTAGAGCAGGGGAGTGGAGAGCTCTAGGAAGGCTGCCTCTGGAAAAGAAATGATATGTAAGGATTATTTGCTGTGCTGAAGGTATCGAGAGAGGAGGATTACACCTCTGTAAGATTCAGAAGTGATAGGCACACAAAAAACTAAGAAGGAAGAAAAGGTGATGTTTTTTAATCCAGTGACAACAAAAAGTTGTACAAAAAAAGAAATGTGATCATGGCATAACATGTAGCCCATAGTGAAGAATAATATCAACACTGGATAAAGAGATTGATTTAACTATATTGGGAGGATGAGGGGAGGAAGGCTCTGTATGTGTGTGTGTGTGTGTATAGGTGTGTAGATATGTATAGGAGGGTTAATTCTTATTGCAATTGTGTTAGAGACTTCAAGGTACTTATCCCAACATACATTCTTCTTTCTTCCTTAGAAATAGAACTATGGATATATCTGGGGGTTAACCTTTCCAGTTAAAAGACTACATTTCTCAGCTTAACTTGCAGCTAGGTACAGCCAGGTGTCTAGGTTCAGCAGAAGTATACAGTGGTACTTCCAGGAAATATCCTTG
The DNA here is from genome assembly GCF_025265405.1 of Mesoplodon densirostris. Lineage (NCBI taxonomy): Eukaryota > Metazoa > Chordata > Mammalia > Artiodactyla > Ziphiidae > Mesoplodon > Mesoplodon densirostris. The sequence continues at coordinate 81,559,841 of NC_082665.1, forward strand.
AAAGGGACAGAGGAGTCTTCTACTGCTGATTGTCTGGAATGGGAAAGTGATAGTTGGCATTTCTGCCATTATCAAGACCATGAGAATAATTTACACATACCAAAGATAGTAGACCACAGAGTTGGAAGGATCCTGGGGCCCTGATAACACTCTAAGCTATCATATCAGCTTTGGACTGGCTACCAATACATTTGTTTTATGCAAGATAGTATATTGATACCTTTTTATATTTAAGTCATCATATTCAGGTCTCAGTTATATTAAGTAGCAGAACCAGATTTAACTGATTTATTCACTAGACAATATCTAAAATGAAATTTAAGAATTAAGAGTATAAGTATGTTATTTAATAATACAGAGTTAAATACTAGAAGAAAAAAAGTTGAAAGTTATTTGGGGCAGTGAGAATTGGGGTAAAATCAAATGATTACTATTTTTTCTTATAACTCTTTTAGAAATATTTGACATTTTAAGTTATATACATGTATTACTTTGATAAAAGTAGGTATTTGTTCAGGTACATTTTGATTAGTATTACAAGTAAAAATACACGTTCATTGCAAAAATTCAAACAATACAAAACATAAAAAGTTATGCTTCCCTTCAATATTTGTTGCCTTTTCCCTGCCTGAGAATTCCACTCTCCTCCCCAGGGAAAATGGCTATTTGGTATGTGTCTCTCTATACTTTCTCTGTACATTCATTTAGCATATAAGAGAAGCATAGGTTTTTTTAAGGTTTTTTTTTAGCATCTTTATTGGAGTATAGTTGCTTTAGAATGCTGTGTTAGTTTCTGCTGTATAACAAAGTGAATCAGCTATATGTATACATATATCCCTATATCCCCTCCCTCTTGTGCCTCCCTCCCAACCTCCCTATCCCACCCCTCTAGGTGGTCACAAAGCACCGAGCTGATCTCCCTGAGTTATGCAGCTGCTTCCCACTAGCTATCTGTTTTACATTTCATAATGTATATTTGTCAATGTTACTCTCTCATTTCGTCCCAGCTTACCCTTCTCCCTCCCCGTGTCCTCAAGTCCATTCTGTACATCTGTGTCTTTATTACTGTCCTGCCCCTAGGTTCATCAGAACCAATTTTTTTTTTTTTTTTTTTTTTTTTTTGTGGTACACGGGTCTCTCACTGCTGTGGCCTCTCCCGTTGCGGAGCACAGGCTCCGGACGCACAGGCCCAGTGGCCATGGCCCACGGGCCCAGCCACTCCGCAGCATGCGGGATCCTCCTGGACCAGGGCACAAACCCATGTCCCCTGCATTGGCAGGCGGACTCTCAACCACTGTGCCACCAGGGAAGCCCCCCATTTTTTTTTAAAGACTTCATATATATGTGTTAGCATACGGTATTTGTTTTTCTCTTTCCGACTTACTTCACTCTGTATGACAGACTCTAGGTCCATCCAACTCAGTACAAATAACTCAATTTCATTTCTTTTTATGGCTGAGTAATATTCCATTGTATATATGTGCCACATCTTTATCCATTCGTCTGTAGATGGACACTTAGGTTGCTTCCATGTCCTGGCTATTGTAAATAGTGCTGCAGTGAACACTGTGGTAGATGTCCCTTTCTGGTTTATGGTTTTCTCAGGGTATATGCCCAGTGGTGGTATTCCTGGGTCGTATGGTAGTTCTATTTTTAGTTTTTTAAGGAAACTCCATACTGTTCTCCATAATGGCTGTATCAATTTACATTCCCACCAACAGTGCAAGAGGGTTCCCTTTTCTCCACACCCTCTCCAGCATTTATTGTTTGTAGAGTTTTTGATGATGGCTATCCTGACTGGTGTGAAGATGGCCTCATTGTGTTTTTGATTTGCATTTCTCTAATGATCAGTGATGTTGAGCATCCTTTCATGTGCTCATTGGAAATCTGTGTATCTTCTTTGGAGAAATGTCTATTTAGGTCTTCTGCCCATTTTTGGATTGGGTTGTTTGATTTTTGATATTGAGCTGCATGAGCTGTTTGTATATTTTGGAGATTAATCCTTTGCAAATATTTTCTCCCATTCTGAAGGGTAGTCTTTTCCTCTTCTTTATGGTTTTCTTTGCTGTGCAAAAGCTTTTAAGTTTCATTGGGTCCCATTTGTTTATTTTTGTTTTTATTTCCATTCCTCTAGGAGGTGGGTCAAAAAGGATCTTGCTGTGATTTATGTCATAGAGTGTTCTGCCTATGTTTTCCTCTAAGAGATTTATAGTGTCTGGCCTTACATTTAGGACTTTAATACATTTTGAGTTTATTTTTTGTGTATGGTGTTAGGAAGTATTCTAATTTAATTCTTTTACTTGTAGCTGTCCAGTTTTCCCAGTGCCATTTATTGAAGAGATTGTCTTTTCTCCATTGTATATTCTTTCCTCTTTTATCAAAGATAAGGTGACCATAGGTGCATGGGTTTATATCTGGACTTTCTATCCTGTTCCATTGATCTATATTTCTGTTTTTGTGCTAGTACCATACTGCCTTGATTACTGTAGCTTTGTAGTATAGTCTGAAGTCAGGGAGCCTGATTCCTCCAGCTCCATTTTTCTTTCTCAAGTTTGCTTTGGCTATTCAGGGTCTTTTGTGTTTCCATACAAACTGTGAAATTTTTTGTTCTAGCTCTGTGAAAACTGCCATCGGTAGTTTGATAGGGATTGCATGGCATCTGTAGATTGCTTGGGTAGTATAGTCATTTTCACAATGTTGATTCTTCCAATCCAAGAACATGGTATATTTCACTATCTGTTTTTATCTTCTTTAATTTCTTTCATCAGTGTCTTATAGTTTTCTGTATACAGGTCTTTTGTCTCCTTAGGTAGGTTTATTCCTAGGTATTTTATTCTTTTTGTTGCAATGGTAAATGGGAGTGTTTCCTTAATTTCTCTTTCACATTTTTCATTGTTGGTGTATAGGAATGCAAGAGATTTCTGTGCATTAATTTTGTATCTTGCTACTTTACCAAATTCATTTATTAGCTCTAGTAATTTTCTGGTAGCGTCTTTAGTTTTCTCTATGTTATGTCATCTGCAAACAGTGACAGCTTTACTTCTTCTTTCTGATTTGGATTCCTTTTATTTCTTTTTATTCTCTGATTGCTGTGGCTAAAACTTCCAAAAGTATGTTGAATAACAATGGTGAGAGTGGGCAGCCTTGTCTTGTTCTTGATCTTAGAGGATATGGTTTCAGTTTTTCACTGAGAATGATGTTGGCTGTGGGTTTGTCATATATGGCCTTTGTTATGTTGAGGTAAGTTACCTCTGTGACTACTTTCTGGAGAGTTTCATCATAAATGGGTGTTGAATTTTGTTAAAAGCTTTTTCTACATCTATTGAGATGATCATATGGTTTTTATCCTTCAATTTGTTAATATGGTGTATCACATTGATTGATTTGTGTGTATTGAAGAATCCTTGCATTCCTGGGATAAACCCCACTTCATCATGGCGTATGGTGCTTTTAATGTGCTGTTGGATTCTATTTGCTAGTATTGTGTTGAGGATTTTTGCATCTATGTTCATCAGTGATATTGGCCTGTAGTTTTCCATTTTTGTGACATCTTTGTGTGGTTTTGGTATCAGGGTGATGGTGGCCTCGTAGAATGAATTTGTGAGTGTTCCTCCCTCTGCTATATTTTGTAAGAGTTTGAGAAGGATAGGTGTTAGCTGTTCTCTAAATGTTTGAGAGAATTCACCTGTGAAGCCTTCTGATCCTGGGCTTTTGTCTATTGGGAGAATTTTAATCACAGTTTCAATTGTATTACTTGTGATTAGTTGTTCATATTTTCTACTTCTTCCTGGTTTAGTCTTGGAAGGTTGTGCTTTTCTAAGAATTTGTCCATTTCTTCCAGGTTGTCCATTTGATTGGCATATAGTTGCTTGTAGTAATCTCTCATGATCTTTTGTATTTCTTCAGTGTCATTTGTTACTTCTCCTTTTTCATTTCTAATTCAGTTGATTTGAGTCTTCTTTTTTTCTTGATGAGTCTGGCTAATGGTTTACCAGTTTTGTTTATCCTCTCAAAGAACCAACTTTTAGTTTTATTGATCTTTGCTATTGTTTCTTTCATTTCTTTTTCATTTATTTCTGCCTGATCTTTATGATTTCTTTCCTTCCGCTAACTTTGGGGGTTTTTTGTTCTTCTTTCTCTAATTGCTTTAGGTGTAAGGTTAGGTTATTTGAGATGTTTCTTGTTTCTTGAGGTAGAATTGTATTGGTATAAACTTCCCTCTTAGAACTGCTTTTGCTGCATCCCATAGGTTTTGGGTCATTGTGTTTTCATTTTCTTTTGTTTCTAGGTATTTTTTGATTTCTTCAGTGATCTCTTGGTTATTTAGTAGTGTATCGTTTAGCTTTCAAGTGTTTTTTTTTTTTTTTTTTTACAGTTTTTTCCTGTCTCATAACATTGTGGTTGGAAAACGTACTTGATACAATTTGAAGTTTCTTAAATTTTCCGAGGCTTGATTTGTGACCCATGATATGATCTATCCTGCAGAATGTTCCATGAGCATTTGAGAAGAAAGTGTATTTTGTTGTTTTTGGATGGAATATCCTATAAATATCAGTTAAGTCCATCTTGTCTAATGTGTTATTTAAAGCTTGGGTTTCCTTATTTATTTTCATTTTGGATTATTTGTCCATTGGCTAAAGTGGGGTTTTAAAGTCCCCTACTATTACTGTGTTACTGTTGATTTCCCCTTTTATGGTTGTGAGCATTTGCCATATCTGTTGAGGTGCTCCTATGTTGGGTGCATAAATATTTACAATTGTTATACCTTCTTCTTGCATTGATCCCTTGGTCATTATGTAGTGTCCTTCTTTGTATCTTGTAATTTTATTTTAAAGTCTATTTTGTCTGATATGAGACTTGCTACTCCAGCTTTCTTTTGATTTCCATTTGCAAGGAATATCTTTTTCCATCCCCTCATTTTCAGTCTATATGTGTCCCTAGGTCTGATGTGGGTCTCTTGTAGACAGCATATATATGGGCCTTGTTTTTGTATCCATTCAGCCATTCTGTGTCTTTTCGTTGGAGCATTTAATCCATTTACATTTAAGGTAATTATCGATATATATGTTCCTATTACCATTTTCATAATTGTTTTGGGTTTTTTTGTGCTTTTTTCTTTTTTTGCGGTACGCGGGCCTCCCACTGCTGTGGCCTCTCCTGTCATGGAGCACAGTCTCCGGACGCGCAGACCCAGTGGCCATGGCTCACGGGCCCAGCCGCTCCGCAGCATGTGGGATCCTCCCGGACCGGGGCACGAACCCGCGTTCCCTGCATCGGCAGGCGGACTCTCAACCACTGTGCCACCAGGGAAGCCCCTTGGGTTTGTTTTTGTAGGTCTTTTCCTTCTTTGTGTTTCCTGCCTAGCAAAGTTCATTTAGCATTTGTTGTAAAGCTGGTTTGGTGGTGCTGAATTCTCTTAACTTCTCCTTGTCTGTATAGGTTTTAATTTCTCTGTCGAATCTGAATGAGATCCTTGCTCACTAGAGTAATCTTGGTTGTAGTTTTTTCCCTTTCATCACTTTAAGTATGTCCTAGCACTCCCTTCTGGCTTGCAGAGATTCTGCTGAAAGATCAGCTCTTAACCTTATGGGGATTCCCTTGTATTTTATTTGTTGCTTTTCCCTTGCTGCTTTTAATGTTTCTCCTTTGTATTTAATTTTTGACAGTTTGATTAATATGTGTCTTGGAGTGTTTCTCCTTGAATTTATCCTGTGTGGGACTCTCTTCGCTTCCTGGACTTGATTAAATGTTTCCTTTCCCATATTAGGGAAATTTTCAACTATAATCTCTTCAAATATTTTATCAGACCCAGGACTTCTTCTGGGACCCCTATAATTTGAATGTTGGCATGTTTAATGTTGTCCCAGAGTTCTCTGTGACTGCCCTCAATTCTTTTCATTCTTTTTTCTTTATTCTGCTCTTTGGTGGTTATTTCCACTATCTTATCTTCCAGGTCACTTATCCGTTCTTCTGCCTCAGTTATTCTGCTATTGATTCCCTCTAAAGAATTTTTAATTTCGTTTATTGTGGTGTTCATCATTGTTGTTTGCTCTTTTTTTTTTTTTTTCTTTTTGCGGTATGTGGGCCTCTCACTGTTGTGGCCTCTCCTGTTGCGGAGCACAGGCTCCGGACGCGCAGGCCCAGAGGCCATGGCTCACGGGCCCAGCCGCTCCGCGGCATATGGGATCCTCCCAGACCGGGGCACGAACCCGTATCCCCTGCATCGGCAGGCGGACTCTTAACCACTGCGCCACCAGGGAGGCCCCTGTTGTTTGCTCTTTAGTCCTTCTAAGTCATTGTTAAATGTTTCTTGTATTTTTTCCATTCTATTTCCAAGATTTTGGATCATCTTTACTATCATTACTCTGAATTCTTTTTCAGGTAGACTGCCTATTTCCTTTTCATTTGTTTGGTGTGGTGGGTTTTTACCTTGCTCATTCATCTGCTGCGTATTTCTCTGTCTTCTCATTTTGTTTAACTTACTGTGTTTGGTGTCTCCTTTTTGCAGGCTGCAAGTTCATAGCTCCTGTTGTTTTTGGTGTCTGCCCCTAGTGGGTGAGGTTGGTTCAGTGGCTTGTGTAAGCTTCCTGGTGGTGGGGCCTGGTGCCTATGTTCTGGTGTGTGGGGCTGGATCTTGTCTTTCTGGTGGGCAGGGTGTGTCCGGTTTTGTGTTTTGGGGTGTCTGTGAACTTAGTGTGATTTTTAGGCAGCCTCTCTGCTGAAGAGTGGGGTTGTGTTCCTGTCTTGCTAGTTGTTTGGCATGGGGCATCCAACACTGGAGCTTGCTGGCCGTTGGGTGGAGCTGGGTCTTAGCATTGAGACGGAGATCTCTGGGAGAGCTCTCACTGATTGGTATTAAGTGGAGCTGGAGCGTGTCTCTGGTGGTCCAGTGTCCTGGACTTGGCTCTCCCACCTCGGAGGCTTAGGCTTCACACCCAGCCAGAGCACCAAGACCCTGTCAGCCACATGGCTCAGAAGAAAAGGAACAAAAAAAAAGGGAAGAAAAAAAATAATAAAATTTAAAAAATTATAAAATAAATAATAAAATTTTAAAAAAGAGAGCAACCAAACCAATAAACAAATCCACCAATGATAGCAAGCACTAAAAACTAAACTAAGATAAACATAAAAATCAGAAACAAATCAGTCACAGACAGCAAACCCCTAGTCTATAGTTGCTCCCAAAGTCCACTGCCTCAATTTTGGGAATATTCATTGTCTATTCAGGTATTCCACAGATGCAGGGTTCATCTAATTGATTGTGGGAATGTAATCTGCTGCTCCTGAGGCTGCTGGGAGAGATTTCCTTTTCTCTTCTTTGTTCACACAGCTCCTGGGGTTCAGCTTTGGTTTTGGCCCTACCTCTGTGTGTAGGTCGCCCTCAGGCATCTGTTCCCCACCCAGACAGGAGTGGGTTAAAGCAATGGCTGATTAGGGCTCTTTTGCTGTCTCAGGCCAGGGAGGGGGAGGGGGATGGTAGTCATAATTGGAATGTGATCAGAGCCTGCAGCGGCGGGAGCCTGCAGCAGCGGGAGCCTGCAGCGTCAGAGGCCAGCGTGATATTACAACAGCCTGAGGTGCTGTGTGTTCTCTCGGGGAAGTTGTCCCTGGATCTGGGGACAGTGGCAGTGGTGTGCTGCACAGGCTCCTGTGCAGGTCACTACCCATACCTGCCCATACCCGCTCCTGTGGGTGGGTATGGGTAGTGACCTGTGTTTGCACATAGGATTCTTGGTGGCAGTGGCAGCAGCGTTAGCATTTCATGCCCATCTCTGTGGTCTGAGCTGCTATCCACAGCTCATGCCCATTTCTGGAGCTTGCTTAGGTAGTGCTCTGTCTCCTGTGGGCACACATGGAAGGAATCCCCTCTCCTCACACACCCCGAAATAATGGTCTCTTGCCTCTTTGGCAGGTCCAGACTTTTTCCCTGACTCCCTCCCAGCTAGTTTTAGCACACTAGACCCCTTCAGGCTGTCTTCACGCAGCCAACCCCAGTCCTCTCCCTGGGATCTGACCTCCGAAGCCCAAGCCTCAGCTCCCAGCCCCCACCCGCTCCAGCGGGTGAGCAGAAAATTGTCTCAGGCTGGTGACTGCTGGTCGGCACCGATCCTCTGTGCAGGAATCTCTCCACTTTGCCCTCTGCACCCCTGTTGTTGTGTTCTCCTCCATGCCTCCAAAGCTTCCCCCCGTCCACCTCCCGTCTCTACCAGCGAAGGGGCTTCCTACTGTGTGCAAACTTTTCCTCTTTTACAGCTCCCTCCCAGAAGTGCAGGTCCTGTTCCTATTCTTTTGTCTCTGTTTTTTCTGTTTTCTTTTGCCCTACCTAGGTATGTGGGGATTTTCTTGCCTTTTGGGAAGTCTGAGGTCTTCTGCCAGCATTCAGTAGATGTTCTGTAAGAGTTGTTCCACATGTAGATGTACTTTTGATGTAATTGTGGGGAGGAAGGTTTTCTCCACGTCTTACTTCTCCACCATCTTGAAGGTCCTCCCCCCCCCCATGGTTTTATTTTATTTTTATTAAAAATGGATTTAAAATTTAAAAAAAAATTTTTTTGGCGTATAGTTGATTTACTATATTGTGTTAGTTTCAGGTGTACAGCAAAGTGAATCAGTTATACATATACATATATCCACTATTTTTTAAGATTTTTTCCCCATAGCCCATTACAGAGTACTGAGTAGAGCTCCCTGTGCTGTACAGTAGGTTCTTATTAATTATCTATTTTATATGTAGTAGTGTGTATATGTCAATCCCAATCTCCCAGTTTATCCCTCCCCTTCCTTATCTGCTGGTAACCATAAGTTTGTTTTCTATTGATACATCTGTGACTCTACTTCTGTGTTGTAACTGCATTCATTTGTACCCTTTTTTTAGATTCCACATATAAGCAGTATTATATGATATTTGTCTTTTCTGTGTCTGATTTACTTCACTCAGTATGACAATCTCTAGGTCCATCCATGTTGCTGAAAATGGCATTATTTTCTTCTTTTTATGGCTGAGTAATATTCCATTGTATATATGTAGCACATCTTCTTTATCCATACCTCTGTTGATGGACATTTAGTTTGCTTCCATGTCCTGGCTATTGTAAATAGTGCTGCAATGAAAAAAGTGGATTTAAATTTTGATAAAGTACTCATGAGGAAATATTTAGGCTTATAATGGTTGTTATTTGTTTATATTTTTAGAATTCGAGATGCAAGCATGCAGTTAAAAAGTCACCAAAATGATTTTCAGAGAGTACAGAAAGAATTGAGTCAGTTGAAACATGAGTTAAAAATTAAACAAAGACAATCACAAATCTTCAGGTAAGATTATCTTTAAAGAATTGAAAATTATAGTATTGAAAATATACACTCATTTAATACTAACTTAATAAACATTCAAACACCTTTTAGTAATATAGTTTCTATATTTATATAGTTTAATATTATAGTGTTGTTGAAAAAAATAGAAACACTTCACTTTTTTTAAAACTATTATCGCAACTAAATAGTTTTGCCAATAACATTTAAATTAGGCAAACACCTTGTTCTGATTTTGCAGTGACATTTAGAATGAAAGCACAGTAACTAATTCATTTCCCTCTTGGCCAGAATTTCTTGGTATGCTTGATCTCCTGACCAACAGTCCAGTGACATGAAAAGAATAGAATTGGGAAACTTTCTAAATGGATAGTAATAGACCTCCTAAATTTAGAAATTTCCAATATAAATGGTGTTAAATCTCCTTTTATATAATCTTTGAAGGCTTTAAAATAACTAAAGGTAAAGCCCAATGTTCTAAAGAAAATAGGAAATACTTTTTAAAAATGGAATTGAATATATTGAGAATATCAGAAAGAATGATTAATTTTTAAATTGAGTAACTTTTAGATCTTAGAAAAGGGAAATAAGTTTAATGAACATTATAAATAGACACAGGTTCAGGATGACTAAAAAAATATGCTGGGTAAATACTTTTAATGTTCTTATTTTTTTCCAATCTACTTATTATTATTGGGAATATTGTTCTGTTAAAAAAATTATCTGGGCTAATAATTTTTTATCTAATATCTGGTGATAACCTGTTAGCTATCTAACCTTTCATTAATGCCTTGCACATAACTGATGCTAAATAAATAATTTTTGAATGAATGAATGAGTCTACTCACAAAACAGATGACAATTTTTGTCATCAGAAATCTTCTCTGTCTTTTCCTAGAAATCTATTATTGAACCAGCAGGATATCACCCAGGTGACCCCAAATCTCCATTTTAGTCAGGACCATCAGTATTCAATCTTGGCCCCAACAGTAGCTTTGGCTCAGGTCCACTTGGGAAGTCCCATTTGTTTTATCCAGAGATGCCATTATGGATGGCAGGATTGACTAAATTTTAAAGGTTAGACTAGGACTAGAGTAGACAATTAATGCTGCTTCAGGATATTATGGACTGATAAAGTCAGTCTTTATTATTCACATTTTACATGTAATTTGTAGTATTTTAAATTCTTGAAGAAACATACATATTTAAATGTTATTATTATTCTGTGTTGTAATTTTGTCATCATTTTGCATTATACTTTTACTGCTTATTTTTTAAAATGTTTTCAAAAGATCTGTGGTTTTTGTTTACTTTTAGATAAATGATCACAAATTGGGAGTTTGGGATCTGATTTATATAAAAAAGTAACACTAGAAATTTTAGAAGTAACCATTTAACTAGACAGTATAAATAAAAATTTGTGACAGATGAATAAAAATAATTACAGGTTTTATTAATACTCTCACTAGTAAGTACATTGCATGGGAAAAGGCAGTCTGGTGAAAATAAAATCAAACCAAAAGTTATAGAGTTCAGTGATTTTGTTGCATTACTAAAAGCTCATTTTAAACTAGTTTACTGATTATTTTTAAAAAATATCTACCAGATCTACCAGTAAAACTTCAAGTTTGCTGTGGATAAAGAAAAGGAGCTTATAGTCTTCTCTCTTAAAGTGGTAAATAAAAGAAGCTTGAGCTTTAGCTACTCAGTTGTAATCATCTTTATTTACAGAGTCCAAAAGGAACTTTCAAGAGATCAATGCATTATGTCTTTGAGTCACTTTGCTCTTTTTAAATTATTCTCTCATTTGTTTAATTGAAGTAGGGCTTAATCACCTAGCCTCCAGCAAAGTGTTCTTCATGCTTTGTATTTTCCCTGACCTCATTTCCAACCTGTCTCTCGCAAGGGGGTGATGAGGAGTAGCTGTGGTACGCCTCAGTTGGCTCAGCACAACTGCTATTCAGAATAAAGTGTCTTTTGAGAATGGAAATTAACATTTGAAAGCCTGTAAAATAGATACTAAAAAACAATATGGAATATAGGTATACTTCACTTTATGTAAAGTTGTGTATAACTCCAATATTCCAAATCAATCCATATTTGAAATATTTTGGTAGTGCTTACCTTTATAGGATTCCTATTGTGAATCTTTCATAAATTGTTTGAAATATACTTATCCTTTAATTTTTCTTGTTTATAAATCCAGACTCTGTCATCTCTGAAATTTTCAAGCCAACTCCCCAAATCTCTCACTTTCACACCAACTCTTCAGCCACATTAAGGCTTCTAGTTTTGTTTTTTGTTTTTTGGGTTTTGGGTTTTTTTTTTTCTGATTTTCCCAACCATTTCCTGGCCTTACTTTGTTTTCTAGCCTTGATCCCATAATCAGCTCATGTCTTTTTTAAACAGCTGTATTGAGATATAAGTTACATACTACAAAATCCACCCCTTTTAAGTAGACAATGTAATGATTTTTAGCAAACTTACTGAGTTGTGCAACCATTACCACATCCAATATTAGAACATTTGAGCCATCCTTAGAAGATCCTCATGCCATTTTCAATCTCTATCTTCACCACCAATCCTAGGCAATTGCTTATCTTCTTTCTGTTTCTATATATTTGTATTTCTCTGGACAATTCAAATATATGGAATCCTACAATATGTGGTCTTTTATATCTGACATTTTTCAATAATGTTTTTTTTTTTTAATTTATTTATTTTATTTTTTTATTTTTTTTATTTTACAAATTTAATCAGTTATACATATACATATGTTCCCATATCCCCTCCCTTTTGCGTCTCCCTCCCACCCTCCCTATCCCACCCCTCCAGGCGGTCACAAAGAACCGAGCTGATCTCCCTGTGCTATGCGGCTGCTTCCCACTAGCTATCTACCTTACGTTTGGTAGTGTATATATGTCCATGCCGCTCTTTCACTTTGCCACAGCTTACCCTTCCCCCTCCCCATATCCTCAAGTCCATGCTCTAGTAGGTCTGTGTCTTTATTCCTGTCTTACCCCTATGTTCTTGATGACATTTTTTTCTTAAATTCCATATATATGTGTCAGCATACAGTATTTGTCTTTCTCTTTCTGACTTACTTCACTCTGTATGACAGACTCTAGGTCCATCCACCTCATTACAAATAGCTCAATTTCATTTCTTTTTATGGCTGAGTAATATTCCATTGTATATACGTGCCACATCTTCTTGATCCATTCATCCGACGATGGACACTTAGGTTGTTTCCATCTCCGGGCTATTGTAAATAGGGCTGCTATGAACATTTTGGTACATGTCTCTTTTTGAATTATGGTTTTCTCAGGGTATATGCCCAGTAGTGGGATTGCTGGGTCATATGGTAGTTCTATTTGTAGTTTTTTAAGGAACCTCCATACCGTTCTCCATAGTGGCTGTACCAATTCACATTCCCACCAGCAGTGCAAGAGTGTTCCCTTTTTTCCATACCCTCTCCAGCATTTACTGTTTCTAGATTTTTCGATGATGGCCATTCTGACTGGTGTGAGATGATATCTCATTGTAGTTTTGATTTGCATTTCTCTAATGAGTAAAGATGTTGAGCATCCTTTCATGTGTTTGTTGGCTGTCTGTATATCTTCTGTGGAGAAATGTCTATTTAGGTCTTCTGCCCATTTTTGGATTGGGTTGTTTGTTTTTTTGCTATTGAGCTGCATGAGCTGCTTATAAATTTTGGAGATTAATCCTTTGTCAGTTGCTTCATTTGCAAATATTTTCTCCCATTCTGAGGGTTGTCCTTTCGTCTTGTTTATGGTTTCCTTTGCTGTGCAAAAGCTTTGAAGTTTCATTAGGTCCCATGTGTTTATTTTTGTCTTTATTTCCATTTCTCTAGGAGGTGGGTCAAAAAGGATCTTGCTGTGATTTATGTCATAGAGTTTTCTGCCTATGTTTTCCTCTAGGAGTTTGATAGTGTCTGGCCTTACATTTAGGTCTTTAATCCATTTTGAGCTAATTTTTGTGTATGGTGTTAGGGAGTGATCTAATCTCATACTTTTACATGTCCCTGTCCAGTTTTCCCAGCACCACTTATTGAAGAGACTGTCCTTTCTCCACTGTACATTCCTGCCTCCTTTATCAAAGATAAGGTGACCATATGTCCGTGGGTTTATCTCTGGGCTTTCTATCCTGTTCCATTGATCTATCTTTCTGTTTTTGTGCCAGTACCATACTGTCTTGATTACTGTAGCTTTGTAGTATAGTCTGAAGTCAGGGAGCCTGATTCCTCCAGCTCCGTTTTTCGTTCTCAAGATTGCTTTGGCTATTCGGGGTCTTTTGTGTTTCCATACAAATTGTGAAATTTTTTGTTCTAGTTCTGTGAAAAATGCCATTGGTAGTTTGATAGGTATTGCATTGAATTTGTAGATTGCTTTGGGTAGTAGAGTCATTTTCACAATGTTGATTCTTCCAATCCAAGAACATGGTACATCTCTCCATCTATTTGTGTCATCTTTAATTTCTTTCATCAGTGTCTTATAATTTTCTGCATACAGGTCTTTTGTCTCCTTAGGTAGGTTTATTCCTAGATATTTTATTCTTTTTGTTGCAATGGTAAATGGGAGTGTTTCCTTGATTTCACTTTCAGATTTTTCATCATTAGTATATAGGAATGCCAGAGATTTCTGTGCATTAATTTTGTATCCTGCAACTTTACCAAATTCATTGATTAGCTCTAGTAGTTTTCTGGTAGCATCTTTAGGATTCTCTATGTATAGTATCATGTCATCTGCAAACAGTGACAGCTTTACTTCTTCTTTTCCCATTTGGGTTCCTTTTATTTCCTTTTCTTCTCTGATTGCTGTGGCTAAAACTTCCAAAACTATGTTGAATAAGAGTGGTGAGAGTGGGCAACCTTGTCTTGTTCCTGATCTTAGTGGAAATGGTTTCAGTTTTTCACCATTGAGGACGATGCTGGCTGTGGGTTTGTCATATATGGCCTTTATTATGTTGAGGAAAGTTCCCTCTATGCCTACTTTCTGCAGGGTTTTTATCATAAATGGGTGTTGAATTTTGTCAAAAGCTTTCTCTGCATCTATTGAGATGATCATATGGTTTTTCTCCTTCAGTTTGTTAATATGGTGTATCACATTGATTGATTTGCGTATATTGAAGAATCCTTGCATTCCTGGAATAAACCCCACTTGATCATGGTGTATGATCCTTTTAATGTGCTGTTGGATTCTGTTTGCTAGTATTTTGTTGAGGAATTTTGCATCTATGTTCATCAGTGATATTGGCCTGTAGTTTTCTTTCTTTGTGACATCCTTGTCTGGTTTTGGTATCAAGGTGATGGTGGCCTCGTAGAATGAGTTTGGGAGTGTTCCTCCCTCTGCTGTATTTTGGAAGAGTTTGAGAAGGATAGGTTTTAGCTCTTCTCTAAATACTTGATAGAATTCGCCTGTGAAGCCATCTGGTCCTGGGCTTTTGTTTGTTGGAAGATTTTTTATCACAGTTTCAATTTCAGTGCTTGTGATTGGTCTGTTCATATTTTCTATTTCTTCCTGATTCAGTCTTGGCAGGTTGTGCATTTCTAAGAATTTGTCCATTTCTTCCAGGTTGTCCATTTTATTGGCATAGAGTTGCTTATAGTAATCTCTCATGATCTTTTGTATTTCTGCAGTGTCAGTTGTTACTTCTCCTTTTTCATTTCTAATTCTATTGATTTGAGTCTTCTCCCTTTTTTTCTTGATGAGTCTGGCTAATGGTTTATCAATTTTGTTTATCTTCTCAAAGAACCAGCTTTTAGTTTTATTGATCTTTGCTATCGTTTCCTTCATTTCTTTTTCATTTATTTCTGATCTGATTTTTATGATTTCTTTCCTTCTGCTAACTTTGGGATGTTTTTGTTCTTCTTTCTCTAATTGCTTTAGGTGCAAGGTTAGGTTGTTTATTCGAGATATTTCCTGTTTCTTAAGGTGGGATTGTATTGCCATAAACTTCCCTCTTAGAACTGCTTTTGCTGCATCCCATAGGTTTTGGGTCGTCGTGTCTCCATTGTCATTTGTTTCTAGGTATTTTTTAATTTCCTCTTTGATTTCTTCAGTGATCACTTCGTTATTAAGTAGTGTATTGTTTAGCCTCCATGTGTTTGTATGTTTTACAGCTCTTTTCCTGTAATTGATATCTAGTCTCATAGCATTGTGGTCGGAAAAGATACTTGATACAATTTCAATTTTCTTAAATTTACCAAGGCTTGATTTGTGACCCAAGATATGATCTATCCTGGAGAATGTTCCATGAGCACTTGAGAAAAATGTGTATTCTGTTGTTTTTGGATGGAATGTCCTATAAATATCAATTAAGTCCATCTTGTTTAATGTATCATTTAAAGCTTGTGTTTCCTTATTTATTTTCATTTTGGATGATCTGTCCATTGGTGAAAGTGGGGTGTTAAAGTCCCCTACTATGATTGTGTTACTGTCGATTTCTCCTTTTATGGCTGTTAGTATTTCCCTTATGTATTGAGGTGCTCCTATGTTTGGTGCATAAATATTTACAATTGTTATATCTTCTTCTTGGATTGATCCCTTGATCATTATGTGGTGTCCTTCTTTGTCTCTTCTAGTAGTCTTTATTTTAAAGTCTATTTTGTCTGATATGAGAATTGCTACTCCAGCTTTCTTTTGGTTTCCATTTGCATGGAATATCTTTTTCCATCCCCTTACTTTCAGTCTGTATGTGTCTCTAGGTCTGAAGTGGGTCTCTTGTAGACAGCATATATATGGGTCTTGTTTTTGTATCCATTCAGCCAGTCTGTGTCTTTTGGTGGGAGCATTTAGTCCATTTACATTTAAGGTAATTATTGATATGTATGTTCCTATTCCCATTTTCTTAATTGTTTTGGGTTCGTTATTGTAGTTCTTTTCCTTCTGTTGTGTTTCTTGCCTAGAGAAGTTCCTTTAGCATTTGTTGTAAAGCTGGTTTGGTGGTGCTGAACTCTCTCAGCTTTTGCTTGTCTGTAAAGGTTTGAATTTCTCCATCAAATCTGAATGAGATCCTTGCTGGGTAGAGTAATCTTGGTTGCAGGTTTTTCTCCTTCATCACTTTAAGTATGTCCTGCCACTCCCTTCTGGCTTGTAGAGTTTCTGCTGAGAGATCAGCTGTTATCCTGATGGGGATTCCCTTGTGTGTTATTTGTTGTTTTTGCCTTGCTGCTTTTAATATGATTTCTTTGTTTTTAATTTTTGACAGTTTGATTAATATGTGTCTTGGTGTATTTCTCCTTGGATTTATTCTGTATGGGACTCTCTGTGCCTCCTGGACTTGATTAACTATTTCCTTTCCCATATTAGGGAAGTTTTCAACTATAATTTCTTCAAATATTTTCTCAGTCCCTTTCTTTTTCTCTTCTTCTTCTGGAACCCCTATAATTCGAATGTTGGTGCGTTTAATGTTGTCCCAGAGGTCTCTGAGACTGTCCTCTGTTCTTTTCATTCTTTTTTCTTTATTTTGCTCTGCAGCAGTTATTTCCACTATTTTATCTTCCACCTCACTTATCCGTTCTTCTGCCTCAGTTATTCTGCTATTGATCCCATCTAGAGTATTTGTTATTTCATTTATTGTGTTTTTAATCGATGCTTGATTCGTCTTTAGTTCTTCTAGGTCATTGTTAACTGTTTCTTGCATTTTGTCTATTCTATTTCCAAGATTTTGGATCATCTTTACCATCATTATTCTGAATTCTTTTTCAGATAGACTGCCTATTCCCTCTTCATTTGTTAGGTCTGGTGGGTTTTTATCTTGCTCCTTCTCCTGCTGTGTGTTTTTCTGTCTTCTCATTTTGCTTATGTTACTGTGTTTGGGGTCTCCTTTTTGCAGGCTGCAGGTTCGTAGTTCCCGTTGTTTTTGGTGTCTGTCCCCAGTGGCTAAGGTTGGTTTAGTGGGTTGTGTAGGCTTCTTGGTGGAGGGGACTACTGCCTGTGTTCTGGTGGATGAGGCTGGATCTTGTCTTTCTGGTGGGCAGGTCCACGTCTGGTGGTGTGTTTTGGGGTGTTTGCGGACTTTTTATGATTTGAGGCAGCCTCTCTGCTAATGGGTGGCGTTGTGTTCCTGTCTTGCTAGTTGTTTGGCATAGGGTGTCCAGCACTGTAGCTTGCTGGTCGTTGAGTGAAGCTGGGTGCTGGTGTTGAGATGGAGATCTCTGGAAGATTTTCGCCGTTTGATATTATGTGGAGCTGGGAGGTCTCTTGTGGACCAGTGTCCTGAAGTTGGCTCTCCCACCTCAGAGGCACAGCACTGACTCCTGGCTCCTCAATTTGGGATGATTTGTTGTCTATTCATGTATTCCACAGATGCAGGGTACATGAAGTTGATTGTGGAGCTTTAATCCGCTGCTTCTGAGGCTTCTGGGATAGGTTTCCCTTTCTCTTCTTTGTTCTCACAGCTCCTGGGTCTCAGCTTTGGATTTGGCCCCGCCTCTGCGTGTAGGTCGCCGGAGGGCGTCTGGTCTTCGCTCAGACAGGACAGGGTTAAAGGAGCAGCCTCTTCGGGGACTCTGGCTCACTCAGGCCGGGCGGGAGGGAGGGGCACGGAGTGCGGGGCGAGCCTGCAGCGGCAGAGGTCGGCGTGACGTTGCACCAGCCCGAGGCGCGCCGTGCGTTCTCCCAGGGAAGCCGCCCCTGGATCCCGGGACCCCGGCAGTGGCAGGCTGCACAGGCTCCCGGAAGGGCGGTGTGGACAGTGACCTGCGCTCGCACACAGGCTTCTTGGCGGCGGCAGCAGCAGCCCCAGCGTCCCACGCCCGTCTCTGGGCTCCGCGATTTCAGCCGCGACTCGCGCCCGTCTCTGGAGCTCCTTTACGCGGCGCTCTTAATCCCCTCTCCTCGCGCACCAGGAAACCAAGAGGGAAGAAAAAGTCTCCTGCCTCTTCGGCAGCTCCAGAGTTTTCCCGGACTCCCTCCCGGCTAGCTGTGGCACATTAGCCCCCTTCAGGCTGAGTTCTCGCCGCCAGCCCCAGTCCTCTCCCTGCGCTCTGACCGAAGCCCGAGCCTCAGCTCCAGTGCCGCCCGCCCCGGCGGGGGAGCAGACAAGCCTCTCGGGCTGGTGAGTGCCGCTTGGCACCGCTCCTCTGTGCGGGAATCTCTCTGCTTTGCCCTACCCAGGTATGTGGGGAGTTTCTTGCCTTTTGGGAGGTCTGGGGTCTTCTGCCAGCGTTCAGTAGGTGTTCTGTAGGAGTTGTTCCACGTGTAGCTGTATTTCTGTTGTATCTGTGGGGAGGAAGGTGATCTCCGCGTCTTACTCTTCCGCCATCTTACCCAGAAGTCTCCTCAATAATGTTTTTGATGTTTATCCATGTTGTATCATGCATCAGTACTTTGTTCCTTTTTATTGCTAAATAGTGTTCCATTGTCTGAACATACCACATTTTATTTATGCATTTATTAGTTGAAGGACGTTTGGATTATTTCCACTTGTTGGCACTTATGAATAATGCTGCTATAAACGTTCACATGTAAGTCTTTGTGTGGATGTATGTTCCATTTCTTTTGAGTAGATACCTAAGTGTAGAATTACTGAATCATATGGTAAATTAATATTTAACCTTTAAGAAACTGCAAAACTATTTTTCAAAATGGCTGCACTATTTTACATTCCTACCAGGAATGAGGATTCTACTTTCACTGTGTTCTTGACGACATTTCTTATTGTCTGTCTTTTTTTTATAGTAGCCATTCTAGAGGCTGTGAAATGGTACCTCACTGTGCTTTGATTTGTGTTTCCCAAATGACTAATGGTGTTGAACATCTTTTCGTGTGCTTATTAACCATTTTTGTGGTTATTTGGTGAAATATCTATTAAAATATTTTTTCTATTTTTCATTGGTTTGTTTTCTTGTTATCAGATTATAAGAGTTCTTTGTATATTCTGGGTACAAGTCTTTTATTTGAAATATGATTTGTAAATATTTTCTCCCAGTCTGTGGCAAGTCTTTTCGGTTTTTTAACTGTGTCTTTTCGAAGAACGAAAGTTATTATTTTTAGTGAAATACAGTTTAATCAATGTTTTCTTTTAGGGATTGTGCTTCTGGTAATGTGTCTAAGAACTCTGCCTAACCAAAGGTCACAAAGATTTTTTCCAGTAGTTTCTTCTGAAGGTTTTATAGTTTTAGCTCTTAGCTTTAGGTCTGTGATCCATTTTAACTCTTGTGAATGATGTAAAGTAAGGATCTAAATTCATCTTTTTTTTTCATGTGAATATTCAATTATTCTAGCACTGTTTGTTAAAAAGACTCTTCTTTCCCTATTGAGTTGCCTTGGTCCCTTTACCTAAAATCAATTCACCATGAATGGAAGGAATTATTTCTGGACTCTCTATTCTATTTTATTCATCTATTGATGTATATCTATTCTTAATGTCAGTACCACACTCTCTTGAATATTATAATTTTTAGTGAATTTTGAGATCAAGAAATGTAAGCCCTTCAAATTTCTTTGTTTTCAAGATTGTTTTGGCTATTCTGGGAACCTTGTATTTCCATATAAATTTTAGGATCATCTTGTCAATTTCTGAAAAGTAGCCTACTGGGATTTTGATAGGTATAGCATTAAATCTATAGGTCAATTTGGGGAAAATTGCCATTTTTAAAATGTTGAATTTTTTAATCCAAGAATCCATATATCTTTCCACTGAGATCTTCAGTTCTCTCAGAAATGTTTTGTTTTTAGTATACAAGTCTTGCACTCCTTTTATTAAGTTTATTTCTAAAGATTTTATTCTTTTTGATGTTATGACAAGTGGGATTTTTTTCTTAACTTTATTTTTGGGATTCATCATTGCTAGTAAACAGATTGGTTTTTGCACATGGTTTATGTATCCTGTGATCTTAATGAACCCATTTATTCTAGTATTTGTGTGTGTGTGTGTGTGTGTGTGTGTATTCTTTAGGATTTTCTTCATAGAGTATGTTTCTGCATAAAGGAATTTACCAATACTCCAGCTACTTTTACCTCTGCTTATTTACCCTTAAAACCCTCAGTCTTTATACACACTTACAGGTTGTTAAACACCAGGCCCTCAATTTCTTCAATACTATTCTAAATCCTCAATATTCTGCTTAAAATTCTTTGTGCTACTCATCTCTCACCAGCTGTGTGTCTTGCCTTGTATTTCACAAAGAGAGTTAAAGTTATCAACACAGGCGTATTTCCTGTGAGTCAAATGATACTTAAGTTTCAGAACCCCACACTCAGGACCCCCTTCCAAGCTTCTGGGAGGGCCCCTGGCAAAAGTTTTAAATTATAATTGTAAAAATTCTGTATCTTTGCACTCTGATTTCCCTTCTCCTACTTCTGATGTCAGTATGCGTTTGGAGTAGTCCCTGGCATTTGAGGGATCTGAGAGAGAAAGTTGTGTTGGGAATATACATTATAACTGCCATTTGGAAAGACATTTTAGACTGCTTCAATTACACAAGCAAGACATTGCAGACTAAAAATAGGGATGTGTATGAATTTTTTTGAATTAATAGAGTAAAAGCAATAAAGATGAACAATTTAAACAATAGAAATTATTCTGTCATAAAAAACAAATTATAACATTTTTTCAGATTACATGATAAGCAATACCTTTTCAATAAAATCTCTTGGATTATTTTGTAATCCATTCAATGAAGATGAGTTAATTATTTGAATACATTGGAGAAAGATTTTAGTTTCTTGCTGATTTGACCAAAGCTGCTGGCATCAATGAATATAACATAAAAATCATAGTATACCACTTCAAGGACATCTGAGATAAGCTGGTTCATGAGTTTCATCATTTCAAAGGCAATTTAAGATGTCATTTTCCAAGAAAACTTGAAATGCCAAAAATTTTATCATATATGAAAAATTTTTATAAGGATTTTCCCAAATTTGACAATGCTTAATATTTACATGATATTACCAATAATGGCTGTGAGGCTAAAAGAATCTTTCTAAACTACCACAGATAATAAAACTAATGGCCTTGCTAGATGAAAGGCTGTATAATTTTTATATTCTCTCCACACAAAGTATTATTATACAATGGTTCTCATATGAAAAGGTGCTTGTAAAGCATGTAGCCAAAAATTATACACAAAATAAGTATTGTAGAGCTGTTACTTATTAAAAAGTTATATTGTTTTTCTGTATTTTGTGATATTGATGAGATTTATTAACTTTTACAATTTTATTTGTAATGATTTTTCTCAATCTATAAGTGCACACTTTTAAACCTAATTTTGTAGTCATCTTTTACAAGAAAGCCATCCCTCTATCCACACCAATCATATAAGATCTAGGCCACACAAAATGTGATGGGTCTGCTCTTTGCTAAGAGGCTTGATTTTTCTGTTTCCTGCCTTTTTTCCCTACAGAAGCACATGCATCCATATCCGGTCTTTCTTCTATTAAATATCCCTTTAGGCCTTGACCCCCATGTACATGACTTGCTCCCAGCAGCTGCCTTACTTTTGGCCCATTAGGCCTTTAACCTTGACTTAGTTCATAGTTCTTGTCTCTGTCTTACCACTTCCTGGCTTCGCATTCAAACTTCCCATCCTCACCATTGCTCCCCTTTGCTTTAGAGATCTGTTGGACTCTTTCTTTGATTTTTTTTTTGGCTTGTTTTTAATTGAAGTATAGTTGATTTACAATGTTGTGTTAATTTCTGCTGTACAGCAAAGTGATTCAGTTATACATGTTATATACATTCATTTTTATATCCTTTTCTATTATGGTTTATCTCAGGATATTGCATATAGTTCCTGTGCTATACAGTAGGACCTTGTTGTTTATCCATTCTATATGTAATAGTTTGCATCTGCTAACCTCAACCTCCCAATCCATCCCTCCCTCAGCCCCACCCCTTTCTTTGATTTTTTTTTGAAGTCAACGTCTCACTTAGCTCCCAGGTCTGCATGCTGATTGAGGATTCCCTGTGGCGTTTGGTCATTCAGGTGGACCTTATTAATTAACCACACAGAATGACACCACCCTTCTTCCTGGCAAAGGCTAATCTTTCAGCCTTTGTTTTACATCTGTCCTTTCTTTCTAGTTCTTTGCGCAAGAAATGATCACATCTCTTGCCTGTGTTTTTTAGCCTCTGTGACTGTACTCATACTGTCTGCTTAGCTCTGTAAACACTCAGGTGTCTCCCATCCTAACAAACCATTCTACTGTGTATCTTCCTTTTTCTCTCCTTGCTGCCTCAATCAAGGTTCTTGATTGCTGGTACCACATAACTATTTTCTCACTTCTGCTTTACTGCTCAGTCTTTTTCTACCTGAAGCCTCTCTCTGAGGTCACCAAAGACCTCCTTAATACCGGATATAATGGACTCTGTTCAGCCTTTGTCTGAGGCCTTAAAAACTGACCACTACTCTCTACTTTAAATTCTCTTATCCCCTGGCTTTTCCGACATTATCTTTTTGGCTTTGCTTCTGACTCACTGGTTGCTCCTCCCTCGTCTCCTTTGAGGGTTTCTTTTCTGATTTATTCCCATAAATATTAGTGTTGTCCAGTATTTTATCCTCAGTATTTCTTACTTCTTTATGCCTCCAACAGCATGATCTATTTTTTTCACTCATTCATTCATTCATCAATATGTGTTGAGTACATACTGTGTGGTAGGTACTGTGCTAGGTGCAAGGGAGACTGTGATGAACAAGACAGATACAGTCTCTGCATAATAGATCTTAATCTACTTAGGTAGATAAATATTAAGCAAATAATTAACTCCCATGGCTTCAGTCATCATCTTTTTGCTGATAACACTCATATCCATGTCTGCATCTTGCTTGATTATTAGGTAAATGATAGCCAGGACATCTGAAGTAATAAAAATCATTGAGATGGGGGCCTCCCTGGTGGCGCAAGTGGTTGAGAGTCCGCCTGCCGATGCAGGGGATGCGGGTTCGTGCCCCGGTCTGGGAGGATCCCATATGCCGCGGAGCGGCTGGGCCCGTGAGCCATGGCCGCTGGGCCTGCGCATCCGGAGCCTGTGCTCCGCAACGGGAGAGGCCACAACAGTGAGAGGCCCACATACCGCAAAAAGAAAGAAAAAAAAAAAAAAAAAAAAAAAAATCATTGAGATGGTAAAAAACATGTGGTTACTTTGAGCTGTGGCATTTGATGTGGGAAAAGCACTGGATCAGTCACTTAAAAAGATTTCATTTATTATTACCCCAGGTTTTACACTGCCTGTAGGACTATAGCACAGGAAGAATGCTGTCTACAAATCTGAGATTCTCTTTTAGGCTCAGTGACTAAGTCACCTTTTTATTTTATTTATTTGTTTTTGGCTGAATTAGGTCTTTGTTGCTGCAGGCGGGCTTTCTCTAGTTGCGGTGAGTGGGGGCTACTCTTCATTGAGGTGTTCTGGCTTCTCATTATAGTGGTTTCTCTTGTTGCAGAGCACGGGCTCCAGGCGTGCGGGCTTCAGTAGTTGTGGCATGTGGGCTCAGCAGTTGTGGCTTGTGGGCTCTAGAGCACAGGCTCTGTAGTTGTGGCACATAGGCTTAGTTGCTCCGCGGCATGTGCGATCTTCCCAGACCAGGGATCAAACTTGTGTCCCGGCATTGGCAGGCAGATTCTTAACCACTGCACCACCAGGGAAGTCCTGACTAAGTCACTTTTGACTGAATTTCCTTCCCTAAATGTTTGCTGTTAAATTAATTTTAAAAGATTAATAGAAAAATGTGTATGAAAGTAGTTAGCTATCTTTATTTATAGTTAAAATATTATAACACAATGGAAATGAGTTGGGGTGACCATATACCTCAGTCTTCCTGGGATAACCCCAGTTTATACGTTGTCTTAGCATAATGCAGATAGCACCTACATTTACTTTCATAACTGTCTCCATTTAAACAGTAGATTGTATGGTCACTCTAAAACCCTTTTTCAAAGAAAACCTTTTTTCAAATACATATTTGTTATTATGCTTGCCATTTTTAAAAATCCTAATTTTTCCTTACTTCTTTACAGTCAGAGATTGACAGAATACAAGTATCTCTGGAATAAGACTCTTTCATTACTTACTTTTAGTAAAAGGGAGCTGACCGGTATTAAAAATGAAGTATATGATAATTTTCAAAACTGGACTTCACTGAAAGGAGAAGTTTTTCTACAAATTAAATCCATAAGTGAAACAGCCTTGACAGGTTTGTTATATATATTTAGAACATAATCGTCCTTTTTTTGGTAAATGGTATATCATAAGTAATAAAATAATGATACTTCATTTTATGTGATGGGAATTATGATTAATTTTAAAACTGTTATTTGTTAGTATACTAGATGACCATTAAGATCTATTCCATCCCTGAAATTTAATAATTATAGGCCTGATCTAAGATAAGCTCTGATACATCAATCTTGAACTGTGACCAGAAGTCTGGTTATTCCTGTTAAATGTACAAATTTGTATTTTCAAACTTTTTTTCTGTTAATGGCTGAGTAGCTCTAATTAGATCAGAGTTCCCACAGATAACAACTATAAATTCTGGACAAAGTAACTACCTAAAAACACTGGAGGGTGACTAAGACCAAGCACATGGAGGGAACATAAGAAAAATTGAAAGAAGGCCTATTACTATTTGAAAAAAGCCAATCTAAAATGGTTATGTACTGGATGATTCCAACTGTAATATATGACTATTCTGGAAAAGGCAAAACTATGGAAATAGTAAAGAGGTCAGTGGTTGCCAGGGTAGGAAGGAAGGATGAATAGGTAGAGCATGGAGTATTTTAGGGCAGTGAAACTATTTTGTATAGTATGATGGTGGATAGGTGTCTTTATACATTTTGCCAAACCCCACAGAATATAGAACGCCAAGAGTGTACCCTTAATGTAAGTTATAGATTTGGGATGGTAATGGTGTGCCAATGTAGGTTCATTAATTGTAAAAAATGTACCACTGTGGTGCAGGATATTGATAGTGGGGGAAGCTGTGCATGTGTGGGGGGCAGGGAGTATCTGGGAATTCTCTGTACTTTCTGCTTAATTTTACTATGAACCTAAAACTGAACTAAAAAAATCTATTATTTTTTTTTAATTGAAAGAAGAGGATAGCACTGGGTGAATTCCCTGTTTTGTTGTTGTTGTTTGTTTTGGTGTTTTTTTATGGCTATTAGATTGAGGGCAGGGTACAATCTATTCCAAGCAGGGAAGCTAGAACTTTGATAGAAATCTATAGTCATTTTGGCTTTAAGACTGGAGGACAGAGATCAAGGCAGCTCCAGCTTTGAGAAGTGAGAGGATATCCTCGAAAAGAGAAAATGAGAGCTCAGTTTTCGCATATAAACTCTTCCCAAATCTCTGGCTTACGCCTAAAATACGTGTGTACAGGGAAGACTCTTAAGTAGCTCATCTAAGGCTAAAGCAATTGACATTACCCTAGGGGAAACAGTCTTTAGTATTTGAGTTCAGCCAAGTTAACTACCTGTTAAAACAAAGCAATACCAAAAAAAAAATCAATACTCTAGAGGAACATAACAGAATCCAGAGTCTCCATAACATAACATCTGCAATGTTTAGGATACAATCCAAAACTACTTGAACTGGGAAGAAACAGGAAAATGGCTTCTACTCAAAAGAGTAGACAGTCAATAAAGACCAACCCTGAGGTGGGCCAGATGATATAATTAGCTGACTAGGATTTCAAATCAGCTGTTAACTATGTTCAATGACATAGAAGAAAATAAGCTAATAATGAATGAAAAGAGAGAAAATCTCAGCAAGAAACTATTAAAAATTGGAAAGTCAAGAATTAAAAAATACAATATCTAAAATTAAAATTTACTGGATAGACTTTTATAGCATATTGTGATTACCAAAGAAAGAATCAATGAACTTTAAGATAGATCAATAGAAATTATTCAACTTGAAGAAGAGAGATAAACACTGAAAAAACTGAACAGAGCCCCAGGGAAGGGTTAAAATATACCATAAGTAATAAATATGAGTAAATATGAAATTCTTTTTTCCTTTGAACTGAAAAACTGTCTATGCTCATTTAAAGTAAGAATTATAATATTATATGATGGAGGTTATAAAGTATGTTGATTTAACATATGACAGCTAGAGCATAAAGGACAGGGGGATGGGGTAATAGATCCATATGGTTGCATGCTTTGTGTATTTTATGTGACATGGTGCAACATTCATTCTATGTAGACTAAGAAATTAAGGATGTATAATCCCTAGAGCAACCACTAAAAAAAAATACAAAAAGCTATATAAAAAGCTAATAATAATGGAGAATTAACATCATCTGACTCTAAGATTTATTATAAAATCATAGTAATCAAGTAAATGTAATACTGGCATATGGATCAACAATAGATCAATGGAACAAAATAGCCTTGTAAATGACCCCTGTTAATAATGATCATTTCACTTTTGACAAGGCACCAAAACAATTCAATGGGAAAAAGAAAGTCTTTCAACAAATTGTGCTGGAACAACTGAATAGCCATATAGGAAAATATACTTTGATTCCTTAACTCCATAAAAATTAATTCAGGATTAATCAGAGCTAAGTATAAAAGCTAAAACAATAAAAGAAGAAACAGGAAAATATCTTCATGAATTGATAGTAAATGAAGGTTTCTTGGATAGGACACAGAAGTAAGAATAACAAAAGAACAAAAATTGATGAATTAGACTTAATCAAAGTTAAAAACTTCCGCTCATCAAAAGATGCCATTAAGAAAATGAATAGGTAAGCCACAGACAGAGAAAATATTCAAAAAATCTGCGACAAAGGACTGCTGTCCAGGTTACATAAAGAGCACCTACAAGTCAATAGTAAAAGTACAAGTGATCCAACCAAAAATGGCCAAAAGATTTGAATAGACACTTTATAAGGAAAGATACACAAATGGCCAATAAGGACATGAAAAGGTGCTCAGCATTATGAGTCATAGGGAAATGCAAATTGAAACCACAGTGAGATACCAGTACATACACACTAGGTTGGCTAAAATGAAAAAAAATGACAACAGCAAATTTAGTTGAGGAAGGAGGGCAACTGGAACTCTCAGACATATCGGTGAGAGTATAAAATGTTACAGCCGCTTTGAAAAAAGATCTGACAGTTTTTTTCTAAAACTAAAGATACATCTGTCTGATGTCTCTGAAATTCTTCCCTTTGGAATTTACCATCTCCCCCAAATGAAAACATATGTCCATAAAAATATTCAGCAACTTTATTCAAGCTTTATTCAAAATAGCCTTAAGTTGGTAAAAGCCCAGAAGTACATCAGTAGAATGGATTATCAAAAAAACGGCTGAATAAACAATGGAACATAGAATGAACTACAGTAATGCAGTAACTTGGATAAACATCAAAAATACTCTGGAACTTCTGGGTAAGATGGCGGAAGAGTAAGACGCGGAGATCACCTTCCTCCCCACAGATACACCAGAAATACAGCTACACGTGGAACAACTCCTACAGAACACCTACTGAATGCTGGCAGAAGACCCCAGACCTCCCAAAAGGCAAGAAACTCCCCACATACCTGGGTAGGGCAAAGCAGAGAGATTCCCGCACAGAGGATCGGTGCCGAGCGGCACTCACCAGCCCGAGAGGCTTGTCTGCTCGCCCGCCAGGGCGGGCGGCGCTGGAAGCTGAAGCTCGGGCTTCGGTCAGAGCGCAAGGAGAGGACTGGGGCTGGCGGCAAGAACTCAGCCTGAAGGGGTCTAATGTGCCACAGCTAGCCGGGAGGGAGTCCGGGAAAACTCTGGAGCTGCCGAAGAGGCAAGAGACTTTTTCTTCCCTCTTGGTTTCCTGGTGCGCGAGGAGAGGGGATTAAGAACGCTGCTTAAAGGAGCTCCACAGATGGGCGCGAGTCACGGCTGAAAGCGCGGAGCCCAGTGACGGGTGTGGGATGCTGGGGCTGCTGCTGCTGCCACCAAGAAGCCTGTGTGCGAGGGCAGGTCACTGTCCACACGGCCCTTCCGGGCGCCTGTGCAGTCCGCCACTGCCAGGGTCCCGGGATCCAGGGGCGGCTTCCCTGGGAGAACGCACGGCGCGCCTCGGGCTGGTGTAACGTCACACCGGCCTCTGCCGCTGCAGGCTCGCCCCGCACCCCGTGCCCCTCCCTCCCGCCCGGCCTGAGTGAGCCAGAGTCCCCGAAGAGGCTGCTCCTTTAACCCTGTCCTGTCTGAGCGAAGAACAGACGCCCTCCGGTGACCTACACGCAGAGGCGGGGCCAAATCCAAAGCTGAGACCCAGGAGCTGTGAGAACAAAGAAGAGAAAGGGAAACCTCTCCCAGCAGCCTCAGAAGCAGCGGATTAAAGCTCCACAATCAACTTCATGTACCCTGCATCTGTGGAATACATGAATAGACAACAAATCATCCCAAATTGAGGAGCCAGGAGTCAGTGCTGTGCCTCTGAGGTGGGAGAGCCAACTTCAGGACACTGGTCCACAAGAGACCTCCCAGCTCCACATAATATCAAACGGCGAAAATCTTCCAGAGATCTCCATCTCAACACCAGCACCCAGCTTCACTCAACGACTAGCAAGCTACAGTGCTGGACACCCTATGCCAAACAACTAGCAAGACAGGAACACAACGCCACCCATTAGCAGAGAGGCTGCCTCAAATCATAAAAAGTCCGCAGACACCCCAAAACACACCACCAGACGTGGACCTGCCCACCAGAAAGACAAGATCCAGCCTCATCCACCAGAACACAGGCACTAGTCCCCTCCACCAGGAAGCCTACACAACCCACTAAACCAACCTTAGCCACTGGGGACAGAAACCAAAAACAACGGGAACTATGAACCTGCGGCATGCAAAAAGGAGACCCAAAACAAGGTAACATAAGCAAAATGAGAAGACAGAAAAACACACAGCAGGAGAAGGAGCAAGATAAAAACCCACCAGACCTAACAAATGAAGAGGTAACAGGCAGTCTACCTGAAAAAGAATTCAGAATAATGATGGTAAAGATGATCCAAGATTCTATTTCCAAGATCCAAAATCTTGTAAATAGAATAGACAAAATGCAAGAAACAGTTAACAAGGACCTAGAAGAACTAAAGATGAATCAAGCATCGATTAAAAACACAATAAATGAAATAAAAAATACTCTAGATGGGATCAATAGCAGAATAACTGAGGCAGAAGAACGGATAAGTGAGGTGGAAGATAAAATAGTGGAAATAACTGCTGCAGAGCAAAATAAAGAAAAAAGAATGAAAAGAACAGAGGACAGTCTCAGAGACCTCTGGGACAACATTAAATGCACCAACATTCGAATTATAGGGGTTCCAGAAGAAGAAGAGAAAAAGAAAGGGACTGAGAAAATATTTGAAGAAATTATAGTTGAAAACTTCCCTAATATGGGAAAGGAAATAGTTAATCAAGTCCAGGAGGCACAGAGAGTCCCATACAGAATAAATCCAAGGAGAAATACACCAAGACACATATTAATCAAACTGTCAAAAATTAAAAACAAAGAAATCATATTAAAAGCAGCAAGGCAAAAACAACAAATAACACACAAGGGAATCCCCATCAGGATAACAGCTGATCTCTCAGCAGAAACTCTACAAGCCAGAAGGGAGTGGCAGGACATAATTAAAGTGATGAAGGAGAAAAACCTGCAACCAAGGTTACTCTACCCAGCAAGGATCTCATTCAGATTTGATGGAGAAATTAAAAGCTTTACAGACAAGCAAAAGCTGAGAGAGTTCAGCACCACCAAACCAGCTTTACAACAAATGCTAAAGGAACTTCTCTAGGCAAGAAACACAACAGAAGGAAAAGACCTACAATAACAAACCCAAAACAATTAAGAAAATGGGAATAGGAACATACATATCAATAATTACCTTAAATGTAAATGGACTAAATGCTCCCACCAAAAGACACAGATTGGCTGAATGGATACAAAAACAAGACGCATATATATGCTATCTACAAGAGACCCACTTCAGACCTAGAGACACATACAGACTGAAAGTAAGGGGATGGAAAAAGATATTCCATGCAAATGGAAACCAAAAGAAAGCTGGAGTAGCAATTCTCATATCAGACAAAATAGACTTTAAAATAAAGACTACTAGAAGAGACAAAGAAGGACACTACATAATGATCAAGGGATCGATCCAAGAAGAAGATATAACAATTGTAAATATTTATGCACCCAACAAAGGAGCACCTCAATACATAAGGCAAATACTAACAGCCATAAAAGGGGAAATCGACAGTAACACACTCATAGTAGGGGACTTTAACACCCCACTTTCACCAATGGACAGATCATCCAAAATGAAAATAAATAAGGAAACACAAGCTTTAAATGATACATTAAACAAGATGGACTTAATTGATATTTATAGGACATTCCATCCAAAAACAACAGAATACACATTTTTCTCAAGTGCTCATGGAACATTCTCCAGGATAGATCATATCTTGGGTCACAAATCAAGCCTTGGTAAATTTAAGAAAATTGAAATTGTATCAAGTATCTTTTCCGACCACAATGCTATGAGACTAGATATCAATTACAGGAAAAGAGCTGTAAAAAATACAAACACATGGAGGCTAAACAATACACTACTTAATAACGAAGTGATCACTGAAGAAATCAAAGAGGAAATTAAAAAATACCTAGAAACAAATGACAATGGAGACACGACGACCCAAAACCTATGGGATGCAGCAAAAGCAGTTCTAAGAGGGAAGTTTATGGCGATACAATCCCACCTTAAGAAACAGGAAACATCTCGAATAAACAACCTAACCTTGCACCTAAAGCAATTAGAGAAAGAAGAACAAAAACATCCCAAAGTTAGCAGAAGGAAAGAAATCATAAAAATCAGATCACAAATAAATGAAAAAGAAATGAAGGAAACGATAGCAAAGATCAATAAAACTAAAAGCTGGTTCTTTGAGAACATAAACAAAATTGATAAACCATTAGCCAGACTCATCAAGAAAAAAAGGAAGAAGACTCAAATCAATAGAATTAGAAATGAAAAAGGAGAAGTAACAACTGACACTGCAGAAATACAAAAGATCATGAGAGATTACTACAAGCAACTCTATGCCAATAAAATGGACAACCTGGAAGAAATGGACCAATTCTTAGAAATGCACAACCTGCCAAGACTGAATCAGGAAGAAATAGAAAATATGAACAGACCAATCACAAGCACTGAAATTGAAACTGTGATAAAAAATCTTCCAACAAACAAAAGCCCAGGACCAGATGGCTTCACAGGCGAATTCTATCAAGCATTTAGAGAAGAGCTAACACCTATCCTTCTCAAACTCTTCCAAAATATAGCAGAGGGAGGAACACTCCCAAACTCATTCTACGAGGCCACCATCACCTTGATACCAAAACCAGACAAGGATGTCACAAAGAAAGAAAACTACAGGCCAATATCACTGATGAACATAGATGCAAAAATCCTCAACAAAATACTAGCAAACAGAATCCAACAGAACATTAAAAGAATCATACACCATGATCAATTGGGGTTTATTCCAAGAATGCAAGGATTCTTCAATATACGCAAATCAATCAACGTGATACACCATATTAACAAATTGAAGGAGAAAAACCATATGATCATCTCAATAGATGCAGAGAAAGCTTTCGACAAAATTCAACACCCATTTATGATAAAAACCCTGCAGAAAGTAGGCATAGAGGGAGCTTTCCTCAACATAATAAAGGCCATATATGACAAACCCACAGCCAGCATTGTACTCAATGGTGAAAAACTGAAAGCATTTCCACTAAGATCAGGAACAAGACAAGGTTGCCCACTCTCACCACTCTTATTCAACATAGTTTTGGAAGTTTTAGCCACAGCAGTCAGAGAAGAAAAGGAAATAAAAGGAATCCAAATGGGAAAAGAAGAAGTAAAGCTGTCACTGTTTGCAGATGACATGATACTATACATAGAGAATCCTAAAGATGCTACCAGAAAACTACTAGAACTAGTAAATGAATTTGGTAAAGTTGCAGGATACAAAATTAATGCACAGAAATCTCTGGCATTCCTATATACTAATGATGAAAAATCTGAAAGTGAAGTCAAGGAAACAGTCCCATTTACCATTGCAACAAAAAGAATAAAATATCTAGGAATAAACCTACCTAAGGAGACAAAAGACCTGTATGCAGAAAATTATAAGACACTGATGAAAGAAATTAAAGATGATACAAATAGATGGAGAGATGTACCATGTTCTTGGATTGGAAGAATCAACATTGTGAAAATGACTCTACTACCCAAAGCAATCTACAGATTCAATGCAATCCCTATCAAACTACCACTGGCATTTTTCACAGAACTAGAACAAAAAATTGCACAATTTGTATGGAAACACAAAAGACCCCGAATAGCCAAAGCAATCTTGAGAACGAAAAATGGAGCTGGAGGAATCAGGCTCCCTGACTTCAGACTATACTACAAAGCTACAGTAATCAAGACAGTATGGTACTGGCACAAAAACAGAAAGATAGATCAATGGAACAGGATAGAAAGCCCAGAGATAAACCCACGGACATATGGTCACCTTATCTTTGATAAAGGAGGCAGGAATGTACAGTGGAGAAAGGACAGTCTCTTCAATAAGTGGTGCTGGGAAAACTGGACAGGGACATGTAAAAGTATGAGATTAGATCACTCCCTAACACCATACACAAAAATAAGCTCAAAATGGATTAAAGACCTAAATGTAAGGCCAGACACTATCAAACTCTTAGAGGAAAACATAGGCAGAACACTCTATGACATAAATCACAGCAAGATCCTTTTTGACCCACCTCCTAGAGAAATGGAAATAAAGACAAAAATAAACACATGGGACCTAATGAAACTTAAAAGCTTTTGCACAGCAAAGGAAACCATAAACAAGACCAAAAGACAACCCTCAGAATGGGAGAAAATATTTGCAAATGAAGCAACTGACAAAGGATTAATCTCCAAAATTTATAAGCAGCTCATGCAGCTCAATAACAAAAAAACAAACAACCCAATCCAAAAATGGGCAGAAGACCTAAATAGACATTTCTCCACAGAAGATATACAGACTGCCAACAAACACATGAAAGGATGCTCAACATCTTTACTCATTAGAGAAATGCAAATCAAAACTACAATGAGATATCATCTCACACCAGTCAGAATGGCCATCATCAAAAAATCTAGAAACAATAAATGCTGGAGAGGGTGTGGAAAAAAAGGAACACTCTTGCACTGCTGGTGGGAATGTGAATTGGTACAGCCACTCCGGATAACGGTATGGAGTTTCCTTAAAAAACTACAAATAGAACTACCGTATGACCCAGCAATCCCACTACTGGGCATATACCCTGAGAAAACCATAATTCAAGAAGAGACATGTACCAAAATGTTCATAGCAGCCCTATTTACAATAGCCTGGAGATGGAAACAACCTAAGTGTCCATCATCGGATGAATGGATAAAGAAGATGTGGCACATATATACAATGGGATATTACTCAGCCATAAAAAGAAACGAAATTGAGCTATTTGTAATGAGGTGGATGGACCTAGAGCCTGTCATACAGAGTGAAGTAAGTCAGAAAGAGAAAGACAAATACTATATGCTGACACATATATATGGAATTTAAGAAAAAAAATGTCATGAAGAACATAGGGGTAAGACAGGAATAAAGACACAGACCTACTAGAGAATGGACTTGAGGATATGGGGAGGGGGAAGGGTAAGCTGTGACAAAGTGAAAGAGCGGTATGGACATATATACACTACCAAACGTAAGGTAGATAGCTAGTGGGAGGCAGCCACATAGCACAGGGAGATCAGCTCGGTGCTTTGTGACCGCCTGGAGGGGTGGGATAGGGAGGGTGGGAGGGAGACACAAAAGGGAGGGGATATGGGAACATATGTATATGTATAACTGATTAAATTTGTTATAAAGCAAAAAATAAATAAAAAATAAAGATGGAAAAAAATATTACTCTGCCTGAAAGTAACCTTACACAGATAATGCACATTGTAAGATTCCATTTATATGATGTTCTAGAATAGGCAAAACTAATCTATGGGGGGGAGAACAGAAGTTACCTCATAGGGGAGGATTGACTGGAAAGGGGGCATGAGGGCAGTTTATTTGGTGATAGTAATGTTCTCTATTTTGATAGAGGTTTGGGTTACACAGTGGACGGATTTTTCAAAACTCATCTATTGATACATTTGAGATTTATGCATTTCCTTGTGGGTAAATTTCACTCAAAAATTAGAAATCTGGGCTTCCCTGGTGGCGCAAGTGGTTGAGAGTCTGCCTGCCGATGCAGGGGACATGGGTTCGTGCCCCGGTCCGGGAAGATCCCACATGCCATGGAGCGGCTAGGCCCGTGATCCATGGCCGCTGAGTCTGCGTGTCCGGAGCCTGTGCTCCACAATGGGAGAGGCCACAACAGTGAGAGGCCTCCGTACCACAAAAAAATAATAATAATAAAAAAATAAATAAAAATTAGAAATCTATATTGAATGCTAAATAACAATGTGCATGCTGAAGTATTTAGGGAGTCAAATATATTGATTTATCTTGAAATGCATAAATATGTAATATGGATAGAGGAATAGCTATGTTATAAAGCAAATATAGTAAAATGTTAATTGAAGAATCTAGGTGGTGTGTATATTTGAGTTCACAGTACAGTTCTTCCAACTTTTCTGTATATTTTAAATTTTTTGTAGTTAAATGTTAGAAAAAGAAAGCATTCTAACCATATAACTTCAGTTTCATAATTTTATTATATAATATGTGCCTTTAGAAATGAGTTGTATATGACAATACTCTTAAAATTTTTAACTAATTTTGAGAATTAAATTTGGACAAATACAGATGAATATTATAACAACCATGTTTTCAACTGCAAAAATTGTTAATTTTTAATACTTTACCTTTAAAAAAAGAAAATATATTTCAAATATAATTGTTATACTTTAATATGTATGCATGTGCTAATTGTATTTATTATTTTTACATTAGATTTTAAATTTTATATAGATGGTATCTTATACTTTGAACTTGCTTTTTTCATTCAGTTATGTTTTTGAGATCAATATTAATATAGATAAAATATCACATGTATGTTAGTGTCAGTTCAGCAGACATTGAATCAAAGGTATAAGTTCAGGTAGTTTATTTGGGAAGTGAAGTTCATGCAGGTATAGGGACAGAAAGGCAGCCAATAAAGGTTGCACTATTGCAGTGGGCAACTGGAGCTTAATCCCATGAAGAAACTGAGAAATGGTTTAAAACATATGCCTCAGAATTCCTCACTCAAGGAGTGAGAGAGCTGGACATCAACTCCCAAGAGTCATTGGTTAAGGGCTGCTCCCAGACAGTGTAAACTCCTTGGCACCTGTAGTCTGCCATTCGGTGGGAAGTGTTACTTTCTGCAGTTCCAGGGAAAAGATTCCTCCAGCACAGAGACACAAATAGTGGGAACTGGAAGTCAGTAGAAGAACATTGAAAGGTTCAAGGGATATGAGCAGGGCACTGACAGTGTCCACTAGGGTTAATAATATAGATATACTCTAGTTTATGCATTATGTCCATTTGAACATTCACATATATCTTTTGATGAATGTATGCCTTTGTTTCTTTCCGATAAATACCTAGGAGTAGAATGGCTGGGTCTTATGGTAGGTTATATTTAACTTTTTAAGAAACTATCCAATAGTTTTCCAAAGTGGTTGATCCTTTTAAATCCCTACAGCAAAGTATGAGAGTTCTAGTTGCTCCATATCCTTGTCAACACCTAGTGTTGTCAATCTTTTAAATTTTAGCCATTTTAATGGGACACACATAGAGGATATTAATCCACATTCAAATCACTTCTCAATAATTTTCTCATTTTTGAGTGTCTTGTCACATCTTATTATAGAATATTTACCTCATAATGTCAGTAATGATGAACTCAGTCATACCAGAATAGAAGAAGCATCAGCTCTACCTGTTTTTGTTTTCATTTGTGTTGCATTATTAGTATCTTCCCTAATGCATGATTTCTTTGGGGGAATCTTTTAAGCTAACTGTCCACTTTAGGACTTAGTTTAGGTAAACCACAGAGGAGCACATAGACTGCAATATGTCACAATCACAGAAAGAGATAGAAAAGCAAGGAGGTACTGACAACCCCTCTGCATGGAGGAATATTACTCCTTCCTCACTTTAAAAGCTCAGTCACTTTATTCTCTCTGAATGTGACCCATATAATATAAGGACAGAGGGAAGTACTGCAGGTGCATGAAGGGGAGATTAGCTAAGCGTCTCCCAGAACAAGTAGCTGCCCTTTCTTATGACTTACGTCTTGGTTCAGATGTCAGCTCTTCAGAGAGATCTTTGCTGGCCATCCTAGTTAAAGTAGTCTTCCCTTACACTTCGCTATCCTATTTTTCTGTTTCATGTTTAATAACATTTATCACTGTCAGAAATATTCTTACCCATTTACTGATTTATGTGTTTACTGCCAGATCCTCACACTAAGCTATAATCTCCAGGAGGACAGGAATTTTGATGGCTTTGCTGAATGCTGTCTTCCTAGTGTTTTAAGAGAATTTTGCCTGTCACAGAGTAGGTGCTCAGTGAACATTGTAGAATTTAAATGGAAATAAAGGACACCCAAATTTTAACCCAGATTAAATCTGATAATTTCTATGTTCCTCTTAAAACCTCTGAGTATTTTCTAAATGTTTTTGATAATGCTCACTTATTACTTCTATATCTAGGGAGAGAGAGTAAGGAGAAAGGAGAGGCTTTGTTTATGAGTTACGTCTGCCTGCAGCCATAGGTTACTATCAGTAGTAAAATTCTCAATCTGATTTTTAAAGCTTGTTTGAAACTTATTTTTTGAACTTTAAGGAGGGAAATGCAAAACTTTATGATTCTTCTTTTTCCCTCAAATTCAAATGCCTTTAAGGATTTTTCTGACTATAAACATAAAATAGCCTCTATGTTAAAACATAGAAAATACAGAAAAAAATCAAGGAAGGAATTGAAAATCATCTAGAATCTCATTACACAAAGATATCTGCTGTTAACATTTTGATATAGAACTTTCTAATCTTTATTTTCACCGCATAGATATATATACTTAATAATATATCATGGAAATATACAGTCATGCCAACTAACTATGTAAACTATGTTGACATAGCATCTCATTGTAGGAATGTATCTTAACTTATTTAACTGGCTTTCTATTTGTGGACATTTAGGTTGATCATAGATTTTGCTTTTATCAATAAGGTTTCAGTGAACATCTTTACTCATGAATCTCTATGATCTTGTCCCATTTCTTTTATTTAACATAATTAATTCCTAAAAGTGGTATTGAAGAATCAAGTAGTATTACATTTTACATTTTATCTAACATGAGAAGACAGGAGGTAGTTTTCAACCCTTAACTTTAACATTTACCATTATAATAAATCATATTGCTTTTATATCAGAAGTGTGAGGGCTTTGGAAGTTACACAGTGGTGATTGCAGAAGCTCAGAGATGGAAATACATACACAAGGACAGTATATTTAATTTCCAAGCAAGAGATTAGTGACCATAACAGTGGGGGTGTGTGAAAGTGAAGCTATATTATTGTAATGGTTTTTCCCCCTCTTTTTTAAAAAAATTATTCTTACTCAATGTTATCAGCACAATCGAAGCCTCAGGGCACATATATACAAATATGTACCAGTATATGCAAAATGACAAATATGCTGATGCTTGCCTTTTCATAATCTCTGATCAATTTGAGCACACTTTAAATTTAGCAGCAGTTCTAGTAAATATATAAACATGCCAACTTCACAATATAAAATTTTAAGTAAATAATCTTTATCTTAAATTTAGATTCAGAGAAAATAGAGTGTAATGCTTTTGAAGGTTAACTCTTATAAAGCTTGAGTAACTATCACACCTACACAGAAAGATGACCAAAAGCCTAGGAAGTATATAGACCTACATTGTCCAGTGTTGTAGCCGCCAGCCACACAGAGCTATTGAGCACTTTGAATGTGGCTCTAGCCTCTCTTTGAAATGGTAGTATTTTGGATATGTGGAATTAAAGTACACTGTTAAAATTAATTTTACATGTTTCTTTTTACATTTTTAATGTGGCTACTAGAAATTTTTAATGTATATATGTGGCTTGCATTGTATTTCTATTGGACAATGCTGGTATAAATAGTGAAACGAACTTTTTATACTTTAAAACTGTTAAAATGTTATAATTTTATTTTGGTTTATTTCCTATTTACAAAAATTATAAGGGTTTAATGTTAGTTATAATGACACCCTTTTATTTTGTTACAGTTTCTTATTTCTAGTTTGTTGTCTTGACTATTCAATTAAGCTTTTACCTAAGTTTATTAACACTAACTCCAAAATATATGTGTACCCCTATGTTCATAGTGGTATTATTTACAATAGCCAAGACATGGAAACAACCTGTATCCATTAATGGGTGAATGTGTGTGTGTGTGTGTGTGTGTGTGTGTGTGTGTGTGTATAATGGAATATTATTCAGCCATAAAAACGGAAATCCTACCATTTGGGACAAATGAATTGACCTTGAAGATGTTATGCTAAGTGAAACATTGGGATGGCCAAAAAGTTCATTTGGGTTTTTCCATTACAGCTTATGGAAAAACCCGAATGAACTTTTTGGCCAACCCAATAAGTCAGAGAAAGACAGATACTGTATGATCTCCTCGTATGTAGGACCTAAATAAATAAATAAACAAACAAGAAAAGCTATACAACAGACTCAGAAAAAGAGATCAGATTTGTGGCTATCAGAGGTGGAGGTGGGGAGGGAGAGGGGGAGTTGAAGTAAGGTTGTCAAAATGTACAAACTTCCAGTTATAAGATAAATAATTACTAGGGACATAATGTACAACATGATGACTATAGTTAACACTGCTCTATGATATATAGGAAAATTGTTAAGAGAGTAAATCCTGAGAGTTCTCATCACAAGGAGAATTTTTTTTCTTTTTATTGTATCTGTATGAAATTATGGGTGTTACTAAGCCTCTTGTGGTAATCATTTCACACTCTATGTAAATTAGACCATCATGGTGTACACCTTAAACTTATACAGTGATGAATGTCAGTTGTTTCACAATTAAATTTTAAAATTAAATATATATGTATATATATTTTTAGATCCACACGAATATGCCCAACTAGTTTTTTTTTATTGAGGTATAGTTGATGTACAATATTTTATAAGTTTCAGGTGTACAACGTAGTGATTCACAATATTTAAAGGTTATATTCCATTTATAGTTATTATAAAATGTTCACTATATTCCCTGTATTTTACAACATATCCTTGTAGCTTATATGTTTTATACAGCGCAACTTGTTTTTGACAAGGGTGCACAAGCACTTCAGTAGAGGATAGCCTAGCCTTTCAACAAGTGGTGCTGGATATCAAAAACTTTGATCCAAACCTCACACCTTATAAAAACTTTTAACTCAAAATGGATCATAGAATTAAATGTAAAATATAAAATTACTCAACTTTTAGGAAAAAAAGAAAATCTTTGTAACCTAGGATTCTTAGACTTGAACTTAAAAGCATGATACATAAAAGGAAAAATTGGTAAATTGGACCGCAGCAAAATTAAAAACTTTTCCTCTGTGAAAGACCCTGTTAAAAGGATGGAAAGGCAAGTTACAGACTGGGAGAAAATATTTGCAAAGCACATATCTGACAAAGGGCTTGTATCTAGAATCTATTTTTTGTAAACTCTCAAAGCTCTACATCAAAAAAATAGTGTAATTAGAAAATGGGCAAAATAAATGAGCAGAAATTTCATCAAAGAGGATATACAGGTGGCAAATAAGCACAAGAAAAAATGTTTAATATCATTAGTCATTAGGGAAATGCAAATTAAAACCATAATGAGATACTACTGCATATCTACTACAATGTCTAAAATTTTAATTGAGCAAAGCAAGTGTTGGCAAGGATCAGAGAAACCAAATCAATATTGCTGGTGGGAATGTAACATGGTACAGCCATTCTAGAAAATAATTTTTCAATTTCCTCTAAAACTAAAAAGACACGCACTTACCACATGACCTAGTTGTTGCACTTTTAGGCATTTGTCCCAAAGAAATGAAAACCTAAGTTCATGCAGATACCTATGCATACACGTTCATAGCAGCTTTATTCATAATAACCAAAATTGGAAACAACCCAAATATCCTTCCGTGAATGAAGAACAAACTGGGATACTACTCAGCAATAAAAAAGGTACAGATTATTAATACATGCTCAAGGGACTATGCTGCATGAAAAAAATCCAGCCTCAAAAAGGTTACATATTATATGAGTCTATTTATGTAGCATTCTTGAAATAACAAAATTATAGAGGAGGAGAACAGTTGTTGCCAGGGATTAGGGATGGTGGTGGGGATAGGAGTAGGTGTGGCTATAAAGGGGTAGCAGGAGGTAGCTTTGTGGTGATAGACTAATCCTATGTTTTGGTCGTGTTGCTAGTTATACAAAGCTACATATGTGATAAAATTGCATAGAACTATGCACACACACACACACACATACACAGAAAGCTGTGTATAACTAGTGAACTCTGAATTAGCTCTGTGGATTATACCAAGAGCAGTTTCTTAATTTTGATAGAGTCCTGTAGTTATACAAAATGTCAAGATGGGGAGAGGAGGAATAAAAGCAGCACAGGACCTTCCTATACATTTCTTTACAACTTCCTGTAAATCTCTTAAGTATTTCAAAATAGTTTTTTTTTAAAAACCTATATAGTGTTTTATGATCCCTTCATTAAATAATAAATCTAGTGTTTCAGAGTTTTTAAATATGATTTTATATCAGTATGCCTTGGTAATAAGGTTATAGAGGCTTCCTAAAAACTTAATGATGTAACATAATTTTAAGTTCATTGACTAAGCTAACAGAACTAAGAACAACAGAAAAATTTTATCAAGGCAAATAAATTGATTGTATGAGATTAATACTAATAATTATACTTGCATCAGCTAGCAAATTCTGTCACACTTACTTTAAAAGCTAAAAACATCTATCGGCTATAAACTTTGACAATATTACAAACATTTTAAATAACATACTTTTTTTCAATACTAGCTTTTATTTGTGATCACATGGATATATCCTTATGGTGTGAGTTGATTCTGCACGGCATAGTTCTTTATTTGAAAAGTTGATGTAAAATAAAACTTGAAACATTTTTATAAGAAGTAAAATAAACTCCTAATTCCTCTATACTAACTCAGTTGTTTTCAGTTTTCCATTTTATCTTCTATACTCCACATGCTCACCTATTTTTGCGTATTTATAATCACAACAGAAATGCCAATAATTATTCTAAAATATAGCATTATGGGCTGAAATGTGTCTCTCTCAAATTCATATGTTGAAGTCCTAACTCCCTGGTACCTTGGAATATAACTATATTTGGAGTTAGGGTTCTTAAAGAAACAATTAAATTTAAATGGGTGGGCTCTAATCCAAAATGACCGGTATCCTTACAAGAAGAGGAAATTTAGAAACAGACACACAGAGAGAAGACAATGTGAAGACACAGGGAGAAGGCGGCCATCTACAAGCCAAGTAGAAAGGCCTGGAACAGATCTGTCCTTTATGACCCTCAGAAGAAACCAACCCTGACACCTTGATCTCAGACTTCTAGCCAACAGAACTGTGAGAAATGAATTTCTATTGATTAAGCCACCCAGTCTGTGATACTCTGTTATGGCAGCCCTAGCAAACTAATAAATGTAGTAAACCCCGTATACACTGCACACATTATTCAGATACTTTAAAAGATTTTCACATTAAAATTAATTTACATTTAAAATCAAAGTCCAAAATAGGAAGGAAGTTTCTAGAAAAAAGATATTGTTTAATATTTTCTTGCTGACAAAGTATGCTGAATATTAAGTAGAAGATACAAATGAAGTATTTTCTATTCTTCTAATTAGTGGTTATCACTTTATGCAATCAATTTTTTTTTTTTTAATTTTTGCTGTGTTGGGTCTTCACCTCTGCACGAGGGCTTTCCCCAGTTGTGGCAAGCGAGGGCCACTCTT
Source organism: Mesoplodon densirostris (assembly GCF_025265405.1). Taxonomy (NCBI): domain Eukaryota; kingdom Metazoa; phylum Chordata; class Mammalia; order Artiodactyla; family Ziphiidae; genus Mesoplodon; species Mesoplodon densirostris. The sequence goes on from NC_082665.1 coordinate 81,602,289, forward strand.
CATCGCGGTGTGCGGGCCTCTCACTATTGCGGACTCTCCCGTTGCGGAGCACAGGCTCCAGACACGCAGGCTCAGTAGTTGTGGCCCACGGACCCAGCCGCTCCGTGGCACGTGGGATCTTCCCAGATCAGGGCTCGAACCCGTGTCCCCTGCATCAGCAGGCAGATTCTCAACCACTGCACCACCAGGGAAGCCCGCAATCAATATTTTTAAGTCTAACTTTTCATAGATTAGGTTTTCTCAAATCAGAGCATAGCTATTTTAGTAGAAGAAATTTCAGAAAAAAATAATATTTTTACCAAGGCAGAATATTTTAGCAAGCATAGAATCAATTTGCTTCCACTCTCAAAATAACTATTGACCGAATAGCTCTTGAACTTTTAAAATTCAAGTTCTGAATTAGCCTTAGAAATGTAGTCCACATTTTTCATAAAATTGATGAAATTGGGGATAGAATAGGCCTATTTGCTTATCCTATTAAAAATGTTTCCTTCTTTTAGATGTGTGTGTTTACTGCCTTATCAAGTCTTACATTAAATAATTTGGGGCTCAAAATGCTTGCCTCTGAAGTGAAGGGAGAGTTAAGATAAACACATATTTAGGATTTTCAACTAGTGGTATATTAGAAGCTTTGTGCAATAATGCCTTTACTCATTTAGTAGCTATTTATTGAGCTTCTTTTAATTCTAGAATGTTGTGGCAGAAATTATGGGAGGAATAAAAAATGAATGAGATATTACCTCTGGCCTAAAATAACTTACAGTCTAATAGTAGGTCACATGTATGCATATGATCAGTGCTATAGAAATGGTGTAACTGGCGCAAGTTACAGATCTGGTCAGGAAAGATTTCCAGGCAGAGGTAGCCTAAGAGTTGTGGTAGGTCCAACGTAACAGGTTAGGAGGACCTTCTTTATGGGGTGGTGCAAAAACAGGGAAAGTGTATGGTGGGTACAATGACAGAATAGGTTGATCATAATTTATGAACCCAAATTGGGACACATAAGTGGCAATTATGAAGTTGTATTAATGATGAAAGTAGGATTAAGTATTTGACACCAGGATTGCCATAGGTACAGGGGATGTATAATTTGCCAAGGGTGAGTTAATTAACCCCCATTGAGTTTACTATCCTATATCCATGTTAGAAACCTCCTGTTAAAAATCTTACTGTACTTTTCCATGTGTTAGAATATATTTCACAAATGAATTTGTATTGCAAATTCTTATTCTTCTAATGTCAGATAGAAAGTCACATTGACACAAGGAGTTATTTTAGAGACAGATAGTAGTGTACACTAAGAGAGTCAGCCTGTGAACCTAAGCAGTACAATCCTGGCAAATGATAAATAGGTCACGGCATGTGTGCACTCCTCTGCAGTGTCATTCTGACTTAATCATAGACAGATATGGTTACAGTATGGTACAGTTTATTCAGCCATAAGAAGCTACCATTATGGCTAGAAAAATTACCCAGGAAGACTTTTTAGGCCTGAAGAAAAATTACAACCTCCTTATTTTCTTTAACTACATTTAAAAAAAAATTCTATGTACTACTGTGTTAGTAGCTTTCCTCACACAAATGGGAACATATCCATAACTTTTTAGAAGCATATAGCTATTCCTAGGGGAAAAAATTCCCATATAAAGGAACCATTGGAATATAGTAGACCCCCACTTATTTGATCCCTGCCAATTTATTTCTCTAGGTTTTCCATTTTGAGTAGGAATTAAAGGTGAAGATGGTGCCAAGACACCCCTTGTGTTCATGCCCTAGGTAGGTCTACCTTAAATGCCACTTTTTCTTCCAGATGTACTTTCTTCCCACAGAAAGGCATCTTGCTTTTCTCTCCTTAGACCACATTCCTGATTCTACTCATCACCATCCCTTGGGACCTGCTCTCTTCTCTGTGCTCTGTTCAGTGTACTGCTTTACTTCTCCTGTAACCATTTACTGGCCATATTGCCTCTGCAGCCATGTCTGTCCCATGGATGTCTACTTCTGGTCTTCACTGGCCCATGTGGCTACTATTTCTGCTGTGATGGCTCCAAGACCAGTAAACCAAGCCAACCTCCTTTGACACCCAATAACACACTAAACCCATCACATAGTCCAGGATGAGCTAAGCAAGGAAGAAATGCCAAGTGAGCTCTCTGAAAAAGGAGGCTGTCCAGATTTTCATGTAGATCACATCCTCATCAGTTCAGTTAATTGTGGTTGTACAAATTTTATAGTATTTTTATTATTATTGCATGCGTTTCTGTATATTTTAATGGTGGCTTAAGGCAGCAATACTGAAAACACTAAGCAAGGGAGACCTTGATAATTATCTTTCTGAAGGATAAAATGTTCCATGCATTTCTCACAAAATTATATAAAATTAGCACATTTAAATCTACATAATTATGTGAAGGCATATTTTTATTAAACTTAATCTGAGTAGATAGAATAATGAGAATTGATTGCTATGATGAAATTCTGCTCTTATTTTGAGGGGACAGAGTGTTATTAGAACCATTAAGATATATTAGCTAATACTTTCTGCCCATAAATTTATTAGTTTTAGACACTATATCCTTTTATTTCTCTCCACGCCTACCACCTTTCTTCATAATTTGTATAGAATATGTCCTAGTTATCTCTTAGAAATACTTCCCAACCAGCTCATGCTAACACATTTAAATTTACTTTTCTGAATCATGTTGCCAAGAAAACAATTTAATTTCAATAAAACCCAGAACATTACATGGATATTATTTTATTCATTCATGTGAGTATTTAAAAAGCAGGCAGGATTGCCATTTAATACAATTTAAAGGCTTAAAAAAACTACTAAAAGATTTCATGCATCATTTAGCAATATAATCCTTTTTTCATTTCTTTTTCAGAATAACTACTAAATTAAAACTTAACTTTTTGGTTAGGTGTCACTATACTCTCAGAGAAGTCATGTTGGCTTTCAACTATTCATTTTCTAAAAGAAAATAATCATTTTTTAAGAAATGTTTTATGATCCAGTGTTATCTATTTGTAAATTTTGAATTTTCTTTACAGAAATAAAGGTGCTAAATAAAAGTTTGACAGTGTCCCAGAGAAATAATGTATGCCTGAAAGAGGAAATGAAAAATCTGAAATTGTTGTCAGATGCAGCCATATTGAGATCTCAACAAATTGAGACATCCAAACAACAGGAAGTAAACTTGCAAACCAGATGCCATGACTTGCAAAAGGAAGTACAAGGTAAAAGAATTATTTTTTGCTGTTGTTAGCAACTAGACATAATAAAGTAATGTCTAAATTTTTATTTCTCTCATGATCACAACAAAATCTTGTTTTAACTAGTTTGTGTTGTAAATATGCCTAATTATTAATAACAATGCCAATAACTGTTTCTGTGATAAATGTTTGCTATCATCGATTCCTATTGTGCCATTTAGAGTGGCAAGTATTATGTGAATATATTAAAGACATTTCAAGTACAAAGTGAGATTTCAGGAAAACAAAGTAGAGTTTTTTTTGTATATCATTATTCCCAGTGGATGGTGGTTTAGAATACTGAAGGAAAATATAGCCTATGCTGTTATATAAGGTGATTCCAAATTTTTAGGCATTCCTTCATTTTCCCAAATGAAAACGTTAAAAATTATGTTTTGGGAACCTTGGGCAAGGTTTTAAAATTTTTACCTTAGAACAATGAGTATGTTAGCAGTAAGGCTATGTGGTTTGTACTTTTTCCTGAAGGCAGTAAGGAATCTTTGAAAATTGGTAATCAGGAGAATGATACAACACAAGCAGTGTTTTAGCAAAATTAAGCTACTATCAACATATGGAGGTGTTCCAAATATCAAGAAATTGGTGTCAGGTAGCCATTTAGAAAATATCTTTGCTGGTAACCCAGTCCCTAGACTAACCATAAGAAACTGAAGTAGGGTAGAGAACTAACATTTTTAAGGTCCTAATGTGTGCTAGAAACCATGTTAGCACTGTACATAAATTACTTCTGTCACTTCTCACAATGATCATGAATAACAGGTATAATTATCCCTTCTTACAGAGGAGAGAATGAAGGTCCAGAGAGGTAACATACTTGTTCCCACATTAGCTGGTAAATGGCAGGGAGTGAAAGCAAACCTAGTTGGACTCCAAGACTCATGCTTGTCCCACTATGTCTCCTTGGCCCTCTCCATGGCCACACTGGGAAAGCTTAAATAGAATTAGGGTTGAGAGGACTACCCAGGAATAGAGAGGTAAACACCTGGCTGAGTAGACAAGGGCAAGAAAGAAGTCACAGAGGGCTCTGAACTTCTTTGCTTGGAAGTCTTTAATGATGGGAGCACACCACAGACTAGAGAAATCTGGAGAGGAACTGATTCTGAAAGAGAAGAGAAGTTGTCACATGAATTTGGAAGCAATATGGAACTAGATACAAACTTTAAAATCAGATATTTTAATTTTTCTCTTGTGAATTACCTATTCATAGATTTTGCCAATGTTCTATTGTATTACTAGAATTTTCCTTAACAATTTTTAAGAGCAGTTTGTATAGTAAAGTAATTATCTTCTATATTCAATTTTTTTCTAATGTATAATTTGTCTATTGACTTTTCACATATCAAAGTTTTTCTTTGGGGTATCATCAAATTAATGTCTGTTATTGTTTCTGGTTAGTCTTGGTTAAAAAGTCAATTCCATTCCTAGATTATACATATGGTCTCTTGGGTTTTCTTTCATTTAAGTCAGTAGCACATATGGAATTTATTTTTTATATGATGTGAGATTTGGGGCTCCAGTTTTATTCTTTCCAAATACATAGCCAGTTGTATCAGTATTATGTATTAAATAATCCATCCTTCTCCCACTAAATAAACCTACTACGTGTCATATGTCAAAATTTCACAAATGCTAGTATCTATTATTGTATTCTCTTTTCTGTTCCACTAATTTATTAGATGTACCATTAATATCATATTCATTTGACTTAATAGTATATTCTCATAGCTGGTAAAATTTATTCTCTCTCCTTTGTTCTTACTTTTTAAATATATATTTGAAGGCAGTTATTCTTTGATTTGAACTTTAAGATCATTTATTTACCTCTAATCCAAAGACTCTGATAGATATCTAGTAAAGTTTTTCTCTTCCAGTCTGTATACTTTTATTACATATTCACAGCAGGTATTCTTCCACATAAACTTTAAGATAATATCATTAAATTCTGATATTAACAGGGATTCTAATTGGGATTACATTATATTTATACTAATTTTTAGAGAATTGACATTTTTTAGGGACACTAAGTCTTTTTAATATTATAAAAGTTTATTCATTCAAGATATGGTATGTCCTTATGTTGTTTTATGTTCTTTAATATAATTTTATAGTTTTATTTGAATGTTTCTTTGCCATTCTTTTAAAATTTATGACTATCATATTTGCATCTACTGTGAATGAACTATTTGCTCTATCTCAATGTCCTGATATTGATAGATGAAAAAAGGCTATTGATTTTTATATATTTGTCTCATATCCATTAAATTTACAAAATTCTCATATTACTTCTAGTAGTTTTTATTTAGTGTCTCTTGGATTTTCTAGCTGTGCATTTATATGACCAGCCCCAATGCGCCCCAAAAAGAGTTCATCTATTCTTTTCCAATGTTTATATATTTTATCTTATTTCTTGTCTTGTTCATATCTTATTAAATCCATTTGAACCTCTGAAACTGTGTTAAATAATAATGGTGACAGTGATCATCCTTGTCTACTTCCCGATTTTAATTGAAATCATTCGGTGTTTTTCCACTTGGAATCATATTTGATGTTTAGTTTTTGGTAAATATTGTTTATTTTTAATCAGATATTTTCCTTCTATTCCAACTTTACTTAAATGTTTTATTAGAAATGCTTTTGGATTTTGTTATATGCCTTTTCAGCATCTATTGATATTAACCATGTTTTCTCTCCTTTAACCAACTGGTAAAATGGATTTGTATTACTAAATTTCCTGATACTACTTTTTTACATATCATTTTCTACATGGTTATATTTTATTTATAAGTTCAGTACCTACATTTATAAATGAGATTGGTCTATAATTTTTCTTTATTAAGGGGCACTAATTAGAGTTTTGTGTTAAAATTAAGTGATGTTAATAAATAGGTTTAATAACATTTGATGGTCTGTTTTTTAAAGGTTAGATAAATCTTGAATGTGAACCCAGTATCATTAAGTAAAATTCAATTATGAACTCATCTGATTCTGGTGTCTCTTTAAATGGTAATTATTTAATGTTTCCAGAGTTTTCTGTAGTAATTTGACTATTTAAATCTTCAGTTCTTCTGAGCTGTTTTTATTATTTATATTTTGCCAGGAAATCATTCATTTTTCTCTAAGATTTCAGATTTGTATCCATAATATGGCATGTAATACCCTTATTTTTTAAATATCTCCTCTATCTGTGGTGATACCTGATTTCTGATTTTTAACGGTATCTATTTTTATTTATCTCTTATTATTTATCAGGCTTTCAAAGAACTAGCTTTTGGGTTTTTTTTTTTTTTTAATGCTTTCTACTACTTTTCTTTTCCATGACATTACTTTTGACTTCTATGTTTATTAACTTTTTCTTCCTGGTTTCTTTTTGTTTTCATTTTTTAGACTTCTGAAAAGACTACTAAGTTCTTTTCTCATTTTCTTTGTTTACTAATAGAGGCATTTCAAAGTATAAATTTTTGTTTGAGTAAACTTTGTACCTCATAGCTTTTAATATTATTTTCTTTTTCAATGCTATCTAAATATTCTGTATTTCTTATTGTTTCTTAGGTTAAAGGGTTATCTAGGAATATATTTCTTAGTTTCTAATTTGTTTTCCAAGGGAGTTACTTTTTTATTATTTATTTAACTTAAGGATATTCTGATTAAATAATGTGACATAATACCTCTTTGAATTTGTTAAGCTTTTCTTTATGTTGAGTACATGATCATGTTTTGTAAATGTTCCTTAGAAATTCAAAATAAAATATAATTCTCAACTTGATGGATGTAATGCTAACTTAGCTAGGTGTAGAATACTTGATTTCTTTTCTCTCAGTAGACTGTTTATGCTAATGCTTTGACTTCTAGCTTTCAGTGTTGCAAATGAGAAGTCTACCTACAGCTCTTATTCTTTTTCCTTTAAAGATAACTCATTCATTTACCTGGAAGCTTGTTAGATTTCCCTATCTCTCATTTTTTCTTTTTTTTTTTTTTCCATTGGACCTCAGGATTATTCAGTTGGATCACTCAGTTGGTTCATGACATGTATACTGGCTAGGACTTCATATACAGTTTTGACTAGAATAGGGATAGTGGGCATCCTTGTACCATTCACAATTTTACAAAAACACACTGCTAAATAACTTTGGAGTTTAAGCAGAAATTTTAATGAATATAAAATATCTGGAATTAAATGGTATTAAAAAACACTATGCATCAAAAACTTGTGAGATGTAGCCAAAGTGATGCTTTGAGGGAGATCTATAGCTTTAAATACTTACATCAGAAGGAGGGAATACACTCAAAGAACATAGAAGAAAAAATACAATAAAAATAAAAGCAGCAGTCAGTGAAGTAGAAAACAAAAATATGATAAAGAAGATCAATAAAAAAACATTGATAAAAAATAAAATAAAATAGACAAACCTCTAGCGAGTTTGATCATAGGAAGAGAGAAGATACAAATGAAAAATATAAGGCATGAAACAGAAACAGTGACTACAGATAAAAAGTAAAAAGAAAAGTGAATACTGCCAACAACTTTTGCCAACAACTTTGAAATCTTAGATGAAATGGACATATTATTAGAAATATATATCTTACCAAGACTTAGAAAAATTAAATGTTCCTATAACTATTCAAGAAATTGCAGCAATATCTTCTCACCGGGAAAGGGCTAGATTATTTAACAAGCAAGTTCTACCATCTTTCAAGGAACAGAGGATCCTAATTTTGTACAATATTTTCTAAACAACCAAAAATTGGAAATATTTCCCAATTCACCCTAAAGGTGAGGGTAACCCTGTTACCAAAATCAAGACAAAGATATTAAAAGAAAAGAATATTATAGACCTATTTATATTATGAATATCAGTGTAACAATTTCAACTGTACATTTGATACTTTAAAAAATATTTTGAACCACTTGAATGTATTACTCATTTAAAAAATTAATGAAGTTATAAGTAAAATAAAACTCTTACTATGCCATGCTGTTATTTTAGACTTCAGAGAGAAGAACAAGTTCAGGACAGATTTGCTAAAATATACATTTCACAGTTATACATAACTTTCCCCAAAACGCAATTCACCCCAAAGATTATTATTCTTATTTCTCTTTTATTTCATCATTTTAATCTGGTTTCTAAGATAAGCCATTTCCTTGAATGTTTTAGTTTCTTAAAAGAACAGTGAGACATTAGGGAACATATCTTATATTGCATGTAACAGGTAGTTAAGGAGTAAGTCAAGTAACTACCTTTCTATGTTTGAAAAAAAAGTGATTTATGGGAATAAAGACAAGAGAAGGAAGGGAAAACATTTTCACTAACTAGGAACTCTCTCTGTGTCAGTCATTTAACTAGCACTAAGCATTTGACTAATTTTCCCTTATCTAATCCTCACAGTATTCTAATGTGAAAGCTTTTATTCTTCCTATCAGACATAGAGACGTAGGCCATGGTCACACTGCTGAGATTCAAACCCAGGTCTCTGTTCGGACAAAGCCTGTTAGCTCATTAATCATTTCTGTCAATTCCGAAAAGGCGTATGAAAACACTGAACTCCTTTTCCTTTTAAAAAAAAAGAGGTGGTGGATTTTACCCCTCTCACAAAAATGGACCATTGGCCTAGCAAGTCTTCTAAGAATTAAAGCTAGGACAGTGTTTTCCAAAATTGCCTGACCACAAGAACATCTGGGACTGTGGAAATGCATGTGTGGGGATAATAAAGGAACCTATTGAAAATGTACATTCTTGCATATCAGTCAGAACATACTGAGTATCTCCAAGATTCTAAGACTCTCTACTTTTAATAAGTGCTCGAGGTGGTTCCTATGATGAGGAAAATTTGGTACTAGCTTAACAATAAGAATAAGGAAAATAGGAAAAAGCATGTTCACATTGTAGCACAGTAAAAAAAGAAAGAAAGAAATGGCTTAATTTAAAAGAAGTACATTGGCACTGGCTCCACTATCCTTTGGCTTTTTAAGATTTGGTGTTTTGTCTCTTCACTCTTTACTCAGATTTAAGCCTTACAAAGGGAGTCTCTGGTCTTAAGGTTTTAATGAAGGCTGGTAGCTGTGAGGCTGATGCACTGAAGAAATTAGTAGGAACGAAAATTGTAGAGAAGGGGTATGAAAGATGAAGATCTGGGACGCTTATATTAAGCTTTAGAAAACAGGGCGGGCCCGGCCTCTCAAGCATCAGGGCTACTGGGTGGGGCTTTCCATCCTCTGCCACTCGAGAGATGGCACTTTTTAAAATAGAAAAATGGGTGTTATTTTTATTTACTTTTCTGTAAAGTGATTTTACGTCTTCTGTTTGAGGCTTGGGATGATCCTTTGTCTGCACTGTGTACAATAATTGTTTCCCTCTGACTCATCGCTCACAGCTCACTGGGCTGTGCACTGAGGATCCATCCGCTCCTGGGACGCGTTGCTGTAACAATGCTAATAAAACGTCTCTTTGTAAAAAATATGTATAATAAATAGAATAGAATAGAAAAGAATAGATTAAGCATTAGTGAGGTTTCTTAGTTGCAAGTACCAGAAACTAACTCTAATCATCAAAGAAATTTACTGAAGGGATATTTAGATATTCAGAATCTTTGAGAAGGTGGAAGAATCAGGCCTAGAAGATGGTTAGAAAACTGTGAAGCTAGAACTGCCAGAAACACAGCCAAAATCATGCCACAAGAACCATCTGGGAGGGTATAGCTGCTGTGTCCTTAAAGCACTGGACACCCTGCGTGATCCCCTACTTCCCCCTATGGTCCTGAACACAGATTGATCTTGGAATGAATTCTCTACTGTTTCTGCTGTTGGTGTCAATTGCTGTCATGTCAGATCTTGGAAAAAAACATTTTTTAAATAGTCTGGAAAGTAAGAACCACATTTGGCTGCCTAGCTCTAGCATATTTTGAATATGTTATTATAGGAGTGTGTAGAAGCTGTAAAAATGGCAAGGTTATTTTTAGAACAGAATAGCAAATACAGAAGTAGAATCTAGTTTAATATAAGTATCATTAACAAATGGGAAAAGCAAAATTATTTAATAAGTGGTGTAGGGGTAACTAAAACAAAATAACCCAAAATACACCCAAATAAACCTCGAATTAAGTAGGAAAAAAATAACAGGAAAAACTAGCACGAAAAAAAGATACAGAACTTACCCTAATCGCAGGGGGATAAAGCAGCACTTCAGAAATTGCAAAGAATAATATTAACAGATTTTGCCTATAAAAATATAATCTCTGAATTCAAAAACTGCCAAATCGAAAAATAGAAGATGGACAAAAAAATATTTGTATCATATATGGTATGCAAAGGGTTACTATCCATACCATATAAAGAATTTATTCAACTGTGTGAGAAAACTCCACGACCCCAAGCAGGCAAATGGTTGAAAAACAGAAACAGATAATTAACACAGGAAATTTGGTAAACAAGCAAGAAACATTGAATTACTAATAACTAAACAAAAATAAAACATTTACCTCCTTTTAAATTAGTACAAAGACTTTAGTGATAAAGCTTCCCTTCCTTTGGTGATAAAAAATTGTTATCATATTTCTCTAACCCATAAAAATACATGTGATCAAGTAATCTCTTTGTGAATTTATGTTTAGAAAACTGCAGAAGAACGTTATTTACATGCAAAGATCATATTTTTAATAGTGAGTGATTAGGAATAATTTATTCCCAACTCTAATGAAATGGGTAATAAATTATCATATACCATCACTTGGAACATTATTTAGAGTTTTTAAAAAATATTTTTGGGGGATAGTTGATTTACAACGTTGTGTTAATTTCAGGTGTACAGCAAAGTGAATCTGTTATACATACACATATATCCCCTCATTTTTAGATTCTTTTCACATATAGGCCATTACAGATCATTGAGTAGAGTTCCCTGTGCTATACATTAGGTCCTTATTAGTTATCTATTTTATATACAGTAATGTGTATGTGTCAATCCCAATCTTCCAATTTATCCCTCCTCCCCCTCCTTACCTGCCAGTAACCATGTTTGTTTACATCTGTAACTATTTCTGTTTTGTAAATAAGTTTATTTGTACCCTTTTTTTTAGATTCCACATATAAGTGATATCATATGATATTTGTCTTTCTGTGTCTGACTTACTTCACTCAATGTGACAGTCTCTAGGTCCATCCATGTTGCTGCAAATGGCATTATTTTGTTCTTTTTTATGGCCGAGTAATATTCCATTGTATATGTGTACCACATCTTCTTTATCCATTCCTCTGTTGATGGACACTTAGGTTGCTTCCATGACCTGGCTATTGTAAATAGTGCTGCAATGAACATTGGGGTGCATGTGTCTTTTTGAATTATGTTCTTCTCTGGGTATATGTCCAGTAGTGGGATTGCTGGATCATATGGTAGCTCTATTTTTAGTTTTTTAAGGAACATCCATAGCATTCTCCATAGTGGCTGTACCAGTTTACATTCCCACCAACAGTGTAGGAGGGTTCCCTTTTCTCTACACCCTCTCTAGTATTTATTGTTTATATATTTTTTGATGATGGCCATTATGACTGGCGTGAGTTGATACCTCATTGTAGTTTTGATTTTCATTTCTCTAATAATTAGTGATGTTGAGCATCTTTTCATGTGCCTCTTTGCCATCTATATGTCTTCCTTGGTGAAGTGTCTGTTTAGGTCTTCTGCCCATTTTTTAACTGGATTGTTTGTTTTTTTGATATTGAGTGCCATGAGCTGTTTGTATATTTTGGTTTTTTTTGTTTTTTTTGTTTTTTTTTTTCTTTTTGCGGTATGTGGGCCTCTCACTGTTGTGGCCTCTCCCGCTGCGGAGCACAGGCTCCGGACGCGCAGGCCCAGCGGCCATGGCTCACGGGCCCAGCCGCTCCGCGGCATATGGGATCCTCCCAGACCGGGGCACGAACCCGTATCCCCTGCATCGGCAGGCGGACTCCCAACCACCGCGCCACCAGGGAGGCCCCCTTTTTTTTTTTTTTTTTTTTTTCTTTTTTGCGGTATGCGGGCCTCTCACTGTTGTGGCCTCTCCCGTTGTGGAGCACAGGCTCCGGACGCGCAGGCCCAGCGGCCATGGCTCACGGGCCCAGCCGCTCCGCGGCATATGGGATCCTCCCAGACCGGGGCACGAACCCGTATCCCCTGCATCGGCAGGCGGACTCTTAACCACTGCGCCACCAGGGAGGCCCCTGTTTGTATATTTTGAAGATTAATCCTTTGTTGTTTCATCTGCAAATATTTTCTCCCATTCTGAGTGTTGTCTTTTTGTCTTGTTTATGGTTTCTGTTGCTGTGCAAAAGATTTTAAGTTTAATTAAGTCCCATTTGTTTACTTTTGTTTTTATTTTCATTACTCTAGGAGGCAGATTGAAAAAGATCTTGCTGCAAATTATGTCAGAGAGTCTTCTGTCTATGTTTTCCTCTAAGAGGTTTATAGTATCCAGCCTTGCATTTAGGTCTTTAATCCTAAATCCTAGGGTGTGTTCTAATTTCATTCTTTTACATGTAGCTGTTCAGTTTTCCCAGAACCACTTATTGAAGAGACTATTTTTCTCCATTGTATATTCTTGCCTCTTTTGTCATAGATTAGGTGTCCATAGGTGCGTGGGTTTTTCTCTGGGCTTTCTATCCTGTTCCATTGATCTATATTTCTGTTTTTGTGCCAGTACTACACTATCTTGATTATTGTAGCTTTGTAGTATAGTCTGAAGTCAGGGAGCCTGATTCCTCCAGCTCCATTTTTCTTTCTTAATATTGCTTTGGCTATGTGTGGTCTTTTGTGTTTACATACAAATTGTAAAATTTTTTGTTCTAATTTTGTGAAAAATGCCATTGGTAATTTGATAGGGATTGCATTGAATCTGTAGATTGCTTTGAGTAGTATAGTCATTATCACAATGTTGATTCTTCCAATCCAAGAACATGGTATATCTCTGCATCTGTTTGTATCATCTTTTATTTCTTTCATCAGTATCTTATAGTTTTCTGAGTATAGGTCTTTTGCCTCATTAGGTAGGTTTATTCCTCAGTATTTTATTTTTTTTGATGAGATGGTAACTGAGATTGTTTCCTTGATTTCTCTTTCTGATCTTTCATTGTTAGTGTATAGGAGTGCAAGAGATTTCTGTGTATTAATTTTATATCCTGCAACTTTAGCAAACTCATTGATGAACTCTAATTGTTTTCTGGTAGCATCTTTAGGGTTTTCTATGTACAGTATCATGTCATCTGCAGACAGTGATAATTTTACTTCTTCCTTTCCAATTTGGATTTCTTTTATCTCTTTTTCTTCTCTGATTGCCATGGCTAAGACTTCCAAACCTGTGTTGAATAATAGTGGCAAAAGTGCACATCCTTGTCTTGTTCTGATCGCAGAGGAAATGCTTTCAGTTTTTCACTATCGAGAATGATGTTTGCTGTGGTTTTGTCATATATGGCTTTTATTATGTTGAAATGGGTTCCCTCTATGCCCACTTTCTGGAGAGTTTTTATCATAAATGGGTGTTATAAATAGATCAGATGCATAAAGTGCAGCTGATCTATTCAGTTCTACATGTAGAGATTGGGTAGTTACAGATGTAATACAGATTCATCTAAAGGACAGTGTAATTGCAGAGCAAAATGGCACATAATTTCAAAACTCAATTAGGGTTTCTGCTGCTGGTGTTGAATAGATTCACTCCATGGGTAACAATATCCAAACTGTGTTAACAAAGAAAGAAACTATCTTAAAAGACTATCTGTCACCTCTCTCTTGGTTGAAACCATTGAAAATTGGTAGGTCAGAGTGGACAGGATCATTAAAGTTTCTCTTAATTCAAGATGACCAGTACCACTTCCTATGAACCTATCCATGAAGGGCACCAGGTTTTGTTATTGTTGTTTTTGTTGTTTTACCCCACAACAACCTTATTCCCATGTCAAGTTCTCAGTAGAAATGTCAGACCATTTAGAGAAATGTTTATTAATGTGCCTCTTTATCCACAAGTACCCTCTGGCGAACTGATTGCACCAATGTATTGTTTCTCTCCAATTCATTTTACAAAAGTGGTTACAGTGGTTTAGGAAAGCTAGAACTACAAGTGCAGGAAAGACAGCAATGTTTCCATCTCAGGTCCTGGCAGTGTTGTATTCCCATACTTGGTACACTTTCTTCTCCCCTCTAGGGTCTACTGGGGACTTTCACAGGTGTTCCCACCTCCAGTGGTCCAGGCCAGCCCCTCTGCTCCCCTCCTCTCAGTACCTATTTTCTATTCGTTATAATCTGCCTTTATCTCTGCCCATTGAACCAGCCTCTTACCACAACTCATCTGTTCCCATATGTTGGTGCTGGGCTGACCATATCCTGAGAATAACTTCATTTTTCAGCAAATATTTATTCAGCGTTAACCACATGCCAGCCAGCTGGCCTCGACTTCACTTTGACTTCTGGTGTGCAGGTGCTCTCCACCTGTTCACAGGTCTTCATTGGATGTCTGACCTTCTGGCTCCATACTGGTTATATGTGCCAACACTCTTAATTTTAGCCATTCTTAACAGCCTTTTTTGTTTTTTTGGTCCTCTAGATTAAGAATATGCTATAAATTTCTCTAGCTCAAATTTTCTTGCCATTCAAATTACTTTACTTGTACTTTCTCTACCATCTTATGACATTTACTTTTATAATTTTCATGAACTTCAACAATCTTGCTTCTTCGTCGGCTTTCTTTTAAATGCATGCCTAATTTTTCTATTACTAGCCAATTAATGTGCTTAAGATTTTCTGTTATCTCAATAATTATCATCGATAGCTTTTCCAGCTTATTAATATCTTTTCAAAATCATGTCAATTATTTGAGAAGAGGAAAAACCATGCATCACCGTGAATATCTTCTCCCCAGATAAATCACTGGATTAACATAATGGGCATAGCATTTTAGATTTTCTTTTGACAAATGAAAATAAAGGCAGACTGATAAACTACTCGTCTCTTGACTCTCCCTGTGTCTTGTTTGAAGAAACATTAATTATTTGTTCAAAGCATACAATAGAAAGTATTTAAATTGACTTTTCAATATGAGCTTTGTAAATGGCTTTTTATAATTAATAATCTTAAGTCCAATTCTAAGCATTTGCATTGTTTATATTCTTTCTTACAAGTCATGTTACTGGCTTCTCCACAGTTGCAGAACCAACTTTAAGTGATAAGCATCACAATAAGGCTTCTTTTCTAGTCCTAGTTGAACATCTCCCCTTCTGTTTTCCTAGCCTAATTTTCTGTCCCACCTTCTGTCCCCCTGTTTTTTTCTTTCGGAGTACTCAAATGCTTTACTATCTATTTCCCCTGTATCTTGCAAACTCTTAATTCATCTCACTTGAACTTCTGTACTGTGGCTTGTTATTATTTATGCTGTTAGTTGTTCCTTATTCTCTCTTAGGTTCTCTCTCTTAATAAATGAGTTAACATGTCATACTTTTAACTAACATGAAACACTTTTTTATGTTCTGAATTTTTAAACCTGTGCTGAATACTATATCATTATTGTGTTTACTTGTAAATAAAATTTAAAGTTCTAATATTTCATAATCCCATACCTCCTACTTTTACAATAAATTTATCTTTCTCCATTTTAAACTATCTATCTGTTGTGTCTTCCAGCCTCTACCCCCCACCCACGTTCCCCACCAATGTGGCCTTAATTGAAATCATGCTAGGCCAAGAATCAGAAGATGATGCCCCTCTATACATTAGCCAGGTGGCTCTGACATGCCCTTTAGCCCTGATGAGTGTGTGTCCACATCTAAGTAACTAATGGGTTCGACAAAGACCTTGGAGGCCCTTTCGGGCTCTCATAGGCTGTAATTCTTATCCTAACTCTGATGCCTTTTGCTTGTTTCCAATATTGCATAAATATTTGTATTTCTACATTGATACTTTTTTCTTTTAAATCACCACTGAACAATTTCAACTTTGATTCAAGAATATAGTCTTTATGATTGTTAGTTTTCTACATAAAAATTTTAACTTTGTTTTGCCCACATTTCCCTTTTGTCTTTTGAGACATAGATGCTTGAAAATTTAAGTAATATGTTAATTCTAGTCCATATATTTAATAGTGGTTTAAGAGTATATCATAGACACTAATTAGTAGCCTAACTATTAATGCCAAACTTTCATCTTTTTCATAGGAAAGTAACTTATAAAATGAAATTTTAGAGGCTAAATTCTTGGTTCCCTTTTAAAGATTTATTTACATAACTTTTGTAATTTTATGTTTAGCTCACACTAATATAACTTCCAAAATGCATAATTTATCTCAATTGATAGTACTCCTCTTAGAGGTCATTGTGACCCACAAACCCGTCCACTTAAATGATGTTCCTTCCACCTGATAGAAAAGAGTGTCCTTTACTTTTTGTCAGCAGTTACAAATATTGGAAGACACAGTTCAGAAAAATCACTTTAGCATTAATGTTCTTCCTAAAATTTATTTGACCAAGTTTCATATTTATTCCTAGTGAAAACACTTTTGGATGGATTTTTTTTCTTTCAGGAAGCTCTTTGGTATAATAAATAATACATAAATATTAATTATTTTGCACATAAGGTTTTACCATCCTATTTGAACTTTTAAAAAATAGCCTTATTGAGAAATATTTTAAATATCATAAAATTTATGCATTTTAAGAGTACAACCCAGTGGGTTTTAGGATATTTACAGAATTGTATGACCATCACCATGATCTAATTTTAGAGCATTTCTATCATCCCCAAAAGAAACATCCTAGTCATTAATAGTCATTTCCTTTGCCTTCCTGCCCCTCCCCACCAATAATTAATTTACTTTCTTTCTCTATAGATTTGCCTGTTCTGGACATTTCATGTAAATAGAATCATATAATGTGATCTTTCTTGTCTGGCTTCTTTGACTTACCATAATATTTTTGAGTTTTATCCATGTTGTGGAATGTGTACGTACTGCATTCCTTAATTAGTAGCTCCTCAAAGTGAAAGAAATCAAAATGAGTGATATGGTTCATTAAAAAAAAAAATACTGATCCAGGAGTCAAACACTTCCACTTTCTGGCAAGTTTATGCCTTTTACAGGACTTCTGGATACATTATCAATTTCTTTGACTCAGTTACTTCATCTATAAAATGGGAATATAATAGCTTTCCTTAACTACCTTGGAGGGTTAGGAGAATCAACAGATAAAATGTAGGAGCACAAAAGAACTACACATATAGAAAATATTAAGCCACCATTGTAAAGTGGTTTTTCTGGTATGATAGCAAACCAAATGATTATATTTAGGATAAAAGTAGTAGAATTTCCTTAAATGCTCCTTTAATGACCAAGGAAAACTATGAATTTTAATTTGTTTACCCAAAGGTCCCTTTGCCTCCACTAATTTATTTTACAGTCAGCATTGGCTAGTTGTAACAACAGTTTGCCTGCTCTTAGAACAGGATGCTGAGGAAGGGAGTGGCTGTGATTAATTTAGGAGTCATCTATTGCATGGCAGATGGAAGAGTCTCTGAAGAGAATTCCACTCTGACCTTACCTGCCAGGCATGATTTTCACAGGGAGTTCACTGTGGTGAATTGACCAGCCCTATGATTCCTTTTGAAACCTTGAACTCCTCCAGAAGGAATAATGTAACCTTGGCTTCCAAAAAAAGAAGTGCTGATTTTACAAATAGAAAACCAAGGAGGTTTGCAGTGATCCTTAGTTTTAGTATATCCAACAGCTCTTTTTTTTTTTTTAACCAAAAAAAAATTCTTCATTTCAAAAACAGGTTTTCTCAAAGAGAAAGAAGTAGGAGTAGAGGTAGGGAAGGAGCTTATATTTATACTCTTTTTCAAATTCTTTTCCATTATGGTTTATCATAGGATATTCCAACAGCTCTTAAAAGAGGCTAGCTTGATATTGGGATACTGTGGGCTGCTTGGTTATCCTAGGGACTCTAGGCCAGTTGCAAACCAAATGGTTTTAACTAGAACTCAGAGAGTTCTTATGTAAAACCAGGTCACGACTGGAATATGGAGAGTAACAAGGGTCTCCTGTAGAAGCCACTTCATCTTTGATCACTGGAGTCTTATAAGATTATCTTTGTTTCCTTTATTTTTCATTTGCTTCCAACTTTGAGCTTTCCTATAAAGATTATCTGTTTTACGTATTTTCTCCATTTTACAAATGTTTGAATCTTAGAATGTTCTACAGTGATCTTAAGCATCCACTCCTTAGGGTGGTTATCTCTTCTCTGAGACTTCTTTCTCACCTTTGAGATAGCGGTAGTTCTGGTTTATTATCTAGTCATGTTTCACTTGTGCCATTGCAACCTTCTTCCTCTCCTCATTCTTCCCCTCCAGCATGGTTTTTCTCTTTTAAGGCTAGGTCTTAGCCTTACCACTTTCTCTGACTTCTCCTTAACTGTACCACCCCCCCGCCCAGGTCCTTGGGTTAAATTTTATACATCTTTTTTTTTTTTTTAATCCTGTGGACTCTGTCCTTTGCCTCAATTCCTAAGTCTCCCTCTCTCAGAAAGATTCGGACCATTCATTCTTTCTTCATTATTGAAATATAGCTGACTTACAATATTGTGTTAGTTTCGGGTGAACGACATAATGATTTGACAGTTGCAGACATTATAAAATGATCACCACAATGTCTAGTAACCATCTGTCCCCATATAAAGTTATTACAATATTTTGGACCATCTTCCTAATGCTGTATATTATATCCGTGTGACTTATTTATTATATAACTGGAGATCTATACCTCTTAATCCCCTTCACCTATTTCACCACCCCCTACCCCTTCCCTCTGGCAACTACCCATTTGTTCTCTATGAGTCTGTTTTCATTTTGTTTGTTTTGTTTTTTACATTCCACATATCAGTGAAATCATGCATATTTGTCTTTGTCTGACTTATTTTACTTAGCATAATACCCCCTAAGACCATCCTTGTTGTTGCAAATGGCAAGATTTCATATATTTTAGGGCTGAGGAATATTCTGTTGTATATATATACCACACCTTCTTTATCCGTGTATCTATCAATGTTAATGTGGTTTATAATACTGATTGATTTGCAGATATTGAACCATTTGTGCATCCCTGGGATAAATCTGACTTGATTATAGTGTATGGTCCCTTAATATATTGTTAAATTCAGTTTGTGAATATTTTGTTGAGGATTTTTGCTTCTATATTCATTTGTAATAGTAGCCTGTAATTTCCTCCTTCTCCTCCTCCACCCTCCCCCTCCCCTCCCCTGCCCCCTCTCCTCCTCTCCCCCTCCTCCTCCCCCCTGCAACTCCTCCTGGAATAGTGAGTTTTTTCTTTCAGCACTTTGAATATATTGTGCCACTCCCTTCTGGCCTACAAAGTTTCTGCTAAAAAGTTAGCCAGTGGTCTTATGGGAGTTCCCTTGTATGTAACTAGTTGCTTTTCTCTTTTTGCTTTTATGATTCTCTCTTATCTTTAATTTTTGCCATTTTAATTATAATGTGCCTTGGTGTGGACTTCTTTGGATTGATATTGTTTGGCCCTTTTTGTGCTTCCTGGACCTAGATGTCATTTTCCTTTCCCAGGTTATGAAAACTTTTAGCTATTATTTCTTCAAATAAGTTTTCTGCTCCTTTCTCTCTCTGTCTTCTCCTTCTGGGATCCCTATAATGCAAATGTTAGTATACTTGCTGTTGTCCCAGAGGTCTCTTAAACTATCCTCATTTAAAAAGTGGTTTTTATTGTTTCTGTTTAGCTTGGGTGATTTCCGCTTCTCTGACTTCCAGATCAGTGATCTGTTCTTCTGTATCATCTAATCTATTATTAATTCCCTCTAATATATATTTTTATTTCAATTATATTATTCTTCAGCTCTGTTTGGTTCTTCTTTATATTTTCTAACTCTTCAGTGAACTTGTCATGAGTCCATCCATTCTCCCAAGTTCCTTGAGCTTCTTTGTGATTGTTACCTTGAACTGTTTTAAGGGTAGATTTCTTATCTCTACTTCATTTAGTTCTTTTTTTCTCAGTTTTTTCTTGTTCCTCTGTTTGAAACATATTCCTCCGTCTACTAATTTTGCCTAATTATCTATGTTTATTTCTATGTATTAGGTAGGTTGATTACATCTTCCAATCTAAAAGTGGCCTAATGTAGGAAATGTCCTATGGGACCCAGGAGGCACACTCCCATCTGGTCATGAGAGCTATATTCTGTATACATACTCTTATGTGGGCTGTGTGGGCCTTCTATTGTGGTAGGGATGACTACTGTGGGCGCACTGGTAGGTGGAGCTGCCCACTGACACAGTGGTGGACAGAGCTGGGTCCCAGGGAAGCTGGCTGCCAGGCATGGGGATCCCAGGGCTTGTGTCAGCTTGCTGTTGTGTGGGTAAGCCCCCAGTACAAATAGTCTAGAGGGAGGACTCCAAATGGTGCTTGCCAGAGTCCTGCTTTTAGAACAAGCTCCCCAAAATGGCTGTTTCCAGCGTCTCCCTCCCCAGGTGAAGCCCCAGTTCTCTCCTGTATCTCTGGGAGGCTCTCTAAGATGAGGAAGTAGGTCTGACCCAGGCTTCTTTCAAGCTACTGGCTCTATGCTGGGACTCAGGACATGTGTGATTTTGCATGCACCCTTTAAGAGGGGAGTCTCCGTTTCCTTGAGCCATCCACCTCTTCCATACACAAGCCCTGCTGGCCTCCAAAGCCAGATGTTCTGGGGCTTGTCTTCCTGGTGTAGCCCTCCCAGGCTAGGGAGCCTGGTTTGGGTCTTGGACCCCCTGTTCCTTGGGGAGAAACTCCACAATTATTATTATCCCCCCATTTATGGATCACCTACCAGAGAGTGTGGGCCTTGACTATATTGTTTCTCTGCCCCTCCTATTTGTCTCATTGTAGTTCCTTCTTTATACCTTTAGTTGTGGAAAATCTTTTCTGTTAGTCTTCAGGTCATTCTTATAGATAATTACTCTGTAAACAGTTGTAATTTTGGTGTGCCCATGGGTAGGAGGTGACCTCAGGGTCTTCCTACTGCACCATCTTGGCCACTCCTTGCCCCATTTATTCTTTCTTCAATTCTGTACTTGTGGTGTATTGTGATGCAATCCTCTTTCCAAGTCATCTTCTGCCCATTCAGTCACCAGTCAATTGATTTGGTCATTCAGCATTATTAATTAGACACCTATATCATGAAGTCTAGGCTTGATTAGGAGCAGATCTTCTGTATTACACATAGCTTCTACACTAAGCATGCTGCATTCTCAGGAAAGCTTCAGCCGACCAGTGAGAGGTGGGAGTGATCCTCTGCCCTATCCCTAACACCCATATGAACACACTCCTGACAACACTCACAGCCACTCTTTCACACATGGACTCACCCAGGCACACAGCACACCTGCTGTTCATAGACATTTAAAAATCATCCACATTTATGGGCCATGAGTAATAGCAACACTGTCTGAATGAGAAATATATGATCCATCCCCCTTCCCCCACCGTGTTCAATGTCTCACTTCTTACCAGCATCTCTTTCCTACTAGCTAATCACTAATACTCTCCTTACATCATTTTTTAAAAAAAAGTCATTCCTATGAAGAAAAGTAGCTTTCCTACTACAGTCTAAATAATAGCTAACATTCACAAGGCATTAACCACATGTCAAACACAGTGAAGCCACTGTGTACCCCCTTATTATAATCCTCCTGGGCTAAGCCCTTTTATTATCTCCAATTTACAAATGAGATTACTGGGGCTTAAAGGACTTAACTCATTTGCCCAAGGCAACAGCCACTAATCAGCAGAATTGGAACCTGAGTCCAGAACTATGCTGCCAAAACTTGGGCTCTTAACTGCTTGAACTCCACTGCTTATGAGCATCAAAGCATACACATTGTTATATTAACTTATACTTCAGAGAAAGCTACTACACCAGGTACTTCCAGTACTGGTAGTAAAAACAATTTTCTATAAGGGGAAGGCAGAAGAGGTCCAGAGAATAGTAGACACCTGGCGGTGGGTTACACAAATGCTTGATAGGTTATGAAATAGGTTGTAAGATGGGTATATGTATATTATGTTGTTCAGTGTTAGGCCACTTTAATATGATTCTTTTGTTATCTATTACCAAAATAAGCCATGTTCACTATTGATTAGGAAATTCCAACATTCGCATAGTTTTATAAACATTTGATGTGTATCCTCCTAGACTTTCTGTTTTGAAAATATATATTTTTATGAGTGGAATAATAGAGTTTTATAATATCCACCTCCTCCATTTCTTCCATTATGAAATCTTTCCATGTCAAAAATATTCATAATATTCTGAATTTGGATGAATCATAATTTTTAATCATATCTTATTTTTGGACAATTGTTTATACTCTTTTCGGTTAAAATATTGCAATAAACATCCCCATAGCTAAATCTTTTCACATATATGTTAGTGTTACCTTCAGATCATTCTTAAAGTTATAAAATGTTTTTGGTTTTATGCTTGCTACCTTTAAATTATGTAATTGTGTGGTAGACTTTTTATTTTATTTTTTTAAATATCTACCCAGAGACAATAGAATGACATTTTATTTTATTTTTATTTCATTTTTGGCCATGCCCATGTGGTATGCACTGTGTGGCATGTGGGATCTTAGTTCCCCAACCGGGGATTGAACCTGTACCCCCTGCATTGGGAGCACAGAGTCTTAACCACCAGACTGTGAGGGAAGTCCCCATGGTAGAATTTTTAAATGCAATTAGCACAAAGTAGTTTTGTAGCATGAAAGCATTCTTTGGAAGAAATTCTTGCCCTTTTCCTATTTTGCTGCCATCCCAGCACAACAAAGAGAAAGGGAGCAGCAAAAAGAATCAGTACTCTGTGTGGCTGAAGATGCACTCCATCTCCTTTCCAGTTTGCATAGAATCAGTGCTGCACACAGGAATCTCTGTAAGCATTCTGATTGTAAACACACTAATTGATTAAAGAAAGTTGATGTTTATATGATTATGTGACTTTATTTGAAAATCTCTTAAATATTTTTAGATCTAAACTTCTCTATATTCCATTTATTCATTTACTTTATTATTAACCCTGTCTTTTTCTTTTTTAATCCCATACATGTTTTCAGCTAATATTCTGTTCAATATAAGTCCCTGTCCCTTCCTACTTACTTCACTCTAGGCTATCCATATCTATTACTAATATATTTCAGTCTTGAAAAATCTCATTATTTTATATATAAGATAATATATAAATACATATATAAAATCCATACATACATAAAATAATGATATATATATAATTTTATGAATTTACTGATTTGTATGAATTTATCAGAAAACAAAGTAATGTTCTATTGTATTCAGAAGTTTCTAAATCATGAGGATTGCCAGTTGAGAAAGAGTGGTTAAATGATTTTTAGAATTTAAGACTCCTTAAATTAAATTAAATCTTATCCATTCATGATTTGTAATATTTTATAAGCCCCCATTAGTGACAATTATCTTTATATTATATTTGGCTGGTTTTAATCTTCAGAATAAAAAAATGCAGTGGAAGTTTAGAACTATCTTTTTTGCATTCTGAAGCAAAGTCTTGATCCTTGGTATTAGAAGAAAATTTATTTTCAAATTTTAAATATCTGATTATCTCCTTAGCTTAATTTAATCCACTCTCCCCTCCCCACACAGACCCAGATAAATAATTTTCTGATTTTAATATAACTACATCTGGACCAAATTATAACTTATTAGCTGTATAGCCACACCTGTTCTATCATCTGATTTGTAAAAATCTCCAAATGTTATTTCATTCCCTTCTGGCATTATGCAGAAAATGTTAATGTACTTCAAGTATACTTGTTTCAGAATAGATGTGAATTAAACCTCTGAAATATAAACCCTAAAATGAAATGAACTTTCCAAGTGGCTGTATTCACCATCTGAGATTTATGAAATGTTTGCTTAAGTTAAAATATGTTAATTTGCAATTGATATAGTTGAATACTCATTAAAGAACTTTCTTCTATTATTGGTATACATTCTTACATCTATAAAGGTTTTCTCTGTTAATGCTCATTAAAAAAATTAAGTGATATATAACTTTTGTGAATTGCTTAGCTCATCAAACTGTGGTACAATAATTTATACATATAGATGACATCTAAATGCAAAATACTGATTGTGTTCATTCACATCAGTTATGTCTGATCAGAAATCCCACAACTTCAGCCACATAATTAACTAACAATATAACTAAATAAAATCATTTAAAATTGTACAAAAGTAAAACAGGTTTAAGTTTAAAGGAGTTATTGATTTGTAATTTAAAACATAATCTATCATTCATGAAGGAAAATGAGACACTTGGTTATAATTTCTCTAAGGACAAGGAAATATATCTTATTGATATTTGTACACTGAATCTAGCTAGCATGGATCCTACCTAAACAGAGTAGGTGGTCAATAAGACTCTATTGAAATAAAATAACATATTTTTAAGAAACTTGCCTTTTAATGCCAAGATACATATTAGGTGTTACCAATGAAAACTGCACAACTCTTTCAGTTCCATCCACTTTAATCTTAGGTACATAATTTTAAGTTTATTTGCTGGAATTCTTATTTCTAGTATTTCCAAAATTTCATTCATTCTTTCAACAGTAATTTGTTGAGCACCTTCCTTGTCTCAAACACTATGAGTATAAAAGATGAGGTTCCCACTCTCATGGAACTTACATTCTAGTTAGTTTACATTGGGAATATTAAATGAATGTAATGCACTTAGAATGTAGTGTCTGGCACATAGTAAATACTCAACACTTACTATCTGTGATGGTGATGATGATGATGACGCTGATGATGATGATGGAAAACGTGAATATAAATGCTATTCAAAGCTATGAGACTAGATGAGATCAACTAGGGAGGAAATGCAGGTAGAGCAAAGGGCTAAGGACTGAACCTCTGGTGATTTCTAATATTTAGAATGTACCTAAGAATAAGAATCATCAATAGAGACTGAGAAGAAGTAGCCAATGCAAAAGTGAACAAGGGTGGAGGAAACAAAAGAGTATAGTGTAAAGGAAACCAGAGGAGTGTTTCAAAAAATTAAACACTCAATGACATAAATCACAGCAAGATCCTTTTTGACCCACCTCCTAGAGAAATGGAAATAAAAACAAACAAATGGGGCCTAATGAAACTTAAAAGCTTTTGCACAGCAAAGGAAACCATAAATAAGACAAAAAGACCACTCTCAGAATGGGAGAAAATATTTGCAAATGAAGCAACTGACAAAGGATTAATCTCCAAAATTTACAAGAAGCTAATTCAGCTCAATATCAAAAAAACAAACAACCCAATCCAAAAATGGGCAGAAGAGCTAAATAGACATTTCTCCAAAGAAGATATACAGATTGCCAACAAACACATGAAAGAATGCTCAACATCACTATTCATTAGAGAAATGCAAATCAAAACTACAATGAGGTATCAACTCACACAAGTCAGAATGGCCATCATCAAAAAATCTAGAAACAATAAATGCTGGAGAGGGTGTGGAGAAAAGGGAACCCTCTTGCACTATTGGTGGGAATGTAAATTGATATAGCCACTATAGAGAACAGTATGGAGGTTCCTTAAAAAACTAAAAATAAAACTACCATACAACCCAGCAATCCCACTACTGGGCATATACCCTGAGAAAACCATAATTCAAAAAGAGACATGTACCAAAATGTTCATTGCAGCTCTGTTCACAATAGCTAGGACATGGAAGCAACCTAAGTGTCCATCAACAGATGAATGGATAAAGAAGATGTGGCACATATATACAATGGAATATTACTCAGCCATAAAAAGAAACGAAGTTGAGTTATTTGTAGTGAGGTGGATGGACCTAGCGTCTGTCATACAGAGTGAAGTAAGTCAGAAAGAGAAAAACAAATATAGTATGCTAACACATATATATGGAATCTAAAAAAAAAAAAAGGTTCTGAAGAACCTAGGGGCAGGACAGGAATAAAGATGCAGACATAGAGAATGGACTTGAGGACATGGGGAAGGGGAAGGGGAAGCTGGGACGAAGTGAGAGACTGGCATGGACTTATATATACACTACCAAATGTAAAATAGATAGCTAGTGGGAAGCAGCCGCATAGCACAGGGAGATCAGCTCGGTGCTTTTTGTCTATCTACAGGGATGAGAAGGAGATGCAAGAGGGAAGAGATATGAGGATGTATGTATATCTATAGCTGATTCACTTTGTTATACAGCAGAAACTAACACACCATTGTAAAGCAATTATACTCCAATAAAGATGTTAAAAAATAAATAAAGCAAAAAAAGTAAATAATTGTGTCAAATGCTGCTGAAAGTTTGAATTAGATAATAACAGAGAATTAAATATTGGAATTGCTAACATAGAGTCATTCATAACCTTGAAAAGTGCTATTTCTGCAGAGGATGAAGAAGAATACTATTGAAATGGATAGAAAAGAGACTGAGGAAAAGGCAAATCATGAAAAGGGAAATATGAATGACTAAGAAGTATAAAATGAGATGATCAGCTTCAGTAGTAAGCAGAGAACTGCAAACTAAACCAACAATGAGACACTACTTTTGCACCCTAAAAAAAAGATTTTTAAAAATACCTCTTCTAGTAAGTGTCAGGAAAGCAAGAACCTTCATTCAGTGAGCTGATGGTATAAGCTGGTGCCTCCATTCTGGGAACCATTTGGCATTATTTAAGTATGTGTATCCTGATGACCTCATGAGTTCGCTCCAGGGATTATACTACAGAAAAACTCCGCTCTAAGTACACAAGAAGATGGGTTAAAAGCTTTTTTAAAATTATTTATTTATTTATTTTTAATTGAAGTATAGTTGACTTAGCGATATTATATTAGTTTCAAGTGTACAACAGAGTGATTCTGTATTTTTATAGAATATATTCCATTTAAAGTTCTTATAAAATATTGACTATATTCCCTGTGCTGTGTCTTATTCCCATTCTTGTATCTAATTTATTTTGTACCTAGTAGTTTGATCTCCTTCCCCCATTTTGCCCCTCCCTTCATACCTCTTCCAACTGGTAACCAATAGTTTGTTCTTTGTATCTGTGAGTCTGTTTCTGTTTTATTATTTGTTCATTTGTTTTATTTTTTAGATTCCACATATAAGTGATAACATACAGTATTTGTCTTTCTCTGTCTGACTTATTTCACTAAGCGTAATACCCTCCAGCTCAACCCATGCTGTTGCAAATGGTAAAATTTCATTCTTTTCTATGGCTAATATTTCATTGTTTATATATACCACTTCTTTATACATTCATCTATTGATGGGCACTTAGGTTGCTTCCATATCTTGGCTATTGTAAATAATGCTGCTATGAACATTAAGGTGCATATATTTTTTTCAAATTAGTATTTTGTTTTCTTTGGATATATACCCAGGAGTGGGATTGCTGGGTCATATACCAGTTCTATTTTTCTGTTTTTAAGGAACTTCTGTACTGTTTTCCATAGTGGCTGTACCAGTTTACATTCACACCAACAGTGCATGAGGGTTCCCTTTTAAACACATCCTCATCAACACTTAACATTTTTTGTCATTTTGACAATAGCCATACTGACAGTTGTGAGGTGATATCTCATTTGTTTCATTTGCATTTCCCTGATAATTAGTGATGTTGTGCATCTTTTCATGTGTCTGTGGGCCATCTGTATGTCTTCTTTAGAAAAATGCCTATTCAGGTTCTCTGCCCATTTTTTAATCATGTTGTTTGTTTGTTTTAATATTGAGTTATATTAGTTCTTTGTATGGTTTGGATATTAACCCCTTATCAGACATATCATTTACAAATATCTTCTCCCATTCAGTATGTAGGTTGCCTTTTCATTTGGTTAATGGTTTCCTTTGCTGTGCAAAATGTTTTAAGTTTTATTATGTCCCATTTGTTTATTTTTGCTTTTGTTTCCCTTGCCCAAGGAGATGGATCCAAACAAAACAAAACAAAACAAAACAAAACTCTAAGACCTATGTCAAAGAGTGTACTGCCTGTTTTCTTCTAGGAGTTTTATGGTTTCTGATCTTACATTTATATCTTTAATTCATTTTGAGTTTATTTTTGTATGTGGTATGAGAAAATGTTCTAATTTCATTCTTTTTCCTATAGCTTTCTAGTTTTCCCAATACTACTTGTTGAAGAGACTATCTTTTCCCCGTTGTATATTCTTTTCTCCTTGGTCATAGATTCATTGACCATATGTGCATGGGTTTATTTCTGAGCTCTCTATTTGGTTCCATTGATCTAATGTGTCTGTTTCTGTGCCAATACCATACTGCTTTGATTACTGTAGCTTTGCAGCATACTCCAAAGTCAAGGATCATGGTACCTCCACCTTCGTTCTTTTTTCTGAACATTGCTTTGGCTATTCAGGGTCTTTTGTGATTCCATACAAATTTTAGGATTATTTGTTCCAGTTCTGTGGAAAATGTCATGAGTGTTTTGACAGGGATTACATTAAATCTGCAGATTTCTTTGAGTAGTATGGACATTTTAACAATATTAATTCTTCCAATCCATGAACACAGGATATCTTTCCATTATTTGTATCATCTTCAGTGTCCTTCAACAATGTCTTATAGTTTGCAGAGTATTGGTCTTTCACCTCCTTGGTTAAATTTATTCCTAGGTATTTTATTCTTTTTGATGCAATTGCAAATGGATTGTTTTCCTAATTTTTCTTCCTGATAGTTCATTATTAATGTATAGAAAAGCAACAGATTACTGTATATTAATCTTACATCCTGCAATTTTATTGAATTATTAGTTCTAATAGCTTTTTTGATGGATACTTTAGGATTTTCTGTATATAATATCATGTCATCTGCAAATAGTAACAATTTTACTTCTTCCTTTCCAATTTGTATTCCTTATATTTATTTATTTTTTATCATCTGATTGCTGTGGCAAGGACTTCCCATACCATGTTAAATAGAAATGGCAAGAATGAGCATCCTAGTCTTGTTCCTGATCTTAGAAGAAAAGTTTTCAGCTTTTCACCATTAACTATAATATTAGCTTGGGTTTGTCATAAATGGCCCTTATTATGTTAAGGTATGTTCTCTCTATAACAACTTTGATGAGAATTTTTATTATGAATTAATGTTGAATTTGTCAAATGCTCTTTCTGAATTTGTTGAGATGATCATGTCATTTTTGTCCTTTATGTTGTTGATGTATATCACAATTTCACATAGATTAATTTACAGATATTGGACCATCCTTGCATCCCTGGGTTAAATCCCATGATCATGATGTGTGATCCTTTTTATGTATTGTTGAATTCACTTTGCTAATACTTTGTTGAGGACATTTGCGTCTGTATTCATCAGAGATATTGGTGTGTACTTTTCTTTTTTTGTAGTATCTTTGTTTGGTTTTGGTATCAGGGTAATAGTGGCCATATAAAATGAGTTTGGGAGTTTTCCCTCCTCCTCAATCTTTTGGAATAGTTTGAGAAGGACAGCTATTAACACTTCTTTATATGTTTGGTAGAATTGCCTTGTGAACCTGTCTGATTATGGACTTTTGTTTGCTGGAAGTTTTTTGATTACTTATTCAATTTCAATACTAGTAATAGGTCTGTTCAGATTATCAATTTCTTCCTGATTCAGTCTTGTATGCTTCTGAGAATTTATTCATTTCTTCTAGGTTGTCCCAATTTGTTGGCATATAACTGTTCATAGCATTCTATTTCTCTTGTTTGTATTTCTGTGATATCAGTTGTAACTTCTCTTTCATTTCTAATTTTGAGTCCTCCTTTTTTTTGTTTAATGAGCCTGGCTAAAGGCTTTTCAACTTTGTTTGTCTTTCAAAACATAGCTCTTGTGTTCATCAATCTTTTCTATTTTTTTCTATTTTATTTATTTCCACTCTGAGCTTTATTTATTTCCTTTTTTTCTGCTGACTTTGGGTTTTGTTTGTTCTTTTTCTAATTCCTTTAAATGGTAGGTTGTGTTGTTTATTTGAGGTTTGTCTTATTTCTTGAGGTGGGCCTGTATCACTCTAAACTTTCCTCTTGGAACTGCTTTTGCTGCATCCCCTAGATTTTGGAAAGTTGTGTTTTTAATTTTCATTTGTCTTAGGTATTTTCTGATTTCCTCTTTGATTCCTTTGTTGAATCCTTGGTTTTTTAGTAGCATGTTGTTTAGTCTCCAATGTTTGTGTTTTTTCCATTTTTCTTCCTGTTACTTATTTCTAATTTCATACTGTTGTGGTCAGAAAATATGC
The DNA here is from genome assembly GCF_025265405.1 of Mesoplodon densirostris. Lineage (NCBI taxonomy): Eukaryota > Metazoa > Chordata > Mammalia > Artiodactyla > Ziphiidae > Mesoplodon > Mesoplodon densirostris. The sequence continues at coordinate 81,632,840 of NC_082665.1, forward strand.
TTGATATAATTTCTATCTTCCTTAATTTATTGAGAGTTGTTTTGTGTCATAGCATGTGATCTATCCTGGAGAACATTACATGTGCACTTGAAAAGAATGTGTATTCTGATGTTTTGGGATGGAATGTCCTATAGATATCTGTTAAGTCCTGCTGGTCTTCTGTGTCATTTAAGGCCAGTGTTTCCTTATTGATTTTCTGTCTGGATGATCTGTCCATTGATATAAGTGGGGTGTTAAAGTCCCCTAGTATTATTGTTGTACAGTCAATTTTTCCCTTTATACCTGTTAATATTTGCTTTATATATTTAGGTGCTTCTATATTAGGTGCATATATGTTTACAAATGTTATATTCTCTTCTTGTGCTGATCTATATCATTATATAATGCCCCTTTTTGTCTTTTATTGTAGACTTTGGGTTTGTTTTTGTGTTTTGTTTTGTTTTTGGTCACACTGTGTGGCATGTGAGATCTTAGTTCCCCAACCAGGGATTGAACCCATGCCCCCTGCAGTGGAAGCATGGAGTCTTAACCACTGGGCCACCAGAGAAGTCCCTGTAGACTTTGTTTTAGAGTCTACTTTGTCTGTTATGAGTATTCCTACCCCCACTTTCTTATAGTTTCCATTTGCATGAAATATCTTTTTTCATCCCCTCCCTGTCAGTCTGTGTGTGTTTTTATCTCTGAAGTGAGTCTCTTGTAGGCAGCATATATGGGTCTTGTGTTTAATCCAGTTAGCCACCCTATGTGTTTTGATTGGGGCATTTAGTCCATTGACATTTAAAGTGATTACTTATTGCCATTTTGTTACTTGTTTTCCAGACGTTTTTGTAGTTCTTCTCTGTTCTTCTTTTAGTCTCTTCCCTTTGTGGTTTGATGATTTTCTTTAGTGTTATGTTTGTGTTTCTTTCTCTCTAATTTTTGTGTATCTATTCTAGGTTTTTTGATTTGTGGTTACTGTGGAGTTTATATATATTGACCTATAACTATATCTACTTGTTTTAAGCTGATAGTCATTTGAGTTCAAACACATTCTAAAAGATCTACAATTTTTACTCCCTCCTCCTCCCCAGTTTGTGTTTTTGATGTCATATTTTACATTTTCATGCCTATCCCTTAGCTATTTATTGCAGTTTTAGTTGATTTTACAATTTTTATCTTTTATCATTCATACTAGCTTATTTAAGTTGTTGGTCCACTGCCTTTACTATCTATTTGCCTTTACCAGTGGGATTTTTCCCTTCCTAGGTTTTCTTATTTCTGGTTGTAGCCTTTTCTTTTTTAACTAAAGAAGACCCTTTAACATTTCTTGTAAGGTCAGTTTAGTATTGATGAACTCTTAGTTTTTGCTTGTCTGGGAAGCTCTTTATCTCTCTAATTCTGAATGATATACTTTCTGGATACTGTATCCTAGGTTTTAGGTTTTTTATTTTCAGCACTTTAAATATATCATGCCACTCCTTTCTGGACTGCAAAGTTTCTGCTGAAAAATCAGCTGGTAAACTTAGGGGTGTTCCTTTGTATGTGACTCTTTGTTTTTCTCTTGCTGCCTTTAAAATTCTCTCTTTAACTTTTGCCATTCTAATTATGATATATCTTAGTGTGGGTCTCTTTGGGTTCATATTGTATGGGGTTCTCTGTGCTTTTTATACTTGGATATCTGTTTGCTTCTTCAGGTTAGAGAAGTTTTCAACCATAATTTCATCATTTTCTACCCCTTTCTATCTCTCTTCTTCTGTGACCCCTATAATGCAAATGTTAGTACACTTGATGTTGTCCTAGAGGTCCCTTAAACTATTCTCATTTTTTAAAATTTGTTTTTCTTTCTGCTGTTCTGATTGGGCGATTTCCACTGTTCTATCTTTCAGACCACTTATGCATTCTGTATCACATAATCTTGCTGTTAATTCCTTCTAGTATATTTTTCACTTTAGTTATTGTACTCTTCAGCTCTCACTGGTTCTTTTTTATATTTTCTACTTCTTTGTTGAAGTTCTCATTGTGTTGATCTAGTTTTTTTCTAAAGTTCAGTTAGCATTCTTATTACTATTGCTTTGAACTCTTTACCAGGTAATTATTTACCTCTGTTTCTTTAGAGTTTTTCAGAGGATTTATCTTGTTCTTTCATTTGAAACATATTCCTCTGTCTTCTCATTCTGTTTAATTTTCTCTGTTGTTTTCTATGAAATTAGGTGAACCATTTACCTATCCTGGTCTTGAAGGCATGTTGCTATGTGGAAGTGTCCCTATATAGTATGCATGTGCCCAGTGGCCTTGCTAGGAGAGCTGGATCTGAAGTGAGCACAGGCCAGATCTTCCCCCAGGGTGCACTGGCAGCTCCCACTGTGGTGCAAGGTAGGGCTTGATTCGGAGGGGCTGGACCTACAACCAGGTGTGAGCCAGGGCTCTTCCTAGGCTCCATGGAAGTCAGCGCCCTATCAGGGGTTGGGCCAGGGCCCAATGGGCTGGAGCAAGAGCCCCGAGGGAGTTCAGCTTCTCCCTCATGTGATGGCAGTCTCCGACTTACTTGGAGGCATGGCTGTGGCCTGAAGGATTCGGGCTGCACTTCTGAGCTGGTTCCACTTTTTCCCTGGTATGCACGCCTTGGTTAGAAGCTGGGTCAGGGCTGGAGGGGTTGAGTCACACTACTGAGCTGGTTCCACTCCTTCCCAAGTGTGTGTTCTCACGGCCATGGTGGCGATGGTAGTCTCCACTGTGAAACTGGTTCTGCTCCTGCCCGACTGCTCAGAGTCCTTCTACTCTGCCATCTTGATCCCACCTCTGGTAAAAAGCTTTTATTGCAGGATTATTTGTTGTGATACTAAGTTGTAAGCAACCTAGGTTTCATCACTATTGGACTAGATCAGTAAAATGTGGTATGTGCACACAAATATTATATATCAGTCAGAAAGGAATAAATCATATCTACATATAGCTATATGGATAGGTCTCAAAAACAATGTAGTGAAAAAAGTAAGAATTAAAATGCGATTTATAGCTTCATATCATTTATGTAGTTTTTTAAAACACCTGCAAAAAGTACTATTTTTTCACACATAGGCACAGGTTAGAAGACATACTTTAAATTCACAAGTGTGGGCACTGTCTAATTAAATGCAAATAAATATGTCCTGATATCTTAAAACAAAAACAAAAACAACATAAAGAACCTTCCTCATTACCATATCCTCCTCAACTGCGACTGAATTTCTCTGCTCCCTATTCACAAAATCAGATAGCTTGTTTTTACAGTTTCAACCTCATCCGCCACCCCCACCAATTTCTATTCCCCTTGTGTTCTTTTGTACCCTGAACACACAGAACTGAGTTGATTAGACTCCTTAGTACAGAACATACTATACTTGATCTGTACAAGCAAGACCCCTCCCTAAACAATACATCTATAAAATAGTCAAACACTGAAAAATACAGAGAATAATATAACAAATGTGTGTGAATCCATCACCTGTATTTTACAAGTTTTAACATTTTGTCATAGTTACTCTGTAGATTTTTTTTAAAATATGTAGTAAAAAACCTTCGATTTTACTCTTCCCCATACAAAGATAACCACTGATGACACCAGGCCCAACCGCAAGAATGAGGTCCTCAGGCAAGAAGTGATGAGATTCAGAACAGAAGTGGGGGAAGGGGAGGTGGCCTTATTACCACCCCCAATGATGATAACCAGTAGTTATGTGTGCCTGGCACTGTTCTCCTCCTTACATATATTAAGTAACTTAATTCCCAGAACAATCCTATGCTGTAATAACCAGTTTATAGATTAGGAAACTAAAATACCTAAAGTCACTTAGTTAGGAGGAAGCAGAGCCAGGTTTTGAAGTTAGGCAGTCTGGCTTTAGAGTTCCTGCACTCCACCTCTATGTTACCCTGTCTTAGGAGTGTATTAAAAGAGCAGTGAGTTTTTGTTTTTCCTTTTCATCAATTATCTGTACCATTTTAAATATATATATAGCCTTCACCTTTTCATTAAAAAAATTCTCCTGGATCTGGATTTCTGGGTGCCAATTCTCCTGCCTGCTTGTTCCTCCATTCTGCTGCTTGGACCTGGAATCATTTTCTTTCATATTGCACTTTGGATCAGTTTTTTTTTTTTTTAATTTTTTGGTGTTTTCTTTATCCAGAAAGTTTTAAGCTTGAAATATCTTTCCACTATAAAGATTTTGTTTATTTTTTTCTCAAACAGTATACTAACTTAATATACCCTCCAAGTGACTGTAAAGTTTTATATCCTGCTATAAAATAGCTAACTATGAATACCTTTTTTATTTGTAGATCCTAAAAACCTTTTGGAATAACAGGATTCTCTTAAATGACTAATTACCCCAAATCTGATGCCTATGTAATGCTATCCAGCAAGCAGCTGGCTTCATATGAAGAGAGGCTAAGAGCTCCTTTTTGTCTTCATTTCAAATCATTTGCTTCTTATTTAATATCTGCAAAGAATGCAGTCACATTATAGTAGAATTTGCTGTTGTAAATTTTGGATTGTTTCCATGGGTTCCGCCTTACATCTGCACGGTGTTTAAAGCCAATACTTCCTTTCTTTTTGTAGGCATTCAGGGCCTTTTGCCTCATAATCCAATGTCATGCTGAATGACAGAAAATTGAAGTTGAATTTATTTAACTATAGAGAAGGACTACACAGAACAATACACTTATTTAAGAACTCCTTGCATCAGGAACTGAAGGAGCTGTCTTATGCAGGTGGCTTAATCTCTCTGCTGCTTAGCCTAACTATGTGCCTTTATTTATTAAGGACAGGAACTGGGCACTCTGCTTCCAGAAACAAAAGGACCCCACTGGTCTATCAGAACCAATAATAAACCAATAACATGCTTATACTTCATTCAGAACAGTAAAGATATGTCCTATGTATTTTAAAAATAATTCTTAGCACTTCTTTATTACAGAAAATATATTCAAAGGTAAAAAAAAAAACAATGAAAATATATTAACCAGCTTCTAACTATACACTGGTGGGCTGTTTACATTATGGATTATTCATAATAAATCTATTTTTCTCGATTCTACGTGGTATCTTCTCTCCTTAAGTAAAATGATTTATTTGTTGACATTACTTATATTTCCACATGACAACCTCCAGGGCTTTCTGTGTTTTAAAGTAAAACATTTATTTGCTTTCCCTGTTTTTACTTAGAGATGCTGTAAATATATAGTGAATAATCTGAAGGAACTGGCTTCCCTACTCATTGGGTACTGTGATTTAAAGACTAAGGATCTATGTTTATCTTGAAATAGGGAGAAAGGGAGATTTAGGTGGTATGTAGAGAGAATAATACTGGGAAGTATAATAGCTTTTCCTTTCTTGAGTTGGGTCATGATTGTGTAGTTTATTTTCCTTTAAATCTAGTAAATTCTGGAACTTTGATGTACAAGTATATTCAAATGTGATCCTAAGAATACTTCACAATGCTGTAAAAATGGGTTTTGAATTAGTTACCATTTTTACTGTCTACTGTTCTACCAATTATTAGGTAATTGAGAATTAATAGCATAAAATTCACATATCAGGTACCAATTCTTTGGAGTTTATTTTTAAGATAATCAGTTCTTCCTCTTTACAATAGCATTTAGAAGTAATAACATAGAATTTATCATGTGGGCTCAGATCCATGCTTCATCTAGTTTAGGATTATATCCTGACAAAAGCACCAAGGGACATTTAACAGAAAGATATAATTGTTCTCTCTGATGTCGGTGTTATTAAGTCAGTCACAAGGATACCATATTTGTCTTAATATCTTTCATTAATTATATTAATTTTTAAACTTTCTAAAATCTAAACCACCTCTTGGAATTAGACATTATACTAATTCACTACATATTTTATGTAGTAATAAATACTACTTTTCATTTGTCTTAAGTATACCTCTTTAAATATTCTAGGATATACTAAACAAATATTTGGCCACACTAACCACATTTTCATGCCCAAATATCATATCTCCTTGTACCTTTTATATTTTTGACAGTCATTGTAAGAGAGTTAGAAAGATAAAGATTTGGTGATGAAGCCAACCTCAGTTTGAATCACGGGATCACTTCTAACTAGCTCTGTGACTTTTGAAAAGTTAGTTAATTACTCTGATTCTTAGAGCCTTCTAGTAAAAATAAAATGTGTATCTGTTCTTTTGTTTTTGTTTTTTTTTTTACATCTTTATTGGAGTATAATTGCTTTACAATGGTGTGTTAGTTTCTGTTTTATAACAAAGTGAATCAGTTATACATATACATATGTTCCCATATCTCTTCCCTCTTGCGTTTCCCTCCCTCCCACCCTCCCTATCCCACCCCTCCAGGCCGTCACAAAGCACCAAGCTGATCTCCCTCTGCTATGCTGCTGCTTCCCACTAGCTATCCATTTTACGTTTGGTAGTGTATATATGTCCATGCCACTCTCTCACTTTGTCACAGCTTACCGTTCCCCTCCCCATAACCTCAAGTCCATTCTCTATTAGGTCTGTGTCTTTATTCCTGTCTTACCCCTATGTTCTTCATGACATTTTTTTCTTAAATTCCATATATATGTGTTAGCATACAGTATTTGTCTTTCTCTTTCTGACTTACTTCACTCTGTATGACAGACTCTAGGTCCATCCACCTCATTACAAATAACTCAATTTCATTTCTTTTTAGGGCTGAGTAATATTCCATTGTATATATGTGCCACATCTTCTTTATCCATTCATCCAATGATGGACACTTAGGTTGTTTTCATCTCCTGGCTATTGTAAATAGAGCTGCAATGAACATTTTGGTACATGACTCTTTTTGAATTATGGTTTTCTCAGGGTATATGCCTAGTAGTGGGATTGCTGGGTCATATGGTAGTTCTATTTTTAGTTTTTTAAGGAACCTCCATACCGTTCTCCATAGTGGCTGTACCAATTCACATTCCCACCAGCAGTGCAAGAGTGTTCCCTTTTCTCCACACCCTCTCCAGCATTTGTTGTTTCTAGATTTTTTGATGATGGCCATTCTGACCCGTGTGAGATGATATCTCATTGTAGTTTTGATTTGCATTTCTCTAATGATTAATGATGTTGAGCATCCTTTCATGTGTTTGTTGGCAGTCTGTATATCTTCTGTGGAGAAATGTCTATTTAGGTCTTCAGCCCATTTTTGGATTGAGTTTTTTGTTTTTTTTTGTTATTCAGCTGCATGAGCTGTGTGTAAATTTTGGAGATTAATCCTTTGTCAGTTGCTTCATTTGCAAATACTTTCTCCCATTCTCAGGGTTGTCTTTTAGTCTTGTTCATGGTTTCCTTTGTGGTGCAAAAGCTTTTAAGTTTCATTAGGTCCCATTTGTTTATTTTTGTTTTCATTTCCATTTCTCTAGGAGGTGGGTCAAAAAGGATCTTGCTGTGATTTATGTAATAGAGTTTTCTGCCTATATTTTCCTCTAAGATTTTGATAGTTTCTGGCCTTACATTTAGGTCTTTAATCCATTTTAAGCTTATTTTTGTGTATGGTGTTAGGGAGTGATCTAATCTCATACTTTTACATGTCCCTGTCCAGTTTTCCCAGCACCGCTTATTGAAGAGGCTGTCCTTTCTCCACTGCACATTCCTGCCTCCTTTAACAAAGATAAGGTGACCATATGTGCGTGGGTTTACTCTGGGCTTTCTATCCTGTTCCATTGATCTATATTTCTGTTTGTGTGCCAGTACCATACTGTCTTGATTACTGTAGCTTTGTAGTATAGTCTGAAGTCAGGGAGCCTGATTCCTCCAGCTCCATTTTTCATTCTCAAGATTGCTTTGGCTATTCGGGGTCTTTTGTGTTTCCATACAAATTGTGAAGTTTTTTGTTCTAGTTCTGTGAAAAATGCCAGTGGTAGTTTGATAGGCATTGCATTGAATCTGTAGATTGCTTTGGGTAGTAGAGTCATTTTCACAATGTTGATTCTTCCAATCCAAGAACATGCTATATCTCTCCATCTATTTGTATCAACTTTAATTTCTTTCAGCAGTGTCTTATAATTTTCTGCATACGGGTCTTTTGTCTCCTTAGGTAGGTTTATTCCTAGATACTTTATTCTTTTTGTTGCAATGGTAAATGGGAGTGTTTTCTTGATTTTACTTTCAGATTTTTCATCATTAATATATAGGAATGCCAGAGATTTCTGTGCATTAATTCTGTATCCTGCTACTTTACCAAAATCATTGATTAGCTCTAGTAGTTTTCTGGTAGCATCTTTAGGATCCTCTATGTATAGTATCATGTCATCTGCAAACAGTGACAGCTTTACATCTTCTTTTCCAATTTGGCTTCCTTTTATTTCCTTTTCTACTCTGATTGCTATGGCTAAAACTTCCAAAACTATGTTGAACAAGAGTGGTAAGAGTGGGCAACCTTGTCTTGTTCCTGATCTTAGTGGAAATGGTTTCAGTTTTTCACCATTGAGGACGATGCTGGCTGTGGGTTTGTCATATATGGCCTTTATTATGTTGAGGAAAGTTCCCTCTATGCCTACTTTCTGCAGGGTTTTTATCATAAATGGGTGTTGAATTTTGTCTAAAGCTTTCTCTGCATTTATTGAGATGACCATATGGTTTTTCTCCTTCAATTTGTTAATATGTTGTATCACATTGATTGATTTGCATATATTGAAGAATCCTTGCATTCTTGGAATGAACCCCAATTGATGATGGTGTATGATCCTTTCAGTGTGCTGTTGGATTTTGTTTGCTAGTATTTTGTTGAGGATTTTTGCATCTATGTTCATCAGTGATATTGGCCTGTAGCTTTCTTTCTTCGTGACATCCTTTTCTGGTTTTGGTATCAGGGTGATGGTGGCCTCGTAGAATGAGTTTGGGAGTGTTCCTCGCTCTGCTATATTTTGGAAGAGTTTGAGAATGAAAGGTGTTAGCTCTTCTCTAAATGTTTGAAAGAATTCGCCTGTGAAGCCATCTGGTCCTGGGCTTTTGTTTGTTGGAAGATTTTTTATCACAGTTTCAATTTCAGTGCTTGTGATTGGTCTGTTCCTATTTTGTATTTCTTCCTGAATCAGTCTTGGCAGGTTGTGCATTTCTAAGAATTTGTCCATTTCTTCCAGGTTCTCCATTTTATTGGCATAGAGTTGCTTGTAGTAATCTCTCATAATCTTTTGTATTTCTGCAGTGTCAGTTGTTACTTCTCCTTTTTCATTTCTAATTCTATTGATTTGAGTCTTCTCCCTTTTTTTCTTGATGAGTCTGGCTAATGGTTTATCAATTTTGTTTATCTTCTCAAAGAACCAGCTTTTAGTTTTGTTGATCTTTGCTATCATTTCCTTCATTTCTTTTTCATTTATTTCTTATCTGATCTTTATGATTTCTTTCCTTCTGCTAACTTTGGGGTTTTTTTGTTCCTTTCTCACTAATTGCTTTAGGTGCAGGGTTAGGTTGTTTACTCGAGATGTTTCCTGTTTCTTACGGTAGGATTGTATTGCTATAAACTTCCGTCTTAGAACTGCTTTTGCTGTATCCCAAAGGTTTTGGGTCATCGTGTCTCCATTGTCATTTGTTTCTAAGTATTTTTTTATTTCCTCTTTCATTTCTTCAATGATCACTTTGTTATTAAGTCGTGTATTGTTTAGCCTCCATGTGTTTGTATTTTTTACAGATCTTTTCCTGTAATTGATATCTAGTCTCATAGCGTTGTGGTCAGAAAATATACTTGATACAATTTCAATTTTCTTAAATTTACCAAAGCTTTATTTGTGCCCCAAGATATGATCTATCCTGGAGAATGTTCCATGAGCACTTGAGAAAAATGTGTATTCTGTTGCTTTTGGATGGAATGTCCTATAAATATCAATTAAGTCCATCTTGTTTAGTGTATCATTTAAAGCTTGTGTTTCCTTATTTATTTTCATTTTGGATGATCTGTCCATTGGTGAAAGTGGGGTGTTGAAGTCCCCTACTATGAGTGTGTTACTGTCGATTTCCCCTTTTATGGCTGTTAGTATTTGCCTTATGTATTAAGGTCCTCCTATGTTGGGTACATAACTATTTATAATTGTTATACCTTCTTGGATCAATCCCTTGATCATTTTGTAGTGTCCTTCTTTGTCTCTTCTAATAATCTTTATTTTAAAGTCTATTTTGTCTGACATGAGAATTGCTACTCCAGCTTTCTTTTTGTTTCCATTTCCATCCCCTCACTTTCAGTCTGTATGTGTCTCTAGGTCTGAAGTGGGTCTCTCTTTTTTTTTTTTTTTTTTTTTGTAGTATGTGGGCCTCTCACTGTTGTGGCCTCTCCTGTTGCAGAGCACAGGCTCTGGACGCACAAGCTCAGCAGCCATGGCTCATGGTCCCAGCCGCTCCGTGGCATGTGTGATCTTTCTGGACCAGGGCATGAAACCGTGTCCCCTGCATCAGCAGGTGGACTCTCAAGCACTGCACCACTAGGGAAGCCCTGAAGTGGGTCTCTTGTAGATAGCATATATATGGGTCTTGTTTTTGTATCCATTCAGCCAGTCTGTGTCTTTTGGTGGGAACATTTAATCCATTTACCTTTAAGGTAATTATTGATATGTATGTTCCTCTTACCATTTTCTTAATTGTTTTGGGTTTCTTATTATAGGTCTTTTCCTTCTCTTGTGTTTCTTGCCTAGAGAAGATCCTTTAGCATTTGTTGTAAAGCTGGTTTGGTGGTGCTGAACTCTCTCAGCTTTTGCTTTTCTGTAAAGTTTTTAATTTCTCCATCAAATCTGAATGAGATCCTTGCTGGGTAGAGTAAGCTTGGTTGTAGGTTTTTCTCCTTCATCACTTTAAATATGTCCTGCCAGTCCCTTCTGGCTTGCAGAGTTTCTGCTGAAAGATCAGCTGTTAACCTTATGGGGATTCCCTTGTGTGTTATTTGTTGTTTTTGCCTTGCTGCTTTTAATATGTTTTCTTTGTATTTAATTTTTGACAGTTTGATTAATATGTGTCTTGGCATGTTTCTCCTTGGATTTATCCTGTATCGTCTCTCTGTGCTTCCTGGACTTGATTAACTATTTCCTTTCCCATATTAGGGAAGTTTTCAACTATAATCTCTTCAAATATTTTCTCAGGCCCTTTCTTTTTCTCTTCTTCTTCTGGAACCCCTATAATTAGAATGTTGGTGCATTTCATGTTCTCCTAGATGTCTCTGAGACTGTCCTCAATTCTTTTCATTCTTTTTTCTTTATTCTGATCTGCAGTAGTTATTTCCACTACTTTATCTTCCAGGTCCTTTATCCATTCTTCTGCCTCAGTTATTCTGCTATTGATCCCTTCTAGAGTATTTTTAATTCATTTATTGTGTTCATCGTTGCTTGTTTCCTCTTTAGTTCTTCTAGGTCCCTGTTAAATGTTTCTTGCATTTTGTCTATTTCCAATATTTTGGATCATCTTTACTATCATTATTCTGAATTCTTTTTCAGGTATACTGCCTATTTCCTCTTCATTTTTAGGTCTGGTGGGTTTTTATCTTGCTCCTTCATCTGCTATGTGTTTTTCTGTCTTCTCATTTTGCTGATCTTACTGTTTTGGGGGTCTCCTTTTTGCAGGCTGCAGGTTCGTAGTTCCCGTTGTTTTTGGTGTCTGTCCCCAGTGGCTCAAGTTGGTTTAGTGGGTTGTATAGGCTTCCTGGTGGAGGGGACTAGTGCCTGTGTTCTGGTGTATGAGGCTGGATCCTGTCTTTCTGGTGGGCAGGTACACGTCTGGTGGTGTGCTTTGTGGGCGTTTGTGGACTTATTATGATTTTAGGCAGCCTCTCTGTTAATGGGTGGGGTTGTGTTCCTGTCTTGCTAGTTGCTTGGCATAGGGTGTCCAGCACTGTAGCTTGCTTGTCTTTGAGTGAAGCTTGGTGTTGGTGTTGAGATGGAGATGTCTGGGAGATTTTCACCGTTTGATATTATGTGGAGCTGGGAGGTCTCTTGTGGACCAGTGTCCTGAATTTGGCTCTCCCACCTCAGAAGCACAGCACTGACTCCTGGTTGCAGCACCAAGAGACTTTCATCCACACGGGTCAGAATAAAAGGGAGAAAAAGTAGAAAGAAAGAAAGACAGAGGATAAAGGAAAATAAAATAAAGTAAGGTAAAATAAAATAAAATAAAATAGATCCCCTTACCCGAGTTTTAAATCTTGTCAGTTTGACTGCTGGCTAATACATTTATTCACTGTAAGATACTAGGCAAGAGAATCAAAGATAATCTCATTTCTCATCATCTGAAAAATGGGGCTGTTTGCACTTATGTAGCAATTTGAGGGTTAACATTAATATATGTGAATGTGCTGAATAAACATTAAGATTTATACTAATATCTAGTAAATTCTAATTAAAAAAAATTTTTAGAGTGAATTTATTTTCTGATTTAAGGAACTGGCTCATTTTCATGAAACAAAGTTAAGAAGGCAGACTGAAAATACTTACAGAAATTTTATATATTTGTATGGGTGCATAAAGTTTTTAAAGTTTAACTCCCAAATTCATTCTACGAAGCCACCATCACCCTGATAACAAAACCAGAAAAAGATAGCACAAAGAAAGAAAATTATAGACCAATATCACTGATATTTGGTAATGTTGCAGGATACAAAATTAATGCACACAAATCTCTGGCATTCCTATACACCACCAACAGAAAATCAAAAAGAGAAATTAAGGAAACACTCCCATTTACCATTGCAACAAAAAGAAGAAAATACCTAGGAATAAACCTACCTAAGGAGGCAAAAGACCTGTACTCAGAAAACTATAAGACACTGATGAAAGAAATCAAAGATGACATAAACAGATGGAGAAATATACCATGTTCTTGGACAGGAAGAATCAATATTGTGAAAATGACTATAGTACCCAAAGCAAGCTACAGATTCAATGCAATCCCTATCAAACTACCAATGGCATTCTTCACAGAATTAGAACAAAAAATCTTACAATTCATATGGAAACACAAAAGACCCTGAATAGCCAAAGCAATCTGGAGAAAGAAAAACGGAGTTGGAGGAATCAGGCTCCCCGACTTCAAACTGTACCACAAAGCTACAGTAATTAAGAGAGTATGATACTGGCACAAAAACAAAAATATAAATGAATGGTACAAGATAGAGTGCCCAGACATAAACACATGCACATATGGTCACCTAATTTATGACAAAGGAGGCAAGAACATACAATGGAGAAAAGACAACCTCTTCAATAAGTGGTGCTGGGAAAACTGGACAGCTACTTGTAAAAGAATGAAATTAGTACACTACCTAACACCATACCCAAAAATAAGCTCCAAATGGATTAAAGACTTAAATTTAAGACAATACACTGTAAAACTCTTAGAGGAAAACATAGGAAAAACACTCTTTGACATAAACCACAGCAAGATCTTTTTTGACCCACCTCCTAGAGTAATGGATATAAAAACAAAAATAAACAAATTGGACCTAATTAAACTTAAAAGCTTTTGCACAGCAACAGAAACCATAAACAAGACAAAAAGACAACCCTCAGAATGGGAGGAAATATTTGCAGATGAAACAACAGACAAAGGATTAATCTCCAAAATACACAAATAGCTCATGGGGCTCAATATCAAAAAAACAAACAATCCAGTTAAAAAATGGGTGGAAGACTTAAATACACATTTCACCTATGAAGACATACAGATGGCCAAGAGGCACATGAAAAGAAGCTCAACATCCCTAATTATTAGAGAAATGCAAATCAAAACTACAATGAGGTATCACCTCATACCAGTCAGAATTGCCATTATCAAAAAATCTAGAAACAATAAATGCTGGAAGGGGTATGGTGAAAAGGGAACCCTCCTGCACTGTTGGTGGGAATGTAAATTGATACAACCACTATGGAGAATAGTATGGAGGTTCCTTCAAAAACTAAATATAGAACTGCCATATGACCCAGCAATCCCACTACTGGGCATATACCCTGAGAAAACCATAATTCAAAAAGAGACATGTA